>NC_086377.1:26298884-28798884 GCF_036588685.1 Mytilus trossulus
ACAAAGCTATAGCAAGTGATGCTAAAAGTGACATTACGCCAATCAAATAATCAATCATCCCTTACATGTGGGTCTCATGAGGGTCGTAGCATTAGGTGGGATTGCCAATTTTTTATAAGCGTGACAAGTAAATCTCAAAATATTATGTCATGAAAACGGGAAATGAGGTCTGGCGGGACCAGGGAAATGACCAAAAAATGTGAATTGCTTGCGTACATAGTGTAAGAGGGATACGAGAATCTTGACAAAACAGTAAGCGGGATTCAGGATCGGAACCCCCCAATGTGACCCCCTTACATTAGACTTTATACAAATTGTGAAAGCTAATAAACATGAATTTAACATCAATGCAATTATTTTGTTTTTTTCCCAGGTTTACATTTATTTTCTGTACCTGCCTCTCAACAACAACAACAACAACAGCAACAGACAGTCCCTCAATCCTCATTATATAGCTATAAACCTGCAGACATGTATCAGACACCACAGAAATACTCCAGGGCAATCAAAGGTCCAGATAGAAGCCCTAGTACACCCAGGTAAGCCTTATACAACAGGTATACAGAAGACACCCCTGACAGTCCCTCAATCCTCATTATATAGTTATAAACCTGCAGACATGTATCAGACACCACAGAAATACTCCAGGGCAATCAAAGGTCCAGATAGAAGCCCTAGTACACCCAGGTAAGCCTTATACAACAGGTATACAGAAGACACCCCTGACAGTCCCTCAATCCTCATTATATAGTTATAAACCTGCAGACATGTATCAGACACCACAGAAATACTCCAGGGCAATCAAAGGTCCAGATAGAAGCCCTAGTACACCCAGGTAAGCCTTATACAACAGGTATACAGAAGACACCCCTGACAGTCCCTCAATCCTCATTATATAGCTATAAACCTGCAGACATGTATCAGACACCACAGAAGTACTCCAGGGCTATCAAAGGTCCAGATAGAAGCCCCAGTACACCCAGGTAAGTTTAATTACAACAGGTATACAGTAGACACCCTAGACAGGACCTCAATCCTCATAATATAGCTATAAGTCTGTAGACATGTATCAGACACCACAGAAATACTCCAGGGCAATCAAAGGTCCAGATAGAAGCCCCAGTACACCCAGGTAAGCTTAATTACAACAGGTATACAGTGGACACCCTAGACAGGACCTCAATCCTCATAATATAGCTATAAGTCTGCAGACATGTATCAGACACCACAGAAATACTATAGGGCAATCAAAGGTCCAGATAGAAGCCCCAGTACATCCAGGTAAGGTTGATATAACAGGTTTGCATTAGACACCACAACTCCCAGAGAAGACACTCCGTTAATATGACTGGTATACATTAGGCACTTAAGAAATTTGAGGGCAAGTACTACCAGGAATGCATTTGACATAACATGTACAGAATTGAAGCCAAAGTACAACTAGGTAAACTAAAGATCCAGATAAGACCGCAAGTTTATCTAGGTAGGATAGATGTCACAGATATGCATAAGAAACATCACAATAATTTCTGAATATAAAGAGTGCAAAAGACGTACTTCTTAGCTGTCAAAAGTCCATCATAATTCATCCTGTTGATAAGATACTGTGGATTCATTATTATTAGTTGGATACCAATTTTCATGGGTTTCGTGGGTACAGGTGAACCATAAAATCAAATGTTCAACGAAAAACATATTTTAGATAGGCTTTGTATACAGAGAAGTTCAAAACCACGAAATCAAATATCCACAAATATGCAAGTTTCAACTATCCATGAAAATTGATACCCACGAAAATAAATGAATCCACAGTACTGCATTAAATATTTGAAATAAAATGCTATAAAGCATTTTACTTGGCATCAATCAATCATAGAAAAAAATAAAGTACAGCTGTATACTTAAAAACTGCATAGATAAAATGGTTGCCATTATGTGTCTTGAATGATGTCTTATTTATTTTTCAGTGACTTTGGAACATCCTCTTATAACATTTCAGTGACTAATATCTTGATTATATTTCAGTGATTATGGTACGTCCTCCCCCAACAGTACAATGAATGATACCTTATCTCCTGTAGAGAAGATACTGTATTCTAATTTGATATCAGGAAGTCGTAGAAGTACGTCACCAGCTGACTCAGACACAAGTGGAATTAGCAGTGAAGGTTCAGAAGCAGCACTCATTGATATGATGGTAAGAACACTCCCAGTGATGATCTTAGAATTAGTCAGTGTTGAAAACTTGACAAAACAAAAGGCGCTATGAAAACTTGACATATCAAAAACCGCTATAAAAACTTGACAAAACAAAAATCACTAAAGTTTACATTGATTTCAGTTCAGAACCTATAGTGTCACACCAACAGTTACTAGAAATTAACAATTAATGGGAGCTATTCTGTAACTTGCTATCATTTAAACTAAAAGTTTTTTAAAGGATTCTTGCAGTATCAGACATGCAGAAATTAGGGATCTCTCTAGTATTACAATTTTATCAGATTTAGGGAGATATCTTTTTCATTCAATTTTATCACAAATTATGGATCTTTTTAGTAATACAATTTTATCATGAATTCAGGAGATCTCTTTCGATACAATGTTATCACAAAGTAGGGAGATCTTTTTTAATGCAATTTTATCATGAATTAGCATGTAAGTGAAGTAAGAAATTTTCAAACTATTGTATGTTTATCTGCATTCATTCTATCATCAATCATTTCATTTTTAGCACTCATTAAATATGGGAAACAGAACTAAACAACAACAGCAACAGCAGCAGCAACAACAAATCCAACCCCAACAAACGCACGCAGATGTGGCGGCACAATTATTTCAGGCCCAGCAGCAACAACAGGCATTGTCAACCCAACAACAGTTACAGGCCTTACAACAACAAAGGGAGGGAACTGGTGCCAGTCAGATGGTACAAACATCAAGAGGTTACTCGGTTATTAATCCTTTCTTAATGGCAAATGTGGACCCATATGCTATTGATAGAGCTGCAAGGTTACATAGGAATGCAGCAGGTCAGTGAATTAAATAGCAGAGTCCTATTTGAAAAGGGTTAGTGGTCTTTATTCCTTTATTTTTGAGGTTGTTTTTTATGCCCTATTTATGGGCATTATGTTTTCTGGTCTATGCCTGCGTTCATTCGTCTGTTGCATGTCTGTCTGTCACGCTTCAGTTCAAGTTTTTGGTCAAGGCAGATTTTGATGAAGTTGCAGTCCAATCAACTTAAAACTTAGTACACATGTTCTGAATGATATGATCTTTCTAATTCTAATGCCAAATTAGCGATTTTCCCCCCATTTTCACGGTCCACTGAACATAAAAAATAATAGTGAAGATGGGGAATCCGTGTACTTGGGACACATTCTTGTTGATCTGCTCGAGGGATTATATTGGTTGAGGGTTGACACGGTGTGTGATATTGAAAAAGCCATATCATTTCACTTTATTATATACATGTACCTCAAGTAGATGTATTTTATGTGACATGACGTCATTCGGATAAGGAGGTTTGAAATGACGTCATACAGATTATAGGTTTGACATGATGTCATACAGATTATAGGTTTGACATGATGTCATACAGATTACAGGTTTGACATGACGCTTACAGATTTTAGGTTTTGACATGACGTCATACAGATTAGGGATTTGATTAAGCTTTTGCAACAGTGATTGATATCGATGACGTGAGGTCATACAGATTAAAGGTGTGGTAAAGCTTTTGCAACCATGCTGATATTGATATCATCACGGGTGATTGATACAGCACGCTTGCCATTGATTGAATTTACTACTAAGTATATAATAAATCTGAAGAAGTTGATTAAAATTCAAACCATAGTTCCAGAAACAATGGTATGATATCAAACATTTACTCTTTAATCACTGGGTTAAATATTTTTCATGACAATTAAGAGAAGAAGAAAAAAGAGACTAATTTATCCAACTGATTCTTAGAATTCTATTAAATTAGATGTTAAGAATGTTTACCAACTTGTACTTATTCAGTTTGAAGGTTCAGTACTTTTATGTTTTATTCATTTATATTTCAAAAATGTAATATTCATATATTTCAGAATTATAAATATCAGGAGAGTAAATTGATATGTAAATATAACGTAATTTGATGAGACTGTCATTAAAGTGAGAGAGTTAGCGCTATAAAACCAGGTTTAATCCACCATTTTCTACATTTGAAAATGCCTGTACCAAGTCAGGAAAATGACAGTTCTTGTCCATTCGTTTTTGATCCGCTTTGTTATTAGATTTTGCCATGTGATTATGGACTTTCCGAAATTGATTTTCCTCTTAGTTCAGTATTTTTGTGATTTTACTTTTTGACATGTTTGTCTTTATTGTAATTTACTATAGTAACACTGTTGATATATTACAGCTATGTGTGAAGCTAGTTGTACGTGGAGTGGACAGCTACCTCCCAGAAATCACAAGAACCCAACCTACTCCTGTAAAGTGTTCCTAGGTGGAGTACCCTGGGATATCACAGAATGTATGTATACATATGGTATAAGGTTATAAGACATCCCCCCAAAAACGAAAAAACTAAAAAACAAAAACAGACATGTATGTTTACATGTATACAGAGGATAAAAATGGGGGATTGATTGGTTGATTGAAGGCCTCAAAGTTGCATATAATTGGTAACATTCACTTCATTTGAACTTTGTGGTGGATAGTTGTCTAAGTGTTGGCAATCTCCTTATTTTCAAATTATTCTCACGTGTTTAACAACCATCAAAGTTCCCTTGGCTTGTCAAATTCCTTATTGCGACAGTTAATAATTGTGGATGAATGCAGTGAATTTGGTGACAAAACTACAAATTCTAGTTGTTATGTAAAGAATAAATGGGGTAATGTTTCCTCCGAAACAGAAAACCAAAACAAAACAAATTAAAGTGAGTATATTCACAATTAAATGTTATGTTTTTTGTAAATACAAATATTTAATGTGGATTCATTTATTTTTCATGTGTTCTAATTTTCATGGATATAGAAAAAAATGCATTTTTCGGTGATACTTGATTTCATAGTTTTGCCAAATCTGCAAACAAGCATATATAAAATCTATACTTCATTGAAACTTTGAATTCCTGGGTTACTCTTGGTCCATGTTATTCACGAAAAATTGGTATCCCATGAATAGTAATGAATCCACATTAATTCTGTCGGGTCAAACAAGGAACAGTGTTATCCGACACACTGGGGGACCAGAAAAAAATATCAGAATACTCAAGGTTTTTTCCTGCAAGGATGGGCATATTTTTGGACATTGTGAATGTGTTGGTTAAAGCAGGATGTGGGAATACTCCGATTAGGCAGGTTACACTGTATTGGTAAAAACTGGATTGTTAGACATCTATAGTAAATAGATATATACATATATAGTTAGTTTTGATCTCTGTTTATCTATTGTTCGAGTCTTCAAATTTTTATTAAGCATTACCAACACCAGTTTGTTTGTTACTTATAACTATACTATTATTTACAGCTGGCCTTCAGACATCCTTTGGTAAATTTGGAGCTTTTAAGATTGAATGGCCAGGAAAAGATGGTAATATAACAATAATGTGGAATTTTAACCTATTTATTTAAGAAATATGCAAATGAATTGAATTTGATGTGTATGATTATTTACAATTGCCCTTTGTATAGTAGTTTTTATTGCACTGCTATTTGCATCTCTTCTGTTTCAAAGTAGAAGGTCCAGTAAGGGCTAATTTCAGACCAAAATTCAAAGTATATGCGCCTATTTCATTTCAGACGAAATTGTCTGAAAATTTGTGCAAATGTTAAAATTAAAGATTTCATTATTTTTGCATGACATAATGTTTGTATATGATGTTTATGCATTGTATTTTAGGGTTATTGCATGAATATTGGGGAATATTGTCCCGAGTAGAATTTTATATTGCACGAACTTGCGAGTGCAATATTTGTTCTACTCTGGACAATTTGTATAGCAATATAATATTTGAATGTAAAAATTGGTTTAAACCAAGATTTTGTCGTTGATGATGTCATGAATTTTGAAGATTTATTGCACTAGTGCAATATTAGAATTTATTGCACTCTAACTTTTGGTTACTTTCTGTGGGAAATGTTATATTGCTATGCAATAATATCAAATACAGTTCAAATTTGTGTTCTGTGCTAAGTCAGTGATATTGGTTGCCTTAAATAGTGGAGAATAAAGGCTTTTTCCCCTGGAGAAGAATCCCAATTAAATGTATCATCACTGACAAAATGAGGTCTTATTTTAAAGCAGGGTTTGACTCTTAAAAATAGCTCTGTAAATTGAAGTTTCAGTCAAATTCATGGTTAATTTTAAAAGTTCCCAATTTGATGAAAATGACACATATTTTCCCAATAAAAAAGGGTAGAGGTAGTTTTGAAAACAGCCAACAATATCACTGTAAGTAAGTTGTCAACGTGAAAACTGTATTGTCCTCTTTTTCTGACCATATTACATTGTCTTAAATATTTGTACATGTATTTGCATTATTATTGGATAAAGTTATAGTTTTGGTGGTAGGATGATGTAGGGTGTTTATTGTAAATTCAGAAATTATTGCGATATTTTTATTATTGCGAAAATTGCGTCAGGTATATAATAGCAGTAATTTAAACTTGCATTTTGAATTTTTCTTAAATGACATAAATAGATTTTTCTCAATATCGCAAAAATTCAAATCACAGTTTAGTCTTATATGAAAATATTGCAATAATAAATGCCAGCAATAGTTTCTGAATTTACAGTACATAACTATTATTTTGTTTTACAGGTTATGTTTATTTATTATTTGAGTCCGAGAAAGGTGTAAGAGGATTATTACAAGATTGTACTCACGACTTCAGTAGCGGAGACTATTATTACAAGATATCAAGTCGGAGGATGAGAGCTAAAGAGGTAATATTGGGTTTCAAGTGAGAGAAAAAAATCATATTGCACTTTGTCTCAAGATTAATGCATTGTTCCTGTACTAGTCATGTTCCCTTTTTGAACTCTGTTTTAAATAACTGGATGGAAATTATATTTAGAAATTTTAAGATATAAAGATGTTCAGTCTGAGATTCTGCTTCAATAACTTTGTCAAATCTCCAGGGAATGTTATAGACACTGGACTAAAGTTTCCTCAAGATTATGAAACAGCATCTGAAATAGAACTTTATATTTTTTTTATTAATGTTCCATATTTTGCTTATACATATCTGAATATAATGCAGTCAGCATTATATTACTTTTACCCTGTCAACAGCAAAGGCAGGGACAAGAAATGGACCCTTTCTGAACCATTTGTAGATTAATAAATCACACCTGGTTAAAAAAAATCTAAATTAGGACATTAGGATATATTTTCCATTATTTTAAAGGGAGATAACTTATCCTCACTTAATACAGTCAGCATGGACATTTGAACATATTACACAATAGCATATACAGATCATCAAACTTTATATAAATCACCAATGCTTGTCACATACTTAATACACCTGCCTAATATTGCATGTTCTATTAGTTTCCATACATTCTTTAAACAGATAAAATTTCATGCATTCACCATAAAGATAAATTATATTATTTTGACAGGACATATGAATTAATAATTATTTGATTATATTTTCTGTAGCATGTTTTTAGTATTTTTAAAAGCTTTGCATTTCTTTAATTCTTGTTGCTCATTTGATTGGCAAGGTTTTATTTTCAATATGTTAAAAAAAAGAGCTTAAAAATGTAACTTTTTGCAAAACAAATCACGATACAGAGTTAGAATGATTTTGAAATTTAGATATAATCTGATTTTACACAGATATAATCTGATTTTACACATGATTTTTTTTTTTTTCTAATATCCTTATTTTGCAGATTTCATAGTTGATTTAAGTATTCAATCCTAATGCATGGACTTTTTTTAATCAATGTGTTGTATAAGGAAAACTAGAAGGAAAAAAAAGGATATCCCTCTATGTTCATAATTATAAATTACCTGTTAACAAAAAAGGTTTTTCTACCTCAGGGATAGATTACCTTAGCTATATTTGGCAACACTTTTAAAATTTTCGGTCCTCAATGCTCTTCAACTTCGTACTTTATTTGGCCTTTATAAGTTTTTTTGATTCAAGCGTCACTGATTAGTCTTTTGTAGACGAAACACACGTCTTGCATAAATATAAAATTTAATGTGATGAGTTGATCCTCAACTAGAGATTTTTTACAACTGAAAATTTATATTAAAAAATAAATTATTTTGAAATTCATTGTTTCACAGCGAATTCGTTTTAAATACTTAGTTGTAGTTTAGAAATGAAATTAAAAAAAAAATGTATTTTGAAATTGCATGAATTTAATAGTTGTAGTTTAGAAATGAAATTAAAAAAAAAATGTATTTTGAAATTGCATGAATTTAATAGTTGGAATTAAAAAAAAAATGCTTTCCAAAGAATTCATGATAACGATATAACATCAAGTATGTATTTATATTTGGGTGAAATAACGGTGTGGTATTGCATGATATTTATTTAGTTTTTGAATTTTAGACATCTTTGAAATGGAAAACGGTAAGAATAGTCCCTTGTAGAGTAGAATTTGTTGTATATAGTAAAAAGTGTGCTGTTAGGTTAGACATGGCTTACTTACTGTAACTTAACTGTAAGTGTTGCTCTCTGCCTATTGCAGCTAATTCATTCAAAATTCTGATTCAATTAGAATTTGTGGAACTGGTCAGAAATTTTTTAACTAACTGCTTTAGAAAACTAATCAAGTCATCAGTGTCAGGTGCTAAACGAGAAATAGGTGGAGAGCAACACTTCCAGTCATGTTAACTTAATTCATTGAAATTAGTATGCATTTTCAATAGCCGGTAAACACTAAGTTGCAATTAGATTTAAAAAAAATATTTCCCAGTAATTTACAGATTGGAGGCTGGAGCAGGGTTCACACTCACAACCTCAGTGTTGACAGCTAATGATAGAATATTTTAACTTCTTTGACCACTTGGACACGGAATCCTACATACAACAGGGAAAGCTTCCTATAATTAATAAGAATATTTAGTATATTGTTAGCTTACACGTTTTGAAGGGACTTTGTTCATTTCACTTGTTTCCTGAAAATGTGTAAATGTAAAATGCATGAAAAACTTATAAAATGAAACAATAATTGCCTATAGGGCTATCAGATGGTTCAGTGCATGAATTTAACCCCTGCACTAAAAAAAGCAAATGCATTAATATTCAAATTTACAGCAAGTTAAACTCCATATTTCATGTGGTATCTTGAATAGCACTTGCAAGTTACACCAGAATTCATTCAGTAACATATTCATACAGAGTGACGGTTAGACAAGTTTTTGTTAAGTAAAATTCAACTCTAATTTTGAAGTTGTATAGAAACATTTAAGTATCCCAATTTGTAGGTGAGAGAAAATCTGACAGCACACTTTACAAATACTGTATAGCCAGGCTATCCAGATGGTTTTTATCAAAATAAAGTTGAGTTATCTCCCTTTAGCCATCTGGAAATCCTGATATCAAATAATTGGGGTGGAATCTGTAGTATAGTTTTAATTCATCAGTTTATCTTATTATAAATAAACATCTATTATTTGAACTTGGAATTATTATCAATTATGGAATTTACATAATTTCTTGGTTTGAATTTTTTTTTTTTAATAAATTCCATGTTTATTCTATACTTTAATGTGCACAACACTTTCTCGCTTGACCTATTACAAAGAAGAAAGTACATTTTCAATAGAATGTACTGTGCCGCGCACATCACTATCTATACAAAATACATTGTATTGAAAGTGTAATGAACAGCTCAAACATTATAATACCAAATAAACATGGAATTTATTAAAAATTTCAAGCACGAAAAATTATGCAAATTCCATAATAAAAAATAATTCCAAGTTCAAATAATAGCCTGTTACATATAGATTAGTAGATTTTAGCATTATATATAGTAGTTTGTAGTAGTAGTAGTATCTTGTTTTAGTTATTTTTACTGCATGAAACATCTTTTTATATAATTATAGTTGTACATATATATGTTGGTATATGGGTTTTAATGTATGTTGATAGAGTTCTCATAAAGGGGTGGTAAGCACTAACAATTATGGTATTTTGAAATAGAATTAGAAGCAAGGACAGCAGATTTTCATCAAGGACCACTAGAAAAAAAAGATTTTTAAAACTGTTACAATTCAATCTGAATCTTTGTCTACTCTTTGATAACAAGGATATAAATTTCCCGTTTACAAAACTTTGAATTTTTCGAAAAATGAAGGATTTTCTTATCCCAGGCATAGATTACTTTAGCCGTATTTGGCCCAACTTTTCGAATTTTGGATCCTCAATGCTCTTTAACTTTGTTCTTGTTTGGCTTTATAATATTTTGATATGAGAGTCACTGATGAGTCTTATGTAGACGAAACACACGTCTGGCGTACTGAACTATAATCCTGGTACCTTTGATAACTTTTTATATGATGATATGAAAACGCTGTCCCTCGTTCAATTTTGTTCATTGAAAGTTCACTGGTCAACCTTAATAGAATAGAAAGTTTTTAAGTTCTATCAGTATACAAAGCTCATGCATAAAAAATATGGATTTCCTTTGAAAAGTATCAATTTAGTAATATTGGTTTGCTAATATAGATATAGGAAGATGTGGTGTGAGTGCCAATTAGACAACTCTCCATCGGAATTACAATTTAAAACAAGTAAACCATTATAGGTCAATGTTGGGCCTTAAACACAGAGCCTAGGCTCACACCGAACAACAAGCTATAAAGTGCTCCAAAATTACTAGTGTAAAACCAACGTGTAAAAAAATCGAGAAACGAGAAACACGTATAAATTACTTAAACAAAAAGCAACTTCTGTACATCAGATTCCTGACTTAGCACAGGTGCAAACATTTGCAGCGGGATTAAACATTTTAATGAATGAACATGTAAGACAGAAGATTTTACCACACAGCATGGGCTCTTATATATATTCTGCTGTTGTAAATCAGCTTAAATTATAAAAGATACTTTAGTTAGCACTTATTTATTTCTGGACATCTTCATGTCAACTTTTTTTTTATGGAATTTATAATTTCAGAATTAAGTTTTACTTATTCATGATTTATATACACGATTTTTTTTCAATCTTGAAAAATCAATCACTTTTTTTTTGTATTCTTTTTATCTGTTTAGGTATGAAGTTTAATAAAACATGTGTCAGCGTTGCCCACAAAATCACGAAAAATTATACTCCACACAAAATTTAATCACCTATAAATGCTTAAATCATAGAAATTTAATTAATGCTCTCTTTTCTACAGGTTCAAGTGATTCCTTGGGTTCTTAGTGATAGCAATTACGTCCGCCAACCATCCCAGCGTCTCGACTCCAACAAGACAGTTTTTGTAGGTGCACTTCATGGAATGATGAATGCTGAGGCACTAGGATGTATCATGAATGATCTCTTTGGCAATGTAGTGTATGGTGGCATAGACACGGATAAACATAAATATCCAATCGGTAGTGGACGCGTGACATTTAACAGTAAAAAGAGTTATATGAAGGCTGTTCAAGCTGCCTTTGTAGAAATCAAAACTCCAAAGTTTACAAAAAAGGTAAATGTAAACTTCTTACAGAAACTCTATTGGACTTTTTTAAATTCAGGAGAATGTTATTTAGGGTAGGGCAAAAAGACTAAAAAATTTACTGAAAGATTAAATATAAACTAAAAGAATACATCGTGCACTCATAGTGGACCGTGTTTTAGGAGTTCGAGATTGTTTTAGATACTGTTTAATTTGCATTGTATGGAAAACAGACTGATATGCTAATGCTCTAGATCTAAGTCATTTATGCAAATATTTTTTAATTATTCCCTGAATGAAAATCTGATGTAATGGTAATTGATTGCCAATGAGTCAAGAGTTCAGACAAGGTTGACTGAGCAATGGTAGGACACTGTACCGCCTTGAAGAGAAAAGACTTTTTCACGATTCCCAATAGCTGGCTATGAAAGGCTTCAAAACAATTCAAACCAGTAGAGTAACGTCCTAATTTATAGCAATACAAGTTAGGAAAACAAATGTGACCGACTTGAACAAAGGACAATAGCTGAACTACTTATGTTAACACTAGAAAATCCGTTATTTTTATATGTTTGATCAAGTAAGAAATAAGTTATAAAAATTATGAATTTCAGATTCAAATTGACCCATACTTGGAAGACTCTATGTGTAGCTCATGTGGAATACAACAAGGACCGTACTTTTGTCGTGAAATGGTTTGCTTCAAGTATTTCTGTAGGACCTGTTGGTATTGGCAGCATGCTTTGGATAGTCTACGTCACCACAAGCCAGTCACCAGGAATACAAAGACATCAAATATCATTGCAGCTGCATCTATGTAAGTTATAGTCCTAACGTGTGGGGTTTCTATTCTCTGTGGGCCTATGTTATAACTTTGGATAGTTTCCCTCATCACAAGCTAGTCACCAGGAATACAAAGACCTCAAATATCATTGCAGCTGCATCTATGTAAGTTATAGTCCTAATATGTGGGGGGTTTCTATTCTCTGTGGGCCTATGTTATAACATTGGATAGTCTCCCTCACCATAAGCCAGTCACCAGGAATACAAAGACCTCAAATATCATTGCAGCTGCATCTATGTAAGTTATAGTCCTAATATGTGGGGGGTTTCTATTCTCCGTGGGCCTATGTTATAACATTGGATAGTCTCCCTCACCATAAGCCAGTCACCAGGAATACAAAGACCTCAAATATCATTGCCGCTGCATCTATGTAAGTTATAGTCCTAATATGTGGGGGTTTCTATTCTCTGTGGGCCTATGTTATAACTTTAGATTCCCTCACCACAAGCCAGTCACCAGGAATACAAAGACCTCAAATATCATTGCCGCTGCATCTATGTAAGTTATAGTCCTAATATGTGGGGGTTTCTATTCTCTGTGGGCCTATGTTATAACTTTAGATTCCCTCACCACAAGCCAGTCACCAGGAATACAAGGACCTCAAATATCATTGCCGCTGCATCTATGTAAGTTATAGTCCTAATATGTGGGGGTTTCTATTCTCTGTGGGCCTATGTTATAACTTTAGATTCCCTCACCACAAGCCAGTCACCAGGAATACAAAGACATCAAATATCATTGCTGCTGCATCTATGTAAGTTAATAGTCCTAATATGTGGGGTTGCTATTCTCCCTGTGTGCTTATGTTATTACTTTATTATACCCCTGTCCTGAAAGAATCAATGATACAATTTCCACATGTGGCACTTGCACTAGACTCCAATCTTTTTGATAAGAATTTTCAGTTTCCTACCAAAGGATGTTCCACCACCATTAAAAACTGAAAGCCATAAAATAGAACAATAGACTCAAATCTTAATTGATTAGGATTATCAGTTTTCCTATAGAAGGTCAGTGGTTACCTCAACCAATAAAATACTACAATAGTGTCTGAAGTGGCTTTAAACAAATATCAAACAATCAATCTGACTCAAAAGCATCAATTTTAAATCCACCCAAGTTCATCTTTGAAACTTGTCATGTATCTACAATATCTTTTTATTTATTTTATCTTTGTATTTGATTGGGTTTTTGTTTTTATTTACTTTCAGAAATGGAATTGATATGTAAAGACATTTTCCTACAGATAGCAAATGGACTTGGGAATAACTATGAAGAACTAAGTGCTATATTCGTATAACAAAGTGCTAAAAATGTACAATAGTGCTTTTCAGAATTCGAATTCATACCTAACAATTGATACAGTTAAATAGGTTTTATATGCATTTTATAAAGAGAAGTAAATAAATATGAAAAAGATTTGGTGCTACAACTTAAATTTTTACATGAGTATAAAAATGTTTAAAAAATTCAAGATATTTTATCGGACCCTTATTTGTCTTCTATTTTTTTCTATTGTCAGATTAAAGAACTTAATATCTTTCTGTGAGAATTATTTTAACTTCGAATTCATAAAAGCTTTGAAAATTTTATTTAAAAGTTTAATGAATGAACATTTAAGTTTTAAAACACCATACCTGTTTTGCCCATTTAATGTCGATCATTAAATTTTTAAGTGAAAGATTAAATTGAAATTTGAATTCAATTAAATTTTATTAATTAATGAAGAAAAATTTAATGTTGAACATTAAATTTTTTATTAAATTTTGCAAAGGTCAGAATATATGGCTCTTGTTTTAGAATTGTTCACAAAACAAGAGGAAATTTAATGTAGATCATTAAACAAGGTTTTTTTTTTTTTATTAAAGAAGAAACGTACTAAAAACTTTTTTAAAGTATGAAATTAGAGGGAAATATAGCTGTTAAATTTTTAAAGAAAGTAAAATTTGAGTTTTAGAAATAGCTATTTGTCAGATTTGTCTTCATTTAAAGAGATGTACATATTTTATTGTATGTGTAAGATGCAATTTTAAGAATATGAAAGAATTTACGAAATACATAATCTATTTTCTTGAAAATGGAAAAAAAAACGTGGTACCAAAAGCGGACATGACAAACTAGTTGACCAATAATTGTGGCATATTTGAGAAGATCCGTATTTTGTACATATGAAGATTTCTGATTTTTCTACATATGTTTGAACTGTTATGATTTGAAAGTTCAAAATGGGTTAGTTAACAAAAAAAATATAAAAATTTGAAAAAGTGCTGTTTTTTTTATTGTTAATGTTGTGTTGTGTTTTGTATTTTATAACAAATTTGGTCTCGGAGCACCAATTTTTCATTTTTGATATATTTGTATGTATATAAATATATGAATATTTTGTTCAGACTTTGACTTGATTTTTAAAATACCATTTAATGGTGTATGTTTTTTGCTATTCTTGACGCTCCCTGGAATTCAGAAAAAATGCACATGTAATTTATGTCAAATTTATTCAAATTGAATATTTTATTTAGATGTGCTGTATATGGACAAGTCTAGATTTTTTAAATACTTCAATCATTTCTGAAAACATTGAGGAAATTTCCAATTGACCATTTAAACTTATTTGGGCCGAATGTTGGCCTTCATTAGAATTTTTTTTTTTCTAGACTGACATGCATTTGGCATGTTAAGGGCCCTTATAAATGCTCAAAAAGACCACAAGGGGCCTGTTGCATTTTTCAAATATTCTTGTCAACTCACTGTCCAAAAAAACCTAGAGAAATGAAATATGCAATTGGTGCTTAATCTCATTAAGTTAATTGACTGTCAATTGTTGCTGTTCCTTAGAGTCAGGGACTCCAGTTTCCTCAACCAATCAAAACTGTCGACCATGATGTAGCCAAAAAGCCAAACTCGTTAAAAGTTAAGTTTAAACTTCAACATCAATCTGTTATTCAATTAAAAAAGGATGAAGCAATTTGCATCATTTTAATAAAATCTAGACTTGTTTCATTTTTAGAGTTTTTGACTAGGTTCTTTCTTGATCCTTTTATTTCATGTGTTGACTTTTTACTGTGATTATCTGAAAATGTTACTCTAATAGATTTTTTTTATTTTCTCTTTCTTGTAATCTTGATTTTACCCTATTTAATAAGAAGAATTTGCATATGACAAAAAAGTTCACAAAATTAATAAAATTTATTATGATACTAGGCATGATAAATGGAAATATTGGCGAGAGAAAACAAAATATATTAAACACAGATTGCCTTCTGTTGACATGAAATTTTCCCTGTCAGTATTTTAACAAACTTTTGTCATATGCAATATTTTATATATTTATTGATCTTTGCAGTATTCAAAAGTATTTTTATTTCAAGGTACCTGGCTTTGCAATGAATGAATACAAAATAACATTCATATTCTTTTGCAAGCCAAATGAGATTTTAGGCCCGAAGTATGGGGCTCATAAAATTTTGAATGCTGGATCTTTTTAGATTTTCTTTAAATGACATTTTATTCTATTTTGTCTTTCATTGTCATTTAATATTTGCTATACTTCTCAAATATTCTTCTTTTAACATAGAATTTTCTTTATATAGTTGAGAACATTTTAAATATAGGAATATAGGTTAAGGTGCATTTTCAAAAATGCAGAGAGAATTTTATGAAGCTTCAAAGAAATTTTTGCATTTATTTATAGATTTTATTGCAAAATTTCTGAAATTTAGCTTTAAGATTTGTTACTTTAATATTGCTTTTTTTAATTCAGTAATTTTATTTTTCAATGTAACAAGAAAAGAGAAGAGATCATTTTAAGTTATTTATGATTTATAAGAATGGGTAATTTAACATGAAGTTTTACCCTATAAAATGAAAAAATGTAATTTTTGTATGTTTAATATCTTTTGTATTACTAAGAGAGATAACTCTGTTTATAAAATTGAGAATTGAAATTGAATATGAGATTTTCCTTGATCATGTCGTTCAGAGTTTTCATTCTCTGAATTTCCTCATTTATTTTCATATTACAAGTTAAAGAAAAGAAAGTTAATTTTCAAAGTGTTATTATAGCTAGTCTGTTTGAATTAAGAATTAACTTGGTGTTAACATATTCAGTTATTAAGACTTTGGTGTTAATATGTTCAGTAATGAAGAACTTGGTGTTAACATATTCAGTAATTAAGAACTTGGGGTTAACATATTCAGTATTAGTTCTCTGAATTACCTCATTTATTTTCATGTTACAAGTTAAAGAAAAAGAAAGTAAGTTAATTTTCAAAGTGTTATTATAGCTAGTCTGTTTGAATTAAGAACTTGGTGTTAACATATTCAGTCATTAAGACTTTGGTGTTAACATATTCAGTTATTACGAACTTGGTGTTAACATATTCAGTTATGAAGAACTTGGTGTTAACATATTCAGATATTAAGAACTTGGTGTTAACATATTCAGTATTAGTTTTGAAACTTTAATTTTATCAGTATTTTGTAGATTTAAGTATGAAATGTGACTATTAATTCATATTTAATGTTTAATACTAATTGCATAATACGTAATTAATAGAATCAAATTGTACTCTTAAAATGTAGAATTTTTGTGTTACCTTGTCCAATGCAATGCAGTGTTTAATTAACTAGCAGGGAGCTAGGATATTTTTGTTATTCACTCAGGGAGAAGTCCTGTTTTTGTAGTTTTTTGATATGATTTATTTTTGTTTTGCACTGCACTTATTTTGAGGCCTTTTGTTTAAAATATATTTTTGCAAAAATAAAACATTTTTTGCAACACTTGCTTTTGTTGATAAATTGTACATAAAGTGGAACATGAATGTAAAATGTGATATGATTGCCGATGACACACCTCACCACTGCAGACTAATATGACACGGAAATAAACAACTATACATCCCTGTACAGCCTTCAACAATGAGTAAAACCCATACCACATAGTTACGTCAGTAGGTATTCACATTCTTTGCAACCGACTAATATAAGCATCTCTCCTAGGCCTCCACAATATTGCAATTTGAACTTCCAACGATCATCCATTTCTATCTAATACACCCACTCAAGAAATAGATGTTCTATTGCAATGAACTTGTCCTAATACATGTACTTTTAGTATATCTTTTACTTTTGTTACATGTTTTTGTAGATTTGCAACTTCTGTTACAGAAAGCTTGACATAGGGATAGTGATCTGTTGGCAGTGTTAGCTTAATTCTTAAAAGCTTTATATTTTAGAATATGGAATACATGGTTCCTTTATAATTGGCATATAGATGTCTTGTGTTATGAAGTGTCAGTCTGTAGTATGGCCATTGTCATTGACCTCATTTTCATGGTATAGTGACCCTTGAATAAAAGTTAGGATTTTTAATATTCCTTAATTTCTGTCTTATTTTGAGTAATGGGATAACCTATTTGATATTTGCTCACCTGCCTGTCGGATCATTTTCATTTGACCTCAACCTTATTTCAATAATCCGTGAACAAGGTTATGTTTTCATGGTCAAGTCCATACATCAGATTCTATTAGCAATCAGGTCTTCTATATTTGGTTTATGGAATGATTGAAAGATGTACAGGTATCATTTCATGGTTTAATGGTCAAAGTTAAGTATTCAAGTTTTGGTCTTTTTCTAACACTACTGTGGATTCATTTATTTTCGTGGATATCAATTTTGTGGATTGAGAAAAACTTGCATGCTCGTGGATATTTGATTTCGTGGTTTTGTCAAACTTTGCAGACAAGCCTATAATAAATTTGTTATTCGTTGAACATTTAATTTCGTGGTTCACCTGTATCCACGAAAATTGGTATCCAACGAATAATTTTGAATCCACAGTATGTGCAATAGGTATTTGGTTTTGTGGAAATATTATATGATGTACATGTCAGTCTCACAGAATTCATTTTCACAGTTAAGTTAATGTGTTTTGGTATGTTTTTCTAAAACAATATTCTACAGCTGAACTAAATTTGTGTGGAAGGATTGCATGGTGCCTATTTCTGTCTGGCAGGTATCATCTGACCTTGATCTCATTTTCAAGGTTCATTGGTCAATGTTAAATTTTCATGGTTTAGTTTGTTTCTTTTAAAAATACTATAAGCAATAGGTCAACTATATTCAGTGTACTGAATGATTGTAATGTATTTCTTGTTTGGTTTATTGACAAGCCTTCGACTTTAAGTCGGAAAAAGCGAGACTAAGCGATCCTACATTCCGTCTGTGCCAGTGTGGTGGCGTCCACAAATATTCACTCTGTGGTTAAAATTTTTGAAATTTTAATAACTTTCTTAAACTATCCTGGGTTTGTACCAAACTTGGACAGAAGCTTGTTTATGATTATAAGATAGTATCTAGAAGTAAATTTTGTAAAAAATAGAAATTATTTTTTTCTGTATTTTACTTATAAATGGACTCATTTTTTCTGTATAGAAACATTACATTCACCCTGTGGTTTCTTATACTATTTTTTGAATTTGAAACAAACTTGGACTGAAACTTACTGTTTGGTGAGACAGTGAAACCTGTTTAAACTGTTCTGTTTTATTAGGTTCACAACGCTTACAATTTGATATGGCGGTTCTTAAGAACATGTTTATTTTATACAGATTTTCGTTTTAGTCAAGACTGGTTGAGCCAGGTTTCACTGTACTTTGAATATTTATAATACCAATAGAAATATTTATTTGTAGATGTTTAATTAATTATTTGGTGGTGTGTTATTTTATCTTCAGCCATGTCACACAAGAAACTTTATAATTTTGTATTTGCTGCTTCTCCCCTAAGAATACAGCATTCAGCAGTAAGCGTAATGACTGATAGCTCTGGAGGCTCGATTATTTGTCTTGAGAAGTATGTTGTTTCACAAATGATATCGGATATGTTCCTTACGTCGTAACTACGATCCCCTTCCCTTTCATGAATTTGACCTACCGAATAAGACCATTTATTGGATTTGTAATCACGTAAGCAACACAACGGGTGCCGCATGAGGAGCAGGATCTGCTTACCCTTCTGGAGCACCTGAGATCACCCCTAGTTTTTGGTGGGGGTTGTGTTGTGTATTCTTTAGTTTTCTATGTTGTGTCATGTGTACGGTACTATTGTTTTTCTGTTTGTCTTTTTCATTTTTAGCCATGGCGTTGTCAGTTTGTTTTAGATTTATGAGTTTGATTGTCCCTTTGGTATCTTTCGTCCCTCTTTTGTGTCTTCTTGTAGTTTAAACATATTTTATTGTTCAAAATGCCAAAAGGATCAGACACAAGTTTTACAACTTAGTAATGTCTTCTTGTGAACTGTTGCTTCATATACTAAAAGCAATAGGTCAACTATATTTTGTGTATGGAATGATTGTAAGGTACACAAATCTATCTGACCTCAGTATGGTTCTTTAAGCAAGTGTTAACTTTTCACAGTTATGTCGGTTTCTATGATACTACAAGGGGTTCATCTAACCTTGACCTCATTTTCAAGGTTAAGTGAATTTCTTTGATACAAAAAAGTTCATGATTAAAAGTTCACAATATATGTTCATGGTTAGGTCCTTTCCTTTGATATAAGCTAGAAATTAGATATATTTGGTGCAGCTTGGTTTATCCCTCCGATGAGTTGAGCTGTTTCTAATTGTTGTACAAGTTGGAGAGAACTGTTATGAAAATTACTCCAACAGAATTAATGATGACATTACTTAAAATCTGAATTGTTACAAGAGGATGGTAAAGGGTTGTTTTCGTGAAACTTGTTTTGCCATTTTCATTTCACCTGCAGCTGTGAAAAAGGTTCGTTACTCACCCTGTTTTCGTGAAATCGTGAAAAGATTATTGTGCCAGAAATATTAATTGTTAGTTCCGTCATGAAAGGGCAATTTTATTTCGTGTTCAGCAATGAAGAAAGCCAATTGCAAGTAATGGCAACAATTTACATTTCAGATCAGATGTGCTACACAAACAAAACAAGAGTGGATAAAATAGTTTATTGTAAATATTGAGATATAACAATATATAGATATAACAGTATCATGGTGTTAACAAGTTACATATAGTATAAAAATACCATTGAAATTTCATTATCAGTCAAACAGTTAAATATGAAGTCATTACTTAACTGGTTAATTAAGCTGGTAATCTTTTAAGAACATGTTCCTCATGAAATCAAGTTTACTATAACCTGTGACACCTATCACAGAAACTTCTTTAATCTGAAATTTAGAAGGTCATGGTTTTCCCCAAACTTGTCTTTTCCTCCTATAAAAAAAACCAGTCAACATGTTTTTTTGGACGATCAATGCATTTGAATGGGGACATACAGTTGGAACCCCCCTCCCCCCCCCCTTTTGTCCTGGGTCAGGAACCCCCTTTTTTAAAATGGCTGGATACGCCCCTGTTGTGGCTATGGTTTCTGAAATATGGCTTTAATACCAACAAACAAGCAAACCTTCAGAACAAACTCAAAATATGCAAATTTATCCGTTATTAAATACTGGTAGTAAATTTTCAATGGTATTTCATAACATATTGTAAGCTATTTTAAATTAGATAGAACAAGTGTAAAGAATCTATTTTGTAAATTATCTCCCTTTTGAGAATTAATGTATCACAGAAAAGTTAATTGAAAAAAATGTTTTAAGAATTCTGTTAAGTTTGAGTTTAACCAAATTCAGTAAAACAAAATAAAGGAAAATTTTTAAAAGAAATACAAGAGATACAATTTATTTTCGTGCATTTAGAACTAACTGTATTTTAGTGGGTACTTAAATATGTGGTTTGGTCAAATTATGCATAATTGACTATATAGAATTGGTCTTTTGTTGAATATTTGAGTTTATAGTTCACCTTTACCCCCTATATCCACAAATACTAATAGCCAATGAATTATTATAAAATCCTTAGAACTTGTTTCACAAAATAACAAATGTTCCCAACAATAGGATTACAAAATATCACAAAAGTAGGTTTCTTGTTTACAATAAACATTTATTTAAGTTAAAAAAAGTGAAAAAAAGGTTTATTTTTCAGTGTGAACAATTAAATATCTTTAAATTTAAAAATTAACAATAATCATTTTATAACAATAACCAACATTTTATACTAAGTTTAAATCTACCATAAAAATCAAGTTTGATTTCTGAATAAATTAATAAAATATTCTGCTACTGTGATTTTTATGACCAACTATTTATGATGACAAAGGAGACTTCGTGTATTATCTTGTACGAGTACTTGACCTACAATTCTTTATTTAAGGTCTACTCAACAACTTGATAAACAAATCATAATAAAAAGAAGCACTTGACTCCTAGTCTCATTGGGCCTCAGTGGTTGAATGGTCTAAGAAGTTGCTACTGTAATCACTAGCCAGTCAACACTGAGGTTGTATGTTCGAACCCCCGTTCAAACGGTTGCACTAGATTCCAATCTAAATTGACAAGGAATGTCCGTTTTCCTATTGAAGGTCAGTGCTTTTTTCTGGGCACTCCGGCTTCCTCCACCAATAAAAACTAGCCGCCACAAAATAGCCTAAATGCGTTGCTTAAAAGTGGTGTTAAAACACCAAAAATCAACCTAATTCTTAATTCTTATGGTAAATGTAAACCCAATGCATATAACAACAAAGTTGGAATGTATTTCTCTTCATGCAAGACAGATAAAGTACTTTACAACAATACATGAACAACACACGAAAAATTTTACTTTTAACCTCCTTCTTTTACAAAAAGTCACAATTAACATTAAAACATACAAAAATTCATAATAAAAAAAATGTCAAAAATTATTTTGAAAATATTCAAACAGAATATATTTTATATGAATTCGAATTTTCACATGATTTATTGCACTATAAGATTGCCAAAAGGAGTACATTCACAAAAGGTCCTTATTGGCCCTAAAATTCTAAGAATTTACCCATATTTTACAAAATATGCTAGTGTATTAAAATTACAAATTCTACAAGCTCTGATGCATGAGAACAATTGAAATGTCCTTTGAAGACAATAATAGTAAAAAAAATTACTTATTTTTGCCTAAATTAAATAAGTTTGCTTTAAAATATTTTTGGCCACATGCAAGGACCATAACTTTTGTGTTTATGTTCATCGGACACATATACATCTTTTTATAACAATTTTATTTTTGTCAAAGGATGTGGTCAATGATTTTATTTAGAAGGAAATAGACCTTACAAATGCATAAAAACAGGCAATGTAGCAATATACTTATTAAATATCACACTTTTGAATGTCAAAGCTGTAAACATTGTTACAAGGAACAGAAGACAACAAAATTTGTTTTCATAGTGTATCTAGATTTTCATATTTAAGATTATAATTAGGGCTATTCCAGAAAAAAATGTATGGGGGGTTTTGAAGGCACATTGTAATACATGGGTGATGGGTATCAGAGCAAATTTTCACACTTTAATGCACTATAATTCTAATTTACAATTGTCTTGGTACAGGTGCTGACAAAAACTGCCTTCCACCCATACATTTTTTTCTGGAATAGCCCTTATAGGGTTTTACATATGATATTAACGGTACAAACTTTGATTTTTAGGACCAATTTAATGCCTTTGTGGCCATACTCCTTTACATTATTATCAATAATTCAGCAGATATTTTCACTTTAGTATTAATCCTACATTTTATTATTTAATATAATTGAGGGTTATTTTTCCACTGTAAAAATGCACATGATTTTTCCCTAATATTTATAATGGAAAAAAAAACCTATCATTATTTTCCTCCTTCTCATAATCAAATAAAAATCTATCTAACCGACTTTTGCTAATAAAGATAATTATAAAAATTAGGAATTTTACATCTTAATTATATATTAACTATTAGGACCACATCTACAATGGCTTGGTTTATATAAACTTAATAATAGTAATAACAAAGCATATTCAAATATAATTATAAAATATATTTTGTGTTACATGTATCATTAAAAAGAAGAAACATGTTGACAATTTTAAACAACTGTGTTTTGCAGATCCTTATTCCATCTTGATCTGTAGCATGATAATTAATTTTGAATCTTAGATTTTTAATTTCATTTATACCTAACGGACATCAGTGAAAAACATGTGTGAATTAAGTTTTTTTTATCCTTTATTGAACTTTTGATGTCGTCCCTAAGCATTCTGAAAATATGCCTTCAAACTTTTTTTTTTTTTTAAAGTCAATATTGATGGTCAAGCTGAATACACCATGAGAAAGATCACCCTTTGAATTAGTGATTTAGTTTCCCAATATTAAAAAAAGGCTGCAAGCCATCCCCCCTTTTAATGGTAATATGACCCATCTTAAACCAGAATATATATTACTATGTTGATATAACTATATTAAACCTACTAATTACATTATTTTACAACCTTCACCTTTTTACATTTGTTTATTTAGTATACATATGTTTATGTGTGGCAACTTCTTTGAATATATTAAATATACTATTAGATTTTTTATTAAGTCTGTAAAATAAAATAAAGATATTAAAAAAAAATGCTCTCATTTATTTAACAGACAGTTAAGAAAGTTAGAGACTAGATTTTTTAAGATATCACAAAGATCGTGTATAATAATTATCCAAATTCAAATAGCTTTAAAAAAAAAGTTATAATATGGACTATATATACATATTGTCAAAAGAACAAGCTCATCATTTGTTAGCTGGATATTGATTGTTGTTTGTATGTATATGAATATTGTGTGAATGCCTTGTTTCAATCAATATGTGACACTATAATAAACAATTTTATTCTTATTCTTATTTATTACCAAAGTATACTACATTACTCATTGTCTAGAAAAACTTTCAAAAATATTGAATACCTTACATAAAATAAACTTATCTAAACACTCTGAAAATGCAGTTAGGGTGTTGATTGAAAAAAAAGCAAGTATTCATCCACTAAGAGATTAGTTTCTATAAATACACTTTTGTTAAAAAAAAACATCCTTGTCCTGCATTTTTTTCTGGGAGAGAAAAAGGGGTTTTTGTTACAAAGAAAAGAAGATATGACAGAAAAAAACATTATACAAAATATATATACAAAAAAATCCACTTTCTTCTCTTCATTACTGGAACAATTTTCAGTTCTTCTAGTGCAAAGAAATTAATAAAGCTACCGTCAATTATGCTATTATACTATAAGCATATTATGTTCTGATTCAATATTTTTAGATATCTAAATTGTATTTCAATAAACTATTTCTAAATATCGAAGATAAAATATAAAGAATTAATCATAGAACTACATTGAAGTGTGCCATAATTTCTGGACACATTTCTTTGTGTACCAAGATAACATGGAAATTTAATATTCTTCACAAATGTAGCTGTAAAAATATAAAATTACAAAAAAGCAAGAAAATAATCTCTTCACAACCAAGCATCTGATCCAATTATCATGTTTTCATAAGATAATTAACAATACAGACTATTCCATATTAAAGAATGTGGTAGGGTGAGAAGTTTATTTTTCTTTTAGTCACAATTTGTTGGTCATTCAAGGTTGTGAGCTAGTTATAATGCGAAAACAATATATTATGAATGTATGTTTGTTATTATTTAAATTTTAAAAAGCCTTCCTCTGAATTGTTTTAATGGAATAGCCCAATCTTAACTGGACAGACCTACAACTATAATTATTGAAAGTCTTAAACACAACCATAACAATAGATATAAGAAGATATAGTATGAGTGCCAATGCGACAACAACACATACAAGTCACAATTTGTAAAAGTAAACCATTATAGGTCAAAGTACGGTCTTCAACATGTTCATTTACTGGGATTTGTTTTCAAAATAAAATGAAGCAAATTTATTTTTTTCAGTAAACTAGGATCCACTTGAAAATGTATGTCTAATTCAGCAATTTTTCTATTTAAGGTGGTAACCAACACTCTAACTAAAATTAATTTGGCTCGTTTAATTTTCATAAAATTTGGACAATGTATTTACCTTGACCCTTTAACAAAAATATAAAAATTTCAAAAATTTTGAACCAACCGTTTTGTTAGAAAAATGACACTGGATATATAGCAGTTTGAAAAACACCAACTTTGATCATTGAGAAGTTTAACATTCCCTTTACAACACAATGTAATTAAAACATTTAGCTGACTTTACAGAGTTATCTCCCTGTAGTGTTAGGTACAACCTTAAAAGGCAATGCAAGTGGACATAACTCAAGAAAATAACAAATTGATCAGTCTATGGTGGTAAAAAGCATTGTATAAGTTTCACAACATTATCTAGACCAAACTATAGTTAGAGAATGGAAACAAAACAAGGAACGTAGGGACGGAAAAGGGTAAAACTTTATTATGCCCTATTGCATAGTGACAAGGACATAAAAATACTATGAGAAATGGTCACTTAGGTGTTATTTATTGATTAAGATAAAAAAAAAAAAAAAAAAAAAAAAAACAGTATAGATTTAGCATTTTGAAAATAATTATGCAATCACTGTGAAATGCATATAATTAGGTCACAGTCTGGTGTTGAACTTATCAATTAAATGTACATAGCTTCTAGAATCTTAATCAAAAACTATAATCTAGCTGAGCAAAAGCTCCTTAACACATATAACATACAAATACATAAATATAAACTTAAACAACAAAATATTACGTAAAATGTAGTTCTACAGATCAACAAAATAACATTGGAAGGATTGAATGACAAAAAGGGGATAACAGCTAATTTCCTAATGCTTGTAGGGTAAAACTTTGGTTGGCTTACTTGCTTGCTTTGTTTGTATTTACTCAAGCTTCGTAATCAAGATTGACATCTGCAAACAAATATATATAGGCATAGTTAAACCTGTATCTATTATATTTAAATATAATTGGATGTTTTCCCAATTACAATTGTCAATATACAAATATAACAAGCAAGCAAGCTAACCAAAGTCTTGCTCTACATGCACAAGGAAATTAGCTCTAAAAAGCTTTAAATATTTCGTCATGTAAAAAAAAAAATCAAATTCTCTATGGATTTCTGTGGTAAAATGTTCTCTAAAAATGTCAATGAAAAGTAAAAGGGTACAGATCTATAAATAGAATAACAGCACCAAACTTCAATTTCCATGGTTTTTAGAAACTGAAGAACACCCATCTTATTGTAAATAATGAAAGAATAGTAATTATATTTCCTGTTAATTGATATTTTGTACTTTGTTGCTAGTTATAACATCAGGAAACCTTAAATTTACTTTATGATTCATGGTTCCTGATGAAAAAATCACAGGATTCAAAAAAAAAAATGACACAAAAACAAATGTTCTATAATGAATTTGCTGGTTTGATGAACGATACAGTGTTATACAAAAACTAAACATTTAACTTGTATATGACATTAAATAGTTACAGAAAACAAATAACAAAAGTAAAAATGATAAATAACTGGATTTCTGACATAAAATTATATCAATTATCAGGTCCTTATAAACATTGAAAATTGTTGAAATAAGCAAAAAAATTTATTAAAAAAATGGCAAAAACTTTCATTATTAATTGTGAATGCCATAATATCATATTTCAAATACTTGAAAATAAGTGACATGAGACCAAAAGACTAAAAACGTTTTCTTCTCACAACCGTACTAAGATATTCTGGGCTACAGCCTCCCTCAAAATATCTTAGAACAAAAACATTATACAACCAAATAATTTCAATTTGAACAAAGGGCCATGCATATAGGAGCATGCTACGACAGCACCAAATTAACAGGGATTTCAAACAAATCTATTTAATATCTAAATATCAAAGTAATGCTGTCATATTTCTAGAAATCTCTTGCAATTACAAACTGAGCAAACATGACATTTTAAATCTTATCAATTGATGAAAGATGAGGCAATGAAGTCATAAAACTTTGGAGTCAGTTTTCTGTTCCTCGTACTCCAAAATCAACCAATCAAAATGCTGGATTTCATGTTTCCAGCAAGCTTTTTTATGCTCCAAGCACTGAGCATAGTTTTATGACTTCAAACCCTGATCTTTTCTTCCAATACAAATATATTGGTTCATTAGAAATTATTATTATGCTTATTGCTTATAAAAATTGATGGCATTCTGGGTATTATTATTCAAAATTTTAACAAACAGTTTTAATTGGCTATCAATGGCTCTAAACAATGAAAATTTAACCAATGACATGGCTTGGTTTTCATTTTTGAGTAAGGATAAGGAAATCTCCAATAATCCTTTAGATAAAAAAAAAATGGCTTATTACTTAACCTGCAAAGAGTTGAATTTAAATGAAAAATATGACATCCATTTTTCAGCCTTATCTTCAATTACTTTTCAGCATTTTGTGAGTTTTATTTTTACAATCCATCATTTTATAAATCGGAAAATTAATTAATTTTCTAATTTCACTTTTGGGATCACAATAGATAACAAATAAGTAAAGTAACATTGTGGCACATCTTGACAAACACCACAGTGGCCATTTTCTTGCAGCCATTTTTTCTAACATCCGCATCCGCCTTCCCCTGCTTCGTCCATATGGTAACCATTCATCTGAGCATTACTTCTGATCCCTGGTAGTTGAGACTTGTCCACACAGCTCTCCATCCTCAACATTACCATGTCTAACAAACATTCTATAGACTTAGCTACATTCTGACCATTGGCTGCACTTGTCTCAAAATATGGAAGCCTGAAAGGATCAAAATTTAACATATAAAAAACAGAATTAGCCATTTCAGAACCTGAAATATTTCAGAACCTGAAATATTTCAGATAATGTATGCACGTTGTAATGTCGTTTGTTAATATGGTTAATAAGTGTTTCTCGTTTTCTATATAGATTAGACAGTTGCTTTTCATGTTTGAATGTTTTACACTAGTGATTGTGGGGCCCTTTATAGCTTACTGTTTCATGTGAGGCAAATTTCGTGTTAACTACCTTACTTCAACCTATAATTGTTTACTTTTTATAAATTGTGCCAGAGTTGGATGGAGTTTTGTCTCATTGGCACTCATACCACATTTTCTGATTTCTATATAAAAGCGTATACTGTGGACACGAGGGATCAATCCAAAAATCTCCAGTACTATAGGTGGTACCCAACACTTGCATTAAAATTAATTTGGGCCGTTTAATTTTCATAAAATTTTGTCAAAGTACTTACCGGTACTTTGACCCTTTAACAAAAATATTAAAATTTCAAAAATTTTGAACCAACCGTTTTGTCAGAAAAATTACACTGGTTATGTAGCAATTTGACAAACACCAATTTTGATCATTGAGAAGCTGAATATTCCTTTTATAAAACAACATAATTAAAATGTTTAGCTGACTTTACAGAGTTATCTCCCTGTAGTGTTAGGTACCACCTTAAAGCAAGCAGAAGATTAACATTATTCAAAAGATACTAACTTTTGTGGATTTCATGGTTCACTCAAACAAAATTATAACATTTTCCATTTATTCTAAATGTGTTTTATCTTGAATCATTTTTTTTAAATCACAAGAACCAACAGTTGTTTCACAAACAAAGAAATCAATAAAAATTAAGAAAACAAATCTGATTTTTATTTTTAATTTTTACCTACCCAAATTTTTCTGCAGTTTCTCTCGCTCTCTCATCAGAAATACATCTATGATCTTCAAGGTCTGACTTATTACCACAAAGTACAATATCTGGGTTTTCACAATAAGCATGTGTCTGTAATTGACTGAGCCAGTTCTGTATGTTTAAAAATGATTGCTCATTGGTTAAGTCAAATAATAAAAGGAAGCCCATTGCATCTCGGAAAAATGCAGTTGTTAAACTCCGAAATCTAAAATAAAAAAATTATGGGAAATAAGGCCTGATTTCAAATTGTTTATACCCTTATTGCAGTAGTTTCAAAATTTTTGTTTACAAAATTTCTACCATAAAAATTACTACATGTATCAATCTTTTTCTTGTGTAAATTTCTACCATAGAAATTACCACATGTATCAATCTTTTTCTTGTGTAAATTTCTACCCAAGAAATTAATACATGTATTAATCTTTTTCTTGTATGAATTTCTACCATAGAAATAAATACATGTATCAATCTTTTTCTTGTGTAAATTTCTACCATAGAAATTACTACATGTATCAATCTTTTTCTTCTGTAAATTTCTACATAGAAATTACTACATGCATTAATCTTTTTCTTGTGTAAATTTCTACCATTGAAATTACTACATGTATTAATTTTTTCTTGTGTAAATTTTTACCATAGAAATTACTCAAGTATTATTCTTTTTCTTGGGTAAATTTCTACCATTGAAATTACTACATGTATTAATCTTTTTCTTGGGTAAATTTTTACCATAGAAATTACTAAAAGTATCAATCTTTTACTTGTGTAAATTTCTACCATAGAAATTACTTCATGTATTCATTTTAATGGATTGATGAAAAATAGTATTTTCATCGATACAATATTTGATTTTATTGTTTGGCAAACAATTGTGCATGTCCCAAGTCAGTGCTTTCTGTCTTTCAGATTTGCATTTGTCTATTATTTTTAATTTATCAGGTGATGATTTTCTTGTTTTGTTCGCATTTCGTCATACTGTTCAGTGTTGCCTTACCCGCATACAACCTTGTCCTTGGGTCTCTAGTGGATAGTTGTTTCATTGGCAATAATAGCAGATCTCTTTATTTCAATATACAGTGAAACTTGTTTAAATTAAACCTCTTCAGAACTAAGATGTTTTGAAAATTTGGGCAAATATTTATTTTTCATGATCACAAGCACAAAATTTTATTTGACTGGACTGAAGTACATGTCTGGTGGAGACAGGTTTTCGGTTTAACCAAGATTCAATTAAGCCAGGATTCACTGTAGCTAAAAAGCCCTGATTTTACCTTTCCTGACCAGCAGTATCCCATAACTGTAAATGTATTCTGTTACTCTTCCCCACAGCACCATCCACACCTGGAACTCTGTGTACCTAGAAAAGGGGAGATAATTTAAATATTATTTTCAAGGGGAGATAATTCAATTATTATTTTCATGGGGAGATAATCTAACTTCTATAAAAAAAATGTCTCCAGAAAAATTATGACAATATCTTAAACTATACATCAAAGATAATATGAATATATATATGCTTATCAGGATTTTTTTTTTAATATGAGACAGCAACCCAACATTATAAATAGATGAATAAAATAGACATGCAATATCAGCATGAGGTTTTAGCAGCTAGGCTTAGGGGTCGAAATCAGCGCTGGTTCAGTGGTCCGAGCCCAGTAGAATTTGGGTCAAACCAGTAGACTTTGTCAGGTGGTGGTCTGGTGGACCAGTGGAAAATTGTCGATTAAAATGACTGATTGCACCAAAATTTCAATCTATTTATAAAAAAAATAAATTACACTGTACTGAGGGGTTATTATTTATATATATATCATTTTGTAGAATGATTGTCATTTTTTAGGACCAGTAGACATGGAGCTGGACCAGTAGATTATTTGTCCACTGGTCCGGCTGGCCAGTACACAATAAAGCTTAAATTAGACCCCTTGATAGGCTCCCACCATTTACTACTGAATGGCAGCAGTGAAACATGTTAAAAGGAAATATTTACTCACCACTCTCTTCTCTTTGAAATCTATGCCGACTGTTGAGATGAACTTTGTACTAAATGTTTTATCGACATACTGATGTAAAAAACTGGTTTTACCAACACCTGAATCACCTAAAGAGAAAATTTATCCATTATCATTTACAGTAGTACAAATGAAAATATATAAACTACAAAGTACAAATGTAGATAACAAATTTATACAAGCAAAAATACATGTACTTGTCAGTGGAATGAAAGCTTATTAATAAGGCCTTTAGTTTTCTCGTTTGAATTCTATTCCTTTAACATCACTGGGATCCCACTAACATGTTTAATCCCACCACATTCTGAATGTATGTACCTGTCCCATGACCATGTTGAGAGTCGGTTTTTTTCAGTGGTTGTCAATACATGTAGAAAGTATGTGTCATTTGGTCTCTTGTGGGTGTTTTTTTTGTGTATTAAAATCAAACATCAGTTTTCTTATATTTAACATGGGCAGCACAGCAGGTGTCATTAAGGATGTTTGCTGCTCAGTTTCAAAATAAATAACTCTTCATAAAACTAGTATGTATTGATAGGGAATAAATTGAGGAATCAAAAGCAAAAAAAGGATAGGGGTCAATGTGCTTTTTTTTTAGATATTAGCCATTGGAATTTTGGCGGGAAAATGTTCTCTGTTGATTTTTCATAGCTTTATCATTGATCAGTTAAAGTTCTCAGATACATGTATTATAAAAAATAAATAAAATGTTATAAGACTTTTACAAATGACTTATAATTATACATGTAAAAGATTTATAAAAAGAAAAATGGGAGTTCATGGGGAAATTTTTTTACGGCATTCAAATGGATTAAACCAGAGGATTCCGAAAATCTGACAAAAAATCCAAAACATAACAAGCAGACATCCTTAAGTGGAGCTAGATATAATGAACATTTCCCTTTTATTAGAAACATGTAGATCTATCCCATGCTTTATGTATGCACAAAATTGTGGACTGTCTGTTAACCCATTTTCAGCTTCCTTCAATACCTTGGGTGTTTTAATGAAACAATTTCTCATCTAATTAAGTCCACATATTGTGGTCTTTTTAGCATGTTGCAACATTTTGGGGTCATTGAATAGGTTGACAGCTTCCTTATTTTCTCTTCATGATTGAAAAAGAAAATCTGATGAATTGGGTGTTCAACTTGCAAAAGCCTAACAATGCCTAAAGAGAGGAGCCTCTGGCCTTTGCTAGTCTTGTATTATTTTAATTTTAGTTTCTTGTGTACACTTTGGAAATTAGTATTGCGTTCATTATCACTGAACTAGTATATATTTGTTTAGGGGCTGTTGTTGTCTTTTCTATGTTTGGGTTGTTGTCTCTTTGACATTTTCCCCATTTTCATTCTCAATTTTATTGTGCAATAAATCTATCATACTAATACATGTATATGGCAATACAATTTAACAACTAATCATTACCTAATGTAAGAAACTTGATGAGATAATCGTAGTCAGTAGTGCCATGAGTTGGGGTGGTATCACCCATTTCTAGCTCTGAAAATAAACAAAATGTATTAATTACATCCACACAGAGATTGACACTGCCTAACTGAAAGTGAACCTGAGCTTCTCAATGCCCATTGCTCAGAACCTTCACAAGTTTTTTTAATTTTTTTTTATTAGTTTTAAGAATTATAATATCCTAATTAATCATTACAGACCGTAGGAAATGGTTCATTCATCAATGTTCATCTTTTAGAAGAAAAAAAATCAAAATCTTTTAAATACATGCGCAAAATAGTTTTAAAAGTTAAACGCATTTGAAGTTCCACAATTCATGATGTCACATTGATTAAATTGGTCTTCAGGGTCCAACTAGCAGATTGTATAATGAAAAATAATTGTAAACAGGGACAATCTTCACCCTCCTCAATAGTTTATTCAATTTTCATTCATTACAAATATTAGCAGGTGCTTCCTTTAAGGTATCTGGATGATTCGTTCCAACTCCGATTCGTCCCAACAAATTCGTCCCAAATTGCTTAGACAATTCGTTCCAACTTTTTCCAAAACTTGTCAGTTCGTTCCAACTTATTCAAGAACAGTATTAAACAATAATAACCATTTGCATAGCCTTATTATTTCAATTTATAATGCTGTACTGATATATATAATGTAAATAAATACTTAGCTTTAAAAGAAATCTATGATTTATTAATTGGGAAGAAAGGACGTTGGGTATGATATATTGGTAATAATTAATTATTAAGTATTTCATGACAATTTAATATTTTAAAAATGAACAAAGTACTAACTAGTGTTATTTTCAAAGAATTCGTTATCATTATAATTGATTATTGTATTCCAATGATGTGAGCATAATAGTTGTTCATGCAGTCATCAAAAGAATTATATCGCACTTAGCTTGGGTCATAGCTTGGGTCACAAATGCTTGTTAATAATAAGTAAAGCCATACCACATTCACTATGTTTTTCTTACGTGCATCGTTACTACTCATTAGCACCGGTTGTGTATGTTTTACAATATAAAATTTTACTCAGTTTCCTGTACGAAACCGAAAAAAGTAACTTCAAAGAAATATAAAAAACACAGCTACAGAAGCCAGCAACTAACAGTAAGCCAGCTGATGTCATCCGTTGCTGTAATCGTTGTGCCATCCATTGACTAGTAGAACTTTCTGAAAAACTGCAAGACTTTTGAACAATTATCAATGAATTGTTATTGTTATATTTTGGTTATTAATATATATGTGTCAATGACATGATATCAAATAAACTTGTAAACCTAAAACTTATTTTTTTTTTATTGCAAAAGATTCAGATTATCCCGAAATATGATATAAGCTGACAAGAAAAGGGAAAAAACAAAGACAACCCAAAAAAACTATGTCTAAATAAACAAATATTGCACATATAAATCTGCGTTTTTCAACATATATATTTGTTAAAATCGAACCATAAAAGCCTTCAAAGATATTGCTGAAAAACGATCTTTTAATATGAAAACATAAAATATGATACATAAACAGTGAAAGAAAGTTGGAACAAATTGTTTAGACTGATTGAAACTGTGACGATCTATTATATGAAATATACATAAAAAAAATGACAAGGAATTGACAATTTTTGCCATGAACAGTGGGTTGATTCACACAAATTCAGTGATTTACGAACACAAACATTATAATAAAGTTGGAACAAATTGTTAATTCTGATTAATAATGAACTAAATCAGTTGGAACAAATTGTTAAGTCTGATTAATAATAAAATAAATCAGTTGGTACGAATTGACAATTGACTTGGTACGAATTGTCCAAATCTGGAACGAACTGGGTTGGAACGAATCGGACTTGGAACGAATTGACTAGCATTCTCCTTTAAACATGTTAAAATATGCAGTTGATAGTTTAATAATTAAATTTTGGAAAGTTGCATTAGGTTGATTCAATGAATGTTGATTGACCCTAGGTGAACATGTAACGTTTACATAAATGCAGCAAAAAATTGGGCACTCATGCACTCTATGGGAAATAGAAGTACTCTCAAGAGAGGATGAAAAGGGAAATCAATGTTTGGTTCCGCTCCTGGATCCCGCTTACTGTTTTGTCAGATTCCTGTATCCAGCTTACACTATATACATGAGCAATTCTCATTTTTTTTGTCATTTCCTGGGTCCTGTAAGACCTCATTTCCCATTTTCACGACACAATAATTTGACTTTCAGGCGTCATGCTTACAAACAATCGACAATCCCGTGTCACGCTTAGACCCCAATGAGACCCACAATTGAGCGTGGGAGACTTCCTATATTATATATGAAGCGTTCTGGAATTCCAGCAGTGTAGTCAATGGTCACAAACATCAAGAATCCCCAATTTGATGCATAAAGTTATACTAAAAATACAGACTTACAAAATGTACAGTGCAAGAATGACGAAAGAAATTTACCGGCCAGCATCGTTCTTATATTTTATAAGGGTGTGACACAGAAACATTTTAAAGTTAAACAATCAAGCTTAAGAAGTGAAGCTGTATTAAAATGCATATCGATAACCTTTACACTAAAGTATTAACCTGGAACAGACAGTTTGCAAGATGAATACTGTATAAATATGTCATTAAACTTGCCAGCAAAACTTTACCAATATTTATACAATTTGAGTTATCTCCCTTAGCACAAACGGTGAAGATGAAAATATTTCCGGGAATGCAGACAATCTGTTCCGACTATATTAAAAGTGCAAGCCTGATTTGGCTCCGAGTAAATTTGGCTAAACTTCAATATATATTTTTACAATATCAGACTTCTTCAATTAGACTATTGTTCCCTGCTAATAAAGGTAGAAGCAAGTCAATTTTACCCCCCCCCCCTAAAAAAATTAAACCCTTTTGGGGTTACACTATAAAAGACCTGAAACTGAGTGGACCTGACATTCAAAAGTCCTGAAGATGTAGGGCCCTACGACTCAAATTATTCAAATTGCAATTACTTTTTTAAATATTCAATATTGGAATTTCCTCAAGCTGAAGCTAGAATTTGATTCAATGTTGATATTCATATTTCATTAACACATCGATGTTTACTGAAATAAAAAAAAAAAGATGTGTGATGCCAAAAGTTGCCGACCCGAACGGAGAAATGAAAAGACTTGAACGGATCTGAAAATCTATGGTCGGACTTATTCTCATTAGATCTACATTAGTGGCAAGGTTTCGGTGCAAAATATAGTTGACATGCACTTTATTCTTACAATGAGAACTTTTTTAATACTCAATCTTTACACTTTAGATTTTGTGAAACTAAACTGAAGTTTAGTATAATGATAATATTAAAAAAATAATCGTTTATTGAAAATAACTTATCAACCATGTGATCTTTTAAAGACGCGTATTCGTCCATTGGAATGTTTTTATTACATGCACGTCATGGTGCCGGGTGTAATTCACACCTTGTAGTGATAAAGTGATAAAAGATGATAACTGGATCATTTGTCTAAATAAATTTAAACTTTTTATTTTAATCCTTAAATTGGATTATCACTAAATATTGACACACGAACTAGACAGAAATATGTCCTCCTTGCAGAGTTTTGTCAAAAACATACAATATGAAAGTATAAAAATATGTGATATGATTGCCTATGAGATTACTCTCACAAACAACCAAATGAAATTCAACAACCATATTTGTTCGTCTATGTTTTTCTTTTTCTTTTAAACAAATATTAGCAAAATTTTAGGATCATTCAGATTTTTTATTCTTAGTTCAGGTCCAATTTTAGACACCCCAATAATGATCAATAATATGTTTCACTTTTTTCACTTTCAGTCAGGTAAATGTTTGTTAATTACTTCCCTTATGAAATTGAAAATGTTGCTGCAGCATTGCCGTAGCGTTGCGGCTTTATAGCTGCAACCTAATCAGGTTGACAGAGGATTGTTGCCGGAGTAGTGCTGGATGATGCTGCTAGCGGCATTGTTCTGGCATCATTGCGACACTAATTTCTTTCAAAATTAATGAGCACCACAATATAGCCAGAAAATTTGATGATGTCATTTCCTGCGTTTTTAGCTATTCCCTGTAATAGTGTACGTGTTAGAAATCCACCATGTTGCTTGTGATTATAACTATTGAAGAATTTTGTGTTCTAGCTGGGTTTTTTTTTTTGAAGATTTGAAGACTTGTAAGTAAACACATATCAAGTAATTGCATGTATAGAAAAGATCAATCTTGCATTGTGTATTTCAATAACATGGCCTCATCTGAGTTTTCTATACATGTATCTGTGAAGTTTGTGGTTTTTTTTTTTGCAGCAGTTCAGTTGCATACTTGTAGTTTGGTAAATAACACAATGTTATATGCTAAACTTAGGGCACATTACAAAATTTCATTATTTTTTATGCAGATACCGCTGACATTAATTTTATGTGCCTGTGCATAAAAATTTATAATGCATGAATGCATGTCATATATATGCATTGACAACTTGTTTTTGCTGGCACAATACATGATTTTATACAAATCACGGCCTATTCGCATGTTTTGTCACTAAAATGATGCAAGAATATAGCCGTATTAGCGCCGCAACAGCTCCACAATCATAATGCCAGAAAACTAATTTGCATACGAAATACGCTATAGCCGCATCAGTGCCGCAACATGATCATGATGATGCCAGAATATTGCCGCAACGGTGCCAGAATATAGCTGCAATTATGGTGCCAGAAAACTAATTTGCATACGAAATATGCTATCGCTGCATCGAAGCCGCAACAGTTTGCAGCAACAAAGCCGCAGCATAGCCATACTGCTGCCGCAACTATGTGCCAGAGGGCTTATATTTCCATAAGGGAATTGAGCTATTTTTATTTTTTAAGCAATTTGACTGTTTTTATATGTCGGGGAGATGGATGTATAAAAAAATCACTGAAAAAAATCCCAAGTTGTGTTATGAGCACGTAGTCAATACTCATTGTTTGGAATTAACAAGCAACTCGGAAGGACAGCGGCCTTTAGAAGTGACATGCATCTTCAACCTCTTTTTTAATGTTGAAACTCCTATGCGTTTTTAACAAGTTTCTTTCAACATTGAACAAGGTGCACCATAATGGACCATAATGGGCCGATATACCACATTTCTCGAATACTCATTGTTTGCCTTGGGCAGTTTCTTGTTATTTTGTCGGGTTGTTGTGTCTTTATCACTTTCCCCATTTCCATTCTCAATCTTAGATATTATTGTACAATTTTTATCAGGGAATATTCAATAAGTTTTTGACATATTGGCGTTTTAGAATTACTGCTTGTGTTTAAACGTGATTGTTTGTTTTGTTTTGCGGCTAGTTACAGATTGGGGTTGCTCCTCTTAGTAGAAACTGCAGAATATATATACCAAGGGAACACAAAAAAATAGTATATTAAAGAAAATTAGAAAAAAATCTTAAAGCAATACAAACGATGAAAAGACATACAATAGTCTTTCCAAAACAACACAGGGAAGATAAAGACTGGGTAACATGAAATTCTACCATGCAAAACCCTCAGGCAAAACCGAGGAAAAGATTAGATATTCCAGAAGAGGAAACACATCCTATTCCATTTGTGGCATCCGTCGAACGGAATTCATTAACAAAAAGAATCAAGATCATGAATGTCTAGTCTCCGCTAACATTCTTATTCTAAGATGAGGGAATAAACTATACGGGTAGGCACCTCGGGTGGTTTTCTCTTAATGGAGCTACCATTTAATTTTTATTGGGGCTGGGATGAAATTTTAAAAAAGGCAAGACAGGAGTTTTGAGTAATAAAAAAGGCAGGATGAGCAACTTGGCCATAAAAAAGGCAGGATGAGCAACTTGGCCATAAAAAAGGCAGGATGAGCAACTTGGCCATAAAAAAGGCAGGATGACAATTTTATGTAAAAAACAAGTCAGGATAAACTAAGAAAATAAGCAGGACAGAGATTACAACTAAAAATAAATGTAGGACAACATTTTCCATCCTAGCCCCCATAAAAATCAAATGGTAGCTCCCTAACTGATATATAAGAAGGACCCAATAAGGTATAACGTATATGTTCATTAAAATAGTTATCAAGAAAACTCAATTAATCTACAGTTAAGAGGTAGGTAAGAGCTTTCAAAATTCGTGGATTTTGTTTAACGTCCAGTGGCAAATATTTATACATATTTATGAAATGCTGAACAGTAGTTTTGAACAGCATAAATTGGACATATAAGCTTCCTAACAATAAAATTAAAGCGGACTATTATGATCTCATTTCTCATTGTTCAATAAACATCCATTTTTAGACAGGCAGGTTCTAGTGCTTTTCCATTCAAATATGAAATATTCAGGTAAAAATGATCTTGTTGGATGACCTTTTAATCATGAACACAATTTAATACATGCAATGTTTTTCGTCTTCTTATTTCCCAAAAAAATATTTATAAAATTTGACCCATTTATCTTATGGTTTCTTTGTAATGTTGACGTACTTTGAATTTACAGGTAAATGTGTACCTAAATAAACTTTTTAATAAAATGGCCGATAGAAAGGTATGTATTGTTGAAATCATATTTGAACATTTTTTTGAATGTAGACATACACTTGAGACTAGAAATGGGGACTGCGCCAAAGAGACAACGATCCGATTAAAGAGTAGCAAACATGCAGCCGAAGGTTCTGCAACTGTAGACGGGCTTTTACAGTTGGCCCCTAAATTTGTACTTCATGTACATGAAGATAAGTGAAAATGGATGTCACACTAAACTTCAAAACATATAATGAATTAGAAATAAAAAGAATACAAGACTAACAAAGGCAAGAGGCCTGTTTTGGGACAGGCGCAAAAATGAGCCGGTTAAACATGTGTTGTATTGAGATCTCAAAAAACATGTTTAACCCCGCCGTATTTTGCGCCTGTCCAAAGTCAGGAGCCTCTGGCCTTTGTTAGTCTTGTATGATGTTTGATTTTAGTTTCTTGTGTATAATTCGGAGTTTAGTATGACGTTCATTATCACTGAACTAGTATACACATTTGTTTAGGGGCCAGCTGAAGGTGCGGGAGTTTCTTGTTGCATTGAAGACCCATTGGTGCCCTTCGGCTGTTGTCTGCTCGTGTTGTTGTCTCTTTGACACATTACTCATTTCCATTCTCAATTCTATTTGTGTACCTCTCTATACTTCTAGCCAATGTAAAATAAGCAAACACTCATCAATACGCACAGTACCCGTGTCAGTATAGGTAACAAAAGTAACAAACCCAAATAACAATGATTCATAGAATAACACAGGACTACTAGCAGTAACTGACATGCAAGTTCTAGATCTAGACCTCAATAACGTTAAACTCTAGCATAATTCCACCTGTTTGGGGTTTAGCATCAAACCATTATAGAATATATACGAGAAGAACATATCCCTGTCATGTAAACAATGGTTTTAGAATCGAAGGGTTAATTGTCGTTCCAAAGGCCTTATGCATGAGTGTATCAGTATTATACGTAACTGGACATGACAAAAAATGTATATCTTCGCAAATTGAATTTCTATTTAAATAACAACATGCTACCACAACTAGACTGTTAGCTTGACCCTTATTTCTAGTGATGCAACCGATTTGAGGCTTTGGGATTAAGAACACAAAATCCAGCAGATCTTAGACTGTTGATTTTCGGTGTTAAATTAATTAATAATTTTGAAAGATGATTTTAACTATTTATTTTGTCACACACTGGGTTGCTGCTGTCACATTGACTACAACATTTTTGTATCATTAATATATGTATATTGCCAATATGAATATTACAAAAAATATTTGCATATTGCCAATATGAATATTACAAAAAATATTTGCATATTGCCAATATGAATATTACAAAAAATATTTGCATATTGCCAATATGAATATTACAAAAAATAATTAGCTTATATACATGTATATTTGATTTTCAATTTTAGTCGACCACGAGTTATTTTTCCAAGATCTGTGGCCAAAATGTCAAGGTCAAAGCAGACACTGCCGAATGGAATATTTCATACTCTGGTGGTAGATTATTCACATGTCAGCCAATCACAGCCGGCCAAACAATTGTTTTCAACCTCTTTGGCAGTGGACATGTAGAGTTTGGTCTTTTTTGCAAAGATCCTGAAGAACTTATGAATGTTTCTTCCATTGAAAATCAAAATGAATTCAAGTATTTACAGACCACCAGAGTACATAAAATTGGTGGGAAAATACACGTGGTCTGTTCAGAGGACGGCTCAAAAGTAACGTTCAGGCGAGACAATCAGGAATGTTGTTCTAACATAGATGTTGACAATAAGACGTGGATAACAGCCAATCTTGTGTTTGGTAACATAACCGCTCAAATAGGTCAGTGTATACATTAAATAAAACAAGACGCTATAACACTGAACGGGCCTCTTTATAGAAAAATCTTCAGTAGAGGGAAATACCTCTATAAAAGAGTTAACTTTCAACTTCTGTCATGTTGGAGTATTTGTAGATAATAATTATCCTGCAGATTATTTTTCTCTCTTATAGTTTTCACGATAATAGGCATACACTTATTTTAAAGGTCACTAACTCCAATTATAGATTTATTTATACTTTTGAAGATAATAGGCAAAAATATAAGAATTTGGGAGGACAATAACTCCAAAATACGAATCGACTGACGATTTTGGTCATAATGACTTATTCGTAGATCTGGACACTTGGTTAAGTTTTGATATGTAAAACATCAGTCTCTCTGTTATAGTTGTCGAGATGAAAGGCCAAAAATTAAAAAAATATTTTTATCGGAAAAACTCTTCGCTAAAAAACAAATACCCTTTTCTTCTTGCAGTTTGGGTGTTAACAAATAGTAGGAATAATCTTTTTACAGCAGATGACCGTGAGGGAATTTCGGTGGTTTGTTGCCACAGACATTTCCAACCCACGTGACTTGCGTTTTCGACTGAAAACCGAGCGTATTTCGTATAATTTCGCTGATATTATCGAGTGCAAAATAACATTCCTTATCATATACTTAGACTAAATAACATTATGATAATAGCATTAAATTAAAGTATTTTCCATATTTTTCGAATTGGTGCTTAGCGGGCTGATATGAAAAGTTTATCACATGCTTCGATTGTTATCACATGCCTTTCCGTAACGTTATCACATGGCATTTCGGTGATACTCGGCAAATTCCGGAAAACACACCTTAATGCTACATTTTCAGTGAAAAACATTACAAAATAGTGTACAAAACAATTATTTGAATACTGGAAAGTATATTGTGTAAAATAAGTAAATTAGATTAAAAAAAATATTAAATAAATAGATTTTCTGAAACATAATTTAGAAATAGTTACTTTAAAAAAGTTAACTTTTCCAAACAATGTTCATTGTGTATATTGTTGAATTATTATTTTGTCGATTCGTCCATATAAAAATGTTGTTTTTTTTTCTCTGTTGAGGCATATGATAAAAAGATTTCATATTGAATGTATCAAATTTTGAGTCCGACGTCCGTGATCTTTTTACTCTTTTAACTTCTTTTCGGGAACCACGTAAAAGGATCAATATATGAATCTGTTATTTTTCTCTACTGTTGAAGCATATGATAAAAAGATCATAACATGTCATTTTTCATATCGCATGTATTATCAGCCCTCGGTCAATATCAGCCCTCGAGCCATGCGGCTCTTGTGCTGATATTGAACCTAGGGCTGATAATACATGCGATATGAAAAATGCCATGTAATAATCTGATATTATCGCTTGTTATATATTAATTTCACTAGTAGATATTCATGAAAATAATTTTTTAAGATCATAGATAAATGATATGAGAATGTGTTGTCGTTAGAACTATATATGTACCAATAACAAATCAAGTATACCGAAAGTTTGTAATAACGCATGCGGAAGAATATCTCCAGAACTTTTTGCAACAAACGCAAAATATGATTGCCTATTCAAATTCAATCAATTTGATATTCTCTATCTATAGTGGTTTTCATGAGACTAAATATTTAAAATATATATATATATATATATTACCTATATAAATCAACCAAAGCCTACATGCACGTGTCATTAATTATATTTTCTCGTATTTTAGAAAACCCATATATGTGTTTCCACCGGGTAAAAGGAGAAAATGTCAATCTAACAGAAACCAAGTCTAAGGCCAATTTAAAGACAGTCAACCCATCAACAGTTTGTTATATTCCACACCGCCTTCGTACTAATGACCAACTCCAATTACATCTAACGCCAGTCAAATTTGATGGCAGGCCACCTAGTGTTTATTTTGTCAAAATGGCGGTCAGTGAATATGACCCAGAAATATTCATGAACAATTTAAAACCAATCCACTGTTTGGAAGACCTACCGGTAACTATTATACCACCAGAAGTTTGTTCCTCAGAAGGGGATATACATGTGGAAATATGTGACAATAAAGTAATTACGAAACAAAGAAGTTTACCGGAAGTTGTCGCAAACACGGGCATCGATATATCCCGAGGTTTCTATTGTTTGTTCGAGCTTTATCGTGTAAAGCTGTCGTGTCTTAGAATTGGACCAGCATTAGAGTCAAACTTTTCTTCGCAAAATATACCCAGTTCTAATCTTAATGGACTCACACATAGTAATTTAACCAACGGATTGAACCAAGAAAACAGTCATAGTGTAACAGGAACAAAATCCGAAAGCCAGAAAGAGAAATTTGATCAAATATTTGATATAATCGAAGCACTTGAAAAAGAACACTGTGATAAGTTAGAGATAAGAGAAGACTTTGAATGCGTGAAATGTAGACTATCCGAAATCAAAAACAAATTGAGCTCATCGTCAATAGTCCATACTCAAATTCCGGAAAGTGAAATAGCGATGAAAATTAGAGAAAATTATTCTCGACTTTTGATATGCATTGATCCATTGACATTATCGGACCATCTTTTTCAAGAGAACATGATATCTTTTGATAATCACCAGCACGTGCGAAACAAGTGGCAAGTAGACCCAACAAATGCCAAACGAGACTTACTGGCAATGTTGATGGTCCGTAAATTGGATAAGCACGTGCTCAGGAAAGTGTTGACAAATTGTAAACAGGAACATGTTCATGATATTCTTTTTCCAGAAAATGCAATGTAACATACATTTTTATTGTTAAAACAATTTGTATTATTATTATTGTGACTTTTTTCTTTTTTGATTGTAGCTTGGCGTTGATCTGATTCCAATGAAATTTCATTATTTTACCTAATGATTTACCTGACATTATAATACTTTCATAAATGGCCAGTGGAAAATATTTCATGCATATTCTAAACGACTATAGTCACCATAGAGATGAAGTTAATACAACAGTGAGACAGCAACACAACAACAAAAAACACAAAAGACATATATGGCCAACAAACCAATTTTAGCACATTCAAGAATCTACTAGTATTTCTGTAACATTCTTTAAGATTGCCCCGAAATATTTAAATTGAAATAAGACAAAATACTGAAACATTTAAATTAAATCTTTGACAAAGTCCAGATAAGATGTAAAGCCATAATAAGATCAGCAACAATCAACTTATATTGTCTATTGGGTAAATTTCTTTGCAAAAACATTAAGGTAAATTTGTTCAACAGAATATATTGTCACGGCATGCATGTGTAACATATGGAAGATTGATGTCGAAAAACGAGCGTCAAGTCACGTGGTTCTTTCCGGGTACCTTGGTTTACTCAAAGTTTATTAAACTGGCCGTCAAACGAAAATGGCAAATAAATCATCAAGCAAACAAATGTGTAAATGCATACTATACACATGAGAGAAAACAATGAATTATGTTCTAACCGTTATATACGGAGTAATTATTATTTAACTCTACATTACTGTACACAAAAACTCAGATTAAATCAACCTACAAGGAAATAAAGTCACTCTGTTACTTCGAAGTATAACCAATTCTTGCTGATTTTTCATGATTGAGAAAAAAGAAGATAGTACTGAAACTACGACATGTTGATACATGAAGGTATGTATGGGGGTTTTAAAATGGAGAATAAAGGTAAAAGGTGGAGAACATAAGGGGGATATAAAGTAGAAAAATGGACCCAAGTAAAAAGAATGAAGAATCATCGGGGCTTAAATTTAAAGAATACAGAAATAAAAGACCCCTATCCACACCCTCAAATAACGGTTACTAAAGTCATAAACACGACTGACAAAAATTGGAAGCCTTTGTATATGAAAAAGAAGATGTGGTATGATTGCCAATGAGACAACTATCCACAAAAGATCAAAATGACACAAACATTAACAACTATAGGTCACCGTACGGTAGAATGTCATTGCACAATTTATAAATAATATATAGATATATTATTAGAAAAAATCAAGCTCCGGAATACTTCATAACATGAGAAATGTATTCAACATTACTGTACAATTCTACTGGAATATTTACTACTACAAAGCAATTGAGAGTTCACAATAAGAAATGGTTATCCCTTCCTTTTTTTCGTAAAGTCATGTAAAAGAGTTGTAAAAGATGCGATGTCTTAATTGTTTTTGATGTAACTGCGTTGTGGATTGACTGACGTTGATATAATACTAAGTATCCCGCATAAAAATCGTCATAAACTATTTGCCACCGGACGTTAAAAAACCAACACTTTTGTCTTAGTTTTCCTTTATCGTCATGAACAAGCCTTTATTTATTGCAACTTGACATAAAATAACCGATACTTATCTTATATAACATTTAATGTCATGAATAAGCATGACATATTGGTCACTGGACTTTAAATAAACAAACACTTTTATTTTATATCTCCTTTGTCATCATGGACATGAATGAGATATTTGCCACTACTTACGTTATGTAGAAGCATGAAACATATGCCACTGGACGTAACATGACCAAAAACCTATTTTCTATCTCCTTTATCGTCATGAACAAGAATGCGATATTGGCCACCTGACATTAAATGACCAACGCTTTCATCTTTATCCCCTCTAAAATTATGAAAAACATGACATATTTGCGACTGGACGTTAAATAACCATTATTTTTTTTTTTATCTTATATCTCCTTTATCGTGATGAACATTCATGAAATATATATTTTCACTGGACGTTAAATGACCAACACTATTATCATTTGTCTCCTTTATCGTCATAGACAATTAGAAATATTTGCCATTGGTTGTTAACTAACCAATATTTTAACTCTCTTATCGTCTTGAACAAGCATGAACTTTTTGCCACTGAGCGTTAAAAAGCCAATACTTTTATTTCGTATCTCCAATATCGTCATAAACAAACATGAAATATTTGCAACTGGACGTTAAACAACCAACACTTTTAACAAGCAAGAAGTACTTGTGACTAGACATTAAATAACAAACACTATTATCTTATATCTTCTTTATCATCAAGGATACACATGAAATATTTGCCACTGGACTATAAACAATCAACACTTTAATCGTATATATCGCTTACCGTCATTGAATATTTGCCACTGGACATCGAATAACAAAATCTTTTATCTAATATATCATATATCGTAATGAATGTGTGACATATTTGCCACAGGTCGTTAAATCACCAACTCTTATCTTATATCTCCTTTTTCGTATTGAACTAGCAGGGAATATTTGCAACTGGACGTAAAATGACCAACACTTGATCTTAAATCTTCTTAATCGTCACAAACAAGCATGAACTATTTGCTACTGGACTTTAACTAACAAACACTTTTATCGTATATCCTTAATCGTCACTAAAAATCATGGAATATTTTCCACTAGATATAGAATAACAAAAACTCCTCTCTAATATATCCTCTATCGTCATGAATGAGTATGACATATTTGCCACTAGAGGTTAAATAACCAACACGTATCTTATATCTTCTGTTTCGTATTGAACTAGCAGGGAATATTTGCCACTGGACGTAAATAACCAACACTTTTATCATATATCTCCTGTATCGTCATAATTAATAAATGCAAGAAGATGTGGTAAAAGTGTCAATGAGACAACTTACCATCCAAGTCACAATTTGTAAAAGTAAGCAGTTATAGGTCAAAGTACAGTCTTCAACACGGAGCCTGGGCTCACACCGTACAGCAAGCTAAAAAGGGCCACAACAACGACTAGTGTAAAACCATTCAAACGGGAACACTAATATATATATATGGTCTATAATCTATGGTCTATAATCTATATAAACTAATGTATATCCCAAGGTTGATGTGTATATTTAGATAAAAAAGATTCCAACTGCCATGTGTATTATGCATTTATTAGACATTTAAATTTTGATTCTCCGAAATGGGTGCATGTTTGACGTCATACAGTGGTTAAACCCTCTGGAAACAATGGCTGAATCATTGGAACAGCCTAATCCGGTAGCTGTAAGTTATTTTCTTATTTTTATTTTGTTACGTGACCTGTTACAAATTAAAGACCTTTTATAATCAAAAAATTAAATTTAAAATAAATCTTCCAGCTGACACTGTATTTATATTTCCAGGCTGATCGACTCAACAAACATCCTGGTACATTACATCTACCCTGATATTAAACAAGATAAAACGAAAGTTATTTATTTAGGTGTTGCACATTAAAGTGTTTTTGCTTTTATTAATTTGTATCATTATATTGACAATACATTCATACCAATGCTGGATTTTTTGTAAAATATTTTTCATACCCGGAAGTATAGGCTCACATTACAGTAGTCTATTCTTATTGACATTAAAATTATTTCAATTTTAATTACATTCATTAGAATACTGCTGACTTGCATTCGAAGGTTCATGCAGCTCCTCTAGTAATTTTGACCAAACACGGATTCTGGCTATATTCTTATAAGTTTGAAATCTTTTACTTTTCAGAGGCAGATTAAAGCTTTTTTTTAAGGGGGACAGAGGGCAGTCAATAGGCCCCAACTGATGAAAATTTCTGAATCAGCCACTGCTTTGGTCATCTACATTAGCTCAAGTCTTTGACCCTATTTTTGTTAATGTTCCCGACGAAACGTGTTTTCGATACATGTAGGTAGATACATTGTAAAGTGCTATTTTGTTAAGGGGCGGTGAGGTTGTGTGTATTTTTTACGCTGCATTGAGAGACCCAGGTGATGCTCTAAAATTTCTTTACAGTTATATCATATTATTTTTGTTCCCTCCGAGGGTAACAAAACACATAGAATCATATTCAAAACAGTGTGGTCCTGGCCATTGATTGACGACATAAATTATCCCATTGACTGGGACAGATTAGGTGAACGTTTGTCGGTAACGACCATTGCTCAAATCTTACTTATTATAGAATTTTAAAAACTGTGGGGTTACCAAAGGTTCTTAACGCCTTTAATAATAAAATAATTCGAAAAATTATTCAGGAATAACCTTTGTGTTTTGATTGATATTATTGATATAAATCAACACATCGTATCATTCCGGATTAGTTTTTCGAATTGCTTTATTTAGGTGTTGAGAACCTTTGGTGTTCCCACAGATTCAGTGTCTTTAACAAGAACATAGTGAGCAGTGATTGTTACCGACAAACGTTCACCTAATCTTTCCCAGTCAATAGGATAATTTAGGTCGTCAATCAATGGCCAGGACCACACTTTTTTGAATATGATTCAACTAACACTACATGTATTTTACAAAAAAATGTTTTCTATCGATGAACTCTACTTGAAACCAATTTAATACGGGCATATATCGAAAGCGCCCTAGAGATCAGCTATAATACGTTTTATCTTCAAATGCACTGGTTTTTTTTCGGGTAGGGTACCTTTTAGGTGGGTAGGTATGCAGCTTTAAACAATTAAGATTTTATTTTTGGCCAAACAGTTTTGCCCCAATTCAAAATCTATCGGGTTTCCATAAAGTAAAAATAATGTACGGAAATCTTAGAAAAGAAATCAAAAGAATCATTAGGAACTTTGTTGTCTTCATTTTAGGTCCCAGAATGCTCATTTTCATCTCAGTGCGGTCGGAATATAATTGTTGATGGCCCAACAGCTAGATGGAACAGTGTTGTCTCAGGGGGCAGAGTTGTTGTCGACAAACCAATATTTCCTGGTAAAGAACTCAAGTTGTCTTTTGATGGAAAGGGTCATGCCGAAGTTGGAATACTCACGAAAGATCCTGCTTCAATACCTGACATCAACCATGTGGAAAAGTTGAAAGAATTGACTGTAATACAAAGTGCGAAAATTTACAAACAAACGGGCACTGCCAATATAAAACGATCAGATTGTGGAAGGAAAATCATAACAAAAGCAGACAAAGAGTCTAGCGTTACAATTAAAAGGAATGATAAAGTATGGGTTACTGTTAATATTATATTTGGAGATCTGGAAGTAGAAATAGGTAAGTAATCTCTACAAAAACATACGTTATACGTCAAAAGACAATTAATTCTTTTTACGACACGTTCTGAATATGCATGAAATGTATGACACTGGACATTAATTAATTATCAATAAATCGAGAAGCAAAGATAAAACTAGAGATCACTCATACATAACATTAACAACACACATTCATTCGAACTATTTAGTATACTAGGCTTGGTGTGACCTCTTTTAATGGCAAACATTCAGGAAAAAGAATGGAAATACACATTCAGAAAAGAGAATGGAAACGGTGAACGTGTCAAAGAGACAATAAAAAAACCAGCCTTTATATAGCCACCAATGAGTCTTCAATGTAGCGAAACAAATTAAGCATTCAATAAGGGGTATCGGCTTGTTCCTATATAGTCCTGCATACTAATTCAAAAGAATGGATGTCATACTAAACACCAAAACATACGAATGCACCAGACGTGCATCGGTATGAAACACGAGTTCTTGATACCCCCCCCCCCCCCCCCCCCACATATACATATATCAGCCAGTGTTATGTCTTTCCACCAGGTTCCAGTATGATATATTAAGTTTTAAATATTTTTTTTCTTTTTTCAGAGACTGAAGGTTACAATTTTTCAAATAAAACAGGTGGAAATATACAACTCGAGAATAATGATACATGGGCGAATTTAAAATTCCCCAATCCTTGCGCTGTTTGCTTTGTCGGAAATCCTATCAGACGAAAGGAAGCATTAAACTTTCAGATTGATCCCATCTTAAGAGATGGTAAACCTTCAAGAAATTTCAGTATTAAAATAGCGATATCACAGTCTAATCCAGTTAACCTTCTGTCAGAAAATGATACCTATGATGATATTACGTCACTTCCTGTAATTCATTTCGATGAAATTCCAATCAAATGCAAAAACGTAATTCAGATTGGACTATCGGATAATGGAACTGTTCAAATAAACTACGATAAAGGGACACTTAACAAAAAAACCAATAACAAACAAATATTTTGCATTTTCGAAATTTGCAGGATAAATCTTCATTGCAAAGGTAAAATCGTAGACTTTTCACCATCTGTCGAGACTGTACTATGCGAAAGTAAAAGAAAAAAAAGCAACCCCGTTGGCGCTTCGTCGATTGATCAGGTCGACACCATTGTTGTTCCTCCTAACCCGGAGTATGTTCGAAGTAAAAAGATGCTAGAATCTATAAGACATGACGCAGAATCTATATCGATTCACTCGAACGATTTCAAACCAGCTAATGAATCCAGAAATATTATCGGCGATGTCTCACTTTCGATGGTCAATAATGGTTCGAATATAACCAACACAGCGGAATCTCGTATCAGAAGTAATGAAACATTGTTACCAGTCGATAATATCTCACCGAGTGAGTTAAATTTAAGATTGCAGTCAGTTGAAGAAACTATCGGTAACCCTACAACTGGAAAAGAAGGCATGCGACAGTCCCAGTATCAGGAACTTAAATTAGAAATTCAAGCCATAAAGACAATGTTGGGTGAACTTCAGTTATCGATACAACCTCAAACAAATACAAAAACCCTTACCTTAACTGAGTTAAATGAATATAATCCTGAGATGTCACTCAATGAAGTTCTACAGAAGAACTATGTAAACTTAATCAAAATGATAGATACAGTGCCGTTATTGGATCTGTTATATGAATCAGATTACATCAGGCACAACGAATGCGAAAGATTAGGAAAACTTTCCCAAACTGACCAAGAAAGTGCTAATCGCGATCTTTTAAATACTATAATACGCAGACAAAGTATTAGTCTCGGCCACTTTGCAAGTCTTTTATTTCAATCAAAACAGATTGGAGTTTTAGCAGTTTTATTTCCAGGGAAAAATATAAATAAATAAACAAGTTGTTTTAAAAAAAGCTTGCCTCTGACTTTATGTCTGTTTCAAAGTCATGCCTACCTTTTGGTTTTACCCTTGAGTTTATTACAGGCGTGATATTTATGAAAAGGGAAACAAATGCTTAACTCGTTAGAAAAACTTAGAATTTACATTCTTACTCAAAGGGATGAAACAGTTATTGAATCTTCATGGTTTTTTTTAATTTATCTTAGAGATGCAGCTTCATAAAACATTATGTCAATAAGTTTCAAATTGTGGCAAAGCAATTTATAAACAAATTGATTAGTTTTCGATAATGTCTCTCAAATACAGATTACATAACTGTTTCACCACTTTGAGTCACTAGGAGAAAGTCACAGTATTCCATGAATTAGCAGGCCTCGTTTTTATATTATTCAAATTTATGAAACTGACATTAAGACATATGCTAAATTCTAATTCAAACTTAAAATAACACAATGATAATTTTGTGCGTCTACAGCGCTTTTCTGGATTTACCTTCATCAATAACACTCAACCCAAAAGACTCAATAGCCAGGTATTCATAAATATACAGAAACGTTATAGCCTTACGAACATAAGAGTCTGAGGCATAAAAGAGGTAGTCTAATTAGTCAAATATATTAATAATTTTTGAAAGAGAAGTATTCATTTGTACAAATCAATTTGTTAGAATTAATTGTCAAAGATAAAATTTACAGATGCAATCGTTTCATACTGATGGACAAAAACAAGATATTTTGATTGCGTTTTGTTTGGGAAATTGTTAAGTTACAATAATTGCATGCATATTAAAATACAAGAACAGTATACATTACCTACAGATAGTAGATCAATACTAGTATCAGTGTGTCGACAAAGACGAAATGACGGCAAAACGGACAGACTCTGGTACATACTATAAGTTATGTGGTTCTATAATGCCTGTCGGCGATCATACCTGAAATTTGGCATTGCACAAAGTTATGCTTTCTCTAACTGTTAATGAAGTCTCTACACTTAATCCAAGTACCTGTCCACGTCCACTGCATGTTTTGATAGATGCTAAGCTTTTATTTGTATCCATCTATTGAGTTAAGCCATTTTAACGGTTTTTCTTGTTTGTTCTTACATTGTACTGTTACACCGCTGTTCCACATTAAAAGGGGTGAGCGCTCACAAGCATGTTAAACTCAACCATTATCTGTATGTTCCTGTCCCCAGTCAGGAGCCTGTTAGTTGAGTGATTGTTGTTGGTTCATGTCTGTCCTATATTTTTTTGTAAATTGTTTTGTTACACATTAGGCTGTTAGTTTTCTCAATTGAATTGTTCCTATTTTTTTATAGCCAACCATACGATATGTTTTTTCTTCTTCTCATTTTTGAAGATCGTACGGTTGCCTATAATTTCTTACATCTACTTCATTTTAACTTTGATGGATAGCTGTCTCATTGGCAATCATACCACATCTCCTTATTTTCATAAACTGTTGAACTTTTCTTGCTCATCACGTTTACTTTTTAAACTTTCTTTCTATTTAGTTTAGATTTCAAGATAATGAAAAAACAAACGCAAAAAAATAACACAAATTGCACTAAAAGACCATTGTACCCTTAAGGGGTCGTCTTGCATCCTTGGTTAAAATAAACAAAAAAGTAAGATCTCGTCATTTAAATTTTTGTCCTCGACATTTTGTATATAACCGTAACGATTCAGGCTTTAAAGGTTTTTTTTTAAAAATAATTGACAATTATAAATGTAGTTTAATTTCACCCAATTGTTATTTTTTGTAACTTTTGATGAACAGGTTTCCTACCCTCTAATTGAAAGTTTTCTACCTTTTATCCGTCCGATTTACCTCCATAGAAGATAATAAAATTAACGGTAACAATTTTCTTGCACCAGATGCGCATTTCGACAATACATGTCTCTTCAGTGATGCTCGTGGCCAAAAAATTTTGAAATCCAAAGCTTATATAAAAGATGAAGAGCTATAATACAAAAGGTCCAAAACGTATCGCCAAATCCGTGAAAGGAATCAGAGCTTTGCATGAGGGAGATACATTCCTTAACTTATAATAATTTCTAATATTTTGGAACAGCAAATTTTAATAACACAAACAAATCCGTATTTTCATGTCAGTACCGAAGTAAATTTAATGAAATATTTGCCACTGAACGTTTAGCAAGCACATATTGTGAAACCAGTCGTCAATGGTCATTGGTAAATTATATAGATATTCAACGTGAACAATCTATATTTAGTATTTAAATTTCCAAAACGTGTAGGTTGCACACAGTTTTTATTTATATATAAAATGTTCACCTGTTTCGATGAAATGATACGCTGTATAAATGACAATGGACGACGTCATATGATCAAGCTAACTTGGAGAGGAAACCTAGAACAGTATGGCTGAGGGACCCAGAGAATCAAGTGAAGAACTTGTAAGTGTTTTACATCAAATCATGATTATTCTTTTTAAACATTAAATTTTGATTACCGGTAAAGGTAAAACCAGTATTTTATCGAACACCCTACATGACCAATATGAACCCGGAAGTTGAAGATTATGAGAAAACCCCTATTTTCCTTTGATTTTATTTCACATTAGGGTAAATTAGAAAATAGTAATTTATTGGAATGTAAAAGCATTCACCGATTCACATATCTATAATACTAAAATAATCTATACTAAAATAACGAGGTCCAATTTGTCAGCCGTCATGGGGTTAAAAACAACAAATCAAAGAATTCCACTTTATATATCTAATATAGGACAATGGTGTAGATTAAAAAACACACCTCCAGACCCTTTTGTTTTCCACATACATTTGTAATTAAATATTACCAATAATTTTAAAACAAGTTCCGGGTCGAATCCGATACCGGTACCAAAAGTATATTCACCTTTTACCTATTACCTTATCTGTACGTTCCGCATCTGACAGGTGCACCACCAAACGGTGTATTTAGGATTTTGCTATATACACGGGTCATAATCACAGGGTTGACATTACTAAATCTTATCGTTGTCACATTTTTTTAAATCAGTATGACTTTAAAGATGACAATACGAATTCTAAAAATCTGTACTTAAAATAAGGCGTATAGGTAAAGTTTTCAATTTGTTAAACAGCATATCAAATAATTCAACTTTATTTACAACTTATATAGGTCTATGCTGTTTTTAAAAAAAATACTTCATTCCAGGACCTATTGTTTTCCAAATAATTAATATTACCAACAATTGATAAGTTCAAGGCTGATGGGCCAAACAGAAAGATTTGAAAGCAGAGAAAACTGTGTATCTTATAATCGGCATGACTTTATCAGATAACAATACTAATACTAAAATAAAGTTTAAGCATAGTTATATAATTTGATTCAGTCACAGACCCGCGATATCACGGATTTGTTCTAGTTATATATGCGATTCGCGGATTTATCAGTTATACACCCATAAAAAATTACAAAATAAAGCACTCAATTCTTAGGATTTCCGCTTCAGGTTAAAGTGTTTGGAGTACTGAATCTTGCTCATATTTGAAAGACGTACGGTGACCGATATAGTTGTTAATATCTGTGTTATTTGGTGTGGTATAATTGATTGCCATTGAGACAACTCTCCGTCCAAGTAACAATGTGTAATTTACCTTTCAATGTGTCAACCTTGAACCTAACATGAACCTAACATGATACAGTAGTGTAACATTACAACACAAGAAACCCACTATAAAATATTAGTGTAAATAAATAAGGTCATTTACAGTTTTAAGTTTTGAGCTTTTTTTACCTTCTGATTTCCCTCATGTATGTGAATCATTTCAAAATAATATATAACAGTAAATATAAATAAATTAACCGAATTAAAACGCGTATATTTATTTGTGAATAAAAATAGAAAGAAATGTGTAATATAAATCAAAGTGATAACGGCAAGCAGGAAATAATTTCGGTGAAACCAGTCTTGGGGACTGTTTGTGTTTTGCATTTCAGTATAAGCTCGATAGAGATAGAAACAATATATCTTTGCTTTATTTTGTTCAGTGCATAGAGGGAATACTTTTTGTCTTTTAAATCAACCATATCCTGTCTTTTCTATTAGAAAAAGTGACACCTGTTTCTATTGCAGTACTATATGTCTCAGCCATAATAATAAAGTGTTGTAAAAGTGCTAATTTTAGCTATCTAACCGAGTGAGACCAATCTGACGACCACCAAAAGACCTTCAACAATGAGTAAAATCCTTATGATATAGTTAGCGTATTAATGCCCCAACATAAAAGAATTTACAACAATTCATCACTGACAGAAAATATTTTATGCTGAAAAGCTCATTAAAACATGAATGAAATTTCTAAGAGCAAAACATCTGACCAAGAGCCCCTGACATAAATAACACAATTGAAGCAAAAACAAATATGGTTTCAAGACAACCTTGTTGGGGGCACAATATTTACCAGTGTTTTGTTGTTGTTGCTTTGTTATACCATTCCTTGAAAATATTTTTAATAGTTTGTTGGTATCACCTAGGTCCCATGTTGATATAGAGTATGTTGGTATCACCTAGATCCCATGTTGATATAGAGTATGTTGGTATCACCTAGATCCCATGTTGATATAGAGTATGTTGGTATCACCTAGGTCCCATGTTGATATAGAGTATGTTGGTATCACCTAGGTCCCATGTTGATATAGAGTATGTTGGTATCACCTAGATCCCATGTTGATATAGAGTATGTTGGTATCACCTAGATCCCATGTTGATATAGAGTATGTTGGTATCACCTAGATCCCATGTTGATATAGAGTATGTTGGTATCACCTAGATCCCATGTTGATATAGAGTATGTTGGTATCACCTAGATCCCATGTTGATATAGAGTATGTTGGTATCACCTAGATCCCATGTTGATATAGAGTATGTTGGTATCACCTAGGTCCCCTGTTGATATAGAGTATGTTGGTATCACCTAGGTCCCCTGTTGATATAGAGTATGTTGGTATCACCTAGATCCCATGTTGATATAGAGTATGTTGGTATCACCTAGATCCCATGTTGATATAGAGTATGTTGGTATCACCTAGATCCCATGTTGATATAGAGTATGTTGGTATCACCTAGATCCCATGTTGATATAGAGTATGTTGGCATCCTAGGTCCCATGTTGATATAGAGTATGTTGGTATCACCTAGGTCCCCTGTTGATATAGAGTATGTTGGTATCACCTAGATCCCATGTTGATATAGAGTATGTTGGTATCACCTAGATCCCATGTTGATATAGAGTATGTTGGTATCACCTAGATCCCATGTTGATATAGAGTATGTTGGTATCACCTAGGTCCCATGTTGATATAGAGTATGTTGGCATCCTAGGTCCCATGTTGATATAGAGTATGTTGGTATCACCTAGATCCCATGTTGATATAGAGTATGTTGGTATCACCTAGGTCCCATGTTGATATAGAGTATGTTGTCAGTTGTTGTAGTGTTTTATAATGTAAAATAGCACCAGACACTGGATTGTTTTTGTACTCTCTATTCGATCATTTAGAAATGTTATTTATGGCAGTCCTGTAAACAGCTGTATCAAGAAGAGCAGCAATGATTGACCGAACTATTTTCTCTAGCAACCAATAAATTTAATTGAGATTTAAATATCTTCCAGAATACGTGTGAAATATTTGCCACTGGATGTTTAGAAAACAACTATCAATCAATATAAACGCAATAGTGTTCATTAGATTGAAAGAATATATAAGACAAGGGGATGTTCTAAGTCCAAACTTATTTAAGCTTTTCATTAACGATCTGCCTCCAAAATTTGAGACAAGTCTAGATGCTGTTGATATCAATGGGAGTAGAATTGATTGTCTTATGTACGCTGATGACATTGTTGTATTATCAAACACTTAAGAAGGTCTTCAAAACCGACTTGATATATTGCATACTTATTGTATTGACTGGTGTCCAAAACAAAAGTTTTAATTTTTAACAAGCCTGGACAATTTTTGAAGGAATCATTTTATTTAGATAAAGAGGCTATAGAATGTGTTAATAAATGTAAATATTTAGGGATAGTCTTTAGTTCTAGTGGTCTTTTTCAACAGGGGAAAGAAGAGCTATTCAAAAAATCCTTAAAGGCAAAATTTAAATTACAAAAATCCATGTCAGCTTGTAATCCAAGTATTGATACTGCAATTCATTTATATGATCAATAAAACCAATTTTGTTATACTGTAGTGAAATCTGGGGTTCATTTAAAATTAACTCTGCTGCATGCAAGAACAAAAGTGATTATCTTTTTGAATTAATCTACATAAATGATTATTTAGAAAAATCACATTTCAGATATTTAAAGTATATTCTTGGTGTAAATAAGAAAGCCTCAAATTTAGCAGTGTTATCAGAGGTTGCAAGATTTCCTCTTTATTTTTCTGTCATTATATCTATGGTAAAATATGTACACAGGCTTAACAAGTTGGACAAAGGTCTACTTTATGATGCTTATGTTTGTAATAAAATTTGAGATACAGAAAACATCAATTGTTGGTATTCATCTATGAAATATGTACTTCAATCACTTGATATACAAAATTTAGATACAAAGCTCAATAAATTAATTAAATTTGTAAAATGTAAACTTTGTAATAGTTTTAAAACATTTTGGTTGGTCAAAAGATCTGAAACCTTATCACTTGGTAATAGTAAATTAGAAAATTATTTCAACCTCAAGACTGACTTTGTAAAGGAGGCTTATTTATCAATAAAAGATTTTAGTATAAGAAGAGCTATATGTAAAATGAGAATAAGTGCTCATGATCTTAGAATTGAGAAAGATAGATATAGTAAAAAATACATAGAGAGAACTCAACGTATATGTCATCACTGCTTATCACATGGATCACATTCTATTGAAGATGAGACCCATTTTACAGTTAATTGTCCATTATGTGATGAACAGAGAAAATTATTATTTGATAAAGTTATCACTTTTTGTTCTAATTTTAAAGAACTACTATGATAAGAAATATTTCTGGCTGTTCACAAATGAGCATTTACCAACTCTCGTATGCCTAGGAAATTACATTATTAAAGGTTTAGAAATAAAATCCAGATGTAAACAAAATATATGAAGTAATATGAAATTTTTTTGTTATAATATTTAATATAATAGTTATATAATACACATGTTGTGTTAGGCTCTGATCCTGTTCATAAGGTTATAGTATGTATTAGTTTTCTGTTTTGCTTTTTCCAATCATATTGTGTTGTAAAATGATGCCCTTTATGGGTTCTTGATTAGATTAATAAAATTCTTATCTTATTTTATATAATACTAAAGCTTTTAAAAGAAGATCGAGACCAAAGTCATTATATTTGAAATCTTTCTTTTATAGGACAGCCAGTGTTTGTTTTCACCAACATGCGGCCGGAACATTTGTATAGATGGCTCTAACGCTAAATGGATTAAAAATGATTCCGGAGGTCGTTTCTTTATTGACAAATCTTTATCTTCTGACGGAGAGATTATTCTAACATTCAGTGGAAAAGGTCATGCTGAGGTTGGGATTATCTCCATAGATCCTATAACAATAACAGATGCCAGTCACGTGGGACATATAAAAGAACTTACTGTTATACAGACGGCTAGAATATACAAGCAAATAGGGACTACCACAATAAAAAGATCCAAAGAAGGAGATAGAATAATTACAGAAGCTGAAGGCAGAAAGTCAAGGTCCAAAGTTGATAAAGAACAGAGCGTCTGGATTACAGTCAATATCTTATTTGGGGACCTCAAAGTCAAAATAGGTTAGATTACACTTGTTTTATGTAGAATTAGAAAGACACAAGGGTATATGACAATGAGACAGCAACACAACACAGAAAACCAAACGACATGCTGAAGTCAAAATGTGTTCTTCAACAACACAATTTAGGTAATCTCTAAATTGCCCTATTTTTGGAAAAGTTGCAATCTGATAAACTTACGGATCCTGTGTTCAAACTAAGCTTACAAGGAACTGAAACTCTCTGGTATATTTTCTGGTCTGGTAACTATTACATTAATTTATGAAATTCCTGCCTACGAAGTTTCTAAGGTTATTACGACAATACCAGAGGATCTCGAAATGTTTAAAAAAACAGAAATAAGAACAGAGAATTGTCAGATACATATAAGCAATCTTGGACACTTGATCTGTATTCTAATCAGTCTTGAACAATTGTAAATAATTTAATTTTGGATGAAAGGCGTCTTCTGATTGGCTGACGTTATTTTGTTATCAGCCCATAGACATAATTTAGTCATGTGACCGTGACGTCATCAACGTTTTTTCATGGTTTTCTACGGTTTAAAATGGAATTAAGAATGAAATTATAAGAAATGACTGTAATATTGTTTCTGTCTATTCAAAATAACATAAAAAATGTGGTGCACACTGTTAAATAACCCGCTACGCGCGTAATTCAGTGTGCACCAAATTTTTTATGTTATTATTCATAGACAGAAAAAATATTACAGTCATTCCTTAAATAGAATCATATTCAAATTTGAAAACAGTGTAGATTGACGATATAAACTATCCCATTGACTGGAACAGATTAGGTGAATGTTTGTTTGTAACGACCACTGCTCACTACTTGCTTATTATAGAATTTAAATTGTGAGGTCACCAAAAGTTCTTAACACCTTTAATAATAAAATAATTCGAAAAAATTAATAAGGAATAACCTGTATGTTTTGATTTATATTATTGATATAAATCAAAACATCGTATTATTCCTGATTAGTTTTTCGAATTACTTTATTTAGGTGTTGAGAACCTTTGGTGACCCCACAGTTAAGTGTCTTTAACAAGTTCTTATTGAGCAGTGGTCGTTACAGACAAACGTTCACATATTCTGTCCTAGTCAATGGGATAATTTAGGTCGTCAATCAATGGCTACAGCTACACTGTTTTGAATATGATTCTAAATTGCAAAGCTTTTCATCTCACAAAAATGAATTGTAAATTGTTATGTTATATCTATAAAAAAAGATGATGTAGTATGATTGCCAATGAGACAACTATCCACAAGAAACCAAATGGCACAGAAATTAACAACTATAGGTCAACGTACGGCCTTCAAAAATGAGCAAAGCTCATACCGCATAGTCAGCTATAAAAGGCCCCGAAATGACAATGTAAAACCTTTCAAACGAGAAAACTAACGGCCTTATTTATATGAAAAAAATTGAAAGTAAATGTATTTAACATAATGCACTGTGAGTGTTACATGTACATTTTGAGGGTATTGATAGGGTCATTTATGACTGTATTCTTTGATATTTCGCTCATTATTTTTTATCCTTAAACTAATGGTTATTCTGTAATTACTTGATAACCTGAAATTGTCTTTTTCTGTTTAAACCTAGTATATTAATTTTTAACCTTATTCTTTAATATTTGCAGTTATTCTTCATTTTTTAACACCACTCAATTCTCTATTCATGCTTTTCTTTTGTTTTGGCCATTTTCTCTATTCCTTATTTATTTGCCCAAAGACATTATTAACTATTCTGTATACCACATCCACACCCTCATATATACAGTAATTACATTTTCTGTCCGTCCGTCAACAAATTCCATGACATACTTTTTCTGCTGTTGTATTTTAAAACGAAGCAATATAACTGAGATTTTCAACTGAAACTTTATTAGGATGACTTGTGCCGTGTAAGCGATTTTGAAGTCTGCTGGGTAAATAAATGTCTGTTTGAGGATAGTATTACCCGCTGAACATTTAATTGTTTTGTTAAATTATTTCATATTTGTTCGGGTTTTTTTTTTCTTGTTCTATTGTCATATAAATATACATAGACAGTAACTTCCTGTTAGTCGATACTTTTAGTACATTACATAATAATACCCACTGACCATGACGATGTGTAACAACGAGTCGGGTATTGTTTTTACATACCATCGCGTGAAACGATGTCCTTTACAAAAACGAGTTGTCAAATTACTAGTCCATCAAAATGCGCTCGGTCCTTGTTATTTTATTTGTATGACCTGAATTAATACACTTGTTTTTTTTGTTTGTTTGAACAAGATGTAACTATATTTCTATTTTTACAGGTTCTAAAGGCTACAAATTCTCGCCCAATAAAGGAGAAAATGTTTCAACGAATGATGAATATGCAAATTTAAACTATCCGTATCCATGTGCAGTCTGCTTTGTTATGCATCCCTTAAAACGTGGGGATATTTTATATTTTCAAGCGGACGATATTAATAAAGTCGGAGCACCATCGAAAAATTGTAGCGTTAAATTGGCAATATCGAAATCCAATCCAGAGGAGTTTGTTTTAAGCACAGATAAATATTGTGATATTACGTCAATTCCTGTTATTCATTTCGAAGAAATTCCGACAAAATCTAAAAATGAAATTCGGATAGAACTGACCACTGACGGGATAGTACAAATCAATTACGAAAAAGGTACAATTACTAAAGAGGCAGGTAGTAAAGAAGTTTATTGTGTTTTTGAATTAGGCAGAATCCAACTACGATGTGCACGTAAAGAAAAACAAAAAAAGGAAGATACCGTTTTGCCAAAATTGAAAACTACCGAACTCCAACAAACGTCCATCAACCTACCAGATGTACCTGACTCTATATACATGAATAGGAAACGAGAACTAGACGAAATAAGACAAGATGCAGAACAAATATCGATAGATACTAATGTATATGATCCAGCTTTTGAACCCAGCAACAGCGAAATTGAGACTTCTGATGAGGATAACGAATCCGTTGCTAAATCTACTAGGAACTTTAAACCCACTGCAAATGAACACGGAGAAAAATCTCTGCATGATAAATTTGAAGATTTATCGTTACGATTGATGTTAATAGAGGAAAAAATAAATCAGATAAATATAGGGAAGGAATCAACTATACAATCATCTGAAATGGAACTTTTAAGGTCTGATATCAAAGACATACACACATTTATTAGTAAGCAGTCTTGTAAAGTAGGTGGCGGCTACTTGCAAACAGAACATCTTAAACCATTACGTGAAACAATACAAACACATTTTTCCGAGCTTGTGTCGCTAATAGAAATTATTCCGTTGTTAGACCGCCTCTACCAAGCAGGAAACATAACTATGGACGACTTTCAAAAGTTAAGACAACTATCTAAATCAGACATAGCAGATGCAAATCGTGATCTGTTGATAATCATATCACGTAGACAAAATCTTGATACGGATCTTCTTGAAGAAATTTTAAGAAATTCAAAACAGGATGGAGTTTTGGCTATTATGTTCCCACAAAAATATAATAAAAAGTGAACGAATTGATTTTAAAAACAAATTGCAGCCTTACTAAAATTAAAAGATGTGCTATGATTAATAACTCTCCAACAGCTGGAGTACGAATGACATAAACGTTAACAAATATAGGTCGTCGTACGGTCTTCCAACAATGAACCAAATTTATAGGCCCCTTAATGATAAATGTTTTAGCAATTCAAACGATAAAAATAATAGCCTGATTTATGTACAAAACATAGCCTTAATCTTGGTTATCAAATTTAATGTGGCTCGTGCATTTCTAGTATGATGCTAATTGAGTTATCTTTCCAAACAAAATACTGGTTGCTCTCTGGAATCAACAAATTTATAAACAAAAAAGTTTATTCACCAGCACTTGGTCGATACCGGTACCGGTGGAATGGTAAGTAACCAAGTGTATGACCAACTCAGTACAATCGGCAATCCTCGGTTGAATCCGCTACTCTCCATAATCGCCCGAGATGTGCCGAATGCAACTCAGGAGTCGGTGATTCGGTACTTACATAATGGAAAACAAACGTTTCATGTGTTCTACTTTGGTTGATTAAGAAATTATGACAAACATGAGATTCAAACATATAAAAAGAGCATGTTGTATGTATACCAGTGAGACAACTCTCCACCAAAAATCAAATGACATAGAAATGAACAACTAAATGCTATCGCACGGTCTTCAACAATGAACAAAATCCATACCGCATAGTCAGCTGTAAAAGGCCCCGAAATATTTCACTGGCACATGTTTGAAAACCGATAAAGTTATTTTGATTCTGATCCTATCTGCAATGTCGGAGGTTGAGAATTACGTCGTATTTCATACCCAGCTGTAACAGTTAATCACAGATTTTACAATCAGCATACAGGTCATTGATTAAAATAAGAACGTCCCTTTTATCAATCCGAAGTAAAATGCTTAGCACAAGAACATATTATTTTCTTCAAACATTAGTTCTTTGAAGTGTCAAATAGGGCTTGAATGGATATTTCTCTGTGGCATTTGTTTTCTTTTCCCAATGAGAGATTCAAGAGACGACCATAGTTTGATACTCAGGTCATCTATCTGGGATATTAACCCTATCACCATAGAGTAATGCAAAAGTATTATTTGTACATTAAATTTGGAGGATTGAACATCTGCATTATTCTATAGTGAAAAGGCAAGTAGATTATGAACATTTTCTCTGTCGATGTATTTATCCTCACTCCAATTTAAGTCCATGCAATTCCCTCAGGTTTTACAAGTTTCTTTGATTTGTCTTTTAAATTTGTAAAAAAGAAAGCATTGTCTTGAATACATTCCAATATACATTGAAATTGAATGTGCCGTTTGAATTCAGAAAAAAAAACGCGTAGATCAGTCAAATTTGTATAGTGTTTCAAAAGTTTGCAAGTCTTGTACATGTTATACATTGTTATGCATCCCATTATATTCGAGGTTTTCTGGTGTTGTGAAGGTAAATTGAGAAAAGCGATTGGGATGCACGAGTTATATTTCGATTGACCAGTACTTGATCGATACCCCTGCCGAGTGACTGTATACCCCCGTGGGTATGATCATCATTGTAGTCACTGCTTCCGTGCTGATGCTTTAATTTTACATTCAATTTCATAGATTAATAATTTTTTTATTGATACTTTCTTATCCTTCAATAAAAATTTTCAATCCTGGTATCTTTAACGAGTTCGCAATCACTGGGTCGATGCCACTGCTGGTGGAATTGTTATTCCCCAGTCCAGTAGTCAGCACTTCTGTGCTGACATGAATTATCATTGATATGATCATATTTAGAAATTAAATGTTTACTAAATTTAGAATTACTAAGTCTTTTCTACCTCAGGAATAGGCTAACTTAGCTTGTATTTGGCAAAACGATTAGGAAGTTTTTATCTTCAATGTTCTCCAACTTCGTAACAAAGCTATGAATTTTAGAAAAACTAAGGGTTTTCTATATCCCAGGAATATATTAATTGAGGTGAATTTGGCACAACCGTTTGGGATTTTTTGGTCCTCAATGCTCTTCAACTTTGTTTTTTCAACTGTATGTCCCATTTCCAGGTGAAGTTAGTATAAAGCTGGAGAGAAATTTACCAGTAACAAATTCTTGTACTGAAAAATCCTTCAAAATTTAGCACATGAGATTCCGTTTTTCGGCATATCATTAAAATAACAATTAAAAATCTATATACATTTTTTATTAACTAATACAAGTTATAAGGACGATGTATTTGGCCTAATGAAAATAACATTTAAGTATTTGGTCCAAATACTGACGAGAGGTGCACAAGCTATGCATATCTTGTTTCATTCATTTAATTTTAAAAAAAGGTGTTTTTTTTAAAAATGGTTTGATATTTTACTTGATTCTTATTTTGAAATGTTTAAGAATGTCCATAATAGGAGTTGCAATACAACCTCCCTGTGGATGGTCAGCGATTGCCATTCCAATACAACCTTGAACTGGACTAAGCACATATATACACGTGCCTGAATCACCGGGTTTGAACGGTATATTTGATATATAAAGCTGATTGTAAACTCTGCGCGATGTTCTTCTTATAGCCATATTTTGACCGGTCCTCCTCAGGAGTGCTTGCTGCATATGGACATCCCCTATTATTGCTGAAAATCTACTCTGTGTATTACAGAATATAACTTCACGAATAAAGCTGTCTATATCGACGGCACCGGCACATTGAAGAGTTGGATAAATATTCTTTATCACATCAATAACGATTGATTTAATTTCTGCGGAGATATTAGGATCACAGTTCTGTTCAATTTTCATTTTGATTGCAGTGTCGTCTGGAGGAACTACGAACGGAATAAGTTGAAAAGCCTGGATTACGACTTCTACATTTGTTTTAATTTCGTCGAGAATTGCCTTGCTGTAAGTGTCCTCGATTGATTCCAAATCAATATTTTTATCTTTATTTTCATGAACCTGTGTTCTGCTAGCGCTACTTGCGCCACTGTCGTGAAATCCAGAAATAGCCCCTACGCAGAAAGTATGTAATATTGGTTTTGGTGTGGAAAAGCACAGAGGTCTATAGTCCACACAGCTATCATTAAGATACTCAGACTTCATGGCTGTAAAATATGATATGTAAATATGTTATACAGTCGATTCTCGTTATCTCGAAGTCGGCCGGACCGGAGAAATATTTCGAGATACACATAGTTCGACTCAAACGAAAACCGGAAGTTTGACTGAACAAGGGACACAACTCTTGCTTAGCATGGTAAAGCTAAAATAAATCCGGGTGAATATGGGAAGGGGATCGATATTCTGGTATCAGATCGATGTATTTGTATGTCAGTGTCTTTCGTTATTATAATAACATTGTTTTACTTATTCAATTGTTTCAGTTACAATTGTTTCCTATGGCTTTTATCCGAGAGAGTAATTTCCAATCGATAGTTTCGTAATTCAGGTCGTTTAAAGTTGACAAAATTGTTTATTCTCGGATACAAAAGACTTTAGAAAATTTAGATTCCTCTTCATTTTGTTTTATCTCACTCTTTCTTTTAATAAAAGAAAATACAACAAGATTAAAGACGCCGATTGAGTAGTTTTTAGGTGATCATCAACGGAAGTCATAATCCTTACTTTATATACACCCAAGCTCATTAGTGTAAATCACAATTAATTGTTTTGTAAACATTTTAAACACTTTTTCATGAACATAAACAATGTATGACTAATTATTTATAAAAATTCTATAAAAGATAATCTTAGGTAAACACTCGTGGAAAAAGCATGTCATAAATCAATACAGTGGTCAGTGACTGGAAATTTAATTACAGGTGTATTAACTCTTCAATCCATAAAATGCCGGAGGTCATGTTTTGACATATGTGTTTTAGTTCGAGATAAATAATGAATTTTGAATTCTTTTGTTAACCTTGGGATCGTAAATTTAGTTCGACTCAACCGAAATTTCGACACATCCAATTTCGACTCATCAGGAGTCGAATTACATACATTTATATGGAACAAAGTTCGGGACCACGTGAAAACTTCGACTCATCCGAAATTTCGAGTCAACCGAGTTCGAGACAACGAGAGTTAACTGTATATGTATAATTGGGAACATGGCAACTTTGAAGAATATTTCAAAAGCCTTAATATCAATGATCTGCGCAATAATTGCAATGTTTGGTTTTATTTTCACTTTACTATAAATACGGGGTTCTTTCTGTATGACTGCTCTTTGATTATGCTTTCTTTGGTTCAATTTTTGTCGGGTTCCTTTTAAAAATGTGCAAGTTGATTTAAGCCTTTCTTTATATTCGTATTTCCAACATTTGAAAACTTTAAGTAAATTCAAAATTAGACGGCCTCTTTCAAAATAATCACTATTTCTTAATCACAATTAGTTAATACATAACTGGTTTTTAATACAACTTCTATTTTTTTTTTATATACCTAAACTAAATCAATTGCTAGTTGTAAATTTCAATTAAAAAATCGTGTGGCAGGATCTCAGTTTTGACGACTTTGAGTCTTTACCTCCTGATTGTACCTGGTCTAGTACCCCATTAATATATATTTCGGCTAGCTGTGTTGATACTGCTTCTCTTTGTACTACATGTAACATGCGCAAAACGACAAACCACATGGGGAATAATCTTCCGGAGTACCTGAGCTAATCCTTAGTTTCTGATGGGGTTCGTGTTGCCCAATTTTTAATTGATGTATCTTGTGTTTTATGTACCGTTGTTTCTCTGTTGGTCTTTTTCTGTTTTAGCAATGGCATTGTCAGCTCATGTTCGACTTATGAGTTTGAAAGCCCCTTAGGTATCTTTTGCTTTTCTTTTAAATGCGCTGCAAACATAGCGAACGGCTCTTTTGAAAGAGAATGTTTATTTTCTTTGTTTGCTTGATTAGATTATGTCAGCAACATAACTTTTCCGATGACATAAAATTACTAACCTATATCACTAAAGGATAATTGTCGTCCCTGTATATCAACATAATTAGAGTTTTCAATACTGTCTGTTTGTATTTCGACCAAAGCTGCGTCAATGCTTGTTTCCTTCTCATTATCAACTTCGAATGCTATGTCTCTAATTTTACCACATATACGTGGGAATTCGTTCTTACTATATAGTTTTACCGGTACTGTCTTTTCATCATCAAGTGAAACATTTTCCGATGCAAGTTCATCTGCGCTAAGAAAAACATGTAGGCATGTCAAAAAAGCTTTATCACCTCGCACCTGAACGAAACCCCCAAGGGTGCCCCTTTTGTACGCATCTGTTCCGACCACATTACCAACCTTCAGATTTGAAAAAAAGTGAGGACTTCCCTCCAAAATATCTGTTTGCAACCCTTTGAACGTACTTGGAAAATGATTTTCGCCTACAGGTATAAATCCTTTTCTCTTACAGTATAGTTGAAAACACGACTGTTCAATAACAATGTGTTTTTTTCCTTGAAATCCAATTGACTTAAATGATGACTTGCACACCAATGTTAAATTGCTGTGCTCAATGAAAAGATGTTTTGCATCAACACCTGATATAGATTGTTTATTTGGAAAGTGAATATTGCCACTTAAATTTTGTAAATGTTTGTGTATTTCACTGCCTTCTTTATTTTTGAGTTGTTCGTCAATGATATAATGAATGTCAATCTTCCAAAAGGTGCCTGGTAAATCCAGACTAAAGGTATTTATCGCAACAGTAATTTGAATTTTGTCGGAACAAAATATTTGTTGTTTTTTGTTACAACTGCATACAAACGCAGGCCAGATGTCAGTTATTTCCCCCCGGATCGATTCATCGAGACTTAGAAATAACTTCTTTGTAACGAACCAAGCTATTACTTTTGATGTATCTTTGTCTTGGTTGGTCATTGACAAGGACAATCCTTCCAATAGATAATGATGACAGCTCTCCCATTGCTCAGTGGTCATTTCAGTCATGATGGTCAGTAATAATAGACATAAGTTCGAGTCTTTACTTTCTACCACAGGCAAAAAAATGTTTATCCAAAACGTAGATGGCAACGTTTTTCTTTCAACATGATGTAATGTGAACAACAGTTTAGAAAACTCTGATATTTGGTTCCCACTAAATTTCACAATTGACGGAATATCTGGAACTAAATACATAAATGAATTACTGACAAACCTTAACGAAACAATTAAGTTAGGCTTAGTGATTTTTTTAAAAACTAAATGGTTACTTATTCTACATTCTGCAGAGAGCAAACTCTCGAAATGAACAAGACTAATAATATTTTAACATTTACTGTTTAGCTCTATCTGATTACATACTTATGACGTGCGTCAGGACGTATACATCCCGCCATTTTGCTAATGTAGTTTGTCCTATGCCGTTTTGTGTTTCTTTATTGAAGTAGTTATTTTTTTTTTTTAATTTTACATTATATTATACTATGTGAACTGCTGTGCCCCGATTTTAATGTATTTAGCTATTATGTCTGTTTGATTTGCTCACACATTGTTGCCTAAATTATGGACTTATATGCTACTGTTGTTCAAGTGAGAAGTTTTTCTAGCTAGCTATTCAACCAGATTCAATACATCATTTTCGTCATACGGAAATTCATGTCAGGAATATCACAGTTGTTTACTATACGTTAGATGAGTTTGATTTTTCAATTTTGTTATTTTATAAACATGATAAATGACTTCCAATTTTGAAATTTCCTGAGAGTTCGTTAATTTTGTTAATTTGCTTTTAAATAGTTTAATCATTTATAAAAGAGCACCGTTCTTTGTTTCCATACATCATATACATATACGAACATAGGTAATCAAAATGTCCAATCAAAATAAAGAATGGAATGTTTATAATTCATTTTACAATTAATACAAACCTGAACTCTTTATTTTGGTATGGAGTCTTCGGTCGACGTCACAGTTAATAAGATATTCATTACATCTAATATGTGAATTCTCCAAATCTGTAAGAAATAATATGATGAAAACAAAAATCGAATTTTCTAAACGAAAATGAAGGTAAAAAATAGTGTTTCATCTATCACAAATTTGATGTTTTTTCAACATCAGACTTAACATAATCACTATAATCACTATAATCCCAAAATATATGCCTGACAGGAAATTAAAAAAAAAAAAAATTGTTTATTTTTGAGTTCTTCAAAGAAGGTTTTCCTTCTCAATGAGTCCGTCCGTGAAACCATTTTAAACGTGTTTTTCAATAGAACGAGAAACGTTTATATTAATGAAAACGTTTTAGGTAAAAATACAAATATATAAGGATTTTCAACGTGGAACAAAACAATCTAAACATTATTATTCCAATAACAAATATAATGTACAAATAAAGAGATATGTCACATGATTGCCATTGACACAATTAAATCTACCGATGTTCAAATGTAGTGGATGTAATAATTTCTAGGCAACAGTAACAGGCCTTCGACAATGATAAAAACGCATACTGTTTAGTCGGCTTAAAGGAGCTCTGAAATAGCAATTTCATACCTTTGTAATTGTTTATTTTTGAATTCCTTGTAATATGTTTGTCTTTGTCAATTAGGTCATCCATGAACCCTTTGTTGACGTATTCTACAATAAAACAAGAAATATTTATAATAAAGAAAACGTTTCAGTTAAAAAAAAAAACCAAAAATATGAGGTTTTGCAACGGGGAACAAAACTATCTAAACATTATTATTTCAATAAAAGAATATAATTTACAAATAAGAGATATGTCACATAATTGCCATTGACACAATTGAATCTACCGACGTTCAAATGATGTGGATGTAATACCTTCTCAGCAACAGTAACAGGCCTTCGACAATGTTAAAAACGCATACTGTTTAGTCGGCTAAAAAGAGCTCTGACATAAAAAATAAATAAATAAAAAATATTAAAGCAATGCAATTGAGAAAACATTTGTAATATAACAATTTACAATTTTTTAGACAAAATTTTATAAAAATTGATCCAATATCCACCCATTTAGATGCGAATCATATATCTGGCTTTGCATTGATATCGTGTTATGTACAAAATATACTGATGGAAAAACTTTCAGCAAATCAGAAAACGTGTTACATCAAAAAGTGAAATATAACTTTTTTAATTTAACATTATGTTAATAAAATTGAGAATGGAAATGGGGAATGTCCCAAAGAGACAACAACCCGACCATAGAATAAAAAAAACAACAGCAGAAGGTCACCAACAGGACTTCAATGTAACGAGAAATTCCCGCACCCAGAGGCGTTCTTCAGCTGGCCCCTAAACACATATATACTAGTTCAGTGATAATGAACGCCATACTAATTTCCAAATTGTACACAAGAAACTAAAATTAAAATAATACAAGACTAACAAAGACCAGAAGCTCCTGACTTGGGACAGGCGCAAAAATGCGGCCGGCTTAAACATGTTTATAAGATCTCAACCATCCCCCTATACCTCTAGCCAATGTAGGGAAGTAAACGCATAACAATACGTACATTTAAAATTCAATTCAAGAGAAGTCCGAGCCTGATGTCAGAAGATGTAATCAGAGAAAATGAACAAAATGACAATTATACATAAATAACAACAGACTTCTAGCAGTTCACTGACATGCCAGCTCCTGACTTCAATTAAACTGATTGAAAGATTATGATTTCATCATATGAATATCAGGCACAATCCTTCCGGGTAACTTCCTTTTGAATGTTCTTTTGATTTGATTTTATAAAATATAAAAACAAAATGCACTGATGAAACTATTCAGTTATTGGTACCGCTGCTGGTGAACTGCACTCTAACCCATTGAACTAGAGATAAAAAGTGACTATGTGGAACGCATCTATCCCATTGAACTAGAGATAAAGGATACTACAGATGCAGTTAAGTCGGCTTCAAATCTTGACTTACTAGAAATTGGCAAAGAGGGTCGGTTGAAAACAAAACTTTACGACAAAAGAGATGATTTCAGCTTTCCAATTGTGAACTTTCCATTTGTAAGTAGCAACATTCCAGCAGCACCTGCATACGGGGTATATATCTCCCAATTGATACGATATTCCCGTACTTGCATTTCCTATCATGATTTTGTTGATAGAGGGTTGCTGCTCGCAAGGAAACTATTAAACCAAGAGTTTCGAATGGTGAAGTTGAAATCATCCCTTCGTAAATTTTACGGACGCCATCACGAGTTGCTTGACCGTTATGGAAAAACCGTTTCACAAATGATATCGGATATTTTCCTTACGTCGTACTACAATCCCCTTCACTTTCCTGAATGTGACCTACCGAATTAGACCATTTACCGGATCTTATATCACATAAGCAACACGACGGGTGCCACATGTGACGTGTTGTCTTAGTTTGTTTTAGATTAATTAGTTTGACTGTCCCTTTGGTATATTTCGTCCCCCTTTACACCCAGGCAGTATCATCAGCTCAGAATTCAGTGCTGTGTTATTTGTGGTTCCTAGGTAACACAGCAATTCACACAATTTGGTTTCCAACGAAAAATAATGTTACTGCAGTAGTCTATTGTTCATGGTTTACAAAAAAATATGTTGTTCAAGTTCTTCTTTTCTCATTTGAATAATATTACAATTATATATTTTCCTAGCGGAATAAAGTATTATAAAAGTTTTAAACACCCCGTTTTACCGTAAAAAAAACTTCCACCCAAAACCACTTGATACATATTTACCTCAAATGAAAGAAATTTGCCGTAGACTCTAATTTCATCTTTTCTATATTAGACTGATTTCCGAACCTTTTTCAATGCTGGCATGGATTGTTTAATTCTTTTATGAATCAAATATCGAGTTTGAATTTGTCTCGGTTAACACAGTGTTGTCAGAATGAATTGATCGGCTTTAATACTAAGATCGGGTATACACCTCGTTTTCAATCTTACTTCTGTATGTTTGTATTTAAAAAAGTAGACCTATTTTCTGCATATTTTCATGTTCGTCATTTCTGCATGTTGTTAATCTGAGGATTTGCACACACTATTGTCTACATCATAAACCTATTTCATTAGTCATGTTTACACACATGCTAAAGACGCATCTCTGCCAAAACATATTTTATTTTACAAAATTTCCAATCTCGATCACTTTCCCTTTTTTTTTCAAAGGGTTTCAGTAACATAAGAAAATATTTGTTTGTTCCATGCATTATTTGTTAAAAATCCACATTTAAGGATTTAAATTGATTGATTGGTTGTTGGTTGCTTAACGTCCAGTGGCAAATATGTCATTCATGTTCAGGACGAGAGAAAGTTAATAATAAATACAATAGGAAGTTTTGTTCATAACAGAGGCCATCCGGGATGATGGTCTGGGAAATTTGGAGTGCCACTAGAAAGTGAGAGTACATGTATATTGGATAGGGACAGAAATTTTGCCGCGTGCAACAGTCCACATATTCAACCCTTAAATTTTAGTTGTTGCAATGGTTTATAACGGGCATAGAGTGTGGCACTCTGTTTACACGAGGCATCGGATTTAGCGTTCCCATTCTGACCGGACGTGACTGCGAGCTTAATAAATCCTGTACATCCAAACGGACGCTCCTCTTCGGCAAATGTTTTACTGCCGGTTGGGAGAAGACCAAGCGACCATATTTCGTTTCCCCAGTCACCCTTGGGGTAACACGGATTTAAACAATAAGCATAATGCATACTATGGTTCTTCAACTATTTTAGTTCTTATACATCGGTGGCTTTAAAATGTTCTGCCTTTAGTGTCCCTTATCTAGTTTAATCCAGAAAAGCGCTTCATTTCATTTTATCTTCAGAATTTTTTAGACCGCAATGAGGTTAAAAAGAAGGACTCGCTTATATATACATTTTTTTTTTAGAAAAGATCGGAGTATTTGGTATAGCTACCAGTCGCAGATATTTCATACATGTATATTCAAAATGAAAACCTTACACCTTATGTGATTCTTTTGAGATCGACGTACCTAGTCAGTGCAATAACGACCGTAACATACCCATGCAGTGTTATGAAATACAATTTGTGTAGGGGGATGCTTTAAATAGCGATGAATATAGAGTAACGCTTTAAATTAGAGGGTGTAAAATTAATTATTTAAGAATGCGACCTTATGAGAATTATCATGTTCGATGCTTTAAAAATTTTCCTAATACAATGTTTCAAGAATGTACTCAGTGTAATGCACGGAGATTATTCATACTGTACTGCTACACGGGTTTACCTAGCAAAGTGCCATACGAATATAGCCTCTGCATCAATTTATTTTTATTTTGCAAATGCACGGCTTTCCTATTTATTTCATATGAAACAATAAGGAGATGTGGTATGCCATCCAATGAGTCAACTACCCGCCACTGGTTAAATGAAGTCGATGTAAGCAATAACTATTAACAACCAAACTCTTTTCAACAATTAAAGGGACGAAAACATAATGTGTAGGCCACAAAAACCCCGATATGAAAAATGCAAAAAAATTCCGAGAAAATCAACAGCCTTATTCATTAAAAAAATGGTTACGAAAAACAAATACCATGTTGTGAAGTAAAAGACTTGAACCAAAGTGAATAACAACCAGTAAACTATTAGTCCAATAATACAAATCTTGGGAGTTTGAAATGATTTATATTCAACGATTTTTATCGGATACATTTTATTTGTATGATAACGTTGATAATAAGAAAAGTAATATCCTATAAAAAAAAATGTTGAATGTAAATGATATGAAACTCCAAATTCTTACACTATTGGACAAGTAATTGGCAGATCCTTACGGGAGTTGGCCCCCCCTATTTGGGGCGATCAATGCATTTGAATGGGGACATATAGTTGGACCCCCCCCCCCCCCCTTGTCCTGGGTTGGTCTCCCTTTTTTAATGGCTGGATCCGCCCCTGCTAGTACACCACGGGCTTCTCAATTCTTGTATTATGATCTATTATCATGAACTAAGTGAAAGCATAAAGCTGACTGAGTGCGAGATCTTCCGGGATAATCATTGAGGTCGTTTATATGCATTCCTTGCAGTAGACTTCCGATAAATTAAAAAATAAATCTTTAAAATGCTATCGAAATCTTAACTTATTTCACCTCTCATTCCACTAAACATTAAATTACAGTTACAGGTGCCACAAAACTTTCCTGGCCTCTTTTCTTTCACCGTAATGATATTTTCTACTCATTCATAATCTTAAATTGAGACCTATTCGGAATAACACGTTACTCAGTCAAAATTACATTTTTTTCTCTAATTTGAAATGATGCACACAGGCACGATAAAAGGAAACAAATTTTGCTAATTTGAAAAAGAAGAAATGACGTGTTATATTTTTATCATACATGAATCATGTGTATTTGTACTTTCAATTTCAATTTGGTTCTAAATTTAGATTCAGTTTTCCAATAAATTTCGGACGGAATAGAAGACACCTGTTTATTTTCTGCACATGTATAAAAAGATGAAAACAGGAAGTTGAATGACATAGTTTTTACTTATTCTAAGATAAATGTTTAGAGTGATCACCTTTTAGTTTACTATGAGTATATTTTGGGGCCTAATTTGTTAACGTTTGTCTTTGTTCTTCCGACTTGTAAGTGTTGCCCTAGACTAGTCGTCAATTTATATTCTCTTGGTATCGTCTTATTTTCTAAATTGATATAACACATGTCCTAAAATTTTCATTAGCACAAAATAGGAACATGTCAACGTGTTTTTAATCTTATAATTAATTTCACATGTCATTCATTAATTGTTCGGTAACGTAAAACTTTATGTCGAGTACTGTGTGTTTTTGTTCAAAACTACGGCTTTTAAAACGATATTGTTGGGTCAATTCAGGTATAATTTTAATAATTAAATAATTAATAATAGAGGTAGAATCGTCACATGTTTATTTATTTATAATTCTGTTGTGAGGCGTTTTTACAATCTGTTGATATAAGTTTTTACACGAAATGCCTTTCATGTCCCATGCTTCTGAAACCAAAAAAAATAACTAGTATTAAAGTCAGGCTGCACGAAACAATAGAAAGCTTTGATTTCTAAATGGAGTAATTCAGATAATTTCTCATGATTACGTATTTTAAGACAGCACGGGCGTACTTGTTGGATTTATGATAGACCGCACGAAGTATTTTCTCTTTCGTGTGTCCTTTCTTGGAGTAAGGGAGATAACTTGCGTAACTAACGTCGACCGTTATTAATCCCGTATTCCGCCAGGGGCGTGCAATTACGTACACTTCGCCTTAAAAGTGATTTCAGTCAAAAGAACGCATAAACAAAACAAACAATTGAAACGAGTCACATGCTGTACTTAATATATTTAAATTCATGATATGAAGGTTTCACAACTTATACTTATATAACCACAAAACAATCATTGACCTATACAGTTAACTTCTGCTTATAGTACCTGAGATACAGACTTGATTACAGTACTAATTTTTAACCTTGAACACTTGTCAATAAAATGAGAATATATTCAGAATCTATTCAGATACATAATTTTAGTGTTACAAAGAGAATATAGTCAAAACAGCTTATAATGGCAAGTTTTATATACATTATATTTCAAAAAGTAGTCCTCTCTTACAAACTTTACTAAAATTGTCCGTTTATAAATTTATAAATTATTAAGAAACTAAGGTTTCAACTCCCTCAGGCAAAGTTGGCTTTAGATGAATTTGGCTATTTATTTTAGGTATTTTTGACATACAGCTCTTCAACGGTTTCGGTACTTATACATCTTCGGATTTCAAATGTTTGGCTTTGAGCGTTCCTGATGAAGGTAAATCCAGAAAAGCGCTTCGGACGCAAGAAATTAATAACCTGTTGTTTTCAATATTTTACTAGTTTATTGTTTCTTCATGGATTTTATTTATTACTAGGTGAACGAGAAAAAATGAGACAGCCCAAAAATTGTCTGTGGTATTGGTAGTGTTAAAAATCAATTTGACAGTGATTTTTTTCCCCTCAAGAAACCGTTTTGATGAGTGATAAAATTATTGTAAAGGAAAAAGGTAAAATCAATAAAATACTGAACTCAGAGGAAAATCTAATCGGAAAGTCCATAATACCATGGCAAAATCGAATGACAAAATACATCGCAAAGGAACTGTTATATTCCTGAATTGATACAGGCATTTTCAAATGTAGAAAATGGTGGATTAAACCTGGTTTAAAAACGCTAAACCTCTGACTGGTAAATTTGTTGATAGTTATCAAAGTACCAGGATTATAATTTAGTACGCCAGACGCGCGTTTCGTCTACATAAGACTCATCAGTGACGTTCATATCAAAATTTTTATAACGCCAAACAAGTCGAAAGTTGAAGAGCATTGAGAATCCAAATTTCCAAAAAGTTGTGCCAAATACGTCTAAGGTAATCTATGCCTTGGATAAGAAAATCCTTAGTGTTTCGAAAAATTCAAAGATTTGTAAACAGGAAATTTATAAAAATGACAGTCTCATCAAATTACGTTATATTTACAATGATGCATGAAGGTCTCTGAAAAAAATAAGGTAATTGTCATTTGTTCTTGATAAAAACGATTGGGGAGATTAATGTATTTTTCTTCAGTGATTGAACTATCATTTACTTGTGTAAATCAGTTATGCTACCTTAAGCTGTCCAATATTTTTAAGACAGAGGAGGGCTACTCTAAAATATTGGACATCTAAAGGTAACATACTGGTTTCTTACAGGTAAATGATAGTCCAATCACTGAAATAAAGAACGTGTAAAATTAGAACCTAAGTTGTGTCACCAATTCCCTTATTCATATAGCAAAATACATGCCAGAACTGACGAACCGATTCCCAATCAGGTGCAAACATCGGTACTAACTTACAGCAGCGGCTTCGACAAAGTGCTATACCATGAAAAATTAACATTTCATTAATAAGATACGTTCTTAGCCAAACCAGTTCTAGTAAGCAGCATATGGGCATGTTATAAAATACTTCATTAACTGATAACCTAAGGGTACAATTCATTTTAAAAATCACACATCATGTAACGTGTTAGCTATCGAGAGCATTATTTCATAACAATGTATATGTTAGGTAACTTACGCTTTCGGGTAGATTGATGCGGAAACATTACAGCCAAAACTGCATCCTGTTTTGATTTGATTAATATGTCCTCAAGAAATTCTATATTTAGATTTTGTCTGCGTGATATGATATAAAGCAGTCGACGGTTTGCCTCAGCCATATCCGATTTAGACAATTGTCTTAACTTTTGATAGTCCTCCATTGTTATGTTTCCAGTTTGGTATAGACAGTCTAAGACTGGATTGATTTCTAACATTGACACAAGCATTTGGAAATGTTCTCGTATTTTGTCATGTAATGGTTTAGAGCTTTCTTTTTGCGACGTTAGGGTTTGATAATTAGCTACGTGTGATTCACCATCGCCTGTATCGTAAGAGTGCCTTGTGGGTAACGTTTTAATCTCTTTGATTTCAGATCTTAAAACTTGCATTTCAAGTGACTGTATAGATAATTCTTTTTCTATCTTAGGCCTGTCAGTTGTTTCCTCTTTTATCACTAGTCTTGTAGATATACCTTTCATTTTATCACAAATGACGTAATGGTCTTCTTCTGTTTCCGTTATTGTAAATTTATATTCACAAGTAGATTTCTTCTCTGAATCGGAAGTCTTAATTTGGATATTTCTGGAGTCAAAAGCTGAATTAAATTTATCGCTGTATATCGATATTTCTTTTGCATCTTGTCTTATTTTGTCTAGTTCTTGTTTTATCTCCATGTATGCAAGCCTGTTAATTTTTTCCTCTACTAGCACTAGTCTTGTAGATATACCTTCCATTTTATCATGGGTGACGTAATTGTCTTCTCTTGTTTCCGTCGTTGTAAATTTAGATTCACAATTAGATTCATTCTCTGTATCGGAGGTCTCAATTTCGATATTTTTGGATTCAAAAGCTGGATTACAATCATCACTGTATATTTCTACTGCATCTTGTCTTATTTCGTCTAGTTCTCGTTTACTCTTCGTGTTTACAGAGTCAGGCATATCTGATTGATTGATCGGTGTATCTTTAATTTTTGATATGGGCGAAACAGTATCTTCATTATTTTGTCTTTCTTTACGTGAACAGCGCAGTTGGATTCTGCCTAATTCAAAAACGCAATAAACCTGTTCAATTCCTGCGTCTTTGGTAATTGTACCTTTTTCGTGTTTGACTTTTACTGAACCGTCAGTTGTAAGTTCCACACGAATTTCATTTTTATATTTTGTCGGAATTTCTTCAAAATGGATCACAGGAAGTGACGTAATATCACAATATTTATCAGTGCTTAACATAAATTCCTCTGGGTTAGATTTCGATATTGCTAATTTAAAGCTACAATTTTTCGATGGTGCCTCGAAATCATCGGCTTGAAAAAATAAAGTTTCCCCATGTTTTATTGGGTTCATAACATAGCAAACTGCACATGAATATGGATATTTCAAATTCGCACATTCATCTGTTGTTGAAACATTTTCTCCTTTATTTGGCAAGAATTTATAGACTTCAGAACCTGAAAATATAGAAATAGGCACATTCACTACTTATTCAAATCATGCACATTCATCAACTATACTAGCAAGGACGTTTTTATGAACTATTACTAGTATTTATTTTCATGATAAGCAATCATAGGTTTGAACGTTGATTTAAATTTAGACTTGTTCGTGCTTGTATTATATTTGACTTTGTGTTTATATGATCTGTTTATCCTTGTTTGACTCTACAAAGTTCAGGAGTTTATCCTAATTGATGTGAATTATATGGCCTTCCAAATACCGTTTCGATTCCTGAAATCACTGAAGAGACATTAAATATCGAAATGCAGATACGGTGTAGTAATTATTGCACCTTTTAATTTCGGAACATCATCTTTTCCGCAGTTGTATTGTCATCTGCTTGGTATCAAATTAATAAATAAGATTAAAGTTTGATACATCTGGTGATCGGTTTATTTCAAAATCGCCCTTGACAGTCAGTAAGGTTAAAGAAGATCCGTTGTTTGACATACTAGTCATAGTTATATATTTGTTCAATTTTTTAGGTATTTTTGAAAATGTTGTTCAAACCCCCCTTCTAAGAATTTTTTTTCATGCACACGTATACAATTGCGGATTATACCCATCGCAATCAAAGGTTTGAACGTTGTTTCCAATTTAGAATTGTATAGATATATACATGTAGGACGCTGAACCACAATTATACTCCGAATCGCGATGGTCATTCTGAGGTGCCTTGATGCAACGCTGAATTACAATTTTGATAACGCTGAAATGCGATAGTGGCAGTGTGACGCCATCCTGTGGAGAGCTATGCCGAAGAGCGATGGTGATAACGTTAATTTGTGATGGTCTACACAAAAACTAATTTCCAAACGTTCATGACGATGTAGTTTACTATTGTTTGTCTGTTTGTCTTTTTCATTTTTAGCCATGGCGTTGTCAGTTTATTTTCGATTTTTGAGTTTGATTGTCCCTTTATTATCTTTCGTCCCTCCTTTGCAACAATTTTCCGTGTTTTTAAGTTAATAACATGCTTGTATATATAAAAGTTCACAAGATACGGGTTATGTTCTTCTCATATATTTTCACAAGATACGGGTAATGTTCTTCTCATATGATTGTATGATACTTAACCATAAACGGTAGGGGTTGTATTTGATTTTCAAATGATGTAGACATAATCTTTTGATTTGCTTAAATAAGGTCTGGAGTTGGCATGTCAGTAACTGATAGTAGTCCTTCTTTTAATGCCTACCCATGTTAAAAATACAATAAAGTATAGCTTGCATAAATTATTTCGATTCTGATTAAGACAATTACGGTAATTTCTATGTCTGATATGTATAAGTGTAGAGTGTTTGTATAAGCTCTTCACAAACCTCCCTTTTTTGTTTGCAAACAAGCAAACGGCAGGCAACGTGATTTTTCAGATGGGGGAGGTTTGAACAACCAGCATGAACGGTTGTCGTATCTAGATCAAGTATGTCAATTTATAATTGCATCACCTTACAGTCTCGATAAATGAATTAGTAACAATATGTGCAACATTTAAGACTTTGGTTGTGTTTAAGCTAAAGAAATATATATTAAATGCATGCCAATTTGCTAAAATTCATTATTCTGCAGTAGTCAATATACGCATGTGCAAACGAATTTTATTGGATTTAGAGCATGGGTTTATTCAGAAAGCAAAACAAGCACGTCGTATTATAATATTGTACAATCTAGTTGGTCGAGTGGTCCAGCGCGTTGTTTATAGTGCAAGGCAAAATGGTGCCACGATACCGCAGAAGCATAAGTTGAATTTCGAATCCCGGCGAGCGAAGAATAAAAACATTGCCAAGTTATAACAGAAAAACCATTAGATTTTAAGATTGAGAATAATGAATTATGTGCGAAAAACTTCAAGAATACAGAGATAAATTACCTCCCCCATCTATACCCTGACATTTGGCACCCACTTAAATGCATAAATATTACAATTTACAATTTTCAATTTATTCATGTGTATTGAACAGATTTGAAAAGCTTATTCACGATTTTCTAGACTTACTAGAATACAGCTCATGCGTCCATGCTTTGCTTACACTGATCTAACAATTCGATCTCTGTTTGTGTTTATGTTTTATGATACATTTCGGGATCCTCTGGTATTGTCGTTATAACCTTAAAATTTTTGTAGGCAGGTATTTCATGGAAAGTAGAACCTGGAGCTTCAGCATCTTCGCTACCCGAGGGTTGCTATCCAGTACTCCGGTGAGAAGTGGACTGGATAATAACCCTTGACTACCGAAAATAGAGTTTAATCTCACTGAAAGCAAAGCACATGATCTGTATTTTAATCATATTGCAACTTTCCTAGTCTTTGGGCCATTTAGAGATTATTGACAAATGTACTAAAATACTTTTTTGTTGTTTAAGATTTTATTTTGACTTCAAGATTTACTTTGGTTTCTGTGAAGTGTAGCTGTCTCATTGCAGAATAATACGTATGTCTAGCTATTAATATATAACATGTATGTATTCTAACCTAGCTTTACTTTTAGGTCCCCAAATAAAATATTGACTGTAATCCAGATGCTCTGTTCTTTATCAACTTTGGACCTTGACTTTCTGCCTTCAGCGTCTGTTATTATTCTATCCCCTTCTTTGGATCTTTTTATTTTTGTCGTTCCTTCTTGCTTGTAGATTCTAGCTGTCTGTATAACAGTAAGTTCTTTCATATTTTCCACGTGACTGACATCTGTTATTGTTATAGGATCTATTGAGATAATCCCTACCTCAGTATGACCTTTACCACTGAATGTTAAGATAATTTCTTTGTCAGGAGATAAAGATCTGTCAATAAAGAAGCGACCTCCTGAGTCATTGTTAGTCCATGTAGCGGTGGAGCCATCGATACAAATGTTCCTGCCGCATGTTGGTGAAAATGAACACTCTCCGTCCTATAAGAAATATATATAAAATATAATGACTTAGAAACGTTTGTTAAAAGACGCCAAAACATTTATTTATACTTTTATTTTAATGACCACGTATTATTACATTTAAATTGACAGGTAGCTCTTCTCTAAAAGTGCCCTGGCTCATATTTCACACATATTCTGGTCGACATTAACACTGTGTATCATCGCCACCGGAAATTGAGTACTAACGAAGCGGAGAGAAATAGAAAAAAAAAGTAAACAAGTTAAGAATTCATTCAATTTAAAGCATTTCCATTCATTTGATGAGGGTGCCGCTTAAGAAATGATTTTCTGGTATATTATTCTTTAATGTATTAGGCCGATAAGTACAAAATTAATATAAGAATTTTGTGTAATAATCCAAAACTTGCCACTTAGTACCGGAAAATTTTGAGGTCGATCGTCCTCTGTCGCCCCAATCTCAAGATATTGAACTGTTTTTCATTATTTTTTTCAGACACGTTTTTAGATAATAATAGTGTGGCATCATATTTACTGAAATTTGTTGTCAAAAACATGTTTTTAAAAGAATATGGACAAAAACATTGTTTGTTTGTTGTACGGCGAATTGCAGGACGTTGTACGGCGAATTGCAAAATAACAACTTTTGTCTGTACGGCGAATTGCAATTTATTATAATGTTAAGAGGAAATTAATCACTGTTTAAATAATATCAAGCGGCGATATTTTGTTGATATCAAAGCTTCACAGGCTTACAAATGAACAAAATGTCGTACTTATCAATTATTTTTAAATATATGCCGTTAATTTACTTCAGAAGTCCTCGTTGCAGTGATGAAAACATGACCAAAAAAACCACCAAATTTGACACTGATTTCAGTTCATAATATGTAGTTATGCACAAAATAACATTCATTTCTGTTTTATGTTCTGGTAATATAAGATACAATTTGGTTGAAATGCACTAAAAATTAACAAATAAGGGGAGATAACTCTGTGATTTGCTATCATTCTAACCAATATTCTAACCGAGTTATTTGATATTACCAGACACACACAAACGAAAGACTAATAATTTTTAACTCAGGATGATGGTAAGTATTAAATAGAATGATTAGCTCGGTGGGTTTTTTCTGATCATGTTTTGATTTTTACCTAAATTGCCTGATTCTTACAAAGACTGGCACTTAACAGCAACTAATTTACCCTTTTCCAAACGAACACAAAAGCAATAAAAAGGGGAAGTGCATATCTTCAATGTATTCAAAAGTTTGAAAACCACTGTACAAAGTCGCAGAAATGCAAAGCTCCATAAGGAATCTTTTATAAAGCTGACAAATTTTCAGAATACACACGCACGTACCATATTTTTTTTTATTGACACATGAACAGACAAATGAACGGATGGAAAAGCAGACGGAGTGATTGACTCCAAAAAAAGGACACTTCATGTATTTTATGAATAATCGAAAATGCTACAAACAGCAAAAGGGAGGCTTTTTCTGGTTATTTATTTTGTTGAGTAAATGTTTTATGTCAATCAGTCGTAGCAAACTTGGGTTATCGTCAAGACGTGGAACAAACAGATAGAATGAGTGAATACTATAGGGCGCAAACATTTTTTTTTATGGCGGGGGCTCTCATAAGTCATGGTTACATCTCAGTCAGGGTATTCATACGACTCATTGCCTACATAATTTGATTAAAAGGAATTGCGAAGGTTTATTGATTTTTATTTTAACTCATCAAAACCAGTGTATGAATCAGAAAGTAACATGTAAGGTGTAACAAGTTGAAGCACTATTTCATCTCCAAGTCCTAATTAACAACTCTGAGTTGATATATAAAAGCCTAGGCCCATCTTTACATTTCTGAAGTCTTAGACTAGCAAATTTGACATATTCAATTTGAGAACCAAGTCCACATTTTCTGGCCTCTTCTACCAGGCCAAACTGTTCAGTTATTTTACGAATTGCAAATTGAAAATGTACTTTTTTTTTTCACAATTCCGTCCAGGTACTCTGGGTCAATATAACTTATCAAACATTCCATATACATCTAAATTATTTTCATCATAGGACTGACCAGGGTTTTAGCTTGATAAGAAGTGGCTTTTCCTTTTAACGTTTTGGATACATTACAAATAGAACTCAGAAATAACTACACAGGCACTTGTTTCGGTCAATATGGGGTTTACTATCCATACCAGTATTTTTTTGTACTGGTATGGATAGTAACCCCACATTGACAGAAACAAGTGCCTGTGAATAACTACATTGGTTAGACATATAAAGAAGGGCATGAGATATCCCTACGTGTTTGACGCTGCCGCATTTGTTGCACCTGCGTGACCCAACTTGAGTCCGTAACCTTTGCTATAAAGTCTTTGTATTTATTTCAATTTCTAAATTTTGGTTCATTTATATGTTTCAAGAAACAAACTTCTACCCCTTTTTGTAGGTAAATACTTGCTCACTTAGGAGACAGCTTCAGGTATACCAATACACAGTTTCAAGTTTCGTTTTGCATTATAGCCATGGTAAATTTTCTAAATATGAACGTTTTTGTACAATTGAATTGATTTTTAGATAGTTGAATAATAATATAATAGCCTTCCTAGTGGGTCTATATGAATATTAAGAATTTTTTTAACATGTTTTATAAGTCATCTTTAAATGTTTTTCAACAAAGATTTGACACTCGATCTTTTCAATTCAATTTTATGAAGAAAAAAACAGCAGAAATGCATATGATTTCCTAACCTCTTGATAGATATATGTCTATGGTTTCAGGAAAGGTATCACGCTTAATGATTGAAATTTTCCTTTGGACCAATTCAAGTTTTTGAGATCTTTGTGACATGTTCAACTCCCTATTTTGCAATATTTGGTATCAAATAAATGCTGATTTTTGCCATGGTTACACAAAAAAAAGAAATTATATTTCACCATTATTACTATTGGAAATCATATCTATGGACGATTCTCTTTCCATAAAAAGGACAAAAACAGTTTAACATAAAAAGGTACCCCCCACCTTATATATTTGAACTTAATACTTTATTTTCTTTGAAAGTGCGGTAAATAACTATTCTTAAATTAGCAAGTTGCCATACAGTTGAAAACAAGTTGCCATACAGTAAATTTGTCAACACGAGCAAGTTGCCGTACCCTAGATTTTATTTTTTATGGTCTATATTCTTTAAAAAACATCTTTTTGACAAGAAATTTCAGTAAATATGATGCCACACTATAATAATCTAAAAATGTGTCTGGAAAAATAATGAAAAACAGTTCAATTTCTTGAGAATGGGGCGACAGAGGACGATAGACCTCGAAATTTTCCGGTACTAAGTGGCAAGTTTTGGAGTATTACACAAACTCTTGTATTAATTTTGTACTTATCGGCCTAATAATTTAAAGAATTTTATATCAGAAAATCATTTCTTAAGCGGCACCCCCATCAAATGAATGAAAATGCTTTAAATTGAATGAATTCTTAACTTGTTTACTTTTTTTTCTATTTCTCTCCGCTTCGTTAGTACCCAATTTCCGGTGGCGATGATACACAGTGATTAAACTCACAATAACGTAAAAGATAACTGGAGACAATGGGAACAACTCTGATCTGATCGGGCTCACAAGAGGGAACTTTCTTGCTTACAGGACTGTGACTCTAATGATCGGGCTCACAAGGGGGAACTTTCTTGTTTACAGGACTCTGACTCTAATGATCGGGCTCACAAGGGGGAACTTTCTTGTTTACAGGACTGTGACTCCAATGATCGGGCTCACAAGGGGGAACTTTTTTGTTTACAGGACTGTGACTCTAATGATCGGGCTCACAAGGGGGGACTTTCTTGTTTACAGGACTGTGACTATAATGATCGGGCTCACAAGGGGGAACTTTCTTGTTTACAGGACTGTGACTCTAATGATGTATAATCGAACAGAGACAGTGTAAAGTGCATATATAACATTACACACTACAAGAAAAACCACCGACAAAAATCCAGGGACCAAGGAGATCACAATACAGCCAGAAAAAAACATTTGCAAGGAAAGAAAAGAGACAGACGCAATTAAAAATGAATAGAAAATATTGGTAAGTATTGTGTTTCCAAAGTTATCTCGAAACTATTTCCACTGTCTTTTTAAATCACTGTAACATTTTTACTGTCTATTAAGAGATAACATAAAAAATGTAATGTACACAAAATAACCCGCCTAGCGTGTTATTTTAAATTCTGATATGACGTCCTTATTACCCTTTGTAAACACAGCCGTGTTCTAATTCATATAGAACATGGGCTGCACGTGATTGACGTCACAATTAAAATTGCAACGTCAGATGAATTTTGAACAACGCCAGATATCATAAATGGACATTTTTGTTGGTGTTGCTCGCTAGGAAATTAAATAAAAACATTCTAAAAGTAAGTTTAAATGCTTCTGTTCTTTTTTTATTGATAAACTGCTGATTTCCTATAACGTTTTTGGCTCATGAAATCAAAATGGTGACATTCCGAGCGTCTACTATAGGTCCGCTTCGAAGTGAAAGAGTTCAAATATTCCTATTAGAATCGAAATAATTCTATCCTGCCATGCTCTATGCTCATTTTAACATGGGTATGCATTATATTTGTAAACATTTAATACCTCGCTAACGCTCGGTATTAAGATATTAACAAATATAATGCCTACCCATGTTAAAATGAGCATAGAGCATGGCAGGATAGAATTATTTCTTAAGTATGCACAACATTTTTAATGTCATTTTAAATAGACCGAAAAAAAATATTTCAGTCATTTCTTATGATTTAATTCTGAACGAAAAAACGTTGATAACGTCACGGTCACATGACAAAATTATGCCAACGAGCTGATAGACAAAACACGGTCAACCAATCAATAAACGCGTTACATCCAAAATTATTTGTTTAATCAATTCTTTTTTAAATAGTGTTTTTAATAGAGTATCCTGCATTAATAGAAATATAGTCCTGTCAGTAATTACAGGAAAGTGTAACATTTTGTCTGTCTATGAAGAATAACATAACAAACTGGTACACACTGAATAAACCGCGTAGAGTGTTTTTGTTTTTAAGTGTGCACAACATTTGTTATGTTAATTCGATTAAACGGAACAAATTTTACAATCATTCCTTATTCATGTTATTATCTAACTCAAACATTTATTTTAATCCCGTTAAATCATGAATAAACGTTAATATTCGGTCACATGACAACATCATCTCCAAAACATTAACAACTTATCAGAAGACCAGTTACATCCAAAACCAATCTTATTTAAATAAGTTCTCATCACACGGCGACATATAAAAAATCGAGGAGCAAGTGATGAGAACTGATTTTAATAAGATTGATCCAAAACTGAATTATATTGGTATATTATTATTATTAATTACAAAAATTGAGAATGGAAATAGGGAATGTGTTAAATGTGTCAAAGAGACAACAACCCGACAACAGCAAAAGGTCACCAACAAGTCTTCAATGCAACGAGAAACTCCCGCACCGGAGTCGTCCTTCAGCTTGACCCGTAACAATATATATACTAGTTCAGTGATAATGAACGCCATACTAAACTCCAAATTGTACACAAGAAACTAAAATTAAAAATAATACAAGACTAACAAAGGCCAGAGGCTCCTGACGTGGGACTGGTGCAAAAATGCGGCGGGCTAAACATGTTTATGAGATCTCAACCCTCCCCTATACCTCTAGCCATAAGTAAACTTACCTTTTTAGTCCGATGTTTCCCAGGGTAAAGAAATATGTAGATAATTTGAAGTTGTATGTGTGGCAATGAGACAACCCCTGCATTCAATTCACAATTTGTAAAAGTTGACCCATATAAAGAGCTGAGAAATACTCTTTTAAGGTTTTTCTACCCTGGGAATAGATTTCCTTAGATGAATTTGGTATATTTTCGAAATGTTCAGTCCTTAAAGCTCTTGAACTTCGTTCTTTATTTGAACTTTTTTTTACTTGTTTTTATTCGAATGTGTCCAATGACGAAATGCACGGCTGGCGTAGTTTTGTAAAAGCCAAGTATATATGGTAAGTGTATTTGGCCATGCATAATGTATTAGTACGCAACAACGTCGGTTGGAATGAGGACGGGAAATTTCGGATTTAGTTGCCAATGACTAAATAGGCTAGTTATGATATTCGAGAATTATGAATATGTGTGTAACGTTCAGTGGCAACTATAAAAGGCACGGTGAGAACTTAATTGTTTAAAAAAAACGATATGCTAAGTGAAAGTTTTCAAGAACTAATTAACACTTGTGATAGTCATAAGGAAGACATGCCTTTCACAGGAGGACATGTCATCCCTTGGTCCATTGAACCATATTTTGATTCACACCAGATAAGAATGTGCTTGCTAGTTCTTTTTGTATACAAACTTAGAAAGTCTAGTAAAAACTTTAGTATGCTGGTATTTGTATGTTTTGTTCTGTATTTTATTGATATTGCTGCTCAAATAATTATGTACTTTATTGGACAGATGTAATGCTAACGAAGGCTTACACAGAAGTCCGTTTGAACCAATCCAATAATAGCCTTCGTCATAATTTTGCAGTTAGGTAAAATCATTGGTAAATGAGGTCCTTGTGATAAATTTTTTCTGGACTGGAGTAATTTAAGAGTTATACATATTGTATCGAGACCTATCTCTGTTTTCTAAATTTCATTTTTTTACTGCATTGTGAAAGTAGGGCTTATTTTACCTGTGTTTGTTTTCACTTCCATGGTAAAAATATAAGAGTTGTCTAATCCTACTGGATACTGAATATTGAACAATCTATATCATATTGTTAAAATATTTTATCATATGATATTGACCTTTAAATGTTATTCAGCGCCACACGTTGCTGTTTGAGGCCTAGTGACTCAACATTTTTAAATTTACATGTTTTGACAAAAGTGAGGTTTCCTGATGTCTTCAGAGTTTTATCAGCTGAAATACTATCAGAACCTCTAATATACACATTGGGTTATGATATCATAAAGTTTTGTAAGGATTGGTCTACAAACAACAACTTATCAAAATGGCCCTGTTGTGTAATACTCTTTTACATTCATGGATAATTGAACTAAACCTCTTTATCTTACCACTGGGTACTCTTTGTAAAGCCACTGTAATGTAAAAAAGGAAAAAATATCAAAGTTATTAATTGTTGAAAACTTACAACTTCTTTTCTTTCTTCCCTGGGTCCTTCGGCCATACTGTTTGGGTTTTCGACGACACAGGTAAGTTATTTTATAGAAATTAAATTCCACATTATATTCAGGAGTGTGTGCAATTTAATTTTGTAAAAGGCATTGAAGTTCAAATTCAAATACTAAATATATAAATATATATGGTTCACCTTGACTGCTCCAAAACTGTGTATTTTACTATTTAACAATGACAGTGAATGGAGATTGATTTAATGATTGTCGCTTGTTAAACGATCAATGACAAGTATTGCATCCATATTCAGGATAATATACAATTTTATTATAGGTTGATCGAACTGCCGGATGAAAGGCAAGACATTTCCACTGCAACTGGAATGTGTTGGTATATTACATACTTGTCGTACTCTCTGTCTCGTTCATTTTTCCTAAATTGTTACATAAACGATTGCAACTACTCATCAAATGTTAACATGCAATGGATAACACGACAATTACCTGACTTTCTTTTTACGGCTTTGTCGTCCATGTTCATAAATAAACTCATCATAGATACCAGGATTTTGTATTGATAAAAAGTAAAACCACAAAAATACTAAACTCCAAGGAAAATTCAAAAAGGAAAGTCCCAAATCAAATGGCAAAATCAAAAGTTCAAACACATCAAACGAATGGATAACAACTGTCATATTCCTGACTTGGTACAGGTATTTTCTTATGTAGAAAATGGTGGATTGAACCTGGTTTTATAGCTAGCTTAACCTCTCACTTGTATGACAGTCGCATCAAATTGATGTGTAACCATGGGAGGGAATATAGATATAGAAGTCGTAGTTCCCCTTTTTCCTATTATTGAACCCTTTCTGTATCTACTTGCATTTCAATCCACAGCTCCAAATCCATTTTCTGTTTAAAAATTCTTGATGAGAATAAACCCAGAAAACCGGTAAGGACATTATTTAGAGGATTACAAACTACTGACGTTTCATTGATTCAAGATAAATGTACTATCTTATATTAAGAATTAAATGTACTAGTCTTTATTATATACCAAAATCACCTTGCGCTATGGGTTTTCGTTGGCATTTGAATACATACGAGGTAGCGATCCGTAAGTTTATTCCCGCGGAGATAAAATGATATGCTAGTTTACACCGGGCAAAACACAAGATCGCATAGTGGCTTAGGTTTGTTCCGACATTAAGTTGGCGTTATTGGAATGTAGAAAGATAGGATTTTATATCATTTGTTCTTGAGTCCCCTAAGTACCAAACTCCATCATTTCATAAGTTTTCATTTACTGTGGATTCATAAATTTTCGTGGGTATGAATTGTCGTGGATTGCTGAAAACTTGCATAGTCGTCGATATTTAATTTCGTTATTTTACCAATCTCTGTATACGAAGCCATATTGAAAATATTTTATGAGTTGATCATTTGAATTCGGGGTTCATCTGGAACCATGAAACCTACGAAAATTGGTATCCAACGTGTAATAGTGAATCGACAGTGTTTTTTGCTTAGCTAATTGCTTCGTGTTTCTTGTGTACTATACTATTATCGTGAAGTTTTTTTCAGATTTTTCTTTTATCAAACTTGTTTTATCTATAGTAAATTGCTTTACTGATCATGATGAAAAGGATAATCGATATCTTTAAGGCTAGTTTTCAATCGCCACAATTTTGTGTGTTTGTCCGTTTTAGAAACCACACCAGTTATTTTTTTGTGACGACTAGAGGGTTTTGCTTTTGACTCAGGGGCAATTGTTGTTAAATTAAGATCTTTGATTATAGAAAACTGTTAACTCCGTTATGATTTATTAATTGCAAAGTCCGTTTTATAATTGATTTAAACCGTATGTTGATCTTCATATGTTTTTTGGGTTATTCGTATTGTGATCATCTTTTGTTATTCAATTAAAACGTATGGACTATATGAGAATTTTTTTTTTCAAATCACATCCGAATATAAACCTTCCTTTGTAAGTCGTAGTCATTTAGTATTTTGTTGAGAATTTTTTCATTTGTAATCCAACAGCATAATCGTTTTTTTTTATATTGATCGTAGTTGTCGTTTTATTGGACGTTTTGTACATGAATTGAAAAGTCTCTCATCTTAATTTTGGCATATGTCTAATGGCAATCATATATACTTCCCTGTTTTGTTTTGCAATCGCATCCAATGTATTAATAAGTGCACTTTCTTTCTTTTTCATTTTAAACATATGAAAATACTTTTTCGGTGTTTTTCTAGTATGTAAAAAGTTCATTTATAAATCTATACAATCAACGAAATAATCGGCCAATCAATTAATTTATCAATTGATATTGGTTACAATAAAGAATATTTGTTGCCTAAAAGTATTTTCTAAGAAGGAACACTGAGGTTCCAATTATGAAGTTTTATTTCAAAATTGTAAATTTTCGGATCTGTCACAGGGTAAATGGTCACTTGATCCTAATTGATAGGGCGTTGATAATTGTGACGATATTAATACAAAATGTAAAGTTGCAAACCTTTTATTCACACTGAAAATACATAATTATAATAATCATTTATTTCAAATGTTAACTTGAAGTTTCTTTTTAATATGAATGTATGAATGAATGCGTAAAAGGTAGTAAATATATAGTACACACAACATGTACTGTAGTACTAGTATATAGCTGTACTCTAATAAATAGCTACGGTGACATATAAAAAGCTTTATATTCTTATATAATTGTGCATTTATAATTTATAATAAAGTACGTTCCTTTAACTTTAAAATCAACAATTACTTGTTAGGCAAAAAAGAAAAAAATTAATAAGAACTTCTATTTAATTTTTATTAAAAAATTTTACATAAAAAATAATTATTCAATAACAACACGGTAAAAAGCTAAAGCATAATTATCATTATGATAATATTGTTTTAAACTAATAATACAATAATACAACCATGTAATATATCTTATGCATATAAACATTACGATATATTAAAAATAATAATATTTTAATAAAATTATCGATTTGTTTCTTTGTTCAGCTCTCTATAATTTTCAAAGACTGACCAATCCCGTTGTTTTCTACTATTTACAGCTGTAACATATGCGCAATATAACTATCTATAATTTAACCTATCGCCCTATCTTCAAGTCATTAAAACTGCTTCTATCTCTTAATGCTATGTCAATCTAAATTTAGTATATCAGCCGTCATTTGATCATTTGTGTTACATATGTATTTAATATCGGCTGATGAATTATTTGATAAATAGTCCTGCTTATTTACATAATATCAACCCCTACTTGATCCTTTTGCAGGCTTATCCATATAATTCTAACCCCTACTTGATCCATTGTCAGGCTTATTTACAGAATATCAACCATTTTATCAATTGTGATTCGTATTTACACAATGTCCGCCATCCTTTTAGCAATTTTGATTTGTATTTGCACAATGTCAGCCATCATTTAATCAATTGTTTTTTGTATTTACACAATGTCAGCCATCATTTTATCAATTGTAAATTGAATTTACACAATGTCAGTCATCATTTTATCAGATGTGATTCGTATTCTAACGATGTCATAAATCATTTGATTGGAAGTGATTCGTATTCTAACGATGTCATAAATCATTTGATTGGATATCATGCTTATTTACAAAATGTCAGCCATCATCTGATTGGATATCATGCTTATTTACAAAATGTTAGCCATCATTTGATTGGATATCATGCTTATTTACAAAATGTCAGCCATCATTTGATTGGATATTATGTTTATTTACAAAATGTTAGCCATCATTTGATTGGATATCATGCTTATTTACAAAATTTCAGCCATCATTTGATTGGATATCATGCTTATATACAAAATGTTAGCCATCATTTGATTGGATATCATGCTTCTTTACAAAATGTCAGCCATCATTTGATTGGATATCATGCTTATTTACAAAATGTTAGCCAATCAATTGTCATGCTTTATGTACATAAATGCTAAGCTTAGTCCGTTTATGACCAGTTTCAAAATCTTTATTTCTGTCATAATGAACTTTATTTCCAGGGGCAATGAAAATGTCTCGCCTTGAATCCAAGTCGGCATTTTAAGAAGGAACTACCTAGCAAGGGACGAAAGACAAACAGCAATCCATCTGTATCAGAACATTTATCAATTCTAAATAATAGCATCAGTGCTGACGCATGACAATAAAGTTCAACGTACGTCAGCATCGTTTAAATGGATGCATCATATTTACCAAACCCATCCGTAATTTATCTTGCATTTGTTTACTCATTACAAGATAAATTACAAAATTTAATGAGCATCCAATGATTATAGTGATGTTACGGTAATTTGTTAGTATTTTAAATAATTCCCATGCATTACTTATATTCTGGCGACTTAGTATATAAGCGAACGTTCGGACAACAAACGCTGATTCGGATAGCAAACATATGATACAAATGACAACTACTGATATTGCTGATGTTCGATGTTTTTTCTGAACAGTCAAATTATCTGTCCACGGGAGATTTCTTCTCATGATTGTTAATTTGCATATTATATAAATTGTGCATAAAGCAACAACTAAGCATGCTAAGATAGAACACCCATTAACTATATAGTTCAAATATACGTACACCTCAAACCCATGATCACTATATTCTAAATCAATACAACATCTGCCATTAATCGGCTCCAAAAAGATAGACTCAAAGACACTTATAAGTGCCGAAAATATACAAAAACTACAGATAAATATCAAGATAGAACATATTGCACTGCTTTTGTTACTTATATAATATTTACTCCTAAATGGAAATAGAAGAGCTGCAGTTTTATGTAAACTTAGAAGTGTTGTCAAAAGAATAGACACAAAATGAAAGCCAAAAGCTAAGTTATGAAAAAGCATGTTCATTAAACATTCTGGAATGTCAAATAGATGCCACCTTGGTATTGTTGGGCTGTAATCAACGTGGTGACCATACTTTGTATTGATTATTACAGTTGAAATGGTCATCATGATCGCAGTAGTGCTATCTGATATTGCCAAAGCTGACAAAAGAATGGTCACTGGTGTTCGGTTCTCCTTTTGTAGAAAGATAGATAAAACAAAGGTGTTTACCAATATAACTACCAGTGCCACTGCTGAAGTTATGTACATAACTGTTGAATGTGGCAGAAAAGTACCAGCTTCCTCGTATCGGCCTAAACCATTGCACCCTAAATAGACTCCAAAACATGTGTTCTCATAAGTGAGATTCACTAAATTATCGATACTGAGAACAAACGTGTTATTCTTCCTGACATGCAAGCCTTGCGAATAAACGTATCTGATGAACGTTTCTTTACATGTTTGGTATTTTAGTATGATAAAGACTTCTACATTATATGTGTTGCGCGTTAAAACTGCGCTCACAATGTCTTGTTTATTAGAAATACTTTGCAGCGAAAATTCAATGCTAAGTTGATTAGTAAAGTAAACGTTATACCCGCAGCTTGTCAGATTCATTAAAATCTGAAAATATCTTGATTTGTTAAAACATTATTGTTCGTTTCAACAAATGTATTGAAACTTGCTGTGCAATATTTATCTTTATCTATTAAATATACCTTCACATCGGAAAAGTACGGAATAAAGTTACTCATTAATTAAGTATTGTATTTCATATAGGGGTCACATAAAATGTTCCGAATAACTACTTCATTTAGACAAGGCCCAAGAAAGTCTTTAAAATATGTAACGTTAATCATTTGATTTAGAACCATATTTATATTTTATAATAAGAGGTTGGAACATTTATCGCTAACGTCAATTGTGACGTAATTTAAATCGTTGAACCACATTAAAAATGACTGACCGGATTCTTGAACAGGGTATAATCTTCCCTTCGTAGAAGACGATCCAATATTTGTCATATTCGTTGTCTCGCAATTCTCCCGATTACCATATTCTAAAAATAAAAAAACATAATGAAAGAACACAGATCGGCAATAAGGAGATGTTGTGTTATGAATGCAAAAGAGACAGTTATCCATAAATATTCAACGACCAAGATCTGAAAAATTAAGAGCAAAACCATAACCGGATGGTAAGCTTTAAAACACCTGTTTTGCAGTTTTTCTGTATTGTTGGGTTAATGCATCATGCATATGAACTTCTGTTCTCCATTTCTATTCTCAGTCTTACTCATAATTTATGTCGATATTATACTACAAATTAAAACGGTGGTATTAACAGTTTGTTTCTTTAAAAGAACAACTAATGAAAAATCTGAAACAATCACAGATATGTCTTACAAACTCTTTAATTTTTAGATATAGTTTACAGATTATACATGTTATGATGTCAGAAGTAGATAAATTTTGGTAAATGTTTTCAACAGGTATATTGATTTAAAGTGCTGTTTCTATTGTTAAGGACCTGTATCTTTCACTGATACATACAAAACATTGCAATGTTAATGCAAGCCTGGTGTTAGTAGAAAACTAAAACTATTAATACGCTTAAATTTGTTTTCCGCAAAAGTGTCGACCTTAACAACGTTAAACAGCATTATGACGATAATGTTTGTTCCGATTAAGGGTTTAAGAAAAAAGAGAGAAACCAATGATCAAAATCTAGAACATTTTTGGTTGTTAAGGAAGAGGTGAACTTAATTTGTAAAAATTGTATCAATAAATTGTATTAACACAGCTGGAGAACAAAAAAGTCACTTTTTAATTTTTTTTAAATGATTGTTTATAAAAAAAGTACAATATGTGTTTCGTTCTGATAAATAATGAATATACGTCAACTATACAGCAACTATCGTACATTAAATACTGTTATTGTAATATGAACTATTTACCCACCTCTTAAAATTGTTCATGCGACTTATTATCATAATAATACAACCCGTCTCCTATATTGCATAAGAGCAATATAGGATTTTATAATGACCAGTAAAGTGAACTACTACGGCATGATAAATACAGAAATCAATATAGGAACTCAGCAAAAAGATAACAATTGTTCAAACCCCATGCCCGTTACAACATCGGACTTCAAAACAGCTCGTGTCTCAAAATATAAAATTTATTTTCTAACTGTACGGTTTGTTTGTTTTATTCCTCAGGGATTTTATTAATATTATGCCTAGACAAATTCAAATACAATTTGTCATGTCGGCGCTGAGGTAGTTTAATCATTGTGTTTAGTATTTTGATAGACTTATCTGTATTTTGTTTTGACAGCTTATTACATAAATACGTATTCCCGAAGGACGTTCTAATTTATACCAACACGTTAAAGACCCTTGCAATAATTTGCGAATGGCAAGCATTAGTTTTTTTAATAGTGGTAGATAGTCATTATTTTTTTGTTTGTTTTTTTAACTAAACTAGAAAAGAAGATTTTGGAACTTTCCATTGTATGGTATTGAAAGGAAGTTTTGTTGGTCGTAGGATCGTTTTTTAAATTGGAAGGTTTTTGCCATGAAAACGCCGTTTGAACTTTTTGTTCATTGATGTGTCTCGAGCAAGAAAACTAGTGAGTTATTATCTGTTGTCAAATCGTAATAACCCTGTTACTTTGAAAATCCAGTTAATACAATGATAACAGAGGCGGATCCAGGATTTAAGAAAGAGGGGGTCGCAAACTTGACAACCTCTGTTGTAAAATGTTCTAGATAGACTTTATCACTTAGACTTAGGACAACCTATACTTTGCAATTTCATGGTATACGCACACCCATCATGCACCTGCCTAAATCCGGACAGGGATAAACACTTTTATATGGAGGCAAAACCACAACAGTTAAAAAAGGAGACTTTGTTTTTGGTATTATCAAAAATACTCTTGAACTGAGTATATCACTTATCAAATCGACCCCAATGTAATAACATTTCTTTTATTTACGTATCCTGAATATATTTCCATAAAACATGTAAAAGTGAAAGTAGAGGGCTATTATTACGAGTTGGTTGACTGTTATTAAATAAGTGATTTACAGATGATATCATATGTTCCTTATGTCGTTATTTCAATCCCTTTTCCTTTTCACGGATTTGACCAAACCAAATCAGACTATTTCCGGCTTTGTGATGGGTGTCGCATGTGGAGCAGGATCTGCTTACCCTAGTTTTGATGGGGTTCGTGTTATTTAGTCTTTAGTTTTCTATATTGTGTCTTTTGTACTATTATTTGTTTGTTTGTCTTTTACTTTTTTACCAATGGTGTCGTCTTTTGTTTCTATCTATGAGTTTATTAAACTGTCCTTCTGGTATCTTTTAATCGACATTTCTAATAAAATTGATTTCATGCAAATATTAAAAAAAGTAAAATCATCACAAAATTCACATTCAGAACAATTACATTAATGGTACCAATTTTTCGAGAACTTTGAGCTCATTTCGACAATAATTATTGCTTTTATGATTCCTTTATATTTGAAAATCCAATTTTGTTTTTAAACGATGGTGAAAAAGACAAGCAACATAGCCAACGCCAGGCATTTTGACATGAAGAAACCCATAAAACGAAATTATTTAACGAACAAGTGATTTTATACACATTTTCCACAGAGTACATTTCTTCACTTGTTTCCAAAGATACACCATAGACCGACATTTCATATTTGCCATTCTTTTAGTGTTTATTATTGAATGGCGTGTTCTCAAAACAGGCCAGATATATTTAGAATGACAATAACTAAAATTGCATACATTTTCACCGAGACTTACAATAACAGTCGATGTACTTGTAGCCTTATAGTCATCGAAAACAAGTTTCTATCAATAATGACTGAGATATACTAGGTGATTTGGTAGATAAACATTTATTCGGATAATGGAATTTATTCATTTAATTGAATAGAATGTCATCTAATGACATAAACGCTGTTGCAAATCCTAGTTAAACAAATTTGGCATTTACCATATAAATCAATCAATTTGACATATGAAGGATCCTTAAATTGGATGTCATGCTATTTGCATATAGAGCTCATGTATAAATATGTTTTCTTCTTCATTTTTATATAAAAAAAGACGATACTTTTGTAAACGTGTTGAGTTAAAAAAAAAATGACGTATAACTTCTTAGTCAAGATAACCCTGCTGATAAAATATTTGGACAATAATACTATGACAATATATAAGATAAAAAAGGTTTATTCTGAAGAGTAATATAACTGAGACCATGCAAGGAGCGTGAAATCAAGGCTAACAGTAGTATGTTGGATACGTCCAAAGAGAAGCGAAAGATTCCAAAGTGACATTCGAAAATAGAATTCGAAAAAAATAATAAACGCCATGGGACAACCTGAAGATGACCAAACAAAAGAAAAACTACAATATACAAAACATATCACAGAAATCAAAAGTCTGAGCAACACGAACACCTTAAAAAAATTGGGAATGATATCATGTGCTCCGGCATGGTATGGTACTCCTACTCAACACGTGGCATCCGTCGTGTTGCTCAGGTAGCACTCCACAGTTAGGTGTGTAGTTTCGCATTTTGGCCCCTGTGGATTTTTAAAATATGAGAGCTAGTGTGAAATAAAATTCATTTTTGGATAGCTGAGTACTAAAATAGCCTTCGTATTGGGTTTATATGAACATCAAGATTATGTAATGCATGTAATATAGGCTGTTTTCTGTATGACAGTCCGTATTTGCATGCCCATACCATACATTGGTCCGGCAATTATTGTAATGTTTTTTTCCAACTTTTTATGGCACGAACTTTGTGATTGGATTTTACGAAAAAATGAGGCGAAAGACACCCATTTTTTATTTGATCATTAGGAAGATCTATGCAAACAGTTTCTAAAAAGGTATCACTTAAAGGCATTGAAATTCTAGTTTGATCCAAATTTTGGGGGGATATGTGACATGTTTACCCCCCTTTTTGCAATATTTTATTGTAAATAAATGCAGAATGTTGCCATGGATACACATAAAAGGAATTATGTTTCACCCTTTTAACTGTGAAAAATCAAATCTATGGAAGATACTGATTACATACATATGCACATGTACAACACAAACAGTAAGGTTAATGTATTAGAAATCCAGAAATAGGAGATGATAAAACATTTTGTTGCTCATTTTTAATTTTCTTTTCTAACTGTGGAGTGCTACCTTATGGCACATCAGAAAGCACAGAAATGCACTTTTTAAGATAAATTTCACCACAAGTCTGAAGTCTTTTATGTTCTTGTTTTAGTTCTGAAGTTAAAAACTCTGCTAGGATTGCAATTCATGATTATTTTATTGTTTACTGTCCTTAGCAACCAAATATACACATTTTGACACTTAGACATGTTGCGGTCTTAAATTTGTACTCCATTAGCTTCAATCTTGTTATCAAATATAGCGCTTTATGTGATATCCCCAGAATGTATCGCTTGAAATTTTTGAATGCGAATAAGTCAAATAAACATTTTTAGCAAGATTTTATATCATAATTTGGCATTAATTTAATTTATTGATGCCGGTACTGTTAGAAATTTATACCCTGCTTGAGAGCTACTAAAACAAGGTTAGGTATGCTATTTACAGCAAAATTGACATACAGATGCATTCAAATACCTAAAAATTGTATAATTTTTCTCTTTTAATGTAGTTTTATTATGATTTTAAACAGAAAAAAGGGAAAAGTTTTTGAATTTTACCCCAAAAATGAGACAGACTTGAAGTTTTTCACTATGATCCAGCATTAATTTTTAAATCACTTTTTGTCGCGTTTCAACATCAACTGCTAACCTTCATAAAATCTTTATTACTGAACCAATTTTAAAAACTAAGGTATCATTTTAGTCGTAACAGCTAGTAGAACATAGAAAATATACTACACATTGAGGCAGGAGGGGAAAAATTTCACCTTAAGGTAGCACTCCACAGTTAGGTGTGTAGTTTCGCATTTTGGCCCCTGTGGATTTTTAAAATATGAGAGCTAGTGTGAAATAAAATTCATTTTTGGATAGCTGAGTACTAAAATAGCCTTCGTATTGGGTTTATATGAACATCAAGATTATGTAATGCATGTAATATAGGCTGTTTTCTGTATGACAGTCCGTATTTGCATGCCCATACCATACATTGGTCCGGCAATTATTGTAATGTTTTTTTCCAACTTTTTATGGCACGAACTTTGTGATTGGATTTTACGAAAAAATGAGGCGAAAGACACCCATTTTTTATTTGATCATTAGGAAGATCTATGCAAACAGTTTCTAAAAAGGTATCACTTAAAGGCATTGAAATTCTAGTTTGATCCAAATTTTGGGGGGATATGTGACATGTTTACCCCCCTTTTTGCAATATTTTATTGTAAATAAATGCAGAATGTTGCCATGGATACACATAAAAGGAATTATGTTTCACCCTTTTAACTGTGAAAAATCAAATCTATGGAAGATACTGATTACATACATATGCACATGTACAACACAAACAGTAAGGTTAATGTATTAGAAATCCAAAAATAGGAGATGATAAAACATTTTGTTGCTCATTTTTAATTTTCTTTTCTAACTGTGGAGTGCTACCTCATGTAAATACAAATCTTGTGATAAAGTCTAATTCGGTAGGTTATATTCGGGAAAAGTAGGACTGGATTGTGGCTACGATTGGTCACTTCGCAAACATAATTGTACACGGCCAATAAAACTTTCAAGTTATATATGGCAACATAGGCAAGATATAAATTCATTACTTAAAATATTTAGAATACAAAAGACCAGACACAAAGAAATTTTCTACTTCTTGCTGCTTTCGTCAACAAGATTTATTTTTATACATATTTTGAAAACAGTCTACCCTACAAAAAAGACCAATAAAAACACTGATGAGATTTTACTCTAGACAAACTAAGAAACACTACTTGTGAATATTAAGTCAGGGAGTGCAGCAAATGTGCCATTTATATGGAATATGGAAGACATTAAGAATATTAAAAAGCTCATAATACGGTACGAAGTTGACTTCACCAGATGCGCATTATATATTTTGACAATTGATGGCTCTTCATTGACGGGCAAGTTAAAAATAGCTGAAAACGATTAAGAACTGATGACACAAAAAAGGATCAAAACATGTATGATGGTTATCAAAGTTACCAGGATTATAATTTAGTACACCAGACGCGCGTTTCGTCTACATAAGACTCATCAGTGATAATATGACAATTTAAAGGAGATGTTGTATAATTCATGTTATTGTCAATGAGACAACTTTCATTTATATGTTTTGCCTTTTATTCTATACGTTATTCCCATGATCCTCTGGTTTGTAAGATCATACAGGCCCGCGTTTATCCATGTCATAGTGTTTTATAAAAACGGATACAAAAAGTAAATGATGAATTTGGGTGAGGAATTTTATATTGCGTCTAAATGTTTCTTGAAATTCAGGGAAAATTCTACCATGGAGCAAGCAAAACTTAAATACTAAATTAATTCAATTATTTTACAAAATACAACATTCGTTATTTCTTTGATTCAACAAATTATATTTAGACCAGGTTAATCAAAACGATGTCGCAGTTACATTACAATCAATTTAAATATTCTTTTATTCAAATACTCAGATAACGAACTACGTGTAGACAAAACACTTAAAAATTGTTGATTTCTAGCTGTTTCATACTCATTTATTTTCTCCACGGAATAATCTGCTACACTTGGTTCAGGAGATGAACTTAAGTCACGCATGAAATTTTTGTTCTGTTCTGGATGCACATCATAATTAGTTGTATTGTCCAAACTAGTTACTCCATATTTTGCCAAAACGAGCAAACCACAAACTGCAGATAATATCTCCATGACTAATAACGAAAGTCGTTTTGCTTGAATTTACCATGAACTATTGTGTATATAGCATATCCTAGATGTGCAATTAACTGATTAGAGAAATAATTGTTATCAAACTGTCTTCAGACAATGTGACACTTCTTGATCTTACAAATGTCATACTTGTGTAGAACTCTCAGAGCAAATCAATATGATATTCTGTTTTATATGAAATATCATAAAAAAAATGTAATGTTGAACTTTTATCCGTCATAGATAGTCAACGAACTTTAATTGCAATCAGCAATTATCAGAAGGTTGTACGATGGTTCAGAAAGTGAAGCGCTTGAAAACACAAATATATCGTAACACAAAATTCGACTTGTTGATTTGTCAATTTTGTCATCCCTAATGAGTATTTATAAAAATTTAACGACAATACAATATATTCCCAATTTAAAGTATGAACCGCTGGAAAATACAACTATTATCTTTACTCAATATAACTAAAGCACACATGTAAATGTGCCGACAGCCCGTCGAACGTGATATAAATATACAAAGAAAGGATACACGATCCCAAATATGAAGTATAAATCTAAAATTGCGAAATTTGCAATAGTTTTGCTATGGATTCTACGATATAACCATCTTTACTCGAGGCAGATTTCCATCTGCAGTGCTTTTTAAAACACCTGTCGCTAAAGTTTGCATTGGCAGCCAATGTGGCACCACCTGATCTGAACCAGTAAAGACCTATGTTACAAACTTGACGAATAATTAAGATTCTTGTTTAGAAAACAATCTCTAGCCACCATACTACTTTGTTTCTTATTCTTATTTGATCTATACAACTGTCCTGACCTTTACATAGGACAAAATAGTAACGTTTTCTTATGACTACTGAAATAAGCTAAAAGTAAAATCATAAAAATAATGAACTCCGAGGAAAAATCAAAACGGAAAATCCCTAATCAAATAGCAAAATTAAACGATAAAATACATCAAACGAATGGACAATTGTAAATTCGTGACTTGGTTCAGGTGGTTGATTGAACCTGGTGTTAAAGCACTGAACCTCTCATTTATCTGACAATCGCATCAAATTCCGTTTTTTTTTAAACAATGCGTAAAGAAAACAGACATACTTGTGAATAATCAAAATATGATGACAGCTGTCATCACTGTGTAACAATTTCAAAATTAACAAACATTTACTATAAATCACAAAAAGCATCTTTCAAATTTAAAAAAAAAACCCGCATTCATTGTACATGTTTCGTTAGTTTGGCGTCCGAAAACTTAAACGTAACATATGAAGAAATTTTGCCATTCAATGTATATTCAAAACAATTATAATTTATCATGGGGTATGGTGGTGTTCAGGGTAAACAAATCAAAAGTTATGCTAGAATTAATTTCGGAAACAGACCTAAGTATTTTATAATTTTGAAGAATCTATATATAGTTAAAACCTCTAAATTTTGTCGTATGTCGTTTAAAGTATTATCAAATGTATAATAGAACAATAACATATAATCATACATCACATTAAATTGCCATATTTTGATTGGCTAATACGATGGTGTTAATTTACTCTATCACATGGCTTAGCGGGTGACATCTTTTTTTAATGTCACCCTCTCATCTAGACAAATAACAAATGAATGATATAAAGGACAATGAATTTACATCAAGTTGTTAAAGACAATTGCTACATTTTGGCTCAGATTTTATTATTTGACTGTCAAAATAAAATGATAAAACATCTTGCTTCACTGTTGATTGATCCTCAATGCTCTTCAACGTTGTACTTGTTTGGCTTTATAAATATTTAGGTATGAGCGTCACTGATGAGCCTTATGAAGACGAAACGCGCGTCTGGCGTGCTAAATTATAATCCCGGTACCTTTGGTAACTATTTATGATGCCCGTAACGTTATTATGTTAGTCATGTCATAGAACATACTTCTAAGGTAGGGGGAATTTATAATTTTAAAATTAAAATATTCTCGTTTATCATAGAAACGACAGTGAGATGAATGTGTATGTCAAATTCGAGATATAAGTCTAAACATTAGGTGGGGGAAGTCGTATCTTGTGTTTATTAAATTTCCAGTTCTGGGGGATATATTAATGGAAGCAATCAGAAAAGTTAGGATTGTTAATAGAAACGTGTATATTTACATAACATATTATAAGGAAATGCGATTGTAGAACCTTTTGATATTATTACTTCATTGCATTGCCTGAAATTGTCAGATTTTTTCTTAGTTATATGTAAAATCAGAAAAGAATCTTGTATATCAAGGTCAAGAAAAAGGCCAAAAAATAAGTTATTCGTATCTAAAGAAACCTGAAAAACAACGTAGCATCATAGTCAAATCTCTTAGCATAAATAGATTAGAACAATCTTAATTATGAACATCTACTTTATCAGCAATCAAAGATCGGCTTCAAAGATATGATGAAACTTCCTGGTCTAAAGGTGTCGTGAATCAGATGTGGATACTAAAAAATTCCAGAGATCTTTTAGCATACAATCTAACTCTCTTTCATCTTGCAATAGTATTAAAACATTTGACTTTTCTACACTTTATTCTAGTATTCCACATTTCAAACTAAAAGACACATTGGAAGAGTTGATATTACTTTATTTCATAAAAAAAATGACCAACGTAGATACAAGTATCTTTTCTTAGGGAGGAGAGATAAATTCTACTTTGTAAAGGATCACTCTGATTCTAACAACAATTCTTTGAAACGGACATTATCAAGATGTTTGATTTCTTAATTGACAACGTATTTGTTACCTTCGGAGGACGTGTTTTTCAACAGACAGTCGGAATTCTGATGGGAACCAATTATGCCCCTCCTCGTGTCGACTTATTTCTTTAATATAATGTGGCTGACTCTATACAGGAACTTCTAAGGAAGAAAGATAAGCAGTAATCAATATTCCTTATCTCTACTTTCCGCTATATAGATGATGTTCTTTACTATTTTTTTTTTAAAATTTTGGTGATTATGTTGAACGCACTTTCCCAATCGAACTAGAGATAAAGGATACTACAGACAAAGTAAAGTTGGCCTCACATCTGGACTTACATCTAGAAATTGAGGGTCGGTTAAAAACAAAACTTTAAAAAAAGAAAAAAATGGTTTTGACTTTCCAATTGTAAACTTTCCGTTTCTAAGTAACAACATTCCAGCACCACTTTCATACGGGATATATCTCCCCCAATTGATACAATATTTCCGTGCTTGCATTTTCTATCATAATTTTCTTGATGATGATAGAAGGTTGCAGCTCACAAGGAAGCCATTAAACCATGAGTTCCAAATATTGAAATTGAAATCATCCCTTCGTAAATTTTATGGATGCCAGAACGAGTTGGTTGACCTTGATGGAATTACCCTTTCACAAATGTTATCGGATATGTTCCTTACGTCGTGACTACAAACCCTTTCTCTTTCATGAATGTGACCTATCGAATAAGACTATTTACCGGATCTGTTATAACATGATGAACACGACGGGTACGACATGGGGAGCACTTGAGAAACCCCTAGTTTTTGGTTCGGTTCGTGTTGCTAATTCTTTAGTTTTGTATGTTGAATCATGTGTACTATTGTTTGTTTGTCTTTTTATTTTTTAGCCATGGCGTTATCAGTTTTTTTTCGATTTATGAGTTTGACTGTTCCTCTAGTATCTTTCGTCCTTCTTTTAGAAAGTATCACCAAGTTCTATCGAAACGTCTGGTATAACTGCATGGATTTTTTTTGTCAGCCTTCTTTGGTGCAACTCTTTTAGACTTTTCTAGTATTGATGTGCCAAAGTGTTCGTGGTAGAATCTGTTAAACCGTTGACTTCGTGTGCCCATTTCTTAGCCTGATTTTATTATACAACAGTTGATAAACGGAACCATAAGGTGTAGTTCGACTTGCAATGGTTGAGCATGCAAAACGACATGTCCGTGAAGAGATATAAAAAGTTACCATCTGTTAAAGGCATTAAGATAAGATTTGACTGTGATGTCACTTCTGCTATTAAGGGCATACGCTACAGTTTTGGTCCCGTATTGACATTTTGCTGATAATTTGCATATCAGCTATTTTTTGTCCGATTAAATCAAATATGTTATAAAACATATACCTTCGTGTGCTACTTTTTGAGTAAAATGAGGTTTGGTTAAATGATTCGTAAATTCTATTTTATCTGAATGTCCTTTAAATGTGTGCAATTTGTTTTTCAAATTAATCTGTATATTCAAATTTAAAATATTTAAGTTTACATGAAAATTCGCCAAAATAATCTTCTGATGTAAACAAACCTAATGACATTTACAAAAATATAGGTGTCCATGAAATCGTTTCCACATTAGATAAGTTCGAATGATAAACAAAAAGTAGAAAACTTAATCTTTTTCCGAAATGTAACGTCACTTTTGTGCGTCGATGTATTCGGCTAACTTATGTTTTTCGACTGTTGTGATTTATTTGCTGATTTTAGTCGTTTTACGTAATACCTTTTATTCTGTAGTTAGTCCCAGTTCGATGGTAACTTATATATCAATTATATACAAGAATACTTGCAGGTTCTTTGATGCCATGTCGCATATCACTTTCCGCTATATAGATGATGTTCTTTCACTAAATAATTCAAAATTTGGTGACTATGTGGAACGCATCTATCCCATTGAACTAGAGATACAGGCTACTACAGATACAGTCAAGTCATATCTTGACTTACATCTAGAAATTGACAATGAGAGTCGATTGAAAACAAAACTTTACGACAAAAGAGATGGTTTCAGCTTTCCAATTGTGAACTTTCCATTTCTAAGTAGCAACATTTCAACAGCACCTGCATACGGGGTATATATCTCCCAATTGGTACGATATTCCCATGCTTGCATTTCCTATCAGGATTTTCTTGATAGAGGGTTGCTGCTCACAAGGAAGCTATTAAACCAAGAGTTCCAAGTGATGAAGTTGAAATCATCCTTTCGTAAATTTTACGGACGCCATCACGAGTTGGGTGGTCGTTATGGAATAACTGTTTCAAAAATGATATCGGATATGTTCCTTATGTCGTAACCACAATGCCCTTCCCTTTCATGATTATGACCGACCGAATTAGACTATTTACTGGATTTGTTATCACATAAGCAACACGACGGGTGCCACATGTGGAGCAGGAGCTGCTTACCCTTCCGGAGCACCTGAGATCACCCCTAGTTTTTGGTGGGGTTCGTGTTGTTTATTCTTAAGTTTTCTATGTTGTGTCATGTGTAATATTGTTTGTCTTTTTGTCTTTTTCATTTTTAGCCATGGCGTTGTCAGTTTGTTTTAGATTTATGAGTTTGACTGTCCCTTTGGTATCTTTCGTCCCTCTTTTAGAATCACATCATGCAGAAATGCACCTTATGTAATCCTCATCTTATTTTGAGTTTTCTGCTATCCAAAATTGTGGAACCATTTTTTTTTCGAAATCACTTGGCAATACGTGCAATCTGTCTTTTTCTTTACGTAAATCTTTGCAGCGTTGGTGCCTACTCAGCTAGCTGTGTTCCCTTACATGATCATTGTTAAAAATGTAAATGTACTAGTATTTAACAAGAGGTTATTCCAAATGTTGAAAGGAAATTCCCGAATTGAAAGTTTGAACAGAGTTTAATTACAGAAACGTTCATATCATTTACACAAAGCAGTCATAGTATTTTGGCCTATACATAGATTTGATACCAATTGCAATGTTTATCTAAAAAAAATCTTTAAATGGCTGGCACTGATTTGAATTAGTGTCTCCTACACGACAATCTTGAACATTTAAACCAAATATCATTCAAAGGACACTACTATGTTCATTATTTGGTATAGTTTGTGTGTCACTGTGTACCTCAGTTCAACATAGAAACTTATTGGATAAAAACAGAGAACTCTCAATGTCAGAAAACACAGTCAAACATCACATATACTATACACACTGATCTGTGTCCACACTTGTATTAAAAAACTTGGGAAAAAAAAGCTGCATATTTCTTATATCATCATATCGATATGGCTGCTACGTGCATCTGTGATAAAGTGTTTTGTTTAAATTCATTTTCTTTCTTTAGTACATCATTGAAATGTTTTTCGACGAATAAAATGAAAAATAAATAAGAATTCCATTTTTAATACAAAATTGTAAATCAATAACAATTACATCAAGTGAAAAAGCTACAGTACAATTATATAATTGATTAAAAACATAATATCATATTTAGATAATGTGATATATATATATATGAAGCATACAAACAATACAAACTATTTACAATTATAATATTCTTATAAAATATTTGACATAAAAAAAAATTATGGTTTAGATTAGTTTATATGTACATAGTTATAAGGAGATATGGTTTTAGTGTCAATCAGTTGATCACATACAAAAACACATATATCGTTCTTATTGTCAGAACATCAGCCGTTATTGATCAAGTGTAAAATTTAAGTGCATATTATCAGCTTCTTTCTATTTTATCGATTTTCATGTTTATTTACAGAAAATCAGACCAAATTTGAATAAATGTCATATGTTTTTTTTTCAGAATGTTGGCAATCATAGGTGTTTACAGAAAAATAAGCTTAATGTTTTAAGTGTTAAACTCGGTAAATGGTCAGAAAGTCACAGAACAATTTTTTTTGGTGTACATAAGCCTTGATTAATTAACATTTATTACCTTTTAATCATACAAAGGATATATTTTTTGACACACAATGAAGCCATTTAGGTACCAAGCCACAAATATTTAACAATAGTGACGAATTTTAGATACAAAGTTGCTTAATATATATTGACCGACTTTAGAAACGCAACACTAGATTATGTTTGAGATATTTTTGAATGAATGCGACAACGTCAAAAGAGATGACTGCCTGTTACAAACGCCAAAATAATTTTCAGAAAGGTCAACAAATTCTGTCTGACATTTTTTGGGTTCTGTTTTACACCTTCTGATTTTCCATTTGTTCAACCCATTAATTAGTTTTGGCAATTATGCGGTTTGAACTTGAGGTATTTACATGTTTTCCTTTAGTCAATTCTTTGGCAATGCAGTTCATGGGAAACATTTATGGCATGAATCTGTACTCAATGACATTCGACAATCTGGTTAGCAGTTGACGTTACGGCCGTAAACATAATTGGAAAATGACGTTGCATAATCAAATTCTGTTGATGTTTCATTGTCACTACACTTTGATCTGTTAATTGATGGCCAGCAACAAATCTTATCTACTTGTACATGTTGTATCATTGTCGGAAGGACAGTAGGACGAGTTTCTGAAGTCATACGGTATAGTTGCAGCACATTTATGTTTTCATGTTTGCAGTGTTCTTAAGGGCTATTTCAGTTTTTTGTTTTTTTTATTTCTCAGACTTGGCAAAATGGAGATGCAACTTTTAAAAAAAATAAGTAATGCAAAGGATTTAAAGAACTGTTTCACAAAGCAAAAATAAGCTGAAACAATCTTTCATGGGACCAGAATTTCGCTTTTAGAAATTCGTGCAACTTCAAAAATTCGGTATGTTCAATAACCACAGGTAAGTCAGTTTTTGATTTTTTGTAAGGAGAAAGAAGCATGATAAGCATGAAAAGTTGTTGTAAGAGAATCAAAAAAGATTTTGTAAAAAGTCGTTCAGTATATAATAGTACAAAAAAATCAACGCACATTTTCATTTTAAAACTAGTGTGTTCAAAGAAAATAATCTCAAAACTGAATTGTGACTTTTTGTACGAAACGTTTTGTCTGTGTCCTTTTCGTTCTGCGGCTTTCTGTCCTACATTCTAAATTTCATTACTAGAATAAGCTTGTATTAGTGTTTAGCGAACCATGAATTTCCTTTTAACCTACTGGATATACAAAAAACTAACGTCTAGCTTATTTCTAAAAATAGTTACAGTACGAATTCTGACAATCAACAATTCTTCAATGCTGATTGATGCCAACAAATTTGTAAAAACGCCAAAGAGCGGATAAAATCAACATAATATGAAGTTAAAGCAATTCTTAAAATCGGAACCAGATTAGTGTATGAGTGAGAAGCACTTCTGAATGTATAATGTTTTCCTTAATCAAATAATTTAAACAATAATTCTTTAACAGTATATTTCAATAACTGTGAATGACATGCACATTGATTCGAAGTGTATAACTATAAGTACTCATAGGACAAAAGAGACGAAATATCAAAGGTACCTTCAAACTTATAATTTAAAATTAAATTGGCACCATGGCAACAAAAAAAGAGAACATAGACGGAATAAAAAAAGCCCACACAAAACCGTAAACTAGACACTGAGCAATATTAGAACACTCTTAACTAGGTTTGTTCGAAGGGAAATCAGACCCCGTTCACATGTGGCGTCAGTCATTGGAAAGATGATAATAAGGGATATTTATTTTCTTGATCCAACGGGTAAACGAATAAAACTAACACCAAAATGCGTCAATTGTTTTACTTGTGCTATTTAAGTGTAATTCCACACATTAATCAATTCGCCGTTTTAGAATCTAATGCATCTTGGGTAATATTTTCAAAAGCGTACACCAAAGCGTTTTGATTGGTTTAAAACGTTACAAACAATGGCAATTCAACCAATGACGTAACGTTATTTACAATTTTGGGTACGAACAATGAAATTACCCATGATGCTCTCGATTCTGAAACGGCCAATTAAATCAAACGTTGACAGTTGGTGCGTTCCCATGCATAAACTTACTACTTAAATGTTTACCAACATTTGAGGGATTGAAACAATTTCACAAAACCTATTCGTAATTTATCTCGGATTTGCCTACCCATTACAAGATAAATAATAAAATTCGATGAGAAGCCAATAACCAAACAGATGTCATTATACTTTGTAAGTCTAATGTACAATGACAATGCATTAAGTATTTCCAAGTTACTAAGTGAATAAGCCAACTGTCTGACAACAAACACAGCCTCTGATAACAAAAATATGATACAAATGGCAACTACGGTTAACGCTGAGGTTCGGTGTCTTTTCTGGATAATTGAGCTATCAGTCCACGGGAGATTTCTCCTCATTATTGTTAACTTACATGTAATGTAGATTGTACATGCAATAACCACTAGGCATGATAAAACAATACATCCGGTAACTATAGTGTATAAATAAAGGTTCACATCATAACCACGACTGACGTATTCTAAATCAGTACAACATCTGCCATTTATCGGTTCAACATATGATAGCTTCTCGACACTGGCAATTGCCAAAAAAATACAAAAACTAAAGATAAAAATTAAAATTGAACATATTGCATTTCTTCCGTTCCTTATTTTTGATTTACTCCACATTGGAAATCGAAGAGCAACAGTTTTCTGTAAACATAGAAGTGTTGTTAAAAGAATAGACACAACATGAAAGCTATACATTGAATGAAAAATCACCATGTTAGTTAAACATTCTGAAATGTCAAAAAGGAACCACCGTAGTTCTTCATTGTAAGTGTCAACATGATGACCATATTTTTGAAAGGCTATTAATGTTAGAACGTTCATAAGCAGCGCTGTCATACTGTCAGATATAGCCAAAGCTGACAACAGAATGGTAACTGGTGTTCGGTTCTCCTTTTGTAGAAATATAAATAAAACAAAGCCGTTTACCAATATAACTATCAGTGCCACTGTTGACGTTACGTAACAAATTGTTGAAGATGGCAGAATAAAAAAGGTATCTGTGTATCGGCCCCAAGCATTGCAGCCTAAGTAGGTTTCATAACAGGCGTTTTCATGAGAAAAATTCATTAAATTATCAAAACTGAGGATAACTGTGTCATCCTTGCTCATATGCAAGCCATTCGTATAAAGGGAGTGAATAAATTGTTCTTCACATGTTTGATAGTTCAGAATGAAAAAGATATCTACTGCATATATGTGTGTCCATAAATCTGCAATTATAATACTATGTGCATTAGAAATTCTTTGCAGCGAATATTCAATGTTTATTTGATTCGTGAAGTAAATTTTATTCCTGCAGCTTTTCTGATTTTTAAAAAATCTGTAAATATCTTTATTTGTTATAACATAAGTGTACTTTTTTACAAATGTTTTGAAACTTGATGTGCAGAGGTTATCTCTATCGATAAAATATATATTTACATCGGAAAAGTACGGAATAGCGTTGTTTTCGATAAGTCTTGTGTTGTATGTTATGTTTGGGTCACATAGGTTATTCCGAATAACTATTTCATTTTGACAAGGTCTAAGAAAGTCTTTCATATATGTATCGTTAATAATTTGATTTAGAACTATATTTATATTTTCTAGTATGAGGCTTGAACAATGCTCGCTAACGTCAATTGTGACGTAATTTGAATCGTTGGACCACATTAAGAAGGACTGACCGGATTCGTGGACAGGATATAATCTTCCCCTCGAAGAAGACGATCCAATATTTGTCAAATTCATTGTCTTGCAATACTCCAGATAACCATATCCTAAAATTTTAAAAATACATTTTGACAAAAAAGAGATAAAAAATAAGTAGATGTTGTTTTATGATTACAAATGAGACAGCTATCCACAAATATTCAACGGAAAAAATATAAAATAAGCAAAAAGAAAACAATTGTCTTAACTACATGCCCGTTACACCATGGGACCTCATAACAGCTCGTGTCTCAAACTATGAAATTTATTTTCTAACTGTAAGGTTTATATGTTTTTCCTCATGGAAATTAATGATATTATGCCTTGACAAATTCAAATATAATTTGTCATGTCGGTGCTGTTGTAGTTTAATCATTGTATTAGTATTTTGATAGATGAACAGTATTTGCTTACCTGTATTTTGACAGCTTATTACATAAAGACGTTTTACGAAGGACGTTCTTATTTATATCAAATCGTTAAAGACTCTTACAATAATTTGCGAATGGCGAGCATTAGTTTATTTTTTACTAGTGGTAGATGGTCATTGCTTCTTTTTCTTTTTAACTCAACCCGATAAGAAGATTTAGGAATTTTCCATTGTATGGTATTACATGAACGATTTGTTGGTCGTAGAATCGTTTTTAAAATTGGAAGGTTCTTGGGATTAAAACACAGTTTAAAACTTTGGTTCATTGACCTGTCTCAGCAAGAAAACTTGTCAGTGGTTATCTGTTGTCAAATCGTACTAAATTTCAAGTAAATACAATGATAACAGACGCGGATCCAGGATTTTAGGAAAGAGGGGTCGCAATCTTGACGTTTGTGTTGTATCGGTAAAATGATGTAAAAAGACTTCCTCATTTATACATAGGACAACCTCTGCTTTGCAATTTTTATGATGGCCGCACACCCACTATGCCCCGCCTTAATCCGTACAAGGATAGTAACAATTCTATGGAAGCAAAACCACAAAAGTTGAAAAAGGAGACGTTTTTTTTTTGGTATTGTCAATAATACTTTTGAACTGAGACCATGCCTTATTAAATCGACCTTCATGTAATAACTTTTCTTTTATTTACGTATCCTGAATATATTTCCATAAAACATGTAAAAGTACAAGTAGAGTGCTATCATTACGAGTTGTTTGGCTGTTATTGAAGAAGCGACTCACAGATGATATTATATGTTCCTTATGTCGTTACTTCAATCCTCTCTCCTTTTCACGAATTTGACCGACCGAATTAGACTATTTACCGGCTTTGTGATGGGTGTCACATGTGGAGCAGGATCTGCTTACCGCAGTTTTGATGGGGTTCGTGTAATTTAGTCTTTAGTTTTCTATATTGTGTCTTTTGTACTATTATTTGTCTGTTTGTCTTTTACTTTTTTTACCCGTTTCTTTTTTATCTACGAGTTTATTAAACTGTCCCTCCGGTATATTTCAATCGTCTTTTTTAATTAAACCGATTGCATGCAAATATTACAAAATTCAGCATTCTTAATATTCAGAACAATTACATTTATGGTACCAATTTTCGAGCATGTGGTTCTCATTTCAACAAAAAAATGTTGCTTTAATGATTCTTATATATTTGAAAATCCAAATGTTTTTTAAAAGATGGTGAAACGACAAGCAACATAACCAAAGCCAGGCAACTTGACATGAAGTTACCTATAAAACAAAAACAATTTAACAAACAACTGATTTTATACACATGTGGTCTCTCTACAGGATACTTTTTTACACTTGGTTCTCACGATACACAATATACTTGCATTGCATATTTGTCTTGCTCTAAGAGTTTATTATTAGATTCATGTTCTCAAAAGTTATCAGGTACCAGGATTATAATTGCGTACGTCCGGCTAACAAAATATATTTAAAACGACAATAACTAAAACTGTATACATTTTCCAGCGACTTACACTAACATTGAATGGGCTTGTAGCCTTATAGTCAGGATTTGTAACGAAACAATGTTTTCTATTAGTAATGACAGAGATATACTAGGTGATTTGGTAGATTAAACATTTATTCGGATAATGGCATATATTCATTAAATTGAGTAGAATGTCATCTACTGACATAAATGCTGTTGTAAATGCTAGTTTAACAGTTTTGGCATTTATCATATAAATCTATCAAATTGTCATATGAAGAATACTTAAATTGAATGTCATGTAATTGTGTCTAAGTTCATATGTATAAATATGTTTTCTTCTTCAATTACAAAAACGACTTTGACGATACTTTTGTCCACGTTTTGAGCTAGTAAAATAAATTATTACCTCTTAGTTAAGATATCCATGCTGCTAAAAGACTTCGACAATAATACGGAAGATTTATTCTGAAGAGTAATATAACTGAGATAATGCAAGGAGCGTGAAATGAAGGATAACAGTAGTATGTTGGATACGTCCAAAGAGAATCGAACGATTCCAAAGTGAAAAAATAAGTCGAACAAAAACTCTAAACGCCATGGGACAAACTGAAAACCAACAATATACAAAACACATCACAGAAATCAAAAGACTAAGCAACACGAACACCTTAAAAAATCGCGGATGATATCATGTACTCCGGAATGGCATGGTACTTATACTCAGCATGTGGCATTTGTCGTGTTGCTAATGTCAATACAAATCTCGTGATAAAGTCTAATTCGGTAGGTTACACGCCGGAAAAGAAGGACTGGGTTGTGGCTACGTCGCAAACATAATTGTGCTATGACAATAAAACTTTCAAAATTATGTATGGCAACATAGGCAAGATATAAATTCATTATTCAAAATATTCAGAATACAAAGTAGACCAGACAAAACGACATTGTCCACTATATCTTTTTTTTTAACTGGCTGCTTTCGGCAACAAGATTTATTTTTATACATGTTTTGAAAACAGTGTAGCCTACACAAAAAAACAGTCGCGCTATTTGTGGATAGGAAGTCAGGGAGTGCGGCGAATGTGCCAGTTATATGGAATATGAAAGACATTTAAAATGTTTGAAAGCTCTTATACGGGACGAATTTGAATTAACCAGATGCGCATTATATATTGACAATTGAGGACTCTTTACTGATGGATATGTTAAAAATAACTGAAATTCTACAATCTATTCAAACGAAGAAGAACTGATAGCACAAAACAAGGATAAAAAAATGTACGAAATACGACAACTAAGAAGTAAGGAGATGTTGTATAATTGTCAATGAGACAACTTTCAGTTATACGTTTTGCCTTTTATTCTTCACGTTATTCCCATGATCCTCTATTTTGTAAGATCATCCAGGCAGCTTTTTTCCATGCTCTTTTCCCATATCATAGTGTTTTATAAAAACGGACACAAAAAGTAAATTATGAATTAGCGTGAGGAGCTTTATATTGTGTATAAATGTTTCTTGAAATTTAGAGAAAATTCTACTAGAGCAAGCAAAACTTTAAAACTAAATAAATTCAATTATTTTACAAAAGACAATTTTCATTATTTCTTTGATTCCACAAACTACATGTAGACCTTACCAATCAAAACGACGTGACAGTTACATTACAATCAATTTCAATATTCAGTTATTCAAATATTCAGATAACAAACTGCATGTAGACCATTCAAACCCACTTAAGGCTTGTCATGTTTTGGATTTTTTGTCAGATTGTCGGAATCTTCTGCTTTTATCCATTTGAATGCCTTGAAAAAAATTGTCCGATGACCCCAATTTGTCTTTTTGTAAATCTTTTAAATGTTTAACGATAAGCCATCTGTTAAAGTCTTATAAAATTTTAATTACTTTTTAACAGTTTTTGAGAACTTCAACCTATCAATGGTGAAGCTATGAAAAATCAAGAGAGAGTGACCTATATATATATTTGTTTGCTCTTAGGATTCCTTTATTAATTCCCTTTCAAAATAAACTAGTGTTTTAAAAAGTTAATTACTCTGAAACTGAGAAGGGGACTCCCTCAAAATAATATTATTAATCTGTAGCTGTTTCATACTCACTTATCTTCTCCAACGAATAATCTGTTACCCTTGATTCAGAAGATGAACTAAAGTCACGTCTGAAATCTTTGTTCTGTTCTGGATGCACATCTTAGTAAGTTGTATTGTCGAAACTAGTTACTCCATATATTGCCAAAACGAGCAAACCAAAAACTGAAGATACTTTCTCCATGACTAATACTAAAAGTCGTTCTGCTTGAATCTACAGCTGTAACATGAACTATTGTGTATATAGCATATCCCAGATATGCATTTAACTGATTAGAAAATAATTGATTGATTAGAAAATATTTTTTATCAAACTGTCAGACATGTGACAGGTTCATATTTATTTATATTATGGGGTCCAACTCTCGACGCAAATCAATTTTATAAACCGTTTTATATGAAATATAATAAAGAAACATGCTATATTATATAAGTGCAATCTAATTAAAAACCGATCTCTCATCGCTCCTGATTTCTGATATGTAGCATGGGAGATCTAACGAAACCCGCTTTTAGGTCACATTTGAGTGAACTAGAAGTTATGAATTTATAATGATATGCGAATGAGTTGAAGACCTATTAATAAGCCAATCAAAAAAGTTTATGAATTATTTTGACTAACGATTTCGTCGTATATAAAATGAGTTTCATCCCTTTACCTTACAATAAACCTTTAAGATCTTTGAAGACTCAATTTCATTGGTCGGAATTGACACACCTACGAGTTCACTCATATATGACCTCAAAGCGGGATTCGTTAGATCTCCCACGCGACATATCAGGAAAGTGGAGCGATGAGAGATCTTTTTTTAAATTAGATTGATATAAATGGTGACTCTAAAAAAATAGTTTTCGGTGATATTGAAGTATAGTTAGAGGCCATACTATGAAATATAACATAACGTTTTAACATGGTTGACTTGTGAAGTTTGCGTAATGAGTGCCGACAACATACTTCTCATTTTAGCAATTAAACTAGAACATAGATGAAGTTAACACAGTAATAACTGACCATTTTATATTCCTAAGTACATGTGTAGGAAGTATATATTGAGGGAATGGATTTATAACTTTATTTCCCCATGTTCCTCTATATTTCTTCATTTTGACAATAAAAGAATAGAATGACCTGTACTCCATGACAAAATATTACTAAAACACACATGTAAATTTCCTAAAGTGATAGACTCTGTATCTAATTTTAATTTCATGTATTTTGTAATTTCAATGTTATATATAAGATTGCAATACAAAAGGGCGACTTGGCTAGCCACAAAACCAGGTTCAACCAAATATTTTTTCTTTGAATGTTCTGAACCTAGTCAGAAAAATGACCATTATTATAGTATAGTTATTATTAGTGTGTGCTACATTTTAGTGTTCTTTTTGTATCGTTGTTCTCCTCTTATATTTGATGTGTTTCCCTCAGTTTTAATTTTAACACGGATCCTTATTATCTTAATCAATTTTATTAATTTCGAACAGTGATATATTTTACTGTTGCTTTTATTTATGCGTTTCTCTGTGAGTCTTTAATCCCCTTCCGAAATATCCCATAAAACCTAGCCATTCTAACGTTTGAACTGGCAACCAGTTGCAATTTGCATGCACAATAACAAATCCGAACCTTTGTAATCGGTTTTGATTGCTATATTTGATTCTAAAGCGTTATAAAAACTGCATTTCCCCTATGCTATCGTCTACATAAATCATACAACGATTGTCATGCCTCTATCTTTTCAATGTTTAACCACCACTCTCTTTACTTTGCTACACATATACCAATTACAGTAAAAATATAAGTTCAGAGAATATTTTAAGATGTGTTTTGTGTTCAAAAATGGATAAAGACATACAAAGTATAATCCTAATGCAAAAACGGCAGACAGAGGTGTCGTTATTAGTGTTTGTGGTTGTTCAAAGTTTGGATAAGAATAAAATGAGCATTAAGATATATTCGATGTAAGTGTAGATAACTAAGAGGATTTAGTTTTAGCAGCTAATAATTAGAAGCATTTATAGGAAAAGAAGAAAAAAGTTGACAATTCGTAATTATGTCTTAAGTGATAAACAAAACATCGAAAACTTCAGTTTTTACTAATTTAAAATCAAAATGTATAGACATTCAAACTGATGTATTCATGGATGTTAGTGTAACACATATACATTGTAGTATCTAACGAGACGCAGTTGTTAAAGTGAAAGTCCATTGCTGCAGTTAGAGAAACCAAAAAATAAAACGACACACAAAGAAACGAACTATATAATATAACAATGGCCTTTTTCCTGACTTGATCCAGGACTTTCAAAAGACAAATGGTGGGTTGAACCTGGTTTTGTGGCATGCCAAACCTCCAGCTGTTATGGCAATGTTAAATATAACATTAAAATGACAACATTACATGATAGGACTCCAAACCAAATAAATGGGTGAACATATAGGACTTAGAAATACACGAATAATAACCAACAAAAGGTACCAGGTTTAAAACTTAAAACTTAGCACACAAGACTGATCAGTGACGCTCAGATGTAAAAAGTCCAAAAGCACAAGACTAAGAGCACTGAGGACCAAAAGTTCAAAAACGCAGCGCCAAACACGGCTAGGGTTTTTCGCCTGGGATAAGAACATCCTTATTATATTTACTTACAACAATTCATACTTTTGCAAACTGAAATTATTATAAAATATCTATATAATAGATATAAACTACAGAATAAAAACAAATACATTACATGAAACAATCTAATCCAGCACGTAAAAATACACAGCCTCAACGCACAACGTGACGTCACATTTGACATTCTCAAAAATGTTTCCAAAAAGTAAGATAGAATTATGATTGATTCGAGATTAGATTTGTTATTCTGATATTACATTTATTAATAACAATGAACATTACGGTGCTTATCAATATTGATTTGTGGTAGTAATTAGATAATTAATTGTAATATGTCGGTGTTTCTTTTGAATCAAACTGTAAACCAAATATATAGTATAAATTTCGTTGAACCAAACTAAAATCTAATAACACACGAATATTACAGAAAAGACGTAAAGACAGTTGAAAAAAATCAGACATAGATTTTCATGTTAGGTCGTCCATTCCTTTTGCTATAGTCTGTATCTCTTAGGTTATTCCCCCGACACCAGTTCGTGTACCATTCCATCTACTAAAGTCGATATCTCTAATGATATAACCCCCTTTTCGACACCAGTTCGTGTACCATTCCCTACATTATAGTCTATTATATCTCTAATGTTATTTTCCCCTTTGACACCAGTTCGTGTAGCATACCCATCACTATAGTCGATATCTCAAAGGCTATTTCCTCCTTGATACCAGTTCGTGTACCTTTCCCTTTACTATAGTCGATAACTTTAAGGCTGCCCACCATCCTCTACCCAGCCTATAACACCAGTTCGTATACCATTGCGTATACTAAAGTCTATATTTCTAAGGCTATTTCCCGCCCAACAGCAGTCCGTTCGTGTACTATTCCCGTTATTATAGTCTATATCTCCAAGGCTATTTTTCCCCAACACAAATTCGTCTACCTTTTCTTATAGTACATTCTTTACCTCCAGACACCAGTTCGTGTACCATTCCCTATGCTATAGTCTAAATATTTAAGGCTTTCCCCTCTGACGCCAGTTTGTGTACCATTTTCTATACTATAGTCTATATCTCTATGGCTATATTCCCCCGACAACAGTTCGTTCGTGTACTATTCCCTATACTAAAGTCTATATTTCTAAGGCTATTTCCCGCCCAACACCAGTTCGTTCATGTACTCTTCCCGTTATTATACTCTATATCTCCATGGCTATATTCCCCAACACAATTCGTGTACCATTTCTTATAGTATATTCTTTATCTCCAAGTCTATTTCCCCAGACACAAGTTCGTGTACCATTCCTTATGCTATAGTCTATATATTTAAGGCTTTTCCCTCTGACGCCAGTTTGTGTACCATTTTCTATAATATAGTCTATATCTCTATGGCTATATTCCCCCGACAACAGTTCGTTCGTGTACTATTCCCTATACTAAAGTCTATATTTCTAAGGCTATTTCCCGCCCAACACCAGTTCGTTCATGTACTCTTCCCGTTATTATACTCTATATCTCCATGGCTATATTCCCCAACACAATTCGTGTACCACTTCTTATAGTATATTCTTTATCTCCAAGTCTATTTCCCCAGACACAAGTTCGTGTACCATTCCTTATGCTATAGTCTATATATTTAAGGCTTTTCCCTCTGACGCCAGTTTGTGTACCATTTTCTATAATATAGTCTATATCTCTATGGCTATATTCCCCCGACAACAGTTCGTTCGTGTACTATTCCCTATACTAAAGTCTATATTTCTAAGGCTATTTCCCGCCCAACACCAGTTCGTTCGTGTACTCTTCCCGTTATAATAGTCTATATCTCCAAGGCTATTTTTCCCCAACACAAATTCGTGTACCATTTCTTATAGTATATTCTTTATCTCCAAGTCTATTTCCCCAGACACAAGTTCGTGTACCATTCCTTATGCTATAGTCTATATATTTAAGGCTTTTCCCCCTGACGCCAGTTTGTGTACCATTTTCTATAATATAGTCTATATCTCTATGGCTATATTCCCCCGACAACAGTTCGTTCGTGTACTATTCCCTATACTAAAGTCTATATTTCTAAGGCTATTTCCCGCCCAACACCAGTTCGTTCGTGTACTCTTCCCGTTATAATAGTCTATATCTCCAAGGCTATTTTTCCCCAACACAAATTCGTGTACCATTTCTTATAGTATATTCTTTATCTCCAAGTCTATTTCCCCAGACACAAGTTCGTGTACCATTCCTTATGCTATAGTCTATATATTTAAGGCTTTTCCCCCTGACGCCAGTTTGTGTACCATTTTCTATAATATAGTCTATATCTCTATGGCTATATTCCCCCGACAACAGTTCGTTCGTGTACTATTCCCTATACTAAAGTCTATATTTCTAAGGCTATTTCCCGCCCAACACCAGTTCGTTCGTGTACTCTTCCCGTTATAATAGTCTATATCTCCAAGGCTATTTTTCCCCAACACAAATTCGTGTACCATTTCTTATAGTATATTCTTTATCTCCAAGTCTATTTCCCCAGACACAAGTTCGTGTACCATTCCTTATGCTATAGTCTATATATTTAAGGCTATTTTCCCCCGACACCAGTTCGTGTACCATTTTCTATAATATAGTCTATATCACTATGGCTCTTTTTCTCCGACAACAGTTCGTGTACCATTTCATTTAATAGTCTATATATCTAAGGCTATTTTCCCCGACACCAGTTCGTTTACCATTCCCTATACTATAGTCTATATCTCTAAGGCTATTTTCCCGCGACAGCAGTTCGTGTACCATTCCCTATACTATAGTTTTTTTCACTAAGAATTTTTCCCCCATCACTAGTTCGTGTACCAATCCCTTTACTAGTTTTTATCTCTAAGGCTAGTTCCCCCCGACACCAGTTCTTGTACCATTCCCTATGCTATAGTCTATATCTCTAGGTCTAGTTCCCCAACACCAGATCGTGGACCATTTCCTATACTATAGTCTATATTTCTAGGTCTAGTTTCCCCAACACCAGTTCGTGTACCATACCCTATACTATAGTCGATATCTCTGGGTCTAGTTCCTCCAACACCAGATCGTGTACCATACCCTATACTATAGTCGATATCTTTAGGTCTAGTTCCCCCAACACCAGATCGTGTACCATTCCCTATACTAAAGTGTATATCACTACTAGGTCTTGTTTCCCCGTCATTATATGTTATTCAGGTCTCAGACAGCGTATATACTGTGACATTCCCGGCTTAGATTTTATATCCCCTGAGCCGGAGGCCTGAGACCTGAATTACACATATATTACGGATTACCCCTGACTTAATGTTATTTTCCAGTGCAAGTATATGTGTTGACAACACATATAGAAAACCCAACCTGATATATTCGGCATACGTGAAGGATTTTCTTATTTGCTGTGAAAATAATTTTATCGTGTATGTTATAATTTATAATATCACTTTTAGCATTAAATATAAGTATTAAACGTGTAAATTGCGTGATATTGTATTAAAAATGTATTATTGACTGAAGCAAGCCATTATTTTCCCTCTGTGAGCCTCTGACAGTCCCATAGCTTTTGACTACGTCACATAGTAACCGGTGTTATGATGACGTTTTTGAGGTTCCAATTGGGGATAAAAACGTCGTATATACCCCGGCAGTTTTCCGAATATATACTGACATCTCTGTGTTGTTATCCAATCACAAACCTCGACACATTTGTAATCCGTAATATTAGTTAGTATACCTTTCCCTATACTATAGTCTATATCCCTAAGGCTATTTCCCCAAAAACCAGATCGTGCACCATTTCCTATACTATAGTCTATATCTCTAGGTCTTTTTGCCCCCAACACTAGTTCGTGTACCAATCCCTTTACTAGTTTTATCTCTAAGGCTAGTTTCCCCCGACACCAGTTCGTGTACTATTCCCTTAACTATAGCCTACATCTCTAGGTCTAGTTCCCCAACACCAGATCGTCTACCATTCCCTAAACTATAGTCTATATCTCTAGGTCTAAATTTCTAGGTCTATTTTCCCCGAGACCAGTTCGTGTACCAATCCCCTTTACTATAGTCTATATCTCTAGGTCTAGTTCCCCAACACCAGATCGTGTTCCATTCACTATAATATAGTCGATATCTTTAGGTCTAGTTCCCCAACACCAGATCGTCTACCATTCCCTAAACTATAGTCTATATCTCTAGGTCTAAATTTCTAGGTCTATTTCCCCTGAGACCAGTTCGTGTACCAATCCCCTTTACTATAGTCTATATCTCTAGGTCTAGTTCCCCCAACACCAGATCGTGTACCATTTCCTATACTATAGTAAAGATCTCTAGGTCTAGGTCTCCAACACCAGATCGTGTTCCATTCACTATAATATAGTCTAAATTTCTAGGTCTATTTCCCCCGAGACCAGTTCGTGTACCAATCCCCTTTACTAAAGTCTATATCCCTGAAACTATTTCCCCCGGCACCAGTTCGTATACCTTTCCCTATTGTATGGTCTATACCTCTATAGTGTATCATTGTCTTTCAAAATCCACATGAACTTTTTTTATGGTAAAGGCCGAAGCATTTCCTTTTTGCTTCAGGGGAAATTAATTGTTTATAAAAGATTTTTTTTTATTACGGAAGATTTTCCTTTCCATTTTTCTTTAAATAAAAGGCACTATCTGTGGATGATTCCTTAAAATCAAACTAAATATGTACCTTCTTTTTACTTCAAAAATCGTATTGGTCTTTTGGGGATAATTGTCTCATTGGCAGTCACATCAAATCATTATATATCATATCGATCGTGTTTTTTTCCTGTCGTTAAACATTTTAAGTACACGAAGTCTTTAAGGAATTGTAGACACTGGAAAATGTTTTTTTTTTAAACAGAAATTGTTTCCTGTTTTTTTTCCAATCGCACCAACCGTATTTCTAAGATCAAGTTAATGGTGTCATACAATAAATGCATGTATATATAGATAACACTGATAAATGAATGTATAAAACAATCAAGTAATCAATTTAACAGGCAATCGATTAATCGGTCAATTAATCAAATTATGAATCGGTATATCTATTGATTTATTCAACAAATTAATTGATCAATCGAAACTTGTATCATTAAAGAAATATTTGTTTAAAGCATTTGCTTAGAAAGAAAACTGAAGTTCGAAAAGTGAAATTTTATTTTGTATATATCAAGAAAAAAGCTGTATATTTTTTGTGTTATGGTATCGATATGACTGTTACCTGCATCTATAATAAAGTTTGTTCGTTAAACTTTGTGTCCTCCATTAAATTCAATCATTGAAACATAGTCCAGAAAAAAACCAATGAAGCTGATTTTTTTATTTTAAGATTTATTACACCATTTGATATCAATAAGAATAACATCAAGGGAAAAGATAAACTACAGTTACTACATGTACTATGATTGATTTAAAATGACAATATTATAAAATTGATGTGATATATTCGAAACATGATGACGAATGTCTTTGTATATCTATGGGATCATCAGTGATCAAAACAATTTTTTTTTAAATCACCTCTCCTGTTGTTTTTTCAATATTTATACAATAAACAGTAACAAAACGTGTGCAAGTTTACAACTTATCAATTTATCCCATTGCTTTTGTTCAAGTCATAACTGTTTTCATCACCAGTATGAATGCTATGTCAATCATATGATCAATAATCATGCTGATTTACAGAATTTCGGAACAAAATTATGGTTAATTATCATGCTTATTTACAAAAGGTTTGCCATGACTTCTCCAATTACCATGCATTTTTTATATTCAAAATAAACCATTTGTTGGTCCATTATCTTTCATATTGTCCAAAAAAAGCAACCATTGGACAATTGACATTCATTTTGTCAGAAATATCAGCTATCACTGATCAGTTATCATGCTAATGTACATAATATCACCTATTAATTGATTAATTATCTTTCATATTGGCAGAATATCACCATCATTGATCAATTATAATGGTAATGTACATCATATCACCAATTAGTTGATAAATTATCTAACATATTGTCAGAATATCAGCCATCTTTGATTAATTAATATGCTAATGTACATAATATCACCCATTAATTAATAAATTATCTTTCATATTTTCAGAATATCAGCCATCATTGATCAGTTATCATGCAAATGTACATAATATCACATATTTATTGATAAATTATCTAACATATTTTCAGATTATCAGCCATCATTGGTCAGTTATCATGCACATGTACCTAATATTACCCATTAATAGATTAATGATATTCCATATTGTCAGAATATCGGCCATCATTGATTAGTTATCATGCACATGTACCTAATATCACCCATTAATGGATATATTTTATTCCATATTGTCAGAATATCAGCCACCATTGATCAATTATCATGCAAATATACCTAATATCACCCATTAATGGATAAATGATATTCCATATTGTCAGAATATCGGCCATCATTGATAAATTATCATGGACATGTACCTTATATCACCCATTAATGGATAAATTATATTCCATATTGTCAGAATATCAGCCATCATTGATCAATTATTATGCAAATGTACATAATATCACCCCTTATTGATAATACAAGTTAAAAGTGTATAAGTGCGGAATACCAGTCCTCATTTGATCAATTATCAGAATGCTTATTTACAGAATAAAAGTAACAGTGTATCAAGAGACTACCTATTGATCACACATTAACCATCAGTCGATCCATTACCATGCTTATTTATTAAATGCAACAACCATTTGATCAATTATCATGCTAATGTTCAGAGTATTGGTTATAATGTTACCTCCTTTACATCTCTAGAAACATGATTGGTCAAAAGGGTCCGCGTGGTGACCGCGTATATTTCATATAAGGTTAGTAGGGAGGCGGGGCTTATTTCGAATCATGTTATCCTACTGTACATAATATCGGTTATTATTTCAAGGATTATTATATTTATTTACAGAAAATTAGCCACAATGAAAATATTATAACAAATAACAACAACTTTACCAAATATCAGAACTTATTACAGCAATCCTAAAGCACTTTGTCAAATAGCACACGTGATTACAGATAATCCTACATCACTTAATCAAAAATCATGCTCATTTACAGAAAATCCTACATCACTTAATCAAAAATCATGCTCATTTACAGAAAATCCTACATCACTTCGTCAAAAGGCATACAAGTTTACAGACAATCATCCTTCACTTTATCAAATATCAGTTCTTTTAACAGAAAATCCTCCATCACTTTATCAAATATCAGTTCTTTTTTACAGAAAATTCTACATTACTTTAGCAAATATCAGTCCTTTTTTTACAGAAAAAAAACCCAATCACTATATCAAATAGCAGTTCTTTTTTTACAGAAAATCCTTTATGCGTTTAACAAATATAAGTCCTTTATATAAAAAATCCAACAATCACTTTATCAAATATCAGTCTTTTTATAACAGAAAATAAAACATGATTCTTTCAAATATATGTCCTTTTTTTACAGAAAATCTAACAATCGCTTCATCAAATATAAGTAATTTTAATACAGAAAATAAAACATCACTTTAATCAAATATCAGTTCTTTTTTTACAGAAAAGAAAACAATCACTCTATCAAATGCCAGTTCTTTTTTTACAGAAAAAAAACCCAATCCCTTTATCAAATATCAGTCCTTTCTTTACAGAAAAAAACCAATCACTTTATCAAATATCAGTTCTTTTTTTACAGAAAATCCTTCATGCGTTTAACAAATATAAGTCCTTTATATAAAAAATCCAACAATCACTTTATCAAATTTCAGTCTTTTTATAACAGAAAATAAAACATCATTCTTTCAAATATCAGTCCTTTTTTTACAGAAAATCTAACAATCGCTTCATCAAATATAAGTTCTTTTGTTAGAGAAAATAAAACATCACTTTATCAAATATCAGTTCTTTTTTACAGAAAAGAAAACAATCACTTTATCAAATATCAGTTCTTTTTTTTACAGAAAATCCTTCATGCGTTTAACAAATATAAGTCCTTTATATAAAAAATCCAACAATCACTTTATCAAATATCAGTTCTTTTTTTACAGAAAAGAAAACAATCACTTTATCAAATACCAGTTCTTTTTTTACAGAAAAAAAACCCAATCCCTTTATCAAATATCAGTCCTTTCTTTACAGAAAAAAACCAATCACTTTATCAAATATCAGTTCTTTTTTTACAGAAAATCCTTCATGCGTTTAACAAATATAAGTCCTTTATATAAAAAATCCAACAATCACTTTATCAAATATCAGTCTTTTTATAACAGAAAATAAAACATCATTCTTTCAAATATCAGTCCTTTTTTTACAGAAAATCTAACAATCGCTTCATCAAATATAAGTTCTTTTGTTACAGAAAATAAAACATCACTTTATCAAATATCAGTTGTTTTTTTACAGAAAAGAAAACAATCACTTTATCAAATATCAGTTGTTTTTTTACAAAAAAAACCCAATCACTTTATCAAATATCAGTTCTTTTTTTACAGAAAATCCTTCATGCGTTTAACAAATATAAGTCCTTTATATAAAAAATCCAACAATCACTTTATCAAATATTAGTCTTTTTGTTACAAAAAATAAAACAATCACTTCATCAAATATCAGTTCTTTTTTTTACAGAAAAAAAAACCAATCACTTTATCAAATATCAGTTCTTTTTTTACAGAAAATCCTTCATGCGTTTAACAAATATAAGTCCTTTATATAAAACAATCCAACAATCACTTTATCAAATATCAGTCTTTTAGTTACAAAAAATAAAACAATCACTTCATCAAATGTCAGTTCTTTTTTTACAGAAAAGAGAACAATCACTTTATCAAATATCAGTTCTTTTTTTACAGAAAAGAAAACAATCACTTTATCAAATATCAGTCCTTTTGTTACAGCAAAAAACATCACTTTATCAAATAGCATACGTGTTTACAGAATATCAACACTAATTTTATTTCTTTTTATATAAAAGATAAGCTTGTAAAACTCGTATGCCAAAAACAAGAAAAAAGATTAAAAAAAAAATACAACAAAAAAACAGCAATGTAAAAACTAAACATAGAAAATATACACTGAGCAACAATAGCTAACTTCAATTTAAAATTGAGCACAGGTCTGTCTGAAGGGAAAGCAGATCCCGCTTCACATAGGGTGTCCCTCAAGGGGTAGGTGATAATAAAAGATATTACTTTCAAGATCCAACCAGCAAACGACGTTTTTTATTTATGTTGTTGAGGGGGTTTCCTCATATGCATTAATCAATTCTAAAAAAAAGTTGACCGCTGGTTTGTGACCATGCCAAAAAAACTGATGCTTATACGTTTACCAACATTTAAAGAATTGACACAATTTCACAAAACCTATGCGTAGTTTATCTCGGATTTGCCTACTCATTACAAGATAAATTACAAAATTCGATGAGAAGCCGATAACCAAACATATGTCATTATACTTTGTAAGTCTAATGTACAATGGTATTGCATTTACTATTTTCAAGTTGCTCAGTGTAAAAGCAAACATTCTAACGACAAACACTGTCTCTGATAGCAAAAATATAATACAAATGACAACTACGGTTAATGCTGATGTTCGGTGTCTTTTCTGAATAATTGAACTATCTGTCCAAGGGAGATTTCTCCTCATGATTGTTAACTTACACGTTATATAGACTGTACATACAATAACCACTAGGCATGCTAAAACAGAACATCCGTTGACTATAGTGAATAAATAAAGGTACATATTATACCCATGACTATAATATTCTAAATCAAAACAACATCTACCATTAATTGGGTCAATTATTAACGGCTTCCGGACACGAAAAATTGTCGTAAAAAAACAAAAACTAAAAATGAAAATTGAAATGCAACATATTGCATTTCTTCTGTTTCTTATATTTGATTTACTCCAGATTGGAAATAGAAGAGCAACAGTTTTTTGTAAACATAGAAGTGCTGTTAAAAGAATAGACACAAAATGAAAGCTATACATCAAATCATTAATCACCATGGTAATTAAACATTCTGCAATGTCAAAATGGTACCACCATATTTCTTCATTGTAAGTGTCAACATGATGACCATATTTGTGATAGGCTATTAATGTTAGACCGTTCATCAACAGTGCTGTCATACTATCAGATATAGCCAAAGCTGACATCAGAATGGTAACTGGTGTTCGGTTCTCCTTTTGCAGAAATATAAACAAAACAAAGCCGTTTAACAATATAACTACCAGTGCTACTGTTGACGTTACGTAAACAATTGTTGAAGGTGGCAAAGTAACGTGAATATCCGCGTATCGGCCCAAGTCGCTGCAGGATAAGTATGTTTCATAACAGGCGTTCTCATGAGTAAGATTCATTAAATTGTCAAAACTGAGAAGAAACGTGTTATCCATGCTCAATTTCAAGCCATTCGTATAAAGAAAATATCAGTTCTTTTTTTACAGAAAATCCTTCATGCGTTTAACAAATATAAGTCCTTTATATAAAAAATCCAACAATCACTTTATCAAATATTAGTCTTTTTGTTACAAAAAATAAAACAATCACTTCATCAAATATCAGTTCTTTTTTTTACAGAAAAAAAAACCAATCACTTTATCAAATATCAGTTCTTTTTTTACAGAAAATCCTTCATGCGTTTAACAAATATAAGTCCTTTATATAAAACAATCCAACAATCACTTTATCAAATATCAGTCTTTTAGTTACAAAAAATAAAACAATCACTTCATCAAATATCAGTTCTTTTTTTACAGAAAAGAGAACAATCACTTTATCAAATATCAGTTCTTTTTTTACAGAAAAGAAAACAATCACTTTATCAAATATCAGTCCTTTTGTTACAGCAAAAAACATCACTTTATCAAATAGCATACGTGTTTACAGAATATCAACACTAATTTTATTTCTTTTTATATAAAAGATAAGCTTGTAAAACTCGTATGCCAAAAACAAGAAAAAAGATTAAAAAAAAAATACAACAAAAAAACAGCAATGTAAAAACTAAACATAGAAAATATACACTGAGCAACAATAGCTAACTTCAATTTAAAATTGAGCACAGGTCTGTCTGAAGGGAAAGCAGATCCCGCTTCACATAGGGTGTCCCTCAAGGGGTAGGTGATAATAAAAGATATTACTTTCAAGATCCAACCAGCAAACGACGTTTTTTATTTATGTTGTTGAGGGGGTTTCCTCATATGCATTAATCAATTCTAAAAAAAAGTTGACCGCTGGTTTGTGACCATGCCAAAAAAACTGATGCTTATACGTTTACCAACATTTAAAGAATTGACACAATTTCACAAAACCTATGCGTAGTTTATCTCGGATTTGCCTACTCATTACAAGATAAATTACAAAATTCGATGAGAAGCCGATAACCAAACATATGTCATTATACTTTGTAAGTCTAATGTACAATGGTATTGCATTTACTATTTTCAAGTTGCTCAGTGTAAAAGCAAACATTCTAACGACAAACACTGTCTCTGATAGCAAAAATATAATACAAATGACAACTACGGTTAATGCTGATGTTCGGTGTCTTTTCTGAATAATTGAACTATCTGTCCAAGGGAGATTTCTCCTCATGATTGTTAACTTACACGTTATATAGACTGTACATACAATAACCACTAGGCATGCTAAAACAGAACATCCGTTGACTATAGTGAATAAAGAAAGGTACATATTATACCCATGACTATAATATTCTAAATCAAAACAACATCTACCATTAATTGGGTCAATTATTAACGGCTTCCGGACACGAAAAATTGTCGTAAAAAAACAAAAACTAAAAATGAAAATTGAAATGCAACATATTGCATTTCTTCTGTTTCTTATATTTGATTTACTCCAGATTGGAAATAGAAGAGCAACAGTTTTTTGTAAACATAGAAGTGCTGTTAAAAGAATAGACACAAAATGAAAGCTATACATCAAATCATTAATCACCATGGTAATTAAACATTCTGCAATGTCAAAATGGTACCACCATATTTCTTCATTGTAAGTGTCAACATGATGACCATATTTGTGATAGGCTATTAATGTTAGACCGTTCATCAACAGTGCTGTCATACTATCAGATATAGCCAAAGCTGACATCAGAATGGTAACTGGTGTTCGGTTCTCCTTTTGCAGAAATATAAACAAAACAAAGCCGTTTAACAATATAACTACCAGTGCTACTGTTGACGTTACGTAAACAATTGTTGAAGGTGGCAAAGTAACGTGAATATCCGCGTATCGGCCCAAGTCGCTGCAGGATAAGTATGTTTCATAACAGGCGTTCTCATGAGTAAGATTCATTAAATTGTCAAAACTGAGAAGAAACGTGTTATCCATGCTCAATTTCAAGCCATTCGTATAAAGAAAGTGAATGAATTGTTCTTCACATGTTCGGTATTTCAGAATGACAAAGATATCTACTTCATAAGTGTGTGTATATAAACTTGCGATAATAATACCATGTACATAAGAAATACTTTGCAGCGAAAATTCAATGTTAATTTGATTAGTGAAGTAAATTTTATCCCAGCAGCTTGTCTGATTTGTCAGAAATCTGTAAATATCTTTATTTGTTATAACATTATTGTACTTTTCAACAAATGAGTTGAAACTTGATGTGCAGAGGTTATCTTTATCGATAAAATATATATTTACATCGGAAAAATACGGAATAGCGATGTTTTCGATAAGTCTGGTGCTGTATGTTACGTTTGGGTCACATAAGTTATTCCGAATAACTATTTCATTTTTACAAGGTCCAAGAAAGTCTTTCAAATATGTAACGTTAATCATTTGATATATAACCATATATATACTTTCTAATAGGAGGCTGGAACAATTCTCGCTAACGTCAACTGTGAAGTAATTAGAATCGTTGAACCACACCAAATACGACTCCCCGGATTTTTTGATAGGGTACAATCTTCCCCGTGAAGAAGGCGATGCAATATTTGTCAAATACGTTGGCTTGCAATTCTCTCGATTACCATATTCTAAAATAAATAATAATAACAAAAATATTGAAAGAACAGATATAAAAAAAGTAAGGAGATGCGGCGTTTTATTGACAATCAAACACAGACCGCTGTACTAAGGAACGAGGTAATACAAAATTACAAGCAAAACCCCAACCGTATAATAAGCTCTAAACCAATCTGGCACGACACAGATGTTTTGTATGGATTTTTTAAGTTCATGCATCTTGAACGTATAGTCCTATTAAGGATGTACTGATGTGTAAATTTAAAAAAAATAAGAATCTAAAATGATAACACAAGAGTATGAGTTAAGGAACAACATGGCTTAAAATATAGATAAGAATTTATCTTAAATATATATTAGGGGCATCAATGGCCAATGGATTGGTCTAAGATGTCGAACTACTGTCTCATAACCCTGTCAATACTGAGGTTGTTAGTTCGAAACCCGCACGAGGAAGATGCCCTCAACTTGAATTTTTACTGACAAATTTTGTAAGTTTTTCTACCAATAAAAACTGACAACAACAAATAAACTCAATGAAGTTTAAAATGGCGTAAAACACCATTCAATCAATCAATAAATAAATAAAATTACACATCATAACAGTTTTATTAGCAATTTGATTCTTTAAAAACGTAACTTATAAAAATCTGAAAGATTCACATCTTGCTCTCTACAAATTCTGATCTTTTTACATATGATAGCTGAAAGCAGAGGAATTGTATTTTGTTGGGTATCACTTGCATTGACAACGTACAAAAATGTATATTTGTTCCGCCTAACAGATGATCTTCTGCAATAATACTTCCTCCTGTTGTAACATCTACCGTATTGTTTATTCCAGTGGAAATAATTTTCTAGGATATGTTTGCAATTTGGAACTTATAGTATGACAGCATTTTCATTTTATAGAGTAGTTTATTTTTACATCCTTAATTGAAAAATGAAAAAAATGAATGGTAATGTAGGCCTGATGTTACTACGAAAATCAAACTATCAAGAACGCGACCGCAATATATACTGATTAAGTCCGAGAGGGAAATATTTGGTTTAAGTGTTCACGATAAAGGTGTATCGAGACAATATTTTTAAACGCACCAGATTTATGTACTCTAGCACCTGCCAAATGATTTGCCTTTTTGTATATATCTTCTTGCACCAGATGCGCACTCTGACAATACATATCTTTAGATACAATGTATACTCGAAACCAAAATGTTTGGAATTGCTAAACTTATCAAAAAGATGACCAGGTTAAAAAACAACATTATAACCAAAGCTGGTCAACTTGACAATACCTTCATTGGAATTGTTGAACTTATTAAAGACTATTAACCAAACAAGACAAAGATTATAGCCATATCTTGTCAACTTGATAATACAAAACCCATTAAACGAAACTAATTTATGAAAAGCTGGTTTTATACTCACTCGTTTTTTCTGCAGGATACATTTCTACACTTGGTTCTGAAGATACAACATAGACCTGCATGTCATATGAGTTCTGCTGTGGATTAACACTATCGTGAATACTGTTCTCATAGCTTGCTAAACCATGTATTGTCTGAATGACGAAAACTAACACTGTAAACATTTTCACCATGACTTACAATGACACCCAATGTGCCTGTAGACTTATTGGCAGGGTGTGAATAAAACATTTTACGAAAAATAACCTATATACAGGATGTTTGGGAAAGGTCGAAAACAGTTTTAGCATTAGTCATTTTTCTAAGTGATAAACAAAATGTTTAGAACACTACAGTCTTCGCTTCATGAAACGGAATTAACTACTTAACTAATACACTAAGTTATATTGTTATACATCATAGATCCGCTTAATGAAACAAGTGTTATTTATAAAGATCTTTTGTTACGAAAACAATGAGTTTAGAACACAGGATGTGACGAACGGGGAAATCTCTGCTTCAACATTCCCCAAACAAAGTCCATTGTTATTTGTAACAATATAAATTAAGAAATTAGTAATACTGTTACAAATTAAACCCACATTTTAGAAAATTCAAAACATTAATTAATTATTTATATCGAATACAACAATAACCCTTTAAATATTCCTTTGTTTGAAGGTATCTTTATTATCCCAGTCACATGTCTCTATTCTAAACCATTGATCTTTTAAAATGGGGATTCTAACTCCCGTACATCCCTGCCCCTCGTTTTCCAGTTATGTAAGGACCGATCCGAGGATGGGGGTTCCGCGGGTTGGACCGACTTTAACTTAAAAGAGTAATGCACATTAATTGTTAAATCCACCCTTTCTCTTCGGCGTGGAAACCTGGCTTGATTAGCCACAGATTGCCCCCAAAAAGTCAGTTCATAAATTATAATAAAATTGAGAATGGAAATTGGGAATGTGTCAAAGAGGCAACAACCCGACCAAATAAAAAAAACAACAGCAGAAGGTCACCAACAGGTCTTCAATGTAGCGAGAAATTCCCGCACCCGGAGGCGTCCTTCAGCCCCTAAACAAACATATACTAGTTCAGTGATAATGAACGCCATACTAATTTCCAAATTTACACAAGAAACTAAAATTTAAATAATACAAGACTAACAAAGGCCAGAGGCTCCTGACTTGGGACAGGCGCAAAAATGCGGCGGGGTTAAACATGTTTGTGAGATCTCAAACCTCCCCCTATACCTCTAACCAATGTAGAAAAGTAAAAGCATAACAATACGCACATTAAAATTCAGTTCAAGAGAAGTCTGAGTCTAATGTCAGAAGATGAAACCAAATAAATTAAACAAAATGACAATAATACATAAATAACAACAGACTACTAGCAGTTAACTGACATGCCAGCTCCAGATTTCAATTAAACTGACTGAAAGATTATGATTTCATCATATGAACATGCATCTTTGTATGTTGAGTGTGTCTTGTAGTCGGATTTCTAATACAGACACAGCTATCCTTATGTATCTCCAAAAATGTTTGTTTATTTTCGAGAAGAAGGGGAGCTAATTTTTTTTAATGAAACCGTATGATAAAAGAAAAAAGTTATGAATACCTTTATTAGAATGCTACAGGTAAGTACTTTAAGTTATACTATTGCCTTTATTATTAGTATCTTCTACCAAACCCAACGCTTGCCACAAAATGTCGTCTGTCTTATACCATGTCCATATTGAAAACTGCAAATACCAGGAGCATGATGTTTTTTTTTGTAATAAGAATACACGAAACGGTCAACATTGACCTGCTGATCCATATTATTACATGGTTTTAACGGGAATATGCAATTGTAAAATATACGCACAGTTGAAGAGTTATATCGTAAATTATGCCTCTGGCTATGTTTATCTAGTTGTAAGGTGTTATACCACTTAGGCGGGCAAAGAATTACATAATTTACATAAAATACTTTCTACGTATGAATCTCATGTTCAAATTATTTAGGTAACTTTGGTATCAAATGATGTCTGTATAACTGGTCTTCATTCCTTAATACTCTTTGATATATAATTTGTCTGTTTGTCAGATTTGCAGAAGCTGTTTTGGTTCATCTGAAATTCCAGGAATCAGTTTTTTATATGCCGTTAAATGTAAGACGTTTTTTCAGTATAAGGCACCATAAAGAGTTGCTCTGACATGCAATGTTTGGTATTTTATTTGAAATTTAAAAAGAACTCATACATTACGATCGAATCAACAAATGTTAAAAAGGCCAAATGAAGTACAAAGTCGAAGAACGTTTAGAACCTGCATACTATTTATAGTGTTGTATGTCCTTTATCAGTTTATATGCCTTTTGTCAACAATAAAACTGTTGGTAGGTGTAAATGAACTATCCGTTGTAAAAAGAGTATATGTTAACGACACAATGAAACAATGTACAAATAAACTGAATAATCATTACATGTAATTTTCAGATTATACATATATATAGATATACGTCTAGTTTAAAGTGCCATGTTGATTTTTGAAAAATATGCATATATTATCGACAACAAAATATAGCATGTGTTTTAATAACTAGACTATGGAAATACCAAATCATAGTTGTGTGGTAAATAATTCAGACCATTCAAGGACTACAGCTATTTGTGTGGTAAATAATTAAGATCAATCGCGGACCAGAGCTATTTGCCCTGCTCTTTATCTTTAAGTGGGGAACAAACCAGTGTTTTTGTATACGCCAAAGTTTAAACCCCAAATAATCCTGAAACTGGTTATTGTATCTTTTCTTCAATACAAGAGGTAACTATTATAAGCCGGAACCGAAACGAAACGTCAAATGCTAACTATAAACATTGAAGTCCTTGACTCAAAGTGATCCTTGCTTCCTAAGGAAATAAATAATTATATTAAGATAAAGCATACTTAGTATGTATATTTTAGCAAATACTTCGTATGTAGTTTTGGATAGATACTTAAGAATATTTACCAAACGGCTGTGCTTTCAACTGTACATTGTAATTTTTTTACATTAACATTTTAGTAAGTAGCTTAAAACTAAACGTTCGCTTCTTGTTTATTTCAAAGGTACAGAAACTATAAAAAATAACATAATATTATATCTTAAACTCTCAAAATACAAAACTGTCTTTTAATTATTACAGTCGAACCACTAGTGCACATTTACGACAAAGAGGGACTAAAGATACCAGAGGGGCATTCAAACTCATAAATCGAAAATAAACTGACAACGTCATGACTTAAAATTAAAAAAAGACAAACAGACAAACAAAAGTTAGACACCACAAATTAGAAAACTAAAGACTAAGCAATTCATTCTCCACCAAAACCTGGGGTGAATCAAGTCGTGTTGCTTATGTAGGTACGAAGCCATTCAAAAGTCTCATTTTGTAGGGCACATTCAAGGAAAGAAGACGGGATAGAGGTTATGACGGTTTGAACATATCCGCTATAGTGAGTGAAACAGATATTCCATAACGGTCAACCAACAAGTCATAGCGTATGTAAAATTTACGAAGGAAGGATTGAAACGTTACCGATTCTAACTCGTGGTTTAATAGCTTGTTTGTGAGCAATACCAGTCTATCAAGAAAATCATGATAGGAAAGAAAAGGAAAAGATTCAATGCAAAAAGGAGCAAACTATTCAAATGTATCTAGGATAACCTTCCCTGAGCTAATTGAAACCTTACATTCTTATAATTTCAAAGTGTAAACGGAAAATTTTTAAATGTCCTGTTATAAATTATAATAGTACAAAAGTACCAAAGAACTGACTATTGAGCTGATGATACCCTCGGGAATGAAAGTACGCCAGTAGAGATATCGACCCAGTAGTGTATAATAAAAAAACAACACGTTCTAACTTTTATACATTATAACATTAAAGGGTTTCAAATTAAACTTGATGAAAAAAACCCATATTAGGCATGCTAATCAAATTATATTCACTTCAGTCAAAACTGTACTGATACAATATAGAAAGTCATTATTAGACGACGTAAACAGTATTGTGCAATTTAGATGTACATGTATATAACCATAAATGATCAAGTTAAACTTTTTTCTAATTCTTGAATATATAATGCTTAACTAATTCCAGCAAGGGTGACTAGGGAATAGAAATATGGTCATTTGGGCTCCTCCAACTGGTACTAAAACTTTTGCTAAAGTGCACGTGGGGTGGCCGTTTGTCTGTTTCTGCGGTATGAATCAAGTTGTCAGCCACGTCCGGTCAGATTGGGGACGTTAAATTTGATGCCTCGTGTAAAGAGGATGCCACGCTCTGTGCACTCTAAGAACCCTTTTAACAACTCTTTAAGGGGTTCGTTGGTGGTCTGGTGCTATGCAAAATTCCTCTCTTTAACCAATATACCCTAGTTGTCCAGTAGCAAGCCAAATTTTTCTACCATCATCCCGGATGACCTCTATTACAACACTCTAATTGGCAAACATACTACATCTTATTATATTTACATATTGGCATATATATTGACATATACAATGCAAGGATTTCTAATACTAATATTTTCATAAGACTTTTTGTTAAATATAAAATATGTTTTTTTTGGCAATATAACATTCATCAATATTGAAAGTTCAACAGACTGCAATACATATAAAGTTAGGAAAATATCAAAACTAATAACTGTTACAACACTTTGCAATAAAAGTAATGAAAAAGAAATGTAATGAGTCATAACCAGTTTTACAATTTCCATGTAGATGTGTTGTGAATCTTTGTGATTTATTGAATTGATGATGTTTGAAGGTATTATTCGATTACATTATTTTGATTTTTTTGTAATCATATGTTATCATAATTAATTTATTATTTTTTTATCATTTCCTTTGAGATTTCATTTAATCATTAGTTTAGAAATAGTAATTTATTAGATTTCATTGAAAGTTATCATACTAATCTCTGATATTTGTTGATCAAAGCTGCATTGTATTATTTAACCAATCGTGATCAATTCGGTATGCTTACGATCAATCTTAGTCGTAAGTGTTTTATAAGACTGACTCCAGGAGTTAGACAAAATGATTGTTGTAAAGTAACAATAGATCAAGCATCACTCAGTTTATGGTGTCGTTTTATTCTATACTTTTTAGAATCCGACTACAGTGAAGTAAACGTGCAAATTAACTAAAAAAATATCGAATACGGATTAGGTTATCTATGCCTAACAATGCATACTATCTGAAAGCCAAGCCGAAACAGCTGAACAGATAACGTAACGGATATTAACAACCAAATCCAATTTCAGCTTAGGAAAAGTAGTTTAAACCATAGATTATCATACTTTCAAAAGATGTCTGAAATAAATATTGTTGCATAATGGTAGCATAAAAGGGAGGTACTTGAATTATAGGGTTTTAACACGGAAATTTAGTTATTCACAATGGCATGAGAAACAACTTTGCATTATGTTGGATTGCTAGGGATGTTGTTGATCAATCTTCTATTATGCTCCGGTCCGATAATAATTAAACAAGTTAAATGTATGTTCATATTGTAGAACTATATGTTTACATGTAAATTGTCATGTTCATATGCATATTGTCAAATTCTTATATGGTCTAGTACACAGTAAACCTGCATTTTATATATGTCCTGCTCTGAATGTATACTATTTACAGAGATGTTGTTATTATAGATTAACCCACATAATTTCAGAATGACGAAAATCAAAACTATGTACATTTTCACCATTACAGTTGATGTGCTTATAGAGTTATAGTCATGATGTGTATCGAATAGATGCTACACACATATACAGGATGTTTGGCAGATTGAACATTTACAAGGAATATGTCAGATAGTCATTAAACTGATTGAAACTTCATCGAATGACTTTTGAAAATTTTTTAAATCAGTATTGCTGTTTCAAATGTCGGAAAACTGTTTTAGTATTTATTATACTACTCAAGCAAACTATTAAAAGAAGGACCCTTACATTGAATGTCATATTGTTTGTTATGGAGATCTGTATAAACAAAACTTGTTTGCATGCAATAAAAATTAAGTAGGAGTATTAAAATGAAAAGAAAGAGGAGAAAGTTAAAATACGTACGTCTTGTGATTAATCAAAAACTTAGAAAAACTACAGTATATACTTAATCAAAACGTATAGACAACCAAGCCATTATATTCATCAATGTTAGTCAACACATATGAATTGTTGTAACTAACAAAACGCAGGTGTTAGATAAAAGTCCATTGCAGTAGTAAGAGAAAAAACATATTGTTGTGAAGAATCAAAAGACCAAGTATCACTCAATTTTTGTCGTTTTATCTAAAATTTATTGAATCCGACTGCAGTGGTATGTGGAAGTTTTCATTATCAATTTAGAATAATCGGTCGGATGCCAACTAAGTACTATTAAACAGCGAAAAATAGCCCTTATAAAACATATTACTGTAACGAAATTTCCGTTATTTACCCTGCTTTGTCCAATAGCTGAGGCGAATAAGATAGTTCATATCTGTAAGGCTTTTTTCCCCGGACACCAGTCCGTGTACCACTCCCTTTAAGAATCCAAGTCAATTGTTATAACGGTGAAGACCAAATGATTTTTTTATTTTTTTTTAGAGTTTTTTTTTAAAATTTTTTTTAGAGGATGATTTAGTTTTATTGATCGATCTGAATATGATATTCTATATCTATCAGGTTATTTTTTCTTCGAAACCAGTTCGTGTATCATTCCTTTTCATTTAACTTTTTTTTACGTTTGTTTTTTTTTATTGATAGCTGTGAGTAGTATAGTCTATATGATTTTTTTTAAATACTGACGATGTTCCTTCACATTTTTCTCTAAATAAAAAGGCTAAACTAAATATAAAGTTTCTTTTCATTTATTGTTGTAAACTCAACTAGTATACATATATTTGTTTAGGAGACACCGAATAGACGCCTTCGGGTGCGGGAATTTCTCGCTGCGTTGAAGACCTTCTGCTGTTGTCTGTTCTATGGTCGGGTTGTTGTTCCCTTGAAACTTTCCCCATTTCCATTCTCAATTTTATAATTGGTATCTCTATATGTAATTTAAGTTATCTAATGTTGCAATTTAACATCTTTTGTTATAACAAATAAAACGTAAGGACTACCTGTGAATGATTACCTAAAACGGACCTAAATATGTACCTTCTTTTTACTTCAAAATCATAGTGTCTTTTTATGAGAATTATCTCATTGACAGTCACATCAAATCATTATGTATCATATCGATTGTGTGTTTGTGTCGGAAAGCATCAAGTACACGAAGTTCTTCAGGAAATGTAATCACTAAAAATGTTTTTTTATTATTTCAGAATTGTGTAGTGTTTTTTTTAAATCGCACCCACTGTATTTGTTAGAGCACATTAATGTTTTCCTAAAATAAATACGTTTCTCGTTTCATATAGATAAGACCGTTGGTTTTCCCGTTTGAATGGTTTTACACTAGTAATTATGGGGCCCTTTATAGCTTGTTGTTCGGTGTGAACCAAGGCTCCGTGTTGAAGGCCGTAATTTGACCTATTATGGTTTACTTTAAAAAAAATGTTATTTGGATTGAGAGTTGTCTCATTGGCACTCACCCCACATCTTCCTACATCTATGTATATATAGATGTTTTTTTTCTGTTTTCTTCTTGTGTGTAAACACTGATAAATGAGTTATGTTCTTCTAATATATGTTGTGATGGTATGATACTAAACCCCTAACGGGAAGGATTGTGTCTGATATTCATATGATGAAATCATAATCTTTCAATCATTTTAACTGAAGTTTGGAGCTGGCATGTCAGTTAACTGCTAGTAGTCTGCTGTTTTTTATGTATTATGGTCATTTTAATTATTTTCTTTGGTTTCATCTTCTGACATCATACTCAGACTTTTCTTGAAATGAATTTTTAAATGTGCGTATTGTTATGCATTTACTTTTCTACATTGGCTAGAGGTATAGGGGGAGGGTTGATATTTCATCAACATGTTTAACCCCGCCGCCTTTTTTGCGCCTGTCCATAGTCAGGAGCCTCTGGCCTTTGTTAGTCTTGCATTTTTTAATTTTAGTTTCTTGTGTACATTTGGAAATTAATATGGCGTTCATTATCACTGAACTAGTATATATTTGTTTAAGGACCAGCTGGAGGACGCCTCCGGTGGCGGGAATTTTTCGCTACATTGAAGACCTGTTGGTGACCTTCTGCTGTTTATATGGTCGGGTTGTTGTCTCTTTAACACATTCCCCATTTCCATCCTCAATTTTAATTTTACTGATAAAAAAATGTATAAAACAATCAAGTTATCGACTTATCAAGCAATCGATTAATCGGTCAATTAATCAAATTATGAATCGGTATATCTATTGATCAGTTCAATAAATCAATTTATCAATCGAAATGTGTATCATTAAAGAAATATTTGTTTAAAGCATTTGCTTAGAAAGAAAACTGAATGTGAAGTTTTATTTTGTATATTTTGGGAAAGAAAGCTGTGTATGTCTTATGTTATGGTATCGATATGACTGCTACCTGTTATCATAATAAAGTTTGTTCGTTAAACTTTGTGTCCTCCATTGAATTCAATCATTGAAACATAGTCCGGCAAAAAAAAAAACACCAATGAAGCTGATTTTTTTATTTTAAATGTTATTACAAAATTTGATATCAACAAGAATAACAACAACTACAAAGCTAAACTATAGTTAATATAATTGATTTTAAATGGCAATATAATAAAATTGATGTGATATATATGAAACATATGAAATTTCAACATATTTAACACGTTTAAAATAATAATATTTTAATAGAATAGTTGACAAAAACAAAAATAAAATAATGATGAATGTCTTTATATATCAATGGGATCATCAGTGATCTTTTTTTTTTTTAAATCACCACTCCTGTTGTGTTTACAATACGTATACAATATACAGTAAAAAAAACGTGCGCAGGCTTACAACATATCAATGTATCCAATGGCTTTTTCAAGTCATAAAAACTATTTTCATCACTAGTATGAATGCTATGTCAATCTCAATTAATAATATCAACCGTCATATGATCAATAATCATGTTTATTTACAGAATTTAGGAAAAAAATGATACATTATCATGCTTATTAACAAAAGGTTTGCCATGATTTCATGGATTTGACCAATTACCATGCATTTTTTAAATTCAAATGAACCATCTGTTGATCCATTATCTTTCATATTGTCCAAATAAAGTCATCATTGAACAGTTGTCATTCATATCGGCAGAATATTGGCCATCATTGATCAATTATGCTTTATTCTTAATATCACCCATGAATTGATAAATCATCTTTCATATTTTCAGAATATCAGCCATCATTGAACAACTTTCATTCTTATGTACATAATATCACCCATTTATTGATAAATTAACTTTCATATTGTCAGAATATCAGCCATTATTGTTCAATTATCTTTCATATTATAAAATTATCTGCCATCAGTGATAAATTATAAATCTTAAGTGTGCAATATCAGTTCTCATTTGATCAATAATCAGGATCTTTATTTACTGATGATAAGCAGCAGTTTATCAAGAGGCTTGCTTATAGACAAAACATCAATCAAATTCGATCCAATATCATGCTTGTTGTTCGGTGTGAGCCAAGGCTCCGTGTCAAAGGCCGTACTTTAACCTATAATGGTTTACTTTTTAAATTGTTATTTGGCTGGAGAGTTGTCTCATTGGCACTCACACCACATCTTCCTATATCTAATTATATACAAACCATCAATTACATTCGATCCAATATCATGTTTATTTATTGAAATGTCGACATCATTTAATCAATTATCATGTTAATGTTCTGAATATTGGTTATCATTTGATTTTTAATGGATATCAGCCACATTAAAAAGTACAAAATATCAACAATCAATTTATTACATATCAGGTTGGTTTTTTTTACCAGGAAATCCAACATCTCTTTATCAATTATGCCTATTTACAGAAAATCCGACATCACTTTGTCGAAAAGCATACGTGTTTATAGAAAATCCTACATCACATTATCAAAAATCATGCTTATTTACAGAAAATCCAACATCACTTCATCAAGTGTCATGCTTATTTATAGAAAATCCTACACACTTTTATCAACTATCAGTCTTTTTTTACAGAAAATCCAACAAGCACTTTATCAAATATCAGCTATTTTTTAAAAGAAAATCCAACATCACTTCATCAAATATCATGCTTATTTATAGAAAATCCTACACACTTTATCAAATATCAGTCCTTTTTTCACAGAAAATCATTCGTCACTTTATCAAATATCAGTTTTTTCTTACAGGAAATCCTACATTCCTTTATCAAATATCAGTCCTTTTTTACAGAAAATCCAACATCACTTCATCAAGTGTCATGCTTATTTATAGAAAATCCTACACACTTTTATCAACTATCAGTCTTTTTTTACAGAAAATCCAACAAGCACTTTATCAAATATCAGCTATTTTTTAAAAGAAAATCCAACATCACTTCATCAAATATCATGCTTATTTATAGAAAATCCTACACACTTTATCAAATATCAGTCCTTTTTTACAGAAAGTCCTCCATCAGTTTATCAATCATCAGTCCTTTTTCACAGAAAATCCAACAATCACTTTATCAAATATCAGTCCTTTTTTCACAGAAAATCATTCGTCACTTTATCAAATATCAGTTTTTTCTTACAGGAAATCCTACATTCCTTTATCAAATATCAGTCCTTTTTTACAGAAAATCCAACATCACTTAAATGAAATATCAGACTTTTTTACAGAAATTCCTACATCACGTTTTCAAATATCAGTTCTTTTATTACAGAAAATCATACAACACTATATCAAATATCAGTCCTTTTTTAAAGAAAATTCTACATCACTTTATCAAATAGCAGTCCTTTTTTATAGAAAATCATTCGTCACTTTATCAAATATCAGTTCTTTTTTACAGAAAATCCTACATTCTTTTTATCAAAAATCAGTTTTTTTGTGCATAAATTCTACATTACTTTATCAGATAGCAGTCTTTTTTTTACAGAAAATCCTACATTCTTTTATCAAAAATCAGTTTTTTTGTGCATAAATTCTGCATCACTTTATCAAATATAAGTCCTTTTATACAGGATATCCCACATTCCTTTTTCAAAATATCACTTAAGTAAAATATGCTTACAATCAACAATTCTTCAATGATAATTAATAACGACTATCAAAATGATGTAAAGTTGAAGCCATTCTTAAAGAAGGAATCAAAGTAATGTATGAGTGAGAAGTACGTCTTAATGTAAAATGTTTCCCTAAATCAAAATGATTTAGACAACAATTCTTTTACAGCATATTTCAATAACTTTGAATAACTTGCACATTAAGATGCTTTGAATACTCATATGAAAAGACAGCCGAAACACCATGGCATATAAAAAAAAACAAAAAACCAACAAAATATCTTTGACCACCTTAAATAAGGTGTATTCGAAGGGACAGCAGATCCTGCTTCCCGTGTGGCGTCTGTCACGGAAAAATTGATAATAATGGGTTATAATGTCACGATACAACGACAAACGAAAAGAAAACCCCACCAAAATGCATTTGAGTATGTTTCCTCACATTAATCAATTCAATCGAAGTTGACAGTTTGTGCGTGACCATGCATGGAATTATTACTTAAATGTTTACCAACATTTGAGGGATTGAAATAATTTACCAACATTTGAGGGATTGAAATAATTTCTCAAAACCATTGCGTAATTTATCTCGGATTTGCCTTCCCATTACAAGATAAATTACAAAATTCAGTGAGAATCCAACGACCAAACATATATCATTATAGTTTGTTAGTCTAGCGTACAATGGCATTGCATTTAGTATTTCCAAGTGACTAAGTGAAAACGCCAACTGTCTAACAATAAACACAGCCTCTGATAACAAAAATATGATACAAATGGCAAATACGGTTAATGCTGATGTTCGGTTTCTTTTCTGAATAATTGAACTATCAGTCCACGGGAGATTTCTCCTCATGATTGTTAACTTACATGTTATGTAAATTGTACATGCAATAACCAGTAGGCATGATAAAACAACACATCCGATAACTATAGTATATAAATAAAGATTTACATCATAACTATGACTAAAAAATTCAAAATCAGTACAACATTGGCCATTTATCGGTTCAGCATATGATAGCTTCTCGACACTGGCAATGGCCGAAAAAATACAAAAACTAAAGATAAAAATTGAAATTGAACATATTGCATTTCTTCTGTTTCTTATGTTTGATTTACTCCAAATTGGAAATAGAAGAGCAATAGTTTTCTGTAAACATAAAAGTGTTGTTAAAAGAATAGACACAACATGAAAGCTATACATTGAATGAAAAATCACCAAGTTAGTTAAACATTCTGAAATGTCAAAAAGGAACCACCGTAGTTCATCATTGTAAGTGTTAACATGGTGACCATATTTGTGAAAGGCTATAAATGGGAGAACGTTCATCAGCAGTGCTGTCATACTATCAGATATCGCCAAAGCTGACAAAAGAATGGTAACTGGTGTTCGGTTCTCCTTTTGTAGAAATATTGATAAAACAATCCCGTTTACCAATATAACTGTCAGTGCTACTGTTGACGTTACGTAAACACTTGTTGAATGTGGCAGTAAAACATTAACATCCTTGTATTGGACCCAAGTTCTGCAGTCTAGGTAGGTTTCATAACAGGCGTTCTTACGAGTAAGATTCATTAAGTTATCAAAACTGAGGAAAACTCTGCCATTCTTGACCACATGAAAGTCAGTGGTATAAAGGGAACGAATAAATTGTTCTTTACATGTTTGGTATTTCACAAATAAATGGATATGTGTTACATATCCAAAATGTTTGGTATATAAAATTGCATGATATTGTGTATTAGAAATACTTTGCAGCAAAACCTCAATGTTAATTTGATTAGTGAAGTGAACTTTGTCCAAGCAGATTATTTGACTCTCAAAAAATCTGTAAATATCTTCGATTTTGATACGATTATTGTACGTTTGAGCATATGCTTTGAACCTTGACGTGCAAATATTGTCTTCATCGATGAAATATATATTTACATCGGAAAAGTACGGAATAACGTTGTTCTCTTTAAGTCTGGTGTTGTATGTTACGTATAGGTCACACAATTTCATTCCATTTAGGCAAAGTTCGAGATTGCTTTTCAAATATGGTATGTCTAAAATAAAGAATAAGAATTACATTGAAAGGGTAGATATTAAAACATAATCAGATATTACGTTTGGTTGACAATTGATCATTAACCGACGGATAATAAGGGACGAGAACATACCAAACTACAAACAAAACTGAAACTATATTGTAAGCTCTGAAGTACTCCGTCAAGACAAAGATTGTTTGTAGACGTTTTTGTTTTGCTTGTTGCATCTTTTACATATATAGTCCTCATAGGTTAAAAATTATTTTAAATATATTAAAGAGGCCTTATTGGCCTTAACGTTTGTCTAAATAGTCGAACTACTGTATAACTACACAGTTAACCCTGAAGTTATAAGCTTCAATCCCGAATCAACGAAATCGCGCAAACATGACAAAACTCGGGTTGAACACCAATCAATCAATCAATTAATAATATAAGACAACGGGACAGTTATTTTACCAATTTATTTCTTTTAAGATGAAACTAATAAAATTGTGAGAGCAGTAATGTAGTGCTTAGTGCATCGGACTTATATCATAAAGTTTCCTGGTTCGATGCCCGTCACGGGATGAAACACCAATTGCGAGTATGGTATGAGGAAACGATGATAGTCCGTCGGAAGGGAACGAAAAATCGCTGACCTATGTTTAGAGAGAGCCATATATCTTGCACGTTAAAGACACTCTTGTAGTTTTTGAAAAAAAAGCAGGCTGATGCCGTTATAAAGCAGCACTCGCACCCGCAAAGTGGAAAGGGATTAATATAAGTAGCAAACATGTTTCCCCGATCCACTTTAAACAAAAATGTTTAAATTAAATAAAGTAATTACAAACCTGATATATTCTCATATTGTTTCGTACAACATCTGAAAATTTGTTAGATCTTTTAACATTTGATACAATGTAGATGCAAGGAGAGGGATTGTTTTTGCATCTTCATTTGATAGAGAAGCTCTATTGTGTAGGACCTATATGCTTAATTGACAATTGTAAAATTAATGAATGATAATGTAGGCCTAATGTTACTTGGAATATCAAACTATCAAGCATGCAATCGAAATATTGCTGAAGCCAGAAAGAGTCCGAGAGAAAAATGTTGGATTTTAGTATTAATAATAAAGGTTAATTTAGACAATAATTTTGAACGCACCATATTTATGAACTTTCTAGCACTTTTCAAATGGGTTGCCGATGTGTACACATATCAATTAGAACGTGATTAAAAGCAATACTGCTCATTGTGTCATTGCATTTAATAATGATTTTGGGACAAATAACTTCCAGATTTTTGCAGACTTAAAAAATGCTATTTCCAAAAAGTCCGAAAACAACTTTCAAACTTGCTAACAAAACTTAGAGCTTAGTTTCTATAGTTGTGCGCCATGTAAGTTGTACTTAAATACGTCAATATCACATCCTGTTTTAACAAAATGCTTTATGTATACAGTTGTTTTAACATGCTTAAGGGGAGACAATTGCTTATACTGCACATAATATTGTAATTTTATGTAAACCCATCATCTCATCTGGAGTAGAGATGATGGGTTTACATAAAATAATCACAGATGTTTACAGAATAAGATGTAATGTATTTGACATAAATAAAACTCTACAAAAGAAATCAAATTCACACAATCTCCATATAGATTAAAAAAAACCAATTAAACAATAATTTAAAATTAAATGTTCAATTCTAACTGTTAGACTCACATACACAAACTACATATAACCTAAACAAGAACAATTAAACAACAATGTTCATTTTGAGCTTTTTTATACTCACAAACACAAACTCAAAAATCGCAAAAAACAAATAACAATACTGACCTACCTTTTTAGTGATTGCAATGTGATAATCCTGACCTTCTGCAAACAGACTAAATAATGCCAATTAAACAATATTATTCATTTCAAGCTGTTTTATTCTCACATACACAAACTACATATAGACTAGACACAACCAATTAAACAATAATCCTCATTTCTAGCTGTTTTATACTCACAAATACAAACTACATATGGACTATACACGACCAATTAAACAATAATCCTCATTTCTAGCTGTTTTATTCTCACAAACATAAACTACATATAGACTAGACACGACCAATTAAACAATAAAATAAATGTTCAATTCTAACTATTTTAGACTCACATACCCAAACTATATATAACCTAAACAAGAACAATTAAACAACAATGTTCCTTTTGAGCTTTCTTATACTTTCAAACACAAACTACATATAGACTATAGTCGCCATCAGCTGAAATTCGTAGCGGTTATTGGTAAAAATATTTATCAACCACGTTCACTCATGAAATAGTTTTCACATTCCATTCAGAAATCGCAAAAAGAATAACACTACTGACCTACCTTTTTAGTGATTGCAATGTGATAATCCTGACCTTCTGCAAACAGACTAATCAATGCCAATTAAACAATATTATTCATTTCAAGCTGTTTTATTCTCAAATACACAAACAACATATAGACTAAACACGACCAATTAAACAATAATTCTCATTTCTGGCTGTTTTATACTCAGAAACACAATCTCCATATAGACATAACAAAACCAATTAAACAATAATTTAAAGGTTCAATTCTAACTTTTTTATTCTCACAAGCACAAACTACATATAGACTATACACGACCAATTTAACAATAATCCTCATTCCTAGCTGTTTTATACTCAGAAACACAATCTCCATATAGACTAAAAAAAACCAATTAAACAATGTTCAATTATATCTGTTTTTTACTCACATACACAAACTACATATAGACTTCACAAAACCATTTAACAATAATGTTCATTTCTAGTTGTTTTATACTCACAAATACAAACTACATATAGACTAGACATGACCAATTAAACAATAAACCTCATTTCTAGCTGTTTTCTACTCACTTATTGTCTCTACAGGATACATATCTATACTAGATTCTGACGATACACCATAAACCTCATTTCTAGCTGTTTTATACTCACTTATTGTCTCTACAGGATACATATCTACACTAGATTCTGATGATACACCATAAACCTTATTTCTAGCTGTTTTATACTCACTTATTGTCTCTACAGGATACATATCTACTCTAGGTTCTGACGATACACCATAAACCTCATTTTCAGCTGTTTTATACTCACTTATTGTCTCTACAGGATACATATCTACACTAGATTCTGATGATACACCATAAACCTCATTTCTAGCTGTTTTATACTCACTTATTGTCTCTACAGGATACCTATCTACTCTAGGTTCTGACGATACACCATAAACCTCATTTCTAGCTGTTTTATACTCACGTATTGTCTCTACAGGATACATATCTACACTAGATTCTGATGATACACCATAAACCTCATTTCTAGCTGTTTTATACTCACTTATTGTCTCTACAGGATACATATCTACACTAGATTCTGATGATACACCATAAACCTCATTTCTAGCTGTTTTATACTCACTTATTGTCTCTACAGGATACATTTCTACACTAGATTCTGATGATACACCATATACCTCGTTTCTTTGTGTTTTATACTCACTTATTGTCTCTATAGGAAACATATCTACACGTGGTTCTGATGATACACCATAAACGTCATTTCTAGCTGTTTTATACTCACTTATTGTCTCTACAGGATACCTTTTGACACTTTGTTCTGAAGACTCACCATAAACCTGCCTTGCATATCTATCCTGCTCCGGATGAATACCATTTACAGTGGTGTTGTCATAACAGGCTGATCCACAAATTTTCAGAACGACGAAAACCAAAATTGTATACATTTTCATCATTACTTAAAGCGACAGTTGATACACTCAACGACTTATATTCAAGATGTGCGGCGGAATAAATATTTCTATGGAATAAGCGAGATATATAGGATGTTTCGCAGATCTAACTTTGATAAGGAATATGTCAGATATTCATTAAACTTATTCGAATAACATAAAATGACTTTTTTAAATGTTAAATCGTCATCGCTGTTTCAAATACCAGAAAACAGATTAAGCATGTATTATATCATTCAAACGAATTTTATAGGAAAAACTGTCAAATTGAATGTCATATCATTTGCTCGATTAATCTGCAAAAATATATTTTTTTCTTTCACAAAAATAATATTCGTCATACTTTTATTAAAACAAAATCTTTGTCGATTAATATTGTCTCATGTTTTTGAAATGGCTAATAATCCATTGAAACACTAAAATACGGGCTACAAAATCACGTACTACTTCATACTCATGTTGCTCAAATGTGAAGAGAAGAATTAATTGACAATACATCCAAATGAGTTGTTAAAATGCGTTAAAATCCTTAATGCACCTCAAAGTGAAGTACCAATGAAATATAAAGAGAATTAAAACAAAATGTATCCGATATATATTGGACATAATGGCTTTTTTTATTTATTGGCTTAGCATTTATGAAAAGCAGACGATTGTACAGTCAATAAAAATGTAAAACATATTTAAACAAAACAGTACTTTAGATATCTTTTGTTTTAGAACTATTTTCACTCGCTGAAGCAGTACTACGTAGAACGGGGTTGTTCAATTTGTGAAATTTCAAATCTCAATCAGTACCCCTATCTGTGAAATTCTTTTTCATCACACAAATCCTTGTTTCCGATCATAGAAGAAGATAGCTACAATTGTCTCCTAACTAAAGTGAATTGCGCATCTTCACCCAAATGATGACCTCGCCATAATAGTACAGTGCCATTAATTCTCTCTCTTCAAAGAAATGTCAAGGTAACAATACAATTACATTAAAGTTCACACTATGATGTCCAATATATCTGGGGTTTGTTAGTTTAGTTTAAACATATTTATTTAGAGTGGATTGGGAAACAAGTTTTGCAACTTATATTAATCCCTTTCCACTTTGCGGGTGCGAGTGCTGCCTTGTAGCGGCATTAGCCTTTTCTTTTTCGAAATCTACAAGGGTGTCTTTTACGTGCAAGATATATGGCTCTCTCTTAACACGGGTCAGCCATTTATCGTCCCCTTCCGACGGACTATCATCGTTTCCTTAAGACCATACTCGCAAATGGTGTCAAGGGAGAGCCGAAAACTGAGTTCCTGAAATTTTCATCCCAAACGGGAATCGAACCAGGAACCTTTGGACTAGTAGTCCGATGCATTAACCACTACACCACGGCTCTGTTTTGCATGGGGTTTGTTAAACAACTCTGTTTATTTGCTTTTTATATCTGCTGTGAACACAAATTGAAACAGGCTATATTGACCATTGCTGAAAAACGAACAAATACACATACTGATGACATTGTACACTGTATCAAATAAGACTGTCTCCCTTCTTGTGGGTTCTATGTCAGGGTATGTGGCAACTGTACCATTTATATGGAATGCACAAGGCATTACAAAATGTAATAAGATACGATTTTTATCTCACCATATGTTTCAAAATCATTTTCACAATAGAGTGTCCATTTGGTGACGCATTAGGTAAAAATACCTTATATTCAACAATATTTACAAAGTTTACAAAGTTTGAACAACTGATAAAACCAAAAGGGAGCAAAGCGTATGTACTGAATATAATAGCACAGAAATAAGGACACGTGGTATTGTTGCAGTGAGTAAACTCTGCTTCCGAGTCCCGTTGTCATGTGGTATTTAAACCCCCAAAATAGTGAACCCGGGGTCAAAATACCATGCGGGGTATTTTTTTCCCATATGGTATTTTGACCCCCTCCCCCTTTTGCGGTATATTGCACCCTCCTCTTTTAGACAATTAAGATTACAGATTATCTAGTTTACAATTTGTTGACTATTTTTTAAATGGAGGTTTTTAGGAAGGGGTTCAATATACCGTAGGGGGGTCAAAATACCATGGCAAAGTAAAATTTCATAAAATCTTTTCCAGCATGTCAAATATATACATACTACTTATTGTAGTATCATTACTATATAAATGAGTTAGAACAGTTAGAATTTTTGAATTGGAGGGTGTATTAAGGGGTTCAATATACCGCAAAAGATTGGGGGGGGGGGAGAAATTCAATGGATAAGTAAAATTTTCAAATGTCTTTTCCAGCATGTTAATTACATACAAACAACTTATAAAGTATTATTGACTATATAAAGGAGTTAAAATAGCTTGATTTTTTTTTGCATAAAAGATCGATAGTTTGGGAGTTCAACATACCACAAAAGATCAAAATACCATTGTTCTCAATCTCTCCATCAAAGTTAGAATCGATAAAAGCATACCATTATAAGTCAAAGTACATATGGAATAGACAAAACCAACTAACCAATTATGTGAATTTTTAGATGTTTTATACTAACAAACACATATAGAATGAACAAACCAGTTAAACAATAATGTTCATTTCTAACTGTTTTATACTTACAAACACAAACTACTTATAGGGGGATGTCACATATCGACTAGACAAAACCAAGGAAATAATAATGTTCATATCAGCTCTTTTATACTTACAAACACAAACTGCATATAGACTATACACAACCGATTAAACACTAATGTTCATTTCGAGCTGTTTTATACTCACAAACAAAATCTTCATAGAGACTAGACCCAACCGATTACACAAAATGTTCATTTCTAGCTGTTTTATATTCACAAACACAAGCTACATATAGACCAGACAAAAACTATTAAACAATAATGTTTATTTCCAGCTGTTTAATACGCACAAACACAATAGTGAAAGACTAGACACAACCAATTAAACAACAATGTTCATTTCGAGCTGTTTTATACTCACAAACACAATCTTCATATAGACTAGACACAACCGATTATACACTAATGTTCATTTCGAGCTGTTTAATACGCACAAACACAATCTCATAGAGACTAGACAAAACCAATTTTACAATAATGTTTATTTATATCTGTTTTATACTCACAAACACAAACTGCAAATAGACCAGACAAAACCTATTAAACAATAATCCTCATTTCTAGCTGTTTTATACTCACAAGCACACACTACATATTTGGGATGGGTTTGGGGGTTGGGGGAGTCGGGGGTAAGAAGGGTCTTGATTCCGAAATCCCAGGCTTACAAATATGAAATCCGAGAATCTGAGGTCCCAAATTTAAAAAAAAATAAATCCCGGCATCCGAAAATTCGAAAAAAGAATTCCTTGATTCCGAAATGGTCAATCCCGAAATCCTGAGCTTAAAAACATCCGATCCCGATGTCCAGATAAATGGCCTATTCCCCCCTCATAAACCTCAAAACCAATTAAAAATAATGTTCATTTCTGGCTTACTTATGTCGCTACAGGATACCGATCTACACGAGGTTCTGACGATTCACTATAGATCTGCATTTCATATGTTTACTGCGCTGGATGCGCATTGTAGTCAGTTGTGTTCTCATAACAGGCTAACCGACATATTTTCAGAGAGAAGAAAACCAAAACTGTTTACATTTTTATCATGAATTAAAGCGACAGTTGATGAGCTCAAAGTCTTATATTCAGGAGGTGTGGTGAAAAAGATATCTATATGGTATATACGAGATATACTGGATGTTTGGCAGATTTAACATTTAGAAATATATGACAGATGTTCATTAAACTGATTAGAATATCATCAAAAGACTTCTTTTTTAATGTTAAACCGTTATCGCCGTAACAAATACCAGAAAACAGATTTAGCATTTATAATATCATTCAAACAATTGTATAGGAAAAACTGTTAATTTGAATATCATATTATTTGCACGATTAATCTGCAGAAATATGTTTTTATTTTTCACAAAAAAATCGTAGGAACTTTTATTAAAACAAAATCCTTGTCGAATCATATTGTCATATGTTTTTAAAGTGTCAAAAAAAACTTTGAAATACTAAAATACCCGTTAAAAAAATATGTATTACTTCATACTCATGTTACTCAAATGTGACGATAAGAATTATTTTACAATACGTCCAAATAAGTTGTTCAACTGCGTCAAAATCCGGAACGCGTCTTAAAGTGAGGTAACAATGAAATATAAGACATTAAGTTATAATTTTAATAAATGACTGAGCATAATAGTTTATGTTTTTATGAAGAGCAGAAGATTGTAAAAACTTTGGAGTGTATAATTGTTTGAACAAACTGAAGTTTACCAATTGTTTTTTTTTTTTTTAGATATTTCCGGTTGCTGTATTGCCCCATTGGAGATCTTTTTCATCACACATATCTTAGTTTACGATATTGACAGAAGAAATACTTCATAAGCTACCATTGTCGCCTACTGAAATGAATAACTCATATTCAACCAACTACTGACATAGCCAAAACAATAAATAGTACAGTGCCAAGTAACAATACAAATACATTAAAGAACACAATACGATTCTGTCCAATATATCTGGTTTTTTTATACAAAAAAAACTCTGCTTTTTATAGATGCTGTGAAAACACATTGAAACAGGCTATATTAAACATGGCCGAAAACGACCAATACAAATACTGTTTACATTGTACCCTAAACAAAATAAGACTGTCTCCCTTCGTGTGGGTTCTAAGTCAGGGTGTGTGGTAAGTGTACCATTAATATGGAATGCAGAAGATATTCATAAGATACGAATGTTATCTCACCAGTTTTTTTAAAATAATTTTGACAAATGAGTGTCCATTTGGTGACGCATTAGGTAATAATACTTATTATCATATACTTAGACTAAATAACATATGATTTTTACCGTATGATAATAGCATTAAATTAAAGTATTTTCCATATTTTTCGAATTGGTGCTTAGCGGGCTGATATGAAATGTTTATCACATGCTTCGATTGTTATCACATGCCTTTCCGTAACGTTATCACATGCCATTCCGGTGATACTCGGCAAATTCCGGAAAATACACTTCAATGCTACGTTTTCAGTGAAAAACATTACAAAGGCGTCGTTTACAAAACAATTATTTGAATACTGGAAATTATATTGTGTAAAATAATAAAATTGAATTAAAAAAATATATATTCAATAAATGCATTTTAAAGTTTTTCTGAAACATAATTTAGAAAGTTACTTTAAAAAAGTTGACTTTTCCAAACAATGTTCATTATGTATATTGTTGAATTATGTTTTTTGTCGATTCGTCCATATTACAATGTGTTTTTTCTCTGTTGAGGCATATGATAGAAAGATTTCATATTGAATCTTACAAATTTTGGGTCCGACGGCCGTGAACTTTTTACTCTTTCAACTTCTTTTCGGGAACCACGTAAAAGGATCAATATATGAATCTGTTATTTTTCTCTACTGATGAAGCATATTATGATAAAAAGATCATTACATGTCATTTTTCATATCACATGTATTATCAGCCCTCGGTCAATATCAGCCCTCGAGCCATGCGGCTCTTGGGCTGATATTGAACCTAGGGCTGATAATACATGCGATATGAAAAATGACATGTAATAATCTGATAATATTCAACAATTTTAACAGAGGTTGAATAGCTGATTAAACCAAAAAGGAGCAAAGCGTATGTATTGAATATTACTTCACAGACGTTATGACAGTGGTGGACAGAACTAGTCTACTTAGTAAAACGCACAAATAATGACTTTATTGAGGGACTTCTTTTCTAAACAAATTACCACGTCCGGCCAGTTAACAGGTTAAAGAAACAACGAAAAGAAAGAAATTAAAACAGTCTATGTAGATATATTTAAGTACCCTATTATTCTCTATCCTTTTTTCCGGGGGGGGGGGGGGGGGGCTCTTTCTTTACATATTTTTTTTTTTTGCCTTTTATTGTGCATTTTTTTCCCATTATTCTCTTTTTTATAACCCCTTCAAGACCCACATTTACCTTTGACCTGCAGAATTAGATTATTTATCGGGTTTGTAATGACACAAGTAACACGGTGGGTGCCACTTGTGGAGCAGGCTCTGCTCACCCTTCCTGGGCACCTGCGATCACTTCCAGTTCTTGTCGCTTAGTCTTTAGTTTTCTATGTTGTGTACTATTATTTTGTGTTTCTCTTTTTCTTTTTAGGTCATGGCGTTGTCAGTTTATTTTTGATCTATGAGTTTGAATATTCTTCCGATATCCTTCGCCCCTCTTTTACCCATTACATAGCGTTATAAAAAATGAATACAAAAAGTAAATGGGGAACATGCGTACGGAGCTGTATATTTTGTAAAATAAAATCACGAACTTGAGCCAGAACTCTTACAGAGCAAACAAGCCTTTAAAAATAACTGCGCTTAATAGTAACATTACAATTACTTTTATAAACTAAAACATGTAAGGAGTTTCAGGGAATATAGTGTTTAATATATAGGCTAGCATAGTAAGTAAACAGACTGTTTCATTTGATCTCTTGGGGAACGTTGTCTCTTTGGCAATCATACAACATGTTCTATTTTATTTAACCCAACATATTGCCAAAACGACTAATACGTAAAACTGAAGATACCTTCTCCATCAATAACAGTCGTTCGAATAAAATTAACATTTTACTATAATCGTTTAAAAAACGACAAAAGGATGGGTATGATTTTTCTTCTAAAATTATAATCTGATCTCTAATTTTATGAAAAAATTATTACGGTCAAGCAGATAACATTTTTTTTTATTCTGAATCCAGATTTTCCCAGTACCTTAAATCGTTATGTACTGCAAAAAAACTTGTAAAAACTAGTTCAAAAATTCTGACTCAGACAAAAGCAACACATATTGAATATGCATATATATAACTGACTGAGAAAAATAATTATTTATTTTAAATGTCATCATACGATTGGACACGTGCATGTTCTAACAAATGTCTAACTAACATTTATATTGGTTATGAATTTTCCCTACAAATTGATATGATATTTTTCATATGCAATATTCTCAAGGTACATGTAATATTAATATATTCGAGGCCAATTCAAACAGGTTCAAAGTTTCTGTCTTCGGGGAAACAAAAGTGGCATTGTGCACTTTAAAGACATATTGTGAACATAATTAATAGTTCAAAATTTGATTTACATATTCTTTTCTTTTGTCCGCTTGTTTTTATAACTTAACACCAAACAACATTCTGCGCCTAAGAACGCGACATCACCAAAATAAGGAGATGTTCTTATGCTGAACTGTTATACCACTGTCCCAGGTTAGGGGGAGGGTTTGGATCCCGATGACATGTTTAACCCCGCTACATTCTGTATGTATGTGCCTGTTTCAAGTTAGGAGCTTGTAATTCCGTGTTTGTCGTTTGTTTATGTGTTATATATTTGTTTATCGTTCATTTTTTTACATGAATTAGGCCGTTAGTTTTTCTCGTTTGAATTGTTTCACATCGTCATTTTGGGACCTTTTATAGCTGACTATGGGGTATGGACTTTGCTCATTGTTGAAGGCCGTACGGTGACCTATAGTTGTTAATTTCTGTGCTATTTTGGTCTCTTGTGGGGAGTCTGATTGGCATTCATACCACATCTTTTTGTTATATATATGTTTTGATTTTTAGTTAGACAATAATCTTCAGGGGTAAGTTAAATCGTACTGTTTGGAGATCAACGAAGACGAAGTTGTGAAATATGTAAGCAATGTAATTGTCTCGGCTAAATATATCAACTGACTGTATAGTCTCAATTAGGGCGAATTAGTTATTTTTCTCTTATTGACGAACTTATGATCACTTATGGCCTTCGTTTTCTGTTTGTGTAAATATCGTCTTTTTGTCTTGTTTTTTTTATGTTTTAATTATACACTACCCACACCTCCTTCTACACATACATTGTACATATACAATATAACTGTGAAATAGGTTTAAAAATAGAACAAAATCAATATGCTTATTTGATTTTAAGGATCGACCATACACCTTAAAGTTTTGTAGTTTTTCCATTTTACTTTTTTTTTAATGATAATATTTTTCATGTAGAATTTTGTATTTAACAACATTCTTAGTTTTAAAAAATAATTAAATCATTCGATCAATAATTTAAAAATAATAAACTGTAAAATCATTCATGCAGGTAGACGTGATTTAAATAAATAGGTTGAAAACACATCTACCGGAAACTACCCAAAGGTGGGATTCCCCTACTTTTGTTTTCAAATGTAAGCTGTAAGGAGTGTAAGGAGATTTTAAGGTCACTGTCAACATTGATCAAGAAGGTTGAGTATTTATAATCTGCCTAAATCACATATAGCTTTTTATTTCCGTGTATGGTCAAATACAAAATCATTATAAAAAGAAAAACGAGAGGGGTTATATACACTTACAGTTTGTATCACGTAACAGAAACGAAGTTCGTGACCTGCAAGTCAAGTCGAACTTTATCATACATTCTACCTGACCGCAGGCACTTGTCTCAGAAAAAAGAAATCAAATTTATCGTAATATTTAAGTATATATTATAGGATTTTTTTCTGAGACAAGTGCTTGTGTACCTGGCCTTAACTTGTATTTTAGAAATTGTAAAGGAAAATTGATTTATCCAGTATTTTCTCATGGTGAACAAATGAAAGGTCCCTCTTTCAAAAGTTGCTCATTGCGGTTCATTTCAATATGAATTATAATGGCAGTCAGATAAGCAACATTTGCACTTCTTTGATATCAGATACGCTTAAAATGGATGTGTTACAGTACTGTATTTATTTTACATTTTCAATACTTTAAAAAAAGATTTCTTCCTGGCGAAAGGGAGATCATCCAAATTTGAAACGCGGCCCAACGCAAATCTGATACTTTAGAAAAATGGTACGCTACATTTTATTTATCTTTTGCTGGGTGATTCAACGGAAACCCATAGGCAGATCCAAGGGGCCTAAGGCCCGCCCCCCCCCCCTTTTTGTGGGAAAAATTTGGTTGATTATATAGGGAATCACTGAAGTATGACTGGAGCGGCCCCCCTTACCCTCCCTTACCCACTTAGGTCAGTCAGCGGTCTCCCCTTATGAAAAGTTCTGGATCCGCCACTGACACCTGTAATATGTGAATTTTATTAATTGAAGGATTAATAAGCTTAATTATTTTTAATCATTTATTATATTGGATAATAATCCGATTTGTAAATTTTACGTGTAAAATCTTTAAACCAAACTATATTTGAATGTATATACAGAAAATGAAATAGGTACATGATGTAACATTATTTTTTTGCATAAAATTTATCAAAAAGTCTGGTTGCATCGTTTTCCTTCGTTTCTTTATGATTTACTAGTAATGTTTTTATACTTTTTCTCCTTTCTAATATTATTTTGCCCTTTTTGAATATTCTGCACCTTTTGTCTGTATTCTCGATTCTATAATCCCTAAGATTTTTAGGAATCGTTTAAGATTTCATACACATGTAATGGAGACAGTGCGAGATGTTAAAAAAAGTTAAGTATGTACATATAAAATTTGATACTAGGATGAAATTTGAAAAAAATAGGCAGGACAGGAGTTTTGAGTAAAAAAAAAAGGCAGGATGAGACACTTGCAAAAAAAAAAAGTCAGGGCGACAATTTAGGTAAAAAAATTCAGGATAAACTAAAAAAAAAAAAAAGGCAGGACCGAATAGAGTGAAAAATAAAAAGGCAGGACAAAATTTTTCATCCTAGCCCCCCCCCCCCCCCCCTCCCCCATAAAAATCAAATGGTAGCTCCCTTATCAACTGCAAATGATCTCTAAATATAACCAGTCTAAATACCTGGAAATAAAATTCTTTCCCGTTTCCGAAAAAACAAGGTATAACATCTTGTTGGATATTTCTAAGTTTAATATACATAGCAGCTAATTCTGTTGGACAATTTTCATTTCTGTGTTTAAGACTTGTTTTATATCCAGTAGTAAAAATTTCATACATGTGCAGGACGATTGATCATTTGGTATCCAACTTTAAAAAAATATATAATTATTTGATCCTTTTTTTTTTAAACAAGATGTACAATGTACCTGTGTGCTCTTTTCCAACACGCACTTGTCTCTGAAACAAATCCTATATAATACATTAATATAATACGATGTAACGTACTTAACTAGCTCTTTGAAACTTATAACCCGTAGTCGCTATAAACTTCCGTTATATTTTGATTTGTTGGTTGTCTGTCCCTCTTAAACTTGTTTATATGCCTTAATTGTTAATTTAAGAATGTACACACTCATGGTATATACAAGACATACAGTTGTTGTCGGAATATTTCATAACAGGTATCCCTAAGTATGCCAACCGTATTTGATACTCACAACCGATTGGAAACATAAGTCTCGCAGTAAATAAAGTTTGTGTTACTGTGACTTATCCCCTTTCATATTTCTAGAAGGCATAACTACTAGTTTAATTGCTAAAATATACCGAAAAGGTTTTTTTCTTATGTACAAGACATTCTATATGTGTTTTTGTAAATAGTATATGAATGGAACTAAAAATGTGTCGCAAGGTATCATAGTCAAAATCCTCGAAGCTTGGAGATAGATATCAAGAACCTTTGAAACGAGGTTATAATTATTGTTTATTTATAGTAGGCATATACAGCAGTGGTTGACCCTGCTTTTTTATTTTTGGTCAAGAATTTTCAAGGTCTTTTCGATTAAATTATTCAAATTTTGTCTGGACTTGGTGTTGTGTCTGTCTTTTCTTTTTTACAAACGTGGTCCAAATGAGAGGGCATTCTGGTTTACCTTTGTCCGTTCGTCTGTGCAACAGACCTTTCGTCAGTGACGAATTGATGAATAAGTATCAATTGATTTTTTTACCATTTTTAGATGTCTCTTCATTTTTCTAACCACTGCGGAGAAAATATAGTCATCCAGAATGGTGAAGCTGAATGGAAGACTGTTTATTCTGGAGGACTTTGCTTCTCTGAACGGCCACTAGGACGAGATCCACTACAGATTATAATATCGGGAAGCAGTCATATCACTCTTGGATTCTTGGAAAAGAATCCTAATGGGATAAATATTAGAGATGTTCTTCAACAGATGAAAATAACAAACGATATCCGAGTTCATAAGTCAACATTTAATATATCCATGAAAACTTCCAAAAATGGACGAGAAGTTGTCCTTGACAATGACGACAATCCAAAAGATCGGTTTCCTCTTGAAAATGGCAGTGCTTGGCTTGCTGTTTATATACAATTTGGTTCAGCTACTGTTTATCTGAGTAGGTATAATTTAACACAAACCAGTTGTGAGGGGGGGGGGGGGGACAGGAATAAGGATCAGGGTACGGCAGCGGTGCACTTCCTCAGAACCATTACTTGTGCAGAACCGGAATACGCTCTCAGAACCTATATAAGACTTGCGCAGATATGTCTTTTTTGATATCTCACTCCCGTAAAATTAAGACAGATAACCACGACCCTGAAATAAAACATCAATTAAGTTAATTCAACTTTGCATCATTAGAGCCGGAGTGTGTTAAAGTGGTGATTACTTTACCATGTTATGTTTTATAAGCTATATATATTTATTTATGAATTACACATTATTGTTTCAATGAAATAAGCAGCCAACAAACTTTTTAAATTTTACTAATATAGATTTAATTTTAAGTTGATTAGAAAAAGTTAAACCGAAGACATATAAAAAAAAAATCAGTGATAAATAACTCCAACATTAATAAGGTCAAATTCAATATGATATAGCTCTCTTATTTTACATTCGGTAGCTGTAAACGAAGATATATTTTGACTGATGTTAAGATTTTACTAAGATAAACAATCCTTAAAGTTTAATTAATTGACTTGTATGGATGTCTGTATCTTTGTAACTTCCCCCTAGGGAAGCTTAATTGGAACGAACACACATCGTATTGTATTGAATGAATTATTTAGTTTTTTTGTATTTTTTGTAATTTTCTCAGTAAAATTTTTAGAGTTTTTTTCAACCGTTTGCGAATTTAAGAACGATACACCCGAAAATGAAATATTAAGTGATTTTTATTTTTACTTTTCAAGATTGCCTTGCCATTGGGTCCCTTCCAAATATTAATCTCATGAAAATGTTTCTGTTGAATTTCTTTCAGTATCTTTCACCTGCACAATCTCTTAAATAATTAGTTTAAGTGACAGTAATTTGAGTTTTACGGCCGAAATCACATTAAACTGATACATTTTGTATTTTAATATTTACATGTTTGTCACAGATCATGTTTTTGATTTATATGGCAATACAATTATTTGATTTAATTTGATTAAAACTAAAGTGTGCATTATTCAATCAATGAAAAATATTTGAACAAGATTTTGTGTAGTCTAGCTAACATATAATTCATTAAATCATCAAACGCGGCAGTGGCGGATCCAGAAATTTTCATAAGTGGGGCCCACTAACTGACCTAAGTGTGGACCCGCTCCAGATTTTTTTCCATAAAAGGGGGGACCGGGTCCCCTGCCCCCCTAAATCCGCCAGGCTCTGCGCGGTAACGAATGAAACGGTATAACGTTGGTTTTTTTTTAGTTATACTGATTATACATGTGTGTGTAAAGCATTTGGTTTGCTTGGTTATTAGAATACTTTTATATATGTGTGTAAACAAATGTATGTTCTGACAAGGCATACTCGTTTCTACTGTAAATAACGATTGATTCGTAAGTCTGCATAAACAGAAAAAAGGTATAATTATATTTACTAAAAATAACCTTAAACGAACAAATTTCTAGGTAGGAATTTGGGTTATACAAGATATTATTTAAGCGGTTTGTTTTGAAAAAAAATCAAAGAAAGTCTACTTGAATGAAAATTATTCCCAAAAGTTTTTTTTTATATTTACTGGAAAAAAAGCCGGTCTGTTCTGAGATGGTAACAATCTAAAGTATAAATGAAAAAGGATTTTGATAAAGTATTGTTTTTAGATCGGAAAAGTTGGTTATGAAGAGGTTTCAATTTAAAGATTAGTCAATAACATTTACAGGGGCGGATCCAGGATTTTGGAACGGGGGGTGGGGTCGAAGTAGTAATGTGTAAAATGCACTTCTTTGACGGATTTTTACGTGGGACATGTACATTTGATTGTTAGGGTTAGACTTTTTCATGCCATATTCTCCCTATTAATTATCTATTAAAAATTAATTGGAGGGTTCCAAAGCTATGTATTAATGTATTTTGATGTGGGACTGTCGTTAAAAAATGGACATGGAAAATTCTCGTTTGTTGTATGTTTAGTAAGCATAACCTCACAAATGTCTTGTTGTAAACAAGATATACACCGAGCTATTCAATGATATTTGAAATACGATCGACACGAGATAAGAAAGACAAACAAGCAATTTTATCTAAATGTTTGTTTGAAATGTTTCACTCAACAAGGAAAGTGAGAGTTCCAAATCAACCAAAAGCTACGAATAAATCTGAAATGACAACGTTTTTATGAATGACGGTCGACAAAAGGAGACATAAAGGCCACACCCAGCAGGCAGGTTGCAGTCGAACCTTGAAACAAGTATTCAATATCTCAGTTTGGCGAAACAGACATTCCGGTCAGATATGGGATTTACAGGCACCCCCCCCAAAAAAAAAAAAAATTAAAAAAAATTAAAAAAATAATAATAATAAAAAATACATCCGATTTTTTATTCATCATGATCATTTAATGCTAAATGACTGTTGAAAATGTTTGTTTCTAATAGCTGAAATCCAGATACGACCAATATTTTTGTTTAAGTCAGACATTAGAGCCAGATTTTTTTCTCTCAAATATCTCAGACTGCCCCCTCAAATCAAAGAGTCCGCACCGTAGATTTTAAATCTATCTAGAGCTTACTTACTGGGAATCATTATTCAGCTACTAGTATGTTATTTATAGGCAATGAATACGTTCTTGCTCAATCCTTTGTCGCTTTGAATGTGTCATGATTGACATCTTCAGCCTATTGAAGCAATCAGTATGTGTTACTGTAATTTTGATTTCAAATGACTGAGTGACGTTTAAAAATTTTCAAGGAGGTTCCGACAGTCAATTTACTTAGAAAATTTTGTTCGAACAAGGAATTGTTGACTTTAATATAAATAACGGTCGGTTCTGAGTAGGTACCGACAGTCAATTTACTTAGAAAATTTTGTTCGGACAAGGTATGGTTGATTTTACTATAAATAACTGCCGGTTCTGAGGAGGTACCGACATTTAATCTACTTAGAAAATGTTGTTCGGACAAGTCATTGTTAATTTTACAATAAATAATGGCCGGTTCTGAGGGGTAACTGACAGTCAATTTACTTAGATATTTTGTTCGGACAAGGTATGGTTGATTTTACTATAAATAACTGCCGGTTCTGAGGAGGTACCGACATTTAATTTACTTAGAAAATGTTATTCGGACAAGTCATTGTTAATTTTACTATAAATAACGGCCGGTTCTGAAGGGTAACTGACAGTCAATTTACTTAGATATTTTGTTCGGACAAGGTTTGGTTATTTTTTTTCTATAAAACTGGGCGGTTCTGAGACAGTCAATTTACTGAGAAAATTTTGTTCGGACAAGGTATGGTTGATTTCACTATAAACAACAGCCGGTTCTGAAGAGGTACCGACAGTCAATTTACCGTTTAAATTTTGTTCGGACAAGTTATGGTTGATTTTACTTAAAAAACGGCTGGTTCTGAAGAGGTACCGACAGTCAATTTACTAAGAAAATTTTGTTCTGACAAGGGATGGTTGATTTAACTATAATAAATAAGTGTCGGTTCTGAGGAGGTACCGACAGTCAATTTACTTAGAAACTTTAGTTCGGACATGATATGGTTAATTTTACCATAAAAAAGGCGGTTCTGAGGAGGTACCGACATTCATTTCATTAAGAAAATTTTGTTTTCAGACAAGGTATGGTTGATTTTACTATAAACAACAGCCGGTTCTGAAGACAAGTTATTGTTAAGACAAGTTATAATTGTTGATTTTACTATAAATAACGACCGGTTCTGAGGAGGTACCGACAGTCAATTTACCTTAAGGTATGGTTGATTTTACTATAAATAACTGCCGGTTTTGAGGAGGTACCGACAGTATATTCACTTAGAAAATTTTGTTCGGAAAAAGTATTTTGTTCATTTTACTATTTATAACGGCCGGTTCTGAGGAGGAACCGACATTCAATTTATTTAGATTTTTTTTCGGACAAGGTAGGGTTGATTTTACTACAAATAATGGCCAGTTGTGAGAAGGTACCGACAGTCAATTTTTCTAAGAAAATTTTGTTTGGACAAGGTATGGTTGATTTTACTATAAATAACAGCCGGTCGTGAGGATGTACCGACAGTATATTCACTTAGAAAATTTTGTTCGGACAAAGTATTTTGTTCATTTTACTATTTATAACGGCCGATTCTGAGGAGGTATCGACAGTCAATTTATTTATATCTTTTTTCGGACAAGGTACTAGGGTTGATTTTACTACAAATAATGGCCGGTTGTGAGGAGGTACCGACAGTCAATTTTCTAAGAAAATTTTGTTCGGACAAGGTATGGTTGATTTTACTATAAATCACAGCCGGTTCTGAGGAGGTACCGACAGTATATTTACTTAAAAAATTTGTTCGGACAAGGTATGTTGTTAATTTTACTATACATAACGGCCAGTTCTGAGGAGCTACCGACAGTCAATTTATTTAGATTTTTTTTCAGACAAGGTAGGGTTGATTTTACTACAAATAATGGCCGGTTGTGAGAAGGTACCGACAGTCAATTTTCTAGGAAAATTTGTTGAGACAAGGAATGTTGATGTCAACTATAAATAACGGTGGGTTCTTAGGAAGAACCGACAGTCAATTTACTTAGAAAATTTTGTTCGGACAAACTATTTTGTTCATTTGACTATTTATAACGGCCGGTTCGAGGAGGTACCGACAGTCAATTTACTAAAATAAAATTGTTTGGACAAGGTATGGTTAATTTTGCTATAAATAACGGCGGGTTCTGAGGAGGAACCGACAGTCAATTTACCTAAAAAAAAATGTTCGGACAAGGTATCATGGTTGATTTTACTATAAATAACGGCCGGTTCTGATGATGTACCGACAGTCAATTTACTTAGAAAATGTTGTTCGGACAAGTCATTGTTTATTTTACTATAAACATGGAAGTATTATATTGACGTCAATATAATACTTCCATGTTATAAATAGCGACCGGTCCTGAGGGATAACTGACAGTCAATATATACTTAGATATTTTGTTCGGACAAGGTTTGGCTATTTTTTTCTTTAAAACTGGGCGGTTCTAAGGAGGTACCGACAGTCAATTTACTGAGAAAATTTTGTTAGGAAAAAGTATGGTTGATTTTACTATAAATAACGGCCGGTTCTGAGGAGGTACCGACATTCAATTTACTTAGAAAATTTTGTTCGGACAAAGTATTTTGTTCATTTTACTATTTATAACGGCCGGTTCTGAGGAGGTACCGACAGTCAATTTATTTATATTTTTTTTCGGACAAGGTAGGGTTGATTTTACTACAAATAATGGCCGGTTATGAGGAGGTACCGACAGTCAATTTTCTAAGAAAATTTTGTTCGGACAAGGTATGGTTGATTTTACTATAAATAACCGCCGGTTCTGAGGAGGTACCGACAGTCAATTTACTTAAAAATTTTGTTCGGACAAAGTATGTTGTTAATTTTACTATACATAACGGCCAGTTCTGAGGAGCTACCGACAGTCAATTTATTTAGATTTTTTTTCAGACAAGGCAGGGTTGATTTTACTACAAATAATGTCCGGTTGTGAGGAGGTACCGACAGTCAATTTTCTAAGAAAATTTGTTGAGACAAGGAATGTTGATGTTAACTATAAATAACGGTGGGTTCTTAGGAAGAACCGACAGTCAATTTACTTAGAAAATTTTGTTCGGACAAATTATTTTGTTCATTTGACTATTTATAACGCCCGGTTCGAGGAGGTACCGACAGTCAATTTCCAAAAATTAAATTGTTTGGACAAGGTATGGTTAATTTTGCTATAAATAACGGCGGGTTCTGAGGAGGAACCGACAGTCAATTTACCTAAAAAAAATGTTCGGACAAGGTATGGTTGATTTTACTATAAATAACGGCCGGTTCTGATGATGTACCGACAGTCAATTTACTTAGAAAATGTTGTTCGGACAAGTCATTGTTGATTTTACTATAAACATGGAAGTATTATATTGACGTCAATATAATACTTCCATGTTATAAATAGCGACCGGTCCTGAGGGATAACTGACAGTCAATATACTTAGATATTTTGTTCGGACAAGGTTTGGCTATTTTTTTTTCTATAAAACTGGGCGGTTCTTAGGAGGTACCGACAGTCAATTTACTGAGAAAATTTCGTTAGGAAAAAGTGTGGTTGATTTTACTATAAATAACGGCCGGTTCTGAGGAGGTACCGTCATTCAATTTACTTAGAAACTTTTGTTCGGACATGAAATGGTTAATTTTACCATAAAAAAAGGCGGTTCTGAGCAGGTACCGACTGTCATTTCATTAAAAAAATTTGTTCAGACAAGGTAAAGTTGATTTTTCTTAAATAACGGCCGGTTCTGTAGAGGTACCGACAGTCAATTTACTTAGAAAATTTTGTTGGGACGAGGTATTTTGTTGATTTTACTATAAATAACGACCGGTTCTGATGAGGTACCGACAGTCAATTTACTTAGAAAATTTTGTTCAGACAAGATATGGTTGATTTTACTATAGATAACTGCCGGTTCTGTAGAGGTACCGATAGTCAATTTACTTATAAAATTTTGATCGGAAAAAGTATTTTGTTGATTTTACTATAAACAACAGCCGGTTCTGATGAGGTACCGACAGTCAATTTTCTGAGAAAATTTTGTTCGGACAAGGTATTTTGTAATTTTACTATAAATAACGGCTGGTTCTGAGGAGGTACCGACAGTCAAATTATTTAGAAAACTTTGTTCGGGCAAGGTATGGTTGTTGTTACAAAACATTAAGGCCGGTTCTTTGGAGGTACCGACAGTCACTTTAAATAGATTTTTTTGTTAAGACAAGGAATGTTGATCTTAACTATAATTAAAGGCGGGTTCTGAGGAGGAACCGACCGTCAATATACTAAGAAAATTTTGTTCGGACAAGGTATTGTTGATTTTACTTTAAATAAAGGCCGGTTCTGAGGAGGTACCGACAGTCAATTTGCTTTTGTTCTGACATGAAATGGTTGATTTTTCTATATAAAAAAGGCGGTTCTGAGGGGTACCGACAGTCAATTTATTAAGAAAATTTTGTTCAGACAAGTTATGGTTGATTTTAACTTTAAATAACTGCGGGTTCTGAGGAGGAACCGACAGTCAATATAATTAGAAAATTTTGTTCGGACAAGGTATCATGGTTGGTTTTACTATAAATAACGGCTGGTTCTGAGGAGGTACCGACAGTCAATTTACTTTTGTTCTGACATAGTATGGTTGATTTTTCATAATAAAAAAAGCGGTTCTGAGGGGGTACCGACAGTCAATTTATTTACAAAATTTTGTTCAGACAAGGTATGGTTGATTTTACTTTGATATAGATAACGGCCGGTTCTTGGGAGGTACCGACAGTCAATTTACTAAGAAAATTTTGTTCGGACAAGGTATTGTTGATTTTACTTTAAATAACGGCCGGTTCTGAGGAGGTACCAACAGCCAATTTACTAAGAGAATTTTGTTCGGACAAGGTATCATGGTTGATTTAACTATAAATAACGACCAGTTCTGAGGAGGAACCGACAGTCAATTTACTGAGAAAATTTTGTTCGGACAAGGTATTTTGTTAATTTTACTATAAATAACGGCCGGTTCTGAGGAAGTACCGACAGACAAATTATTTAGAAAAAAAATTTCGAGCAAGGTATGGTTGTATAGTCAATTTATTTAGAAAAGTTTGTTCAGACAAGATATCATATCTTGTCAGAACTAGCTTTTCTAAGAAAAAAATTGTGTTTGTACCTCCTAAAAACCAACCTTTATTTACAGTAAAAGCAACCATACCGTATCAGAACTAAATTTTTCTAAATAAACTTTGTGTATGTACCTCCTCAGAACCAACCTTTTTTACAGTAAAATCAACTTTATCTTGTCAGAACTAAATGTTTTAAGTAATCTGAGTGTCGGTGATGCCTCCTCAGAACCCACGTTTATTAAAGGTAAAAACAACTATACCCTGTAAGAACTAAATTTTCTAAGTTATCTGAGTGTCGGTACCTCCTCAGAACCAACCTTTATTTACAGTAAAATCAACCATATCTTTTAAGAACTAGTTTTTCTAAGAAAAAAATTGTGTTTGTACCTCCTCAGAACCAACCTTTAATTACAGTAAAACAACCATACCGTATCAGAACTAATTTTTCTAAATAAACTTTGTGTATGTACCTCCGCAGAACCAACCCTTTTTTTAAAGTAAAATCAATCATATCTTCATCTTGTCAGAACTAAATTTTTTAAGTAATCTGAGTGTCGGTACCTCCTCAGAACCCACGTCTATTTAAAGTAAAAACTATACCTTGTAAGAACTAAATTTTCTAACTAATCTGAGTGTCGGTACCTCCTCAGAACCAACCTTTTTTTTACAGTAAAATCAACCATATCTTGTCAGAACTAGATTTTCTAAGAAAAAATTGTGTTTGTACCTCCTCAGAACCAACCTCTATTTACAGTAAAAACAACCATACCTTGTCAGAATTCAATCTTCTAATTTATCTGAGTGTCGCTACCTCCTCAGAACCCACGTTTTTTTTACAGTAAAACAACAATACCTTACAAGAACTAAATTTTCTAAATAATCGGAGTGTCGGTACCTCCTCAGAACCAACCGTTATTTTCAGTAAAATCAACCATAGATTACCTTTTCAGAACTAAATTTTGTAAGAAAACATGATGTCGGTACTTCCTCAGAACCAACCTATATTTACAGTTAAACAACCACATCTTGTAAGAACTAAAACTTTGTGTCTGTACCTCCTCAGAACCAACCTTTATTTACAGTAAAAACAACCATACCTTATCAGAACTAATCTTTTCTTATTAAACTTTGTGAATGAACCTCCGCAGAACCAACCTTTATTAACAGTAAAATCTTATCTTGTCAGAACTTAAATGTTTTAAGTAATCTGAGTGTCGATGCCTCCTCAAAACCCACGTTTATTTAAAGTAAAAACAACTATACCTTGAAAGAACTAAATTTTCTAAGTAATCGGAGTGTCGGAACCTCCTCAGAACCAACCTATAATTAGTAAAAACAACCATACTTTTTCAGAACTAAATTTTCTAAGAAAACTTTATTTCGGTACCACCACAGTCAGAACTAACCTTTATTTACAGTAAAAACAACTACACTTTGTAAGAACTAAAACTTTTTGTCTGTACCTCCTCAGAACCAACCTTTATTTACAGTAAAAACAACTATACGTATCAGAACTAATTTTTTTCTAAATTAACTTTGTGTATGAACCTCCACAGAACCAACCTTTTTTTACAGTAAAATCAACTTTATATTGTCAGAACTAAATTTTTAAAGTTATTTGAGTGTCCGTGCCTCCTCAGAACCAACCTTTTTGACAGTAAAATCAACCATATCTTGTCAGAACAAGTGTTTCTAAGAAAAAATTGTGTTTGTACCTACTCAGATCCAACCTTACTTTACAGTAAAAACAACCATACCTAATCAGAACTAATCTTTTCTTAATAAACTTTTGTGTATGAACCTCCGCAGAACCAACCTTTTTTACAGTAAAATCAACTTTATCTTGTCAGAACTAAATGTTTTAAGTAATCTGAGTGTCGGTGATGCCTCCTCAGAACCCACGTTTATTAAAGGTAAAAACAACTATACCCTGTAAGAACTAAATTTTCTAAGTTATCTGAGTGTCGGTACCTCCTCAGAACCAACCTTAATGAGTTTATTTACAGTAAAATCAACCATATCTTTTAAGAACTAGTTTTTCTAAGAAAAAAATTGTGTTTGTACCTCCTCAGAACCAACCTTTAATTACAGTAAAACAACCATACCGTATCAGAACTAATTTTTCTAAATAAACTTTGTGTATGTACCTCCGCAGAACCAACCCTTTTTTAAAAGTAAAATCAATCATATCTTGTCAGAACTAAATTTTTTAAGTAATCTGAGTGTCGGTACCTCCTCAGAACCCACGTCTATTTAAAGTAAAAACTATACCTTGTAAGAACTAAATTTTCTAACTAATCTGAGTGTCGGTACCTCCTCAGAACCAACCTTTTTTTTACAGTAAAATCAACCATATCTTGTCAGAACTAGATTTTTTAAGAAAAAAATGTGTTTGTACCTCCTCAGAACCAACCTCTATTTACAGTAAAAACAACCATACCTTGTAAGAACTCAATCTTCTAAGTTATCTGAGTGTCGCTACCTCCTCAGAACCCACGTTTTTTTTTTTAAAGTAAAAACAACTATACCTTGCAAGAACTCAATTTTCTAAAGCATCGGAGTGTCGGTACCTCTTCAGAACCAACCGTTATTTTCAGTAAAATCAACCATAGATTACCTTTTCAGAACTAAATTTTGTAAGAAAACTTGTTGTCGGTACTTCCTCAGAACCAACCTTTATTTACAGTAAAACAACCACATCTTGTAAGAACTAAAACTTTGTGTCTGTACCTCCTCAGAACCAACCTTTATTTACAGTAAAAACAACCATACCTTATCAGAACTAATCTTTTCTTAATAAACTTTGTGTATGAACCTCCGCAGAACCAACCTTTTTTACAGTAAAATCAACTTTATCTTGTCAGAACTAAATGTTTTAAGTAATCTGAGTGTCGATGATGCCTCCTCAGAACCCACGTTTATTAAAGGTAAAAACAACTATACCTTGTAAGAACTAAATTTTCTAAGTTATCTGAGTGTCGGTACCTCCTCAGAACCAACCTTTATTTACAGTAAAATCAACCATATCTTTTAAGAACTAGAGTTTGTAAGAAAAAAAATGTGTTTGTACCTCCTCAGAACCAACCTTTATTAACAGTAAAACAACCATACCGTATCAGAACTAAATTTTTTTAAATAAACTTTTTGTATGTACCTCCGCAGAACCAACCCTTTTTTTTAAAGTAAAATCAATCATATCTTGTCAGAACTAAATTTTTAAAGTAATCTGAGTGTCGGTACCTCCTCAGAACCAACGTTTATTTAAAGTAAAAACAACTATACCTTGTAAGAACTAAATTTTCTAACTAATCTGAGTGTCGGTACCTCCTCAGAACCAACCTTTTTTTACAGTAAAATCAACCATATCTTGTCAGAACTAGATTTTCTAAGAAAAAATGTGTTTGTTCCTCCTCAGAACCAACCTCTTTTACAGTAAAAACAACCATACCTTGTCAGAACTCAATCTTCTAAGTTATCTGAGTGTCGCTACCTCCTCAGAACCCACGTTTTTTTTTTAAAGTAAAAACAACTATATCTTGCAAGAACTAAATTTTCTAAATAATCGGAGTGTCGGTACCTCTTCAGAACCAACCGTTATTTTCAGTAAAATCAACCATAGATTACCTTTTCAGAACTAAATTTTGTAAGAAAACTTGATGTAGGTACTTCCTCAGAACCAACATATATTTACAGTAAAAACAACCATACCTTATCAGAACTAATCTTTTCTTAATAAACTTTGTGTATAAACCTCCGCAGAACCAATCTTTTTTAAAAGTAAAATCAATCATATCTTGTCAGAACTAAATTTTTAAAGTAATCTGAGTGTCGGTACCTCCTCAGAACTCACGTTTATTTAAAGTAAAAACAACTATACCTTGTAAGAACTAAATTTTCCAACTAATCTGAGTGTTGGTACCTCCTCAGAACCAACCTTTTTTTACAGTAAAATCAACCATATCTTGTCAGAACTAGATTTTCTAAGAAAAAATTGTGTTTGTACCTCCTCAGAACCAACCTCTATTTACAGTAAAAACAACCATACCTTGTCAGAACTCAATCTTCTAAGTTATCTGAGTGTCGGTACCTCCTCAGAACCCACGTTTACTTACAGCAAAAACCTTAATACTTTGTCAGAAACATTTTTTAAAATTAAACTATATGTCGGTACCTCCTCTATACCAACCTTTATTTACAGTAAAAACAACATAACCTTATCATCAATAATGTTTTAAGTAAAACAGAAAGTCCTCAGAACCATACGTTATTTACAGTAAAAACAACAATACGTTGTTAGAATAAAATTTTATGTTAGTACCTCCTCAGAAGTAAACTTTATTTGCAATAAACACATTTAAAATAACTTGTCAGAACCAATTTTTTTAAGTAATTCATGTCGGATCCTCCTTAAAACCAACCTTTATTTACAGTTAAAACAACACTATCTTTATCAGTACTTATACCCCAGTCCCACTAGGCCACGATCGCACTACGATCTGTGAAAAAAACAGCAAATTTTGATGATCGTAGTAAGGTCGTATCACGGTCGTGGTGAGGTCTTCCAGATCGTTATGAGCTCGGCAAACTTTGAACATGTTCAAAACAATCGTGGTGCGGTCGTGGCGAAATCAGGTCGTAGTAGAAGCGTAGTGAGAGCGCACTAAGATCGTAGTAAGATCGCAAAGGTCGCTGTACCATCGTAGTGAGAGCGTAGCGAAAGCGTGATTCTATTCGGAGAAACTGCACTACGATCTCATTGCGACGTTATTACGACCTCACTACGATCATCACGTTCTCACCGCGACCAAACTACGCTTCCACTACGACTACACCACGCTGTTCACGACCATAGTACGATTCTAGCACGCCCTTGCTGTCCTCATCACGCTCTTCTTACGACCTGACTACGTTAATACTACGATCATTATTCTCATTGTCATTTTCCAATAAAATATATTAATTCTCCCCAAGTTTTGTTTGTATGTAATTGGGACTTCTTGTCCATTTTCACTAACGGCTCAACCATACTTTTTGTTTTCATATAGATTAGACCGTTGGTTTTCCCGTTTGAATGGTTTTACACTAGTAGTTTTGGGGACTTTTATATCTTGCTGTTCGGTGTAAGCCAAGGCTCCGTGTTGAAGGCCGTATCTTGGCCTATAGTTGTTACTTTTAAAAATTGTTACTTGGATTGAGAGTTGTCTCATTGGCACTCATACCACATCTTCCTATATCTATTGACGCACCTGTTTTATATCTGCTATCGTTCAATAAACTATCGTCATTTCAGCTTTATGGACCAGCAATAGGTTATAATTTAGGTCGGATTGATCGGCCCGACATCTTTACTTGATCAAGATTCGTTTCTATCAGAGCTCCATCTGTCTCTTCATCAACCCTAACACTACGCCCACGTGTTCTAGTATATTTAGGTGGCATGACTGTATTTTTTCCGAGAAATCTACGTATTTATCAGAAATAGAACTGAAGGAATGATATAGTTGTATTGATATAGAACACGATGTTGACGTTATTGCTGAGGAGAGCGTAGTAAGATCGCGGATTGAACGTAGTGTAGTCGTGGTAAGAACGTGCTATAATCGCAGTAGAAGCGTGGTAAAATCGTGTTGCAATCGGATAACTCGTGGTATGGTCGTAGTGAGAACGTGATGAGCGTAGACAGATCTTGATAAGTGTAGTAAGGTCGCAGAATAAGCGCGGTGAGAACGTGTTATAATCGTAGCGGGATCGTTATAGGAGCGTAATGAGGACGTAGTAGCATCGTGAAATTAACGAAAATTTACATTTTCATGCCGCTCATACCGCGACCTCACCACGATCTGAATTTAATTTAGATCGCGGTGAGCGTGGTTCGATCGTGGTCTAGTGGGACTGGGGCTTAAAGTTCTAAGTGTACTGAGTGTCGGTACCTCCTCAGAAACAACCGTTATTTATAGTTAATGCAACCATACCTTGTCAGAACACAGATGATTCCCCTGTTTGCATATAATAACTCAAAAAATTATATGTGACGCTACCCAATTTTGTACTTGATCAGAGTTATGAGGTAATAAGCACTGTGCATAAGCTTCATAAACGTAAGTTGGATAACGAGAACGAAAATTTTAACAATTTTCCATAAATTTATAATTGGGCACAACTCTTGCAAATAAAAAGTGACGCCACCCAAATTCAACTTTGATTTGTGATTTGTGCTTATAAGCATTGTGTATAAGTTTCATAACATTTGGTTGCGGCAAACTAAAGTTGGAGAACGGAAACCAATTCAGGGACGTACGGACGTACGGGCGGACATAAAGACTGACAAGGGTAAAACTAAATGGCGACCGGGGCTTAAAAATATATAAAAGTGACCTTGTCAGTACCAATAATATGTTTATAGGTATAGGAAGATGTGGGATGAGTGCCAATGAGACCACTCTCCATCCAAATAACAATTTTTAAAAGTAAACCATTACAGGTCAAGGTACGGCCTTCAACACGGAGCCTTGGCTCACACCGAACAAAATATAAAGTGCCCCAAAATTACAAGTGAAAAAAAAACCATTCAAACAGAAAAACCAACAGTCTAATCTATATTAAAATAACATTTGTAAGGGTTCCGCGGAACCCAGTGTCTCGCCTACTTTAGCTGTAACTCCCAGGCTCAACAAAAATGAGGAAAACAATCAATAAAAATATGCCTCTTGATACTATCTTTTGATTGTAAAAAGCTTCTGTCCAAGTTTTGTAAAAATTTCAGGATAGTTTATGAATCGAATAAATGTAAACTGCAGACTGTATGTAAAGTTAACTAGTAGTTAAAAGTCCATTTAAAAGTAAAATACAGATACACAGGGACCAACTATTAACAAAATTTCCATTGTAGATACTAGCTTTTGATCATAAACAAGCTTCTGTCCAAGCTTGGTACAAATTTAAAATAGTATAAGAAAGTTATTATTTTTTTTTAAATTTAACCACAGAGTGAATGTGATGTTTCTTGGCAGAAAATCTAAGTCCATTTGAAAGTATAATACGGAAAAAATGGATTTATTTTTTTACAAATTTTACTTCTGGATACTATCCGGATACTATCTTATGATTAGAAACATGCTTCTGTCCAAGTTTGGTACAAACCCAGAATAGTTAAAGAAAGTTATTAAAATTTAAAAAACTTTAACCACAGAGTGAATGTAATGTTTCCCCACAGAAAAACTAAGTCCATTTATAAGAAAAAAAAGAAGAAAAAATGGAATTTTATTTTTGCAAACTTTACTTCTGGATACTATCTTATGATCATAAACAAGCTTCTGTCCAAGTTTGGTAGAAATCCGGTATAGTTTAAGAAAGACATTCAAATTTTGAAAACTTTAACCACAGAGTGAATTTAATGTTTCCCAGCAGAAAAACTAAGTCCATTTATAAATAACATACAGAAAAAAATAGAATTTTATTTTTACAAAATTTACTTCTGGATACTATCTTATGATCACAAACCAGCTTCTGTCCAAGTTTAGTAGAAATCCAGTATAGTTTAAGAAAGTTATTAAATTTTCAAAAACTTTAACCACAGAGTGAATATTTGTGGACGCCGCCGACGTCGACGACGACGGAATGTAGGATCGCTTAGTCTCGCTTTTTCGACTAAAGTCGAAGGCTCGACAAAAACGAGAAACGAGAAACATGTATAAACTACATAAAGAAAAGACAACTACTGTACATTAGATTCCTGACATAGGACATGTGCAAACATGTGCAGCGGTATTAAACGTTTTAATGATACCAAACCTTCTCCCTTTTACTGAGACAATAGTATAACTTCATATACACTCTTTATGAGCCTGTCTTAATTCTGGCGAACGTCATAAGAAACAACTTATATATAAAGTGCTAAAATACCTTGTAAGAGTCGTGATTTTTGTTTTGTTTATGATATAAAAGACGCCACCTATCCAGAACTAACCATAAAGTATTAAAAATTAATTTTAAACAACACCTTGTCAGAATTTAAAAAGTTGTGAAGTAATACATTGTAATATAAGTAAGTCAAATGCAATCATTTTTTTACAGGAAAGTATATACACCCTATAAGAACCTACTTCTGTATTTAAAATTGAAATATAGAACGAAACGTCTTTTGAACTTATCTAGCAAAACCTTCTCGGAACCAAATTGTCTTCATTAATATAAATTGTTACCTCCTTACATATTGACCTATCATATTTTTTTTACTTATTTTTGAAGTGAAAATTCAGCATTTACCATGCTCTATATTTTCAGCTTTCAAATATTATTTTTTCAAGTTATGTAATGAGTTGATGAAAAAATATTTTAATTGTATATTGAATCATCGATCTTTGATTGCCGAATTAATATTCTACTTCCTAAAATTAAGTAAAAATGGATAGACGCACAAATGTATCGAGAAACATCTATGTCCACTTATACCAGCTGTATAATGTGACATAAATGTTTATTTTGCCGACTCCATTTAACTATATTTAAGAAAACAAGTGTATAAGAAGAAATATGAATTGTGCGTGTAGATTTGGACAAACCTATTGAGAAAGAAAATAAACCAAAGACTAATCAACCAATTATATAATATTCATATTTTGTTAAGTGTAGGATACACTATCTAACACATAAAATCAAATCAAAATATGTATCTTGGGAACAATAGATCATGAAGTGTATATATCAGATATTTCTAATATATAAATAACAAAGATAATAAATTATAAAGTCCTATAAAGTTTACCATAGACTTATCTAATTAAGGACGCATGTCAGTACATATATTTACATGTGTATATCAGTTATTTATAAGCCTCTGAATGAACCAAAACATCGGCTAACATGTAGTTAAGGAAGTCTTTAAGTTCTGTATTTTATCATTTAATCAGATATACAAACGAAACGTGTATAATTATAATCTAAGACTATACTGTCATTACAATATTATATTATGTCGTGTTTATTGGTGTACATTCAGATCATAGTTGTTTGTCGGTAATTAGATAACAAGTGTTGCGCATGACTTTTAAATGGTTCTGGAGACGTATTCCGGTGCTGCATTCGTACGGTTCTGTGACGGTACCAGCTGCCGTATATTGATGGGAATAAGGGAGACAGGGAGAAAGGGGGTAGGAGAAGGGAGAAAGGAGGTGGGAGATAGGAGCAGGGGTAGGAGAAAGGAGAAAAAGTTGGAGAAAAAAATAAAATATGAAAAAATTAAATATCTCTTTTTTCCGGTAAATTAAAAAAAAATAAGGAGAAGAGGGGTAGGAGAAAGGAGAAGAGGGGTGGGAGAAGGGAGAAGGGTACCCCCTGTCCTTCCCTCAGTTGTATAGTATATATGAATAAATGATGTCCATTACACATTTAGTAAACGACATAAAAACCATACAGTAATCTACAGGTCAACATTCGGTCTCAATCTCACATGCAGAGTTATCGGTTCCTGTTCTCTCTTGAGGAAGTACACCACTAATTCATGGTCCCATTACTTTCTATGTTAAATTCCTCCATTTCAACCAGGCACACCTCTTTCATTTTAAGTTCAAATAAAGTGGCAATCATTGCATGTCAAAGCAACACTTTATGGTGTCTTCTACTAAATAAATCATCATACCTTACATTAGTCTCGATAACCCAGACGCATATTTAAATATAGCGTCTGGGGTGATTAACCGGACTGGTCAGATATTTATAGGGGGCGTAACAAATAATTAAATATAGAACATATCTATAAATAGCACTTCCGTTATCCCCATTATATTTAAAAACAATTATTACAAACGGTAAACAGTGTAACGTTACATGTATAAAAATTATGTGATTATAAAAACTGACATTTTGTAGTTGACCATATTTTGCCCAACTTGCAGATGGGCAATCTTAAAAGAACGATCAAAAACTGTAATTAGCGGTGGTCTTCTTTCCTGAATTTTGTGACACATCCAAAAAAAAATTAAGAATTAAGACAGGATTTTTTTTCGGGGGAAAAATTTGGTTCATTATAAAGGGAAACAATGTAGCATGACTGTAGAGTGCCCTCCTTATAACAAGGTCTGGATCAGCCAATGTTGGTGAATAGGGGATACCACGCTCCGCTGTGCTCTCAGAGAGCCCAGGGATCCGTATAGGTGGACCGTTGTACACAAAGCCATACAATATACCCTTATTTTCTGGTCAGTTATAGTTTCTCCGACATGTATCCCGAACGGCCTATAATCTAGAACCTTATCTTTATATTTATTGTCATTTTTCCGTCCTGAACATTACCATTTTTTACCACAAGACTATATATAACCAAGCAACCCAAAATCAATCTATTTGTATATTATAACACACCACGTTAAATATTCTCTTATCTTCATACTATAAAATGCCATTTTTCTATATTTTTGTATTATAGTATACACTCTCTATTCTATGAAACATTTGCCACTGGACGTTAAGCAACCAACAGTCGGTATGTTGATCTATAGTGTATCCACATTAGTCTGTATTCTTTATTTTTTCCCTTTTTTCTTAGTTTTGTCTCGTTATTCTTATTTCTGTAAATTCTTGTTATCATTTATGCTTTCCTTTTTATATAATCTTCCAGATATCTGAAGCACTTACCTTACTCGAAAAGCACACATCAAGTTACGTTTATGGAGAAAAAAACCTCATACAAATACTAAGATTTCAATGTAGAAAATCCTCCATAACAACTTATCACTGATAGATCAGTGAGACCAATCAATGAGCCAACTCACTTTTTATTTACAAAATTAACTGATCTTAAAATTGCAAACGACAGAATAGTCTGAATGTTTCACAATAATCTATATCGCCTAATCATTTTGGGAAGAAAACATTTAGGGACCAATCTTCACACAATGCCACTTTGCCAGTCTCCGTGTCCATGAAGAAATGCATAAGTTAACCAGTCATTCATGAAACCCAATTTAATACTCTTTGAATATGTTTGAATAAATCACATTGAAAAGATGGAATGGGATTTATCCCATACTGCGCGCATGATAACTTGTAAAAAATAAATAACTGAAAAGTGTATTCTCCTGCTACAAACTATTATGCTGAGTTCACACGATATACGAATTCGATTCCAATATCCATCATGTATTAAAGGGCAGCTTCACAAAAATTCTCCTGTACATGTGAACCTTTATATAAAATAAGGAGATTGGTATGATTACTGATGAGGCAACAACCTGGATGTTCGCAAAATCACTGCTCGGCCTTCAATATTAAGAAAACTCCATACCATATTAATAATTGAGAAGGGCCTGACATGTAAATGAGATATAATTCAAACGTGAAAACTGTTAAATTTCTTATATGATTTTTAATTTGTTTAATTCTCTGACATATCTTACAACATTTTTGTTTTATTTACTTTAATGAATGTAGACATCTGTGTACCTTTTTTCGCTGTATGGTTGCTGTCAGAATAATGTTTATACTGTGATTATAATGATTGCTGGCAGCTTCAGTAATTAAAAACAAATCTTTGAATTTTTTTTTTCTTATAAAATTGGAGCTGTTTATTGATACAATGAAAATTCAAGTATTATAGATTTTTTTTTAATTCTTCACATTTTACACATACTATCTGTGTCCAGAAATCTTCATCGGTTTGTCTACAAAAGAAAGTAAAATGTTAAAAACATATTAATTTTTGGTCACTAGCATAGCATATATGAAAAACAAAATGTTTGGAAAAAACATCTTATATAAATATACATTTTAAAATGTCTTGGTGCAAACTGAATCCAGCTACGGCATGCGAGATTATCTCGCTGTGTTAATGACTCAACATTGGTGGCATTGGGTTGTTTCCTGTTCTTTTGTCGGGTTGATGTCTCTTTGACACATTCCCTGTTTGTATTCTCTATCAAAATCATGCATGCATTTTTATCATTATTGAAGGCCATACAGTTGCCTATAATTGCTCACACCCACCTCGTTTGAACTTAGGTTGGATAACTGTCTCATTGGTATTCATACCGCATCTTCTTATTTGTATAATGTTGACCTTTTGGTACTTTTATTCTCAATTTTTGTTTTAGTCTACAGTATGACCTCTTAATCATCTTGATGTTTACTTTTGGTAATGCATGTTATTGGGTCCACCAGTTGCTGCCTCATTGACACCTCCTTTCATTGATGCTGGATCTATTGTTTTGCATAAAATCGAATTTTCAGTGTTTTCCTCATGTCATGGTTTTATTTCAAGGTCTAGAAAGCCAATTGGTATTACCGTATATATTCACCGACAACATTGCATGTATTCTGTTATGATTTTTTTTTTAGTGTGGAAAAATGCCGTATTGTCCAGTTGACCAGTCAAGACTTTGTTTACTAACAGTATATTTAAATCACTTTTTATAACTACGTGTCCCATTTTTTGTATGTTTGTATATAAAGCTAAATGCATTTGTTTTTAAAAAAAAATCGAGCATAAATCATTTTGACCTTTTGGTGTATGTTCAAATTGGCATCTTTTAGATATACTTTGTTTGGTTTTCTTCTGCTAATGGTTTTGGATTGCGTTCCCTCTTTTAAATGTGTACAACATTGCGCATCCTTCCTCCCCCCTTTTTTTTACACATATCTAAATGCGCTCCATTATACACTGCAGACAGATACAACACACTTATCCTGGACGAAGTTCATATTTCATAACACTTTTCAATAAAAGTATTTATAAAGTTAAAGATACAACAAATCAACCACAAAATGTATTTATAGCGTACACACGACTGTTCGAGTGGTCCCAGTCAATACAAAAAAATACCATTTATTGTATATAATTATTAACTTGCTTGCGTAGCACGAACATGCATGAAAGAATAACTACTCGGTGTTTCAGGTTGTATTAAAATTTATGTAACAGTGTGTGTTGTTATGTCATCTTACCAAAGTTTGATATGCTGTTATTTTCTTTCGCTGTGATGAAAGCCATGCTGTCTGGTGTTTTCCACGACTTGTATGTCGTCACAAAAAAAAGTATAAATAGCTTTAAACAACAATCGGTACACTCGGGCTTTTCAATAGTATTATCGTAATATAATTTCTTCCGAAGTCAATAACCAACTTCTTGGTTATTCGTCTTGGACATTATCTTTAAATACAAGCTAAAAAATCCGATACTATTCCGAATGTCATAAATTACCATTTTTATATCACTTGTCATCCAGACGCTCTACTTTGAAAAATAAAGCGGCTGGATGATCGAGACTAACCTTACATGGCATATAAGAAAGAACTGGTTCCCGGAACTTCGGATGTACCAAAACAGGTACTTCAGATCTGACAAACAGACCAAATGTACCCTCTTTTTAAAATTTGCTGCAGTTTTTTAAATATTTAAAATTAAAAGTCCAAAAGTGTTCTACAATACACCTATCCATTCTCCTGCCAATCATCAGTTAATTGACCAATCACATGTGGTCAATTTACCACATGTGTAAACATTTGATAGCAGCACGTGATGTCGGACATAACCTCGGTCAAGCTTTCTTATCTGAACAGTTAATTTGATAGAAATTTTTTGAAATTTTCGCAATTAAATCATTAGTAATATTATTTTAGGGAAAGTTATCAAAGTAAGAGGGTAGAGGAAGGTGAAGTTGTTAATTTCAAACAAAAAAAGGTTATTTCAATAAATGAAACTAATTAATAAATCAATTAAAAAGGAATAAGATGGCAGTGCTTATTGATCTTAAAATATTGTTTACCTGCTAATAGTATTTAAAACAAAAAATAATGAAAAAATATATTTTTAAACACTTCGATTGTTTACAAATTAGAATTCAAATTCATTCATTCATTCATGTCTTTATTTCCTCATAATTGAGATACAATGAATACATACAATTAACTAAATATCAGACAACAACAAAAAAATAAACGAAATAGGTACACAACAGCTTTTCTCATATACAGACAAATATATACACTTTGGTCTCTCAGTATTAAGGCCTTCTATAATCTCGATTGATGACATATCATGTATCACTGTGTATCATCGCCACCGGAAATTGGGTACTAACGAAGCGGAGAGAAATAGAAAAAAAAGTAAACAAGTTAGGAATTCGTTCAATTTAAAGCATTTCCACTCATCTGATGAGGGTGCCGCTTAAGAAATGATTTTCTGATATACAATTCTTTAAATTATTAGGCCGATAAGTACAAAATAAATACAAGATTTTGTGTAATACTCCAAAACTTGTCACTTAGTACTGGAAAATTTCGAGGTCTATCGTCCTCTGTAGCCCCATTCTCAAGATATTGAACTGTTTTTCATTATTTTTCCATACACGATTTTAGATTATTATAGTGTGGCATCATATTTAATGAAATTTGTTGTCAAAAACATGTTTTTTGCAGAATATGGACAAAAACATTGTTTGTTTGTTGTACGGCGAATTGCAGGACGTTGTACGGCGAATTGCAAAATAACAACTTTTGTCTGTACGGCGTCTTGCAATATATTATAATTTTAAGAGGAAATTAATCACTGTTTAGATAATATCAAGTGACGATATTTTGTTGAAATCAAAGCTTTACAGGCTTACAAACATACAACATTTCTTACTTATCAAATATTATTAAATATATGCCGTTAATTCAGTTCAGGAGGCCTCGTTGCCTTCCGCTTTTCGATTTTGTAAAAAAGTTGTTTTTTTTCAACCATATTATCCTAAATACATTAATATATATATCGTTATACTACTAACGACTGTAAATGTTGTCTTATTTGTTATTAGGGTGAAATTAAAATAAACCGTCCACTCATCTTTTGTTGGTGCTATAGTTAATTTTTTTTATTAGATAAAAACAGTTAAGATGTGGTATGATAGCACATAAGATAACTATCCATCAGGATAAAATAAACTCTATGTAAGCAACTATATTCTATTGTACGGCCTTCAACAACGAAAACTTGTCCCTTATAGTCGGCTATACAAAGCACCGACCGAAAAATGTGGAAGGACTCAACAAGAAAGCGAACGGCCTAACTCATAACAAAACAATTTATGAAAACAACAAATAAGATAGAGATGAAGCAACGACAACCACCGAACCACAGGATCGAGAATTCGGACAGACACATAAAATTGTTTAATTATTTAATTTCTGAAATGACTCATTTGTAAAAATAAACTTTGAATTAAGAAAATACTTTGTTTTCATCGAAAGTAAGGAGAAACAAATCGTGAATTTCATTTCGAATTAATTGTTTTGTCTGTTTCTATCTAATGCATAATTATATGAGGGGGAGGGGTCTGTTTACATGTTAACAACGCCTCGATTTTGGCAAAAACAGTTAACAACAAATTTTAAATGCTGATAAGTATGGCACGCGGGAACCACATTAATGAGATAATCACAGATTATCGGCGACAATGATAGATTATCGGTCGACCATTATAGATGTACGGCGTAAAGTATACTTTACGGTTGTAAATGCATTTACGAAATTATCGTCGACAATCTATCATTATCTATCATAAATGCATTAACGATCGACAATCTATGATAGATTAAAGCGAGAACCACATTATTGGATAAGAACAGTTTAACGGCGATTCGTAAATACATTTACGCCTTGTTTTCAGTAGCAATTCATATGTACCCAATCACAATGCGTTATCGTCCATGCTAATTAATTCGGACCAATCATATCCATCGATACAAATCACAACACAATTCGGCCGCCATTTACAAACAAACTGCGGGTACCCACAAACTGCAAAATGGATCGTCTAGCTCGTTCTCATCAACCATCAATTGACAGTGTGTTAGAGCGCGTCTCAACAGTCCTTCTTCAAACACAAAGAAAAGCTCAATGTGGGACACTAGATGCTGCCAGCACAGATAAAGAGCTTTCAGAATTAATAACAAATCTATCACGAATAGAAGGTACGTACATTTGCTTATCTGTACAGTCTTTATTTACATCATAATGATAAATATAAAAATTCTATAAACAGAGAATTAAATCTGTTGCTAGACGATAATGTTTAACTTTTAAATCTAATATGAACCTCGACGTTATAAGATAACAAAATTAGAATACATGTTAAAATAAATCTATAATGGTTTTTTTTTTAGATTTTATATAAACATATAATGAGGAACCTCGTTTGATAAACTTTTTATCAACACTGCCATAGATGAACCATAAACATATTTTTATCTTTTAATAAGTGGACTCCTATATTCTTATTAACTTTAGGTTTTATCCATTTTTTAAATTTTAAATCTAAATAGTGTTTTAATCTTGTGACAGTATGCTATGTACAGTGTAAATACAAGTTTTTACCTTTTATCCTTATTATTTTGTTTTACTAAAACTAACTACATATTAAATCCTAACAATTTTATTTTTTTTATAAATAACTACGCATTTAAAAAAAAAATTAACCTAAAACTAGGATATTTTTAATGCGGTGACCCTGCAAATAGGGTGGTCTTCCGAAGAAGAAGAAGATAAATCTGCAGTCAGCACCGGGGGAAATTTTAAAGATCGCACACGTTAATAATTTTATGGATAAATTTTATTTCAATGTTGATCTGAATATATCTCGAATATATACAAGAGTACTTACATTGTTACATTCACATTGTAATACAGTTTTTTGAAAATTAATAGATCTACGAAATAAAACTACAAAATACAGCATCCAGGTTTAAATGTACAGTATCTGGCCAAAAGTATTGAATAAAGTATTCATCACCTACATTTTTTGGCTATATAATTCATATAAAAACACAATTTCATCAAAAAATATTTTGGGAGCATATTTATGGTTGGATTCTTATTAACAAGGTCTCAAAAGGCGTAGACTTGTTTAAAGTATATTTATAGGTAATAGTTTTGTGTTCAGGTGTTTTTGTTTTTCTCTTGATGTGAACACATACAATACATTTTTATCCTATATAAGGATTTCTGAACAGCAATGAACAGAAAATAATAAATTTAATTATGTCATTATGTTTAAATTGAGAAAAAAAGAAAATGATCCACAAAAATAATATATAAACAAAATAAACCTGTGACAATTCTGCTTCTAATGGTACCAAGGAAATCTGTACGAAGTTGATAAAAATCAAACGGAAAATGACCCCAAAATATTTTTTTGAAAAAAATGTAAATTTATATACAATCAAGGATTTGTATAGTACAAATACAAATCCTTGAAACATTTATAATGAAAAATCTCAAGTGACGAATACTCATGACCACACTATATACATTTTTGAGTTTTACATCTACATCGTTGAAATGCAAAGGGTCTAAGACCCATCTGACACACAAGTTCTTATTTGGTCATTCAATATGGTGCTCATTAAAAAACATATATATTTAAATGTGAAAATAAAATCAAATGTTTGTTGCATGTCTACTTTGAGTTGGATCATATAATGATTTCACATTCTGGTGACATTTAATCATGTTAAGAAATGCCTGAAACAGGTCAGAACTCTAAGATTTCCTGAAGTCAGAATATATTTGAAAAGTACATTATGTAATTTCTAAAACACAAGGACTAGGCCTTGATATCCTAACCAATTGACTCAATGAACTACAATGCAAACTACGAGTTTACTACAGGTGTAATACCACCATTGATTTTCCCCTATTAGTCTTTGTTAAATTTGCACTTTTCTGAAAATTGTGCAGAATTTATCTTTGTTTCAAATAAAGAAATACTTGGCATGAGTAAAGTTTTATCCTGTACAGTTCTGTAGAAAAAGTTTCGCATAACATTTCATTGCATATAAGAAAATAACCATCATTGGAAGTTAACCAATCAAATTTCTTCCCTTATTCTATCTGTGTACAAGGTTTAGTCACCATGTAACCACAAGATTACAAAATTTCATATAGAAAATTCAAATCACGAATAAAAAATAATGGTGTTTTGAAATAGCCAAGACACATGTTTATGACACAGAAATAGTTTTACTGCAATAAAATGTAGGATTAATTACAACAATGTACCTACAACGGTCAAATTCAAGGGAATATTTTTTTAGACCTACTTTCGTATGCAACCGGATGTGACGTACCATGATTTGGTGGTATTACACCTAAAGAAGACCTTTTTTGTTCAATAAACTGAATGTGACTTTTTACCTTTGTAATACTGGTTATTTCAAGCATTTCTGTCAAGTTTTGTCATAATCAGTTCAATAGTTTGAGAAAAATCTAGTATATTGAAAGACGACATCTACAGCGATTCGAGCAAAATTTCTTCGACAAATCCAAACCAAACCGCATCAAGATAGAATAGAGTGTGGACCAATAAATGATCAAATATCTATCTTATCTGCCTACAAACAGTTGAAAATGATACACAAGATGATTTTAGGAAGATAAAATACCACTATTAAACCTCTTTGTCTCTTTGGGTCAATTTATACTCTCATTTCCTCAAAATTTCAACTTTTCAGGCCAATAAATAAAAATATTGGGGTAACTTTCACTCATTAATGGTAGAAATGTTATAAGAAATAACTAATTGAAGCATTTTAGCAGAATGAACAATCCATATAAAAGTTTACCGTCTCTATGGAGCTTTCAATAAGTCCTTACGTAAAAATTAAATTTACACCGCGTTCCAAAGAGGGACATAAAAGACTTCTCTTTTAGTGAATAACTTGGTGTTACAACATTAAAAATAATTTCATCTACTTATAACTATATATTTATTTAAGTATTACCTAGGAAAATGTTATATCATAGCAAAATATAAGAAATAAGGAGAAAAAGCCCACCCCGCTCCAAAAAAATAAATATATGCACTTAGTTTTGCTTGTTCTGTCAACTGAATATTCATGGTACAGTCCTATTTCAAGACAATTTTCTCATAAAATGAGCTCTCGCCGCGATATAGCCTTTTTGTGCTAATGCGGCGTTAAAGCAACCAACAATCAATCAATCAATCTCATAAAATGTGTTTATGAGACTCAATCTACTCAGAATATTTCATTTTTTTTTATTATTTCACTTAAATAGCAAGACATTTTAACACATGAGATTACTCACAAGGCAAAAGGTGCATGTACAGCTTCCTATATTAGGTGTAATACCACCATTGATTTTCCCCTATTAGTCTTTGTTAAATTTGCACTTTTACAAAAATTGTGCAGAATTTATCTTTGTTTCAAATAAAGAAATACTTGGCATGAGTAAAGTTTTATCCTGTACAGTTCTGTAGAAAAAGTTTCACCAAAAATTTCATTGCATATAAGAAAATAACCATCATTGGAAGTTAACCAATCAAATTTCTTCCCTTATTCTATCTGTGTACAAGGTTTAGTCACCATGTAACCTCAAGATTACAAAATTTCATATAGAAATCACAAATAAAAAAAAATGGTGTTTTGAAATAGCCAAGACACATGTTTATGACACAGAAATAGTTTTAATGCAATAAAATGTTTTTTTTTAGACCTACTTTCGTATGCAACCAGATGTGACGTACCATGATTTGGTGGTATTACACCTACACTGGAAAACTGTCAACATATATATTGTCTGGGACTTTCACATTAAATGTTTTTGGTCTGCACATATCTTCAATTTGCATGCGAAGATTAATAATGTATATATTGCTATACTGGCTGCACGGGTCAACTTTCTTTTTTTGCCTTGTATAAGAAGTTAACAAGTTTTTTTCCAAATGTAATACTCTTTAGTCAATTAAATCCTCTAGATCATATATATATTATAGTGTTAACATTGTCAGACAAAAATTAAGAAGGCCTTGTCATGGGTTGTGCAGTTTTGATGAAATGCTATGGATGATAGACAATTTTAGCAATGAGAAAAACTGATACTGTATAATCAGCTATAAATGGCCTCGATTGGTGATAATACATTGTTTTGTAGAAACAAATTAGTAAATGTGATTCTTTTCCTTCACTAGCTGTCAAATTCTCATGAAAAACATTTATCCAAACTAAACTCTGCATTTTTATCAGGCTGCACTCAGCAAAGCATTTCATTTAGCTTATTGTGACAAAATTGAACCATATTGGTTGCATAATTTAAACAAATTTATTTTAAAGTGGATTGGGAAACAAGTTTTGCAACTTATATTAATCCCTTTCCACTTTGCGGGTGCGAGTGCTGCCTTGTAGTAGCATTAGCCTACTCTTTTTCGAAATCTACAAGGATGTCTTTAACGTGCAAGAGATATGGCTCTCTTAACACAGGTCAGCCATTTATCATCCCCTTCCGACGAACTATCATCCTTTCCTAAAGACCATACTGGCTGCTGCTTAAAGTGAATTATTATTGAACAAGTTGCTTTTCATTAGTCATGTTAGTTAGGGTGGTAATGGGGTAACCTAGGTAAAAATAAATTGCTTCATAATCATACGGTACCTAAATAATCAGAGGACATAAGTATGCTAATTTAAGCATATCCTTACAAGGAAGTGTTCCTGACCTGTGAAACTTCTGTTTGTTATAAGGAATTGTTGGCTAAACATTCTATTAAACCTATTGATATTTTCAAATATATATCTTGCATACATGTACATGTATTTTTGATTTCCAAAAAATATATCTACAAATCACTTTTTTTTCCTTTATCATTTATATTACATGTTTTCTTTTTAAACTTTCAGGCAGTGGGACCAACATTCCAGAAGATTTGATAAAAAAGTCAATACAGTCAATAAATGATCTAAAGCAGAATCTTCCAAATCTGATACCAGAACAAGACCTTATTAACAGATATGGTAAGTAAAAGTGCTGATATTTTTAATCAAACATTGCATAAAATAATTTGTTTTCAGCTTACCTGACCTGAAAGGTCAAGTGAGCTTTTCTAATCACTCATCCGTCATTGTCGTCTGTTTACTTTTACAAAAATCTTTTCCTCTGAAACTACCAGACTACTGGGCCAAAAGTAAACCAAACTTGGCCAAAATCATCACTAGGGTATTTAATCTAAAAAATGTGTACAATGACCCAGTCTGCCAACCAAGATGGCCACCATGGCTAATAATAAAACATATCCATGGGTAAAATGCAGTTTTGGCTTAAATCTCTGAAACTAAATTTAAAGCATTTAGAGCAAATCTGACAGTGGCAAAAATGTTCATCAGGTTAAATACTATCATATGACCCCATATAGAGTTATTGCCCTTTACAGTCATTTTTTTTCTACATTTTTGTAAACTACGGAGATAAATTTATCCCAACTTGTCCATAATCATCATAAGTATGATTAGGTATCTAGTTTTAAAAAAAAAGTCAGATGACCCTACTTTACTTCCAACATGGCAGACAAGGGTAAAAATAAAACATAGGGGTAAAATGCAGTTTTGGGTTTATATCTCCGAAAGCAAATCTGACAGGTTGCAAACAATAGTTAATTAGATTATTATTTATTTACCCTTAAATTTTCAGACACGTCCTAAACCCTGTGTTGGGTTACTGCTCCTGAGTTAATAATTTCATTGAAATTTTGTAGTTTTTTGTTATTAAAAACGTATATATATTAGATATCATTATAGTATCTAATAATATCATATCTAATACTACGATTGATTATGTCAGTACATTTTTATGTAAATACCATTGAGCAACACCGTCTCTTGACAGCCTCTAGTTAAGGAGTACACACCACCTAAGAAAGATAACTCTTTAACTCATTGTCTGTTTCATTGCAGCATTTAAAAATTACATAATATAAATGTCATGAATGTACATGTACAAATAAAGTTTTATTTTCTTCAGACCAGACAAATCCAAACCCTCATGGAAAAGGAAGACACCAGTTAGATATTGATGTAAATAAGCTTCAGCAATTGATGTCTTTGGGATTTACAGTGAAGAAGATTGCAGAAAATGGTTTGCTTGGCGGAAAAATTCATCCAAACACACTGTACAAGCTATTGAAGGAGCATGATCTTCAAGTAAGGTCATCATATAGTACCATTACTGATGATCAACTGGAAGAGAAAGTGGCAGAATACAACAGAGAACATCCAAATGCAGGTTTGTTTTAAAACTTATTATTTTCTTCTTGCCAAAAAGCATAAATACTTTCAGTATTTTTAAAATATATCCAACTCTGTCATGTGCCATGTGTCTGTGACTGTTTTTGATATTTTTTAAAACACTTCTAAAAGTTGGAACCCTGGCAATAAGTTAAACATGCGTTTCACATACTTTCCAAAAGGTTAATTGATATTTCTCACAAAAATTCTATATATCATGTATATATTTTGTTTGAAAGGATGTACTTTGGTGAAATATGAAAAATCTAAAACTGAGCTACATGACATCAAAAATTATAAACCATGATTGTGCTTTATTTGATTAAAATATATATAGTCATGATAGTCATAAATGAAGGACATGAAGATGTTATCATATATACATGATATATGGTAATAAGATTTCAATTTTTACAGCCAATATGGTTCAGTTTTGTCAAAACAGCTAAGAAATATAGCTGATGAATTATCCACTTACCAGTGAAGAATTCAACCTTATTTAACCCCTAAGCTTGAGATGTGTAACAAGTGCATGCATTGGGAATTTTAATTATTAAAAGGAAATAAAGGTCAAAATATTGATTGAAATTGAAACAAATGTTAAACCATTTGATTGATGGAATGGATCCTTAAAAACTCATTTTTATATAGATAAAAATGATGATTAACATTTATTTAACCTATAATATGAGATATGAAAACCTCTATTGCACAAGCTTGCTATTTTTCAATTGAAAATAAAATTTGTTTTCTTTTGTATTCATAGGTGCCATGGAGGTCCATTCTTATCTGAAAACCCAAGGCATTTCCATACAACGTGACCGGTGCCGAGCAGTGTTAACTAGAGTAGATTCAGCAGGTGCGGCAAAAAGGTGGTCATGTACTATTCAGCGTAGACAGTATAAAGTACCCACAGCAAATTCTATTTGGCATCTTGATACCCATCATTCTTTGGGCAGGTAAGATTACTTAAAAGATAGTCAACATGATACATGTGTTTTAATTGTTCTGGAGGTATATGTTTTAGACTCAAATTGATATCTTTCTCTTATCATGCTTATTGAGTTATGTTTCTCAAATGGTGTTCTAATGCAACATTATTATTGAATAAATGACAAAGAAAGTAACAATTATAGGTCACCTCACAACCTTCAACAATGTGCATTGCCCTAACTGCATAGTCAGCTATACCAGTCCTCAAAATGATGAATGTCATGAATGTAAAACAATTTAAACGAGAAAAATGACAGATTTATTACTGAACAAAAAAATGAATAGAAAAAAATAGGTAATACACCAACAAAAGACGACCACTGAATATCTAGAGTCATTTCACACAAAAAGTATGACTTGTTCATGACTTAAAGACCAATCTTAGTCCTAAGTTTTTTTGTGAAACGAACTCTAGGCTCCTATTTGGGAGAGTCACATACATACAGGCAGAACATTTTTTAGAGATCCCACTCCTCCCCCTAACCTGATAAATAAATATTCAGACAGATATTTGAGTCCCTGAGTACAAATACATTTTAAAAATGTACATATATATTGTTTTTATCCAGAAATTTACTCCTAACATTTGAAGCTTTAGTGATTAAAATCAAAATCATGCTCTCTAATTCTTTAAATAAATCAACATAGTGTAAACCTGGACTGCAAAGAGGGATCCAAAATGAACCTGTACAGAAATAGAAGTATCCACATTAGGCCATTCCAGTTAATTTCTGACAGGTGGGGATAGGTTGGGAGATATTTTTTTTTATACGTATCAGAAAAAAACATCATGAAAAACTACCTACATGTATCAGATCTATAAATTATGACCTATCAGAAGTAGAGTTTATGTTCAGATTGGGTGGATGGGCTTTCATGGGGAAAAAGACCTATCAGAATTGATTACTGCAAGGATTGTACCAAACAGGACATTTCTAGATAATGCATGATACATGTAAATGTATGCAACTGCCCACATTCCAAATTTAACGCACTCATAAGATCTGACATAGGCATTTTTGTAACCCCCAAGATTTAATTATTTTTAATTATTTACTGCTTCAAGACCCTCGGAAGTTTTTATAAGTGTATGTGTCAGATGAAAAAACCCAAAATTTCACTCCCTAAGATGTATAATTTCACACCCCTCAGAAAGGACCATCAATCCCCCTTAAACAGACATTTACTGGAACGGCCCATTACCACTTGCTCAACATGGAAGCAGGGTAACAGGAGACTTTATTTGCACCAGTAGCAAAAATTAATTTGGGTGCCTGTTATTCGTACAATACAAGGCTAGTGCTGATTGCATGAAATTTGATTTTTAAAGGAAATTAATAAAATAATCATGAAAATAAATTAGATCTTAGTTTCGTAAGAATACTAAGTTTATAAGAAATTCTTCAATATTACAATGCAATCATGAGTATTAAATCAGTACAATGTTATAATCATAAGTAATCTAAAGTTATCATGATTATTCTAAAGAAAAGTAATCTTATGTAATCATGATTTCTTTAAATTGGCAAAGTAATTGTAAGTTAATTGATCAACCCCATCTCTGGTTATAAGCAAGCTATTTCTCACAGCTCAACTTGGATTTCCTCTTCCACCACTTTTAAAATGAACTCTTTCACAGTGGATCTCCGAAAAGGCTTGTCATATTTTCTTAGGATTATATAATATGTTAGACTAACATGTCTAGGGGAGTCATCTATCTTTTGTTTGTGCATTGGGGTCTGTTAAGGGGTATTTTGAGGGGCAAAAAGAGGGAAGGGTTGTATTATAGAACCCTATGGGATTTTATTTAAAAAAAAATTCAAATGACTATCTTAAAAACTGTAAGTGCTATACACATGCAGTCTTCAGAAATGATCACAGGACAATAAAACAAATCAAATGAAATAGAGGGCGAGTCCCTTGGGGTAACCACCACTCCCTTCAATTTGAGAATGTGCTAATATCTTGTAAACTATACATATCCCCACCCCTAAACCATTTATATATTCTTATACATAGGACAAAAAACAAATCAAATGAAATAAAAGGTAAGTCCCTGGGGGTCACCCCACCCCTCTTGTTTGAAAACTTGTAAACGATCAATATCCTCGCTCCTAAACCATATATATTCTTGCATGGGACAATACAACAAATCAAATGAAAGAAATGGGAAGTCCCTAGGGGTCAACCCCACCCACTCTTATTTGAGAACTTGTAAACAGTCAAGATCCCCACCCCTCAACCATATATATTCTTGCAATGGAAATTAAAACAAATCAAAGGAAAACAAAGGAAAGTCTCTGGGGTTCACCCCACCCCTCTTGTTTAAAAACTTGTAAACCGTCCAGATCCCCACCCCTAAACCATATATATATTATTGTATGGGACAAATAAACAAATCAAATGAAATAAAAGGGAAGTCCCTGGGGGGTCATCCCCACCCCCTCTTGTTTGAGAACTTGTAAATGATTGAGATCGCCACCCCTAAACCATACATATTCTTGCATGGGACAGTTAAACAAATCAAATTAAAAAAAAAAGGAAAGTCCCTTGTGTTCACCCCACCCCTTCTTGTTTGAAAACTTGTAAATGGTCGAGATCCCCACCCCTAAACCATATGTTTTCTTGTATGGGACAATAAGACAAATCAAACCAAATATAGGGGGAGTCTATGGAGTCACCCCACACTCTTCTGTCAGAGAACTTGTAAATCGTAGAGAGCTCTACCTCTATACCTTACATATTCTTGTATGTATTGGATAATAAAAATCTAATAAAATATTGGACCATGGGAATGGCTAATTATGGGTGCTTTGTTTGGGAAACTTAGTAACAGCTTCCTGTTACTATTACTTTTTGTTTATTTAATTTTAGTTTATCATGGTTTATAATAAAGACTATAAAATCTTTTCTATTCATCATTGTAGATGGGGAATTGTAGTTCATGGTGGAATTGATGGTCATTCCAGACTGATGCCTTTTCTACGAGCTTCGACATTCAACACAGCCAAGGCTGCAGCATGTTTTTTTGTACAAGGTGTGAACCAGTTTGGTTTACCAAGCAGAGTAAGAGCAGACCATGGAACAGAATATGTTGACATTGGCCGATTTATGATTGCTGTGAATGGAGAAGAAAGGGGTAGTTTCATCACTGGTCCATCTGTCCATAACCAGCGGATCGAGAGACAATGGAGGGATGTGTTTTGCAAAGTCCTTGACACATACTACAAACTGTTCTGTTTGATGGAGGAGCACAAACTGTTAAATATAACTAACAATGTACATAGATGGATCCTTCATTATGTTTTCCTGCCACGAATTGATTTGGCACTAAGAGAATGGACAGAAACTCATAACAATCATAAAGTGAGGACTGAACACAACCAGTCACCTAACATGATGTGGTTTCAATCTTTACTACTAAGTGATCCAGAAAAACACACAGGGGTCCGTAACATTGAACAACCTCCACAAGAAAGAATCCAGCAAACCATGCAGAACCTAAACATTGACTTTCAGGACGAACAATATTTACATCCAAGAGATCCATGTCCATTCTCTGTAGAAAGTTTAGCAAATCTTCACCAAAGTATAGATCTCAAACGCCATTCCCTATCACATGGCATGGATATATATGGGGAAGTTTTGCAGCTTGTCAGTAATCAAACCAATTGAATATCATTTAATGTACATTGAAATATTGCATGACATGTTATATACCCTTTTACCCTTTGGGCATGTTCAATAAGAGATGAAATTTGTTGTCATGACTGCCTTCATGGCCTTGTGTTATTACTTTTAGGATTTCATAATACACTGTAGAAAATTTCATTTTATTTTTGCTAAGTAGAGTGGTATTACATGATAAAATAGAAACATTAAGCATTATACATGTAATAGAAAATGCTATTTGAGTGAAATATTTGGATTTGTATGAAAATGTTTAAACAAGGCATTACATTTTCATGTATTAAGTTGTCTCTATTATCTTTTGACTCTTGCCAGTTTTATGTAAATACTTTTCTAAGATGTATCAATTATCATATTTCAATCGATTTATTTATACTGCCCTTCATTTACTGCATGTTCCCCCATGAACAACAAGATGCTACATGTATCTTGATTTAAAATAATGCAGGAGTGAAAACATGTGTATTTTAGTTTGGTAAAAGTTGTAAAAAAGTTTTGATGTAAGAGCATGAAAGCCTCTAGTTTTGAGGGGAATATTTTCATGTCTTAAATTTATATAATTATATTTTATTTTTCAAAATCAGAACATTTAAGAAAATTTATCACATTTATATCTTAATTACCATTTTTCATTTATTTAAAAAAAAATTAAATCAATATGTTTTTTAAATTACTCTTTTTCAAGTACAATACAAACCTTGTGCTATAGATCTTTCAGCAAGGTATTTATTATTATACATGTTTTTATCTCTCACAAAGTTGTACATGTAATTTAAAACAAATCTTCCTCAATTTGTTTCTTCAGTATATTTATGTTTTTAGTTGCTACTTTCATTAACAAAAATTAAATATTGACTCCATTATCATCTTGGGATTTATATTTAGTGATGTTCAATGTCCAAATTTAGTAATATCAAAATGTACATTTGCAATTGTGATTTAGGTGTATATTTCTAGTGTCAATAACCTCATTTATGATTCGGCAAAGGATGATAATGCCAAATTGTTTGATCCTTTAATAAAAATTATGATTTATTATATTGAGTGTCTTCTTATTTGTACATTACAATTATTGCATACACCAATATATTCAGTTCATGTTTGTATCTAATTATATAAGAGACCTAATAAGGAAGACATGATGTTAACTAATGAAACATAGAAAGTATGTCAATGTCAGAATTATCAACCTTGCCAGCAAACAAGTTCATCATACAAACATTGATACAACTAATTACAAATATAAACATACAGCATCTGCAAATAAGACTTGACCAACCACAACGCATACATGCCACTGGAAAAACCAAATGCTTCAATACATGAAATAACAGAAGAACAAGAAAACACATGTCATATTGCTGTCGTGGTACTGGTACAGACATGGTTTTTTTTCTTCAGTAAAAAGTAGGTTAAAACTGGCAATTGTTGAGCCTACAGCTGTTGTCACAGAAAGCTTGACATAGGGATACTGGTCCAGCAGCACCTTTGTTAGCTTGATTCTTAAAGCTTTATAATTTAGAAGGTGGAAGACCTGGATGCTTCATACTAAGTATAATGATGCCTTATGTTATATAGTTTCTATTTGTCACATGTCAATTGTCCTTGACCTCATATTCATGGTTGAGTGACTACTTGAAATAAAGGGTTGATTTTTTGGGGGAATGTTAATTTCTCTCTCATCATGAATAATAGTATTTGGCATGTGTGTACCTTGCAAGGCCCTCTTACCTATCACATAGTTTTAATTTGAACTTGACTAGTACCTTTCAGTGAACAAGGTTAAGTTTTGGTGGTAAAGTCCGTATTTAAGATACTATAAGCATATAGTAATAGGTCTAGTATATTCAGTGTATAGAAGGACCCTCAGGTGTTGATGTCCAACTGACAATTGTCATCTGAGCTTGACCTCATATTTATGGTACAGTGGTTAAAGTTAAGTTTTTGTGTTTTGGACTGTTTTTCTTATTCTGTAGAAAGTACACCACTAATGTATGGCTTTCTAATGTCAAATCCTTAATTTCAAGCAGACACAGATGTTTCATTTTCAATTCCAATAAAGTGACATTCACTGGATGTCAAAGCTACACTTTATGGTGTCTTGCACTGAAAATATCTACATACCGTTAATGGCATATAAGAGAAAACTTGGTTAGTTAACAGAACTTCAGATGTACCATAACAGGTACTTCAGATCCAACAAACAGGCAAAATGTACCCTCTATTTAAATTTGGTGTATTTTTTCAAGTATCCAAAATTATAGGTCATCAATTGTTCTACACTGATCACCAGTCATTCAGCTTTCATTTGATACCAAAAATACATATATATATATATATATATATTCTACATATTTAGATAGCTACATTCATGTGTAGTCACTATTTTGTGTTAAATGTGTACTACTTCCTTGGTATGTGCTGTAAGTAGGGCTTGATCTAGTGGTGTTACACAGTGGTATATGCAATGTCTACTATATTTGGTGTATGGAATGCTTTTTTATCAAATACTATATATATGCCAAAGGTCAACTTTATTTGGTGTTTGAAAATTGTTATGGTGAACATGTCACTCATGCAGGTTTTATTTGACCTTGACCTCATTGCTAAGTGGTAAGTTTTTTGTGCTTTTGGTCTCATTTTTATTTTAAACTAGAAGCAATAGGTCAACTCCATTTGTTGTGTGGAGGAATTTTAAGGTCTACATCTCTGCCAGGCTTGGTTCATCAGACCTTGAATTTATGTGATTTTGTCAATTCTGAAATTGTTGCGTGATTTCCTAATTGTGATTTTTTTTATTTGAGACTTCAATGCGATGGTTTTTTTTTATATGATTTGGAGAAAAATCCTGTTTAATTCATATAAAATAATTCAAAATGCGTGTTTAAATTCTTGTGTCATTTTCATTATCTGCAATAATAAAAACCTCACAATAATTTCTTAATTTGCGTTAGTCGAAGTATAAAAGCTTGATATTTAGGTCTATCAACATAATTCCAATGATAAGTAAAGAACGCGAGACATTTCAGCATGTGCACTCTTGTATAATTAAGATGTATAATACTGTAAGCTATCCCGAAAGTTTCATGTCCTATACTGGGCAGTTTACACGAGAACACTCATAAAATGCATTTTCTGCTTACACAAGAACACTCATAAAATGCATTTCTGCTTACACGAGAACACTCATAAAATGCAATTTTCTGCCTTCACGAGAACACTCATAAAATGCATTTTCTGCTAACACGAGAACACTCAAAAAATGCATTTTTTGCTTCCCTGGGCATGCTATATATGTGTAAAACTATGTCAGTCATGGTGTTTAATATATAGTTTCTCTGTTTGATTAGTTTGTGTACTATATGGCTTTCCTGGTATTTGTTTGTTGCTCAACTAACTGTCCTATATGTGTTACTAATGGCTTTCCATACTTTTTAATTTTGAACGAGCGTTCACTTGTTCGGTTACCAGTGTAAACGTCTATTACTTGTTTAATGTATTCAAAATTAATAATAAAAAGAATTTCATTTCAATGTTAAAAGTTTTATTTGCTGATCTGTTTGAATATATTTGATATAATAAATACTGACAATTCTAATACTTGCATACAGTACAAAATATCATAGTGCATAAGAAATATACAGTTTAAATTCTCATTTGTGGTGTCCAATGTGTTGGGAGATAGCTCTCACTGTACAGAAAGACTGCTACTAATATTCAATTATTTATCCTTATGCTCACCTTAAGCTTATTTTACTGCTTTGTTTATAATTTTATGGATAGTGAACGTTGGGCTATCTGCCATCAATTTATGCTAGCAAGTTTATAAATAAAAATCATAAGTGTCAGGTGACACATTAATCCAATAGTTACTTTTCATTTCTGGAAAGCCAAAATTACACACAATTACAAAATTGAGAAACATATAATTAAAATCAATAAAAATAATTTGAAATATGCAATCATACATTGGACACCACTCAGTGTTTGCAAGTACATAGAAAAAAACTACATAAAACATAGATCATCACAACCATCTTAATATTTACAAACAATGTTGTCCAGCAGAATGTAACCATTAAATATATTAAAAATATTTGGTATAAAAAGCAATAATAGATCAGTTTTCCAGGGGAAGAATTGATATGAAGAGAGATAAAAAAAAAACTACACCCATTCCCTGCCATGAGACATATGTCATGCCTGTACAACAAATGTAAAAAAAAATTAACTCTTTTTTACTTCAAGTGGTTTACATATTAAAAAATAAATTTACTGGATAATTATCATCATTTCAAACCTTGGTACCAAAATGACCTAGAAATTTATGTATTAGTTGATGCTTTCCCCTTATACTTGGTAAAACCTTAAATTTGACTGATAATAATTGAAAAGTGGATTACTGCCATATTTGTAAAAATCAGTATAAAATATTTGTCAAACTTCTAGGAATAAATTTTGTATTTAATAAAAATACCCTGCACAATTTAAATTTTATTTCTTTCTATATATATATACATTCCCCAACCTTACAGTACTGTTTATAACTAATACCTTTTTCACAATACAATAATGCATGAACATACAGATATTTTCAATGAAATCAAACGTTAATTTTACACTGAATCAAAAACCTTAGAGGATGAATCACTCAGATAAATGTCAAATTCTTGAGATAAGTCTTCATTTGAGAAGTAAAGTCTACTTATTTGTAAGGTTGCTGCACAGGTGTTTGCTATTGGTCTTCTTTGTAGTCCTTCTGTTGAATTAAAGGAAACTTCCAACTGTTCAATACATAGGGTATCAGCTGAGGTCCAGAATCTCAAAAGTGCATTAATCTGCGATTTATTTAATTGCATTATATAATGTTCGAAATAATTTTTGGCACGTTCCTCGAGTAGGTTTAGTGTTGGTTCTTCTGAATGGTTGTAATGTATTTTGTTAATGATCTTATCTGCAGTTGGATGGTATTGCTCTAATAAATTCACAACTACTGTTTCTGATGCACCCTGCCACAGTAATGGATAGCAGTCCATACCTTTCTTTATGCAAGAAATTGGATAAAGTGGAGCAGCAATCAGTGTTGTTCTTGCAATGTCTGTTATGACCCTTTTAAAGTTGGCTGTTGTTGGCAGCTCCCGCCCACCATGAGATGACACTAGGTTGAAAAGTTTCTCTTGCATATTAACAAAGTTATTAGCTGACATCAAATGTTTAATCAAGTTTTTTTCTGCTTCATTCACATGTTGCATGAAGGATGTTAATAAAAGTGCATCAGAAACACAACCTGTACCTGCCAAGATATAGACAACAGGGGATAAAGTTGTAGGAATATAGTTGCATAAGATGAAGGCATGGCTGATGATCTTACCAATTACCTCATAAGTCCCATTAAATAAATGACGATGATCCATTGTTGGAATTTTGTGGCAGTGTCCAAAAAAGAATTTGACAATCATGGCATAGAAGAAGCACGAGAACATCTCCCTTGTAACACCTTGCACATCTAAGGCAGCCTCCTCTCCTTCAAAAACAACCTCCAGGCGGTGGTGGACTGTGTCGGGATGTAATCTGTATTGGTCCATTAGATCTTCAACTATGTTTTCTCGCTTTACAGTAACTTTCTTTGAAGGTAGTAGAGCGGACTGCACTCTTTTTCTTCTCTCCTCTAAGTCAGCAATATCTGAAAGGTTAAGAAAATATATTGTTTAAAGTGAAAAGGTTTTATTTATTTTTTAAACTAATAAATCATCCAGACACAAAAAGATCTTTTGCTTGGCTCCATTTCTTTTTACAGATTAAAATGTCTCATTGACAATCATATCACATCTACTTACTTATCTTTGAAAAAGTAAATGTTAATGTAAATTTCACACATAATAAGTTCTTTTTTTAGAATGACATGAAATCCAAACACAGTTAGAAGTAGAATTCTTTTATTCTCATTAAGTTTGAAACATATATCAATTTTTATTTCATATCGATTAAGAATAAGCTTCTCTTAATGGATAAAAAGGAACCACCTGAAATTGATTACTCTTCAGTAATAAATTCCATTGGTCATTAACAAAACAAAACAGACCAAAAAAAGATCATTAAAGAATCTTAACATGATAAATTGCTTTAAATGGCAGTATTACTATGACTAGTGTACAATCTTTGCCATAGTAATCGCACAACTACTCAAGTTTACTTTGGACATTTTGAATTTATGAGAATTTTTAAAAGCATAGTTCCTCAATGAAATAAACATAATAGTTTTTGAAGAACTGGTCATTATCGTGATACACGGACTACCCGTAGGACAGTCATTATCACTATCTTAGTCAATACCGGTGTCCTGTGGGCAGTCCATATATCACAATAATGACCAGTTTTTCAAGAACTATTATGTAATTAACAGTTTTTTATGTGTTAAAGAATTTATCTGAAAGCCAGGGTGTAGCGGTTAAGGCATAGGCTCTCCCTCCACACCATTTGCGAGTATGGTCTTGGGGAAACGATGATTGTGCATTTGAAAGTGACAATTATGGCTTACCAGTGTTAAGAGAGAGCCATATCTCTCGCACATTAAAACACCCTTGTAGATTTCGAAAACAAGTAGGCGAATGCCACTACAAGGCAGAACTTGCACCCACAAAGTGGAAAGTGATTAATATTAGTTGCAAAACTTGTTTCCCTAATCCACTATAGATAAATATGTTTAAACTAAGCTAACAGTGGCGGATCCAGAACTTTTTCTAAATGGGGGCTCCAGTCACGCTTCAATGATTCCCTATATAATCAATCCCAAGAAAGGGAGCTGGGCCAATGAACACAAAACTTCCTGTTTGATTCTCATACTGCAGAGAAAATTTCAGGGGCTCTCTTAACACCATTTGCAAGTATGGTCTTGCGAAACAATGATAGTCTGTAAAAAGGGGACAATAATTAACAGGCCAATTAAGAGAGAGACCAATATCTCTTGTACATAAATGAAACCTTTGTAGATTAAGAAAAAGAGCAGGGTAATGCCACTACAAGGCAGCACTCATACCCACAAAGTGGAAAGAGATAAAAGATGCAATAACTTGTTTCCCAACCCACTCTAAATACATATGTTTAACAATAAACATTTTGAATTGGAGTAGCTTTGTCCTTTTCTACAAAAGGCAAGATTTTTGAAATTGGAAAAAAAAGTAGAAGAATTTCTTAACATTATAAAAAAAATCTCACCAGAAATGTGCAAAGTTTTCACTGGCTCAGCTTCTAGTACCTCATCAAAATCACTTTCATCTGATTCCTGAAAGAAAGCAATTAAAAAGTTACAACCAGGAAAAAATATATTTCACTTTTATGATATAGTGGTCTATTGATTTATTATGGTTCAATGCTTTTTTTTGTACTTTAACATCCACCAACAGGAAGTGACTATTATAAACTTACAAATTTAAAATTTATATAATATAGCTTGCTTATCAAAATATGAAATTATTCCTACAAGACAGGTTTTACAAATACATTTGTGTATGTACAGTGAATACAATTTTGATGATAGTTAGTCTCTTAGGCTTGTTTTTATCTTTGACCATGCAAGCAAAAACAAGCATTAATTTCTCAACATTGCAATGATAAAACTCAGTTTTGTATAACCTGAAGTTACTGACCCCCTACGGTTCATAGAGGGTGAATAATCAAAGTGCTGGATAGCACCTGTGGAAAGTTTGCAACGGTAGATTGTAATATTTCAAATATGTAGTGTGTAGATTGCATGGTTAACTTTTTTTTCCTACTTAAAAAAGAAAAAACTTTATCAAGAAATAATTGTAACAGGATGCTGCTACGAAGTCTCCCAAATAAAGCTCTCAAAATTAGTCATTCCCACGGGTCGCCTGACATTATGCAAAGTCCAATACAAATTAGTCTGGTCTAGTAAAGTGATATTCATGATTTGGGGGTGGGGATGTAGACAATTTACAAGTTCTCAAACAGACAGGAGGTAGGGTAAGAGTGGCCCTAGGGGACTAGCCTTTTATTTCATCTGATTTTTTTTTATTATTCCGTACAAGAATATATGTTGTTTCAGTGTGGGGATTTCAACAGTTTTCAATTTTTTCCGAAAGGGGGTGGATCTTGACTGTTTACAAGTTCTCAAAACAGGATGGGGTGGGGTTCAAGTAACACAGAGGGACTTAATTATATTTTACTTTATTCGTTTCATTGTCAAATACAAGAATATTTATGATTAAGGGTTTGAGATCTCAACCGTTTACAAGTTCTCAAAACATGAGGGGTTGGGGATGACTCAGAGGTACTCCCACTATATTTCATTGGTTTTGTTTTGTTGCCCCATAAAAGAATATATATGGTTTAGGGGTGATCATCTCGACTGTATAAGTTTTCAAAAGGAAGTTGGTTCTGTCACCCCTGTGGACTTCTTCTATATTTCATTTTGATTTATTTTATTTTCTCATACAAAAATATATATGGTTTGTGGGTGGGGATCTCAGCCGTTAACAAGTTCTCAACAACAAGGGGATGGGAGTGACCCTAGGGACTTGCCTTCTTTTGAATTTGATTTGTTTTATTGTCCAGTACAAGAATATATATGGTTAAGGGGTGGGAATCTTGACCATTTCCAAGTTGTCAAACAACAGGGTGTGGGGCTGACCGAAAGGGACTCCCACTTTATTTCATTGAATTTGTCTTGTTGCCCTATACAAAAATAGATATGGTTTAGGGGTGGGGATCTCAACCGTTTACAAGTTCTTACACATGAGAGGGTTGGGCTGACCCAAAGGGACACACACTTTATTTCATTTGATTTGTTTTGTTGCCCTATACAAAAATAAATATGGTTTAGGGGTGGGGATCTGGACCGTTTACAAGTTCTCATACATGAGGGGGTGGGGCTGACCCAAAGGGACTCCCACTTTATTTCATTGAATTTGTTTTGTTGCCCTATACAAAAATAAATATGGTTTAGGGGTGGGGATCTGGACCGTTTACAAGTTCTCATACATGAGGGGGTGGGGCTGACCCAAATTTGGGGAAAATCCAGGAAAAGGTGAATGTTAATATTGTCAGATCACAGTTGCCCGACCTCAGTCTTCATAAGTAACATATCAATTACCTCTAAAACTGCTTCTTCTACATTCATACGACAGCTACCAGTGATGCCAAAACTAGCAAGTGGTTGTTGTTGTCTTCCTAGCACCTGACCACAATAAATCAATTTTGCTGACACTATCTCTGTTGTTGCTTCAACATAAAGATGTAGAGTCTGAAAAAAAAAATACCTTAGTATAATTTCTAATCCTACATATTGAAAAATTAATTTTATGCCAAACAATCTAGTTAAAGACCAACTGAATGAAGAAAACACCTGTTATATGAGTTTAGGGGAGCTGAATTCTTAACATCTAGAAAAAATGGGGAGTGTGTTCATGGGAGGCAGAAGATACCAGGCTTGCATAATATAGGAACACAACTCAAGAACTGTAAAAGGGACTTTATCAAATTAGTAATTGATGTTAATAAGCATTGTTTAAAAGTTTCATAACATTGAGTAGGGGCAAACTTATGTAAGAGAACAGAAACAAAATTAACAAATTATTCCATTTGTAAAAGGGCATAACTCTAAAGCTGTAAAAAGACAAGGGTAACAAACACTTAAATTCTCTTTGATATGGCAGGTGTATACAAATCTATAATTAGCAAAGAGGAAACAGCATGTCTAAAGATGCTACTGCAACTGTTGGTCGTTTGTAAAAGAATTCATCCTGTGCTAGCATTAAGATAAGTTAGTTCAAATATCTTCCTTGACATTTTTTACCATTTATATATATGTTATCATGTAACAAAACCAAAAGCTATTCATGATTCTTATTGTATATATTTTGGGGATGAATTATAAAGAATAATTATTTAGATTTTGTTTGTATTATTGATATAGAAGATGTATTTAATATTATACAATAATTTTGCATTCTAAGTACACCTATACTAAAACCAGACATCTGCATTCGATTTTGTTCTTCAATGATGATCATTTTATAGAATTACTACACAGTAGTGTTATGTTTATTACCTACTGTGGATTCATTATTATTCGTTGGATACCAATTTTCGTGGATTTCATGGGAACAGTTGAACCACGAAATTAAATGATCAACGAATGACAAATTTTCTTATGGCTTGTATGCAGACTTCGGCAAAACCACGAAATCAAATATCCACGAACATGTTCGTTTTCCTGAATTCACGAAAATTGGTACCCACGAAAATAAATGAATCCACAGTATATTTGCCTAAATTTCAACATTTTGTTTTTGTAATTGTTTCACTAGCAATCAAGATCACCCAACCTATTAACTCTTTGAGACATGGCTACACATAGCCAAAAATTTAATAAATATTTATAAAAGGCTACCATTATATATTTGGAAATAGTACCTCAGATTTTGTCTGCTTTGAAACTGTTTTTCTGATTTCTTTCTGATCTGGGAGAACTAGAACAATAGTGACAAGGTCATCAACTGTTGACTGTTGTCTCAACTGGGAAATTTCCTCTATAACCTCAAGATGAATCTACAAATAATATTATTTACATTTAAATCACTTTCATGAAAATGAAATATTATTTGGTATCCAAAATTCAGTTCAACAAGCCTTGATGCTGTTGTCTAAGTGAGTGGCAGAAAGTGAAATAGAACATTATTTTTTAAAACACTGACAATGACATCTAGAATAGGACAAAAACAAAATTTTTTTTTAAAAAATCACCAAATCATCTTAATTAAAATCTTAATGTAAGCATAGAATTGATAAAGTGTTGGCTCTAAGAAATTTGATATTAATGTCAGATGTGCATTCAGCTACACTACATGACAAGGCAGATTTACAACAATTTGGGCAGTCATGTAAATGTTTGATAAATGAAACTGCTTTTCTGCCAGATATATATTTGTGAACCTACTAATGTATATGTAAATGTATTATTTCTTTGACATTATTATGAACATCTTAAAAGATATGACAAGGATAATAATTCTATTTCCATAGCTTACATATATTTTAGAAAAGGGAATGACAAGATTTCCATGATCAAAGTGACATTCTTGTCCCAAATCATACTTAGTCTAGTATATGGTTATCTAACGGTACATATTAGCAAATAACCTCATACCAATACTTGTAAAGCTTTTCAGAAAGGAAAAGAAACAATTACATTGAAATATTTTGACTACATAACCAGTTATTAAACATTTGGTATTTAAGAAAAGGAGGAACATACCTTCTCCAGTTCTTCCTTCCTTGTATCCCTCAGACGCTGTCTTTCTGTCCTTTGTAAAATTCTGCGTACTCTTGCTTGTTGTCTGGAGTCTTCCTATAGAGAAAATACCAAAAAATTATGAAAATATTCTGGACATAAATACATAGGGTTGTAACCATCTTCAAATGACTGGTAATTTTAAAGTAAGAAAGCTAAAAATAAATGAGAACTTTAAAATTGTGAAGAAATTAGTAAAAAAGGTCAATAAGTTCATTTTGTATCATGTACCTATTTAATGGTTTTTATATGTATTTCTGAGTTCAATTTTCGAGATATCATATAAGTTTGTTATCATTCAATAATATGTATAACATAACTTAACAATACTGCATACAATGTTGTGCTAAGCTAAATCTAAGCCAAGATAACTGTTAGATAACTGGTGACCTAACAGACCAATAGATCAGGAGTTTGAAATTTAAGTGTGAGTAACTGACATTCGTTTAACAACAGTCCTTCCCCAAAAAAGATTTACCAAACAAGGCAACTACATGAACTACTAAAGCTCCTAAAATTCTTTAAAAGCATCAAAGTCACAAACTACTCTTAAGATACCCATATCCTTTTAACTATCCTTAATGATAAATTACTGATGTGATGGCAGATATAACTTTAACAACAGTCCTTCCCCAAAAAAGATTTACCAAACAAGGCAACTACATGAACTACTAAAGCTCCTAAAATTCTTTAAAAGCATCAAAGTCACAAACTACTCTTAAGATACCCATATCCTTTTAACTATCCTTAATGATAAATTACTGATGTGATGGCAGATATAACTTTAAAAATCAGATTTTTTACATACATTTGCAATATAGATAACTTACCTTTTCTCTGTCTATAGCAAGGGAAGCGGCAAAATCTATATCCTGCTCCATGATAAGTCTTGACCGGGGATTTGCTGAGATCTGAAAATGAGTTTCTAACATGTATAAGGAATGTAATACTTTTAATTAAGTTTTAGTGAACTTAAAGGAACATGCCAAATTCAAATCAACACAGATCTTTAATGTCAAATAAATCATCTTGCGCTATTTAGCATTGGATAGTAAGATTTTGGGTATGATGCAAAACCTTTTTCACCCCAACAATAAGTAACACTAAAGTTGATAAGTGAAGGCAATGAAATCACTTTACACAGTAAAGCAAAGCTGGATAAGTCTTTGAGCCAAATATAAAGAGTGTGCTATATTTTATTGTTGAGAAAATGACAACTCAGATCCCTATATGTCCATTCATATGACATGAAATGCAGTTTCCAAATGAATAATTTTAAGGTCAAAATTCATCAATTACTCAATTGGATTGTTTCCCTATTTCAACATAGATTTGATATTCAGAATATATATGCCAACATCATATAATGAAAGAATATCATGGACCTTGTATTATTCAAAGTAATATATAAAAATAAAACTAATCAAAGCTTATAATTATCTGAAACAGCAGAAAAAAATTTCAAATTGCTGTTTTAAAGCAAATGGAGAATGTGTCCAAATAAAGGCACATATGAGGCCTTTATAATTTGCATATTAGGGTCATAACTCAATACAAATACAGAGAAACCAATCAAATTTAAGTTTGGTCTGTGTTTTGTGGTAATTAGCATTCTTCATATCATTTGAATAATGCAATTAACATTTAGAAATAGGAAACGATGAATTCATCAATTTGTCTTAACAAATGGGCATAACTCATGAACAAGGGAAGACATTATCAAAATTTGAACCTAATCTATGTTTTCTGGAAATAAGGATTTTGCATAAAATTCCAAATATTTGGTTGAGGCTAACTAAAGTAAAGGAACAGAAACAATTTTTGGATGTACAGCTGTACAGACAGAAGGACATGGGTAAACCTTAACAACCAGTTCCTGTGGGAGAGGGGGGAGGGAATTGTATCTAAACATATTGTAAAAAAAATAATTACCAAGGGTGTGCCAGATGAAATCCATTCATCTGGTAACACTGATGAAGCTGAAGGAGTAGACGTCAATCTTTGTGGAGTTCTTGGTCTATTCTGTTCTGTGTTCTGCAAAAAAAAATTATGATAAAAACCATGTCCATAACACTTGAATAATACAAAATCAATATATTTCCTATGTCATATCAAATAAGCATTGTTATAAAGAATTCTTGGAAAATAGATAATTGTTAAATTACATTATTTATTTATTTCTGATATTAACAACTCAAGAAAACCAATATATTCAAACATGTTGAGTTAAGTGATACTAAATGAATAGACAACTTTCAGAAAGAGGGGATTGCCAGTATCCGTGCACTATTATATTACCATTCACCAAGCAACTTAGTGATCGTCATTGTGCAGGATAAAATCGAAATAAAGTTTGTTTTGGTATTAAGTACTTAATCACAATCCCTAATTGACAGCAGTGCTGATTGTCAATTATGAGAATTTATTTTGACAATAAATTTGTGCAATATAGAAATTTTTTGTTTAATTATTTTTCTTACAACATTGGAACAGAAGTGACAATGCCCCATAACACACAAGTGATGTTCACTAAGACCCATTTTATTTTTCAAGCCAGTCTTTTACATGACATATATATAAAAAAAAAGTTAAAAAAAAAATAAAAACAGGTGTTGTGCATAGGGCCTTGTCAGGCCAATAAAATGATTTGTGTTAATAACAAGATCAACTTGTTTTCACATATTCAAACTTCTAAAAATACCTCTTTTTTCTGTCACATCCCAAACGCATTAACAATGTGAAGTTGATAATTTTCCATTCTAGGAAAAAGAAAAAGAAAATGTCCAAAAAAATGTTTGACATATATAGTCTTTAAATATTGCACTTTCTACTCAAAGGGGACTGTTAACCTTTGTTTTATTCATACATTATATATCCAGTTAAATTTGCTAATTACCAAATTGATTCCAGATTGTGTCTGGTTAGCAGTTGTCACTGTGGCTGCTGGTGTTGTTGCAGTTGCTTGTGTGGAGGCACGTGGAGTTCTTGGGTTTGGGTTGTTTCTCTGTAAAATAAAATTTCAAATCTTATAAAATATACATAATATACAATAAGGTAATCATTAAATTTTCAAACTTTTCTTTGTGAAGACCACTTTTATTGCTCATTACAAATAATTTTGAAATCATTTAACCAGATGAATTTATATTACCGCAAATTTTGATCTGAGCAAGACATTAAAGAAAAATTGTAGAGCTATTTTCCCAAGGCTAGTAGTATAAAGTTTTGATTGCCGATTGGATTGCTGTCTTTGTTTGTATAAATGCTTGCTCAATCATCATAATCAAAATTGACAAGGGAGACCTTTTTTGCAATTTTAAATGAAAAAAAATGTTTTAAAATAATTTTACTTTTTCACACATGATAAATCTAATATTTTAAATAATGTGTGAAGTAGTCTGGCATATTTTTAGACTCTGATGACTAATGTTAGAGGGTGGTAAAAGGGGGCCCTAAACATGGAAAATGCAGGACAAGCACGGGAAATTAAGAGTACCTGATCGAGTAATACTTGTCTTTTGATTATGTTATTTATACATGTTTCTAGCTTTTTTATATAGGTTAGACCTTTGGTTTTCCGATTGAATGGTTTTACACTTGTAATTTTTGGGACCCTTTATAGCTTGTTGTTCAAACTCTGTGTTGAAGGCTGTACCATGACCATTAATGGTTTACTTTTTTAAATTGTTATTTGGATAGAGAGTTGTCTCTTTGGCACTCATACAACATCTTCCTATGTCTATAAAGGAGAATATGAGAAATAAACAGCAAAACACAAACATGTGAAATAAAAAGGCCAAAAATGTTGAGGGAAAATAACCCTTTACCACCCTCATGTAACAATAACTGAAACACAAGTCAGCTTAATTACATACTTGAATAGGAGGTAAGTCTGGTAGAGAATTCATGCTGTCTGCTGTCATGTCTGTTTCTGTATCAATAGGGACTTGAGGTTGAACAACTACATCCTGTAAGAATTAAAGATTTTCAATATTTTGTTATTTATAATAAGAGGTATATATTAAGAAAAATGACAGGATCATACCAAACATGACAATCAATGTGGTTATTACATGAACTTATAAACTAATTAAGTGTTTGATAAAGTGGTAAAATGGAAACAGCAGATTAATATTGGCAAAAGACTATTTTTGTCAGCTTAAGTTTTCTACTTGTCCAAATAAAAATGAAAATAGATATCATTGTGATGTGAGTTCATTTGCAGACAAGATTTATGAAAAAGGTCATTTGTTCAGAATATCATAATTTAACATTTAAGGAATAACAGAACTGTAGTTGGAGAGTTGCCACTGTCAATTGTAGATTTGATGGTCACAAAGGCAGTTTTACTTGTGAAGTGTAGAAATCGAACATTTGTTGATTCAAACAATTCAAAATGGTGGTTCCCTCCGTAGTTAAATAAAAGTTATATTGAACGAGTGACCAGTGAAGAATAATGTTATCCCATTTCTTGACTGATTTTATTGACAACATTATCCAACAATGGTTGAATAATGTTGAAATAAGATGTTGAATTCCAATTTTCATAACAGCTGTGTTAGAGTTTATAATTTTAAAAGTGTGATTGTTAAAATATTTCTGTATCTAAAATCATGTATTTACACCATACCTTTAAAATAGCAAATAATTTATGATTTTTTTTAAAAATTTATAATTAAAACCACAGCAGTTGATTTTTATGCCAATTATAAGTCAGGTTAAATCCAACTTACAGAAAAAAATTAAAGGAATGATTTTGAAGATAAACAAAAGCAGACAGATTCTAGAAAAATATGTCAATCAAGGGCACTTAAACCAGATTAATTTATCTCATTCTTCTGAAAAATTCTGCCTTTATAATATGGGTACCCAGTATTGAGAAAAATAATTAATATTGAAAAAAAACAAACCAGAATCTTTATAATGACGGTTCCTTGGTACTTCTGTTCTTTATAAAATGGTGGGTTGAAGGGAGCTGCTGCTAACTCTCTTTGCTGACTAACAGTGAAGATTTCAAAGTCTTTGTTGGCTAGTCTTGTGTACAGGCTGCGGATCTTCTCTTTGAAGTCAACTTGGCTTAAATCTAGTTGAATTGGCATGCTCTTTCCTTTGAAGTCTTCATAATGGGTTAAGGGGTACCCTATAAAACATAATCTTAAGTTACAATCAATTATAATATGACGAGCTATTATTGTCAACCAGTATAATCACAACATATCTACTTTTAGAAAAATTACAGTAATGCACAAAAATGACTGTTCTTGTTTATTAACTGCCAGATATTCTCAATTTTCGACATCAAAACCCCCAGTTTATGTAGACCAAGATTCAGATACAAGATAATTAACGAATGTAAATGAGGAGCATTTTAAAGCTTCTTATGCTTCAGAACGAATTAAATAACATTTGAAGAAAATATATAAGAGAAAAAGGATTAAAAAATAATAATCATTGAATGATATAAATATTACTAATAATATCAAAATTGGGTAAAATTGAACAGCAAAACAGTATTGTATGTATTGGGCTTTCACAGATAACAAAATTACTGAATTTGTCCTATTGGAAACAAAATAATTCATCCTGGCAGCTGTAGATTTGTTTTCATTTAATACTTGTTGGGCCTTTATATTTGTATTATACCACTCATTTCCGCATTGGGTAAAATAATCAAATTAAATCTTCAATTAAGGTGAAAGTTGAAGATTATCTTTGGTTAAGTTGTGCAGTTTAGTCCTTAATTTAATCTGCTTTTTTAGTTCCTTTATTTATAAAATATAAATTTATATAGCTTATTATTTTGTAACAGATTCTAGTAATTTAGTATGAAACAATTTCTGACATATTTTTTATTCTTGTCAAATGGTAACAAATGTCAGTATACATACCATAACCAATACTCTGGTGTCTTTGGATCACTGGGTCTTTTCTTGATAGTTTAGGTAGGTCACAACCATCTGGTAGCATGTAGAACTTCATCCTTACAATCTTGGCTTTAGGTCCTGGTTTCTGTTTTGTCTTTTGTCTTTTGTGTGGTCTTGTGTAATCTCTAAGTGTGTGCACACTAGCAAGAGCTGCCTGCAGTCTGTCTTGAATGACTATTTGTGGTGCTGTATCTTGGAAGTCATCATCTGAGTATTGAACTAAAAAAAAGAAAGACATCATTTAATTTACTATTACGAGTACTTAGTATATATTGAATACAATTGATATACTGCCTCGGCACAAAATGACTATATCGCTTGAGAACTAATTAAAATATTTGTTACAATTCTGCATGTGCTATGGCATAAATGCTATATAATAACTATATATATATATATATATATATATATGATCAAGATGTCTAAACATTTTGTTGACACTTCAAAAAAGAAAGATGTTAAATGCAAAGTATGTCGAGTTGGAGATTAAAACAAACTAGAGGCTTTATAGAGCCTGCATGTGTCGCTAAGTTTGGTCTATGTGCATATTAAACAAAGGATGGATTCATGACAATTTTTAATTAATCAGTTGGTAGTAAAAGTGAAAATACATTGTATATTGTATAAAACCATGATTTAAGTTGATTCAACTACTATTCTGGACAAAGAAAGACAACTCCAATTGAAAATTTCTTGCTATTGCCCAATATTGTGCAATTAGATATTTCTTGCTATTGCCCAATATTGTGCAATTGACAATACTTGCTATTGCACAATACTGTGCAAATGAAGATTTCTGGTTATTGCTGAATACTGTGCAATTGAAAATTTCTTGCTAGTGCACAATACTTTATATAATAATTTTGAATCCTGATTTGGACCAACTTGAAAACTGGGCCCATAATAAAAAATCTAAGTACATGTTTAGATCAGCATATCAAAGAACCCCAAGAATTTAATTTTTGTTAAAATCAAACTTAGTTTAATTTTGGACCCTTTGGACCTTAATGTAGACCAATTATGAACGAGACCAAAAATTAAGAATCTACATACACAGTTAGATTTGGCATATCAAAGAACCCTTATTATTCAATTTTTGATGAAATCATACAAAGTTTAATTTTGGACTGTGATTTGGACCAACTTAAAAACTTGGTCAATAATAAAAAATCTAAGTTCATTTTTAGATTCAGCATATCAAAGAACCCCAAGGATTCAATTTTTGTTAAAATCAAACTACTTTTAATTTTAGAGCCTTTGGACCTTAATGTAGACCAATTTGAAAACAGGACCAAAAATTAAGAATCTACATACACAGTTAGATTTGGCATATCAAAGAACCCCAATTATGATGAAATCAAACAAAGTTTAGTTTTTGACCCTTTGGGCCTCTTATTCCAAAACTGTTGGGACCAAAACTCCCAAAATCAATCCCAACCTTCCTTTTATGGTCATAAACCTGGTGACTAAATTTCAAAGATTTCTATTTACTTATACTAAATTAAGTTATGTTGCGAAAACCACGAAAAATGCTTACTTGGACCCCTTTTTGGCCCCTAATTCCTAAAATGTTTGGATCTCAACTCCCAAAATCAATCCCAACCTTCCTTTTGTGTTCATAAGCATTATGTTTAAATTTCATTGATTTCTATTCACTTATACTAAAGTAATTGTGCAAATAAAAAACCCTTTTTGGCCCCTAATTCCTAAACTGTTGGGACCAAAACTTACAAAATCAATCCCAATCTTCCTTTTATGGTCATAAACCTTGCTTCAAAATTTCATAGATTTCTATATACTTAAACTAAAGTTATAGTGCGAAAACCAAAAAAAAATTTTGCGTTGTATAAAAAGGACATTTAGTAAAATGAATGCTTCTTTCAAAAGCACATTGTGAGCATAAATGAACGGTGACCCCATTTTTTTATTTCATTTTTCTATTAAGTATAAGATAAAGTTGCGAAATCCTATATTGAATAAAAAAAAATGATTTATACCGGCAACCCTCATGACAGGCAATATTCCTCTTGGTCATGTTAATTTATTTGTCGATATTACTTTTCTGAACATTATTGCTGTTTACAGTTTATCTCTATCTATAATAATATTCAAAATTATAACCAAAATCTGCAAAATTTCCTTAAATTAAAAATCAGGGGCAGCAACCCAACAACCGGTAGTCTGTTTTATTTGAGATGTTCAGGGCAGATAGAAATTGACCAAAGATAAAAACCAAAATCTATATTTTACCAACTATGTTCTATTTTTAGCTATTGCAGCCATCTTGGATGGTTGGCCAGGGCAATGAACACATATTTTATTATACTAGATTTTTTAATGTGCGTATTGTTATGCGTTTAATGACTTTTCTACACTGGCTAGAGGTATAAGGGACGGTTGAGATCTCACAAACATGTTTACCTCGCCTCATTTTTGCACCTGTCCCAAGTCAGGAGCCTCTGGCCTTTGATACAGGGTTGGCAAAGTATTACCCGCCCGGGAATTCAAGGGTGGGAAAACACAGGTTTTCCCGGGCTGGGCAATACTCTCAGAAATGGGAATTCTGGGCATTACTGGGCAATATGATTTTTTTAGCTTATTTTATCACAAAATAGTAAATTTTGGTGTAGTTTCATAGTATTACAGCTAAATATATACTTTTATACAGATAACCATTGACAGTCATTTCTAAAATAAAGAAAAAATCAATTTTATTCCTTTCTATGTAGACAGAATACAAGATTTGCACATTTAAGGAAACCTTGTTAATTACCAAGCATTGTTTCAATATTAATCCATACTTTGAAAGGAAAAAAACATTGCAACATATTAGTGCATTGTAAATTTCAAATGTTTTACATTCATATTGCTAAATAAACACCCTATGGGGTCATGCCATTAACACTTATAGAATTGAAAGGGCTGATTATTGTTACATAAACAAATCAGCATTCTAATCTGAATAATTACTTGCTTAGGGACAGTACATAGACATTATTTAAATATAATTTTTCTTACATGTAATTGTTAATCCTTAAAAGGAGTTATATTTATTTAAAAAAAACAATTTTTGCTTTATATTTACAGTTTTACCAATCCAGACAAACAAATAAGGTTATTTTAAATATATATCTTGAATGTATAACATTTGTGTTTGATCACTGAATTCTCTATAAAATTCTGACCAGTATTTCATATTACCCTGTATTGCCCAGTATTACCCACTAAAACCCAGTAAAACCCGGGTTTTCCCAGTATTTCCCACTGGGCTGGGCAATACTCATAAAACCCGGGTTTTTGCCAACCCTGCTTTGATAGTCTTGTATTATTTTAATTTAAGTTTCTTGTGTACAATTTGGAAATTTGTATGGCATTCATTATCACTGACCTAGTATATATTTGTTAAGGGGCCAGCTGAAGGATGCCTCTGGGTGTGGGAAATTATTGCTACATTGAAGATCTGTTGGTGACCTTCTGCTGTTGTTTTTTCTATGGTCGGGGATGTTGTCTCTTTGACACATTCCCCATTTCCATTCTCAATTTTAGATACAACAATGATGATTATGGCCAAGTTTGGTTAAATTTGGGCCATTAGTTTCATGCGAAGATTGTACAAGTTAAAGACAACAGACGTTGGGCCAATAAGTGCGATAATAAAAAGGAATGGAGATTTGAAACACACAAGACATATATTTTCATGACTATTTTTTACTGCAATAAAATATAGGATTAATTTAATTTCATATCGAAAGGAATATTTATTTAACCCATTTACATATTTTCAACCACATGTGTCACCTACTATGTTCTGTGAGGTATATACTATTTTGTCATGCGTATTGAACTGTAATTCTGTAAATATAGACAACGTAATTTTCCAAAGAAACTCCATATGTGGCAAAATGTTTAACACTTTTACCATGAAGTTAGTTATAAATGAGGAAATATATATATCCCAGAACCCAAAATTAATATGCACTACTATTTTATTCAAAGGTGAAAATATAGGGATTTGCAAAATATTTTCAACGTTTATTTGCCCTGTCATAACTTCTAAGACTTTTAACTTATTCTAAAATTCTATAGTACCCCTACGTAAACTTTTGGAACTCCTGTATAAGAAAAAAACTTTAGGCACTACCAAGTTTTTGTGTACTGATAACATTCTCAAGATATGTCTTAATGAGAGGAAATACAAGGATCATATCTGGGAACCAGTACATTAACAAATTTACATATCTACGAATATCATATACCTCCAAAAGCAGCTGAACTTACAAAGTGCAACCTCAAAGATTAATATTGGAACTAAAAATCTGTGAAGTTTCTTTCTTTAAGTTAAAATTTAAAGAAATAATGCAACTAATATTCTTCCAAATTAAAAGTCAACAAGTAAGCCTTTGAAATATTAAATTCAGTAATTATAAAGAACTGTACAAGAGAATACAATATACCGGTACACTGCCTTTTTCAACATTTTCAATAAGGTCGATATTTACTTAATTTCCTAATATTCCTAACACCTCTGAATTCAGTTTGTGAATTTGTCACAGCATAGGATTAATTCTGACACAGAAAGAATGTGCTTTAAGAACCTATTTTTTTTTAATTGGACATTAACCTTTTTAGTTCAAAGACATATGGTTAGATTCACCATATCAAAGAACCCCATGCAAGAATTTAATTGTTGATGAAATCAAATAAAGTTCAATGAGTAAAGTATAATTTTTGGCACTTTTGACCTCAATGTGATAACGAATCACAAAAATTAAAAATCTACACACATGGTTTGATTCAGCATGTCATTGAAATCCATATATTTTTGTTGAAATCAAACAAAGTTAAATTTATTTTGGGCCCATATATGGACCAACTTAAAAGCTTGGCCTATAACAAAAAATCTTAATACATGTTTAGAATCAGCATATGAAAGAACCTGCAAAAGTTCCAGAAAAAACCCATTGAAATTGGTCAAGAAATAAGCAGCAATTTATACAAAGTATTAGAAAAGAATTGATTTGACACCTTATTCCTCAACTGTTGGGGCCATAATCCCCAAAATCAAACGAAAACCTCCCTTTTTAGGTATCATAAAGATCCATACACTTACACACAAGTGATGGTCTGGAAACTAGAAAAATGCTTATTTATACCTTTTTAAGCCCTAAATTCTTCAACTGTTTAGTTTAGTTTAAACAATAATTATTAATAAACAATTTCAAGACAAATATTACAATGTTACATAAAGTACAAAGTCTTCAACTGTTTGGAACATAAGCCCCAATATCAAACTTTCTTCGTAGTTTCAAACCTTGTATTAAAATTTCATAGAGATCCACATCTTAAACTAAAGTTATTGTACCAAAAGTAAGTGTCTTCGGACAACACAGACATTGATGGCAATGTGATACCAATATATGACCGTAATAAATATAAAATTTAGATTATTTGATTATAACCAGATGCTCTGCAGGGCACAGCTTTATATGACTGCAGAGGTAAAACCCAGAACAGTTAGGGCAAGTATGGACACAACATTTATCAGCTTGATGCAGCTCTGAATTTGGAATGTGATTAAATAGTTGACACAACATAATTTCTGACACAGAATGAACGTTGTCTAAGAACTTAAGCTTAACTTAAAAAAAATTAAATTAGACATTTACCTATTATGGGTTCAATATCCAAAATCTAAATACATCATTAGATTCAGTATATCATAGAACCCCTTAATTCAATTTTTGATGAAATCAGATAATGTTCAAATTTAGACCCTTTAGACCTCAATGTGGACCAATTTGATAAGCGGGCCAAAATATTAAAAATCTAAATACATGATTAGATTCAGCATATTGAAGAACCCCATATATACCATTTTTGTCATGTCATGTGTGTTTGTGTTATGTTATATGACTTTTGATGAACTTCTTTGTACCATTGTATCTTTATGGTGTTTAAGTGTAGTCGCACTATCTGGGCGTAAATAATGGTAGTTTTATAGGGTTCTGGATAGTTTTATTAAATTGAATGAAGCATCAAAAGAATCTTGAATCTTGAATCTTGAATCTTGTAAGATGAAGATATGCTGTAAAGAGCAATAATAAAGAGCAAAGCAAGATATGCAGATAAGTCAAAATAGCCTTATTAATCAATCAAAATCTGATTGGTATAATTGTCCTTAACAGCCATTTTTTGCAATTTGTTGATAATTTGAAAAGTCTATACTCTTAATTCAACAACTGGACCTCAATAAACCAAACTTTGCCACAATCATCATGATCATAATTAGTGTAACTGATATTATTTGTTAAGATTTTAACCTTATTTTACATGATCATGATGATACCCAAAAAGAAATAACAAATTAAAGGTTTGATCCACTGAACATAGAAGATGCAAGTGCAGGTGGTGCATGTTTTTGGACAATAAAATATGTTTAAACTAAATTAAGTGGTACATCAGTGAACTATGGACACATTCTAGATTATTCCTGTGATGCCCATTTTTTCTTGTGATTTTTTTAGAGCAATCTGTAACCCATTTTATTTTACACAGAATATTTTAATTTCTATTAGATATTGATATATATTTTTTTAGTAAATATTGCTACAATATTTCATACATCAAGGTGCATAATGTTATTATTTCCAATATATCATGTATATATATATCTGTCTAAAACACAATTTAATTCAATATATCATCAGTGGTGGATCCAGAAATTTTCGTAAGTGGAAGCCCACTGATTGTATAAGAGGGCCCGCACCAGTCATGCTTCAGTGATTCCCTATATAAGCAACAAACTTTTTTCTCAGAAAGACCCTCCCCCCTTAATCCGCCTCTGTTCATTAAAGTCTCACCACATACAAAATAATTAAAACACTAAAATATCTTTATGCCATTCTTATTTAAAAGAATTATGAGAAACTTTTAAAATACATATATCTATATGTATTCATGTTACAAAATACTAACAAATAGTTAAAAATATGAATTACTGTATCTATCTACATGAACTATAACATGTATATAAGGCGAACAGACCTGGATTTGCATGGTATAGAAAAACGACTATGTTCTCCTGCATTTTATTTATTTACAAAACTGTTTCATGCCTGACATGTCTAGTATGCTGATCAGTTTATCCGTTTACTTATTTTTGGAAATCACTAGTATAAATTGACAACATCGATTATTGAACTTCAAAACCCACTTCCCCAACACACAAACTCAATTTTATTATTTTAAGGCACATGCCATGCCTATGGATGATGGGTTCAAAAGGTAAATGCTGGTTATAGTTATTTCAGGAATACTGCTAGAGCCGGTCCCAGCTTGTCTGGCAAAACAGTCGTTGGACGTCAGAGTAATCTCGGACTTAGAAATTATATCGCTTGATTCAGACCTATATCTATAAAACTTACAAGATATAAGTTTTACAAATAACAGTAAATATGTCCTTAAATAACATAAGATTAGTAATAACAACTGTCACTCACCTTTAAAGTCATTGTATCATTTTTCAAAACCGTTTCTTCATCATCATGATCCTAAGTTTAAAAACGAAAGTAGAAAAAGTTGACCGCCAATCAAAATTGATTTAACATTCGACAAGTATTTCCGGTTTTATTTATAATTTACGGATTTACGACTCGTATTTTAATTCACTTGGTCGACGTTAACTATCATTGTCGAAACAATTCACCTTGTCGACTGTAAATGCATTATCAAAGAAGTAACTATCATTGTCTGCGCGCGAGTCACATTAATTCGACCATCTATGATGGTCGACCGTAAAGTATACTTTACGCCGTACATCTATAATGGTCGACCGATAATCTATCATTGTCGCCGATAAACTGTGATTATCTATTAATGTGCTTTACGCGTTCCATAGATAAGAGTTAACAGGAACTTTAAGTACACATGGACAGACAATTGGAAACAGATGGAAAAGCAGACTATGTCATGAATAATCGAAAATGCTTCAAACACCAAAAGGGAGGCTTCTTCTGGTTATGTATATTGTTAAGTAAATGTTTTGAGTGAATACTATGGGCGCGAACTGTCCGGAGTGTGATACGAAAAAGTGATACGGAAAATGCGTTAATTTGATTGGCCAACGAAACCTCCTGAAACGATATTGCGGCATTTTCATTGGCTATTCTTTAGGTCATTGTTGACAGTTAAAGGTCACAATGATGTACATTTCCTCCATTGCAACGGAGATAAGCGATTTCTTCAATAATATAGAAAATACGCACACTTTTCACCTTATTATATATTCTTATTCAAATATTATTACATTCTGAAGCGTACAAAATGTTTAAAAAAGTCTTATGTTGAAGATTGACGTCGAACAGGACATATGACGTCACAATGCAGTTATGTTCAAGCGACTGGGTCGACGTTTCGCGGATTTTTTTTATTAAGCACAAAAAGCATGTTTACCATAAGAGAAATAGGTTTCACAACTGGGGAGAATTAGATATCGTTTGATATCAACTCTCTTTATTTAATTTAAATAGTAATAACAAACTCGCCACAGGCTCGTTTATTATTATATTGAAATTAAATAACTCGAGTTGATATCAAGCGATATCTAATTCTCACTCGTTATGAAACCTATAATAACAATCGACAAACTATAGAAAAGTATAATACCAAAAATAAAGAATAGAGAAACGGAAATTGATAATAGGCAAAAACTAACAAGATTAGAGAAAAAAAGATGTTTTTAAAATTAAATAAAGACTTCAGAAATTAATGACCCCATAAACAACCTCTTAAATTTTCATACCGCTTATCAGTCTTATGAAAATCAGGATATTACTCCACACATCACATACACATGTTAATCAGACCTATATATTTATGCATGTAATACTTCCTGTTGGACGTTTAAAAGTAGTCATGAATACAATTATGTTATTTCCATTGCAGTGTCTTCCAATGCAAAGTTTCTACAATACAGCGGTGAAAATATCAAACTGACAGAGAACGATAAAAAGGCTTCGTTGATAAATGAGAACCCAGCAGCACTATGTTATATAGACCGGCCTTTATATAGCGGAGAGGCTATAACGATGCGTGCTAATCCCGTAACAGACCCGAATAAGATAAAAACATGTTCCGTACCCAGTCGATACTACATAAAAATCGGCTTTTATGAAGAAAACCCGACGTCGTTTAAAGACAGTTTCTCTAGTTTGTTAAAAGTTACTAGTGAGAAACGGAATAATGTATGGAAACCAATTTTTGTCCTCGAAAAAAGTAAAAGTCAAGGTAATATACAAATTAATCTGTCTAAGTCGGGATCTTTCAGTTTCTCATCTGAATCTGGCGAAAGTGGAAATTTTGATATTCCGAATTACGAAAAGGCAAAGGGAGTAATTTGTGTATTTGAACTGTTCCGTGTTAGGGTAAAGTTGCTGAAGGTAGCACGTTATCCAGCTTACGACTATGCTTCTCCAGCGACCATTTCGCCAAAAGAACTTTCAGCGACAACGTCACCAAGAGACCCTGCAGCGATTACTTCGCCAATAGACATTGCAGCGATATCGTCACCAATATCGTTAAATGATATTCTACATATAAATCAAACCTCGTTGTTTGATTCCAACACAGGCCTTCAAATTTTCAAAAGTAATGATACCTCTTCAGAAAATGGTGACTGCGAAACTAAAACTAAAGTTATAGATGATGTTGATATTAAATCTTTGAATGATCATTCTGAAAATGGCATCAACCTCCTCGTTGATGAACAAACACAACCGAAAGTTCTAGGATTGTTTAACGACTTGCATTGCAATCTAATTAATGGAGACACACTTGTCAAAGAAAATCCGGGACATGAACATACATGTAACAATATTAATGGAAATCCAAAGAATTACAACATAAGTCCAGAATCTTTTTTGACAACAGATGACAATTTTACAAGTCGTTGTAATTTTACAGCAATCGAAAACGGCACAGAAGATACAATCAAACAATTTACAATTAGGAACGCATGCGCGTCTTCCACAGGAAGAACTTTGAATTTACCGGTGTGTTCTAATAGACAACGTATGAATTCTATCACAAGCGATTCAATCCATTTGTGTAACAAGATACCCGGTGATAAACAAGATGAGGAATTTAGAAAAAAATGACTAGACAAAATACAGAACTCAAAACAATAATAGAAAAATTACAAACTGAAAACGATGAGTTAAGATCAGAGAACTTACAGCTAAATCTTAGAAACGAAAAACAAAGTGAAAAGTCAAAACTCCAACTTACATTTGAAAATCAGAACACACAAACACAAGACGAACATCTGATATTTAAAAACACACATAACAACTCGTCATCAGAAACGACAAAATTAAGGTGGTAGACCTGGGGTAAGGGGAATAACTCGTACACATACACTTGGTGTCATTGATGCGTTTTATTACGGCCCTTAATTTCAAGCATCTGTGTACACAGATCGTTTACCTTGGATACTGTGACAGACGCTGATTAACAACAATGAGAGGTTTGTTCCAATCGAAAATAAAATCTAAACGCTCGAACTTTAAAAAAAATTTAAACAGGTCTATAAACTTACAAAACACTAATGACCATACTTATGTAAAACATAATTACATCGATATCGGGGCTGAAGAGGAAGTGGAGGATGAAATCGAAGGAATGGTGATAGACAATGATTGGCAAGTTGGCAGACGCATCGTAGAATTGGGTGTCCTGGCGGAAAAGATGTACTGTTGTAGGTGCAATGTTCCTTTGCACCTGCATGATACCATCCATGAAAGAACAACAGGATTTGGCAGTTATCTCCACATAATGTGCACCAACCAAGAATGCCGCACAGTGACAGATGTGCCAACTGGAAAAGTCGGTCCAACTGGATCATTCAATATCACTGCCAAGATAGTTATAGGTAGATAATTAAATATATCAATACTTTTTTAATCAAAACTTATTTCTATTTCTGTACACATAAAGGACATACCCCCAATGCATGTAAACAGCGTACTACGATAAGCACACCTTTTTTCCCGTTTTATCGCTATCTGTTTATTACATTTAATACAACTCTTGTACATTATCGTGTACATTTCCTATTTCACCCCACAAAAGTAGAAAAATGTTGCATACATATCTATTTATGTTAGATTGTATCTGTAGATAATATTTTAGAGAAGATGAGATTGACTTCTATAAATTTTAAATACATAATTGTGTGTATAGTTACTTCCCCTGATTTTTTCCCATTTGAAATTGTCTTCCAAATTATGTTTCGTTTCAAAAAAGTCTTTTACAATAAATTATCTATAAGAAAAGATATTTTCAAGTATCAAAAAGATAAAATGATTGTTCAAAGTTTATATTTAAATTAATAATTGCAATGAATGTGTGGTAGACTGTATTTTATAGGTTTTACAGTAATTGTGTATATTTTTATATTTAGTTTATTGTGTTATATTTTGTATATTATATGACTTATATTGGGTATAGTATAATAATTACAGATTGTAATTAGTTGATTAGTCTATATATATATGCTTTGTTCATTTTATTTACGTATTTGACAGTTGGACTTATTGACATACGACATTTTCTACTGGTTTGGGTAACTTTGGTTTGACTGTAGTTTACTTCAAAGGTTTTCTTTTTATGCTTCGGTGGACCGCACACTTTCTTTATTTCTATTGGTCATTATATTTTGGCGCTATATTTCTTTTGTTTTTTTATGCTGGTCATCACTTTTCTATATACTGGTGGAGATGTTGATATGTACTTGATGAAATTCTAAGTTTGAACCTTTATTCGTTCTTAGTTTTCTTTCTATTCCATATTCAGGTCAGTTATATTTCTCTATTACTAATTACACGTTAATAGTTAATAGTCCAGATATTTATTATTTTACCTAGAATGACTGTTTAGAATGAAAAGGTCGATGCGTAAATGTTGAATGCGAGATGAATGCTTTAAAACGACATAAAATAGATAAAGTACAGTAAAGTATTATCTGTTTGATTAAATTGTTTAAGAGACGTTATTTTCATATTTTCATAAATAAAGTACTTTTAACTAATTTGGTAAATTATTAATCTAATACACATTGTATGAGAATTCGAGTGTTCCGGAATGTATGTGTTAAATACTTTTAAAGGTAAAGATAGAAACATAATAACAGTTACGTGTATTGATTGATTATTTAGCTAAGAGTACAAATCGTAAACAGGTGCCTTATTACAGTAAAACATGGATTACAATTTGTTTATTTGTTATACAGGTATATTTTATGTAATCCTGGGATGATGTAAATCAATTTCCATAGATATAAATCAGGAGGCCTTTGCACCTCATGCGAGGTAAGCTAAGTGTTATTTTTGTAATGTTCGTATTTTTAGCTCACCTGGCCCGAAGGGCCAAGTGAGCTTTTCTCATCACTTTGCGTCCGGCGTCCGTCGTCGTCGTCCGTCGTCGTCGTCCGTCGTTAACTTTTACAAAAATCTTCTCCTCTGAAACTACTGGGCCAAATTTAACCAAACTTGGCCACAATCATCATTGGGGTATCTAGTTTAAAAATTGTGTCCGGTAACCCCGCCAACTAACCAAGATGGCCGCCATGGCTATAAATAGAACATAGGGGTAAAATGCAGTTTTTGGCTTATAACTCAAAAACCAAAGCATTTAGGGCAAATCTGACATGGGGTAATATTGTTAATCAGTTGAAGATCTATCTGCCCTGAAATTTTCAGATGAATCTGACATTCTGTTGTTAGGTTGCTGCCCCTGAATTGGTAATTTTAAGGAAATTTTGTTGTTTTTGGTTATTATCTTGAATATTATTTCAGATAGAGATAAACTGTCAAAGGCAATAATGTTCAGCAAAGTAAGATCTACAAATAAGTCAACATGACCAAAATGATCAGTTGACTACTTTAGGAGTTATTGCCCTTTATAGTCAATTTTTAACCATTTTTTGTAAATCTTAGTAATCTTTTAGAAAAATCTTCTCCTCTGAAACTGCTGGGCCAAATTATTTGAAACTTGGCCACAATCATCATTGGGGTATCTAGTTTAAAAATTGTGTCCGGTGACCCCGCCAACTAACCAAGATGGCCGCCATGGCTATAAATAGAACATAGGGGTAAAATGCAGTTTTTGGCTTATAACTCAAAAACCAAAGCATTTAGAGCAAATCTGACATTGGGTAAAATTGTTAATCAGGTCAAGATCTATCTGCCCTGAAATTTTCAGATGAATTGGACAACCTGTTTTGGGGTTGCGGCCCCTGAATTGGTAATTTGAAGGAAATTTTGCTGTTTTTGGTTATTATATTGAATATTATTATAGATATAGGTAAACTGTAAACAGCAATAATGTTCAGCAAGGTCAGATTTACAAATAAGTCAACATGACCAAAATGGTCAGTTGACCTCTTTAGGAGTTATTGCCCTTTAAAGTCAATTTTTAACCATTTTTTCGTAAATTTTATATATCTTTTACTAAAATCTTCTTCTCTGAAACTGCTGTGCCAAATTGATCCAAACTTGGCCACAATCATCTTTGGGGTTTCTTGTTTAAAAAATGTGTGGCGTGACCTGGCCATCAAACCAAGATGGCCACCACGGCTAAAAATAGAACATAGGGGTAAAATGCAGTTTTTGGTTTATAACTCAAAAACCAAATAATTTAGAGAAAATCTGACATGAAGTAAAATTGTTAATCAGGTCAAGATCTATCTGCCCTGAAATTTTCAGATGAATTGGACAACCTGTTTTTTGGGTTGCGGCCCCTGAATTGGTAATTTTAAGGAAATTTTGCTGTTTTTGGTTATTATATTGAATATTATTATAGATATAGGTAAACTGTAAACAGCAATAATGTTCAGCAAAGTAAGATCTACAAATAAGTCAACATGAACGAAATGGTCAATTGACTCCTGTAGGAGTTATTGACCTTTGTAGTCAATTTTCAATCTGCTTCCTTTGTTTAATATTTACATAGACCAAGGTGAGCGACACAGGCTCTTTAGAGCCTCTAGTTGTTTGTTGCTATTTTATGCTTACGGCATTCATACAGCATGCAGCTATTGCTTTTAGTTTTGTTAATTTGCTTTGTTTAAATTTGTGTTAACCGCTTTAGTTAATTTTCGTATATTTGACTTGTTTATTTAATACGAGTCGTTAAGTGCATTTGTACTAGACTTTGTCAGTTACGTTCAACAATATAAGCATATTGTTGTAAATACATGCAGAACAGTTTTATGTATATTTCTAATAGTAAAACATTTGTTTGTCATAATACATGGATAGAGACCTATGTAGCAGATTATTTATTTGATGAACGGTCAGAATCTTACTATTGTATTTAATTTGTAGGGTATTTTTATATATATATTTGTTATAATCCTGAAACTAGTCCAGAAATTAAAGGAACCACCTTAAAGAAAATATTGTGTTTACTAAGCCCTAGAAAGTGCTACTACAAATGTTATTAATGTGCAGTATATTGTTTACATAAATGAAAAAGTTATAAATTTCCTTTGTCAAGTCGGGAAATTTAATGACCGTGTAAGTCAAGGTTGTTAAAAACTTCCATTTGTCATTCTTATTTATGTCTAGCCATTCTAAAATGTAATCCCTAGTCTACTGTTTAAATTGTGTAACAGCATAACATAACACTAGTTATATTGTAAAATGAAAAAAGGTGAAACTACAAGGAATTTTATTTTTAAAGTTTGAAAAGTTAGGTACTACAAGGAATTTTATTTTCAAAGTTTCAAAAGTTTCAAAGCTTACCAAAATTTATGTGCCAGTTCTCATACTACTATTTATAGTAGTCTCAGGCCAGTTTCAACATTTTTTGAAATTTGTTACTGCCAGTTTTCTTTTAATACTCTTTAAAACTTTTCCTTTTATTTTGTTCAAGTTTCTAAGTTTTTATTAAATCAGGAAAATCAATACAAGTATAATGATGTCTTCCCCCGCATTAACATGATATTACATCACATAAATAAATATATATTATGTATGACAAAATATCAAATCAAGGTTAAATGTTGCAAACAGTTAGTACATGTAAGGGACCACATCAAAAGTTAAATGTAGGATAAAAAACTTAATTTACATATTTTTTTTTTCATCCCTAAGTAATTAGTAAGTAATTTTTATTTGTTTGAAATTCAAAATTACCGGATTGACACCAAGCAATACAAAACATACAAACATATATATATACATGTATATCATATCAAATTCATAAACATTGTATACATATAAAATAGAATATGTGGTATTATTGCCCATGAGACAACTATCCACAAAAGACCAAAATGACGACAAACATTAAAAACTATAGGTAACCGTACAGCCTTCAACAATGAGCAGCTTCTGAAATAAAACTATGTCATTTTCTGATAGTTTTGACACCAAAAACTTAATCATGTAAAATTTGGAAACACATTTATATTATACAAATATTTGTATTTATTCTTGCCTTTGATATAGATGTTCTCATTTAATTTGTATCAAATTAATTGGTATTATCAATGAAATGCCAAATGAGGATTCAGAAGGGGGGGGGGAGGCCTTTCATGGGAAACAATTTGGTTGATAATATAGAGAAGCACTGAAGTGTGACTGGAGTGGTCCCCTTATGTAAGTCAGTCCTCCCCCCCTCTTGCATAAAGTTCTGGATCTGCCACTAAATGCTATTGTACTTATTGCTAGTCTTATGAGAATAATTATAAAAATTAGAAAATGTGGTATGATTGCCTAAAAGATAACTTTCAATCAAAGACCAAAGGATGTAAAAGTTAGCCACTGTGGGTCACTGAACAGCCTTCAACAATGAACAAAACCCATAACACATAGTCATCTATAATCTAAAATGTCAAGAAATTACAATAATTGTAAAATATATGAATGCAAACTTATGTATGAAGTCCATTATTACTGAACTAGTATACATGTACATATTTGCTTAGGGGCCAGCTGAAGGACGCCTCCGGGTACAGGAGTTTCTCACTACATTGAAGAATCATTGGTGGCCTTCGGCTCTTGTCTGCTCTATGGTGGAGCTTTAATACATTCCCAACTTCATTTCTCAATTTTACATTTTGTACAAAACAAAGAGTTATATGTAATCAGGTAGTATTAATTCAAAATGAATCAATTTCCTTCTTTTTATGTTATGAAATTACTCATGTCATTAAGCTAAAACCAATTTAAATGTAATTTTTGTTTCATAAAATTTTTTCTTTCATGTAGTAATGATACATGCTGGCCTAGGATATGCACAAATAAGAAACTTTCTGACAGAATGTAACTTGCCAGTGATGAGTAAATCTTGCTTCCAAAAACATGAGAAGAAAATTGGAAAAATCTTTGTGTCTGCTGCTGAAGAATCATGTAAGAATGCCCAACAACTGGAAAAGGAAATTTCTGCAGATAAGGTAATACTACATGTATATCATATTATAATAAATTTGACTTTACATTTTAATCTACTGCTGGACCTCTTTCAAAGCTGACTTATACATAATATCAAAATAAGAAAAAGTTGTAGCCAATGAGACATCTCTCCACAGAATACCAAATTACACAGGAATTATCAACCATAGGTCACCCTACGGCCTTAAACAATGAGCAAAGCCTATACTGCAAATATCTTGTACACAAAAAATATAAACTTATAATTTTTTTCCTTATCTGCATAGTATCGTCTATTCTAGACGATCTGGTACAATTCAGAATATTTACTGGTTGGTCTTTTTTTTTTTAGACTTCTATATATAATAAATATATATATACAACTCGTCTAAACATCAACCCAACAATGTTAGATCTGTAAATTTGCTTTCGCAAATTTTTGGTTCTTCCCTCGCCGGGATTCGAACCCATGCTACTGTGATATCGTGACACCAAATCGCCTGCACTGCAGCCGTCCCGCTAGACCACACGACCACTAGAGCCCAGGTGGTCGTGTGGTCTAGCGGGACGGCTGCAGTGCAGGCGATTTGGTGTCACGATATCACAGTAGCATGGGTTCGAATCCCGGCGAGGGAAGAACCAAAAATTTGCGAAAGCAAATTTACAGATCTAACATTGTTGGGTTGATGTTTAGACGAGTTGTATATACATTATGTACACAGCCATGTATCACCATCATTGATGGCGATCCGATGGATACATCTGTTGTAGGGTTGTCACTGACTCAGACGTACTAATAAATATATATATATATATATGTTAAATATTGGGCTGAAACAGATCAATAAATTTATTTCAAAAGGATTAATAAAATTTGTTATTTTTTGACTGTTTTTTTTTTTTTTTTATAATTCTTTTATATGAAGCTAAAATGAACAATATAAATTTAAGAAATTTAAACAATTTGTTAACTACCTTATTGCAATGACTAATTTAAAAAAAATCATGAATTTTAGGAGTTGGAGCTTGAGGTCAGTTTTGATGCAGGTTGGCAGAAAAGGGGATCCGGATTTAATTACAATAGCTTAACAGGTAAACTTGACTTTGTAAAAGAGGGATGAAAGATACCGGAGGGGGACATTAAAACCCATAGATCAAAGATAAACTGACTACGCCATGGCAATGATGGCTAAAAAAGAAAAAGTTCTGCACTTTATTTAACTTTGTATTATTTATATTTGTTGGTACAATTTCATTGGTGAAATTGTCTAACAAGATCAAAACCTGTTATCACAATCCAATACAAATACTATAGTATATATATAAATTTCAATTATTAATGGACATTGGGGTATCCAGGGGTTGGAACCAATTCCCCCCCTTTTTTTTTAAATGGCTGTATCCGCCACTGATGGGTATACAACAAACTACATGTTCATTCAATATTTCACATTATATGACATACAATATATATATGTTTCATGTATGAGATTCTCACTTATATATCAGTATACTAGTAGTACTACCAGCTGGTCAGATGCATTTAGATTCAAGATCAAAATATTTAATACAGAATCAGATGTTATATACAAATTTAGACTATTGATTCATGTTGACAAATATTTCTACTGTTATAGAGAATTTCTATATTTCATAGAAGTACTAAGTATATATACATGTATAAAGTCTCTATTTTAGATTTATTGAGTTTTATTCTTTCCCAGGCTGACTGATCCAATCCTACATGATTTTCTATTCATATTTTAAATAAATATTTAGTCTATTTCTAACAAATAAAATTTCTACCAAACTATGTAATTTCAAATTGAATTACAGGACATGCTTCAATGATAGGAAAGCAAACAGGGAAAGTGACCTGTTATGATATCAGAAGTAAAAGTTGTAAATTTTGTGAGCATCATCAGGGAAAGAAAGACACAGTTCCAAGTCATGACTGCTGTAGAAATTGGTATGGGTCTAGCAAGTCTATGGAACCATATATGGCTGTTTCCATGGCACATACGATGAATGATAATGAAAGCCCGATTGATGTAATTCATGCTGACAATGATTCTACTACCATGTTAAAACTGAAACTGGACTTTGAAAACTTGAAGAAAGAGGACGACCAAAATCACACTACAAAGGGAATAACAAAATCACTGATTGAATTGTCTAAAAGGTAATTAAAGTTATGTTTTCAGTCATATTGGTTTTTTGGGCTCTTGTCTTAGCTATGAGGATCTAAAAGGGGATCCTTCAATTCTGTATTCTTTTTTTTATGCAATTTTCTCTATTATCTGATCTTTAATTTTCAGCACCTCATTATTCCCTAATCTTTATTATTTTGTCCATTCCTCTCTATTCTTTTATTTTTTGGCCCATAATTTTCTATTCTATAAGCCCTCATTAACACCCTCACCTATGTTGAGCAAATCATATTATAACATTTATTGTTGAGCACTTCATGTATAAATGTTAATGTTCACTGGATTGGCATTTCAGTGGGCCAGTGGTGGATCCTGAAATTTTCATAGGTAGGGGACCACTGACTGCCTTAGAGGGGACACTCTGGTCATGCAACAGTGATTTCCTATATAATCAACCAAATTCTTCCTCTCAGAAAAAAGGGGTTCTATTTAGGTTCAATCAATCAATATTAGATAAAAAAGAGATTTTTCATCCCTGTGCAGTTTTAGTCAAACTAACTTTAATTTAATTATTCATTAAACACCCTGATTTTAAGTTACAACTGATGTAATGATAAATTATATGATTTTGTAGGCACAAGGAGCTGAAGCCAGGAGAAGTAATTCCCTATTTGAACCGATGTTTCATGTATGCTATAACACAGAACAGCAGTAGTGAACGTGAAATTGATGAGGGTCTTTCCAGAATTGTTCCCCATGTCTTTGGAGATCATGAATTGTGTGGTGCAGTAGACTGGTGTACATTTAAAGATGATCCTATATCTTTCAAGTATGCATGACTCAATGATTTTTTATGGTTCTTTTTATATTGTAACATTGCTGTCTCATTCACATCTAACCACATCACTTTTTTACCTGAAAACATTAATATTTTCAGGCGTGGATCCAGCCATTTTAACAATGAGGGGTTCCCAACCCAGAGTAAAGGGGGCTTCCAAGTATATGCCCCCATTCAAATTCTTTGATCTGCCAAAAAAAGGGGGTCCAACCCCCGGAACACCCCCCTTGTACTTGAGGTTTTCTGCTAGCAGTTAGGTCATTTAATTTTTGCAAATTTTTAATTGTTATGAAAATTAAAAAAAACAAAAACTAGTTCATATAAAAATAACTTTAAAAAAAATAATTATAGTTCAACTGTACAAACAAATGCTAACATAATTAAATATGTAAACATTTATTGTATATAAGATATAAGAAGATGTGGTATGAGTGATAATGAGACAACTCTCCATCCAATAACAAATTGGAGAAAAAAACATAATATGTAAAAGTATGGTCTTTGACACAGGGCCTATACACATTTTTACCTAGTCATAATGTAAAAAAAATAATAATCATATTCAGCTAAATGACATATGTCATCTTAATCTGTTATTACAAACTATAAGCAGATAGGGCATATATCCTTATGCAATACAAACTTTACATACATTCATGTCAATACCAACCATATTGAACACATTAGTAATACTTGTGTAATAGTTTAGCTTGATTAAATTACCTTAAGATTTAAAGAAATTTTGTTTATTTAGATATAAAAGTCTTCCTAATGGAAAGCCTCTGATTAGTGAAGATTTGAGGAGAGATTTAGAGAATCTTATAGAGAAATATAAGAGCAAAGCATCTTCACTCAGAAATTTAGGATCCACACAGGCTAATGAGAGCTTCAACCATTCTGTAGCAACGAAAGCTCCGAAATCCAAGTGAGTAAAGTTTCTATAATATTGTTAAGTTAAAAATAGAAATAACACATGTTTTTATTATGGCCAGAACTATTATTAGGGTTGCTCCTGAATAAGAAATTTTAAGGATTTTTTTTTCTGTTATTATTTTGAATATTATTATAGATAGTGATAATTTGTAAACAGCAATATATGTTAGCAAAGTGAGATTTAAGGAATAACAGTACTGTAGTTGAAGAGTTGCCACCGTCAATTGTAGATTTTACGGTCGCAAATGCAGTTTTACTGGCAACTCTTCAACTACAGTACTGTTATTCCGATTCTAATGCATTACAAAAAGAAAAAAATACGATAAAACTTGAAAAAATGTCTAAATTTGTCAAATAAAAAAAAATCCGCAAAACTTCATGAATAATTTTGGCACAAAGACGTCATGGCTAAACGTGACGTCATACAAACGAAAATATACAAACTGGAGGTTATTTCGTTACCTGTACGCTTCAAATTTGGATAAAATTACATTAAAACGTCAAATTCGAGGTAGGTGTTGTTTTATTTTTTATTATATAGTAGTAATCGAACATTTGTTGATTCATCAATTCAAAAATTAGTTACGCCTGGTCAACTGTGGATTTGACGGCAACTGTTAGCCAATGAAAAATATTGTTACATCCAAATTGCATTAGAATTAAAAATAAGTCGCCGTTACAAAAATGCACATGGTCAAAGTTAACTATTTCTTGTAAAAAAAAAAAAAAAAACTTTTACAAATGTCTTCTCCTGAAACAACTGAGACAAATTTAACGAAAACTTGGCCACAAATAATCATTAGAGTATTTAGATTTTTAAAATATATCCATTGACCCTGCCTGCAAACCAAAATGGCAGACATGCCTAAAAATAAAACATTGGGAAAAAATGCTATTTTTTACTTTTAATTTCTAAAACTATAGCAAAAGTATAACGGCTGTATTATTGGATGCATCAATTGTAAATGAAAAATATCATGTGAGTGACACATGTTTTTATATTTCAGACACTATGGTGGTTCACAATCCCTGGCAAGTAGAGTGTCATCAGCTGTGCTTCAAAAGAATGAAGGTTACAATTACTTAGAACAGGTAAATGTGAATTTTTGTAGGTTTTCATAATTCTTGATAAATCTAAGAAAAGCCATTGCTACCTTTTGTAGCCGACTATACAGTTTTGGTATCCTCATTGTTGACAACTGTAAAAATGCCTATAATGACTTGAATCCACTTTAATGTTTACTAGTTAGAACAGGGTTTCATTTGGCATAGTTATATTTAAAGGTAAGTCAGTAGCCCCCAGGGATACCATGCAGCAAACTTTTGCTTTTGTATAAGCATATGATTCTTACTAACTGCGACTTTTTGAGGTTAACCTTTAAAATATTTACTACATAATATTTTTTGCTTTGTTTGCATCAGTTTTAATAATCATTACATTTGCCTCTCATACAAATGTGTCAGTTATAAAAAATTTAATCTGTAATTCTTACATCATAATATTTCAGATGAATGAAGCTGCACTTCTTTCACCTGGAGAATATACAAAAAGTATTGCAAAGAAACTTGATTCAGAAAAACTCGAAGAGAAAGATTAAGAGGCAAAGTCGTGAGTTCAAGAAAAAAAGGACTGAACTAAAGAAAAAAAGGAATAAGAAAGAAAGGCGACTAAATATTCATGAACCGGTTTCATATCAATCTGAAGTTGCAACAATAGGTTTATCAGAAACTGAGGCCATTACTATACCATCGCCATTGAAATTGGACGGCACAGAATCCTTCACATTTTTTTATCTTGAAACCACAGGTTTAAGTAGAGTAAGTGATATTACTCAGATAGCAGCTGTACATGATAAGAAATTATATCAATTTTACGTTATACCTAGATGCGATATTTCATTTGAAGCCTCAAAAGTAACCGGAATAACCTACTGTCTGGCCAAAAATAAAATGTATGTGCACGGAAAAGAAGTGGATACTAAATCCCAATATGAATCATTATTAGATTTTATTGAATTTTTAAAAACAATTCCAAATCCAATCCTTGTTGGACATAACATATGTAATTTTGACATGGCAATTTTGTCAAACAAATTGAAGGAATTCAATTTATTTTCTTCATTTTGTAATGTTACTTCAGGATTTCTTGACACACTTAAATTAGCAAAAAAGATTTTCCCCCGAAATGAAGTAGACAATTACAAACAATCAACTCTTATTTTAAAGTATGTTGGTATGGAATACAGTGCACACAATGCCACAGAAGACGTACAGTCCCTTCAACATTTATTTCACCAAAAAATGAAGAATAACTGTAAACATATCGATCTACATAGCATTTACTATTGCAGTTGCAAATCTACTTATGACAGTTTAGTGCAAAACAAAACTGTGAGCAGAGATACTTGTATGAGACTTGCAAAGAATGGAATATCTTTATCCCACTTACAGATAGCTAACAGTAGAGATGCAAACGGAATTAAATTATTGTTTCAAGAGTTCAACATTCCTACCAAAACTGCCTCTATATTTGTTTCTGCTTTTGCAACTGAACAGTAAATTTCAATAGTCATGACGAAAGAAGTTTTTGTTACAGGAATGCTGTTATCAGATTAACATGCACAGAATGTTTGAACTTGTCATAATGTACACCATCAGGTTTATAATGTATCAATTTATATTGTGTTTTGTCTTGAAAAGATATATTGGTTATTCTTTTCTATGAGCTAAATATCTTACTTGATTAATCTTTTTTATAAACTACATTTGTAGTAACAGCACTTTAATTCGAAGCATACATATTTCAAAACAAAAAGATCTATCTGAGAAATATTCACATTAAATTTTCTATACAGCTAATTCGGAAACCTCAGAACTAGAATTCATTGTGATAGAACACCATTAATACAGTAAGATTTGTATGCCCCACCTAAAATAGTAGAGGGCCATTATGTTTACTGGTCTGTAAGTCTGTTCGTCCCTCGGTTCATTCGTTTGTTAGTCTGTCTGTCCCGCTTCAGGTTAAAGATTTTGGTGAAGGTAGTTTTTGTATGAAGTTGAAGTCCAATCCACTTGAAACTTAGTATACATGTGCAATATGATATGATCTTTCTAATTGTAATGTCTAATTTCGAAAAATTAAAAGTTTTGTTAACAGAAAATTTATAGAAATGAGCATATAATTGATATTCATGTCAACACCGAAGTGCTGACTACTGGGATGGTGATACCCTCGGGGACGAAACGTCCACCAGCAGTGGCATCGACCTAGTGGTGTAAATTGTGAAAAGTCGGATCAAAATCTGAACTGAAGACTTCAGATTCAAAACTGTTCAAGTCCTAGCAATTATCGGCCTATGGCAGGTTGTGCTCTTGTGGGTAATATCTCAACTACTATCAAAATACTAGCTAAGCTAACAATTTACTCACATTAGCACACAGAAAGTATTTTTAAAGGGAAGGATTGGGTACTGGGCTGGTGTACACAAGTAAAAAAAATATGACGGAGCGGTTGTAGTCCAGGGGAATGAAACCAATGTCATTGTGATGAAACGAAATTTTACACTATTTATGTTTGGGCCTATGTAACTTAGTTAATACATAAGTGGAAGAAGGATGTGTCACAAACAAACTCACTTACGGAGTAACTTATACGGTAAATGCATAGACTTTATCAAACTTCCACTCAAGACGTTTCTTTCTTGGCACCCTCCCCCTTTTTTTCTACGTCCGGGGTCCGCATCTTGAAGATAAATACTATTTGAAATGAACAACGGAGTTATCATATATATATATTCATTGTGTTAAGCAACATCTTTAACTGTTATACCATAAATTATGGCTATAAGGGTTTATAGATGTCAATTTTGGTTATTTTCTTCAAAAAACCCTATTTTAGGGGGTCCATTAGGTCACTTCGATCAAATTTTATTTCGTTGTAACACTTCCGGGACCAAATGAGATTGTGCTGCGCATGTGTGAACTTCAGTGTGCTGATAGCTCTTGGGCAGTTCGGACGTAGTTTGAATTGTCCTAACTTCAGATTAAATATTAAACCAACGTAGTTGGTATTCATTTTATAATTAATAAAATTTGATATAAGATATAAATAAAAGTTAGTAATCACCGGATGTAATTCGGTAAAAATTTACGACTTTCACCTGTTTTCGGCACTTTGCCGTAAACCGGTTATAAAGAAAACACATGGCGGAGAAAATGATCGAAAAGGGGTCCGCCTCTAAAAGAAAGTCTTCACTTGAAGACATCAGTAATACGGACGAAGAGGAGCTTCTGTCCGAGAAGATAAATTCCGTTTCCAGCGCGGCTGGTAAAAGGAAACATGAGTCGACAAAGTCGAAAGCTTCCGCGAGTGGCGGAGCAAACACTTCAAGTGTAAAGGGTAAGAAACCAGCGAAGGTTAATAGTAATGAAACTCAAAACCCTGGCCCTTCTACCTCTGCAAAAGTAGACAATCATGATGCAATCATGTCAATGTTAGTCTCAATCCAAGAAGGTCAGAAAAGACAATCTGACGATATAAGGTCTTTAAAAGACCGGGTACAAGACATTGAAGAATATGACGAGGGTAATAATTATGATGATAATTATGATGAAGGTGAAGAAAACCCCCATGATGATGGGGAAAATGTAGACAATGAAAGTGAACCACCTGCTAAGAAGCAGAACAAAGATGATAATAGGTTTTCATCAATGTCTAAGAGATGTAAGGTTCAAGAACTTTGTGATGTCAAAATTGATGAGGTCTTGGCAAATAATGTCAATGAGTTGTTCAGGAATGGTATGAATGAGGAACAATACTCTGAGTTAACAAAAGATGAAAACAATGCAAGACCTGAAAATTGTGAAGGTTTATCTATTGTAAGAATAAACCAACTCATGTGGAATGTAATTTCACCAGGAGCACAATCTGCTGATAAAAAATTACAATTTCTTGAAAGAACTATTGTAAAAGCAGCAACAATTCTAACAAAAACTGTCAACAAAATGGCTATTGACGAAAACAACAATGCCAATGGTAACTCTGGTAGTGGAGAATACATTGACAAATGTAATGATGTATTGGCTTTGTTGGGCCATGCAAACCGCCAATTGAATATGACTAGAAGGGATTTTTTAAAGCCCGAAATGATGGCAGAATATGTGCCTCTCTGCTCACACTCTGTTCCTTACACAAACAACCTTTTTGGAGATGATGTCTCTAAAGTTGCAAAGGACATTGAAGATTGTTCCAAAGTTGGAAACAAGTTGAAGTTTGGTAGTGGCAGAGGTAGAGGCGGAGGCTTCTTCAGAGGTGGTAGAGGAGGCCACAGAGGTACTTTTAGCAGAGGTGGCTACCGTGGAGGAAGAGGTGGCTTCCGAGGAGGAAGAGGTCGAGGTTCCGGCCCTATTCCAAAAAACTCCCAGAGAGGAGGAAATCCACAGAAATATTAGATACATCAAATGAAGTAAGTCATTGTTTTAAAGCTGGTGTATTGAAAAAGTTTTCCGATGAATGGGAAAAAATTACCTCTGACAAATTTATTTTAGATATAGTAAGCCATTGTCATATAGAGTTCATAGATAATGTTGAACCTAAGCAAGACATTTTTAATGTAAAATCTGTCTTTAACTCAAAAGAAAGTGATATTGTTTCAAATGAAATTCAAAAGTTACTGGCAATTGATGTTATCAAAGAAGTTCAGTCAATGAAAGACCAGTTTTTATCGCCTATATTTTTAAGGCCAAAAAAGAATGGAGAATATAGAATGATTTTGAATCTTAAGAAGTTGAATGAATACATTGAGTATCATCATTTTAAAATGGACACTTTTGAAAGTGCCATTAAACTTGTAACTAGCAAATCATTTATGGCTTCTATTGATTTGAGACATGCTTATTATAGTGTTCCAATTGCAGAGGAACATCAAAAGTTTTTACGGTTTTATTGGAACGGAAAACTTTTTCAATACACATGCTTACCTAATGGGATTTCCTCCGCACCTAGAATATTTACTAAATTATTAAAACCTGTTTACTCTAGTCTTAGAGGTTTAGGTCATGTGAATGTTGGTTACATAGACGATAGTCTTTTATTAGGAGAGACTATAGAAGAATGTAATAAAAATGTAAATGACACAATTGAATTAATGTCAAAATTAGGATTTGTCATACATGAAGACAAATCTGTTTTTCAACCATCAAAACAAATTATATTCTTGGGTAATATTATTGATTCAGAAAATATGATTATAACCCTTACGGCAGACAAAAAACAAAACCTAGTAAAAGAATGTAAATGGTTACTGCAGAGAAACTTAGCTAAGATTAGAGATGTAGCTAAAGTCATTGGACTTATAGTCTCCTCTTTTTCTGCCGTTGAATTCGGTAAATTGTTTTATCGTAACCTTGAAAAGGAAAAAATTATAGCTTTAAAAAACTCAAAAGGAGATTTTGAACAAAGCATGCTTATTTCTAATCAGATGAAAGGAGATTTAGAATGGTGGGTTGCTAATGTGTCTACTGAATTAAGACATATAAGCCATGGTAGTCCACAAATTGTGATTCAGACAGATGCCTCATTATTAGGATGGGGTGGCATATTAAGTGATAATGAAATTGGAGGTAGATGGACAGATGAAGAATCAAAAAATCACATTAATTATTTAGAAATATAAGCTATATATTATACATTAAAATCCTTTCTGCATCTGATCATAAATAAGCATGTGAAGGTTCTTACAGACAATACTACGGCAGTGGCCTACATATCAAATATGGGCGGCACAAAGTCCATAGATTGCAATACAATTTCAAGACAGATTTGGTTGTTTTGTAAAGATAATGACATCTGGTTGACATGCACTCATATAGCAGGCAAAGAAAATCTAGCAGACAAAAAATCTAGAGAATTTGATGACAAATTAGAATGGAAATTGAAAAGGTCTGTTTTTGACCAATTATGTACTTTGTGGCAAAGGCCAGATATTGATTTGTTTGCATCTAGATTAAACTTCCAAATAGAAAATTACTGCTCTTGGAAACCAGATCCATTATCTGCATTTATTGATGCATTTAGTATAAATTGGTCATATTTTCAGTTTGTCTATTTGTTTCCTCCTTTCAGTTTATTGAGCCGGTGCATTTTCAAAATCAGAGAGGACGGTGCAAGAGGAGTAGTAATAGCTCCATTTTGGCAGACACAAACTTGGTTTCCGAGACTAATGCAGTTGTTAACAGACAATCCAATCGTTCTTCCAAAGAACAAGAAGATTTTGAATCTTTCTCACGATCCACAATCTGTTCATCCTTTACACAAGAAAATGAAACTAATTGCATGTCTAGTGTCAGGAGTAGCTTCAGAGAACGAGGATTTTCTAAAGAAACAACCCACATACTCATGTCGTCTTGGAAATCAAGTACAAAGAAACAGTACCAAGTGTATATCAGGAAATGGTTCAAATATTGTAACAAAAAACAAATTAATTGCTTTCAAATTTCTGTAGGAACAGTGCTTGAATTTTTTACAACTTTATTTAAGGAAGGTAATTTAGGCTATAGTAGTTTAAATCTAGCTCGAGGAGCTCTTTCGTCTTTAGGACTTACTATTGACAGTATTCCAGTTGGACGTCATGCAATGGTGATAAGATACATGAAAGGAATTTTTAATCTTCGTCCACCCAGACCTAGATATGAATCTACATGGGACGTTAGTAAAGTACTACATTTTTTGCGTAGCTTATCACCAGTGAAATATTTAAAATTGAAAGATTTAACATTAAAACTTACAATGTTAATAGCTTTGACAAATGCAGCTCGAGCTCAATCAATTCATTTCATGAATGTTAATCATGTACATAAAGTGAAGGGAGAATTTATTTTTGTTTTGAATGAACTTGTTAAACAAAGCCGTCCTGGTTATAAGGAGCCAACTGTAAATATAAAGGCTTACCCTCCAGATAGGAGACTTTGTGTATATACTGTGTATAAAGAATATGTATTTCGTACCAAATTGTTTAGAGGGAAACATGAACCGTTACTTTTAAGTTATGTGAAACCACATCAGCCTGTTTCAAGAGATACAATTTCTAGATGGATAAAAGTAGTAATGGCAAAAGCTAATATTGACACAACAATTTTCAAAGCTCACAGTGTTAGATCTGCATCAGTTTCTAAAGCAAAGATGAATGCAGTGCCTATTTCTCGTATCTTACAAAAAGCGGGATGGTCAGATGCAAAAACATTTGCAAAATTTTATAATAAAAAGATTGAAAAAGATGAAAATTCTTTCAGCTTTAATGTGTTGAAGAATTAATCATAAGGTAAGACATTATATATTCTTATCTTGGTATTCAGTTTTATCATTATGGCTTTAAAGTCTCATTTGGTCCCGGAAGTGTTACAACGAAATAAAATTTAACAATTAAACGAGTCTTGCCTTGGTAAAAGGCGAAGTTTAATTGTAATTTTATGAGTTGTGTAAACACTGAAGGGATTAAATGCCACACCCTCCCTCCCTAGTTAAGGGAGACCTATATGTAGTTATTGTGGGTCATATGTATATATGTATTTCGTTGTTTGTCATATTGATAAAACTTTACTTTGAAGACTGAAGTTCACACATGCGCAGCACAATCTCATTTAATCCCTTCAGTGTTTACACAACTCATAAAATTACAATTAAACTTCGCCTTTTACCAAGGCAAGACTCGTTTAATTGTTAAATTTTTCGTACAATTTCAAACGGTGAAAATTTATAAAAAGTTGTCATATGAAAAATATATGACTGATAAGTGTTCCAGTAGTTTTATTTGCAAATTAAACGACAAAATGTTTTTCCACATGTATTTATTTATAAAAAGTGTCAAATGAGACTTAACAAAGTTTTGCATGTATCTGTAAGTTCCTACCTTACATTTCATTAAAAAATATCACATATGCCAATTATAGGTTATATTTACTTTAGAATATGATACCATAATACAATCAAATGGTAACAGTCATAATTTAGGCAGTACATTTTCTCAAATATATGAATATATTTACCTATTGGTATTTTGGACTGGCTTAAATGATGGCCGAAGTTGACCATATTCAATCAATTCTAAAAATAGAACTAAACGGTCAATTTTGTTTAAACTTGTCCAGAACATGTATTGAGGCATACCTATTCATTGGTATAAATTTAAAAAATATTAAACGACGGGAAAATTTTGGGGTTACTGAGGCCTACCCCCTTAAAGGTGATGGTAATGATAAAATAGGTATTCACAAGATATGCAAATGGTTGAAAAAATCAAGATGATTACAGTTTACAAAGGCCAATTCGTAAACGATCGCAGACCTCAGGGATAAAATATGTATGAATTAATCATCTTCAAATATAAATAAATATTCATAAATATTTGGGTGTTTTCTATTTAGTTTGAATGGGAGTTTTAAACGTGCCCTCAATGACCTAAATTCTAAGACGTCAGAAGGCATTTTTTTAATTGACTGGCTAATATATTTAAAAATACTTCTTGTGGCATTCAAAGTTTTACATTTATATTTGATCATACTGTAAAACCAGTTGTAATGGATGCTTTTGAAATTTTAGGCATGTTTGACACGAGGAAATGTTATAAAAAATCAGTGAAAATATATTAGATTGATTGTTGGTTGTTTAACGTCCAGTGGCATATATTTCATGCATATTTAGGACGAGAACAAGATCACAATAAATACAAAAGGTAGGTTGGTACAATAGAGGTCATCAGTTGTTGCAAGGGTTCTTAACGTGCAAAGAGCGTGGCACTCTCTTTACACGAGGCATCGGATTTAACACCTTTTGGTGTTGTGTCGTTGTTCTCCTTATATTTAATGCGTTTCCCTTGGTTTTAGTTTGTTACCCCAATTTGGTTTTTGGTCCATGAATTTGTGAGTTTTGAACAGCGGTATACTACTGTTGCCTTTTTGTAACGTTTCTTCTGATCGGACGTGACTGCGAACTTGATACATCCCGGACGCCCAACTTCGGCAAGTGTTTTACTGCCGGCCGGGAGAAGACCAAGTGACCATATTTCTAAACCCCAGTCATTCTTGGGGACGAAAATATATTTGACCAGATTTGTAATACTGTAGCAATTTGAAAAGATTAATCTTAACATGTGCAGATATTTGCTGAAAGTAAATGGAAAACATGTAAACTGGCATTGTATGGTGAGCTAGGCAGTTCTCCATTATATATTGATACTATTATGTCAATAGTTTAGTACTGGATTAGATTATATAATTATAAACCTAAAGATGCTTTATTTTTAGAAGCATAAGCGGAAAATACTACTATGATTCAAGATAACCAACAATGCAGTCCTAGTTGTATTAAATGTACTTTAAATGAATGTGGATTGGCACACTTTTATAAGAATCAAAAATCGATTAAAAATATTTTTTGGTTTGTATTTAAAAAGTGTCTTAAGTGTAAATTTGAAAACATTATTAGTGAGCGTAAACATTTTACATACGGGTCCTTTTTGTGTTGACACGTTGACATGTATCTGCCAGATTCAGGCGGCGTTATAAGCCTTTTTGCAGGATATTTGTGTAATTGTATCATGTTGTATGTCTGTCCAATAGTAATCAACACATCTGAGAATATTGCAAGTTTATATCCATTAAAATAGGCTTCCTTTATTTTTAAATACATTTCTGATATGAAATTCAAAAAAGGAAGGGAATATATGCGCTCATAACACCCCCTCTTTATTCATCTTGTAACCCATAATTATTCTAAGGAGATAACAAATGCCACTTTAGTATAATAACACTGTACATACTATTTTTAGGTTCTATTGTCACAGGTGTTTCATGTTCATTGTTAAGCTGCACATCGCCATTTCTTTTTAGTTCAATGTTCACCACCTCTGCATTTATAGTTTTATAGTCATCTTTATCGTTGATCATCGTTTGTGGCACCCGCAGTTTTATCAATCGTTGAAAGAGGCTTGTATGACTTGGTTATAGTTGTCTTTTTTCCATTTTGACGGACTACAAAAGTGCATGGAACCTTTCATTTCTTTATACTGATTGTTGGTTGCTTTACGCCGCATTAGCTCAAAAAGGCTATATCGCCGCGAGAGCTTATTCGAATATTTTTACAATTTAAAGCATATTTTTAAAATAAGACAAAAAGGTCCTTCAATATAGTAAAATTCTTGACTAAAGCAAATTGAGTATATAAAAATAAAAATCAACATTAAAATAACGTGATAAAAATTAAAATCGATTTAAATATAATAACATTTTTTATATTCTATAATAAATTCCAATTTCTTTTAAAAAAGCAACAATATTTGTAAATGGAACATTATTTTATAATAAATCATACATATTATTGACATTGAAATGCTTCTTACGAATATCAGCAAAGTCAATACAATTAATTAAAACATGTTTAATAGTATACTTGCAGTTCATCTTCATTTTTTAAAAGATACTCGTGTGTTATTCTAGTATAACCATTACGACATCAAGTAATAACGCACTGATCTTTTCTGCACATAATATTATTAAAAGGTTTGCCTAAATTAGGTTTAATTTCATGCAATTTATTATCATCTTTTTTACTTCATTTATTTTTCAATATATTAAAGACATATTCTCTAATATTAGATTTAAAATCGGTATATGGTATATCACAATTAGATAGAGGGTCACCCAGGGCATTCTTTGCCTCAAGGTCTACAGCTGTGTTTCCAAGGATTACAACATGACTAGGAACCCATAGAAATATTATTTCTTTCAGAAGAATTTTTAAATTCCTCATTACATATAAAATTTTCAAGATTGTTGGGTTTTTAATTTTAGTATTTCGTATAGCTTGTAAGCATGAAAGTTAATCCGAACATATAATAAATTTGGATTTATCTGAAGAAGCAATAAATTTCAAAGCCAAAATAATTGCTTCTGCTTCAGCAGTAAAGAGGGATGCATCAGATGGCAAACGGAGGGTTGCAGCTCTGTCCTTGAAGACAGCAGCAGATGCAACTCTATCACCATCTTTTGATCCATCAGTATAGACAGTTGAAAAATCTAGATAATCGGCTTTAATTTCAGCAGTGTTGCTGAATTATAAGAGGATTTGTTTTATTTTGATTGTGTTCCCGGAGATCAAATATCATTTTTGTTTTGAGAAGTTCCCATGGAGGACATTTGCAAGTTTTAACTTGAGCAACATATTTTAAATCAAAAGAAGCTAAATTGGGTTTTAAACGTATACCTAACGGAGGAATTTTGTTTTTTTATGTTTTGCAAAAATATCTTCATAAATCGGATTAAAAACACAGCTTTAGGCAGGATTATCTGAATGGACTTTTAGTTTGACAGCATATTGAAGTCCAAGCTTCGAACGTCTGTCAGAGAGTGAGTGCTCATCAGCCTCTACATAGACTCTCAACTGGTGAGGTTTTAAATGTGCCAAGACAGAGACGCAAACCTTGATGATGCACAGCATCGAGAATCTATATGTAGGACTTCTTTGCAGAGCCATACACTATATAGCCATAATCTAGTTTAGATGTAACTAGAGATCTATATAAATTGAGTAAAATGTTGCGATCAGCACCCCAGTCAGTGCTGCCAACAACTTTTAAAATATCTAAAGCTTTTAAACATCTCGCTTCATTTCTTTATATGAACCATCTTAAACATGTTTGTTCTTTCCAGCAAGAGTAAGGACATTCATTATCTGCACATAATGTGGATAAAAAAAACCATGCATTATTTTTATTGAAGATGCGGTTATAAAATATTTTTTTATATAACATTGATAGATAAAAAAAAAAATCAAAGAAAGGGATTGTCTAGGTATTAGATATGTATCGACAATAAAATAAATTTAGCGATAAGAAGCGACAATAAAACTAATTTAGCGATAAAAAGTGTCAAGAAGACTATTTAGCGACGATACATAAATAAAAAATTATCATTGCAACAACTAATTCCCGATAATTTTATACTTTATATAACTGAGACCGAAATAACTATAACGTCATACGGCTTCGCGTATAGAAATGATTTAAATTGTATAATATGCAGTATAATTCGGGTACTTATAAAGTGAGAAACGGAATCGAAACGAAACGAAACGAAATATAACGAAACGAAACGAAATACAACGAAACGCAACGAAATACACCGAAACGAAACGAAAAAATGAAGAAATGAAACGAAATGGAAATTGAAGAAACGAAATAGGCCTATATATAATATATCTTTTACATTGTTATAGGAGGTTAGGATTTTGATTTTAAACAGAAAATGTTGTATGAGTGCGAATGACACAACTCTATCCAAGCCACAGTGTAGTTTAACTTAGTAATTATAGGTTAGAGTACGGCCTTTCAATACGAACTCATGAACAATCACCGAACAAGATATAAAGGGTCAAAAATGACCAATGTAAAACTATTTTAACAGGAAACCATCGCTATAATTAAGATGTGGTTTGAGTGCCAATGAGACAACTCTCCATCCAAGTCGCAATGCATTTTAAATTAACAGTTCAATGAGCATCAACTTGAACACAGAGTCTTTGCTTACACTAAACAGCAAGCTACATATAAAGTCCGTAAAATTGCCATTGAATACAAACTTTAAACAAGTAAGTCAAAATATAGAAAACGAGAAACACCTATGAACCACACCAACCACTGAACAACAGGTTCCTGACAGTAGTATTGAATATGCATCTGGTTTAAACAGTTTAACAGGCTCGCCAACCTTCAACCTAACCAGAGACAGAAGTTAAACATAATAAAATAAAAAGACGCTATAAAATATTAACTCTATGAAAAAGACGCGATTCAAACAATAACAACACTTCAGAATATGTATGATCCGCGACACAATACAATATATACAAAACGAGAAACAGAAAACACATATGAACTACAACAACCACATGAACAACAAGCTCCTAAATAATCCAGGACAGGTGCATGCATACAAAATATACTCAATTAAGTATCTTGTAAAATCTGCATGCACGTCAGTGTTAAGTTTTCGTGGTCAAATCCATATCGCCTATATTTTAAGCATTAGGTGCACTATATTTGGTGTATTCAAATTACAGGTATCATCTGACTTGGACCCCATTTCTATAGTTCATTATAGTGGGGGTATATTATCAATAATTTGGTTTATATGATGCTAATAAGATGAACATTGCCGTTTAAAAAATGTCATCTGACCTGACCTTATTTTCATGGTTCATTGGTCAAAGTCCAATTTTTGTCATGTCACTGAGTTTGTTTCAGAGATACTTTAAGCAATTTTTCTACAAGATTTCAGGGAATGATTTTGTACATACAAAAAAGATGTGGTGAGATTGCAAATAAGACTGCAAAAGACCCAATGACACAGTTATTAACAAATATAGGTCACCGTACGGCCTTCAACAATTAATGAGCAAAGACCATACCGCATAGTCAGCTATAAAAGGCCCGAAATGATAAATGTAAAACAACAAACGAATCCACCCGCCCTTTAGAGTAGTCTAGTCTGATGAACAGAACGTTGTCTATATGTCGGACTAAACTACTTTCAAAAGTAACTACACTCAAAAATAATGATTTCATGGTTCAGTTTTAAAGCAACCTAACCAAAGATATTGGTTTAATCTACACACAAGTCCGAATTGCTGTGAGTAAGATGTTTCAATATATCTATATTGAGATAATCAGCTTGCAACACGATGTAGATATTTGTTACTCACTTAAAACATGGTGGACTCTTTCTGACCATCTAGGTATGTTGGTTTTCTTTCTCATCGACGTCAGCAGCGGATCCAGTCATTTTCAAAAGATTGAAGGGGTCTCGAACCCAGGAGAAAAATATTCCAAATGTATATCTCTATTCTAATTCATGTTTGGTAAAAAGGGAGTAACACAGAACGTTCACCTCAGATCTATTCAGTTCAATTTAGTTTTCGTTATGGCTACTCGTCAGCCGTTAGCATTTCACATTTTTAATGTCTTGTCTTGTCAAATACAACTTTGCCAATTCAAACTTAGGGAGATACCATTTGATTTTTATTGGCTAGGATGAAATTTTTTGTCCTGCATTTTATTTAGTTGTAATCTCTGTCCTGCCTTTTTATTTTTCACTATATTTGGTCCTGCCTTTATTATATAAACTATCCCGTTTTTTTGCCCAGTTGCTCATCCTGCCTTCAATTAATTACACCACCTTTTTAAAATCAAAATCCTAACCTCCTTCAACAATGTAAAAGATATATTATATGTAGGCCTATTTCGTTTATTTCGTTGTATTTCGTTTCTTCATTTTCCATTTCGTTTCGTTTCTTCATTTTTTCTTTCGTTTCGTTATATTTCGTTTCGCTTCGTTGTATTTCGTTGCGTTTCGTTGTATTTCGTTTCGTTTCGTTATATTTCGTTTCGATTCCGTTCTCACTTTATAAGTACCCGTATAATTCATGTTCAGTCGACTTTTAATTGTAATATCATGTAATATCAACGACTGAAACGATTTAAAAATATCTTTAGATCGCAAATAGAACTCGAAATCGACCCGACCTCTTTCCACACGGAATTCAAATAATGATAGTTTGTAATCAGGTTGACTGCTTATAATGCAAAATACACATTTATAAAAAGTTTTTAAAACGATCAATACACACTGATCGTTTCTTTATTTCCCAATGTAAATGAAAGAAACAAAAACCATTTCATACCACAAAAAGAAGAGGAGAAATTTAAACATTTCCGGATCTATTTCTGACCAAATGACCCCCAGCATAGATTTGTTGGATGTCGCGTAAGGAAAGATGAACCTCACGACTTGAAAGTCAGGCCTTTAAAGCACTGTCTTTAAAAATTGCACCATTTTCTCAGTAACATGTTTTCTGTAAATTTTACTACTGTTTGGATATTCTTTCAGATTTTTACCTTTAATGGTTTTTTTCAACATTGTTCTGTAAATTTTACATTTTTTGGGATAATTGTATATAATGGTACCTTAAATCGGTCATTTGATCGGTCTCTTATATAATATTGTTTTAGTTTTATTGTCATGTATTGTAATTTCAATGAAAAAAAATCCAACACAATTATTTGTACACTTTAATTTAAACTGTAATTGTACTGCTCCTCGGGGCGTCTTGATTGACAAATAAAAATTGTTGTTGTTGTTAATAGTATAAGGAGGTGCACGTCTAAATCATTACTTCTAATCTTTAGATCGCAAATAGAACTCGAAATCGACCCGACCTCTTTCCACACGGAATTCAAATAATGATAGTTTGTAATCAGGTTGACTGCTTATAATGCAAAATACACATTTATAAAAAGTTTTTAAAACGATCAATACACACTGATCGTTTCTTTATTTCCCAACGTAAATGAAAGAAACAAAAACCATTTCATACCACAAAAAGAAGAGGAGAAATTTAAACATTTCCGGATCTATTTCTGACCAAATGACCCCCAGCATAGATTTGTTGGATGTCGCGTAAGGAAAGATGAACCTCACGACTTGAAAGTCAGGCCTTTAAAGCACTGTCTTTAAAAATTGCACCATTTTCTCAGTAACATGTTTTCTGTAAATTTTACTACTGTTTGGATATTCTTTCAGATTTTTACCTTTAATGGTTTTTTTCAACATTGTTCTGTAAATTTTACATTTTTTGGGATAATTGTATATAATGTTACCTTAAATTGGTCATTTGATCGGTCTCTTATATAATATTGTTTTAGTTTTATTGTCATGTATTGTAATTTCAATGAAAAAAAATCCAACATAATTATTTGTACACTTTAATTTAAACTGTAATTGTACTGCTCCTCGGGGCGTCTTGATTGACAAATAAAAATTGTTGTTGTAGTTAATAGTATAAGGAGGTGCACGTCTAAATCATTACAGCTGAACGGACGTGATGGGCCTCATTAACCCGCTGAGATGACTTTTTTTCCAGATGATCAAGCACTTACTACTTTAATAGTGCTTAAGGTACTTTTGATTAATTTTGATATTTGCGGACCATAGAGCTACGAATTACTCCTATTGAAAACCCCTCGAAATAGCGCTATCTAAAGAGGTGCGCTACATTTCGTTCGTTCGCAGAGTTGAACAGGGAAAATAGAGCAAGTTAGCAACACAATATGTTATGTTCGTTTGAACATTTGAATTGAGAACATAGTTGATATAATGTTCCCATATGCAAATGTAATGTCCAGCAATATTTTATGAATCAATTTCAACTATCCAATCGTAAAAGAATGCCAGCCTTATCCAAAGCATGACAAATATGGTCTGTAGATTTATAGCATTAGCATGAAAGTAGTGGAAAGATCCGGCTCTATCCCATCTGTGGCTAAAGTCTCAAAAATATTAAAACGATTCTTCATGATGGTTCTGCTAAAATCTCTTATCTTGATGTGTGGGAATGTTCCTGGTAAGGCAAAACTATAGTAAGTTTCTAGAAGTCCTGCTCGACTAGGTACAGTAGGGTGATTGGAGACCTGCTCATATTGAAACGCTGTAAATTCCTAATTCTAGAATTGGATGAAACAAGTTTGTTCACGGTCGCGAAGCACGTGACTTGCTTGTGATCAATTTCACGGAAAAACGGCGCCTGTCTGAATAAAAAAGTTCGCTTGGAGGCAAATTTTAACCTAAGTATTTACATATCATCGTATTCATACTATATGACCCCCCTCATCATATGCAGCGTTTTGGTCCGAATATTTTGATGCCCATTAAGGTTTATGTACCCTTCTGTAGCCATTTTTGTACGAACTTTTCAAACTTCAATTGTATCAAAACTACAGATATAATGAATAATAGAGATAGGCAATTTTTTACATATTCCAAGGGGAAACTTGATGCAAGGCATTATTTTTTACTGTTTCATTGCAATTATTAGAAAAAGAGGACTTTGTGGCAAATAAATCAAGATTTTTTATAGAAAATATACAGCCTTTATCCTTGTACTCTCATATTTGGCAATTTGATGACTGATAGCTGTAGGATTATTGCATGCAGTGCTAGCATTGATTTTCTTCAAATAAGTTTATAAATGTAGTTATTGGTTAAAACAAATATAAATATGGCCAAAATCAAGTACAGTACTGGTAGAGACTTATTATTATGGATGCCTTAATCCGTCTAGATGTCAGACTGGTCGGACAATTGTCTCATTGTAATAAACACCTGCTGTGCAATATCCAAGTGGAAGGTCGTAAATCAATCTGTACCAGCTTGATTAGATATAAATTTTACTTGTACATATATATTAGTATTTATGGCGGATAGATAAATTTGAAATATGTTTTTGTATTCAAAGAGAAAGAATTAAAATTAATATAAGAATTAAAATCAAATAGCATAAATATGGGATTTTAATTCTTTTATAACTTGAAAATGAAATAAGGACGATTTTTAACAATATATTGTGTTGCCAATTATTGCAATTGTTTTGTGCCAATAAACTATTTTGTATTTGTATTTGTAAACCGTAAATATTTCATCTAATTCAAAATAATAAGCCTAATAATAACCAAGACTGTTTTCAATCGAAATTTAAATTAAATGGTTAAGAAATCAATCCCGTAAATTATACGAGTTTTTGTTGATGGTTATAATATTTCCCCTTTTAACGTTCTGTTCCTTTATACGTTATTATTAGAAACACATTTTTAAGTGTAAGGCCAACATATCGCATAAAAAAAATGTAAAGGCATTGTGAATAAACTTATTTTCCTTTTGATACACCTTTCCCCATCGGAGCCTGTACGTCTATTCACACCTGTCAATCATTTCACGCAAGTAAAACATTTTGGTCAGGCAGATCACTCGTGCTTTTTTATTTTGACATATTTCCCGTTAATCTCTTTGAAACAAGTGGTTTCTTTTAATACAATATTTAAAAAGCATATTTCGATTCCTATTTTTTTATTTTAAAAAAATCTGTTGACACTCGAGATGTTGCCTTTTTTATTTTCCTGACTGATTTTTTTATGAAATTGCCGGTGTTTTTATTATAAACATACTCCCCAAGGGTGACTGGGGTATAGAAATATGGTCACTTTGTCTTCTCCCGACCGGCAGTAAAACGCTTGCCGAAGTGGGGCGTCCGTTTGGCTGTGAATTGGGACTTTCTAATTGATTTTCCTCCGAGTTCAGAGTTTAATAGTATACTTGCAGTTGCAAGAAACACATTGTGGTTCATCTTTATTTTTAACCGGATTTTTGTGACAAAAATGTCGGTTATTGATTTGGGGATGCTCAGCAGGCGGTCGGTCGGTCGGGCGGGCGACAATCAAATGTTTAATATGTTGTTACTGACAACTAAATGAAGGTCAAGTTCAATAATGGGGATTTTGACTTTTACCGTTCAGTAGTTATGGTTCTTGAAAGATTGAAAAATGGCGTGTCCAGTTGTGTCCGTGCATTTACGCATGAACTATTCTACCAAAGCTTCCAAAATTTTAATATGTTCTTACTGATGACAATATGAAGGTCAAGTTCAATAATGACGATTTTGACTTTTACCGTTCAGGAGTTATGGTTCTTGAAAGATTGAAAAATGGCGTGTCCAGTTGTGTCCGTGCATTTACGCATGAACTATTCTACCAAAGCTTCCAAAATTTTAATATGTTCTTACTGATGACAATATGAAGGTCAAGTTCAATAATGACGATTTTGACTTTTACCGTTCAGGAGTTATGGTTCTTGAAAGATTGAAAAATGGCGTTTCCAGTCGTGTCCGTGCATTTACGCATGAACTGTTCTACCAAAGCTTCCCAAATTTTAATATGTTGTTACTGATGACAAAATAAAGGTCAAGTTCAATAATGACGATTTTGACTTTTACCGTTCAGGAGTTATGGTTCTTGAAAGATTGAAAAATGGTGTTTCCATTCGATTCACGTTGTTGCATTTACTCACGAAACCATTCAATCTAAGCTTTTCAAATTTTAATATGTTGATACTGATGGCAAAATAGAGGTCTAATTTGATATTGACTATTTTCACTTTCACCAATCATCAGTAATGGTTCTTGTGATATTGCTTGGACACAAATAAATGCTAAATAAATCCGGCTTGCTGTCGTCGTGACAGCCTCTTGTTTAAAAGATACTCGTGTGTTATTCTAGTATAACCAATACGACATCTAGTAATAACACACTGATCTTTTCTGCACATAATATTATTAAAAGGTTTACCTAAATAAGGTTTAATTTCATGCAATTTATTATCATCTTTTTTACTCCATTTATTTTTCAATATATTAAAGACATATTCTCTAATATTAGATTTAAAATCGGTATATGGTATATCACAGGGCATTCTTTGCCTCAAGGTCTACAGCTGTGTTTCCAAGGATTACAACATGACTCGGAACCCATAGAAATATTATTTCTTTCAGAAGAATTTTTAAATTCCTCATTACATATACAATTTTCGGTATTGTTGGGTTTTTAATTTTAGTATTTCGTATAGCTTGTAAGCATGAAAGTTAATCCGAACATATAATAAATTTGGATTTATATCTGAAGTAGCAATAAATTTCAAAGCCAAAACTATTGCTTCTGCTTCAGCAGTAAAGATGGATGCATCAGATGGAAAACGGAGGGTTGCAGCTCTGTCCCTGAAGACAGCAGCAGATGCAACTCTGTCACCATCTTTTGATCCGTCAGTATAGACAGTTGAAAAATCTAGATAATCGGCTTTAATTTCAGCATAGTGTTGCTGAATTATAAGAGGATTTGTTTTATTTTTATTGTGTTCACGGAGATCAAATATCATTTTTGGTTTGGGAAGTTCCCATGGAGGACATTTGCAAGTTTTAACTTGAGCAACATATTTTAAATCAAAAGAAGCTAAATTAGGTTTTAAACGTATACCTAACGGAGGAATTTTGTTTTGCAAAAATATCTTCATAAATCGGATTAAAAACACAGCTGTAGGCAGGATTATCTGAATGGGCATTTAGTTTGACAGCATATTGAAGTCCAAGCTTCAAACGTCTGACAGAGAGTGAGTGCTCATCAGCCTCTACATAGACTCTCAACTGGTGAGGTTTTAAATACGCCAAGACAGAGACGCAAACCTTGATGATGCACAGCATCGAGGATCTATTTGTAGGACTTCCTTGCAGAGCCATAATCTAGTTTTTTTATGAAATTGCCGGTGTTTTTATTATAAATATACCCCCAAGGGTGACTGGGGTATAGAAATGTGGTCACTTGGTCTTCCTGTGAATTGGGACTTTCTAATTGATTTTCCTCCGAGTTCAGAGTTTAATAGAATACTTGCAGTTGCAAGGAACACATTGTGGTACATCTTCATTTGAACTGTACTATCAGAAAGGCTATATAAAAACTGAAGTCTGTGCTGGCATTCAAAGGTGGTGTTTAATAAATCAAATGCAAATACGCATACAAAATATAAATATGCAAACACGCATAAAGAAACAATGTTATTTCACCAATTGTCATATAAAAAATGAACACCACAATTACCTATAAAGGTAAAATAATTTTAAATTTATACAACAAAAAATAATACAAAAAAAAATATTGCAAACAACATTTCACTAAAGTTGCAAGCTAAAACATGTCGAGAAAAAAAATTTCAACATAATGCATATGAAATAAGACAATAATTCTGATAGGGTGGGCGGGAGGGATAAAAACGTGGTTTCCAAATTGGATCGATAATTGATGTGCTAAACATATCTCTTTTAAGAAAGAGCTATATTGGTGAATCTAAAACATGGAGTACGCCCCGAACAAATTAAACAAAATGACTAGCCATTTTTAACCAATTTGAACTGTACTATCAGATAGGCTATATAAAAACTGAAGTCTGTGCTGGCATTCAAAGGTGGTGTTTAATAAATCAAATGCAAATACGCATACAAAATATAAATATGCAAACACGCATAAAGAAACAATGTTATTTCACCAATTGTCATATAAAAAATGAACACCACAATTACCAAGGCAACGCAATGCCAAGCACAGAAATCAGAGGGAAGGACAAAATAAAATTTATCATGGATGTTTATCAGTTGGAAAGTTTGCAAAAAAGTCCCATCTTGCTTGAAATGTAATACAGTTTGTCAGTAGAGTGTTTGATGTAGCCCTTGTAGCAAGAGGAAGTCCAATTGCCTATTGTACAAATTTCCGAGTCTGAGCATCCAGCAGCTGATGCACAAGTTGCACCGCCTCTACGCAAGCTGTGAAACGAGTATTGTGAAGTGTCTATTCCACAACGCACTAAGAGTTTGTGAAGAATTTTGTCTATGTCTGACTTTGAAAAGGCACAAATCTTTCCCTTACTATCACTAAGACCAAAAGCGGGTTCTCCTGGTAGTGCAGGCAACATTGTTACCATTCTAGAATAAGCCAGTACCGGGCATAGAGTACAATCCTCGACTCTTTTAAGAGGAATCTGGTGAATATTTTTATGTTTTTGACTAGTTTTTGACCACTGTATATCGATAATTAATCCTTCCTCAGTAATTTGAATATCACCTCTGGTTAACTGCTCCTTAGGGTTAAACGTTGTCCTTGAATTGTTAGCGAATTGTGATTTTCTAAGCATAGCATAAAAGCTTATCATAATAACAGCCCACATCACAGCATCCTGTACACTTGTCATATCTAGGACTTCAAACATGCGGTTCAAATGATATGGTTCAAATGGTAATTTTATATTTGGAATATTAGTATTAAGCTTGTCAATACCTGACAAGGTTAGCCTGAGCGACGGTGAATTAAACTCCTCAGTATCAAAATTTAACAGAATGGCCCACGTTTTAACACCTGAAAAGTAATTTCTAACGGATCCACTATTCTTAAAGTTATCTGACAAAAAACACACATATCCGCAGAGTGTCTCTTGATCAACAGGAAATGCTGATCTACAAAAATTTTCACAAAACAAAAGGTATGTATTTAGCTGAGTCCTCAAATTTTTAAAAGTTCCCGGTCTGAAGGCTGCTTTTAAAACTGTTCTTGCTTTCCGACGAAGTGATAGCCATTCGTCTGATCTGGTTTCTGAAATTAAATTGAAAAGTCTAACTTAAATAATTTGTCCAGCACTTCAATATCTAACATACAAGTGTCATCTAAAGCAGTTGACAGTTTTGCATAAGGGTTTTCAATTGATGTCCAACGCGACAAAATATCTGCTGCTCGATTGTTTATTCCTTGAATATGTATCGCTTTGATTTGAATGTTATATTGCGCACAAATTAACCAAATGTTTCTTGCTATGCTAAGCATGATTTTATCACGACATCTACCTGTATTAAGTAGACTGACTGAAGATGAATTGTCACATTGCAACACAATACGTTTATTTTGCAGTTTTTTACCCCACACTTTAAAACTGATCAGGACAGCCAAAAGTTCATAAACACTAATATGGTGGCCTGACCAAGATGTATGTATATCACTATGAAAGTACTCAGTGATGCCACTATTATAAAAAATACCACCTATTCCTGATAAAGACGCATCAGTTTGTATTAATTGGTCCGGTGTGGTCCAGATATGCTCTGGAATTGTGGTTTTTCCATTGAACCTTGTCATGAATTTTAAAAACTATTTCAAGTCTTTTTTGGCTTCGCCATTCAAATTAATATGATGACCTTTGCGTGATACAGTTCTGAGTAGAGCAAGCAAGCGTGCAATGAATAACCTTGCAGATCTAATACAATCAGCTATGTAGGACAACTTTCCAATAATTGATTCAAGCTTTTTTCTTGTGATAGTTTTCTTAGTCAATAATTTCTCAATAACTCCTTTTATTTCACATAATTTGTCCATGGGAATAGAAATTGTCATATTTACAGTGTCAAATTGTTTTCCAAGAAATACCATATTTGTGTTGGGTGCACAACATTTTTGCTCTGCAACTTTAAAACCAAGATCATCAATTAAATTTTTGAGAATGTGAAAACCATTCCCCGCAAATTCTGTCGTTTCAGCTGAACCTATATCATCAATATGGTTAACACCATTGTAACCCATGTTTCTGTACATGTACATTATAGCATTTGTGGTCCTTTGTGCTGCCATAGCCCCTGTACGCAAACCGAAGGGAATTTTAGTGTCAAAGTATAACTGGTCATTCCAGACTAGTCCTAATAAATGATAATCATAGGGATCAACCGGTAACCAACGGTAACATCTCTTTATGTCCACTTTGTACAATAGACAGTTGGGACCCTTTTCGTTTATAAGCTGTACTAAGTGATCAGTGGCAGGGTAGTGGAATGTGAATGGGTCACCCATGTAAGTATGTTTTGGTATGCCATCATTGACTGAAGTACCTATGGGAAAGGACAAGTCCATGATAGTTCTTCTCTCTATTGTATCTTTTTTGGGAACAGAAGACAAAGGTGAGGTAGCTAAAGGAACTTGAAAAGGGTTGACCTTAAAAGGGCCAACTAAAGCATTATATGATAATTCTTTGTTTATGTATTCGTCTATGTGCTCACTAAAAAACAATGCTGACTTGTGATTTCTAACAATAGTCTCTGGAAATTCATGTTTGCTATAGCCAACAGGCCAACCAAATTCTAAAAAATCAACAATTTTATAGTCATGATAACCATCTAACAATTTTCTCCATATAGGAATGTTCATTGTTGAAGGAACATGTATTTGTGATCCAATATAATTTGGAACCCCTGATTTAAAAACAATATCATGAAGAACAACAGGATTTTGACACACCTGATTAATATCATCATTAACATTATTATCTACCAGTGTAAAGTCATTTACAATTGTTCTACGTGTATGATCTACACAAGTACCAATAACAGTACTTTTAAAACATTCATCTACATTTGATCTGCTTTGAAATTTTGAAGGCATAATAAATAGTTTTGATTTTACATTGATTTCATTATGTGTGTAAGAATTGTCAGTTTGTGTTGATACATCAATAGTTATAGCTGAATTACCACATACTTTTCCTAGTCATCTGTGTGCAGGAAAGTCATGTTGCCAATTTTGGACATAGTCTGAACCTCGACCTCGACCTGCATTACCCTGGAACTGTTTTTGACTTTGACAGTCTTTAGCAGCATGATTCATTATAGTTTTTCGTTTAATCCAGCATGAACTACAGAAATGTTCCTCCAATAAACCCAGAGTATTTTTGTGTAATTCTTTTTTGTTGCATGAACCTTTGTTGTAAGCTGAACAATAAAACCTAGGGTGAGACTGATGCAAGCGACGTGCTTTGCAAAATTCAAAATTGTCATTCCATGAAGCACGACCAGTTTCTATTTCTCGTAGTACATCTTTGTGAAATGCAAGCACATCAGACCATATAAATTGTTCACTATAAAACATAAGCTGTGTCAGATGTTCAGCACGTTTGTCTCTATATTCTGCGGGTTCAATATTATGTATAATGTAATTTTCTCCTCTGACAAGAGCAGGTATAACTTAAGGACATGAATTCGATATCGTCACTCCCGGCAAACTCATGAGGCCATGCGATATGAAAAATTGCCTTATCACTAGATTTTCTAGATGAACCAGATTTTGAAAGGTTTTTATTCTTTTTGAGTTTGAATTTAGGATAGTTAAGTGTTTTGAATGTTTGTGTGAAATGAATCTCACCTTCTGATTCTGTATCACTATCGGAATCATCAGATATGAATAATTTGCTCACTAATCCTTTCTGTTTTTCTGTTATTTTCTGTTTCAAGTCTTCGTCTTTTCTCAAGGATTTTAAATCAATTTTGTTAGTTTGGTCCTGTTTTTGTTTCACGTTAAAGTCCGTTTGCTTAAGTTTTTTTTCCAGAGTTTTGTTCTTTTCGACAAGTTCACGCAATTTAATTTCTTCTAAAAGTTTTTCATTCTCTTGCTCTAGAGCTGACAAAGTCTCGTCAAGGCTTTGTTTCGGGGTTTTGGGTACATTACCCGCCATGGTTTCCAGCGCGCCATTTTCACTTTTATCGGGGGTGGAAGAAAGATTTTCTAAAGACATAGCATTAGCACCCTGTCCCTGATTACGTGTATCAAAAGAAAAGTCATAAGATATGTTCTTTGGACATCTGATCCCCGTTGGTCCTCTATGATCAACAACTTTGGTCCCACAAAAGCTACAAATCCGTTGGGACATAAAAACGTGGTTTCCAAATTGGATCGATAATTGATGTGCTAAACATATCTCTTTTAAGAAAGAGCTATATTGGTGAATCTAAAACATGGAGTACGCCCCGAACAAATTAAACAAAATGACTAGCCATTTTTAACCCATTTTTTAAAAGATACTCGTGTGTTATTCTAGTATAACCAATACGACATCTAGTAATAACACACTGATCTTTTCTGCACATAATATTATTAAAAGGTTTGCCTAAATTAGGTTTAAAAAGTAAAATCACAAAAATACTGAACTCAGAGGAAAATCAATTTGGAAAGTCCATAATCACATGGCAAAATCAAAAAACAAAACGCATTAAGAACGAATGGACAAGAACTGTCATATTCCTGACTTCGTACAGGCATTTTCAAATGTAGAAAATGGTGGATTGCTTCTGCTTCAGCAGTAAAGATGGATGCATCAGATGGCAAACGGAGGGTTGCAGCTCTGTCCCTATAGACAGCAGCAGATGCAACTCTGTCACCATCTTTTGATCCATCAGTATAGACAGTTGAAAAATCTAGATAATCGGCTTTAATTTATACATAGTGTTGCTGAATTATAAGAGGATTTGTTTTATTTTTATTGTGTTCACGGAGATCTCAAAAAAATAACTGTCTGCATTGGATAGGAGATGAGTTTTAAATGGATACTTCGGATATGTAAAACAATAATAATTTTACGTATGTAACTATAGATAAGATGTAAGAGCAGACACTTCAAACAAGAGATTTAAATTCGTGACCACTTAAAATTGTATGTGATTCAAGATTCCGAATTATAAAACCGGTTCTTTGATTTAGAAAAACTACGGCATTGTAGTGGTGGAAAATTCATATTTTTTTAATTAAACTTGAAATAGGAGTAAGTCGATTAATCAGATATATCTTTGATGGTATAAGAGAGATGGGAAATTTCTAGTTAATAAAATCGTTTAAGATCCACAATACCCAGTATAAACTTAGGTTCATTTCATATTCAGGACGAGAACAAGTTCACAATAAATACAATAGAGGCCATCTGGGATGATGGTCGGGGAATTTTGGACAGCCACTGGAAAAAAAAAGGGTAAATTGGATAGGGACAGAAATTTTGCCTTGCAACAGGCCACCTACGGACCCCTCAAAGAGTTGTTACAAGGGTTCTTAACATGCAAAGAGCGTGACACTCTCTTTACACGAGGCATCGGATTTAACGTCCCCCTTCTGACCGGACGTGACTGCGAACTTGATACATCCCGCACAGCCAAACGGACGCCCCACTTAAGCAAGCGTTTTACTGCCGGTCGGGAGAAGACCAAGTGACCATATTTCTATACCCCAGCCACCCTTGGGGTTCAAAATAAAAATAATTGGCTGACAGCATTTTGTCGATCAGTTGAAAGACAAAAACATAATTTTGTCATGTTATTTTGACGTCATGACCAGTTTTTATTCATTTACTCCTGTTTAAAACGGAACTTTGAATTAAATTATGAAACTTACACAATTTTGTTCCGTCTATTCAAAATAACATCAAACATGTGGTGCATACTTTAAATAACATGTGTGTGCACCACATTTTTATGTTATTTTTTCACAGAAACATATTAAAAAATCATCAACGTACAATGAACCTTCTATATTACTTTTTAAAACTTCAACAAGGTTGTTGATTTTAAGACTAAATAATGTAACAAATAAAATACTACCCTGAGGGTCACCCATCTCTTGATCATTGTAGTTTACATGTATATGGGTTATTGTATTATAGCAGTAAATGGAAGATATAATTAATAGTGGAAACCATTACAACTTTAAAATAGGTCAAATAGTATTATTTCACTATCTAAATTTTATTAATATTGTTCACTTGTTTGGGAAGTTTTGTTTACCAAACCTTGTGAAAACGTTATGAATTATGGAGATTACATGTTTTAATTTAATCAGGTTGACATTGTTTGTCTACATCTCTACCACGACTGTACTTAGTATTATTATTATATAGCAAGGAGTGTGTATATTTTATGTCATAATTACCTTTGTATTGTATAAATGGTTTTCTCTAATTCTATGGAAATTTATCCCTTTCCGAACCCATTGTATAAAAAAATTAATCAACGTGTCGGCTCGGACTTTAAAATTGATAATTTAACCATCTCGATTGGATAAATCCGATAATCCACTGGTATCAATGTAAGGATCTATATTTATGACCGGTAGCTTGTAATAAAATGTACGTTACTTTCACTTTGGCTTTAACCGGAAGTCACGTATTGTGGTACATATAGTGAAAATACTGAGAAATAGTATAATTTGTAGACTTTCTTGACCATATTTTTGTATGTTTTTTTTCAATATAGAGATATGTTAGACCATTTTATGTAAGATTTATGTAGAATAGAGTTTTATTTGGATTATTGTAATATCGTCTTGCGAGCTATTTTTGCACCGACGTTGTGCACCTTTTCACAGTGATAGGGCTGGTATGACGTCGTGTTTCTAAAACACTAAGTGCAAAGATATGAGCCTCAGAAGGAAGTTTCCTTACTAGGTCATTGATTTCCCCCCATATTTTGAATTTCTCACACGCGAAACAACAACACTAGCGTAGGCGTCAGTTCCAGCTTGTCCCTATTAATATCAGTTATAATGTTCAAACAAGTGAAACTGCGAGCTACTGCTCACTGATGATACCCCCGCCGCAAGTGGATAATATTAATAGTGTAAAAATATGCAAGTGTTCGGTAAACAGGAAGTTGTCAAATGATGAATCTGAAAACGCATCACACGGTATAGCTCACTGATATAAATCCTGAAACCAAATTTCAGAAATCCTTGTATTGTAGTACCGGAGAAAAATGTGACGAAAATTTTCAACTTGGCTATCATGTGTAAAATCATACAAGTGTTCGGTAAACAGGAAGTTGTCGAGTGATGAATCTGAAAACGCATCACACGGTATAGCTGACTTATATATATCCAGACTCCCGCGATAGTGCACGTAAACTGCAGGATATCTCGGAGCAGCAAGGGCCCTAGAGATGCAGTGTGTAAACCCACCGGTGTGGGGACATACCCTAGCACTCATCAACCTTGTTCAGCTATAGGTAAATAGGCGGTTAGATGAGAGTCGTAGCCCAGAGAGGCAACTCATCTAGGAGATGGTAAACTTCGAAAACAAACCTGGATAGAATGGATTCAAAAACTCACGACAGCAGCCCTTCTGAGGATGGAAACCTGGACTACAAAAGAACTGGCCCTCTAGGTAGGAGTGTTTGACATGGGGTTATAGCCGGTTGCAGGATTATTTATATGTAAATATTAACAATGTACCCACAAACTGTAACTCTTCCTACTACACTCGGAGAGTTCAAGTCTTCTATTAAATGTTCCCAGTCCAGTAAAACATATCCTGGCATATAGATTTAGCTTATAAACAGTTTATCTCTTTTTACAATAGTATTCAAGATAAAAACCTGGTCAACAAGTTGAACCCCGTGTCATATTTGCTCTAAAGGCTTCGATTTCAAAGAAATAAGCCAAAATATACATTTTATCTCTGTGTTAGTTTTTAGCCATAGCGGCCATCGTGGTTGAATGGCTAGGTCATCGGACACATTTTTTAAAACTAGATACCACAAGGATGATTGTGGCCAAGTAGTTTCAGAGAAAAAGATTTTTGGAGAAGTTTACAGACAAAGGACGCCAAGTGATGATAACAGCTCACTTGACTTTTCGGGTAAGGTGAGCTAACTAGAACACGTCAATTGCCTTTGCGAAGAAAAAAAAGAAGTAAAATGCAAAAGAAATAGACTGCAACATCTTACATACTTTCTTTAAAAGGTAATATTAAATCTGCTGTTTAAGAAGGCAATATTATTTAAAGATCGAAGTACAATAACCCAAAAGTAAACATTTAAAGAAAGCCCTCATCAGAAATTCCATAAGCACAACAAAAGAACAAAAAAAAAAACTGTCCAATTTATTGGAATGGAAAAGGCACCTATTAAGAACTGTGCACCAAGATGCTGCTAGAAAATTTTGAAAAATTGAACACCTTTTCAGAGTTTGAGCATTATGAATTTGGCAATGAAGTTTTTGCCTGTACAATTCCTTGAGACTCAGTTAGAATTTTCGGAAAGAAAGGTCTTAGTTGGCACACATCCAAAAACGCCAAGAACCTTAACAACAGGAGCACCCAGCACAATCAGAACAGTCAGATCACCCAGCACAATCAGAACAGTCACATCACACAGCTCAATCAGACCACCTAGCTCAGTCAAAACAGTCAGATCACCAAGCACAATCAGAACAAAGTATAAATTAATTTGACATATTAGTTAGGCCTATATAATATGTGTTTTTCCATTTTTCTGTTTTTCTGTGTGGTGTTGTTTAAATAGAATGGTGTCTCAAGTTTACTATATACACGATTGACAGCCAGAAAACAATATGAAAATGAAAAAAAAAACACCAATTATTTATGTTGTATGTAATGTTTACATTGCATTTTTACAAATTTATGAAATTATATTTTTTTCTGCAAATATTTCAGGACAGAGTGAACCTTTTCTGCGATTTCTTTAGTTAAAGACAAATTGTTTTTTCTTAAGTAAAACTCCATATAGTCTGGAATCAAACTCTGGCTTTGCTACACTTTTGGTGGTGGCAGCCTTTCCAGAAAGTGAATGTGATAAAATGTTAGGTTCTGGGAACAATTGTAGTACTGGTGTTTTTACAGCTGCATATAATGTATCAATATGTGAGATAAAATCTGCCAACTGTGTTCTAAAGTTACTCGTATAACTAGAAGCTGCACTCTGGCACATGTCAGGGGTGTTGCTTTACATGCCTAATGTAGATTCCATTTTTGGTTTCTTTGGAGCTATATGCAAAGATGAGGATTCCTGTGGTTATGATTCTTGTTTCAAACTAGTTCCACATGAAGTTTCAGAACTAATGTGTAAGTCCAATCTTTTCCGCAGTTGCCTCACTTCCTCGTGCAGCTTACTGAACTATTTTGCTGAAACACAACTGAAAGAGATAAATAAAGTAATAGAAAAATGCTCCTATATGATACTTGTAGAAACACTTTTTATTTATGTTTTTATCAAACATGGTAAATGTTAAACACAATTAGATGGTTACTTAAAAGCTGAAATGCTTGCTTTACTGAAAACTCAGATGTTAGTCTTCGATAGAGGACATATGTCGGCAAGAAACAACAAGTTAAAACAGGAAGTTGATGAGAAATAGCAATTGGGAGATGTGGAAGACAATGTTGATATTTATTCTATCCTCGATCCTGATTTTGATAAAGAAAATCATTGAGACTATCAAAATCAGGATAAAGACTATTCCTTTGTTACTGTTTAACTCGTGTAAACGAAAGCAACAAAATAAAATGAAACATCTGTCATTTATATTAGTGTTTGTCAAATTAATGTCATTTTTGCAGGATTTGTAGATTTAGAGCCGGACCAGTAGAGTTTTCAGTCTACTGGTACGGCTGTATTTAACTAATCAAATTACCTCTCTTGTAGAGAAATAAATAAAAACAGGAGGGAACATGTAAACATATACAGTCAATAATGTTATTTCAATTTGAAGAAAACCACATTATGTATTGGCAAGCATACGACATGGGCATAGGTAAACAAACATCAGGAGGTCCGATGTTTTTTTAAAAGACAGAACCAATAAGAAAAAAATAATCTATAAAAAGCCACTAATTAAAGTTCAACAAATGCCCTCGAGATTGCAATGATATACCATAGAAATCAACAAAACACCAGGAAGATACATGTACATAGTTGATACTGAATCGAGTGCGTACCTGAACAACGGAAACAACAAATCAGAGAAGAAGGGCGAGATATGTCATTTAAGATCGGACATTAAAATAGAACTAAAAATATAAACATGAGAGATTACCTTCCATTATCAGGAAAACGTCATAAATGTATTACCGACGCGACAATGAAAGACCCTATATTACTCAAAAGACGGTTCGCGTTTACTTTTCTTATTTGTGTCATTTGTACTATTGTTTGTCTTTTTCATTTTTAGCCATGGCGTTGTCGGTTTATTTTCGATTGAAAAATCAGAAAATTGAGAAATCAGTTGAAAATTTAAAGAGATCATCAGAAGAGGTAATTGCCATCTCCTATCAGTTACAGGGCTGCATAGCCAAAATACCTAAAATTCCATACGAACTTGGGAATTTTTTCAGTTACACAACAGATCAATCAAGAGATCTGGGGAAGTTGATCACAACGAAACACAGCAAATACAGCACACAATTGAGCTTCATGAAAATAAAGAAAAACATGAAAGGCTCGAAATATGCCATATTAAAGCATGACAAATTTTCAATAAAAAAAAAAAAAAAAAGAACTTCAAAATTCAAATGATGAATTAAAAGAGGATAAGGAGTTGTCCAGTATGGATTTTAGTGTCACCAAATTAAAGGAACATGGAAAAGAATAGCAACAAGATTAGTGTTTGAAATCATTTATAAATTGTTTAATTCAGCTGGTTTTTTTTTCCATATTTAATATTATGGACTGGCATGTATATCTACAATCTTTGAGACGACATAAAGAAACTAATGAAGTATAAAAAACTTACTAAATAATTTCAGGTGGGAGGTCAAAATTGCTACAAGTTTTGATTAATTGACTATACATATCCTAATTGGTCAATAATTATCCCCCAAATTAAGTTACATGTAACTTTGGAAAAGGGTGGGGGTTATGGGGGTAAGTGAGAAAACTATATGAATTGAGTTTTTATATGGATTTCTATAGACTTGGCCCATCTCCCTATCACCTCACACCCTACTGTCTACTTTACACAAGTGTATGTATTTTTTTAAAATCAGATGTGATTAAAAACAAGAGGCTCTCAAGAGCCTGAATCGCTCACCTTAATTCTTTTGGTTAAATCTCTCATCATTGATTATTTTGGCTTTTCAATTCATTTAAATGTTTTTGGATCAACCTATTTTCTTCAAAAGCAAAAAAAAAACATTTTCTCCTATGTTCTATTTTAGCCATAGAAGCTATGTTTCTTGGCATACAAGGAAATAAAATATAAATTTTATACTAGATACTATGAAACTCATTTAGCCTAAGTTTGGCTGAAATTGATACAACAGTTTCAAAGGGGAAGAATTTTTAAAGTAAGTCAACATGATGAACAAATTGTGAAAAAAGTCTTTGATTTTAAACATATTTTATTCATTAAGATATGAAAAGGATTGAGCAACAGGCACAGCCTATAAAAGCTCTCTCCATATTACATGTTCAAGGTATAACTCAATTATAACAACTGTATTTAAAATAATGCAATATAGTGGAACATGCATGCTACTTATGAGCACACACGAGAAAATAAATGTTTACAGTGTTACTTACTAAATGCAAAGCATATTTTAAAAGTATATATAGGCAATTACTCATCATGTATTCAAGAACCTTGAAACATGCAAATATCCTTTATAAGTCATTAGAAATATATATATATATATATGGCTTGAAAGAGACACCAAGCTTGCTTAGTGGATAAAATGAATTAATGTTTAAGTGGAGAAGAAAGAAAATAAAAAATAAAAATAAATGAAACAAAAAATAGGTAAGTTTTAAACAAAACGATGAGTGTCACTGATATATTTATGAACAGATTTAAAAATAGCAATATTCATATCATATGAAAATAATCTGTTTCCAAAAAGTAATAATTCAATATTTATATCAACATTATCAGCAATGGAGATAATGGAATCAAGAAGGATCTGTCTTACATCATTGTACTTAGGGCAAATGAAAAAGAAATGTTTGTTTTCCTCAACAGGGTGATTACAGTTTACACAAACAGTGTTCTCTGATAAGAACTGATTAAACAGATGAGATTTTAGGTTGCTAGCATTATTTCTGAGTTGACAATGACTTATATTAAGTTTCCTTATTCCATAGTTAAAAGGTTTAAAGATAGCATCAGTCTTATAAAACTTATCCAGTCCACTTCTAAATATACCCAAACTTGGGGATTTTTGTAAACTCAAAGGAAGACTATTCCAAAGTCTTATAGTGGATGGAATGAAACTATTAAAATAACAGCTAGTTCTAGCAAGAGGCGGATGAAAAGTGGTATTTTCATTCCTCAAAGTGTAAGGGGTTTGTCTGGGAAGATATGGCTGGACTAACTCATATAAGTATGCAGGTGTCATCCCATTTAATATTTTATAGAATAGTATAAGCTTAAGTTTATAACGTCTTTTCTCCAGAGTTTCTAAACCTAATTCAATATAAAGTTTTTGTCTGGAGGAATTACGTCGTAAGCCTGTAATAATTCTAGCGGCTTCTATCTGAATACTTTCAAGAAGCTCAGACTCGTGCTGGGAGCAATTGCCCCATACAACATCGCCATACTCTAATATAGGTCTAATAAAAGCATAATAAATACGTATAAGTGAACTCCTATCTAATAAATGTTTGACTTGACGAAGCACAGATAGACGAGAGCATGCTTTTTTATAAATAATATCAATATGTGCGTTCCATGAAGCTGATGACTGAAATGTTATCCCAAGATGACAGTGAATATTTATTTTCTCAACCTCTTCCCCATTTATGCCAAAAAATACAGGTGGGTGTTCCCTTTCCCTTCTAGTAAATACAATATTTTTAGTTTTCTTAGAGTTAAATTGAACAGCCCATGATTTTGCCCAATTTGAGATAACATCCAAGTCATCAGTCAAAGAAGCAGCTGCTACAGCAGGATCATCATCTTCTATAACAAATAAAGAGGTGTCATCTGCAAAAAGTTTAATATCATTAGAAATGTCATTGACTATATCATTTATATAAATAAGAAACAGAAAGGGTCCTAAAACTGATCCCTGGGGGACACCTGCATGTATACTTCTTAGAGTTGACGAAAAACCTTCTGAAACGACCTTTTGTTGACGATCTGAAAGATAACTCTCTATCCAAGATAAGAGCTGATCGTTTATGCCAGATTGTTTAAGTTTAAATAAAAGTCCTTTATGCCAAACTGTATCGAAAGCTCTAGATACATCACAAAATACAAACCTTACATCCCTCCCACTATCCATATTACTAATAATTTTATGATATATTTCAATTAACTGATTAACAGTTGAGTCACCTGGCTGGAAACCAGATTGAAACTTTGACAAAAAGTTATTACTTCTCATATAATTATACAAATGTTTAAATAGAACTTTTTCCATAATCTTACAAACAATACTAGTAACAGATATTGGACGATAGTTTAGAGCTGAATGTGGACTACCTTTTCCTTTAAAAATGGGATTAACATGTGCAATTTTCCATAACAGTGGAACCTGTTTAACTGATAGAGACATATTAAATAACTTAGTTAATGGTTTAGAAATAAAGCTAGCAACCTCTTTTAAAATTCTAGGACTGATACTGTCAGGTCCAGCAGGTTTGTTAACATTCAAGATTTTTAACTGATCTAAAATTTCTTTCTCAGTGATGACAAATTTATTTAAATGACATGGAGGAGGCTCATTATTATCAGGAATTTCTGGTTCTGTATCAATATTAGCTATATTAGCAAAATGACTGTTCAGGATCTCTGATTTGTCCAATGGATGAATAAAAATTTGGCCATCATGTTCCAAAAAAGGGGGAGAATCTCTATTTTTGGTAAAATTTGATACAGACTTGGCAATGCGCCACCATTTACCAGGAGGAATATTTTTGTCAATAAGTTGAGATGTCAGTTTGCACTTATAATCTTCTTTTGCCTTTCTAACTAAGCTGATAATTTCATTACGAATTTCTCTAAATTTTTTCCAGTGATCTGGATTATTTGAAGTTTTCGCTTTGTGGTGAATTCTATTACGATGTCTTATCTTGTTTCTTATTAAGTTGTTCATAAAAGGTTTATCATTTGGTCTTACTGTAATAGTTTTAGTAGGTATATATCTATTTACAGTACTTTCGAATGTTCTGACAAAGTTCATATAAACATCATTTATATTATTTGAATTAAAAACAACATCATCCCAGTCAGTATTGTTCAACTGGTTTTTTAAACCTTCATAATCTGCACGCTTAAAATCACGAGTCAACGAGTGTTGTTTAAAAGTTTTAAATGAAATTTCGACTGAAACAGGAGAATGAGAGCTGCATATCGGTGTAAGAACAGTTACTGAATTAATTAAGTTCTTGCGATTAGTCACACATAAATCAATACAAGTTCCAGTTTGGGTTGTAAAGTTGGTAGGCTCCCAAACAACATTTTCTAAGTTTAAACGGTTAAGTAACTTTTTAAAAGAGTTACTTGTGTTTGACATCATATCGCAATTGAAATCACCACAAAGGAAAATTGGCAAATTACAATCAAGTGCTTTATCTACTGACTCATTAAATAATTCCCATATATTAGAATTTGAGTTGGGAGGCCGGTATAAAACACCAACTAAAAATTTTTCGTTACTATAATTCCTCACTTCAACCCAAAGCAACTCAAGATTGCTTACAGATATGTCATTCTGTATAATAAAATGTAGACTATTTTTCACATAAATGGTCACACCTCCACCATGTCTATTTCTATCTAACCTAATAGGCTTATGAAACCCATTTAATTTAATTTGATCATCAGTAATTGACTTGTCAAGATGAGATTCTGATATACAAATAATGTCATAATCATGTAGTTCATTGTTAATGAGATCTAACTTAGGAAGTAAACTACACACATTATTGTGTACTATTTTCAAATTCTTTTTGTTACTCTGATCTGGACCTGGATTTTGCTCAATTCCAGCAACCAGTAGCAAAAACTGTATAATACTACTGAGGATAAACACATTTTTTATGATTATAGGGGGGATTATGTAGTGATTATTATTATAATTTACTAAGTTACAGATTAATGTTAAAAACATTGATCAGTCAAAACTATCAAAACTTATGATGAATATATAGTGAAACATAAGCACATGATGTAAACTTTGGACAGACCTTCGAAACCAAAAGCCGGCATATGCATTGATTGACAGGACACTCAAAACTAGACGAGATAAAGTACAAAACAAAACATACATGTACATAACATATATACAAAAAGAAAACATTGATAAATAACAAATGTTAACGATATCAATTATCACTTATATTGTGATACTGTAATACTATTGAACAAAGAATAATTTAGCAAGGTCTGTGTTCATGCAATAATCTTTGTTTTAGAGTTACAAAGATGTTGGCAGTAATTGTAAATTTTGAGACTGTGAGATGTAGAAATTGAAAACAAAACAAATCAAAAGCAAAATAAATAAGTAAAAGTAGGATAATATTTAGCTTGCATTTCAGACAAAAAAAGTCTTTAAAGGGCAATAACTCCTTAAGGGGTCAATTGACAACTTTAGTCAGATAGACTTATTTGTAGATCTTACTTTGCTGAACATTATTGCTCACTTTACAGTTTATCTCTATCTATAATAATATTCAAGATAATAACCAAAAACAGCAAAATTTCCTTAAGATTATCAATTCAGGGGCAGTAACCCAACAACAGGTTGTCTGATTCATCTGAAAATTTCAGGGCAGATAAATCTTGACCTGATAAACAATATTACACCATGTCAGATTTGCCTCTAAAATAGCTTCGGTTTTTGAGTTATAAGCCAAAAACTGCATTTGACCCCTATGTTCTATTTTTAGCAATGGCGACCATGTTTGTTGATAGATCAAATTTTCGGATACAATTTATAAACTAGATACCCTAAGGAACATTCAGTTAAAGTTTGGAAGTATTTGGCCCAGTAGTTTCAGAGGAGAAGATTTTTGTAAAAGATTACTAAGATTTACGAAAAATGGTTAAAAATTGACTATAAAGGGCAATAACTCCTAAAGGGGTCAACTGACCATTTCGGTCTTGTTGACTTATTTGTTAATCTTACTTTGCTGAACATTATTGCTATTTACAGTTTATCTCTATCTATAATTATATTCAAGATAATATCCAAAAACAGCAAAATTTCCTTAAAATTATCAATTTAGGGGCAGCAACCCAACAACAGGTTGTCTGATTCATCTGAAAATTTCAGGGCAGATAGATCTTGACCTGATTAACAGTAACACCCCATGTCAGATTTGCTCTAAATGCTTTGGTTTTTGAGTTATAAGCCAAAAACTGCATTTGACCCCTATGTTCTATTTTTAGTAATGGCGACCATGTTTGTTGATAGGTCATAACTTCGGATACAATTTATAAACTACCTACCCTAAGGAACATTCAGTTAAAGTTTGGAAGTATTTGGCCCAGTAGTTTCAGAGGAGAAGATTTTTGTAAAAGATAACTAAGATTTACGAAAAATGGTTAAAAATTGACTTTAAAGGGCAATAACTCCTAAAGGGGTCAACTGACCATTTAACACCCCATGTCAGATTTGCTCTAAATGCTTTGGTTTTTGAGTTATAAGCCAAAAACTGCATTTGACCCCTATGTTCTATTTTTAGTAATGGCGACCATGTTTGTTGATAGATCATAACTTCGGATACAATTTATAAACTACCTACCCTAAGGAACATTCAGTTAAAGTTTGGAAGTATTTGGCCCAGTAGTTTCAGAGGAGAAGATTTTTGTAAAAGATAACTAAGATTTACGAAAAATGGTTAAAAATTGACTATAAAGGGCAATAACTCCTAAAGGGGTCAACTGACCATTTCGGTCATGTTGACTTATTTGTAAATCTTACTTTGCTGAACATTAATGCGGTTTACAGTTTATCTCTTATCTATAATAATATTCAAGATAATAACCAAAAACAGCAAAATTTCCTTAAAATTACCAATTCAGGGGCAGCAACCCAACGACGGGTTGTCTGATTCATCTGAAAATTTCAGGGCAGATAGATCTTGACCTGATAAACAATATTTCCCCTGTCAGATTAAACATCGTATTTATTTAATAATTGACGAAATCGTTAATAAATCAGGTAAACTAGGCTTCATCGCCATCTTGGAAATTTATTGTGTACAAACATTACTTTGTAATCTTATGCATATCAATCTCTTTTGGATATTTTGCTATCCATCAATTACATAAAGAATATTTCTATTTAAATGACCATGTTTTTATTCAACGTATATTGTTCACTTCCAACATTTATGAATTTACGGCGAATGAGTAGTTGGATCATTCACAAACTTTGTTTGAAGTAGTGTTGCGGTGCACCTTCATTGGAGGAAGATACGTTAAAGAGTAAATTTTTTTCGTCGGTATCAATATTGACATTGTCAAAAGAGTGAAAATGGATATTCAAATTACGCCAGGTCTGTCAAATAATTCAGTGTTCAAAGATAAATTTGAGAATTGAGCCTACTTTTTTTAATTTTACACCATCGTACAATGAGTTGTGCTTATCTTAAACAACAACATACAGCGTATATACCAAATATCACTGACCTAGAAATAACAAGACTGCAAACACTGAAATGTCTCACCTTCTTTACTAATCATTGATACATGTGATGTTGATGGTCTTTAATGCAAAGCCTTATTACAACTGTAACATAAACTTAACATTAACCATGTTAACAAACAAAACTTAACATTGACCAATGGACCATGAAAATTATGGCAAGGTCAGATGAACCATGCTAGGCAGTCATGTACAGCTGACAATTCTTCCATAAAACAAATAGACCTATGTATATAGTTTAAGAAAAATAGACCAAAACACAAAAAACTTCACACTGAACAATGAACCGTGAAAATGAGGTCAAGCAAGATCAAATAAAACCTGCGTGACTGACATATACATCATAAAATATTTCATAACACCAATGATAGTCGACCTATACCATATAGTATAAGAAAAACAGACCACAACTCTGAAAACTAAACTATAAAATGAGGTCAAGGTCAGAATATACCTGCAAGTTGGACATGTACACCATACACCGAATATACTAAACCTATTGCTTATAGTATCTGACATATGGACTTGACCATTACAACTTAACCTTGTTCACCGATCCATAAAATAAGGTTGAGGTAAAGTGAAAACTGTCTGACTGCATGAGGACCTTGCAAGGTGTGCAAATTGTATGCACATACCAAGTATAGTTAGCTTATTACTTATAAGAGATAATGTAACATTACAAATAAATCTGTTTTGTCTCAAGAAGTCACTGAACCAAAAACCTAATCACTCTAATAAGAGAGAATTTAACATTACAAATAAATTTCATTTTCACAATTTTTAACAATTCTATCAATTTCATATGCTCGTGTTCCCATAGGTTACTTCAATTTACTTTACAGTTTTGAATTCTAGTAAGGTTTACAGTTTTTTTGTTATGTATCCAATTGTCATCTCATAAATATTTATTCTTCATCTTAGTATTTTCCAATTCACAACAAACAAGAAATAAATTTCTAAACATTTTTTAATTGCCAATTAATACAAGACGACAACATTCAGAATAGAAAAATGGCATTAGCAATAACAATAACAAATGAATAAAACAAACAGATAGTGTTCAGAATTAACATTAATATTTGACAATATATTATCTATATAAAATGATGTGTAGCTTAAAAACACTGAACACAAGAAGGTTATTCAATGTAAAATCTCAAGATCACAGCAAGGTTATAATTGTACACTTCAAATATATCATGGACTTTTTTACGAGTACACCGATGTGCAGCTGGGAATTCAAAAAACACCCTCATTCATATACAAGTCTTAAAATGTTTTCATGGTAAGATCAGTAATCAATGCGTCGTTCGGTCACGCGTTGTCCTATTTTTGATATTTCAATACTGCAAGTAGTTGAACTATAGCATTTTTTTCAACTAAAATAGCATTTGCAGCTAAATGATAGCATAAAAGGCATAAACCTTACTACTTAAGAGTTGCAAAAAAAAATATTTATTTTTCAATTTTACTAATGAAAATATTTTATTTGAACCTTTGTGTTTAAAACTTTGGCAAAACTACAAAATCACAATTTGTGACAAAACATCGAAATTGCTACTCAAATTTAAAAATCACTTATTCAATAAGTCCCCGGACATTTAGAACAAAACATGGTCCATTCTTGGACAGTGCATTGACAAGTTTCTTCATCAAGTAAATTTTCTTTTCTTTTTTGTCTTTTTTCATTCTATAACTAAGTTGTTCTTTGATAGCATTTATCAACTCTGTTTGGTCTTGTTTCATGCTGCCCAAAAATCTCATGATTTCATCGTGTGTAGAGAACTTTCGTTTGCCAACGGGTGATGATAAACTACTGGTATCTAGCTCTGGTTAATCACTTGTAATTGTAGTGTTCAGAAATGTCACAACCTGATCATTCATTTTGTCAAGAAATGTTTTCTGCCTCTTTGGGTCCGGAGCTGAATCAAAGGACTTGATCCATTTCTTTTGAAGAAGTTCGTGCAGTAATAAAAGTGTCACATTGGGTCTGTAACCCAAACAATCTTCCAGTTATGTAAAGTACGCACATTCTTTCTTCTTACCAATACCACTTTTTTCTATTGTGGTCCACAGTATCTATATGATTTGGTAATGTTTTTCCACTTCTGTTCACACTGTGAACTTGCAAACTGAAAACTTGATATGGAGGGTTTTTTTAAACAGATTTTGGTATTTTACATGAATAGTTATCAAAAGTACCAGGATTATAATTTTATACGCCAGACGCGCGTTTCGTCTACATAAGACTCATCAGTGACGCTCAGATCAAAATAGTTAAAAAGCCAAACAAATACAAAGTTGAAAAGCATTGAGGGCCCAAAATTCCAAAAAGTTGTGCCAAATACGGCTAAGGTAATCTACTCCTGGGGTAAGAAAATCCTTAGTTTTTCGAATAATTCAAAGTTATGTAAACAGAAAATTTATAAAAATGACCATATAATTGATATTCATGTCAACACCGAAGTGCTGACTACTGGGCTGGTGATACCCTCGGGAACGAAACGTCCACCAGCAGTGGCATCGACCCAGTGGTGTAAATAGTTATCAAAAGTACCAGGATTATAATTTTATACGCCAGACGCGCGTTTCGTCTACATAAGACTCATCAGTGACGCTCAGATCAAAATAGTTAAAAAGCCAAACAAATACAAAGTTGAAGAGCATTGAGGACCCAAAATTCCAAAAAGTTGTGCCAAATACGGCTAAGGTAATCTACTCCTGGGGTAAGAAAATCCTTAGTTTTTCGAATAATTCAAAGTTATGTAAACAGAAAATTTATAAAAATGACCATATAATTGATATTCATGTCAACACCGAAGTGCTGACTATTGGGCTGGTGATACCCTCGGGGACGAAACGTCCACCAGCAGTGGCATCGACCCAGTGGTGTAAATAGTTATCAAAAGTACCAGGATTATAATTTTATACGCCAGACGCGCGTTTCGTCTACATAAGACTCATCAGTGACGCTCATATCAAAATGATTAAAAAGCCAAACAAATACAAAGTTGAAGAGCATTGAGGACTCAAAATTCAAGAAAGTTGTGCCAAATACGGCTAAGGTAATCTACTCCTGGGGTAAGAAAATCCATAGTTTTTCGAATAATTCAAAGTTATGTAAACATAAAATTTATAAAAATGACCATATAATTGATATTCATGTCAACACCGAAGTGCTGACTACTGGGCTGGTGATACCCTCGGGGACGAAACGTCCACCAGCAGTGGCATCGACCCAGTGGTGTAAATAGTTATCAAAAGTACCAGGATTATAATTTTATACGCCAGACGCGCGTTTAGTCTACATAAAACTCATCAGTGACGCTCAGATCAAAATAGTTAAAAAGCCAAACAAATACAAAGTTGAAGAGCATTGAGGACCCAAAATTCCAAAAAGTTGTGCCAAATACGGCTAAGCCTCGGGAACGAAACGTCCACCAGCAGTGGCATCGACCCAGTGGTGTAAATAGTTATCAAAGTACCAGGATTATAATTTTGAAGCTTAATCAAAGTATGGGTTGCTACTTTGGACCATAAACTTGTCTTTGAGGCTTTTATCTCTACGTCTGATCTAAATTGGTCCCCACTTTGGTCAACATCTGGAATAAGTTGTTTTTCAAATATAGAGATAAGGAAGAATATGTAAGTTTATTTCTGTACAATAAATATAATAATTGAACCTCCCTAGCAAATATAGAGACCATATTCATCATATTCATTTACCTACACTTTGACCTAACTGAAAGCCAAATATTATATATTTTCATTGGTCCCAACAATTGATAAAAATAAAGAAGATGTGGTATGATTGCCAATGAGACAACTCTCCACAACTATAGGTCACCATACTTTGAAGAAATGGATTGAGGACTCATCTTTGAAATTTACGTCATATTTTTACCGGAAGTGTCAACTTTATATTGAAACATTTACAACATGATAAAATTAGTGGTTTTGGGGATAACTTTTCAAGTTAAAAGTTTAATGACCAGCATAAAAAAAAAATATTTACATTTTAATAAAAAGTTGAATATTTGAATAATAAATTGATATTTCTATGTCCGCCACTTTGGATGCTACCGAAAGTAAGGGTTTTTAAGCCATTGGTGCCTCTGATATTGTATCCATCAGAATCACCAAAGAAAGGTTCCTGCACAATGTAATGATAGTAGCAATACGTTAAAACACATTTCAATTACCCTCCCTAAAAAAAATAAGATTATTTAAGTACAATGTCCGCCATGTTGGATTTTAACCATTTTGTATAGTAGCAACACCTCACATTTTTATATATTCCTGGCTAATATGATTTTATTTATAACAAAAAATGCTATTAAAACGTATTAGGTCGATCATTTGTTACTATTGACATGCTTCGAACCATAGTGGCTGAAATTGAAAGCATTATTCAGCATCGTCCAATTACTTCATCATGTACAATTTGACTTGAATAACAGTTATTGCTTACTGAGTCGATGCCAATACTGGTGGACGTTTCGTCCCCGACGGTATCACCGGCCTAGTTTTCAACACTTCGGTGTTGACATGAATATCAATAATGTGGTCATTTTTATAAATTTCCTGTTAACCAAACTTTTAAATTTTTAAAAAACAAAGGATTTTCTTATTCTAGGCATAGATTACCTTAGCCGTATTTGGCACAACTTTTTGGAATTTTGGATCCTCAATGCTCTTTAACTTTGTACTTGTTTGGCTTTATACATATTTTGATATGAGCTGATGGGTCTTGTATAGACGAAACGCGCGTCTGGCGTACTAAATTACAATCCTGGTACCTTTGATGACTATAACTAACAATGAATATCCATCTGGTTCTCATTAGGCAGTAGAACACTGAAAATAACAATAAAACCATCCTACAGCTCATTAATGGGTAAAATTGGAAAATAATTCATTTTAACATGCAACTTCAAATTAATGAAGGCGGTAAAAGACGAAGGAAGATTCAGCTTGAAAATATTAGAGGGAACCACAACTGCAAGCATCTAGGCATTGTACTTATGATCCTTGTTCTACCTGATGAACAGGTACATTTATGAAATATTGACATTATTGTAACATTGACAAGTGAACCTACAGATCAGTGCATAAAGCCAAAAGCCTTAATGCCATCCATTTAGGTTCTCACTGAAATCTTTAAATATATAACAGAATAACCTTCTATCAATTGACCCATCATGAAAAAGCATAAAATGGTTCACACTAAATACTAAGGCCTACCTTATGCATAGTTAACCTTAGCTGTATTTGGCATAACTTTTAGGAATTTTGGTCCTCAATGCTCTTCTAGTTCGTGCTTTATTTGGTCTTTTAAACTTTTTTGGATTGGAGCTTCACTGATGAGTCTTTTGAAAACGAAATGCGCGTCTGGCGTATATACTAAAATTAGCCCTGGTATCTATGACGAGTTTATTTGAACATTATAACTGATATTAATAGGAAATTGATTCATTACGACATCAAATGAAAAGAAAAAAATTGTAATGGAAAACAAATTTAAGCATTCCTGCCGACTGTCACTATTTGTGGAGGATTTTCCCCATGACAGTCCAATACATAAAACTTTTTAAATGACAATCTTCCCACAATTTTTCAAAGGAAGTTTTTGTTAATAAAGGAAAATTGGTCTATTAACGCAGATGCCAACAGGGGTAAAATATCTATCATGACAACAACGAAACGGAAAGAGAAGCTTTACTTTGAACAGTGAAAAGAGGGACGAAAAATATCAAAGGGACAGTAAAACTCATTAATCTAAAATAGACTGACAACGCCATGCCTAAAGGGGAAAGGACAAACAGACAAACAATGGTATACATTACACAACATGGAAAACTTAAGAATAATTAGCACGAACCCCACCAAAAACTAGGGAAGATCTCAGGTGCTCCGGAAGGGGTAAAGAGTCTAATTCGGTAGGTCAAATTCATGAAAGGGTATGGAATTGTAGTTACGACATAAGGAACATAAACAAGAGGTACTTGGTGGCAACGGAATGTGTCCTGGAATACAGTCCTGGTAACAGTGCTAAATATTGCAGTAACACACTAATGGACTTTAACACACACATGACAAATAAAACATTGGACATTCAGCTCGTTCAGTGTTAATCTAACTCGTGATTTAGTTCGTACATAAGTTTTAAAATTAATCTGAATAAATCGTTATCAATAAATTCTGCTAAATGTGCAAAATTTTAAAAACGCATTTAGCAAGGGCTGTAAAAACTGTTAGTCCGGAGATACTTGAAACCAGAAAGTGCAGTTGCTTGTGCAAGTCTTGTTAGAGTCCAGATCAAGGGGACGGCAGTCATAACCTATAGATTGACCAATAGGAATTGTTGCAGTTGTATCGACGAGGTAAAAGACAGGCAGCGTCATTCCCGTTTGAATTGCCTAAGGCAGTGGAGATGTGAGGGCAGTATCTTCGAGGAAAACCTGACAATTCTTGTTACCTGTATATGTTCAGTTAAAAATAAAATTATCAAAAAATGGGCCCAAGGCAGGCAACCTAAAATGGACATTGTAAATTGTAATAAAATAACAAACATAATGGGGATTTGTCAATATACTCAGATATGAATTTCTTTTGTACAATTTTATACAATATTTTTTCAAAATTCATTTGAATATATTTGATATTTTTCAGAATGACATAACAATAGTTATTATAGGAGAACTTTACTCATTAAATCATAAAGTTCATATAGTTGTTGAAGGAACTGTTATTCTTGTAAACCCTGTGCCTCTCTGGATTTTAAATTTAATTTTACAATTATACTTTTCACCAATTTACTCTCTTTTGTTTATTCTTTTCAGTTGGTAAGAAGTTAACCCTCGTTAGTGCACTTGTTGACACCAATTCCACCAACCCTAATAACTCGCAAGAAGATAACAACGTTAATGAAGCCCAAGTTTTCAGTAGATGGGTAAAATCGAACGAAAGCAGCGGTGTAATTCTATGAATAAAATGCAAGCATGAGAATATCGTATACATTGAGAGATATATACCCTGTATGCAGCTGCTGCTTGAATTTTGCTACTTAAAAATGGAAAGTTCACAATTGGAAAGCTAGAATCATCTTTTTGGCTTACCTGGCCAGGAGGGCCAAGTGAGCTTTTCTCATCACTTGACGTCCGTCGTATGTTGTCGTTAACTTTAAAAAAAATCTTATCTGAAACTACTGGCCCAAACTTGGCCACAATCATCATAAGGGTATCTTGTTTAAAAATTGTGTCCGGTGACCCATCTTACCAATCAAGATTGCCGCCATGGCTAAAAATAGAACATAGGGGTAAAATGCAGTTTTTGGCTTATAACTAAAAAAAACCAAAGCATTTAGAGCAAATTTGACAGGGGGTAAAATTGTTAATCAGGTCATGATCTATCTGCCATGAAATTTGCAGATGAATTGGACAACTGGTTGTTGGGTTGTTGTCCATGAATTAGTAATTGTAATGAAATTTTGCTGTTTTTGGTTATTATCTTGAATATTATTATAGATAGATAAACTATAAAAGGCAAAAATGTTCAGCAAAGTAAGATTCACTTATAAGTCAACAGGACAAAAATGGTCAGTTGACCACTGTATGAGTTATTGCCCTTAATAGTCCATTTTTAACCATTTTTCGTAAATCTAAGTTATCTTTTACATAAATCTTCTCCTCTGAAACTACTGGGCCAAATAAAATCAAACTTTGCCACAATCATCTAGTTTAAAAACTTTGTCCCCGAACCTGGCCAACCAACAAAGATGGCCGCCATGGCTAAAAATAGTTCATAAGGGTAAAGTGTAGTTTTTGGCTTATCACTCAAAAATCAAAGCATTTAGAAAAAATCTAATTGGGGTTGATATTGTTTATAAGGTAAAGATCTATCTGCTCTGAAAGTTTCAGATGAATTGGACAACTAGTTGTTAGAGTGCTGCCCCTGAATTGGTACTTTTAAGGAAATGCCGTTTTTTGTTATTATCTTGAATTTTATTATAGATAGAGATAAACTGTAAACAGCAATAATTTACATAAACAAACGACAACTACTGTACATCAGATTCCTGACTTAGGACAGGTGCAAACATTTGCAGCGGGATTAAACGTTTTAATGGATCCAAACCTTCTCCCTTTTCTGAAACAATAGCATAACATCACAACATAGAAAAACATACGATAAAATATCAATTGGCAGACTTACCTCAATCAAAAAACGTATGATTACACAATGAACGAATAAATTTGATCTGCGATATCTGTATACACATGCACAGTTAATTAAATATTAGAGACAAACATTCATGACCAAAAAGCTAACAAACAAATTCAAACACACTGAGAAATATTTAACCAATCAATGTTCACTTTATAAAAAAAAACGTTTTTTTTATAATCTTGAAGTTTATACAAATGTTGTAAGAATAAGTGAGAAATTGAAGATATTACATATAATCAAAGCTGGTGTACAGACAAGATCCATATAAATAAAAAATAACAAAAAAGCATTATAAACAGTATCAACATGCACATACATACATGTATGTGTATGTTGACAACTAGATGTGTTGGGTAACTTGGATGTGGATGCTTTATCCTCTTTGCATGACAAATATGTCGTTGTTCCGGCAGATAAAGCCTCCAATAATATTGTCTTCATATGTAAAAAACATTATTTGCAATGTCTCACTACAGAGCTTGGAATTGATCAAACTACTGGTAATCCTACATATTCTTTAACATCATTTACCAAGGATGAAATTTTACAAAATCATAAATCTGTCCTTCTTTCTTTTGGTATCAACATCAAAGAAAACGAAGAAAACTTGTCCTCATTATACTGGATACCTAAATTACACAAAACTCCATATAAAGAACGATACATAGCTGGGTCTTCAAAATGTTCGACTAAACATCTTTCTAAAGTATTGACTACTTTTCTTTCTACAGTTAAAGATGGGCTTCAAAAATATTGTGAGGAGATATATTCTACCAGTGGTGTTAACCAGATGTGGATTCTCAAAAATTCGAAAGATCTACTGCTTAACATTCGATCACAATCTTTGCAATTTTGCAGCAACATAAAAACTTTTGATTTTTCTACGCTATATACTACTATTCCCCATGCTCAGTTGAAAGATCGACTTCACCAACTCATAAAACAGAGCTTTTTCTATAAAAATGAGAATCGTAGATACAAATTTCTTGTTTTGGGATACAATACTTCATATTTTGTGAAGAATCACACTGAATCTTCCAGAAAATATACTGAAGATGATATTATTAAAATGCTGGTCTTTTTGATCGACAATATATTTGTTGAGTTTGGAGGATTTATATTTCAACAGACAGTCGGTATTCCAACGGGTACTAATTGTGCACCCCTGCTGGCTGATTTCTTTTTGTATTCGTATGAAGCAGAATTTATTCAGGACCTTCTAAAAGACAAAAAGAAAAAGCACCTTGCGAAATTCTTTAATTTTACTTTCCTCAATATTGATGATGTTTTATCGTTGAACAACCCATACTTCAGCCAATACTTACATCTCATATATCCCAGTGAACTTGAAATTAAGGATACTACTGATACTAGAAGGACTGCTTCATACCTTGATCTTTTCCTCAATATTGACGTAGATGGACGACTTCACACAAAAATCTATGATAAACGGGACGATTTCAACTTCCCAATTATCAATTTCCCATTTCTCAGCAGTAACATACCCTCTGCCCCTTCGTATGGTGTTTACATATCACAATTGATACCTTATTCACGTGCATGTTCACACTATACGGACTTCATATACAGGAGTGTGCTCCTTACGCAGAAACTGCTCCAACAAAGTTATGAGGAGGACAGATTAAAATTGACACGTAAATTTTATGGCCACCATCACGAATTGGTTGATCCCTATGATGTCTCTTTAACCAAACTAGCTAAGGACATTTTTACCACATGGTAGATTGTGGTTTGTCATTATGTCGTCTAATCTTTTAATTACCAAACGTGACTTATTCCCGATTGTGACCGTTTTGCTGAATGTGAATTCGCATTACTATACGACGTGTTTCTGTACTTGTTTATCCCAAATTCATGTATTTAGTTTACATGTTTAATGTTATATTTGTAATTCTCATCAGATTTTGTCAAATGTGTTGACGTCTTCTTATTATATATTTAGGTATGACGTATAGACAAATTAATCACCTCCACTTTATTAATGATATTAAATTTTGTACGATTATTTACGTTTGAAGTTGGATTCATTACAACAGTAGGACAATCGGAAGCGCCTGAGTAAGGATTTCGCCGCTCAGTGATACGGTTCACTAGACGACGTTGTCAACACGTAATGGCGGCCATTATTTGACGTTGGATTTGGCATTCCATGCTGAAAAGTTGCATTAATGACATTCTTGGATGTTTAATCTTTATGCTAAACAACACAAAAGGTAAAGGTTTATTCCAGATATTTCAGTTAATTACTATCAAATAAGTCGGCTCCAAAGAAATGATTTAAACAGCAAAAATAAAATAAAATTATATCAAACATGAAAATTGAAATCCAATATATCATCATTTCCTTATAATGATACTGGTATTGAATCAACTATTTACTGGTGAATTACATTCGGATTTCGGACTAAGGTATCCGCACTTGTCTCCGGAAATATTATACCCACACAAGTTGTCAACATCCGTTTTCAAAATGGTCAAGGTGTTCTTCACGATCTCCATGGAAAATATTCACGCAATCACTTCTTGCTCAGATAATAGAACATTGTAAACCTCTAACTGTAAATACGGACCAAAATGAATAAAATTCGGAAGCACGTATGATCACGTTTCATGCCGATTGTAAGTTCTCTAAAAAGGGGGTGGGGGTAATTTCAAGGCCCCAAATTATAGTCCACTGAGGCTACACGAATTCTGCTGAACGTATCGGGTTCAACTCAAAAGTCCATGAACTAAATCATTGGAATGTATTTAAAGACACCTACTTTCACTGTTGGCTATTTTATACCTGGTATGATATTTCATTTGGAAAAACATTTTGTGTCCCTGATTTCATATACACCAAATGTTATATTCATAAAAATTAAATCTTTAATAAACAAAAATTACAAAGGGAAAGCGATCACAGTCACAGATTTCTCTTTCACATATACAAAAAAAATAAAAAATTAGATAGCCATTCTCTAAATTTATATCTCATATTTTAAAAGAAATTTACTCATTGAAATTAACCACTGAATCACCCACCCATTTGAGAGCTTACACATGCATTAACATGTAACCCCCATGACCAGGAATGGCAGGATATGTTACAAATTTAATATGCCTGTACAATTTCTTGATATCCATCAAGGTATATATTAATCCTATAGGCTATAGTCATATATATATATTCTTTTTCACTCTTTTGGTCTTTTGGAAAATGTTGTTTGTGCTGTTTTTAGACCCTTCTACAACGAAATTTGTTTGACATGCACACGTATAAAAATTGCGGTTTTTATCCAACGCAGTCATAGGTTTGAACGTAGTTTTCAATTTAGACTCGTTTATATTTTTTGTTTGGGCATGTATCATATTTTCCCTCCGGTTTATATGATCCGTTCATCCTATATATTGACTCCTAAAATTCAAGAGTTAATCTAAAAATGAGGGTACTTTCTCTAAAAATGAGGGTGCTTTTTATATGGCCTTCCAAATACCGTTTCGATCCCTAACATCACTGAAGAGACATTTATTGTCGAAATCCGGATATGGTGTACTAAAGAAATATTGACACCGAATGTTTGTGGCACAACATCCTGTCCACAAGTTAACAAATTTTTTTTTCTGTGACGTATTTAATTTATAATAAGATCCATTTTGTTACAACCTGTGATCAATTTTATTTGGCAATCGCCAATGGCAGTCAGCAGGGTTAAAGAACATCAGTTGTTCGACCTGTTAGTCAAATGCGTTTTGTTTAAATATACTTTTTCACTCTTTTGGTCTTTTGGAAAATGTTGTTTGTGCTGTTTTTAGACCCTTCTACAACGAAATTTGTTTGACATGCACACGTATAAAAATTGCGGTTTTTATCCAACGCAGTCATAGGTTTGAACGTAGTTTTCAATTTAGACTCGTTTATATTTTTTGTTTGGGCATGTATCATATTTTCCCTCCGGTTTATATGATCCGTTCATCCTATATATTGACTCTTAAAATTCAAGAGTTAATCTAAAAATGAGGGTACTTTCTCTAAAAATGAGGGTGCTTTTTATATGGCCTTCCAAATACCGTTTCGATCCCTAACATCACTGAAGAGACATTTATTGTCGAAATCCGGATATGGTGTACTAAAGAAATATTGACACCGAATGTTTGTGGCACAACATCCTGTCCACAAGTTAACAAAATTTTTTTTCTGTGACGTATTTAATTTATAATAAGATCCATTTTGTTACAACCTGTGATCAATTTTATTTGGCAATCGCCAATGGCAGTCAGCAGGGTTAAAGAACATCAGTTGTTCGACCTGTTAGTCAAATGCGTTTTGTTTAAATATACTTTTTCACTCTTTTGGTCTTTTGGAAAATGTTGTTTGTGCTGTTTTTAGACCCTTCTACAACGAAATTTGTTTGACATGCACACGTATAAAAATTGCGGTTTTTATCCAACGCAGTCATAGGTTTGAACGTAGTTTTCAATTTAGACTCGTTTATATTTTTTGTTTGGGCATGTATCATATTTTCCCTCCGGTTTATATGATCCGTTCATCCTATATATTGACTCTTAAAATTCAAGAGTTAATCTAAAAATGAGGGTACTTTCTCTAAAAATGAGGGTGCTTTTTATATGGCCTTCCAAATACCGTTTCGATCCCTAACATCACTGAAGAGACATTTATTGTCGAAATCCGGATATGGTGTACTAAAGAAATATTGACACCGAATGTTTGTGGCACAACATCCTGTCCACAAGTTAACAAAATTTTTTTTCTGTGACGTATTTAATTTATAATAAGATCCATTTTGTTACAACCTGTGATCAATTTTATTTGGCAATCGCCAATGGCAGTCAGCAGGGTTAAAGAACATCAGTTGTTCGACCTGTTAGTCAAATGCGTTTTGTTTAAATATACTTTTTCACTCTTTTGGTCTTTTGGAAAATGTTGTTTGTGCTGTTTTTAGACCCTTCTACAACGAAATTTGTTTGACATGCACACGTATAAAAATTGCGGTTTTTATCCAACGCAGTCATAGGTTTGAACGTAGTTTTCAATTTAGACTCGTTTATATTTTTTGTTTGGGCATGTATCATATTTTCCCTCCGGTTTATATGATCCGTTCATCCTATATATTGACTCTTAAAATTCAAGAGTTAATCTAAAAATGAGGGTACTTTCTCTAAAAATGAGGGTGCTTTTTATATGGCCATCCAAATACCGTTTCGATCCCTAACATCACTGAAGAGACATTTATTGTCGAAATCCGGATATGGTGTACTAAAGAAATATTGACACCGAATGTTTGTGGCACAACATCCTGTCCACAAGTTAACAAAATTTTTTTTCTGTGACGTATTTAATTTATAATAAGATCCATTTTGTTACAACCTGTGATCAATTTTATTTGGCAATCGCCAATGGCAGTCAGCAGGGTTAAAGAACATCAGTTGTTCGACCTGTTAGTCAAATGCGTTTTGTTTAAATATACTTTTTCACTCTTTTGGTCTTTTGGAAAATGTTGTTTGTGCTGTTTTTAGACCCTTCTACAACGAAATTTGTTTGACATGCACACGTATAAAAATTGCGGTTTTTATCCAACGCAGTCATAGGTTTGAACGTAGTTTTCAATTTAGACTCGTTTATATTTTTTGTTTGGGCATGTATCATATTTTCCCTCCGGTTTATATGATCCGTTCATCCTATATATTGACTCTTAAAATTCAAGAGTTAATCTAAAAATGAGGGTACTTTCTCTAAAAATGAGGGTGCTTTTTATATGGCCTTCCAAATACCGTTTCGATCCCTAACATCACTGAAGAGACATTTATTGTCGAAATCCGGATATGGTGTACTAAAGAAATATTGACACCGAATGTTTGTGGCACAACATCCTGTCCACAAGTTAACAAATTTTTTTTTCTGTGACGTATTTAATTTATAATAAGATCCATTTTGTTACAACCTGTGATCAATTTTATTTGGCAATCGCCAATGGCAGTCAGCAGGGTTAAAGAACATCAGTTGTTCGACCTGTTAGTCAAATGCGTTTTGTTTAAATATACTTTTTCACTCTTTTGGTCTTTTGGAAAATGTTGTTTGTGCTGTTTTTAGACCCTTCTACAACGAAATTTGTTTGACATGCACACGTATAAAAATTGCGTTTTTTATCCAACGCAGTCATAGGTTTGAACGTAGTTTTCAATTTAGACTCGTTTATATTTTTTGTTTGGGCATGTATCATATTTTCCCTCCGGTTTATATGATCCGTTCATCCTATATATTGACTCTTAAAATTCAAGAGTTAATCTAAAAATGAGGGTACTTTCTCTAAAAATGAGGGTGCTTTTTATATGGCCTTCCAAATACCGTTTCGATCCCTAACATCACTGAAGAGACATTTATTGTCGAAATCCGGATATGGTGTACTAAAGAAATATTGACACCGAATGTTTGTGGCACAACATCCTGTCCACAAGTTAACAAATTTTTTTTTCTGTGACGTATTTAATTTATAATAAGATCCATTTTGTTACAACCTGTGATCAATTTTATTTGGCAATCGCCAATGGCAGTCAGCAGGGTTAAAGAACATCAGTTGTTCGACCTGTTAGTCAAATGCGTTTTGTTTAAATATACTTTTTCACTCTTTTGGTCTTTTGGAAAATGTTGTTTGTGCTGTTTTTAGACCCTTCTACAACGAAATTTGTTTGACATGCACACGTATAAAAATTGCGGTTTTTATCCAACGCAGTCATAGGTTTGAACGTAGTTTTCAATTTAGACTCGTTTATATTTTTTGTTTGGGCATGTATCATATTTTCCCTCCGGTTTATATGATCCGTTCATCCTATATATTGACTCTTAAAATTCAAGAGTTAATCTAAAAATGAGGGTACTTTCTCTAAAAATGAGGGTGCTTTTTATATGGCCTTCCAAATACCGTTTCGATCCCTAACATCACTGAAGAGACATTTATTGTCGAAATCCGGATATGGTGTACTAAAGAAATATTGACACCGAATGTTTGTGGCACAACATCCTGTCCACAAGTTAACAAAATTTTTTTTCTGTGACGTATTTAATTTATAATAAGATCCATTTTGTTACAACCTGTGATCAATTTTATTTGGCAATCGCCAATGGCAGTCAGCAGGGTTAAAGAACATCAGTTGTTCGACCTGTTAGTCAAATGCGTTTTGTTTAAATATACTTTTTCACTCTTTTGGTCTTTTGGAAAATGTTGTTTGTGCTGTTTTTAGACCCTTCTACAACGAAATTTGTTTGACATGCACACGTATAAAAATTGCGGTTTTTATCCAACGCAGTCATAGGTTTGAACGTAGTTTTCAATTTAGACTCGTTTATATTTTTTGTTTGGGCATGTATCATATTTTCCCTCCGGTTTATATGATCCGTTCATCCTATATATTGACTCTTAAAATTCAAGAGTTAATCTAAAAATGAGGGTACTTTCTCTAAAAATGAGGGTGCTTTTTATATGGCCTTCCAAATACCGTTTCGATCCCTAACATGACTGAAGAGACATTTATTGTCGAAATCCGGATATGGTGTACTAAAGAAATATTGACACCGAATGTTTGTGGCACAACATCCTGTCCACAAGTTAACAAAATTTTTTTTCTGTGACGTATTTAATTTATAATAAGATCCATTTTGTTACAACCTGTGATCAATTTTATTTGGCAATCGCCAATGGCAGTCAGCAGGGTTAAAGAACATCAGTTGTTCGACCTGTTAGTCAAATGCGTTTTGTTTAAATATACTTTTTCACTCTTTTGGTCTTTTGGAAAATGTTGTTTGTGCTGTTTTTAGACCCTTCTACAACGAAATTTGTTTGACATGCACACGTATAAAAATTGCGTTTTTTATCCAACGCAGTCATAGGTTTGAACGTAGTTTTCAATTTAGACTCGTTTATATTTTTTGTTTGGGCATGTATCATATTTTCCCTCCGGTTTATATGATCCGTTCATCCTATATATTGACTCTTAAAATTCAAGAGTTAATCTAAAAATGAGGGTACTTTCTCTAAAAATGAGGGTGCTTTTTATATGGCCTTCCAAATACCGTTTCGATCCCTAACATCACTGAAGAGACATTTATTGTCGAAATCCGGATATGGTGTACTAAAGAAATATTGACACCGAATGTTTGTGGCACAACATCCTGTCCACAAGTTAACAAATTTTTTTTTCTGTGACGTATTTAATTTATAATAAGATCCATTTTGTTACAACCTGTGATCAATTTTATTTGGCAATCGCCAATGGCAGTCAGCAGGGTTAAAGAACATCAGTTGTTCGACCTGTTAGTCAAATGCGTTTTGTTTAAATATACTTTTTCACTCTTTTGGTCTTTTGGAAAATGTTGTTTGTGCTGTTTTTAGACCCTTCTACAACGAAATTTGTTTGACATGCACACGTATAAAAATTGCGGTTTTTATCCAACGCAGTCATAGGTTTGAACGTAGTTTTCAATTTAGACTCGTTTATATTTTTTGTTTGGGCATGTATCATATTTTCCCTCCGGTTTATATGATCCGTTCATCCTATATATTGACTCTTAAAATTCAAGAGTTAATCTAAAAATGAGGGTACTTTCTCTAAAAATGAGGGTGCTTTTTATATGGCCTTCCAAATACCGTTTCGATCCCTAACATCACTGAAGAGACATTTATTGTCGAAATCCGGATATGGTGTACTAAAGAAATATTGACACCGAATGTTTGTGGCACAACATCCTGTCCACAAGTTAACAAAATTTTTTTTCTGTGACGTATTTAATTTATAATAAGATCCATTTTGTTACAACCTGTGATCAATTTTATTTGGCAATCGCCAATGGCAGTCAGCAGGGTTAAAGAACATCAGTTGTTCGACCTGTTAGTCAAATGCGTTTTGTTTAAATATACTTTTTCACTCTTTTGGTCTTTTGGAAAATGTTGTTTGTGCTGTTTTTAGACCCTTCTACAACGAAATTTGTTTGACATGCACACGTATAAAAATTGCGGTTTTTATCCAACGCAGTCATAGGTTTGAACGTAGTTTTCAATTTAGACTCGTTTATATTTTTTGTTTGGGCATGTATCATATTTTCCCTCCGGTTTATATGATCCGTTCATCCTATATATTGACTCTTAAAATTCAAGAGTTAATCTAAAAATGAGGGTACTTTCTCTAAAAAATGAGGGTGCTTTTTATATGGCCTTCCAAATACCGTTTCGATCCCTAACATCACTGAAGAGACATTTATTGTCGAAATCCGGATATGGTGTACTAAAGAAATATTGACACCGAATGTTTGTGGCACAACATCCTGTCCACAAGTTAACAAAATTTTTTTTCTGTGACGTATTTAATTTATAATAAGATCCATTTTGTTACAACCTGTGATCAATTTTATTTGGCAATCGCCAATGGCAGTCAGCAGGGTTAAAGAACATCAGTTGTTCGACCTGTTAGTCAAATGCGTTTTGTTTAAATATACTTTTTCACTCTTTTGGTCTTTTGGAAAATGTTGTTTGTGCTGTTTTTAGACCCTTCTACAACGAAATTTGTTTGACATGCACACGTATAAAAATTGCGGTTTTTATCCAACGCAGTCATAGGTTTGAACGTAGTTTTCAATTTAGACTCGTTTATATTTTTTGTTTGGGCATGTATCATATTTTCCCTCCGGTTTATATGATCCGTTCATCCTATATATTGACTCTTAAAATTCAAGAGTTAATCTAAAAATGAGGGTACTTTCTCTAAAAATGAGGGTGCTTTTTATATGGCCTTCCAAATACCGTTTCGATCCCTAACATCACTGAAGAGACATTTATTGTCGAAATCCGGATATGGTGTACTAGAGAAATATTGACACCGAATGTTTGTGGCACAACATCCTGTCCACAAGTTAACAAAATTTTTTTTCTGTGACGTATTTAATTTATAATAAGATCCATTTTGTTACAACCTGTGATCAATTTTATTTGGCAATCGCCAATGGCAGTCAGCAGGGTTAAAGAACATCAGTTGTTCGACCTGTTAGTCAAATGCGTTTTGTTTAAATATACTTTTTCACTCTTTTGGTCTTTTGGAAAATGTTGTTTGTGCTGTTTTTAGACCCTTCTACAACGAAATTTGTTTGACATGCACACGTATAAAAATTGCGGTTTTTATCCAACGCAGTCATAGGTTTGAACGTAGTTTTCAATTTAGACTCGTTTATATTTTTTGTTTGGGCATGTATCATATTTTCCCTCCGGTTTATATGATCCGTTCATCCTATATATTGACTCTTAAAATTCAAGAGTTAATCTAAAAATGAGGGTACTTTCTCTAAAAATGAGGGTGCTTTTTATATGGCCTTCCAAATACCGTTTCGATCCCTAACATCACTGAAGAGACATTTATTGTCGAAATCCGGATATGGTGTACTAAAGAAATATTGACACCGAATGTTTGTGGCACAACATCCTGTCCACAAGTTAACAAAATTTTTTTTCTGTGACGTATTTAATTTATAATAAGATCCATTTTGTTACAACCTGTGATCAATTTTATTTGGCAATCGCCAATGGCAGTCAGCAGGGTTAAAGAACATCAGTTGTTCGACCTGTTAGTCAAATGCGTTTTGTTTAAATATACTTTTTCACTCTTTTGGTCTTTTGGAAAATGTTGTTTGTGCTGTTTTTAGACCCTTCTACAACGAAATTTGTTTGACATGCACACGTATAAAAATTGCGGTTTTTATCCAACGCAGTCATAGGTTTGAACGTAGTTTTCAATTTAGACTCGTTTATATTTTTTGTTTGGGCATGTATCATATTTTCCCTCCGGTTTATATGATCCGTTCATCCTATATATTGACTCTTAAAATTCAAGAGTTAATCTAAAAATGAGGGTACTTTCTCTAAAAATGAGGGTGCTTTTTATATGGCCTTCCAAATACCGTTTCGATCCCTAACATCACTGAAGAGACATTTATTGTCGAAATCCGGATATGGTGTACTAAAGAAATATTGACACCGAATGTTTGTGGCACAACATCCTGTCCACAAGTTAACAAAATTTTTTTTCTGTGACGTATTTAATTTATAATAAGATCCATTTTGTTACAACCTGTGATCAATTTTATTTGGCAATCGCCAATGGCAGTCAGCAGGGTTAAAGAACATCAGTTGTTCGACCTGTTAGTCAAATGCGTTTTGTTTAAATATACTTTTTCACTCTTTTGGTCTTTTGGAAAATGTTGTTTGTGCTGTTTTTAGACCCTTCTACAACGAAATTTGTTTGACATGCACACGTATAAAAATTGCGGTTTTTATCCAACGCAGTCATAGGTTTGAACGTAGTTTTCAATTTAGACTCGTTTATATTTTTTGTTTGGGCATGTATCATATTTTCCCTCCGGTTTATATGATCCGTTCATCCTATATATTGACTCTTAAAATTCAAGAGTTAATCTAAAAATGAGGGTACTTTCTCTAAAAATGAGGGTGCTTTTTATATGGCCTTCCAAATACCGTTTCGATCCCTAACATCACTGAAGAGACATTTATTGTCGAAATCCGGATATGGTGTACTAAAGAAATATTGACACCGAATGTTTGTGGCACAACATCCTGTCCACAAGTTAACAAATTTTTTTTTCTGTGACGTATTTAATTTATAATAAGATCCATTTTGTTACAACCTGTGATCAATTTTATTTGGCAATCGCCAATGGCAGTCAGCAGGGTTAAAGAACATCAGTTGTTCGACCTGTTAGTCAAATGCGTTTTGTTTAAATATACTTTTTCACTCTTTTGGTCTTTTGGAAAATGTTGTTTGTGCTGTTTTTAGACCCTTCTACAACGAAATTTGTTTGACATGCACACGTATAAAAATTGCGGTTTTTATCCAACGCAGTCATAGGTTTGAACGTAGTTTTCAATTTAGACTCGTTTATATTTTTTGTTTGGGCATGTATCATATTTTCCCTCCGGTTTATATGATCCGTTCATCCTATATATTGACTCTTAAAATTCAAGAGTTAATCTAAAAATGAGGGTACTTTCTCTAAAAATGAGGGTGCTTTTTATATGGCCTTCCAAATACCGTTTCGATCCCTAACATCACTGAAGAGACATTTATTGTCGAAATCCGGATATGGTGTACTAAAGAAATATTGACACCGAATGTTTGTGGCACAACATCCTGTCCACAAGTTAACAAAATTTTTTTTCTGTGACGTATTTAATTTATAATAAGATCCATTTTGTTACAACCTGTGATCAATTTTATTTGGCAATCGCCAATGGCAGTCAGCAGGGTTAAAGAACATCAGTTGTTCGACCTGTTAGTCAAATGCGTTTTGTTTAAATATACTTTTTCACTCTTTTGGTCTTTTGGAAAATGTTGTTTGTGCTGTTTTTAGACCCTTCTACAACGAAATTTGTTTGACATGCACACGTATAAAAATTGCGGTTTTTATCCAACGCAGTCATAGGTTTGAACGTAGTTTTCAATTTAGACTCGTTAATATATATATATATATATATATATATATATATATATATATATACAAACTAATTAGAAATGATAATCCATTGACAATACATTGAAGTAATTACTTTAAAAAAATGTACCCCAATTTCATTAATATCATAATATTATCCAATTAATGGTGTTATGACAGTGGTGGTTCATGAATTTAAATTAAAACTAGGTTGTGAGTGCCCCCAAAATGTATAAAATTTCACCTTGCATTGTACAATGGACATGTTAGACATGTTAGATATTCATGTACACTATTATAATAGAAATGTACATGTATGTTTTAAATTTGCCTGTAACTTTTATGTTTTGAGCAGAATTGCTAGAGGCATAACAATTTCTAATACATAATAAATATATAAAATTGAGAATGGAAATGGATAATATGTCAAAGAACCAGCAACCCAAACAAAGAGCAGACAACAGTCAACGGCCACCAATGGGTCTTCATTGGAGCAAGAAAATATGTTTTTTTTCTTGGTAATTTATTTGACAAATTTGTATTCATGTGTTGATTACAACAATGCAAAGTTTAATTTTGCTTTGAATAATTTAGTATATATTCATCTTATTTAGTAATTGTATGTACATTTGCTTTATATACAGGATGGAGAAAGATGTTCACTATGAATCAAAAATTCAAAACAGAGGACTTTTATATATATATATATCAACAAAACCACTTGCAGTAAATGCACATGTATGATTGATATACATACAGCTGAGGAAAACAGTAATCAAATAGAGAGTCAACAACGAGTAATGTCGAAAGCAAAATTATTTTGTTAATACAAAACAATATGACTAGAATATATTAAGGGTAAGTGATTCAAATGTGTCTGTTCAGGGTAACAACAGTGGGTTATTTACAATGCGCTATGATTTCAATCCCTCAAATATGAAACAAAAACATGATAGACATTATCATGATTATGTATTAACTGTTTTGATAAGGAAATAGACTGAATATATCTTACATTTAACAGTCAGACAAGATAATTGCCAATGGAATAAATTGGGAATGGAAGTTAAAATTTATAGTTTATATTTATTTATGAAATGCACATTTATACACAGACTTTAAGACCAAATGGTATACTTTTAACATGTTTAATAGTTTAAAGATTTTATACTATTATCTATGCTGTATAATTTCAATATAGTTTCATTTGGATGTAAAACCAAATTTCAAGAATGAAGGGTACTGTAATTTAAAATTAATTTATAAAGATAAAAAAACAATATAAGGGAATTAACTCTTACTTTATGTGCATCATATCCATGAGAATGAAGTGGTTTAATAAAATTTACCATTTTCTTCAGATAGGAGAATGACTTAAGCAGACCATATTTTGGTCAAAGATGCAAATAACAATAAAATATAATATATTATAATTATCATTCATCATTACTTTTCAATTGAATCAACAAACTTAATTTAATAACAATTTTTATTTTTTTATTTTCAGTACACAACACATACTGGAGGATGAAAATTTTGATACCTGGAATCAGCAAAGTTTATATGAAATTTGTTATGAGAGATATGTTCATGTACAGAATGGTAACCGAGGTGGTTCAAGTGTTTATTAGCAGACATTTTTGTTGAACTTGTGCAGGATTTGAATAAATGAAACTTAAGTCAGTCTTAAGCTGACTATGGGCTCAATGTGTAGTAAAAAGAGGATTTTGAAATATGCAAAGACTCATCAACATTCAAATGTGCATAAGTGACAGTGAAATGTCACTATATTTAGTAAAAAAATCAGATTATTGTCTCAGTTGTTTTCATGAAAAAAAAATTTCAAAGGAATATCACTGTTGTATAATTTATAAGATTCCTCATTTTTGTCGAGCCTGTGATTTTGTTGCAGAAAGCTAGACAAAGGGACAGTGAGCCGGCTGATTAGGCGGCGATGTTGGATAATTACTTAAAAGCTCTATATTTTAGAAGGTTGAAAGACATGGATGCTTCATTCTTGGTATATAGATGCCTCATGTTAAGAAGTTTCTGCAGTCACATGTCCAATGTCCTAGACCTCATTTTCATGGTTCAGTGACTTCTTGAAAAAAAGGTTAAGATGTTTTGTAATATTAAATTCTCTCTCATTATAAGTAATAGGATAACTATATTTGGTATGTCATATGCCCCTCGGGCAGTTTTCAATTGACCTCGACCTCATTTCATGGATCAGTGAACAAGGTTAAGTTTTGGTGGTCAAGTCCATATCTCAAATACTATAAGCAATAGGTCTAGGATATTTAGTGTATGGAAGAACTGTAAGGTGTACATGTCCAACTGGCAGGTGTCATCTGACCTGACCTCATTTTCTTGGTTCAGTGGTTATAGTTAAGAATTGTGTTTTGGTCTGTTTTTCTCTTATTCTGTATGCAACAGGTCTACTGTATATGGTGTATGGAATGATTGTAAGATGAACATGTCTAGCTGGCAGGTGTCATCTAACCTTGACCTCATTTTTATGGTTCAGTGGTCAAAGTTAAGTTTTTTAGTTTTGGTCTTTTTTCTAATACTATATGCAATTGGTCAACTATATTTGGTGTATGGAATTATTTTATGATCAGCCTTCAACATTTATTTTAGCAGAACCAATAACCTATAGAAAGCTACATATACAAAAGACCCCTAAATAACATTACACAAGATGACCTGAAAAGGAATATATTCTGTGTCTTTATGCTAAAGTGAAATATATTAAAAAATAAAATCATATGATGCAATGGATGCAAATTAATAAATAGTAAATCTATAAAAAAATCCTATAGATCCCCAATGTTATGGTTTATGCTGTTTAATAAAAAAGTTGGCAACAAACTTTTACATACTTCATTCAAATAATTTACAGTAAACAAAATAACAAAAAAAAAATGAACAGGTACATTTGATTGGATATAAAGGTAAAGTACCTAGAACAGACAAGCAATTGTTTGAAAGACTCATTGTTGAAGGCTGTACGGTGACTTATAGTTGTTAATGTTTGTGTCATTTTGGTCTTTTGTGGATAGTTGTCTCATTGGCAATCATACCACATCTTCTTTTTTTTTTTTATATAAGCACTAATACAAACACACCAAGATTCTCTTCGAATTCCCCCCAAAAAAGCAAATGGCCACCCCCTCCCCCTATGCAAAATATATTACTATATATTTGTAGTACTAATATAGTAATTGTAAATAATCATTGATCTAACGGAAACTGCAGATTTGAAATAAATAAAGTCAAGTAGATATTGAACCTTAACAGCAAACCAGAAATTGAGAACCATAAGCCCCTAAAAATCACGCATGCCTTTGATACAATTAAAAGAGCACCTCACCCCAACCCCCTTTTTGACGAAAAAAAAAGGAAACACTGAAAACAAAACACATAACGATAATTGTATTAACGAACGAAAGGAAAATTATGAAAGAAATCGATATGACAAAACAGATAAGTTGTTCATTTTAAAAAAATCAGCGACCGGTAACCTGGTAACAACATGCACGAAATGAATCTTGATCAACTTCAAGTACGATGTCAACAAGTCAATCTCTAGTCCAAATAATTATGACGTCTGGGACGGCTATTTTATTTTTTTTCTTGGACGCCTTCGGCGTCCCAGAAAAAAATTAAAATAGCCTTGCCAGACGTCATAATTATTTGGACTAGTCAATCTCATGATGATGATGTAGGCCTCAAACTGTTAGTTTACCAAGTAAGGCCTGTTTTGGTATAACGTTGATATGGATTCAACATATTGCATGACTTTCTTGACATTAAGATAAACAAAATTGATACAAAGAAGAAAAGATTCCGGCCAACTTTTTTAAAATGACATTTTACGTTGACATTTTCGGCGCCGGAAATTGACAACGTTGATCTATGTATTGACACAACATCGGATGGGGTCGATTCCGGCATATTCTGTTGAAAAAATCAGTAGTTAAACAATTTGTTGATGTCTTAAAATATATTCATTTTGTTTCAATGATATTTATTTGATAATTAATTTCGAGAGATGAATGGCTATCGTGTACTTTAGAATCAAGGTCAAAGGATGACCACGCCCCCATAGTGGGGACATACAAAATAAAGATGCCCGTCCTCCATTTCTACTCGATAGAAGTGCCTAATTTTTTCATAACATCTGCATTATGTACCAAAGATTATAAAATGAAAGTATAAAAAAAATCGAGGCGGAGATTTTTTTAGAATCATCTAATAATTATAGCAGACCAATAGACGTAATAGAGGAATAGGCGAAAATGGCGTCTTCTTCAATTTCGAAAAAAATAGATAATTTTACAATTTATTGACACATATTGATATTTTTATAGGGGTTACATATATAAGGATTCAGCTATTCTTGATAGTTGAATGAATATTTACTTTTAAAACAGAATCTTTTCCAATTTCTAATTCTACCGGCCATGCAAGGGAAAACCTTCAAAAAAATTAGACCCCTACTTTAAAATGGGTACAATTTTTTGCCCTACTGTGGACACCCCTTTTCTTTACGGATTTCGAATTGAAAAACTAGCGAAATTACGATGTAAAAAATTTAAGGTAATTGAAGGATAGGCTTTTTTTTGTACCCCTTTTTAATATCGCTATTAAATTCTACAGTTCAGAAAATCGAAATCCGAAATTCGATGTTCAGATGTGAAAAAATAAGATTTTCTTTTATTTTTTTGTTCAAACATGTAAATAATTAGTAAACTCATATATTTTTCTCTTATAAATGATCTTACAATCAACAACATTTACCGCCGGTACTTTGCTGTAAACGAATGAAATGTTTTTACAAAACCGCGCCATTTTTCAGCTGACGTCGGTCGACGCAAAATAGTCCAATTTTCGGCGTAGGACTACTGAGCGCCGCCGAATCACATTTTGGCCAAAAAGGCACATCCGGTTGTCCTACTGCAAACTGGACATATATATATATTACAGTTAATTGCTATTAATAAGTATTGCAATATGCATTTTGTTTAAATGAATTATCAGTATTTAGTTCTAAATCAATCCTAATTCTATCTCATTTTTGAATGATAGTTTTTCATATGTGACGTCATGCTGTTTCTAAATTTCATAAATTCAAATGTGGCATAACGTTTCTGCCTTTTCGCCATCGTATGTGACGTCACAATTTTTTTTAATTACGTTGACGCCTGGACTGATTCGGATGTGTGTCTATTTTGTGATAAACTTGGGTTTAGTTTTCTGTAATTAGTTAATATTTCAGTGTCATTATGTATATCTCTTTCATATTCATTTTTTAAAATTTACGGTTTGCAATAGCATTAAGTATTCTATATAATAAGGATGTTCTTATCCCGTGCATAAAAACAATGCCGTATTTGTCAAAACCTTTTCAACTTTTGATCTTCAGTGTTGTACAACTTTGTACCTTTTTCACGTTCGATCTTTTATATCTAGGCGTTATGTATTCATGTTTAGTTTTCTGTAATTAGTTTATACTTTAGTTTCTTTGTGTATATCTCTTTCATATTCATTTGATAAAATTTACTGTTTGCAATAGCATGAATTGTTCTATATAATAAGAATGTTCTTATCCCGGGCATAAAAACAATGCCGAATATTGCGAAACCTTTTCAACTTTTGATCTTCAGTGCTGTACAACTTTGTACTTTTTTCACTTTCGATCTTTTATATCTGGGCGTCACTGGTGAGTCTTGTGTGGACAAGGCACGTTTTTGGCGTATCGAATTTTAAACCTGATGCTTTTTGTTATCTATTAATCATGTTTTTCTGTGTCTAATATGTTCTCCTATTTATTTGTATTGTAGTCCTGTAATATTATGTTGTCATTTCAATGTTATATTTAACTTTGCCATTAAAGTGCGAGGTTTGGCATGCCTTAAAACCAGGTTCAACCCACCACTTTTATTCCCCTTTAAAAGTGTCCTGTACCAAGTCAGGAAGATGGTCATTGTTATAATATTGTTCGTTTCTCTTTGTGTTGCATTTTAACGTTGAGTCGTTTGTGTTTTCTCTTATTTTTGAGATATTGATATAAGACGTGGCACGGTACTTGTCTATCCCAAATTCATGTATTTGGTTTTCATGTTACATTTGTTATTCTCGTGGTGTTTTGTCTGATGATTGGTCTGTTTCTGTGTGTGTTGCGTTTCGGTGTTGTGTCGTTGTTCTCCTCTTATATTTAATGCGTTTCGCTCGGTTTTGGTTTGTTACCCCGATTTTGTTTTTTGTCCATGGATTTATGAGTTTTGAACAGCGGTATACTACTGTTGCCTTTATTTGTGTTGTTCAGTTGCTGTATCAAAGATGTATATTAAATTTTTACATGTACAGTTGCTGTATACATGTATATCATTTATTTTTAAATTTAAGGATTTAAATAGAAGTAAACCAATCTAATAAAAAATAAACTTCCCAACAGCACATAAGATTGTTCTTTAGAAGCCTTGGTCTGTTGATTTCATTGTCTGCTGGTTTTCCTAGGGAAAGAAAACAAAAAAACTCAAAGCGACATGCAAACAAAAACAAAATTTATATGTACCCATTTTCAGTGTTTTTTATACTATCAAACAATATTTATACTACATGTAGATAAAAAAAAATCATAAAAACAACACTTCCTATTAATATGAAAAAATTAAAAGAAAAATTAAAACATCTATACATTTTACATGCATGTATTCATTTGTATTTTGTCATTCAATTTCAGGTGCAAAATATACATGTATGGTGTTTTACATAATTATTAAGCAATGTCCCAATGACTTAGAGTGAAGTGTAAAAAAAAAACCATGTATGAAGCTGTATCAAAAGAAATAAACATCTTAATGGCTTTATTTTTTTGTGATAGGCCTTTGAATTTTTTGGTATCAGCTTGACAAAAAATTAAACTACCACTTGCGAGTATTTTTAACAAGAGTTTTTTTAATCATACATGTCAAAGTTTATTTCACTTGTACTACATAGTTCCTTTTCTTCAAGTTTAATAAAAAAAAAAAAATTTTCTACAATAGATGATAGAGTCTAAAGAGGGACGAAAGATACCAAAGGGACAGTCTAAGTTTACAGAAAACATCAAACCAGTCAATTACAGTACCAAAACATTTTCAGGGTATTATATTAATTTATGATATTTAAAATAACCTTATTTTAAGTTGGGTTGCATATATATACATAATAACAAAGAACATGAGCACTTAAGAGATCTTTGAAGGACTGATATTAATAAACAAAACATGTACATGTAATATCATCAGATATATATCAATACAAAGGCCACAAAAGCACACACACACAAATAATCAATTAAAAGAAAGTACCTAAAACACTGAAATTGGATACAAGTCGCATACAAAAAATGAACAAAATATCAAATTTTAATTTCAAACCAACACAGTCACATCAAACATTTCTTTGATTTTTCTAACCTGACAATGTTCTTCGGTAATCAGTGGTAAGAAAATGGTCATAGCAAACAACGTCATGTTGACCAGGATTTCACAACTTCTTTGTTTTAACATCAGTTCTCCTGATTGCAACCCTCCATTTCATCCTCAATGTCGGATCATTCGGAAACCGATGTCCCCCTGAAGCCTTACACCCAGGCACACAACATCTTTGGGGCATGTTATAGTTCTACAAAGCTTGAAGGATCTTAAAATATATGTTCACGTCGTTGTGGCATTGTTTATTTACGTTGGTTACAAGCGTCTGACGTGATTCAAACGCTCGATTAACCACCTATGGAACACCAACGCCACCTGATGCGTAATATATGGAGGGTGATTCCTATTAGGATTGAATCAATATTATATTAGAACTAAATACTAATATTACATTTCAACACAATGCATATTGCAATACTTATTAATAGCAATTAACTATAATATATACTAGAACACACCCGTGATATCACTGGTCCGTGACTGAATTAAAGTATATAACTATGCGCAAGCCTTATTTGAGTATAAGATTTGTCATCTGATAAAGTCATGCCGATTATAAGATACAGTTATTCTCTGCTTTCAAATCTTTCTGTTTGAACCCGTCGAACTGGAACTTATCAATTATTGGTAATATTAATTATTTGGAAAACAAAAGGTCCTGGAAAGGAGTATTTTTTAATCAACAGCATTGTCCTATATTAATTATGAATAAAGTTGAATTCTTTGATTCGCTGTTTTACGTCATGCCCACCAACAAATTAAAAACTGTACCTATACGCCTTATTTTTAGTCCAGATTTTTAGTATTCGTATTGTTATCTTAGAAAGTCTACAATAGGTAACAATTTGACAATTTAGGAGTGTCAACCCTGTGATTTTGACCCGTGTATCTGGCATATTAATCCCGAATACACCGTTTGGTGGTGCGCCGGTCAGATGCGGAACGTACAGATAAGGTAATAGGTAACAGGTGAATATACTATTGGTATCGGTATCGGACTCGACCCGGAACTTCTTAATTATTGGCAATAATAATTACGTGGAAAACAAAAGGGCCTGGAGTGAGTGGTGTAATTTTTAATCTACACCTTTGTACTATATTAGTTATATATAAAGTTGAATTCTGTGATTCGTCGTTTTAACGTGATGACGGCTGACAAATTGGACCTCGTAATTTTAGTATTATAGATATATGTCCAGTTTGTTATGAATCCAACTTCAAACGTAAATTATCATATCGTAAATATAATTAATAAAGGCGATGATTAATTTTTCTTTCCGTAACACCTAAATATAATTAAAAAAGTATAACAGTACAACATAAGAACGAACTATAAAAATCAGTTGAAAAAGGCTTAACTCATCAGATAGAGAAAAAATATATAGGTTTGGCAAAGTCTTTAAAACAGCCTATTCAATAGTCAAAAATAATCAACCATTTGCTGACAACAGTTTTATATGTGACATTTAATTGGAATACAACTAGGCAACGACCATCTTGGACACGATGCCTCTGTTAATTTCTCAAAAGCCATGTCTTAAGTTCTTTAAGACAAATAAATATATGAAGTGGTAAGATTCATATCCATTATGTAATACGGAAATGCGCGTCTGACGTACTAAATTATAATCCTGGTACCTTTCAAAACTACAATCAATCCTCGAAGTAAATAGAACACCTGAAAAAATACTTTATTTGGACTTGATGAAGACTTGATCAGCCATTTTGAGCAAGGCGATGTGGTACTATATTGTAATTATTGTATTTATTTATGTTGGCCTAATTTGTGTTGTATGGCCTGATAGTTGTTTACAAAATAATCTTATAATTGAACAGTTTAGAAACCACTGGAACAATCATAGATAGTTATGGAATGACTGGAAATTTATATTTGACTAACATAACGATTCTAGAATGATCCTTATAAAAGATGCGTAATTTTTACTTCTATGTTATTCCAGAAACTTTCGTTATAGTTCTTTAGAACTTTCATTCATAAAATGTTCTAGAGATTTCCGTGACAACTATATAACGTACGGGTACCCAAATTGCACCGAGTACCCAAATTGCACCTATTGAGAAAAAATAGCAACGGAAATCTTACAAGGTTTTCTAGAGACTAAACAGTTTGTATTTTTATGATTTGATACTATGCACGTCTTTCAACATAGGTAAACATATTTAAATATACACAAAACGTTCACAGTATGTATCAACAGCTGGACTGTTTACTGAAAAAGCAAAATGTACGAAAACGTCACCATGCGATGTCATCAAAACGTCGTCTTGTTAAAATTAGCAAATACAATATATTTTAAGTATCCATTTCGTAAAATATGAAGAGTAAGCATGGACTAATATCCAATTGTCCAAAATATTTGAAAAAAACTAAACAGAAGCTCGGTTATTAGACTTTTGACGATGTGAATTTAAGCATGGATGCAATTTGGGTACTCCTCATTACAGAATCATGGATAGTTAGTTTGGAGGTTGGTTCAAACCCATTTTTTGATGACTCAATAAGGATTAAAAATAAAACTGCTGTACCTATACAATAAAGAAGGATAGGGCTACAAAATAATTGATTGATTGTTGGTTGCTTTACGCCGCATAAGCACAAAAAGGCTATATCGCGGCGAGAGCTAATTCGACTATTTTTACAATTTAAAGCATATTTTTAAAATAAGACACAAGGTCCTTCAATATACTAAAATTCTTGACTAAAGCAAATTGAGTATATACAAATAAAAATCAACAGTAAAATAACGTGATAAAAATTAAAATCGATTAAAATATAATAACAATTTTATATTCTATAATAAATTCCAATTTCTTTTAAAAAAGCAACAATATTTGTAAATGGAACATTATTAAATAAATCATACATATTATTGACATTGAAATGCTTCTTACGAATATCAGCAAAGTCAATACAATTAAAAAGATACTCGTGTGGTATTCTACTCGTGTGTTATTCTAGTATGACCAATACGGCATCTAGTAATAACACACTGATCTTTTCTGCACATAATATTATTAAAAGGTTTGCCTAAATTAGGTTTAATTTCATGCAATTTATTATCGCCTTTTTTATTCCATTTATTTTTCAATATATTAAAAACATATTCCCTAATATTAGATTTAAAATCAGTATATGGTATATCACAGTTCGATAGAGAGGCTACAAAATAAATACAGTATGGACATTTTTTTCTGGATCATAAAAGAACGTAGGTGGAAAAACTGTCAAAATATGTGCAATTTGGGTACCGTCACGTTATATATAGAGAGAGACTGGGGACTTAGACATCGATAGACATTAGTATTCACAGCATTTGGATTGACACTTATATTCTATAAACATCATCATACTGGATTGTGAACGTATTATTCAGATTGGAGACCTAGATGATGAGAAACATTTCTTAATTAATTGTTCTCATAATTCAAATATTAGATTAACATATTTTGATTGCATTAACAGAGAAAGTAATTTATTTGCTAATCTCACTGACAATGACAAAGTTATATATATTAACCCATCAACACCTACACAAGTGAATAAACTAGGATCCTTTATAAAAAAAAAGTCAATGGAACTGAGGACAGGGGACCCTTTAATACTTACCTGAATTTGTGTATATATATTGAGTTACTTAGTTATTGTCTTTATTTGTTTTTGTTGTTGTTATATGTCACAAACTGTAAAGTTTATACGGCAATACAACTTTGAATTGAACTGAATTGAATTGTAAACTTTCGTTTAATAAAAAATGTTGTTAAATTTAACAATTGATTTGTGTCTTTTGTTGACTACAATTTAAAGGCGATTTTTGGCTGTAACTGATGTGCTACATTCTTTAAACGTGACTTCAATTTTTTTGATAAAATAACATACATTTGGTATGATTGGCAGACAACCACGGTACCCAAATAGTTGAAAATCGTGTTTACTATTGTATATAAAAGTTTGGTAAAAGTTTGTCAACACTGAAAATATAACAACATTGCCACATCTGTTGTTTCTGGGTCTTTGTCTTCTGTACTGTCTGCTACTGTGGAAATACTGAAGGCATCATTATGCGTACTTTCTGCCACGTCCAATGGTTCTTCTACTGTTTCTTGATTTGTAAGATCTATCTCTTTTTTTATTGTCAGTTCTGTCATTTTTAAAGGCAAACTTCCATTTACGTTTTCTTTTGACGACTCTTGTTCCCTTAGTTGTACAAGTTCATATATTATAAATAAACTGTTATCACAATATGTCTTATCTTTTTTTTTGTAACTTTGAGTATGCAAATGTTGAAATTTAAATAATACCGGGCTGAAGTCAAACTTATAGATTAAAAATAAACTAACAACGGCTTGGCTAAACATAAAAAACTATTTATTGCACAGAAAACACCACATAGAAAAATGAAGTCTTAGCAACAGGACCCCCACCAAAAACTTCAGACAATAAAGGACATAGATTTGGAAAGTCTGTAACGCAATATTAAAAAGAACATAGATTTGCGGAAAGGACATAGATTTGAGACAATAAAGGACATATATTTGGAACGTCTATGACGCGATATCAAAAAGGACATAGATTTGTGGAAAGGACATAGATTTGAGGCTTACATATATATATATACAAATACAATAAAAAGTGGAATACTGTGCATATTAGTATGAGAAGAATTTATCAAATATGGTCACTTAGAAAAAGCATTGTCTATTTAAAAATAGAGGAAAATTGCATAAACTGTGGAAACAATTTGAGGAAAAAAAAGATATAAAAGAAGATATGTGGACAGTAATACAAAGTTCCCAGCAGTTTCTGTTCGCAAAATTCTTGAAACAAGCATAAGTTCACCAGTTTCACCTACAAAAAAACTATATATATATGTGACTCATGTTCTTCTCTGTGTGTCAAAATTTATGGCCTGAAAGATAGTACAAAAAAAAGATAAGTTTGAAAGGTCAAAGTGTGATCGCTCCTACTTGGGCAAGAGTTAACAGTCTTTTTCTACACCTTCTAAAACAGTTGAAAGCATTTCACCGTTTTCTCCACCTCTATTTGCTTCTCCTGTAAGAAAGAGAGTCAGTATATTGCAATCACCTGTGAAAAAAAGGGTTCATCGAAAGAGCAGTAGCAAATTTAAAAGACTCTAAATATTTGACTTGTTTCAATATTTTGCTAAAGAAAAGCAAGGCAGCTAGAGGAGCTCTTGCTAAAGTTATAAGACAAACAATTTCAAATGAATTAAAGCATGCCAAGAAGAAAGACAGCTTTCTCTCAAAGAAACTCATTAAATTCTTTAGAGGAGTTTAGTTGGATGCCTGCAATCTGCTGTCAAGGGAGCATTCACAACTCCAAGCAACAAAAATAAAATATCATTGTAAGCTTATATCTTAGTTTCATTAGAATGACTCGAGTATTTGTATGTACAAAATGATCTGGAAGGGGTTTACAGAAAAGGGAATAATATATTGCGCAATACATGAAGGTCATGATAGGAAAAAAATAAATAATATAGAAAAGTAGATTAAAAAAAAAAGAAACACAGTATCTGTGCTGAAACAGAATAGAGAATTACAAGGAAAATTTATAATGAGTAGAGAAAATTAAATAGTTTTTACATATACAGTTTAAAGAACTGCCACCTAGACTCACACATTTGTACAAATCCTTGATAAACTATAATGTAATAATAAATAAGCTTTATTTCGAGTCGGCAAGATATAGAGACAACATAAGCTCTTATGAGCGTTTAACCATACAAGACATTTATAGCAATACAACTCATAATAGACATGCAATAAATTACAAACAAATATTTTGGCAGGTTAAAACAATAAAGTATTTAACTTTTTTTCTGTAATATATATTCAAACACTGCACTCTTTATGTCTAATCGATACCGTATAATTCATGCATTTTTAATCTTTATATTTTCAGATAATTCAGACTCAATCTTTTCACCAAATATATCTCCAGTTGAAGCTTTCTCGGGTGTGAGGTTGAAGTTCAACCAGAAAGTTGTTTGTTAGTAAACAATGATACCTCTGATACTATAACGTGCACTCCCGCTACTGCAATTTCTTTACCAAGATACACAAGCACTCCATACTCTAAAAAAAAGTGAAGACTTCACATGTTATAACTCAGGAAATGCTAGCAAGGAAACAATATGATGTATTATCAGTCCAGGAAGAACAATTTAAACTTGAGGTAGAGAAAATAAAACTGGAAAATGAAAAACTTAAAATTTGAAATTAGAAGGCTGAACCAGTGGGAAATACAAGAAGTCAAAGTCAAGGTCATGTTACTAAAAACGTAATATTTTATACTAAATACCTTTAAAATTTCTATACAGATCACACTTAAATGTGTTAATTTAATACGTTTAGATAAACTTATCACAGATACCAAGACTAAATATGGTTAAAGTGCAGGAATATTACAAAATTTGGACATGTTTTGATTCAAGTTAAAACTAACTGTGTCCTAGTATGATCATAAGTACGCTTGCCTTTTAAATTTTCAAAATGACGATGGCCTCAACAAGTAACTTGCCTAACGAAGACATTGATATAGACGCTACACAAGTTGCTAGATGAAGATATGCCGATCACGCAGAATGCATTATACTTCAATGTTTGTACAAAACAATTTACAGACGAATGAAGAGTTTTGGACTAACGAGAAAACCATTTTCTGATATCAATGATCTTGTAGAAATTGTGATGGATATAAAACAAAATCACCCAAACGATGGTGAAGCTCTGTTGGATGGTTACCCCAAGGCCCGTACACCTCCTTTCAAGATCAAGCGCTGAAGACTAAGAGCTGCTGTTCAAGAATATAGCTTGGGTTCAGGCTCGGCGGACGGTTACAATTAAACGTCGCCATTACTCTGTTCCAGGTCCACAGTATATGTGGCACATTGATGGAAACCATAAGCTTATAAAGTGGAAAATAGTAATCCATGGAGGTAACATGAATTTTGATATCAAGAGAGTATCTATGTATGTATAAAAGTCGGGACATATCATGTAACCTTTGTCCGTTCGTCCGGCGGTCACACTTTAGTTAAGTTCTTGGTTTAAGTCCATATCTCAGGTACTTCAAGAAGTAGGGCATTGATATTTTAACAACATGTTTGTGTTGTACTACCCATTATGAATTAGTCATTGTGACATACATTCTACGCATCAACGACTTTGGTTACGTTTTTGGTTTAAGTCGGGCACTACACGTAGCACAGTAATGATGTTTGACAAGTAGATGTGTCTTGGGTAGTACAAAACTATAAATAAGGTCATTGTGACCTACTTTTTACGCATGAACGAGTTTTGATGACATTTGGTAAGTAGATGTGTCTTTGGTAGTGCCACACCACCCACTATGAATTAGGTCATTGCAACCTACATTGTAGACATAAACGACTTTCGTTAAGCTCTTAGTTTCATGTACATATCTCGGGCACCACAAGTAAGAGCTTACCAGTGACATGTTTTGTGTTTCAGGACACCAATTACATTAGTCATTTTGGTTAATTTCTTCGTTATGGACCATATCTTCGGTACTCAAATCAATTTCGTTTGAATCATTCATTGGTTGAAGTTCAGTTGGAATTTTAGGTAGTCATCTGTAGGGATGTCCTGTTTGTGATGTTAAAGTTAGTACTTTTGTATGCACAAACCCTTGGACTTTAAAGACTGAAGTAACACAGGCGCACGATTATCTCATCTGATCCCTACAACTGGATCCTCATTGTTCTTCAACTTCATCAAAGACGCAATAATGATGCAGTATATTAATTTTTACATAAAATTTACCACGAATGATCAATCTCGATTCTAGGTTATTTTCCCATCGGCGGTTAATACTCACTCTGTTGTGCCATTTGTTGTTTGTTTTCGTACATGGGTTTATTTTGCTGTGGTGAGTCTCTTTGAACAACTGAAGTTAGTGGTGCGTCTCTTTAAACTGGAAAATGTTAGTGAAAATTTAACAAATCTTGTGTCATGTATTAAATTTCCTCTGACAGGGAATGGAAGTCTTTTATGTTGAAGACTAACAACTTTACATGTCCATCTAGCATACAAGAATTACACCAGCCTGTAGAAATACCTGAATCTGTCTAACAAATATGCAAACCTAAAAAAATGATATACATCAAATTCAAATGGATGCAGTATCTTGCTCTATTTTTTCTACTAATGTTCCAATGAAAATTTATTGTGTCGTTTGAACGACATGGATTCATGTATCATCGGCTGAAATTGTTTGCTTTACTCGAGCATCTAAGGTTGGTTTTTGTACAAAAGAAGCATCCAGTGTCGGCTAGAATAAATACTCCTAAGTATATGTGGTGCTATCTTTGGAGAGGAATGTAGAGCGCTTTTTTTTTTTGGCAAACTGCTTCTTTATTTCCCGAGTGCGATAATCTGGTAGCATATTTCGAATTTTGGGAATACTTACTTAGGTTTACTTAGGTTCTTTTACTGATACAGGAACTAGAGTTCCTCTTCATCAGTTTCTACACCCCAAGGGTGACTGGTTATAGAAATATGGTCACTTGGTCTTCTCCCGACCGGCAGTAAAACGCTTGCCGAAGTGGGGCGTCCGTTTGGCTGTGCGGGATGTATCAAGTTCGCAGTCACGTCCGGTCAGAAGGGAGACGTAAACTCCGATGCCTCGTGTAAAGAGAGTGCCACGCTCTTTGCACGTTAAGAACCCTTGCAACAACTCTTTGAGGGGTCCGTAGGTGGCCTGTTGCAAGGCAAAATTTCTGTCTATCCAGTATACCCTCATTTTCCAGTGGTAGTCCAAATTTCCCCGACCATCATCCTCCATTACAACAACCTACCTTTTGTATTTATTGTTAACTTGTTCCCGTCCTGAATATTTTGACGTCCTAGATTTTGACCTTTTCTAAAAAAATCTTTCTTCATTATTTAACAATTATGTTTTCAGCATATACCTATTAATTTTATTTTTTATATCAGTTTGAGGTATCAAATAACATCAACAAGGAGTGACATTTTCTAATTAGTTATCCAAGGTACGAGGATTATAATTCAGGACGCCAGACGCGCGTTTCGTCTACATAAAGACTCATCAGTGACGCTCGTATCGATATAGTTATAAACCAAACAAATACAAAGTTTAAGAGCATTGAGGATCCAAAATTCCAAAAAGTTGTGCCAAATACGGCTTAGGTAATCTATGCCTTGTGCTAAAATTAGTCTGTAACAGAGAAGAGAGCATTTTAGACAAAGAACAAAAACTTATGAAAAATTTCGGACTGACAAAAAATAATGATGATGTCAATACACAAGGGTATGGCATGTTTCAGCCGATGCCTTATAATTACGGTTACAATCGTTTTAGTTACCCACAAGGACCTTCATCTCCACGTTTTTCTCAACATCCACGGAGGTCAAGACCCCGCACACCGTTGATATGTTATCGTTGCAATAAACCTGGTCAATGGCTAGAGATTGCATTATCCCTCCACCCCAGAACAAGTTATTGAACTCTTAACGTTATGTTTTTTCGTTGTTGTTGCTCATTAGATGTTGGCATGATTTGTACATGTGATATAAATATATATATATATATATATATATTACCTTATATAACTAAATTGTGATGCAAGTTATATATATAATTTCAGGAAAATTTTCGAATGAAACCATGGGGAAAAATGTGATCTTTGATAGCGACCCGACCAATGAATTTATTTGATTAGCATCGTATGTCAATTTAGAGGGGAAACTTTTAAGTGAAAAGCAGTTACAAATTAAGCCAGATTCAGCGGAAAAATCATTAAGTGCATCATTGATAAAAGGTCAGGTTCCGTCGACTGACAATTTAGTCTTTTTAAATCCAATTTATTTTAAGGCAGGGCAAATTCATACGCGTGTAGATCAATGGAACATATTATGTGTAATTCGTCGCAAACTAAGGAAGTCTTAGATTGGATAGAAAACGGGGTAAACATACATAAATATATAACGATTTTCAAAGGAAAATTTTGGGGAGAAAAGTATGACCATGAATTTCCTCCATCAAGAATGTTTAACAATTCGAACAGTTGTGTTCCTTTTTTGATTTTATAACTAAGACGATCACCGAGAGATTACGGAATGGATCACTTGAATGCGTAGGAAAAGAGGGTATAGTACAACCACCGCATATAGTAGCCCCTTTAACAGTAGAACCAACAGAACCTCGACTTTGTGTGAACCTTATGTATCTCAATAATTGGATCAAAAGTGTACCATTCAACTTAGGTACTTAAAAAAATATTCCCCGGATAGTTAAAACAGGTGCTTATTTCACATCAATAGACGATAATTCTGGGTTTGATAATGTTCGGTTATCAGAGGAGTCATCCAATCTTGTCGGTTTTTCAGTGGGGAGGATATTATTATCGGTGCGAGACCCTACCTTTTGAATTTAAATTATCAAGTTACATATACCGTACTTTGAATATGCAACCTACCTCTTATATACATGGAGACATGTTTCTATACCTATATTTATTACATTGACGACAGACTGGTAGAAGTTCGAGGTGAAGGGATAGAACCAGGTATACCAAGCGCTTTCTTAGCAAATTACATTGTATGTGAAATATTAACCAGGCTCGGATACTGTTTGAATTTAACAAAGACTATATTTGTACCTACACAATCGCCAGTTTTTTGGGGGGTTAAAGGTAGACTCTGTAGAGCGTTGTTTTAGGTTAACTGAAAGTAAAAAGAAAACGTGTGTAGGCTTCAGAGAAGCTTGTCTTGCGAAGTCCGAATGATCCTTTTAAGATTTGCAAAAACTGTCAAGCAGGTGTATTTCCTTCATGCTAGCAGTCCCTGCAGCAAAGCTGTTTACCCGCGAAATGAATAGTGCGATTTCTCTCGGTATAAAATCAAAGTCAGTCATAGCGTTGAATGGAGATCTCAAGGATGAAACTACGTCATGGCGTTTTCTAGATGAATGGGAAGGTATATTAGATGCATCCACCTTTAAATGGTGTGGTGTCTTCGAAATTAATGACATCAAACATACTGTAAGTGATTCGTTGGTGGCAGACATGCTCCCTCTGCCAATTATGATTCTAGAAGCATATGAGTTATTAAATGTTTTTAATTCATTCAGAGACAGAGTTCAGGGGTTTCGAATAGACGCAAATGTCGAAAACAAAGCTATCTATAAAGATATATGCATCTCAAGTGAATTCCGTAATAAAAGATATTTTCAAATTTACACTTGATTCTGACATAATTTTGAACCTGTACTCTATACCGTCATAACAAAACCTCGCTTACGCGCCTTCACGTAGTTAAACAAATTGTGACGCAACCATTACGAAAGCAATATGGCAGACTATTCAAGAGCATTTCGGAGGGAATTCTGGACATACTTAAGATATCATGGCTCTGAACTTAAATAGCATGAAAGACAAAAAAGGAAATATTCTAAAACATGTTTACACCTTTTCAATCTCCTCTGTCCTCGGGTATAAACGTTTTCACACAAGAGATTAACAAACAGGAAAACTGTTACGTATTTCCACGTTTTATGTGTTTTTTTATATTATAAGTATTGGATAATAAATATTGTATTAAATGAGTTTAGTCTGTTTCGGTATGTTTATTATTTTACACAGTCTGTTTCGGTATGTTTATTATTTTACACAAAGCTGCACGTTTTTTTTTTTTGGTTTGTTGTTCTCCATATCTAACATATGTGAGGTACCGGGATGAACTTGTAATATTCCACTATTATGTTATGTGGTATCGGTGTTTTTCGAAAAGGCACAAGACACTGCATGGAAGTTTGGCAAAATGTCACGGCACATCTGTTTATAAAAATTGTAGAACAACCAGTTCCTCTTAGCTTTTATTTTAAAAATTGAAAGTCTTACGTAATAATGCATGTTATTGTCGAAATGCACATCTGGTGCAGAAAACTTGGTACCGTTATTTTTTAAAACATTAACACCGTCGACAAGAATAGGACCTCAAGGAGAATAACGCTGATCTTTTGGAATTGTTCTGGCTTTATTACGTCCTTAGATGGGGATAGAAAAGAAGAGTCAATAAGAGCCATGGAGAATTACTTCTCAAGTATATGGATGGTAATGAATATTTACAAATATTTACAAAATAGCAATACGGAATAAAACTTTTACAGATTCTTTATTATATCGGAACCGTCGGTTAATTGCACCTTTCCTAACTTTCGAAAATGTCGTCCGAAAGCGCAACGTCACCAAATAAAAAATGTATTGTTTCAGCTATACGCAATACTAAACAAAATCATTGATGAACATTTCGAAGTTAAGTTCATTCAGTGCCACCAATGCACTTGCTTTCCCAAAAAGATGCTCAGATCATCATATTGCCTGAACAATTTATTCAAATTTAGGGATTCCGTCTGAATGGAATTGGCATAAAGTTTTAGAAACACAAATGAAAGTTGCATAGAAATGACTTTCTGAATATCAATTTTAAATTATTGATGGTAAGAAGGGCCTTCCATATTCCAAATAGCCAATTTTGGAAACTCTTCTGATATTCTTGGTTCATCATCTGCTTCCTCGATGTCACGTTCGTCCACAGTAACTGGTAGTAACTGGTAGATAACGACTGTCTATAAGATATGTGATTCAATGACGACAGTTTTCGAAAATGTTATTTATGCTCTTCCCAATACCATTATACAAAATTAAAGCTGTAACATGGGAGAAGGTTCTTACAACACAATTTTCGGCTTTGAATTATATATACAAACCCTCGCCACTAATTTTATGATATTTAATCCACGATAGCAGTTAGAACCTAAGTTGATGAACATAAATTCTTAATTTCAAAATAGATATCAGTTAATGTAAAACAAATCGTGTCGGTACCGAAGCAGTAATAATACCTTTAGATGTACAGTTTTAAACAAGATATTTTAAACCAAAAAAATGTAATTAGAAATATATTCTACTGAACTATGTTTATTTTTGTCACAGGATTAAACAGAATATGCAAAAACTGGCCTCCAAGGTTAAAACATGTGCTGATTCTAAAAAGATAAGAGTCAAAAAGTTGAAGAAAAAAGTTCATTCCATGAAACGCCACGAGCCAGAAATCGTAGAGGATGAACCTATTCTCTACAACACAAAGAATAGTTCAAATGTCAAGAAAATAATAAGCAACAAACGTGACTCAGTTATGTGTCAAAGATATTTTTCTGTTCAATTTTTGAGCAAACTATCTGATTGGTAATAGTATAAAAGGAAGAAAAGTAAACACGAAGTCAAGCCGGCAATAGATAAGTCTATATGTGAATTCTTGATTGAAACAATTTTAGAAAATCCCAGATAAATGTGAAAAAAGGATCATTGCAAAATTAAATGATTTCAAAAGTGAATCCGGTAAAAAAGGGCCAATGTAAACTTAAACAGAACTTATAAAAACATCAAGGAACTACAAATGAAATAGGGTACAAAAGGGGGAGTATGTTGTTAAAGAAACACAATAATGCAAGTAGCAGACTTTTCATGCAACCAAAGATATCATACAATAAACATTTTGATATGTGGTACAGGAATGAACCCATTGGATTACATTATCTACAGACTACTACTGTATCCGCTCAACATTTGTTAGTTCCTTTATAGCTTGCTGATCGTTGTGAGCTAAGACTCTGGTGTTGGCCGTACTTTGGCATATTACGGTCTTCTTTTATAAATTGCTTCTTGGATGAAGAGTTGTCTCATTGGCATTCATACCACATCTTCCTATATCTATTTATTATAATTTAGTAATTTTGAAAGTTTTTTATTTTCATTTTCATCTTAATCAATAAACAGAAATGAATGCATACCCTATCAATTAAGTATTTAAGTGCGCGCCCACCCATCTTTAATAAAATGTAGTTTATCATTTAGATTTAAATTAGTACCCTCATAACCTTTTGATACGAAGGAGTCAACCAAAATCAATGAATTAAATTTAGTATTGTATAAGTTGTTTTATGTGAAACACCTATAATTAATTGTGATACATAAACTTGAGAAAGGAAATGGGAAATGTATCAAAGAGACAACAACCTGACCATAGAGCAGACAACAGCCGAAGGCCACCAATGGGTCTTCAATGCAGCGAATTTTTGAATATATTATTATATTTATATATTTGGCTTTGTGTTACTTGTCCTACGGGAAACCTTGTCTAAAACAAAACTCGTATTCCATAATTACAACTTGGCATATCCTACCTTAAACGATCATTTTTAACTCTTCTGTTTTTTTTCTTGTGGATAGAGTGTGGTCTCTCTGACACTTACCCCATATCTGTTCTTTTTCATATTTGGTAGATTTTCTGTCAACTGTCGCTTCGTCTTAATTTCTGTCAAGGATACATTTAAATCTTTGAAACTTATACATGTATCGGTACAGGTAAAAAGTTTACGAGATCGAAAAACTGAATTTTAGATGAAAAAGAAAACTAATACATAGGATTGTTATCATAGGAAGTGAATCAGCACTTTCCGTAATATTGTAGTTTAAGAATCAAATTTATTAGCCTGCTAACAGTTAACAGCAGGATGGATTTGCATGATTGTTTATTGTGCGAGAATCTCATAAAACTTTCAAGGTTTATTTTGAAGCCTATATTTGGTCACAATCAACAAGCACATTTGAATAAAAGTAGAAACTTAAGTTTGAAAAAAGTTTTCTGGGTGAAAGCACATACAAAAAACATTTAACAATAACGACCCTCATTTTAGCTAGATGAACTGTAAATGTTTGATAAATCTGCATCTCAATCTCAAATGAGTGCCATCATTTATTTTTTCATAGGGTTGCCTCGTAAAAAAAAATATATCACGAGAGACACAATAGAGGTTTTTTCTCTGTGATGTATTGTTTTCTGGTTGTCTCGCTTGTGAGAAAATTTTGGATGCTTGAAGTTTTTCTGCTACGTACAGTTTTGGTCAAAATATTAAATTTTATTATCAATCAAGTGACAGCTTTCATCCGATAATATGTAAAAAAGTATCTAACAAGTGATTACATTTATTTCAAAAATGCTGTAGCCCTCGTGCACAAAACAGTTTATGATTAAAGTTACATTAGAATGACAGTCATACACAGAGTTTCTACAGGTTAAATCAGTTTAATTGTCATATTTAAAAAAAGACCAGTCCATGTTTATAAGCACATTCCGTACCTTGAACAAATAACTAAAGTACATAACATATGTGATACTAGCAACATTAAACACATACCACGCTATAAACAAGTAACATAAGCTCACAGCTGTGATTACAACCCAAAAAGTAAATTGAAACCAAAACTTCTTTCAACACAATACGTTGCACCATTAAAAAAAATCAGGTATTAGTAAGAAACTGTTCAGAGATGTCAGAGTCACTCATGTTGTACATTTGACAAACACTGCTCGACTCGCTAGACTTTGAAACCCCTCCTTGCAAAAAATTAGGATTCGATGTAGCGATCACGGAGGATGTTCGTGGCGGTGCCAGTTGCGTCAGTGGTTGCTGTCTTTGATGAGGAAATTGTTGAGACACCCAGTTGGCATCCTGTGACTGCCAGACGGAAACACTAGATGAAGGCTGACCTGGCCACTGCGACGGTTGAGGCTGCCACATAGCAGGACATCCCTGTGTCTGTCCCTGAAGAGACTGTTGTGGCTGTCTGGCAGTTGAGGGGATTGTTACTCCTGACTCCTTTATTTTTTTCAACTTATCGTTCTGGCCAATATAACGATAAAGAGTTGTGCTAATTTCCTGCTGAAATTGTCTCCAAATATCCTTGTCGAAGTCATTAACGACAGACTTTATCCAGTCCACAAATGTATCTCGCTCTCTGTTAGAAGATGGCTTCATTCGTTCAAGAAGTTGATGATTAATGGCCTTCATTTGTTGACTCCGTTCCTCAAGACCAGTCAGTAGAGACTCCTCTGTAAATTTATCTTTCTTGCTCTTGGAAGCTGCAACAGATTGGGGCATAGTTGTATCTGATGGCTTGAAGCTGCTTGTAGATGCAGAGTCGATACTTTGGTCTGCTATGTTTTCTGTATCATCACCGAACATGGGCGTACCTTCTAATTTCCGCTTCATCTATATAAAACACCAAACAGAGATTAAGTACACAAACAAATGAGAGGATATAACATATAACACGTTTCATTTATTTTGGACGTTTTAGAGCTTTTACACAAGGATTGTAATTAATCCAATGTTTAAGGCCTTGTGGATATCTCTAAAATTTTTCGGTTTGTCTCGTGGGTGTACGGTCTCTCTGACAATTATCCCCTATATTTTCATTTTCATATCTAGTTCAGTATTGAACATTTCATGTTCATTTGTCAACCACGGTAATAAAAGGACGTACACATAGTGTACATGTATTCTCGCAATTCGAGAATATTGAGCAACATTACATGTCAACTAAATTTTTTTGTACTTTACGTCTTAACCAATTCAACACATGCCCGTTGGCAATTTTTATGTAATTTGAAAAGAAATCGAGTTGTTTATTGACTATATTCGATTCGTTGAGAGACTTATAAATCTGTTACTGTGAAATTACTTTTATTCGTGGAAAAAAAATTCAGTGGCTTGTTAAATATCATGGATTCGTGGGTTTTTTATTTGTTGCAAGGCCAAATTTCTGATCCTATCCAATATTCCCTCATTTTTTTCTTTATTAATATGCACAGTTACTTGAAGCTTTTCTAGTTGCAAATTACCAATGATGTCCGAGAAAGTTTGAATAATGATCTGTGGGCATCTTGGGTAAATTTTGATTGCCAACCGCGAACATGATTTAGTCCTGGGTGTCCCGATTGTGGTTTTTTTAACCCCCGAAGAGGTGTTAATGGTCTCAATAACTGCAAGACAAGCAGGTTATATATATATAAATACCATCTGAAAAGCGTGTAAAGGCTCCAGCCACTATATCTGTGAATCTATATCTATATATATAAGTATGTCTTAACCAGTGACGACAGCTTGTATCCATCGGATCATCAGCAGTGATGGCAATACACAGGTAAACAATTATTTTATACATTTAATACGTTTTAAAATCAACCTAACATTGTTAGATCTGAAAATTGTTTGCTTTCCCATTTTTAGAGACGTAGGACTACATACAACAACAAGTTTTCTTTAATCAAATATTATCAAACTTTATTTTTTTTAACAGTGTTCAGACATATCTACAACAGGATAGAGCAGGAGAAGAGTATTACAATTAAAATCGCCAGAAAAAGAAGGGCCAACATTTACTGTGAAAATGTGGGGCGAGAAGGCTCAAATGCCAGTTCTAGTGAGGGAAACGAGCATACAATTAAAAAATATCGAAGTCGTTAACTATAAAGGACAAATGGAAGGAAACTCAACATAACAATAAAAGGAGAAAATATAAAATGAATATACACATGAAAGAGATTATGCAAAAAACCTGATTCGTATCAAATTCGTACCACTAGGCTAGTGACACATTGACAACACCCTTAGGCTTGTGACATATTTATAACAACACCCCATGGCTAGTGACACACTTAGTGACACCTCACTGACAACGCACCTATACTAGTGACCTTAATAACAACATCCCTAGGCTAGTGATACATTTATTGACACCAACCCTAGGCTAGTGACACATTACTTACAACACCCCTAGGCTAGTGACATATTTATAATAACACCCGTAGGCTATTGAAGATAACTTAAACGTATTTGGCACAACTTTGTATATGTTTGAATTTAAACTATGTTGATCTGAGCGTCACTGATGAGTCTTATGTAGATAAAACGAGCGTCTGTCGTTTAAAATTATAATCCTGGTACTTTTGATAACTATTTATAACACTGGGTATATGCTAGCTGTCTTTAAACTTTGACTTGTTCCACTGTGTGATGTTATGTCAAAAACATACCAGGTATCCCTTCTTTTGAAACAGATTCTACCTAATTTGAAAGTTTCCTAGTGAAATATTCAGCATGTAAATGAAAACGATGACATGAGCTGTTTTCTCAGTTTTTACAGGAGAACCTTTGGAGTGTTCTAGGTGACACAAATATTATCTGGGGAATATTCAATGAATGTCAATTTTTCAAATTCTCTTCTCGTTATGGTACAAATTTCATCATGATGCAAAATTTCCTTTCTCAACAAATACATGGACTGCACAGTAAAATGTATGCTTGATTTCAGTGTTGCTGATGTTCCGTCACATGCTACCTTATCACTCTGTGCTTCACAGATGTCATATGAGGTAACAAACTTACTACAATACAAATCATATATTGTGTCTAAGCTTTTGCAACAGCCAGCATTGTCTGGCCTTTGCTTCGTGCTCAAGAGGTCGGAGATAATCAAAGGTGTCATTGTCTATATGCTTATTGTCGAACATCTCTTGAAGGATGGTGTTGATTCTTTGAATAGTATTAAGCGTTGGATCTGTGGTTAATTGTTTATAAAAATGGAGTTTGAAAGTTGGCTATTCCCCTCTCCTATATAATCTGTTTTATTCATGACGACCACAGCGCCCCATTTGTCGGCAGGCTTTATTACAATATCCTCTTGAAATTTTAACGCTGTCAAAGCTATACTTTCTGACTTAAATAAATTATAATTGCTTGTATTTGTTATACAGAACTTTATATCAGACCTCTCCCCAAGGGTGACTGGGGTATAGAAATATGGTCACTTGGTCTTCTCCCGACCGGCAGTAAAACGCTTGCCGAAGTGGGGCGTCCGCTTGGCTGTGCGGGATGTATCAAGTTCGCAGTCACGTCCGGTCAGAAGGGGGACATTAAATCCGATGCCTCGTGTAAAGAGAGTGCCACGCTCTTTGCACGTTAAGAACCCTTGCAACAACTCTTTGAGGGGTCCGTAGGTGGCCTGTTGCAAGGCAAAATTTCTGTCCCTATCCAATAAACCCTCATTTAACACTGGCAGTCCAAATTTACCCGACCATCATCCTAGATGGCCTTTATTACAACAACCTACCTATTGTATTTATTGTTTAACTTGTTCTCGTCCTGAATATGCATGAAATATTTGCCACTGGACGTTAAGCAACCAACAATCAATCAATATATCAGACCTCACGTAGTTAATGGATGACATAAAGTTATCATTTTTACTCGTTGGTGGTTTCAACGAACTTTTTAGCTCACCTTTCCTTAAAGTGAGCTTTTCTCCTCACTTGGCGCCCGTCGTCGTCGTCGTCTGTCATCGTTAACAATTTATCAAACATCTTCTCCTCTGAAACTACTGAATGGATTTGGATGAAACTTAGCATGATTGTTCCTTAGATTATCCTGCATAAAGTTTGTGCTTCGATTTTTGATCCGTCAAAAAACATGGCCGCCATGGCTAAAAATAGAACATGGGGAAAAAATGCAGTTTTTGGCTTATATCTCAAAAACGAAAGCATTTAGAGCAAATCTGACAATGGGTAATTATGTTCATTAGGTCAAGCCCTGAAATTCTCAGATGAATCCAAAAACCACTTTTGTTGGGTTGCTGCCACTTAATTGGTAATTTAAAGGAAATTTTGCAGTTTTTGGTCATTATCTTGAATATTATTATGGATAAAGACAAAAGAGGGACGAAAGACACCAAAGGGACAGTCAAACTCGTAAATCTAAAACAAACTGACAACGCCATGGCTAAAAATGAAAAAGACAAACAGAAAAACAATAGTACACATGACACAACATAGAAAACTAAAGAATAAACAACACGAACCCCACCAAAAACGAGGGGTGATCTCAGGTGCTCCGGAAGGGTAAGCAGATCCTGCTCCACATGCGGCACCCGTCGTGTTGCTTATGTGATTACAAATCCGGTAAATAGTCTAATTCGGTATGTCAAATTCATGAAAGGGAAGGGGATTGTAGTTACGACAAACTGCAAACAGCAAAAAATGATCAGCAAACAACACAAAACAAAATCTGAGGGTCAGCAAAAGTTAAAGTTAGATTGCAAGAATAAGATCTAACGTTTATAAAGACATAAAAAAAGCTGTCCGACAGTGATCACATGAAGAAAGCATTAGGCAAAAAGCTTTACGACTTAAAAAACAAACATTGAGCATTATCACCAAAGTGAAAAATTCTGTCATTAAATGTTTTAACTTCTTGGTGGCACAAGGAAAAGGTCAACCGGAAAAAGTTTGTAAGAGTATTCCAGCATTAGCCAAGCATCCATATGGATACCACAGTGACTGTCATAATGATTGGTGTAGATTTATAGAGGAGACTGGAATGAAGTACAGGTCATTGCCTTATGGTAAACCACTGTCTGATAAGTCACTACAGGCATCATTGCAACAAATATTTTAAAGCTGTGCTGAACATTTAAACAAACTGGCTAACTTAGAAAGTACTCAAGAAAATGAGAGTTTCAATAAAACTGTTGCGTCAAAGGCACCAAATTCAAAACATTACGGTTACAGAATAGCTACAGTGTAAAATTGAGATCAATGAATCAAAATACTTTCACGGTGGGACAACTTTGCTTTGTTTTTGTGACACCATAAACTAAAAAGTCATATGTAAGTCTTTTATTTTCTTGTATGTTTAATAATTTGTTTGTAGGGCTTCAAATTCAATCTTCCACATTGCAGGAGTGAGAGGATGTTCTTGCAGAACTTCACAAGTTAGGATCTATCAGCCTTTCAGATACTACTTATAAACAACATAAAGAGAAATTGCTAGAATGTAAACGTACTCGAAAGTAAATTATAAGGAACTAACTGTTTTGATTAAATAATTGCTGCTTCCAAGTAGAAAATCAAAGTCAAAAACTTACCATGACTATTTATTTAGCCGAAAGTGTGTTCTGAATAAACGGAATTGTAAAGTTAATGATGATGACAGTTTCAAGTTTACCCAAGTATTTGGAAATGGTAAATGACTGAGTTTAAGCAATATTAGCCTAAAGCTTTTTGGTACATATGTTCATTAGAATGTGATCTTTCTAAATTATATGTCAAATAACAATATCCATATCTCATGGTTTTCTGGACATCAGATATAATGATGTGATCAGGCCATCAATATCTCATTGTTTTCTGGACATCAGATATAATGATGTGATCAGGCCATCAATATCTCATTGTTTTCTGGACATCAGATATAATGATGTGATCAGGCCATCAATATCTCATGGTTTTCTGGACATCAGATATAATGATGTGATCAGGACATCAGATATAATGATGTGATCAGGCCATCAATATCTCATGGTTTTCTGGACATCAGATATAATGATGTGATCAGGCCATCAATATCTCATGGTTTTCTGGACATCAGATATAATGATGTGATCAGGCCATCAATATCTCATGGTTTTCTGGACATCAGATATAATGATGTGATCAGGCCATCAATATCTCATGGTTTTCTGGACATCAGATATAATGATGTGATCAGGCCATCAATATCTCATTGTTTTCTGGACATCAGATATAATGATGTGATCAGGCCATCCATATCTCATTGTTTTCTGGACATCAGATATAATGATGTGATCAGGCCATCCATATCTCATTGTTTTCTGGACATCAGATATAATGATGTGATCAGGCCATCCATATCTCATTGTTTTCTGGACATCAGATATAATGATGTGATCAGGCCATCCATATCTCATTGTTTTCTGGACATCAGATATAATGATGTGATCAGGCCATCCATATCTCATTGTTTTCTGGACATCAGATATAATGATGTGATCAGGCCATCAATATCTCATTGTTTTCTGGACATCAGATATATTGATGTGACCAGGCCATCAATATCTCATTGTTTTCTGGACATCAGATATAATGATGTGATCAGGCCATCAATATCTCATTGTTTTCTGGACATCAGATATAATGATGTGATCAGGCCATCAATATCTCATTGTTTTCTGGACATCAGATATAATGATGTGATCAGGCCATCAGTCTACTATGGACACACTTTCTTGTTATTTTAACTTTTGACAATTATGTAGCAAGTTTTACAATTAATGTAATAATTTTTTTATTTCATTAATAAATAATTGATGTTTAGCATTTTATATTTTATAAAAGAATTATACACACCTGATCTGATCTGTTTGTCAAGGAAAACAAGCTTTCCATTCTCACTAGTTTTAAGTCTTAAGTATTGGTACAACGAGTTTCTATAATTTGACTGAAGAAATACAGCTTTCCCAGATTTTGTTTACATAAGTGATTTCTTTTTTCAGTGACGTTCGACGGTAATTGGATAGTGGAGGACCCCCCAGTCTGAAGTTTGGTTCATCAATGCTGTCATGGAATACAACATTTACACCATCATAATGCCACCAGATCTGATCACCAGGGATAATGAAATCTGCTATTCTTGCCAAATGAGATTGAACAACTGATGATTATCCTGATAACAGTTTCTTTGTGAAGAGATTTTTCCTGTGTGATAGACGCTTAGCTTGACGACTGGTGGTTGAGTATTGCTTTGCAAATGAGTCATATCTATCATCACTTTTCTGTTGAACATTGTATCGTATAATTGTATTGTCAATTATCCAACCGGGTTTCCTATTTGTTGTAGTTTCCTCGTTTCTCCTTAAGCTTCATGTTCGCATAAAATTGATTTAGTATTAATAATCCGGTACACTTCTGGTAAAAGAACAACTAAATAAAGGCAACTAAACTGTGGAAATGACAACTATACAGTTTTCTGGTGACTATTTTCACTTGTATTCCTATTACAGATTTTTTTAATACTCCAAATAAAAAGTAAGGTTATACAACCGTGGTGATCTTTTCTCCTCTGAGCTGTATGCAAAGTTGATTATTTTAACGAATTCTCAAATAAGGTTAATTGTATCTTCAGAAATTTTATTATGCTGTTATTCAGTTGATACATAATGTGCTAGTTGTATAGCAAAATGCCTTGCGTCAGAACCCTTAATTTGACTTTTATTCTCAATGGTCTTTGAACAAAAAATTTCTTATTCAGCTTTTGTTTCTTTATTTTCTACGTGGTGGGGTATTTCAGTAATTATGTTTTGTACGATGTTACATATAACATGTAATGGTTCACAGGGCATTACTTCATAGCCTTCAATATTCATTTCCGTTGATGTTTTATCGGGCTGTGTAATTAGTATTGCAAGGGGGTCTACATACTCCATGAAGTACTGAGGTTAGCTCTTACTGTAATCTGGACTTTAAATTCATATGAAAAATATCATACCTCCTTTCTTCAAGCTCAAATCTGTCTTTATGCAAAAAAAATAAAACCTTCTAAGGCTGGTTCTTTCCCCAATCCATACAATTGTAGGAAGGTTCATCTTAATCTAGGTAATCTGTGTAAGGGTTTTCTGAGTCGGCGCTTCTTACCACATGAACATCAGACGCATTGTTTACTATGGCTGACAAGATTATGAGACAGTGTCACATACAGTGTGCATTAGATCTTTTAAATAAAAGACAAGGTGCAGGTAAAACAAAAAAGTTGATGTCTTTTTCTGTATGTGTTAAATTTAAGTGTTGTGGTTCTGTTGTGTCGTAGTTCTCTTATATTTGAGGCGTTTCAGTGTGTAACAAGGATGTTTTTTTTTAGCTCAATCGATTGATGAATTTCGACCAGCAGCATACTACAGTTGCATTGTTTTGGTCTGAGAAATTGTTTATTGAAGCCAAATCAGAAGTTCATTGTTTCAATAGAGGGATGTAATAATCAATCATAAGTTAGTTAACATAATTTGTGGATTGGTCTCTTCAATTTGTTTATGTTTATGGATGTATCCTGTGATGTGGATGATTATAAGAGCACTTGAAAAAGCAAAGGACTTTATTTTGAATTATTTGTTTTTTATCATCAAAAACTGTTTTTTCCAAAAATCCACTGTTAAATTGGTGTAAGAGAAACAAACAACATGTAAAACTTAGTTTTTAATTTCTTAAAATATCAAAGCCAATATTCTTTATACATACAAGGCATACTCTTTACTTCATCTAAACGAAATATTGATATTAAGGGGAAATCCAATACACCAAAGTTTTTTTGGATACAATTGCTTTTAAGCAATCTGTAGACTTTAATCATTGACTCAGGGTCATGCCTTTTCGTCAACCGTTGTATTCTTTATTATTATTACTTGCCTACTTATTGTTCCCCAAGTCACCCTTAGGGGGGGTTGTTAACCAACCTGGTTAAATGTAGAACAGTTAACAATAAGGAGAGCGGTCAAGTTAAAATTCTCTAGAAAAAAGTAAAAGTGGTCGAATGTAAGAGGGACGAAAGATACCAGAGGGACTGTAAAACTCATATATCGAAAATATACGCCATGTCTAAAAATGGAAAAAAAACAAATAACAGTACACATGACACAACATATAAAACTAAAGAATAAGCAACACGAACCCCAACAAGGGGTGATTTCAGGTGCTCCGGAAGGGTGAGAAGATCCTGCTCCACATGTGGCACCCGTCGTGTTGATTAAGTGATAAGAAATAAGGTAAATAATCTTAATTCGATAGGTCACATTCATCAAAGGGATTGTAGTTACGGCGAAAGGAACATACTGGACATCATGTGTTAAATGGTTTTTCCATAACGGTAAACATAATCGTGATGTCGACCGTTAAATTAACGAAGGGATGATTTGAACTTAACCATTGACACTCTTAGTTTAATAACTTCCTTCGGAGCAGCAACTCTATATCAAGAAACTCATGATAGGAAATTCGAGCACGGGAATATCGTATCAATTAGCTTTTTTTTTTTTAATCCCTTTATTCCTGTAGCAGGATTAAATGATTTTTTTCAGTGATGCTTTTAATAAGCATGTAGCAGCTCGTAGCGACTCTACATGAGCGCCTTCTGCTTGTTCATATGTAGTGTATGGTCATGGGGAGTTTTTTTTCTGGTACAAAAGTAGAGGTGTGACATGGAGTTGAATTTACCATGTCTATGAGGGCATGAGCTACAGCCAAAGACTTAGTGCCAGCCTTCGCCACCCCATTCCATAACAAATCTTTGTTGCCCTCTGTTTGTTTTTCATTTTCTTTTAATTTTTATCTGTTACTCTCTAAGGCTGTTTGCCTGTCATGTTTTGGGATTTTTGATAGATTTTTGAAATCATAGCCATTTGTAAAAGTGTTATACAATCTGATTTTTTTAATTGTTGATAGTTTTTGAGAACTTATAACTGGTCAATGATAAACCTATGAAAAGTCTAGAGAGATATAGAATAATAGGTAGTTTTGTTTTTGATACTGACTATATCATGTGGAATATCTAGATGAGCCTGTTAGGGCGAGTTAAGATATTCCACATGATATAGTCAGTATCAAAAACGAAACTACCTACTACTAGTATTCCGTTTATCGGTAATTATGACGTCAGGTAATGTATTGCCTAATATTTTCAGTGATACAACAAGTACTTTGATACTCGAAAATATTAGGCAGTAATATCAAAGGGAAATTCTAATGCAACAATGTAACTTTCATTTTGATTGGATAACGTCACTTATCTCCATGGCATCAATCAATAGTGATGCTATGAGATAACAATATTGTATTAAAGCTCCGATGGCATCAATTGGGGATTTGATGGTCACAAATACAAGTTAACTGCCTCTGCTAACGCGTCGCTAGTAAACTTTATTTGCAACCATCAAATATCCAATTGATGCTGTCGGAGCCTAAAATACAATACAGTTATCTCCTAAATATACGAATTACTGATAAATCATTTTCCCACCAAAATCCTATGGCTGATATCTCAAATACTAGCACATTTACTCCTATATTTGTTTTGATTTTAGATTCTTTAATCAATCCCTATCAATATATACTAGTGTTATGGAAAGATATTTATTTTGAAATTTAGCAACAAACTTCCTTAAATGGGAATTTATATTGATGTAATTTTTATCTTGTCATGTAAAATAGAAAAGACTTAATTTTTTAATAAGCAAAACTGTCTTTGATTTATATTCTAACATGACGATATAGAAAAGCAATTCAGTATGTATTTCAGAACTTGGTAACAATAAAAATTGTAATGCAACATCATTGAGATTAAATAATGTCACCAATTTTCATTGCATCAATTCATAATTTTGCCCTGAAAACATACATGACATGATGAATTGTATTTTTTATAAAAGATTTCTAGCCTTTTCATTAGAAAAGAGAACCATATTACATTTTAAACTATGATGAATTCTTTTGGTTATGAAATGATCGCAATATGCCTGTTTAACTGACTCCACAGCAAACTTCATTTGCTACCCATTAAATTAAAAATTGTTGCAGTTAGAGCTTAAAATACTCTCTGAGGGATTTGTTCCAGAAATCATATGATGCATCAGAAAAATGCTAAGGGTGTTTTGATTTATTTTTATATCTAGGTTGGAGGGGGAATTGCCTTCACTGCAATACCTGCTATTGATTGACATCTTGCTTAAACTGTATGTTTCATGGTTTTATATGAGCTAGTAGACTGATAAAAGCAATATTTTTTTCAGTTGTATATTTTTAAGTTTAATGTTGCCTGAAAAAGTTTTCATTTTAATTATAGAAGAAAGACAACTCTCATAAACCTTACAAATGGATGAAATTCTTGCAATTTTGTTTTCAACAAGATCAAGTAGAATCATTTTATGTCCCACCTATGATAGAAGGGTTCATTTTATTTTCAGGGAACGGGTCTGTTAAGTTCATTAAACCTGCATAAGACTAATTTTTTGTCTAGTCGAATTAGTACCCATATACTTTTTTTGCTTTTAAAATGCATTTTAACTTTGAGTTGTTGTGTTAATAAATGCAAATTATGCTTTCTTGAGATTAAAAGCAGTGACAATCTGACATTTTTAATATATACAGTGATCACATTAATCAATGCATGTGAAAGTTTCTGAATGTACATTGTCATTTTTTTTTTTTTTACTTTTACAATTTGTACAGTGCAATGAATTGGAACTATTTTTGTTTTTTCCTCATTTGAGGATGCATGTTGTGACAGGATGTTACTTGACTCTGTTGATAATGGTTTTATGCATTTGATCTTATTTTATTTTTAATAATTCAATTGTTATCATGTTTAAAAACATTGGTTGCTTTTAAAAATGAACAGATGTGGTATGACTGCCAATGAGACATGGTTGATAAAATATTATTGACAACTATTTAGTGTTTGCATTGTATATGGTTGATACGTTAGTATTTATAACTATATTTAGCGTTTGCATCAAAGTGAAATATATTTAGCTGTTTGTTTTGATTATTTATAAGATGCAGCAATTGTTATTTTTCTTTTATTAGAATTTCATTTATACCTTATCGTAGTAGGTTTATTATAAAGATCTACTTGTTAAGATAAGGAGATGTGGTTTGATTGCCATTAGGATATCTATCCACCAAAGTTCAAATGAAGTGGATGAAGTCAAATGTTAGGCCTACAACAATACATGGTTTTTCTTTTTAAATATAGATATTACGATATACATGATTTGTACCTTCTTTATTAATTGTATTTGATGTGATTCTGGTTGGAATGATTTTTATCCCAATGTTGATCACACCAGTATCTAGCTTTTTCTTGACAATTGATTTGATGTTGTTGGCTGTTTTTACTGATGGTATAGATGTTCGCTTGGTCAATCTTTTTTTGGCAATCTCGTCCACTGACTCTTGATTGAGGGTTGAAGCTGTGTATATTGACAGCATTGTCTTGAGCAAACTGTTTTAAATCTTGTCCACCATTTAGTGGGCGGATACCATTTTTATTTAATACATTATATTTTCTTGCCAGATACTGCCAGTTAACTTTGCTCCCTGGTGTAGTTGATTTAACTTCGTCTAGGAACATATCCTGGTCAAAAGTGTAGGACGTAAAATTGCCATGGTGTGTTTTGGGTATATTTTTTCCTTTTTGTTCTTTTTGTACCCTATTCAACATAGAGGTTTCTGCCTCCTCATGACTTATATGGTATGCAGAAAGTCTGTCCCTGTCATACTGATTGTATGATTTACCCGAAGATAAAAAATTCTTGACATCAGCATCATTTGCAGCTATTTGGTTCATGATTTTAGTGTTGTTTTCTTTATTGGATGTGGTTTCTATTTTTCTTTTTTCCAAATAACTCTTTTTTGGTGTTAATTTCAATATCTTTGATACAGATTTTGTTAAATCAATACCAAGTTTTTTTCTCTGCTATAGGAGATAAAATTTGTACAAAGTTTTGAATTTCATTTTCGACGCCCTTTGATGTTGATAAAGAATTCTCCAATATAGTATCTGTTATATTGGTACATAGCTCAACAAGGTATCTGTTCTTGCTTGGATAAGAGCAGTGGCTTGAGGCAATGTCTGAATTAGTAACAAGACATGCTTTGCAATCATATATTGTATGGTTATTCTTTTTTTGTAGAGTTAACTTGTCCCATGCATATAACGAAAAAGACTTTATATATTTGGTCTTGTCCTGAGTCTTGTTTGGATTGGTGGTAATTTCCTTTTCAAGTTTAGGAAGACTACGTCTGAATTTATCAAATGAGATTGCCATTTTTGGACACCCAGTAATATAATTAATGTAGGAGTGGAATCTTTGAGCTGGACTGATGGTGGTATCATATTTAGGAGCTGAAGGCGTTTTTAGATGTTCTTGCAATTGAGGTTTAGACTTCCCATCCCAGTATTTTATAGATTCCTTGTCTTTTGTAGATCTTGTTATTAATATTTTAGCAAAGTTGCATGTATTCATAATGGATGTGTAGTCTGTTTGTCTGCCATCTTGATTCCAATGAATATTCATAGAAAATTTACATTTTTTAAATATTTTGTAAAAAGAAATGTTTACTGTAGTTCTTCTTATTTTGTACACAAATTTGTCATAATGTATTTGAAATAAATAAAAAATTGAAAAAGATTTGAATGGTTTTTTTTTTATATGAGGTGCATTGTGGAGGAGAAAGAAAAGGCAAGTTCAAATGTTAGTGAAAAAGTCAACACAATTATGAATTATATACATATTGTTTTAATTTACTAACAAAACATTTAACAGATTTTTTTCAAGAGGTAGTTTGAAACGAAATTGTCTGCATACTTCCATTCCATCAACACCATCAACATCATCACCATATGTCCCTATTGGTGCCTCTTGGAGTTCTACAAAAAATAAACTGGAATTAAAAAAAAATGAACTAGCATGTTAACACTTATTATTGATCAAACAAATCAGAAATCATTCATACAAAAGAAGAAAAAAAAATGGGGAAAAACGTCAAATGTCAAGAGGGGCAAACAGGGAATTGGTGTATATATTTGTAACCAGATAGCTTATGCATGAGTATTCAATAGTTTTAATGCATGGTAAAAAAAACTCCATTAAGGTAAGTTAAAATAGTATAAAATACAAATGATTAATGCAGTAAAAAATATATATCAACAACACACCATACAGTAGGGTATTGTAACCCCTTAAAGAGCCCTTGGTTCTACTGAAATTTTTAACTTTGTAAGAGGTTTTGTTTTTATAGGTATATTTTAAATATTTTGTTAAAATATTCTCAGAGATCTTGTTCATCTAGTACAACAAATGATTGGAAGTTTTTATCAATAAAAATCACGTTTTGTGGAGACTTGGCAAACCGGATAATGAACCCGTTGACGGACAACGTTTACAATTTGTCACGTCATCCAAACGTTTTAAAGTTCATGTTTACCTTTTATATTGTCAATTAATTAATGAACACGGACTAGAACAAGGGCATACTAACATTCTATTTTAGAAATTCTTTTTCTGTCTGGAAGAGTATAGTTTTTAACAATTTCTTGCATAGTGGCAAAGAATGCATCGATACGGGTTTAGTCTAGAAATTGAAACGAAAGGGAGAAAATCCGTCTTTTTTAGCTTGTTGCCATTTCGGCTCATCTTTTCACTTAAACAATCGGTCAATCTAGATAATTACTATATAAATTCTTTTAAATGTACTTTTGGACTTATAATCTTTTTTTCAGAATCCATGTACTTCACAACATCAACTTGTAAACGAGGGACTGATGGAGATTGCAAAGCAGTTAAATTATACCCCTCAGAGTTACATGGGCGAGACTGTGAAAACGTATTCACACCTACATTTGGGGAGTGTTACAATTGAGGACAGACCCCGCCATGAACAAGGGAACAGCTGTAATTTATGGTGGATAATGGAGACTATATCAAAAATATGTCACGAGGGAAATTTCATTGTGCGTTTACAAACAAAACCAAACAGGGGATCCCTTACACCTAGTCAGTCGTTTTAGCCAACCTAGAACTTGTACACTTTGTACTTTTTTCACTTTCGATCTTTTATATCTGGGCGTCACTGGTGAGTCTTGTGTGGAAAAGGCGCGTTATTGGCGTATTGAATTTTATATAACTTCTCTTTATTTAAGGTATAAATTTACTGATATAGATATTAAGTTTTGTTTTTTTAAAGTCAATTAGTCATATTGGTAGTGCATTTAAAGTTGTGTGATTTTCAGAAATTATTGTTCAGTTGTATTCTTCAGCTTACCTGCATGACCCCTTTTATATAAGAAAAAAAAGCTGATTCAATAGTGTATAATTGGATGAAATTTTACCGTAATTTGAAGACAAAATATCCTTACTTGTAATCTATTATCCATTAGATATGAAGTCTTGTGTTTATATTCTGTATATGACTCTTTTCAGAAATAAAGCAGTGTATAAGTGAAATGTTTTATGAAGAATATCCTTACAGACTGATACACTACAAAGTGGAAAAAGAATAGATCTTCCAGATAAGGTATGTTGTTGTAAAATGGAATTATTTCCTTAACAGTTGAGACATACAACTGTTGATAGCCCATTTGCCAAATTACAAAACTTCTCCCCTTTGTTAATCATAAACTGGGTCTACAGCCACTAAATTGGGTTTTGGCAATTAAAGAATGATAAGTTGAAAGTGATGTACCAACTGTTTTACTAATATTTTGTGAAATTAGGCCACTTTAAAAGAAATTCTTCCAAGACATAATTATAATTGTCTTTCAATGTTATTCATATTTTTGCCAAGAAACTGCATGATGATGCAGAGGTGCCAAGACCAGATGGGAAATGTTACAGCCGTGATGAACTGGTATCCACCAGCTGAGGATATTTACACCATGTACCCAGTTAATTCGCCAGCAGTATTGATGCAGTGGCGCATCTTGATAACACTGCTGTCACAGTTGTCACCAGCAAAGAGGGCAGAGTTCCGCAGAGTTGGTCTGATTTCGTCTTATCCCCCCTCCCGAATAGACAAAAATAAAGATTTTGTTGAAAAACAATAAAATAGTCTGAATTTTAACCAAGTCGGAGAATTATGGAGCCCAGGATTCGACAACCTAAATATTTAAATCAGATATGATAAATGTAACAATAAACAAATTGTTAATAAAAGAGGTGGATGTATTGGATGTAACCTCTAGGTTATATGCTCGTATTTACTGGGTTTAGTCCTACATGTATTGGATGTAACCTCTAGGTTATAATCTCGTATTTACTGGGTTTAGTCCTACATATGGAATATTCCATGTCTTGATTTCCACACTATTACATTCCACTGGATACTTAAGTTCATGGATAAAACCTTCTAAGAAAACCGCAAAAATTGGTATGTGAGGAATAAAAGTATTTTAATAGTAATTATCACTTTTGGGCTTCAACATATTCTGGATAAAAAAAAATCATGCACAGTTTTTACAGTAACAAGATACCTAAATATATGATTTTGATTTTTTGCAGAAAAGACACCTAAGAGGAAATGGACAAAGAAGTAGGAGGCTTTATGGATTTTTGTCAATAAAGCAATCTGTCAAAAAAGCCTCCTAAAAAAAAGTGAAGTGCAAAGGTTGCAAAAAGGAAATAGTTGCATAGCTGGATTAAAGTGGTTGAATGTGAAGCCCCAGATTTGGACAGATTTGATGGTCGTACTGACGGAATGGAAGAGGATATTTTGGACAAAAGGTGTGAAAATAACAAAGTGGTGAAATATGTGACGGATGCAATGTTTACGTTCATGCTTAAACATGGAAAAGAACCAAATTATAATAAAGTCTATAAAACAATCATTATGTTCTTTTTATAGTTATTTTAATCGAGTGTTAACACGGAATTTGGAATAAGCTTTCAGGGGAGTCTTCTCTTGTGCGATTTTATTTGTAGTTGAAACATTTAAACTTTTCGCTGGGCTCTTGACGAGTGTTTCAAAAGTTTAAGCTTACCTGGTACCTTTGATACCTATTTCGTAATGAAAACAGCATTGGAAAGTCATGGAGGCGTAAAAGGGACACAAGCATGTATAGTTTCTGTAAATCAAGAAGTAGAACCTTAGATTATAACTTATATTTCAGGTATCGGTACTTTCAACAATTTCACCTTTTTGGATGATGGAACTATTGTGAAGAAAGCATACAATGTTGGTATTGGAAAGAAGATAGGTAATTGAACACTTACAGATAAAAACCTTGAAGAAGAAAGAGTATATACATTTTAAAGCTTGATTATTGCTTGTATTTCTTTGAAATGTAAAAAAAATTTCTAATCCTTTTGCAAATCCCAGCGTCTATAAACTGAAAAAAAGGCGAGACATTTCAGCGTGTGCACTCTTGTTTTACATAAATAAGGCCGTTAGTTTTCTCGTTTGAATTGTTTTACATTGTCTTATCGGGGCCATTAACAGCTGACTATGCGGTATGGGCTTTGCTCAATGCTGAAGGCCGTACGGTGACATATAGTTGTAAATGTTTGTGTCATTTTGGTCTTTTATGGATAGTAATCTCATTGGCAATCATTCCACATCTTTTTTTATATATAGCCTCCAGGTGCGTGAATTTCTCACTGCATTGAAGACCTGTTGGTGACCTTCTGCTGATGTTTGTTCCATGCACTGTCGGGTTTTTGACTCTATGACAATCCCCATTTCTATTCTCAATTTTGTTTGTGATAAAATTTCCCTTTTAAATAATTTTGCGGGGATTGTTATTACCGGCGTGTCTGTTATTACAGGTTTTTTTTATAATTGTTAATCCATAAACATGACGGACATTGTTAATTTGTTTTTTTAATTGTTTGAAATACTAAGTGTTTTCTACCTCAGGCATAGATAAACTTAGCTGTATTTGGCAAAACATTTTAGGAATTTTGGTTCTGCATGCTCTTCAACTTCGTACTTTATTTGGCATTTTAAACTTTTTTGGATTTCGAGCGTCACTGATGAGTCTTTAGAAGCGCGTCTGGCGTATATATTAAATTGAATCCTGGTATCTATGATGAGTTTATTTACCTCAAGTTGATAATCTTTTTTATTGGTGTTTATATTGTATCATCTCGGTTTATTTTTGGTTATTTGAAGTCTGATTTCAGGTTATATGAAATAAATTGAAGCTTTAAAAAATACTAGTATTAAAAGATATGCAAGATGCTTTATTTTGTTAATTTGCTGTCTTTGAAAATATATTACATCATAATTGATTTAAGCAAAAATATTTGAACACATAACAGTATAAAACTTTTTTCGCCAGTAAGCAGAGAACACATAACACAAGTGATCGTTAGACAGGCACATTTAATAATGATCGTGAGGCGGTAAACAGTAAAGGGAAATAACCCATCAATCATACATGTATAATCATAACACATGGTTTATTGATTGATTATTGGTTGCTTAACGTCCAGTGGCAAATATTTCATGCATATTCAAGACGCGAACAAGTTCACAATAAATGCAATAGGTAGGTTGATACAATAGAGGCCATCTAGGGCATGGGATGATGGTCGGAGTAATTTTGACCGCCACCGGAAAAGGAGGGTATATTGGATAGGGACAGAAATTTTGGCCTTGCAACAGGCCACCTACGGACCCCTCAAAGAGTTGTTGCAAGGGTTCTTAACGTGCAAAAAGCGGGGCTCTCTCTTTACACGAGGCATCGGATTTGACGTCCCCCTTCTGACCGGACTTGACTGCGAACTTGATATATCCCGCACAGCCAAACGGACGCCCCACTTCGGCAAGCGTTTTACTGCCGTTCGGGAGAAGAACAAGTGACCATATTTCTATACCCCAGTCACCCTTGGGGATGCATCATGACACATGGAGTAAGGGAAATAATACAGATTAATACATGCGACAATAAATACAATACAGTGGCGTTTTTCTTTTCTTTTTTTAAATTTGCTTCTGATACAGCAATACTTATTATTTGTAGAGTATCTTGAAATATTCATATTATTTGATTTGATACATAAGGGAGCTACCATTTCACTTTTTGGGGGGGGGGGGGGGGGTAGGATGAAATTTGAAAAAAATAGGCAAGACAGGTGTTTTTATTAAAAAAAAAGTCAGGATAAGACACTTGCAAATGAAAAAAAGTCAGGATGACAATTTATGTAAAAAAGTCAGGATAAACTAAAAAAATAAGCAGGACCGGATAGAGTGAAAAATAAAAAGGCAGGACAATTACAACTAAAAAAAATGCAGGACACAATTTTTCATCCTAGCCTCCTCCCCCCACAAAAATCAAATGGTATTACCGTAACTCCCTAAAATACATTTGTTGGTCAGATATTAACGTCCTTTAATTTTAAAAAGTTGTTAAGCGTACTGAGTAATGAAATATATAATAATCTCACAACGTATAAATGAATTGAATGATTATTATATTTTTGAAATCACTATCACTGTCAATTACTCAGAGACAGTTTCTTTAGTTCATTTGAGTTGATCTGATGATGCCCCCATTTTAAACTGGGATGTAAGTTCTAAAAAATAATTTCCTTGGTAAAGTGTCTGTTCACCGTTACTAACAGTTGATTGAGTCTGTGTTGATGCTTTTGTCCCTGCTACTGAAAAGGTATTTTCCTTATTATCTGAATAAGTAACTGAAATTCTTTTGTTAAACATAGCATAAGCTATGTTTTTTGGTTCCAAACAGGTTTTGAAGTACGACAGCTATCTTTTAACAATTTTGTGTTCTGTTCGTTGTACAATTTCGGTGTCTTGCACTCCATTGGCTTTTTTATTCTAGATTGAACCTTACCTTCTTTTCACTATGGACAGTGAATGTGTTAATGTTATTGGGTAGTCTCCGTGGCCATATCCTATATTAGTGAAGTAATTAGTTGTTCAATAGGGGGTAACTTTGTTTGTCATTATCATTGAATGACACAGGCCTTTAGTTTTATATGGGCTTAATCCTGCCTTCACTTTTATCGTGTTTAAAAATCTGACGATAATATGTTGGACAGCTTTATTCAGGAGATGAAGTGACAAATAATTTTTTTGGTACTTCACACAGGTACTGGAAAGTAAAGTTGTCGTTTACAGTATGAAGAGGTGCAACTAACGATATCTACATGAGATATATCTACATCATTTCCTGTGTTGAAGAATGGAAAAGCGGTAAAATATCTTCCCTCAAAACAACGTTATTAAGCTTATTACCTCAATAGTTTTAATCAATAGACAATGAAACTGTGAACAACAATCATCATTTTCAGGGGAAGGTGACAATTAATTACGGCATAATATTTGATTTTCATTTAAATCATCTTATTTTTATGATACAATCAATCACCCAATATAAAACGTATACATAAGTAAACCAGAAAATGCTGTTATTGACATAGATTTTTGAAAAAATGAAGATTACTTATCCAATCAACGAAATTTTTAAATCACAACAGAAAACTACTTCAGAATAAGTAATCCCATTTGAAGAAATTGATTTAGAATTATACAAACCCAATGCAAACTGTTCCTGTTTCATCATATCGAACAGTAGAATTCATTCATGGATTACAGCCATTGCAGAAGTTATTTATATAAAAGAAGGCAAAGGGAACAAAAATGTGGTTTGGACAGACACAACGGATAGTAACAATAAAATAGTACAAACAGAGTTGTCATTTCTGACAGTAATACCCTTGAATCAAAAGTAGTTGACTCAGATGATTTCTTGTACAAGGTTATAATATATTTGACAACAGGAAAAATTCTAACCCAAGGCAAATTATGGGAATCATTTTGTAAACATCAATTTGAGAAATGCAATTTACTTGTCAACGCACTTCTTAACTCGGATACATGTGTTTCTCACAAGACTGAACAGTTTGATATGAAATCTTCAACATCAATTGCTGAACATACAGGTAGTGTTACTTCAGAAGCACAATCTGGAGACGTAACAGAAGAAACTACACCAAAATGTATCAATAATGACATAGATAATTCAAACCTACAACTTTTTGTAAACACAGCCATAACCAGTGCAGATGTACAAAAACAATTTCATATCCCCAATAAAGATGTGAAAATTAATTCACAACGTTTTAAAAAGATCTATAACCAGAAAAGATCCCTTTTATCATAGATTTTCGTGTGAAGTCGTCCATCTACGTCAATATTGAGGAAAAGATCAAGGTATGAAGCAGTCCTTCTAGTATCAGTAGTATCCTTAATTTCAAGTTCACTGGGATATATGAGATGTAAGTAGTGGCTGAAGAATGGGTTGTTCAATGATAAAACATCATCAATATATCAGAAAGTAAAATTAAAGAATTTCGCAAGGTGCTTTTTCTTGTCGTCTTTTAGAAGGTTCTGGATAAATTCTGCTTCATACGAGTACAAAAACAAATCAGCCAGCACAGGGGTGCACAATTAGTACCCAATGGAATACCGACTGTTTGTGGAAATATAAATCCTCCAAACTCAACAAATATATTGTCGATCAAAAAGTCCAGCATTTTAATTAATAATATCATCTTCAGTATATTTTCTGGAAGATTCAGTGTGAATAGTAGTATATAGCGTAGAAAAATCAAAAGTTGTTATGTTGGTGCAAAATTGCAAAGATTGTGATTGAAGGTTAAGCAGTAATTCTTTCGAATTTTTGAGAATCCACATCTAGTTAACACCACTCTAAATTATATAGTGAAGGCTTAGTAATGGATGTGATGATGGACAACTTTAACAAATGAATTTATTTAACATATACGTTAGTCTTGAATATTTAATTGCAACACACTTATTAGTTCATTCTTGATAATTACCATTTATGATAAAGTAAAAGTTGATGAGTTTGTGGAATCACTCTTGTGTGTATAAGTCTAAATTGATCCACACTCTGCCTTTATTGTAATATTGATACTGGGCCTAGCGATAAATTCAAATTCTTTAATTTAAATGTTATTAGTTTAATTGAGCTACCCAAAATGATAGTTCTACCGTAAAACAAAATCAATATTTATTCTATAATGAAACTTCTTAAACCGATGAAGGGTATTGATACCTTGCATGAAAACTTATTAATCACCCATAGGCATAACAAAGGAATATTCATAAAAATATGTTTTGTTTAAATTCATTTGAATTTCAATTTCTTGTTTTTAAGATGTATTTGTAGTGACTAGATTTTCGTCTTATCTGTTTGTTGCTATTTTTCTCCTCAGTCTGGGCCAGTTAACTTATAAGTTTAATATATACCTGCTGTTTTTAAATCATCTTCTGGCAATCAGACATTGTGTTACTGTTGTCATCTGCTGTTTTATCTGGTTGGTGATCTGGTATATCACAAATATACAGGGCAAAGTTATCTTTATAACGTATTTATCAACCATGAATCCATTTCAAAGATGACACCAAGATCTATTTTATTAAAGGAATTATTTACCATTTCATATAATGTATCATACTTCAATTTTTATTTTACCAATACATTGGGTGAAATTGTTGAACAGGTCAAGATCTATCTGCCCTGAATTTTTAGATAAATCGGATAACCAGTTGTTAGGTTGCTGCCCCTGAATTAGTAATTTTAAGGAAATTTTGCTGTTTTTGGTTATTATCTTGAATATTATTATAGATGGAGATGGCTTAAAACATAAAAACCAAGGCATTTAGAGCAAATCTGGGGTTAAATTGTTTCTCAGGTCAGGATTTATCTGCTCTGAAATTTTCGGATCAGTCAGACATCCCAATGTTTGGTTGCAGACAAAATGGAGGTAACAAACGTTTTGCAAGATTTCAATATTATTTACACCTTCCATAAATGAACTATCCTTAAATTTGTCTTCAAACTCTTGCAAAGACCATGGGGATTTTTCATGTGTATTCAGTTGTGTTTACTGACTGGTACTTTGCATATGTTTAGGTGATATTTCATTTACCTCGTCTAAGTTTTCTTCCTAGGCTTCATCAAGTTTGTATCGTTTTTTGCACCATGATAAATCTTCCTCAGGCTTTGTATTTTCATGAAAGTAAAAATCATATACACCTGTTAGCAATAAATTGGCTGCTCTAGAATTGTAATTAACAATTCTGAGACTACTGGTTGAAACAGATCGACCAACAACAACGACTGTTAACACGTATGCCAGCTAAATTGGAAATTGGTGTTTTGAAGCAAGGGACTTTTCTGCTTTGAATCATAAATGTCAAACCGCACCATTTCCAAAGGTACACTCCTTCCACCAAAATTTACAATTATAAAAAATGAGCATGCATACACTGAATTTTTGTTTTATCTTTTTATTTAAAAAAGATCTCGATTGGAATTTTTAAAATATTTTACAATTAAATGTTACAAAGAGGGCGATACATTTCCAGTGGGTGATGATTTTGAATGCGAATATATAGTATGCGGAGAGTGCATGGACATTATACGAATAACATCAGCGCGTATTTAATATTACACCAGCCTGTTGACAAAATACTATACCCATTGGAAACTAACTTTTGTCAACAGTATTTATAGTTCATGTTAAATACGTACCTTTATGGATGTGTCCAGAGTGGCATTGAATTGAAACACTCCCTGTCACAGTTCCACCACTATGGATCTGAGGGAATACTTTGTAAAGCGTTCCATGGTGGTGACCACATCTTCCTGGTTACCGGCCTAGAATGTTACTTTAAAATTCTGGCCGGTAACCCTTTTTTCATCGGTCATTGTTTCAATTTGCAACGATGTTTTATCAGTCATTGTTCTCGGAGCAGTCTGAAAGTAAAATCGGATCATGAAATGCCCAGATAGCACTTGGATGTGGTCTAGGCAATCCGAAACTGTGCATAACTTTTGGGTTCTTTCTTTAGTGTAATACATACCTGTGTGTAAAGTGATCTGTTGCTTTGATGCACCGAAATGCATACTTTGAATTTCTGTTGAAAGCTTGCAAAGGAAGTTCTCAGCAAAATCAATGTGAATCAAAACTTCTTTTTACTTACAAAAAAAAATGAACGTTTATGGTAGGGTATTTATTCACTTCGTACAGATCTAAGGAGTAGTCGCGGTTACTAAACCGTCAAAGAAATCAACTACTTATTAAAATATCATGTGTTCAGATAAAATATCAGCGAGTTAAAAAAATGAATGATTAATTGGTGGTTTATAAACTAGAGATATATCAAATTTATTACGATACTTACTTTAACGAATCAACCCAAAGGGTGACTGGGGTATAGAAATATGGTCACTTGGTCTTCTCCCGACCGGCAGTAAAACGCTTGCCGAAGTGGGGCGTCCGTTTGGCTGTGCGGGATGTATCAAGTTCGCAGTCACGTCCGGTCAGAAGGGAGACGTTAAATCCGATGCCTCGTGTAAAGAGAGTGCCACGCTCTGTGCACGTTAAGAACCCTTGCAACAACTCATTGAGGGGTCCGTAGTTGGCCTGTTGCAAGGCAAAATGTCTGTCCCTATCCAATTTACCCTCCTTTTCCGGTGGCATTCCAAATTTCTCCGACCATCATCCCGGATGGCCTCAACCTACAAATTGTATTTATTGGGAACTTGTTCTCGTCCTGAATATGCATGCAATATTTGCCACTGGACGTTAAGCAAGCAACAATCAATCAATCAAAACTTTAACCAATCAGCCCGATATGGCAACTAGTTGGTCTTGGACCAATACACCAATCTTGCCCTAATCTATGAGGGTTGGCGCAATAAGCGCTTTAATGTGGGTCTCCTCAACTTCGAAAGGGGCTATTTCCATAATCTGGAATTTGATTTAAAAATAAAAGATATTTAAACGCAAGATCAACTTCACATAGTCATTAATATTTAATTGTGCTAATAATAAATAGATATCAATAATTCATAGAATTTTTCTTGTTATATTTGATTTATGTACTATTTAAAAATTATTGTCAACAAAGTATGGGGAACACATTATACTACTGGACATAATTAAGTGTTATATATTAACCTGAAGATCATGCACATCTGCTGTTGCTTTTCTCTTCTTTTGGCTGTAGCACCTGTAGGGACAGCATGGGATTCATTGCATAGGTCTAGTTGGGTTTACCATAATAGGTACTCCCCGGTTAATTAACTGATGGTGACTGTAGTGAAGGAGATGGCAGTAAAGAGTCAGATTGGCATTCAGGGGACCCTGTACCAGCTAAAACAAAGACAAAATAGCTCTTAAATTTAATGTCATTAGCCAATTAATACGGATTTTTTTTTAGTTCCATAACTTGGATAAGGGTATATACATTTTAAAATTTAGATCACAGATACGTTATGGAGTAGATCCCTCATTCTTGTTGATATCGGAAATTTTATTTCATATTTTTTTTGAAACTTCTGTTTCTATTTATTTGATATATTCAATAGTTTATCCATTGGTCGGAACAATAGTTATATGAAGGACAACACATATAAATTAGAGAAGGTCACGGGTTGTAAATGCTGCATTTTTTTCGTTAGAACTGTTGAAAACCCTAATAATACATAGAGGTAAATACTCATATTGGTTCCCGGAAAAAAATATTTTGTAAGCAAGTGTTAACTTGTTTTATTGCTTCCCACTGTCTTTTTTTTTTAGATGTTTGCTCCTTTTCAATATGTCCTTTATTTCTTGTTGACCTGGGCATTTCCTTTTTGACGTATGATTCAGATACGACTGGAAAAAGGACTGTATTTTTTCTTCTTCACTTCTTCTTCTTCATGACCCCTTAAGTTATGCACATTTGTATCACTAAAATTAAGGAAATTTATACCCCTCAAGTTCTGATATACACACAACCCCTATTAAAGTGTGCATGCTTGGCACCTTGGTGTTGGGTATAATTCAAGGCGGTATAAAATTTCTAATTTTAAGACGTTCTTCTCGCGGTAAATTTAAAACAACTACATACATTACTCCAATTGAGTACTTGACATGTTCGTATGGTTGGAACAAGTTTTATTCCACATTTTTCTTTAAGACATCTTTTTTCTATTTAAAAACTTTCCATATATTTCCATCAAATGCATCAGCCAAAAATTCAGATTCCTGTCTTCTTGATCGCCGCCATATCTCACATTTCTCTTCAAAATCTGGTTTTGTACAAACTAGACAAAATCTGTATTCTTGGTATTGCTATTTGAAGTTCTGATCTGGCTAGTCTCTTTGTGATAACAGATATAAATTGTAATATAAGGAATTGTTCACGGTTCCCATGAAGAGTTTTGATATATCTTCTATCATCTCACTGTCTGTTGACAAAGACAATTATCAAAGTTATATCAAAACACGATGAAAAGATGATCAAGTTACCAGGATTATAATTACCTTTTTAGTTCAATATCTCCTATAATGTACATAATCTGCCAAATATGAATTAAGAAGCATATCTCTTGTAAACTGTTGCAAGGCAAAGTTTCTGTCTATCCAATATACCCTCATTTTCCAGTGGCAGTCTAAATTTCCCCGACCATCATCCTCCATTACAACAACCTACAGATGGGTGCGGTCCCAACCTTGACAAAAGTTAACTTAGAGTTAACTTGTTGACTGCTTTCTAAGTTAACTTGAGCATTTTTAAGTAGTTAAGCAAGTTAACTTCGTAGTTGGTGGACCAGACCTACGGTCTGCTTTTTCAGGACTGCTGCAGACCTATCGACAAGTCTGCTCCAGACCAGACCTGTGGACAAGTCTGCTTTGGACCAGTCCTGAGGACAGGTCTGCCCCAGACCAGACCTGTGGACAAGTCAAGTCTGCTTTTGACCAGTCCTAAGAACAGGTCTGCCTCAGACCAGACCTGTGGACAGGTCTGCTCCTGACCAGACCTGCTTTTGAACAGACCTGTGGACAAGTCTGCTATTGACCAGACCTGAGGACAGGTCTGCTTATGACAGTTTATCGTTATAAGAGTTTTCATATCAGACTTGAATTTTAATTAAAATACGTAAACAACAGTTCGCATTGTTTTTCCACAGATCTCATTTATTATTTACTCGCTAGACTTTACTAGATATCATACAAATTCTCTTTTTTTTTAATTTGATATACATGTATTCTTAAATGAATAGAAAAATGCCTATACAATCACATAGAGTGTTTTTTTTTTTTATTAGAAGGCGGATAGAAAGGTTGTCCAACGCTTCGGAGCAATATTCACGGGATATCAACAACATTGTCGACGTTGCTTCGTTCCCCGTTTTTTTACCTGTCTCTTCCTTAATTTTACTGTGCATGTATATTTCATTGTTATTCAACTTGTTTGCATTGGATTAACTATTCTATTTTCCGCAGAATATTCTAACAGAAATTGTACAGTGTCCGTAAGCATACGGTGTGGTAAAATTATCAACAATCTCGTCAAATTCGTCAGATTGATCAAGAGATTTGTCTTTGCCGATTAAGGTTTATGTACCCTTCTGTAGCCATTTTTGTACGAATTTTTCAAACTTCAATTGTATCAAAACTACAGATATAATAATTAATAGAGATAGGCCATTTTGTACATATTCCAAGGGGAAACTTGATGCAAAGCATTATTTTTAACTGTTCCGTTGCATTTAATAAAAAAGAGGACTTTGTGGCAAATAAATCAAGATTTTTATAGAGAAAAAAAAATACGGAATATTTATCAAAAAGTTCTTGGTATCTTCCGATGAACTGTTTAAAAAAAATTGTCGGCATTTCTATGGGAACGAACTGTGCGCCTCCACTTGCCGACCTCTTATTTTCAAATGAATCAGAGTTCCTTCAGACTCTTGTCAAAACAAGAAGATCAAAGAAGCCGGGTTATTTAATTTCACTTTCAGACATATTGATGATGTTCTTTCCATTAACAGTCCGAACTTTTCTGATTGGGTTCCATTAACATACCAACCAGAACTAGAAATTAAAGAGTAAAATTGAAACAACCATAGCTTTATTTAAAAAAATCAGCCTTTTCTCAGTAACATTTTTTTTCCAGTATGTTTACTACTTTTTGATATTCATTCAGATTTTACCTATATTGATTATTTTCAACATTTTACTGTACATTTGACACCTGTTTTGATGATGTAACCTAAAATCGGTCATTTGAACAAGACAATTATCTAATTTGTTTTTACAAATGTATTAGAAGAAAAATTGAAACAACCATAGCTTTATTTAAAAATTTCAACATTTTCTCTATAACATTTTTTTCAGTAAATTTTACTACTCTCTGGGTATTCATTCTGATTTTTCAACATTTTACTGTAATTTTATTTTTTGATAATTTATTTGATCGAGATAAATTTTTAATAAGTATTGACAATTGTTTTTGAAGTAAACTTGAACCAACCACAGCTTTATTTAAAAATTGCAACATTTTTTCGTAAATTTTACTTCTTTTGCGAGATTCATTGAGATTTGAATTATATTGATAAATTTTAAACATTTTACTGTACATTATACAACTTTTTTAATTATTGTATATTATATTACCTTAAATCGGTCATTTGATCAAAACCATTTTTTTTAATTTGTATTGACAAATGTATTGGTAGTAAAATTAAAAAAAAAAAGCTTTATTAAAAATTTGAAACATTTTCTCAGTAACATTTTTTCCAGTAAGTTTTACTACTTTTTGGATATTCATTTAGATTTTACCTATATTGATAATTTTTCAACATTATACTGTACATTTGACACCTGTTTTGATAATTAATATCCCCAAGGGTGACTGGGGTATAGAAATATGGTCACTTGGTCTTCTCCCGACCGGCAGTAAAACGCTTGCCGAAGTGGGGCGTCCGTTTGGCTGTGCGGGATGTATCAAGTTCGCAGTCACGTCCGGTCAGAAGGGGGACGTTAAATCCGCTGTCTCGTGTAAAGAGAGTGCCACGCTCTTTGCACGTTAAGAACTCTCTGAGGGGTCCGTAGGTGGCCTGTTGCAAGGCAAATTTTCTGTCCCTATCCAATATACCCTCCTTTGCCGGTGGCAGTCCAAATTTCTCCGACCCAGATGGCCTCTATTGTATCAGCCTACCTATTGTATTTATTGTGACATTGTTCTCGTCCTGAATATGCATGAAATATTTGCCACTGGACGTTAAGCAACCAACAATCGATCAATCAATCCAGTAAGTTTTACTACTTTTTGGATATTCATTTAGATTTTACCTATATTGATAATTTTTCAACATTATACTGTACATTTGACACCTGTTTTGATAATTGCATAAGATGTTACCTTAAATCGGTCATTTGATCAAGACAATTTTTTGACTTGTATTTACAAATGTATTAGAAGTAAAATTGAAACAACCATAGCTTTATTTAAAAAATTTAACATTTTCTCAGTAACATTTTTTTTCAGTATGTTTTACTTCTTTTTGATATTCATTCAGATTTTACCTATCTTGATAATTTTTAACAATTTACTGTATATTTGACAACTTTTTAGCTCACCTGTCCCGAAGAGACAAGTGAGCTTATGCCATCAATTTAGATACTAGATAGCAGAAGATGTGGTATGAGAGTCAATTAGACATCTACATCACAATTTGTAAACTGAACCATTATAGGTTGATGATGCTTTTTCAGAGCCTTGGACGATATGTCTGATGAGAATAGCTTCATATCTCATACTTTATAAGCCGAAGGTCAATTATATGTGGTGTATGTAATGATTATAATGATAACATGTCAGTCTGGCAGGTTTCAGATATCATTGAATTCAGTTTTATTGTTCATTTAAGTGTTTATAAATAAAAATTACTTTGCATTTCAATATTGGTATCACTTTGTCATCATTGTTGTATGAAGACACCTGATTTCCAGACAATAACTTTAGTATAAGTGTATGGATCTTTTAAATATTGTACCACAAAGTTCCATACTATCTCAGAAACCTATGCTCTGGCAAATCACAATATAATTTCAGAGATCTGTCGTGTCGATACTTGGGGGTGTTTTGTATCGTGCTATACTTGATAACTTTTTGCCGCTGGACCTTAAATATAATGGATACAAATTCAGGCTATATCTTTATTCTTGCTATCAAGTGACCAAGTGAAACATCATGAACATTTAATTACAATTGTACATACATTATGAATTAACGATATCAAAATAAAAGAAACATACATGCATATAAAGAACCTTATATATAAACTCGGACTTTTCTTGAACTGAATTTTAATGTGCGTATTGTTATGCTTTTACTTTTCTACACTGGTTAGAGGTATAGGGGGAGGGTTGAGATCTCACAAACATGTTTAACCCCGCCGCTTTTTTGCGCCTGTCCCAAGTCAGGAGCCTCTTGCCTTTGTTAGTCTTGTATTATTTAAATTTTAGTTTCTTGTGTACAATTTGGAAATTAGTATGGCGTTCATTATCACTGAACTAGTATATATTTGTTTAGGGGCCAGCTGAAGGACGCCTCCGGGTGCGGGAATTTCTCGCTACATTGAAGACCTGTTGGTGACCTTCTGCTGTTGTGTTTTTTTATTTTGGTCGGGTTGTTGTCTCTTTGACACATTCCCCATTTCCATTCTCAATTTTATCTGTATATTCCAAAATCATCTTTTAACAATGGAACTAACTCTCATCTTTACATTCTTTAAATATATATATGAAATTAGAGTTAACACTCAATTTGGATAGTCCCTGACTATTTTCATACTAAATACTTTATTATAAACCTTTAACAATGAACATTGTAAAATTGTATTTCTCATTCTCATATATAATCTTCACATTTCAAGCTCAAATTGAACTGGCAGTATATTTTATTTCTTATAAAAATTAATAACTTATATTATAAAATGCATGATCAATTAAGGACTTTCGAGCAATATATATTTACTTATATTTTTGCATTCTTAAGTAATAAACATTATTTTATAGTCCTAGTATCCCGTTGACATAAACATTTTCTCTTGTTGATCCAAGCTATTTATTTTCGCCTTCCCAAGACTTGCAGCTTATCGTTCAGTTTCCTGAATATCTTAGAGTTGAACTTATCTATAAATATCATTTTAAATATTCCTTTGGTTCTTATTATTTCTAAAATTGTTTTCTTTAAACGAGTATCGTTCTAAACAATATCAAATTATGTCCCTTTAATATTATAAAATAAAACCAATAGCTGCAAACATGTAAACTTTACGGAACTTATCATATGCTTAAATTCTTGATTAAATTACCTAATATTCAACAAACCTATAAACTTTACAAATTATATATATATACTTATCGTAACTGAATAAGTTCTTTTACTTTAATTTGATTTAACAAAAATAAATCCATTAAGAGTTAAATTATTATTCGTAATTAATTGTTAACACTTATACTTTACATACCTTAAATATAATGGACACAAATTCAAGCTATATCTTTATTCTTGCTATCAAGTGACCAAGTGAAGTTTATTATCAAAATTTATCCCTTAAAACCTTTTTTCCACGTGGTCACCCAAAGATCAACCTAAATTTGTTTGTCCAATCAAAAGATAATTTATTCCTCAATTTAAAATTAATTTGAGTTACTCCTCCCTAAAACCTATTATACAATAGACGATTATTTTTTTTTATCAAATAATCGCTTTGCCTTCGGCGGGACGCTATCCCTATTGATAATGATTTATTGTCTAAAATGTGCCCCTTTTCATAATTATTAAAGCTTAATTTATTTCAGGGGGATTAACATGTCACAATCTTTTTGATAATGTTTTCTATAATTTCCTGTTACATAACATTGCGTTGTAACTTGGTTTAAAACTTTTTAAATCAATTTTATCATGTTTCTCTTAAAATATGAACCTCTTTATTTAATTGTAAATTTAACAAGTCTTTGTTCTATCTATTGAATATACTTTCATTTATTAAATATTCTTCTATTCTATTTTGAACGAATATTTTCTACGTCACAGATATATCAAGCTTGTATAATATATCTAACTGTCCCCAATTGTTCAGAGTTCAACTTTGGGATTGTATCAAGCTGCGCCCTGCAGAGCATTTTGTTGTATTTTAGTCTTGACTTTCAAATACTCGGAGTAAAAGCTCCGCTGTTTTAAATCAATTAGATCATTGTCTTGTGCATGTTTGTTTTGCAGATATCACCTTATCTGGACCTGATTTTCATGGTTCATTAGTAACATTTTGTGCTATGCTAATTCATTTATGGAATGCGTGTATGGATCTGTCTGGGTATAGAAATATGGTCACTTGATCTTCTCCCGACCGGCAGTAAAACGCTTGCCGAAGTGGGGCGTCCGTTTGGCTGTGCGGGATGTATCAAGTTCGCAGTCACGTCCAGTCAAAAGGGGACGTTATATCCGATGCCTCGTGTAAAGAGAGTGCCACGCTCTTTGCACGTTAAGAACCCTTGCAACATCACTTTTGAGGGGTCCGTAGGTGGCCTGTTGCAAGGCAAAATTTCTGTCCCTATCCAAAATACCCTCATTTTCAAGTGGCAGTCCAAATTTCCCCCGACCATCATCCCAGATGGCCTCTATCGTATCAACCTACCTATTGTATTTATTGTGAACTTGTTCTCGTCCTGAATATGCATGAACTATTTGCCGCTGGACGTTAAGCAACCAACTATCAATCAATCTTGTAATAAAAAAGGGGGGTCAGTTAGTAGATCATGACAATACCCTCTGTTTTAAGTGAGATCCTCTGAACTTCAAACTTATATAAAGGCATAACATTAAGACTGCTGACTCTGTTTATGATGCGAAAATTTTCTATCCATCTATATGGATCATATCTTCTAGCTTTAGTATCTCGGTATTCTCTGCTGTCTCTATGATTGTCCCTATTTTCTCTATTGTCTTTATCTGCAGTCTTTTTTTTATTATTGTGCCTTAACCACCTTTTAGTTCATTAGCCATCTTATTGAATGCCTTGGTTTGCCCCCCGACCATTTAGGTTAGTTGTTTCACATTTTCTTCCCCTAGTTTAAAGCTCTTCTATCTATACTATTAAACGAGAAGACCTCATTTTGTGTGTCGCTTCTCTTCCTTCCACAATAAATCAATCATCATGCCTCTGTGTTCTATAGGTAACATCCATAGTCGCATTTGTCGTCCATTATTATGATTATTCAGATTGTGTTATTTTGGAAGAAAAACGACAAAAAAGGAGTCCGAATATGAGTAGGTGGGTCATCAGGTGCAAAAAGCGTAAATTTTGCCGATTTTTGTCCCTTCTCTTGACCCAGAAGACCTGGGGATGCCGGTTAAGGTATCCAAAAATGGGTTAAATGAAAAACAGGAGGGGGAGAATGCAATTTCCAGCCACTGACTTATTTCGAGAGCGATTTATTTTACACAATAGAAACATTTGGCATTGTAAGATGTTGAAATTATAAATAATTTATTAAATTTATAAATGCTAGTAAGACATTTTTACACAACCCATATATTTAAGAAAGAATTTTTTTTACTGGTGGACATTTGCAAGGCACTTTCCAGGAGTAACTAAGTAAATGAAATGTATGAATTATAACTCCCAACTTTTAATTATACCTTTGAGTTGAAATTCTATGGTCTGTATGTATGGCATTGTAAGAACATATTTAACATTTCACATGTTTGCTCTGAACCAAGAATTCAATATAAATCATGTAAATTGTTGTACTGTAAATGATTTACACATTGTTAATATAACATTATCATTTAAAAAAACCTTACATTTTAAAATTTCGTATATAATTTAAACATCAGTTGGAAGGAAATTGTCAATAATTAAAATTTTCACTCTAGTCATTTAGGAGAAACGCATGACATAGTTTATTGATTTACAGTATTAAAAATTGTTATATTGGTATTGGACTATAATGAATAGCAAAACGTAAGTGCAATTTGTTAAAAAATATGAATTTCAATGTCTTGGACTAAGCACTATCATTCGTTTCCTGGAGACGTATATAATATTTCAATTCCTCAAGTTTTATTTGAACAAGGCATGAACATTTGTATTACACAATTATGTTTACAATATGTACATTATGTTATGTTATTTAATTAACTTATTTCTAGGTCAGAAGGACCTTGCCAGGTATTCATGATAACCATTCGCAGTTTGTTACTGGAGCTGAGTAAATTGCCAGAAGATCAGCTTGAGGCAAGAATGAAATCATTGATTTTAGCCTATGACAACATGTGCCACCTTGATTGTATTAAAGCAGCTAAGGAAAACTTGCCATTTCCCGCTCCTCTAAACAAAAAAGATTGTTGACAGATTACATCTGCAAAACCACAAGGATGCCCGATGTAAAGTCACTTATGATCCGTCAACAATACCAGAAAGTTATAACACCATGATCGCAGAGCAGACCTTTTCCTGGTTTTCAAGGTTTAAGAAAATTGCAAATTCAATGACACAAACCCACCATCTGTTTTATATCCACAGACAAATACAAAGGCGGAATAAGTACTCGGGATCATATCGTCTACGTGGGAAATCACCACTCTTACCTGGGATCAATATATCATTACAGAAGAAAGCGGTTAAAGACTGAACTATGTTATAATATTATTGTGTAGATAGTATCAGTTTGTTAAACACTTTACGGACAACATAAAAGGTCGACGTAGGATAAACAACTTAATTCAAATAGTTTTGGGGTGATGGAGGGGGTTAACATTGCTGCAAGTTTTATTAATTGAAGATTGATTGATTGTTGGTTGCTTTACGTCCAGTGGCAAATATTGCATGCATATTCAGGACGAGATCAAGTTAACAATAAACACAATTGCTAGGTTTTTATAATAGAGGATGATGGTCGGGGAAATTTGAACTGCCACTGAAAAATGAGGGTATATTGGATAGAGACAGAAATTTTGCCTTGCAACAGGTCACCTACGGACCCCTCAAAGAGTTGTTGCAAGGGTTCTTAATGTGCAAAGAGCGTGGCACTCTCTTTACACGAGGCATCGGATTTGACGTCCCCCTTCTGACCGGACGTGACTGCGAACTTATACATCCCGCACAGCCAAACGGACGCCCCACTTCGGCAAGCGTTTTACTGCCGGTCGGGAGAAGACCAAGTGACCATATTTCTATACCCCAGTCACCCTTGGTGATATTAATTGAAGATCAATTTTACATATATGCATATAGGTAAATCTATTTATCCCAATTTAAGTTAAAAATGGGGGTAGGGGAGGGTCAGCACAAGAAATAAGAATTAAGTTTTTTGTCCTTATTAATTCAGCATGTTATGGTAACTTGACTATTACTTCACTTAGATTACTAATCATAGACTGTCTCCTCTTGCATATATGAAGGTCTAAATATACCATGGCAATTGGTCTTATCCATTTATTGTTAAGAACTGTGTGCCACTAATTTAAAAGATGTATGTATATATATTTGTTTATCTGTTCGTCTGAATCAGTGACAACCCTACAACAGATGTATCCATCGGATCGCCATCAATGATGGTGATACATGGCTGTGTACATAATGTATATACAACTCGTCTAAACATCAACCCAACAATGTTAGATCTGTAAATTTGCTTTCGCAAATTTTTGTTTCTTCCCTCGCCGGGATTCGAACCCATGCTACTGTGATATCGTGACACCAAATCGCTTGCACTGCAGCCGTCCCGCTAGACCACACGACCACCTGGGCTCTCAAAAAAAGAGCTTTCGGTGGCCATATGTTACTTTTCCACGTCAGTTTTAATCTAGCGGCGTACTATTGTACATGATATATAAGGCATGAAGATGTTATTGTTACAGATCAGCTAAATTATCTATAGTAAAGGATCCTACAAATTAATGTAAGATACAGTCACAGAAAATTATTATATTCATAAGTACGTCTGAGTCAGTGACAACCCTACAACAGATGTATCCATCGGATCGCCATCAATGATGGTGATACATGGCTGTGTACATAATGTATATACAACTCGTCTAAACATCAACCCAACAATGTTATATTTGTTTATCTGAATATACTGTATTCCTAATGCAGAAGAATTATATATTAAGTGGTACATTAAGGTCCCTTGTGCAGTTATAGAATAATTTATTGTCCTTGTATTGTATTGTTGAAGGCCATACGGTGACCTATAGTTGTTAATTTCTGTGTCTTTTGGTCTTTCACCGTGTCTGGGTTTTTTGTGGAGAGTTGTGTCATTTGCAATCATACTACATCCTCTTTTTTATATTGTAAATTCTTTTCATGATTTACAATTTTCACATTGTTAGTATTACCGGGCTAGTTTTCAAAGCAATTATTTATCCATCAAGAACAAGAAGTAAAGCAGTCAATAAGAATTATTAGGTTATGAACAATGAATGCTTTGACTGTCCCTTTGGTACCTTTCGTCCCTTTTTCAAACCAAGCTATCAATTTTTAAACATGCTCATGTGTTTTCATACATTCCTAGAATAAATATCTGATAAAATTTATTAAACATTGATACATGTACATGTACCCTTAATATTGATATTTTTTTAAAGTAGGGACAACGGAACTAGGGCCCGTTGACTCTGCTGACTATGCGATATTGGCTTTGCTTTGGGTTTTTTTTTTCTTGAGGAGTCTCTCTAGTTGATAGGTTGAGAGATTCAGTCATAGAATCTTCAAATGATGTCTGAAACTCTCTTGTAAATACAGGATTTAATGTATGTACGACTGATTTGGCAATCTTTGCTGCAGACTCTGTGTTAGATATTGATTTGATGCTTGAGACCAAGTTCTTACTGAGTTCATTAATTGACTTCAAAATGAAGATGCTTCAAGACTTACAAATTCCTCTGTGGTTGAAACTGGCAAGTAAATACCCTCTGGAATTTCATTTCCTTCTGTTGGTTTATCACCCTTTGTTATCATAGTATTTAGGAGTTTTTGTGTTTTGTATTACGTGACACTTGACCTCTTCAAGAATGGTCAGCAATTTCTTTTCGAAAGCTGAAATTGAGTGCCCCGTTTTCAAACAACATCAAGGTCCAAAAAGTGAAATCACAAAAATACTGAACTTCGAGGAATATCAATTCGGAAAGTCCATAATCACATGGCAAAATCAAATAACAAAACACATCAAAAACGAATTAACAAGAACTGCCATATTAAACTTAATTAAACGAATTCAACTTTGTTTTATTTCAACACAAATTGAATCCTTGGGATTCTTTGATATGCTGAATCTAAACATGTATTTAGATTTTTGCTTATGGGCCAGTTTTCAAATGTGGTCCAGATCGGGGTCCAAAATTAAATAGGGTTCTTGCATATAGTCTGAATCTAACAGAGTCTGACTCTTATAAATATAGTAAATTTATCAATTCATAAAAACAGAAAGTGTAAAAATCTTTTGTATTTATGAACGATAATATATTTTTTTATAAATATATTAATAAAAATATAAATATATAAAAGAATATATGTATGTGAATAGAAATCTATGAACTTTTGACGCATGGTTTATGACCAGAAAAGGAAAGTCTCGAAATCAATCAAAACTTTCCTTTTAGGAATTAGGTGCCTAAAGGATCCGAAATTGAACTTTTTTTGCTTTCAACAAAAATTGAATACATGGGTTCTTTGATATTCTTCACAGACAAATTTGTTTAAAACATTTATGAGCAAATCATTTGATGCACTTGAATTTTTTGAAAAACTAAGATTTTTCTACCTCAGGCCTAGATTATCTATGATGAGTTTATTTGCATGGTGTGCACTCTTATCTTGTATTGTATGCAATAGGTTTACTATATTTTATGCATTGATTGAATGTTGGATGATATTATGTATTAGGGTTCATTGCTCAATGTTGACTGTGTGTGTGTTGGTCCTTTTTTTTGACACAACAAGCAATTAAGTGAATAAAAATAACTACCGATTTGTCTTTGCAATAATTAATTTGTGAACGATGGCTGAATAAATTAAGTTAATTAAAAAAATCACAAAAGCTTAAACTTATTAGTTAGATTAAGTTTTATTAAATATTTTTTTACCAGTAATTGTGGTGTTTGAAGGCAGCATATTGCTAGATTTCAATTTCTTTCTTTATCCACAGTCTGCTTTCTCGTAATCTTGAATGTTTGATCAATAGATCTATAAAAATGACCTATTACTAATATATAAAATCAGTAGAAATTTGTACAAAGATTAGTGTTTGAGTTCAGTATAGTGTTTTATGACGTTTCCATGGAAAAATAATCTATACCATGATTTAAAAAGGAAATGCAAATGTTATCCTAGCCATGTGGTTGTGACGAAAAATAAAGAACTGAGGAAGGCCAATGGCCGAAACGTCTAAAAAAATTGGTTTATTGATGCAATTATATAATACACACATTGCCGATTATTGCTTTCGTTTGAGATCAGACAGCAATACGATATGAACAGTGAAAAAGTCGGATTGGTATCCTCAATTATCTGGAATGTCCTATCATTGTCTGAACGCATTCGTTTTAGTTCGTAACAGATTCCTACGGATCGGGAAGGGTCTGAATAGTTCGGCAAAGCATCCCGACATTTAGGCGCGTCCCGTAACATTCGGGGCAACTCAGCCGATTTTGTCTAATCGGATTACAATCGTGGCTATGTCGTGACAGATTCTGCTGTATCGGATCGAATTCCGAACAATGTCTTGTGCATTCTGGACGGTGTCCTGTGAAACGGGAATGATACGGAGTAATTTTTCATGGCTGTTTTTCTGCCGATTGAGTCCAGATTGCATCCAGATCTTGTCGATTGCGAACCGTTTTTTGCCGAAACCGTTCCGAAACAGTCCCGTTATTAATACGAAATTCGTCAACGATACCCACGTCAGAGTCCCGACAGCTACAGAATACAATACGACCGAGACCAGACAAAGCCGTTTGCAATGCGATAGAGCGGACCGTGATATGATTACGTTCCAACAGTACCTGATCATCCCGAATATGCCGACAGTTTTCGAACAAATAACTTCCGTCAGCGTCGGTTCACAGTCAGGTCACTTTCTGATCTCAGTCGGATTACATTCGGTAGAGTCGGGACGCAGTCGTGACAGACTCGGTCGAATTTTACCTGGCGAAAAATACAAATCGGATAAGAAGCGGATTCAGAACGGGATTATCGGGATTTATTCGCTTAGAAACGGTTGAATATCGGTGCTTCCTGAACACTATCTGATTGTTGTCGTGATCAAATTATTTTTTTTACAAATTTTAATTTAAGTTTGAATTTCCATCCACGATTCACAGGATCTTGATCATACTTTTAAATTTTAATCGGGAATGGTCCTGACAAGAACGGTAGTAAAAATCGTGAATGTGTGACCCCAGCTTAAAGTATGTTCCCTATTGGAATTTTGAAAACAAGGAATATTGTGCTTATTACTTTTTTTATTTTACCTTAATTTTAGAGTTCTTGTTGGTTTTTATTGCTCCTGCTTATCTTTTTCTACATTTTTGTTATTATTCCAAACTTGTGAGCAAATGTCTAAGTCTTATTTCCTACCATTGAATTTTCAGACAAATCTGACAACCCATTGATGTATTGCTGTCCCCAAATTAGTAATTTGAAGGAAATTTTGCAGAGTTTGGTTATTATGTTAAATATAATAATAGATAGAGATAAACTGTAAACAGCAATAATGTTCTGCAAAGTAAGATCCACAATTAAGTCAATATGACCAAAATTTTAAGTTGACCCTTTAAAGAGTTATTGCCCTTTATAGTCAATTTTTAATAATTTTCATAATTTTTTGAATTTTTTGTTAATTTAAAAAAAAAATATTTTCAACTGTAAATACTGGGCCATGTTTATTATAGATAGAGATAATTGTAGCACCAAGAATATTAAAAAAAAGAAAGATCTACAAACACATCCCAATCACCAAAAACACAATTTTGTCATTTTATATGTGTCCGTTGTGTTTAATATGCACATAGACCGTCCAAGGTGAGCGACAAAGGCTCTTGAGAGTCTCTAGGTCATTATTACCGGTAGATAACTTTATCATGTTTATACTGAAAAATAATTTTGCTTTGAGGGAGAATTTAAAAAAGTTATAGGTTGTTGTTCGGTGTGAGCCAAGGCTCCGTGTTGAAGGCCGTACATTGACCTATAATGGTTTACCTTTTTATAAATTGTTATTTGGATGGAGAGTGGGCTTGTTGGCATTCACACCACATCTTCCTATATCTATATATGTTCAGTTTGAGCCTTTCCTTGATAGACAAAAACGCTTAGAACTCACTAAATGCTTCTAGGGAGGAACATTTCAACCGTTTTTGCTTATGATGCAAATATCAACATTAAAAATGTAATGCCTTTGTTTATAGCTGCAGGTTATACAGTGATCGGTGGTTATTATGTATATTGGTTTAATTGTGTTTCTTGTAAATCTTTACAGGACGTTTTATCAAGCTCTAATTGTGTAGTTTTATTGTTGATATTAACTCGTATGTATCAAGTGTTATACATTAGGTTTGTTTATATAACAGAACTTTCTTGGTATTCCTTATTGGAAGATATTATATAAACATAAGTAGTATACCTAAAACGACAACTTGTTTTTGGATGGAGAGTTGTCTCGTTGGCTTTTATACCAAATCTTTTCTATATCGACTAAAACCATACTACTTTACGTTCTTGAAGATTGAACAATCTGACCCATTCGTAAAGGTTTTCAAAATGACAGAATCAAACAAATCAAAAGAAAAAAAAAACAAGCTATGACCAACATAAACTTATAAAACGAATCTGTCTTTATATTTATTCATAACTACTGTATGTATATATCTGAATCTGTAGTATCTGGATCTGTTCTGGTGGGTTATCAGTTTTCCTCAAGTATGGTCTACAAAAGAAAAAAGTGGTAAATATTGATTTTTTAACGCTAATTATGAACAATTTGTGATAATAAAAGTTCAGTAGTGTGTGCTAAAAAATAGTTCTATAGCATGGTTTTAAAAAGAAAACGGTAGAAGTATACCTTTGAAATAAATGAAAAATCTAAAATTATACAATTATACAAAATCTACATTTGCAAAAATCATTATTTTACTCTCGACACTATCATTTACACTAGCTATATAGAAATAATTTAAAACGCGTATATTAACAATTCACTGGTTACTCGTAGTTACAAAACAAAGTAGTCAAGTTTACAACTTGTCTTATAAATTACTTACAGCATTAACAAGTTTCCCATTTTTTACCACTAGTGCAACCCTTCTTGCTTGAAAAGCTTGTTCTCCAGAACATCATCATTAATCGGGTATTCGCCCTCTGATGTGAGTACCATTTTTCTGAAATAATTGTATAAACGTTATATAAATATATTCATAAACATAGAATATCATCCAGTATGTGTTCTTGATTTTTAATATTTTTAATTGACATTTTAAGGGGAGGAAACGCGGACATTTTCTGAAGGAATTTCCACAAGGTTTTTTTTTTGTATTTTATCTGATAAAAACTTGCGGCAAAATAATGTTTGCTGGTGACGATTCCTCAATAATATAAGAGAACATTATGCCAAGTTTTGATAAAGTATGATCAAATTCATTCTATTTAAGCTCCCATTCAACCTGAAGTACAATGGACAGTAGTTAGAGAAACTTATTTATACAACATGTTACTTACTCTGCAAAATCTACTCCCTCTATAACGGCCCTTATCTATTTGAAGGTCTTCTTGTATTTCTAACATTAATAATCATGAATAAGATGAATTGAATGTTATACCTTAAGAAAAGTGGTATTTGACAACAAAATTTCGTTAAGTGAAATAAAACCCTTAAGGTACAAAAATGAGCATGCATACTTCTTATTTGTTTTGTTTTATCTTCTTAAAAACGATCTCAATTAGAATTTTTTAATTATTTAAAAATCAAATGTTGCAAAGAGGGCGATACATTTTCAGTAGGTGATGATTTTGAATGCGAATATATAGTATGCGGAGAGTAGATGGACATTATACGACTAACATCAGCTTGGAACTCAACTTTTGTCTAAAGTATTTATAGTTCATGTTAAATACGTACCCTTATGGATGTGTCCAGAGTGGCATTAAACTGTACGACACCCTGCCATAGTTTAACCACCATGGAACTGAGGGAATACGTGGTAAACCTTTCCATGGAGGTGACTACATCTTCCTTGTTACCGGCCTAGAATTTGACTTTAAAATTCTAGCCAGTAACCCTTTTTTCATCGGTCATTGTTGCAATTTGCAACGAGGTTTTATCAGTAGTTGTTCTCGGAGCAGTCTGAAAGTATATCAACATCCGACATTATATTATTTTATGTTAAATAACTTGAAAGTACGATTCTGGCCAGTTCGAAGTTTAGCATGCCGTCCATTATTACTGTACTAGTATACATAATTTGTAAGGAGCCACTTGACGGACGCCTGCGGGTGCGAGAGTATTCTCGCTACATTGAAGACCCATTGGTGGCCACCCCAAGGGTGACTGGGGTATAGAAATATGTTCACTTGGTATTCTCCCGACCGGCAGTAAAACGCTTGCCGATGTGGGGGCGTCCGTTTGGCTGTGCGGGATGTATCAAGTTCGCAGTCACGTCCGGTCAGAAGGGGACGTTAAATCCGATGCCTCGTGCAAAGAGAGTGCCACGCTCTTTGCACGTTAAGAACCCTTGCGACAATTCTTTGAGGGGTCCATAGGTGGCCTGTTGCAAGGCAAAATGTCTGTCCCTATCCAATATACCCTCATGTTCCAGTGGCAGTCCAAATTTTCCCGACCATCATCCTAGATGGCCTCTATTACGAACAATCAATCAATCCCATTGGTGGCCTTAGACTGTTGTCTGCTTTCTGGTCGGGTTGTGGTCGCTTTGACACATTCCCCATTTCCCTTCTCAATTTTATGACCTTCAAAAATGAAAAACCAAAAGTACATGCTACTGGATAATGAATATGGTGGGGCTGAACATGTTTGCGGGCGCTCAACCTCCCAAATCCTCTGACGCACGATACAGTGATAAACAGGACAACAAAAGAGCTATAGAAACAATCGAAAAATATTTAGTTCATCAAATCGATACAAAGGAAACTAAATAAAAATGAACGAATATGGTGGGGTATTTATCCACTTCGTAAAGATCTAATGAGTAGTCGCGGTTACTAAACCGTCAAAGATATAAACTACGTATTAAAATATCATGTGTTTAGAATAAATATCAGTTAGTTAAAAAAACGAATGATTAATTGGTGGTTTATAATTTAAAGATATATCAAATCTACTACGATACTTTCTTTTAACCAATGAGCCTGAAATGGCAACTAGTTGGTCTTGGACCAACAAACCAATTTTGACACCCTCCGGTGGATCGCTATCCTTGCCGTGGTCGGAGGGCTTGCGTGTCTCAGTGACCCCAAGAGCTATGCCAGCTGGAGGTTCGCCTCCTGGTAGAGTTACCCATGCTGGACAGGTCGAAGGGTAGAGACCAGACTAAAGTGATCCGAACAACGTGAGATGCCCGATGTTTTAAATAAAATAGGCTCTCCAACCCGTTTGCCGTGGGTTGCTACCCGTGTCGGTGGTTGACGAGATCCTTGTGAATGAGGGCTATAGCCAGACTCCTTACGGTCAGAAAATACCCGGACGGACGAGACTATAGTTCAATAAGCTGCTTTGGCTTCGAAATCATCTAAACGGGAGGTCGGATGGACCCGGTTCGATCAATCGGCTGGTCATGTCGAGCCCTTCAGTTAATCCTCAACAATAAGCCTACTTGTAACAATTTTCATAATATACACATGTATTTTAAATTAAGCTATTTATATTTTGGATAACTGAAGAAGGCGATGGCTCGTGGGTCAATCAAGTGGTACGCTTTCTTTTTCGCTTGATGGATACGCTCTGCTTGAGTATACTATCCTTGGAACATCTGGTGCTTTCCGCAGTGGATCTTGGGTGCTGATTTTGAGGACCTGCTACATTATATTTGGAGCTCGTTTTCAGCATTAGCACTCGATCCCGGTTCGCCACGGAAACACAGCATCGCCCTTGTAGGCACTCCGAGGTGGGTGGATGGCAAGAATGGTGAATCTTTCTCCTTTCATATGGCACAACAAAACAAACCCTCTAAATCAGCTTTAATACATAAGAAAAGAAAATGTGATGATTCAGAGCCCTGTCGGGAAGATGACAGTTGGCCCAGATTTATTGTAATAAAAGGAACAGAAGAAAAACCAATTTCAAAAATATCGCTCTTTGTAATTCACAAACAAATTCAAAGCGTTGCTGGAACTGTTAAAAAAGTTTCAAAAATGAGATCTGGCAATTTGTTGGTTGAATGTTCCAACAAAAGTCAATCAACAAATTTACTTACAATGTCTACTATATCAAACTTTCCTGTTTCTGCCTCTCCTCATAACAGTTTGAACAGCTGTAAGGGGATCATTCGAGACAGAAGTCAATACCTTGGTGACCTTACCGTGGAAGAAATCGGTGAGGAACTCTCAAGCCAAGGTGTAACTAATGTTATTAGATTTCAAATTAAAAAGAATGGAAATATAATCAAATTAAATACTTATCTTTTGACCTTTAGAACTCCAACTCCTCCTCCATCTATTACTTTAGGTTGCTTCGGAATCAGAGTTGACATGTTTATCCCCAACCCAATTCGATGCTTCACTTGTCAAAAGTTTGGTCATGGAAGCAAACAATGTCGTGGTAAGCAGAGATGCTTCAAGTGTTCTGACGAAGGACACGAGGGAACAAACTGTCACTCTGAATCTTCTAAATGTGTAAACTGTGGTGAATCCCATTTTTCATCGTCTAGGGACTGCCCTGTTTACCTTAAAGAAAAAAATATTATTAAAATTAAAACAGAAAGAAACATTAGTTATACAGAAGCTAAACAGATAGCTTCTGTTTCGAATGATCTCCTTGTTTCAAACAGACCATCGTACGCCAGCAAAGTTGTCCGCTCATTCAGTCACGAGAATACACAGACTCGCATGACTTGGCCAATTGATGCGGACAATTTTAAAATGCTGCCTGTTGAAACACAACCTACCGATAGAATATTAATTCCAGGAAAACCAATATCTTCCAAAACCAGTACTCAGTCAACTCAATCTTCCCTACAGAGCTCACTATCATCACCAAAAAAAAATGAGAAAAAAAAATCAAATAAAAAAGAAACAGTAGAAATACACAATTGGAGCGGTGAATCTGTCTGGGATCTTCCCAGTGACATAGATGATTCTTCCACCTCCAAAAGTCTTCCTTCATCTGCATCCAAGAAGGTATCTTCTTCGTCCAGTACATAGTCTACCAGAGCCCCATCTCCTCTTCGTTCTCAAGAAAAGAAGGATGTCCAAAAGAAGCCAGGAAATACATCCTCTCAGAAGTCTTCTGATTCGAGGTCGCGGGGTAGGGGTCGAGGCGGAGTAACACCAGCTGCGCGTAGTCTTGGAGATAGACGACTCTCCTCGCACAACAGATTTTCAACACTTATCATCGAAACTGAAATGGAAACCGAAAGTGTTCCGCCACCCGAAAGATCACGATCTCAGGGTGAGCAAAATAAAAATGCTGGCAAACTCGACAGCATTCGCCCTTCTTTTATTAAATAATGACAAATATAATCCAATGGAATTGCCGAGGTCTTAAAATAAATCTTCTCGAGTTAACACTTCTAGTTCAGTCTTTTTTACCTATTGCATTTTGTCTTCAAGAAACTCATCTAAAAGAAAGTGACAACGTATCTTTAAAAGGATACAACATGTATAACACATTTTCTAGATGAACGTGCTGTAGGCGGATCATCCATTTTTGTGAAGGACAACGTCATTCATAGCACAGTCCAACTCACAACGGATCTGCAAGCAGTTGCAATTCGTTTATCATTAGACAAAACAATTACATTATGTTCGATATATATTCCACCTAATTCAATTATCGATAAAGCAAAACTCAAAAACCTCACTGATCAATTACCCTCACCATTTATACTTATGGGCGACTTCAATGCCCACAATCTCATAATGCCAAAGGTAAGATCATTGAGGACTTTGTCTCTCAAGAAGGATTATGCATTTTTAATGATGGATCTAATACGTATCTTCATCCTGGAAACGGGTCTTAATCTTCTTTTGATATCACTATATACGATCCCTCTCTACTTCTGGATTATTCATGGCGTGTTCATGATGATCTATGTGGAAGTGATCATTTTCCAATAGTACTTGAACATCTTTTTAATTCTGCCCAACAGAGAGTACCACGTTGGAAACTTGACAAGGCGGACTGGTCCTTGTTTGAGAATCTCTGTCGAGCGGAACTTCAGTAAAAGATGTTTGAGACTGTGCAAGATCCAATTTTAACTTTTAATACAGTTCTAACGTCAATTGCTGACAGAACTAACCCTAAGACCTCGGCAAATCCAAAACATCCCAGTAAACCATGGTTTGATGACGCATGTGATCAAGCCATAGGTGACCGTAAAAAATCTGAAAGACGGTTCAATCAACAACCAACGACGGAAAACTTGAGTAATTTCCGTATTTTTCGCGCTAAGGCACGGCGGACTTGTAGGCAAGCCCGACGAACATCCTGGAAAAAATTTGTCTCGGGGATTACATCTCGCACTCCGATGACAAAAGTTTGGAATATGGTAAATAAAATAAACGGTAAAAATTCTAAAGCCACTGTAAAACATTTGAAAGACGGCAATAATTTATTAACATTTGAAAAGGATATTGCCAACAAATTTGGTGAAACTTTTGCGAAGTCTTCTTCTTGTAACAACTACAGGGAAGACTTTGAAAAAGTTAAAAAACAAAAAGAAAAAATTAAATTAAACTTTAAATCAAAAAATGGTGAAAATTATAATAAACTATTTTCTCTTGAAGAACTTAAAACATCTCTGTCAAAAGCCCAAGATACAGCTTGTGGGCCTGATAATATTCACTATCAACTCTTAAAACACTTGCCAGATTCCTCGCTAGAAGCTCTCTTGCAGCTCATAAATAACATCTGGGAATCTGGTGATTCTCTGGAAGCTTGCAACCGTCGTGCCTATTCCAAAACCAAGTAAAGATCATACTGATCCTATTAATTATCGACCAATTGCTCTTACCAGTTGTGTCTGTAAAACACTCGAACTGATGGTCAATGATCGCCTTGTTTGGTTCCTGGAATCCAATGGGCTATTAGCCAATATCCAATGTGGATTCCGACAGGGTCGCAGTACTCTTGATCATCTCGTTCGATTCGAATCATTTGTCCGTAATGGTTTTGCGAAAAATGAGCATGTGGTGTCGGTCTTTTTCGACCTTGAGAAGGCCTATGATACTGCATGGAAATATGGTATTTTAAAAGATCTATTTGATATGGGGTTGAAAGGCAATATGCCTAATTTTATTTCTAATTTTCTCTCTAACAGACACTTTAATGTTACAGTTAATTCGACCATGTCTGATCTTTATGATCAAGAGATGGGTGTCCCTCAGGGCAGTATTTTATCTGTTACATTATTTAGTCATAAAATCAACAGCCTTGTTGAACTTTTAAAAAGTAATATTGTAGGTTCATTGTACGTTGATGATTTTTTAATATGTTACAGAGGCAAAATTATGAATAACATTGAAAGACAATTACAATTATGTCTTGGAAGAATTAAAAAATGGGCCTCAGAAAATGGTTTAAATTTTCCACTTCAAAAACGGTCGGGATGCATTTTTGTAACAAAAGAAAATTGCATCTTGATCCAGAACTAACTTTGTACGGCAACCCAATTAAAATGGTTGATGAAACCAAATTTCTTGGTTTACTTTTCGATAAAAAGTTAACCTTTCTACCCCATATCAAAATGTTAAAAGCGAGATGTTTAAAAGCTGTAGATATTTTAAAAGTTGTCGGCAGCACTGACTGGGGTGCTGATCGCAACATTTTACTCAATTTATATAGATCTCTTGTTAGATCTAAACTAGATTATGGCTCTATAGTGTATGGCTCTGCAAGGAAGTCCGAAATACAGATTCTCGATGCTGTGCATCACCAAGGTTTGCGTCTCTGTCTTGGCGCATTTAAAACCTCACCAGTTGAGAGTCTGTATGTAGAGGCTGATGAGCACTCACTCACTGACAGACATTTGAAGCTTGGACTTCAATATGCTGTCAAACTAAAAGCCTATTCAGATAATCCTGCCTACAGCTGTGTTTTTAATCCGATTTATGAAGATATTTTTGCAAAACATGAAAATAAAATTCCTCCATTAGGTTTACGTTTAAAACCACATTTAGCTTCTTTTGATTTAAAATCTGTTGCTCAAGTTCAAACTTGCAAATGTCCTCCATGGGAACTTCCCAAACCAAAAATGATATTTGATCTCCGTGAACACAATAAAAATAAAACAAATCCTCTTTTAATTCAGCAACACTATGCTGAAATTAAAGCCGATTATCTAGATTTTTCAACTGTCTATACTGATGGATCAAAAGATGGTGATAGAGTTGCATCTGCTGCTGTCTTCAGGGACAGAGTTGCAACCCTCCGTTTGCCATCTGATGCATCCATCTTTACTGCTGAAGCAGAAGCAATAATTTTGGCTTTGAAATTTATTGCTTCTTCAGATAAATCCAAATTTATTATATGTTCGGTTTCACTTTCATGTTTACAAGCTATACGAAATACTAAAATTAAAAACCCAACAATCCTGAAAATTTTATATGTAATGAGGAATTTAAAAATTCTTCTGAAAGAAATATTATTTCTATGGGTTCCAAGTCATGTTGGAATCCTTGGAAACACAGCTGTAGACCTTGAGGCAAAGAATGCCCTGTATGACCCTCTATCTAACTGTGATATACCATATACTGATTTTAAATCTAATATTAGAGAATATGTTTTTAATATATTGAAAAATAAATGGAGTAAAAAAGATGATAATAAATTGCATGAAATTAAACCTAGTTTAGGCAAACCTTTTGATAATATTATGTGCAGAAAAGATCAGTGTGTTATTACTAGATGTCGTATTGGTCATACTAGAATAACACACGAGTATCTTTTAAAAAATGAAGATGAACCACAATGTGTTCCTTGCAACTGCAAGTATACTATTAAACATGTTTTAATTAATTGTATTGACGTTGCTGATATTCGTAAGAAGCATTTCAATGTCAATAATATGAATGATTTATTTAATGATGTTCCATTTACAAATATTGTTGCTTTTTTAAAAGAAATTGGAATTTATTATAAAATATAAAAATGTTATTATATTTAAATCGATTTTAATTTTTATCACGTTATTTTACTGTTGATTTTTATTTGTATATACTCAATTTGCTTTAGTCAAGAATTTTAGTATATTGAAGGACTTTTTGTCTTATTTTAAAAATATGCTTTAAATTGTAAAAATATTCGAATTAGCTCTCGCCGCGATATAGCCTTTTTGTGCTAATGCGGCGTAATGCAACCAACAATCAATCAATCAATGCTGCTTACAATCACAGTGGCGGATCCAGAAAAAAAAATTGGGGGTGGTCCCAAATGAATATTGAATGGTATGAAAAAATACCTTCGACATTATGGAAGATCATGAATTTGGACAACACCATGCGATGCACATATTCCTAGTTAAAGGAATTTAAAGACATATAACACTAATTTTTATTTAAGACTCTTAACAATATATTACAATCTAAAATAGCACAACATACAACTGTCATCTGAATAAGGCTCCCTGTAACAAGAGGCTCTCAAGAGCCTGAATCGCTCACCTTGATTCTTTTGGTTAAACCTCTCATCAATGATTATTTTGGCTTTTCAATTTATTTAAATGTTTTTTGGATCGTCCTATTTTCTTCAAAAGCCAAAAAAAATAATCATTTTCTCCTATGTTCTATTTTAGCCATAGAAGCTATGTTTCTTGACATACAAGGAAATAAAATATAAAATTTATACTAGATACTCTGAAACTCATTTAGCTTAAGTTTGGCTGAAATTAATACAGCAGTTTCAAAGGAGAAGATTTTTTAAAGTAAGTCAACATGATGAACAAATTGTGAAAAAAGTCTTTAAAGGGCAATAACTCCTTAAGGGGTCAATGGACAATTTTGGTCATATTGACTTATTTGAAGATCTTACTTTGCTGAACATTATTGCTGGTTACAGTTTATCTCTATCTATAATAATATTCAAGATAATAAACAGCCAAATTTCCTTAAAATTAGCAATTCAGGGGCAGCAACCCAACAACAGGTTGTCTGATTCATCTGAAAATTTCAGGGCAGATAGAAATTGACCTGATAAACAATGTTACCCTCATGTCAGATTTGCTCTAAATGCTTTGTTTTTTAGTTATAAGCCAAAAACTGCATTTGACCCCTATGTTCTATTTTTAGCAATAACGACCATGTTTGTTGATAGATCAAAACTTTGGATACAATTTTTTAACTAGATACCCTAAGGAACATTCAGTTAAAGTTTGGAAGTATTTGGCCCAGTAGTTTCAGAGGAGAAGATTTTTGTAAAAGATTACTAAGATTTACGAAAAATGGTAAAAAATTGACTATAAAGGGCAATAACTCCTAAAGGGGCCAACTGACCATTTCGGTATTGTTGACTTATTTGTAAATCTTACTTTGGTGAACATTACTGCTGTTTACAGTTTATCTCTATCTATAATAATATTCAAGATAACCAAAAACAGCAAAATTTCCTTAAAATTACCAATTCAGGGGCAGCAACCCAACAACGGGTTGTCTGATTCATCTGAAAATTTCAGGGCAGATAGATCTTGACCTGATAAACAATTTTACCCCATGTTAGATTTGCTCTAAATGCTTTGTTTTTTGAGTTATAAGCCAAAAACTGCATTTGACCCCTATGTTCTATTTTTAGCAATGGCGACCATGTTTGTTGATAGATCAAAACTTCGGATACAATTTATAAACTAGATACCCTAGGGAACATTCAGTTAAAGTTTGGAAGTATTTGGCCAAGTAGTTTCAGAGAAGATTTTTGTAAAAGATTACTAAGATTTACGAAAAATGGTTAAAAATTGACTATAAAGGGCAATAACTCCTAAAAGGGTCAACTGACAACCCAACAACGGGTTGTCTGATTCATCTGAAAATTTCAGGGCAGATAGATCTTACCCTGTTAAACAATTTTGGCCCATATTTGATTTGCTCTAAATGCTTTGGTTTTTGAGTTATAAGCCAAAAACTGCTTTTTACCCCTATGTTCTATTTTTAGCCATTACGGCCATCTTGGATGGTTGGCCGGGTAATAAAACACATAAAACTTTAAACTAGATACATCAATGATGATTGTGGCCAAGTTTGGAATAATTTGGCCCGGTCGTTTCAGAGGAGAAGATTTTCCAAAAAAGTCAAAAGTGCAGGTTGAAGATGAAATCGGATCGCGCTGATTTTGGGTTCCCTGTAATCTGCATAACTTGTTTTACTTGAAAAGTGCTGCTACTAGTTTTTTATTAGATGTTTTGTAAATAAAAAACAATAAAACATGGAGAATTTTATCGATTTAATGACTTTTTGGCACTTCGGGTTGTGAAATTTCTGTTACACGAACGCTTTATAACTAGTAGCAGCACTTTTTTGAAAAATATGGAATATGGCCTTTCTACCAGTACCAGAATTTAGTGGGTTGGTATATTGTACCTGCACTTTTCAATTTATTTAACGTGCAGTAACATAATCGCCATGAATTGCAAGAAAAAGCGTTTGAAAGACCCTGTAATAGTCGGATCAGCTGACGGAAATACTAAGTGTATATTTTGTTTTCACCAACGTTTTATGTTATAATATGATTGAGCTAGTAAACAAATATGCTCTAATTGCTTGCTTTATCATTCGAAGGGAAACAATTTAGAATTATTCAGGTCATTGTTATATGTTTATGTGTAGCCCTCTAAACGTCGATTAGCACGCACCCCTCCCCCTTTTTTGGTTCAAATTCGGAATCCGCATCTGGGGTGCTTGTATAGCTCTATAAACTTCACAAGTGCGAGTTCATTATATAAATTAATAGATTAGCCTCCGTTGCCTCTTCTAGTGTTTGTGTATTGTAAACAATTAACATTTTACTGAAAAAAAGTTGCATTTTCACGATTTTTTTGTTTGATTGGTGTGTCATTGGTTATTTTTTAAATTTAAATAAAATAACCTACCTGCATAATAATATTCAAATTTTACTAGTTGAATATCTGCTGTTAATCAAGTGTGACTGACTGGTATCATTTGTTAGTCATGATTGGGAGGTCTTTTTGAATTTGTTCTCATTGGGGCATGCACAGGTCAGGAGATGTTTTTTTTGCCTTTAAATGTTTACGATTTTTCAACAGTTGTCAGGCTCGTTATTTTTGTCATGTCCCTTGTTATTTTGTTGGACAGAATATATTTTTACAACCCATTCATGGCAATATATTACTTATGCTAAGATTCTTACAGTTACTTGGTAAAACTATTCTGCCTTCCTATTTTTTGTTAGGAATATTTAAAGGCATACACAAGCATTAACATGGGGGATATGATTCTGTTCTCATTCAGTTTTAATATTTGCACAAACTACCTTTTTAGAGTAAGGATAAGAAGCTGTGGCATCAAGTACTCCAAACTTTAAAAAAAGGCCATTGAGGTCAAACAAATTACATCAGACACATGCACATGTACAATATACCTATGATTCGATCTGCATTTTAGTCATATGCATTTTAATTTCTCAACCTTAAAAGTTAAGTATACAATTTTACCATTATGTTGGAAATAGTGTCCGTTTTTTTATGTCGCTCATTTTGTATTAAAATCCTGCCTATATATATATAGCTACTATACAAAGTAGCCACCAATACAAATGGACAGCCAAGAAATAGCTGCAAGTGCTTACGTGACATTCAGCGCAATCAACATGATCAATCATGTTTTCATTTCGGAGACTGGAGCCAACTGAAATGGTATTTCTTTTCTGTCAGAATTAAAGAAATTCTATGTACCAGCTGTATATAAAAATACATTAATAACCAACATGCTTAATAACTATTTTTACATACACCCATTACACAATCAAAAAAGACCTGTAGAAAAGTTAGATACACATGAACATATGATGTATATAAATGTACAGATGTACAAAATTATAGCATCATGATATAAATGCAAACAAAGAAAAATACATTTTTTTTGGTTCAAACATTGTGTGGCTGATACACTTGTAGTCTTGTACAGAGGTCTTGCTCAGCATTGAAGGCCAACATCAATTTGACCAACAACTGCAATTAAAACACTTTATAATGCTTTTGAACCTTTTGTAAACCTGAAGTTTGTGTGTCATGATATGAGATTGAAATATAAATCATGACAAAATATGATTTTCTTGTTCTCTGGTGGCCAATACATAAATGTACATGTATATATGACTATTTGTTCCCTGAGGGAGAGTTGTTTCATTGGCAATCATATGTCATATTCTTCCTTTTATTATTACATGTACATGTAACTCCATAAGTGGTGCATCGGTGAATTGCATGCATACATTTTACATGTACATACTGTATCTGTAAGTTTTATACTGGTATGATTTATATTGAATCGCCTGTAATCGCCATAAAAATAACAAAACACTCATATAAGACTTATAAATTGATATTTCAAAATTCCTCTTTACCATGTTTACAATTCAACTAAATGGCATGTCTAGTTTTAGATCTCTCACTCATCTTGGTTAGATATTGCAGATTTTTTTAAAAGATTTCATCAGACAACAAATGACGTTTTTTACATCCATGAAATACAATTTTTGAACTGAAATCCTTTTTGCAGCTAAGAATATTCACAAATCTCTGAACTGCCATTATGTATATTTGGATATCATTTTAACTGAGGTAAAAACATCAACTTCAATTATGATGAAAAAGAAGTTAAATTGTCCAATTAATATTCCTCAGTTTTTCAGCATCAAAACACTTAATTCCAATTCATTTGGTCTTGAAACAGTCAATGCTTCTGCTTAGTACGGTGCATTATGTAAAATAGCCGTCTTTTTTTCTATTTTTCACAGACATATTTGGTAGCTTTCTAAACAAATTTTAATCACATCTTCCATAATCATGGTAATGGCCATAATGAGTTATAAGCAACTTTTAACGGGTGTCTGACTGCTTGTCTAACGTCTTCATCCCTGCAAAAAAATCAAAATATAATACATGTACAATGTATACATGTATATCAACTGAAATTTTCAAAATGAAAAAAGTAATTCAAAGTTAGTGCAAACATACTTCTTCAAAAAGGTACGATTAAAATGCTATAAACAAAATATTTCCCATCCTTTTTTACCTGTTGTACATGTATTAATGTCTCCATTCAACATTTCAAATGATTTGAACAAAATACAAATTTTCCACATGCATTTTAAAAAGGTGCACTTTGTAATAAAAATTTAAATTCATGTATAATGTTTAACTTCATTGTTTTTTATGGTGTAACACCACTAATTCGGGCCCGGCCAGAAGGTTACAACACACCATTAGATGTTATGGGCGCAGCCATTTTATGAGCATAACATGGTATTCAGAATTAAGAGTATGGCGAAACCTGATTGGTCGATATGTGCGCCCGTTATTTGTTATTATTAGAGATTTCGTGCACTCTGCTTTATACAAAAGGCAAAAAAAAAATTATTCCGTAGCCCTAAAGGCACTGAGATGACTTTTCAACGCTAGGACAAGACACGTATTTTTAAGGGCAAAATTGATGGGCATGGGAGATAAGTACAAAATACGCTAAGAAAAGCAACGCGAACCTATATTTTTTAAACCAAAAAATACTGTCCTAATAACTTTTCTTTGATTCTAGCAAGGTTTCGTTAAAAAAAATCAACTTTCTAAAGTCTGTATCTCGAAAAAGGCTATGGGGAAATTAATTGTTTATTTCAATCTATACAGCATCGACATTTCTTTATCATAGTGCCCAAAAAGTGTCAAAAACAGTCATTTTACTTGTCATTTGATGTGAAACCGTATTTTTTGGTCACAAATGAAAAATTGATTATCTAGTTTTTAAGCCATAGTCTGTTTCATATTTGTATAGCGTTTTACCTTAGAAACAAGGGTGGGCTCCACTTTTGACTTACTGTGGAACGAATATGTCATGTTCGGAAGTTCTGCTGATTTGTTCGAAAAGAGCAAATACACGTCTAGAGTTTGTGAATATAAATCGATTTTTAAACATAACAATCTCGACTGAAGTGCTGTTATCGAAATTACCAAATTCAGCGAAAATGTACGGAAATGATCCCCTTCGAACATTGAAATGTTAACACGAATAACAAACTTAAAGAATTAGAATAAGGATGCCATTTTGTAGTTAACAAACAGTTATCGATGTCAAAACACAAATATTTACACATATACAATATTTTGAAATGCTATAGTCTGTTTCAAAAATGTACTTTTATACGAAAATGGTTTCATTTAAAACTGTTGTTCAAAATTCACCGTAGTAGTTATATATTAGATTGGTTTTGGTATCAATATAATCAGTACTTGACGATATATATAGAATCATTGGAGAAAGTGGGCATTATCTTCAGTCCCTTTGTAACAGTACCGCATTTACTCAAAAAAACAGATTGTTTTTCTTCACATTTTTCGACTGGGTCACCTCCCAGATTTATACGTTTATAATACATTTGTGTTGATGTTATTAACAATATCAGTTTTATTTTATTATTTATTTTATTAGTATTTTATCTTTCCAGCATTTTGGTAATTGTCTTTGTCATTTCATATCTTTGAGATAAAGAAATTAGTTGCAATGGTCATTTTATAACAGGAATATGTATGGTATCGTAAGAATTCTTTTAAAGTAGCCCTGATTGTGTATGACACAGACTTGTATACTGGTAGTATTTCCCGTTTGTATTATTCTTTTTAATATACTTCTTTTTTCAATGTCAATTATCATAGTTGGGAACAGTGGATGTTTATACTATTTGCAGTTTTAACTATTGTCATAACGTAGTTGTATATTAAGCAGGAGATTTGGAATGATTTTAAATATTCTTGATCAAACACTATTACAGGAACATACAAAAATATGATAATATGGATAAGGTATAAATAGAAATCTTACCTAAATCTGTAGACTGGACAGATATTTATAATCTGCTGTTTCACTGTTGTGTCTATTGTTTTAATTGTTTCACCATTCTCAAATTCAGCAGTGCAAACTATTTTTTTCAAGCAGGTGACAGCATAATTTTTTTTTAAGTAGGTGACAGCATAAATTTGTTTTCAAGCAGGTGACAGCATAAATTTTTTTCAGATAAGAAAATAAAAGAATTGTACATAGGGTTGTTGATTTTTTTTGTGACTTGGACATAAATTGAGTCCATGTAAAATTAAAATGGACTAGATAATTACTACGTATAGTATTTTCTGAAGATGATAGCCTTTTGAAAAACAGCAGATGATTTTTAATTTAATTATTATAAAATTTCATACATAGCACCGTCGTATTAAACGTAAAGGAATATAGCAACTAATCTATTATAGTACATATATGTAAAACACTCCTTCTGCAGAATTCGTTTAAAGTGGGCTTTTTTGGGCAGCTGCAGAGCCGGGCAATATTTGTTAGGGTCCGCAAAATATATTGTTTGTCAGTGACACCTTAAATTGAGGATGTGAAATTATAAATGTTTTCCCGTTTTTTTATTTAGATTAGACCGTTGGTTTTCCCGTTTGAATGGTTTTACACTAGTAATTTTCCTATATAGCTTGTTGTTCCGTGTTGAAGGCCGTACATTGACCTTTAATGGTTTACCTTCTTAAATTGTTTTTAGGAAGGACAGTTGTCTCATTGACACTCGCACCACATCTTCCTATGTCTACTAAAACATCGGATAGAGATGAGGGGGAAATGATGGGCGTGAATAAAACCAGTTTAAACTCGTGTCTGACCTATGCCAGGAAACTTTAGCCGTGGTTGTTCTTGTATATGTTTTAATTTTGGTACATCTATATATTTAGCAGCATAGAATGGCGTCTATATTCTTGATCTATCTAATATTGTGTTTCGGGGCCTGATCAGGGCTCCGTCTAGGTGTGTGATTTTTCGCTCTGTTGTAGACCCAATGACCTGTGGTTGAATTGTATATTTGATTTGGTTGCTGTCTGTTTGACTCGTTCCCCGTTTTTATTCTTTATTTTATGAATGTAGCTGTCAAAGATACTATTGTTAAAACTACATTTTCGCCATTTGACAGGTAAGATTTATTTATTGGGAAGTATAAAATCATTATTGCTACATCGTGATTACATAAGTATTTTTTTTAAAGTATTGTGTAACTTACTAGACTGAATCGCATAGGTTTAAACTTGAGTTATATAGTGTTCGTTCACATGTTTGATATTGTCAATTATAAAAATTATTTTTGACTTAATTAAAACCAATTCAAGCAAACTTAACAATGAGTGCAAGTCCCGTTGCCCAGATTGCAAATACATCGGAAATAAAGGAAAAATGCAGATTTTGCGAAAAAGATATTCTGATAACAGATCTTAGAGATCATTTGAAGGATTGTGATGGTAATGTACAAAATGTACAGTCAACAGAACCTTTTGCAGAAACACAAAGCACATCTAGTTTTAGCCTTCCAACAGAATTTGATACGGTTGACAATTCAGAAATAATAATGAAACCACTACTGAAATGACGGGACAGACTGAAGATCTATTGCGAACAATAAACTCTTGCATAGATTTCTATACCGAACATAAGGTAACAGATCCTGTTGACATTCTTCGGCACACACAAGAGAAAATTGTTTGTGGCCGAGACCTGGATCTTTCAGATGATGCCACAACTAATGATGGTGGAACCAATTTTATTTTAGTTGACAGGGATACTTGGTTGCAATCGGCTTTTGAAGAGATACATGCCCTTACAGATCTAAGATTGACTTCGCAAGTACAGTTTTATGAGGAGGTATAGTTTAATACGTGTATCATTAATTTCAATTATACTATATGCAATGTAGCCCATGCAAAATTTTTATGACAAGATGAGGCAATATATTAAACAGAACCTATAAATTATCCCATTGTTAATTTTGAAACACAAAAGAAAAGTATTTAGTCTGATATTTATCCCAGCTATTGATAAAATTCATCCTAGGTTATTCCCCGAACGGAGTATGAACCCACTATTATGTAGCAGTGAAATTATTCAAAACTTACTTGATATGAATATTCCATGTATTCAGACAATGTTTTAACCAAAATATTTCGTTTAAACTTCTTAACTTATTTTTGGCATTTACGTCACAACGTTTACCATTAAAGACGGTGGCATTGACCGCGAGATCAAATGTGTCCAAATCATCAATATACTAGGATAAATAATGGTTTACATTAATGTTACTTAGTCATGTACCAATACAGTCGCTTCCTCCTCCAGCAGGAGCTGGTCTTTCAATTGTTCCCTTTCACACATATATATATCACCCGATGCAACCCGTGTCATCCTATTAAACAGGTCTATGTTAGTGGGTTTACGTTGTTCGATAGACGCTATGGTATACCATGTTAACATATGGTATAGGGTTATTATATTGAAATAGTGTAACATAGAAAGTAAACCATGATTGTATAATGCACGAGGACCTTACAAGGTATGCACATGCAATCATAAGTTATCTGACTTATAACAAAAGAGAATTTAACATTACAAAAAACATAATTGATTTTAAAGAAGTCACTAAACCATGAAAATGAGGTTAGGACATTGGACATGTGACTTATGAAAACGTCGTAACATGCGGCATTCATATACAAAGTATGAAGCATCCAGGTCTTCTTCCTTCTAGAATATAAAGGAGAGCTAACACAGCCGCTGCCAGATCACTATCCCTATGTCAAGCTTTCTGCAACCTTTTCAGAAGATAATCCAGAATCAACCACATATATGCTATCGTTGTTTGATAGTTGCGGTGCAGGCTTACAGAGTCATCCACGTCGGATATGTGAAACATTATTTGTGCAAAAAAAAAAGTTGGCTAGACATGCCAAGAGCTGTGAGCATATTAAATGAGATTTATGGCATTTCAATATCACTTTCGGCAGCCTATATCTACACTGAAAACCATTCGGGAAAGAATTTGAACCCTGGCATCTCTCTTAGAAAGGCAACAAGAGATATAAATAAACACCCATCAGTAAATGAACACTACTCATTGGCAGACCTTCAGTATTTATTGCGAGTAATGGAAAACTATTCAATTTTAGCAAGATGATAAAGCTCTAGTCCATACCGATGTTGAAATAGTTCAGCGCCAGTCAAAATCTTTGATAAGAGTCAAATATGCAGATCATGACCGGGAAAAAGATTCAAACCGTACACTTGCTATCATAACATATCAATTTGTTAAAATTTCAAAACCTAATTCTGAAGACCAGTCAGTTGCGAAAATTGGGTCGGTTGGTGTGTCAAAGACCCGTGTTCATGGGAATGGAATTTCGCTTGTAAAAGTTCACTTCTATGAACCAACAACTGCATTCAGTCATATGAATGAACTCCTTTATTTAATGTATAAGGATGAATACAAAGAGAACTTTCTGAATGCAGATGGAAATTTCATATCACAACTACTTGTAACAGTTGAGGGAGGGGGTGATGAGGGCCCAGAAATAAACTAACACAAGTATGTGCTGTGATTTTACGTCTTATTCTTGATCTGGACAAATACAAGACTCATAGTATGGCAGAACGTTCACCAAAATATCATTCTGTTGAGAGATTGCATACAGCTGAAAACAGGGCTGTATTAAAGCTACGAGGACAGTATTTCGTCGAGGCATATGCAGAAAAATGAGTGTGATTCTAGAGGCATCTTTGATGAATCAAAGTTCAGAGATAATATGGAGTATGCAAAAGATGAAGCTGTCAGATATTTACAAGGTGTTCCATACTCAAACGATACTATAAAGTCATACCAAATGTGTCTTTGACATTTCTAATGAGGAAAAAAAATAGAAGTTTTTGTTAAGGGACAATTCAGATTATTGAAAGTCAAATAATTTCACAATTCAGCCGTCTGGTGAATTTCAAACATTATTATATAACAAACTATTTGAAGACTGGCACTCTGTCACCAATATCTAAAAAACAAAGGTGATATTTTAAATTCAAAAAGTTTCAGAGGAATAACTATTACACCAACTATTTCAAAACTGGTAGAAACCATCAATAAACATAGAATTAATCCAGATATCATCTTTAATCAAAATCCTATGCAACGAGGCTTTTCAGAATATATACTGCTCCTTCAATAGCATCCCTCATTATGGAGGAATATAAAAGATCTTAAAAAAACTACACTATTTGGAATGATAGATGCAAAATTAGCCTTTGATGTAGTTCGACACACAAATTTAATAAGAAAATTATACCACATGAGGATTTCAGAACAATGCATACTATTAATTGACAACATTCATTAAGAAGCCACAACAAAAATAAAATGGAAAGGACAAATTTCTGGAGCATTTGATATTGGTGTGAGACAAGGTGGTACTCTGAGTGCCGATTTGTACAAGGTCTACGTGAAACAACTCTTGGTTAACTTAAATGAGGCAAATATTGACGGGAAAATAGGTCAGATTAGCTGCTGTGTCCCCACTTGTGCAGACGATATTAATCCACCATTTTCTACATTTGAAAATGCCTGTACCAAGTCCGGAATATGACAGTTCTTGTCCATTCGTTTTTGATGCGTTTTGTTTTCTGATTTTGCCATGTGATTATGGACTTTCCAAATTGATTTTCCTCTGAGTTCAGTATTTTTGTGATTTTACTTTTTGCTCTATTAGGAAACAATCCTCTTGATCTACAAATCTTAAATAACATAGCTTTTGACTACAGCCAACGTGAAGGTTATCTACGACAGCCAGAAAAAAGCGTTGTACTAACAGTACTCACATGTAAGAAAGTAACATATAAGGAAGGAAAATGGTTTATGAGGGACAAACTTCTGCCTGTAGTAAATGAAACATCTCACATTGGAATTAAAAGAGATAGTAGATACAACTGCAAGTAACATCGAAGAGAACATGAAAAAGCCAGGAGGACACTGTATAGCCTAATGCACCAAGGACTGCATGGAGAAAATGGACTGGATCCTATAACCTCTGTTATAAAATTAACGGTACAAATTTTCCTGCACCAGATACATGTCTCTTCAGTGATGCTCGTGGCCAAAATATTTGAAATCCAAAGCTTATATAAAAGATTAAGAGCTATAATCCAAAAGGTCCAAAAAGTATAGTCAAATATGTGATAGGAAACAGCTTTGCATGAGGGAGATACATTCCTTGTTGCCTTGTACTCATGTGGTCTATATCTATTACCACTCCGGTCATAAAATATGGCAATTCCATCAACTAGTTTGTGATTTATTGGATCGGTGTTCCGTTCAGAAAAAGATATAATTGTAAACCGTGACACTTTGTCTCGAGTATGTATGAATCATAGTGACAGAAAAAATATGTGTCCACGTAGATACTCTCGGGAGGGAAAACCACGTGGCACCGCCACAAAATAACATTATTAACAGAGTTCCCTCAACCAACATACATAGCTAAACTCAAGACTTTATACCGTTTTTCTTTATTTCTGAGTGCCTAAGGTATTAATTCTTTTAAAATAACGGTGTTTCGGGATTGTTTTAGATTGGCTCACTCTATAAGTGGCCTACCTTGGGTCCCTTTTCAAAAGTCTCCCAACTAATGCCGGGTTTCGGCAAAGTATTCTTTTGAGATTTCTGCTGCGTTTATACGCAATGATAGGCACTTTTTTTTTAAATTTGTCTGCATACTTCATCTGACTGTAAATTATTATAGGACTTTCTTAATGCTCTACCCAGCCCTTTAACTGCTGGGTTATATTTAGTTATGAGAGTCAAAGGTATATTTTTCTTAATGGTCTCTCTAGTAAATGTATTGCAACGTTTAACTTTGTTGCAAGTATCTGAAATCAGATCTCTAGTAATTCGTTTATTGTATCCTCTGGCTACTTATTTTAGTTCAATGTTAATTAGGTGCTAGTTCAAATCGATTTCATTATTATTGTTTCTAATGTGCCGTATAGTTTCTCCCACCGTGATACTTTTAAAGGTACTCTGTGGATGAGAGCTATTAGGTGGCAAATATTGAAAAAAGTTTCTGTCTTTTTGTTTTTCTGTTTGTTTTTTTCATTTTTAGCCATGGCGTTGTCAGATTGTTTTAGATTTACGAGTTTGACTGTCCCTTTGGTATCTTTCGTCCCTTTTTAATGTGGGATTTGACATCCAAGATTCCATTTATATGAAATCTGTTACCTTTATAAACCTCTAAATCTAGGTAGGTCATTTACTCTTCAGATACTTCATATGTAAATTTTAACAGATTGTCGATCTTATTATCGATGCTAAAAAAATTCCTCTATTTGTAACATTTTACCAGTGAAGACCATAAAGCCGTCATCTCTATATTGACAGTGTAATTTAATGTGTGTTCTGTACTGGAATTTATCTAATACCATCTTAATTATAGATGTAAATCTGTGCACGTAGGCGATAAAATCCCTCCCATGGGGGCGCCTTTTATCTGTTTATCGATGTGTCCATTAAACTCAAATTCGTTGTTTTCTAACACTATTTTAATTAGCTTAGCTAAATCTGCTAAATTGGGGATTTGAAAATTATATGATAGGTTGTCAATTTTTTCTAAATTGTTGACTAATGTTTCTTGCAAATCTTTTATTTGCATGTTTGTATACATGAAGTAACATCATAGGCAATCAGAAAACATTTGTTTTCTATCTTTTCTTTCTCTAATTTTACATTAAAATCTTTAGAGTCTTGAATGAAGAATGGATCTTTCCTCAATAAAGGTTTAAAATCAGATTTAAGAATTTTTAAATTCTACGAGTTGGGGAATTGCTTTTGTTGACAATGGGTCTATATACAACCTCAATATCTGAATGGTTAAAACCTTGTTATGCAATTGTTTTATAATCTCAATTTGCTTTAAAATCCAGTATCCCTGCAAGAATGTGTATCGCGCATGAATAGATTACAACAGTAATTTCGGAAACATAGTTTATCGAAGTGTAAACCTAGAGAAAAATTCTAATTGTTCAATCCAATTAAAGTATTTATAGATATGCAAATGATATAAGATTTATAGAGTTGGAAAGGAGTATGTTCGGTAAGGTCCTAAAATGAACCCCTTTTTTATCGTAAATTTCAAATTCGGATTTATTGACCAATATCACGATAAATTATAGGTCCAAACCAATTTGATTCCTTATTCGACGGACCCGCCCGCACCTATTTTTTTCAAAACAGATTTTTTTTTTTTATATTCCCGCTTGCCACATCCGGAAATGTAATCATGTCCATTTCCCGCACCGTTTTTTTTTTGTAAATATTATTAAAAGATATTAACATTTGTTTTACAATCACAGTCCAACCTATATATAACGATTTAAAACATAAAAGCACCCCACCAGACTGTGTAAATATCTGTGAGAATACTTGTTAAAGCATGAAACACATTTATCTAAAGCGGAAATACCGGTATTGAAAAAGAACAAACAGTTAGTTTCTTTCCCCCTTACTCATATTCCCTATAAAAAAATGTTCGTTGTTATAATAAAGTACAAAGAACATCTGAAGGATTTGCCTTCAACTGCAATTATATTGTATGCTGGTGAAACAAAACTCCATAACCGCTGCATGTTTATGCACCTGTCCTGATTGATTCAGGGGGCCTGTCGTTCAGCAGTTATCGTTTGTTGATGTTGTTCATTGGTATGTTCCCGTTTGGCTATATAAATTAGATCGTTGGTTTTCAAGTTCGAATTGTGTAAGTTAATAATTTTGGGGTCCTTCATAGCTTGCTGTTATGTCTGTATCCAAGCCCTGTGTTGACCTCATTTTCATGGTTCAGTGACTACTTGAAAAAAAGTTAAGATTTTTTGTAATGTTCAATTCTCTCTTATTATAAGTAATTGGATAACTATATTTGGTATGTGTGTACCTTGCAAGGTCATCATGCCCGTCAGACAGTTTTCACTTAACCTTGACCTCATTTCATGGATCAGTGAACAAGGTTAAGTTTTGGTGGTCAAGTCCATATCTCAGATACTATAAGCAATAGGTCTAGTATATTCGGTGTATGGAAGGACTGTAAGGTGTACATGTCCAACTGGCAGGTGTCATCTGACCTTGACCTCATTTTCATGGTTCAATGGTTATAGTTAAGTTTTTGTGTTTTGGTCTGTTTTTCTTATACTTTATGTAATAGGTCGACTATAATTGGTGTATGGAATGATTGTAAGGTGTACATGTCAAGCTGACAGGTGTCATTTGATCTTGATATTGTATGATCTATATGTCGGATACCCATGTTTACTTGACCTCATTTTCACGGTCCATTGCTAAGTTTTAAGTGTTTGTGTTTTGGTCTATTTTTCTTTATTTATAAGCAATAAGTCAACTTTATTTGTTGTATTGAAGAAATGTAAGCTGTACATGTCTGCTTGGCATTGTTCATCTGACCTTGACCTCATTTTCATGATTCATTGATCAATATTTCATTTTCTTGGTTAATGTTGAGTTTATGTAACAGTTGTAATAACGCTTAATATTTAGGTCTATCAAGATAGTATCAAGGATTAGTAAAGAAGGCGAGACATTTAAGTGTGTGCACTCTTGTTATTCTAGTAAACATTAGAATAGAAGGTTGTTCATGATCAAAAGCTAAAAAAAATCTTATGGAGGAATTTAAATACAGAAAAATAGTCAACAAATGACCGAACAACGCATTAATTGTATATCACTTGGAAACCACGGTAATTCATTGTAAGCACTGTAATAAATGTATTCAATCGTAAAACGCATCATACATTCAAAATTAAAATTAAACTGAAGAAGATATGTGTAAGGAATGAAAATTATTTGTTCTTATTGCTGACAATAAAAAATTATGGACCGTTATTTAATATGACAAAACACTATAATCCATAGGTCACTCACGCTTTTTGTATTTTTGTATTTTAAAAGTAAGTGTAACAGATGTTGAATTTAATATATTTGTACATTTTTTTTTATATGTAACAGTTAACTGTTACAATTGAGATACTTGTAAGTTCATATCATTTTAATTTAAACCAAATTATAGGACCATGATAGTTTTTTTTTTATATCCAAACTTAAAAAACATATTGCTTGATCCCCTTTACCAATATATCAAAGATATATTATGATTTAAAAGATGGTTAAATTCGTGCTTATAGCATAAATTTGTAACAATATTATTTCATAAATTAATTGTAAATTCTTGGAACACAATCTTACCATGAGATTTTAAAATAATAAAATATACAATAAATGGGTGCAAAATTCATCCTATAACATTAAAGGGAAAGCGGTAGTATTTAATTTTCCCAGCATTAGGTTGGCCTTTTGTGTACCCAAGACAGGTAAAGGAAGTCAAATTAGGAGCGCTGTGATTGGATGTAAGGGTACAATATATATTTTTTTATTTATCTATGAATAACTGCAGTGTGTAAATTTATAATAAAAATTTTAAAACCTATTGAAATATTTTCTAGAGAATTATTCGAAAAGCCTTCTAAAATTTCATTAAAATTTGTGCAAAATGACGGTGGGCATGGATAACATAAACCAGCTCCGTTGGAAATTGGTCATGATACTATTTGGCTTCAATTTTTAGAATACAGTAATAAAAGAGGGACGAAAGATACCAAAGGGACAGTCAAACTCATAAATCTAAAACAAACTGACAACGCCATGGCTAAAAATGAAAAAGACAAACAGAAAAACAATAGTACACATGACACAACATAGAAAACTAAAGAATAAACAACACGAACCCCACCAAAAACTAGAGGTGATCTCAGGTGCTCCGGAAGGGTAAGCAGATCCTGCTCCACATGCGGCACCCGTCGTGTTGCTTATGTGATTACAAATCCGGTAAATAGTCTAATTCGGTAGGTCAAATTCATGAAAGGGAAGGTGATAGTAGTTACGACGTAAGGAACATATCCGATATCATTTGTGAAATGGTTATTCCATAACGGTCAACCAACTCGTGATGGCGTCCGTAGAATTTACCATTTGGAACTCTTGATTTAATAGCTTCCTTGTGAGCAGTAACCCTCTATCAAGAAAATCATGATAGGAAATGCAAGCACGGGAATATCGTATCAATTGAGAAATATACACCCCGTATGCAGGTGCTGCTGGAATGTTGCTACTTAGAAATGGAAAGTTCACAATTGGAAAGCTGAAATCATCTCTTTTGTCGTAAAGTTTTGTCTTCAACCGACCCTCATTGTCAATTTCTAGATGTAAGTCAAGATATGAAGCTGACTTAACTGTATCTGTTGTATCCTTTATCTCCAATTCGATGGGATAGATGCGTTCCACATAGTCACCAAATTTTGAATTGTTTAGTGAAAGAACGTCATCTATATAGCGGAAAGTAGAGTTAAAGGATATTGCTAACTTCTTATCTTTCTTCCTAAGAAGTTCCTGCATGAAGTCAGCCTCATAATAATAAAGAAACAAGTCAGCAAGTATAGGGGCAAAGTTTGTTTCCATTGGGATGCCGACAGTCTGTTGAAAAACACGTCCTCCGAACGTAACAAATATGTTGTCAATCAAGAAATCAATCATCTTGATAATATCGGTTTCAGAGAATTTTTTGTTTGAATCAGAGTGATTCTTTACAAAGTAGGATTTATCCCTCCCTAAGACAAGATACTTGTATCTACGTTGGCCATTCTTTTTTTATGAAGCAAAGTAATACCAACTCTTTGAATTTGTCTTTAAGTTTGGAATGTGGAATACTTGTGTAAAGAGTAGAGAAGTCATATGTTTTAATACTGTTACAAGATGAAAGAGAGTTAGATTGTTTGTACTCTAAAAGATCTTTGGAATTTTTAAGTATCCACATCTGATTCACGCCACCTCTAGAATAGGCAGTTTCACAATAACTTTGAAGCCCGTCTTTGATTGCTGATAAAATGAATGTTAATAATTTAGAAAGAGGTTTTGTGGAGCACTTGGAAGACCCAGCAATATACCGCTGTTTGTAAGGACACTTATGTAGTTTAGGCATCCAATACAGTGATGGAAGATCCAGTTCTTCATCTTTGGTTGAAATACCAAAGGAACAAAGAACAGACCTATGATTATCCAGGATTTCCTCTTTGGTAAGTGTCGTGAGGGTATATGTTGAGTTTCCAAGTGAATTGTTCATACCTAATTCGTTTATCAAGCAATTAATGTAATGACTTTTACAGACAAAAACGATGTTATTTGGGGCTTTGTCTGCGGGGACAACAACATATTTATCATGGAGGTCGGATAGGTGTTTAGCAACATTTGGGTCTTTAAAGATTGACGAAGCATGGGCATTGATGGACCCATTCAGTTTCTTAATTCTGATTTGTATTAAGGACCTCACTGCCTTTATCTATTCGGATAGAGTGTCTACGTCTTCCTTCTCGCGCTTAGCCCATTGCCTGGCATAATCCTCGACTGAATCCATCAACATTTTAAAGTTGTATTTCCAATTGATGGATTAAGGCTCACGATATTTCGGACCTTTCGATAACACGTTTCGTAGAGAAGTGTTATTAACAATGTTAAGGTCACCGGTAATAACGTGGCCAGCAGGATTATATGTGAATTGGGAACTAGCACAAGTGCAATCAGGAGGTTTAGACTTGGAAGTCGTCAATATCGAAATCCTGCAAAACGCGTTTGTAATTGAAAATTTTAGTTGCAATAGGTTTGGTATAGGTATAATAAATTATTGGTACAGACTGGTCTTTAAAATAAGGAGGTATTTTCGATTGAACTAATTTATGATGAAGGATATTGCCCAGGTTGACGCCATCGATACCTTTGTTGGCAAAGGAAAGATTTAGAAAAGATCTTTTCTCTTTTTCATCTTTTCCAATGCGAACTGGCTTGAAAAGTCTGTGACTTGCAATATCCGAAATTATAGCTTGAAGTTTGTATTGGTTTGAATGAGGGTTTGTAACAGTGGATTCCAAAAAATAAATTGAACAGAGAATGAAGTTTTGAAAGGGGTAATGAATAAAGTTTCGTGCGAATGTGATGAATACCTAACGGTTTTTGTATGAATGGCAGCAAGTCATTAATAGAGACATCATGCAGAGAGGGTGATGTATAATGACGATGATCATCACATTCACCGAGTTACACGAAGGACTAGATAGAATACCTATACCATCAATTTTGTCATTGCAGCCATACGGTGTTGCAGTTCCCAATTGTCTAATCCAGTAGTCTTCTTTTTGTCTACGGAGAGTCGTTGAAAGATAAGGATTGTTAGAGCTATGGTATATCGTTTCGATAATGCGAACTGTCATAAAACGATGGAATGATCGGGCTGATTGAAATGCTGGTAATAAAGTTCTAACACCACACATATTTGTTTTATCCAGGTTTTTATTATAAAAGCTGGTAAATTTAGAAAATTTTAGTATTGTCGCCTATGGCAGAATAAATAGTACCGTTTTCCCTATACTCAAGATACCAAGGAAATCAAAATCAATCAGACTTCAGTAATATTATACTATTTTGAAGCGTTTGATAAGAACATTTGATTTTTATCACACAGAATAGAAATTTTTATCTTAGAACAGTACTGTGTTGAGAAAAGTGCCGAGTCATCATAATAAGTCAAATTGATGGGTACTGATATAAAACTTTATTCTAGGGTGCCAATATTAACTATATTGTATAAACTGCACCAGACTATTGTTCTTTTGTATTTGTTTTCACCTTTCGCAAAGATAAATTCAATTCGAAAACCCAGAATTCAAGTCGCGACAAATATTTTCAACTGAAATATTTGCCTCTTTTGCAGTGTAATTCCCTAAATGTTTCAATTGGGTATTTCCCTTGACACAATCTATTAAAATAGGATATAGTAAGGCAGTATTTGGTCATACTAGTAGCATTTTCACTGTTAAAATTGCTCATCTAAGAAAAAAAGAGGCCCATTTGAGGCTAAATTTAGATAGAATTTATACTCTCCTGTGTAAAGAATTGCTTACATTGTTGGCAATTCATGCAGCAAATATTTCAATAGTGCTTCATTTTGTAGTTTCTATCTTTTATTATATCAGGCACATATAATTTGTCATTTTGTACTGTTTGAAATGACTTTTGTTGGAATTTAATACTACCAAGGGACACAATTTAATTGGATTGTGATTAAATAGACACAACATAGGTTTCTGACAAAGAATGAATATTGTCTTAAGAACTTAAACTTTTTTTTTTTAAATTGGACACTTACCTATTATGGTCCAATATCCAAAATCTAAATACATGGTTAAATTCATCAGATCATAGAAACCCAAGAATTCATTTTTTTATGAAATCAAATAATGTTCTTTAAACTGTAATGTGGACAAATTTCATAACTGGGCCTAAATATTAAAAAATCTAAATACATGTCAGACTCAGCATATTGAAGAACCCCATATTTTCAGTTTTTGTTGAAATGAAACAAAGTTTAATTTTGGACCCTGATTTGGACAAACTTTAAAACTGGGCCCATAATCAAAAATCTAGGAAACGAGCAAACAATTAAAAAATATCGAAGTCGTTAACTATAAAGGACAAGTGGAAGGAAACTCAACATAACAATAAAAGTAAAATATAAAATGGATATACACACGACAGAGATTATGCAAAAAACCTGATTCGTAATGAATTGAGAAACATGAATGGGCTAAAGCAGACATCGAAAAATTACCGGAGGTATGCTACCCAGGCAATAGTCAAATTTCATATACCCTACAAGAACTAAAGGCTTACAAATTCTTGCTTATAACTATTTTATAAGCGGATTTGTACAAGACTTGAAACACTTGATAATAAATTACAGAAGTGTGTTTTTAACTAAAGTGAAATATTCACAGAGAATGAATGACAGCTCGTTGATGCCAGAGGTAATTGCTGACAAGGACGGAAGTGTAATATCTGGACACTGCACTTGTATGGCTAGAAGTTTTTTCTATATAAAAGAAGGTGTGGTATGATTGCCAATGAGACAACTATCCACAGAAGACCAAAATGAACAACTATAGGTCAATGAACGGCCTTCAACAATGAACAAAGCCCATACCGCAAAGTCGGCTATAAAAGTCTATCTCTAGTTTTAAAATTTGTTATATAGAAAGAGAGTTGATGTGTATATATGGCCATTTATTGTTATGGCCTGTTTAATGTTTTTTCTTTCATTTTGATTGAAGTAACAAAAATGCCCTTTTTTAAGGGTCACGTAAGCAGCTTCTTCCAGATGTTGTCCCTTCATTGTTATTGTTTAGGGAAAGTTCTACACCCAGATCATCCAAATACAGTAGACGAGATGATGTGGACTTAAACGTGGTTAATAATGTGCAGCTGGAAGTTGAGGTTGGTAATGAGGCTGAGGTCAAAGAAGAATTTGATGACTTAGATAGCATTGAGCCTATGCAACAAGAAATGGGAGTACACTGTACCTTACTTGGAATATTTGGTATTGAGCATTTAGAGAATGATCCAAAACGTGTCCAATATTATACTTCATTCAGGGACTACGAGCATTTTATGTTGTTTATTCAATCGTTCAGGCCCAGCTGTAAATGAGTTAAATTACCAATGTCTGTCTTTGACACCAAAATATCAACTGTTTATGTGTTTACTGAAGTTACGTCAGAACAAAGAAGATATATAATTAAGTTTTTTTTTATTTGAAGTGTCTGAGTCAACTGTGTCAATGATTGTCATAACTTGGATTAATTTCTTGTACTTTCAATTAAGAGATAAACATTTGGACACCTAGAGATATTGTGACTGATTATAGGCCGGATGATTTTAAGTACAAATTTGCAACTACCCGGGTGATTTTAGATGCTACTGAAACCCCTATACAGAAACCATCACATGTTGATGCACAAAGTGTGACATGGTCTAGCTACAAACATAAAAACAAATTCAAACCATGATAGGTTGCACACCAAGAGGCACAGTATCATATGTAAGTGATGCATATGGGGTTCAGCAAGTGACCGTCAGATCATAGAAAAGTCTGAATTTGAATCAAGACTTATTACACTGATTATGTGATGATTATAAACAAACAAAATGTGCAAAATTTGCATATTGCTTCCATAAGGTAAACGTGCCTTTTTAATGGATCTTTATTCAAGTGAGGTTATGCTTGTGTTCTTTAAATGTTGGCCAGCATTGACAAAATAAAAGCACAGATGTATATTGTAGTTTTAAAATATAATCTGGTAAATGATTCTTAAACTCTGGTTTAACTTTATTGCTAATAAAATAAATTAATAAAACAGGCTGATATTTCTTCATTTCATATTTCACTGTATTTATGTATAAAAGGTCTTTTTCAAAACATTTTTTTCAAAATTTCTTTTCATGCAATGATTTCAAGAAAGGGCAAAAGAAGATTGTTGACCTGTGAACATGGTGAACTGCGATGCAATGACTCATTTTGATTAATCATTGTTAACTAGAATATCAATAAATTGAATTAAAACTAAAATGTGTAATCTTGTTTAAAAATATAAAACATTAGTGAATTGTCACGATTAAAGGCTAAAAAACTGCGACATAATCCAGTTGTATCTAAAGGTGTCAAGGTTTCATACATTGTACATTGTTCTATTAATTATGGGATTGCAAGGCAAATGTTTTTTGTTTTATTTTTTTTATTGAAAGACAATCATATAAAAATTAGACATTATATACCCTAATAATTAAATGGGTGACAAGTTTTAATTGATGTCTGTCAATGTTACATTAGACTGCCTGATTAACTATTGATATTTTACTGCCTTCAATTATTTGTTCTGTTCATATAAGTTACCTTTTTGTTCATATATATTACATATGTAGATCTGTCAATATTAGGAAAGAAACAATACTCCTGTAAGTCTGAAAGTATTTTTAAGATAATTTTAATGCTTGATGAATTTTTTCGATTACATTTTATGCGCTTCTACACCTTTAAGGTAGCAAAATTCACTGTGTTGAATGCTTTATGATATTTTTTATGAATGACACATTGCTCGTACATGATAGCAGTTCACAATTACTCACTTTAAATTAATAAAACACTTTGGAACCTTGAATAAGAACATGTCTGTCCATGTAACATTAAATAATGCGCAAGACCTATTGAACTATGCAAAAATTATTGATGAGAGATTATGTTATCCATGGATAATATTTTTTGAATAAATAAAACCCATAGCTATTAGAAAATGACTGAGACCGATGTTTTTGGCTTAGTTTTTAATTTTCAATGGTTGTCACAGCAAAATGGGCACAGAGCAGATATGTAGCCATGTACAACATTTTTGAGACGTATCTCAACATGCTTGGTAATGATGGATGCTTTTATCGAAAACCTTTGGCATTGGTCGGAATTACACTCCGGTAAGGAAAGCAGCCGCTTGGTGTAAATAAACTAGAAGGGTTAATTAAAGATATGTGTCAAAAAGCGGGCTTAACTGGAAATTACACAAATCATTCTGGGAAGAGGACGTGCGCAACAGCATTGTACAAAGCAGGATTAGATGAACAAACAATAATGGATCGTACTGGACAGAGGTCGTCAGCTGTTAGGGCATACAAATCAAAAACTGTTGAAATAGAGCAAAAAGTGTCTTCTGTGTTACATCCACCAGGTATTGATACAGTTTCTGTTATCCATAATGAATTGGAAGTTGAGGAGCCACCTTTCAAGTGTACAAAACTGGAACCAGTCAACACTGCACATTCCGCAAATTGTCGTGCCATTTCAACGCGCCAAAAATGTTAGAATGATATTACTAACACAAGTGAAACTGTACATTTTAACAACTGCAATTTTTCTTTCACGTAAACATTTGTTAAAAGAAAGTTAATTGGAATTTTCCGAATAGAACAATTTTTGAATATTTTTTTTCAAAACTGAAAGAAGGAACTTTTCGAATATTTTTTCAACCTACGGGAGCTAGTGAAAAGCGATTTTTTGTTTTGAGTTAAAAACATGTTTCTTGCGATGTGTTGTGTTACAAATGACTTATTGCTTTGTGTTACAAATGAAACAAATAAATGTTCACTTTTTTTTCTGTTTCCAAAATATTTCAGAGGCGGATATCTTTCAAAAAATGGGGTGGAGCTTCAGCCATGGAATAACATGAACATGAATATGTTGTACCATAGCTAAGCTCCGCCCTTATTCCTTTGGATTCTAGTTGAGCTGCATATTTAATTATCAAGTATGGTACAACATAAATTTGCATATATTATACCATGGTTTTCCCTCTACACACTTTTTAAGCAAATTATTTCATTAAAACATCAAAGGAAAACGTCTAGTTTATGTTACTAGTACAATGTATATAATTATTTTAAAAACTTGAACTGAACTATTGACTTATGTATCTTTTAAATCCCCCAAAGTTATACTGAGGGTAAAGCCAATTTTCATAGCAATTGTAAATTTCAACAATTTAAGAAAGACGCCAAACCCGTTGGTCACTTTTAAACACCTGCCATAGATCAAGTTATTCGAGAAGTAAATGTAAATATGCCATCAGGGATCACTTAAATGCTAATGATGGACAATTATTATTACAGCTCAATGGTGTAGACATTTTATCCGTTGGACACTCGATTCAATAAAATGTGTGAACAACTACATTGCAAGATATCTTGAACTGAGTGATGCTGACGTCATCTGTATTTATAATTAATGGACATCTTAGATGTTATATGAAAAAAAAGGAAATGATTAGTACCAATTGAATCAAATGCAGAATATCGAGACTTAAAATCATAGAAACTAAGAAAAGCTAATTTTAAAATATGTTGAGGGAAGTACAGAACAAACAATTTGGTTAGAAGAGGAAAGGTCAACAAACATCTTTGATAAAGTCAATTGTATAAGAAGTGAAGCCTTTGCAGCAATCGGACAATTATCAAATAATTCAAAGACTACGTTGATGTTATTTGAACTACCATTTGTATGAATAAAATGTGGTATTTTTCATATGAAGTCTTATAAGGCAAATAATAGCCTGTGAAAAACATTTGTATAACCTTTGAGTCGTAATTCTGACCGGACGTTGTTAAATTGGTATATTCCGCTAAGACCAATTTGATAAGCGTTTTACTGAAGGTCGATAGAAGACCAAGTGACCATATGGGGTAATATGCGTAATTGTTTCTCCATAGGCGGTAATGGTAACATTTTCTTCTGTTGCTCAGCCCATATCATAAACTTGTATATGTATGTTGGCTTGTTTCGAAGCTGAAACATTTATACATATGTGGTTAAATTTTCAGGGTACGAAGTGTGATTCATTTTCCCGTAAATTAGCAAACCCCGAGTATCCTTTTGCAATGCGGCTCCTCATGGTAAAAAATCCAATTTTTAACACGATATGTTCATTGAAAATTTAATACTTTGAACACATTTAATAGCTCCATAGTTTTTACACATTTATTCTGGGTTTCCTTACTTTCTAAATTAACACAAACTTTTTGAAATTTAAATCCTCAATGCTCTTCAACTTTGTACTTGTTTGGCGTTGAAACTATTTTGATGAGTCACTGATCAGTCTTATGATTGATTGATTGTTGGTTGCTTAAGGTCAAGTGGCAAATATTTCATGCATATTCAGGACGAGAGCAAGTTTGAAATAACTATAGGTAAACTATAGGTAGGTCTTGAAATAAGAGAGGCCATGGTCGGGGAAATTTAAAACCAACCACTGCTTTATTTAAAAAGTGCAACATTTTTTAATAAATTTTACTTCTTTTTGTATATTCATTCAGATGTAACCTATACTGATAAATGGTCCACATTTTACTGTTAATTTTACAACTTTTTTTAAAATTGTTTATGATGTTACCTTTAATAGGTCATTTGATATAGACATTTTCCTAATATGTATTGACAATTGTATTAGAAGTAAAATTGAACCAACCACCGCTTTATTAAATCGTATTTACATTTTTATGATATATTTAACCCATTTTTGATAATTGTAGTAGATGAAACCCTTCATCGACCATATCTTATAGATATTTGAAAATAATTTACATTAGTGTTGCCACCAGTGTATATATAATTTGCCAACTTTTTACTGTAAATTTGTCGATATTTTTTAGAATTGTATTTGTTTTTACCTTCAATCGGTCATTTGCTCATGATAATTTTCTCATATGTACTGAAAATTGAAAGTAAAATTGAACCAACAACAGCTTTTTTCAAACAAATTAAAAAAAAATCAGTAAATTTGTCTAAATTTTGGATATTCATTCATAAAATACATTTGTTGATAATTTTTCGTTTTTTTACTGTAAATTTTACCACTTTTTGGATGTTCATTTAGATAATACATTACTTGATAATTTTTCCAGATTTTACTGTAAATTTGGCGATTTTTTGGATAATTGTATTTGATGATATTTTAAATCGGTCATTTGATCATGATAATTTTCTCATATGTACTGACAATTGTATTAGAAGTAAAATTGAACCAACCACAGCTTTATTCAAACAAATTAAAAAAATCAGTAAATTTTACCAAATTTTGGATGTTCTTTCATATATTACATTTATTGATAATTTTTCGACATTTTACAGTAAATTTTACCACTTTTTGGATATTCATTTAGATAATACTTTTATTGATAATTTTCCAACATTTGACGGTAAATTGGTCGATTTTTTGGATAATTGTATTTGATGTTATTTTAAATCGGTCATTTGATCATGATAATTTTCTCATATGTACTGACAATTGTATTAGAAGTAAAATTGAACCATCCCAAACAAATTACAAAAATTTTCAGTAAATTTTACCACTTTTTGAATATTCATTCATATAATACATTTATTGATAATGTTTCGACATTTTACTGTAAAATTTACCACTTTTTAGATATTCATTTAGATAATACATTTATTGATAATTTTTTTCCACATTTTACTGTAAATTTGTCCATTTTTTTGATAATTGTATTTGATGTTATTTTAAATCGGTCATTTTATCATGGTAATTTTCTCATATGTACTGACAATTGTATTAGAAGTGAACTTGAACCAAACACTGCTTTATTTAAAAAATGCAACATTTTTTAATAAATTTTACTTCTTTTTGTATATTCATTGCGATGTAACCTATACTGATAAATTTTCCATATTTTACTGTTAAATTTACAACTTTTTAAAAATGGATGGTATATGACGTTACCTTAAATATGTCACATCGATCAAGAAATTTTCCTAATATGTATTGACAATTGTATGAGAAGTAAAATTGAACCAACCACCGATTTATTCAATCGCTTTTACATTTTTATGATAATTTTAAAGCTTTTTTAATAATTGTAGTAGATGACACCCTTAATGGACCATATCTAATAGATATTTGTAAATAATTTACATTAGTGTTGCCACCAGTGTAATATATAATTTTCCAACATTTTACTGTAAATTGGTCGATATTTTTTTGAATTGTATTTGTTTTTTCCTTCAATTGGTCATTTGATCGAGATAATCTTCTCATATGTATTGACAATGGTATAAAAGGTAGACTTGAACCAACCACAGCTTTTTTCAAACAATTTACAACATTTTTCAGTATATTTTACCACTTTTTGGATATTCAATCATATAACCTATATCTATATAATACATTTGTTGATAATTTTTTGACATTTTACTGTAAATTTTACCACTTTTGGGATATTCATTCAGATAATACATTTATTGATAATTTTTTGACATTGTACTGTTAATTTTACCACTTTTTGGATATTCATTCAGCTAAAACATTTATTGATAATTTTCCAACATTTCACTGTAAATTTATCGATTTTTTGGATAATTGTATTTGATGTTAACTTACATCGGTCATTTGATCATGATAATTTTCTCATATGTATAGACAATTGTATGAGAAGTAAATTTGTCGATATTTTTTTAGAATTGTATTTGTTTTTACCTTCAATCGGTCATTTGATCATGACAATTTTCTCATATGTACTAAACATTGTATAAGAAGTAAAATTGAACCAACCACAGCTTTTTTCAAACAAATTCAAAATTCATTTTAAGAGGGGAATCTTTCAGATACACTTGAAAATGGGTTATATGTGGAAAACATTTTAACTAGCTTTGATAACCAAAAAAAGCGTAACAGATTATTACAGGGGATCGAGAGAATTACTTACGAAAGGCGGATTCAACCTACGCTCATGGAATTCAAACAGTCCAAAATTACAAGAAATCGCTAGCAAAGAACAAACCTAAGACACAGATGAGCTTACTAAAATTCTTGGTATGCAATGGAACGCTAAATCGGACAAGTTGTTTTATCAAAGTAACACATTCGAGATGGACAAAAAAGGAAAACTGACTAAACGATATATTTTACGGCAATCATCCAAGATTTTCGATCCGTTAGGACTATTAAGCCCAGTTACTGTGAAGTCGTCAAGATTCAAAATGTTTTCTTATGCATGTTATGTGTTTAACACAATGTGACCGCATTTTAATCGGTGATACTTTGGGTTGTTTATTTCAAATGTTAAAACATGCATATTAATCTAATATGGTCTTTTGTATATATTTCTAGACGTGACTTAATTTCCCATTTAAATCCTTATCGTTGATATAATATCAATTTAAAACACAAATTAATAAAAATTACCGTGTATTTTTTTTTATGAATCTGTAATTCTTTTTCGATGTTGAATTAGGCATATATATTTCTTAATCTTGAATATTTCGCCAAGCGTTGAAATACTTTGATAATTTAGACATTAAACTGTCATCAACTTTTATAGTTTGAATTATAATGAGACGATATATACTAAACAATATATTCGACTTTTATAAAAAAAATTATATATGATATTGCTTCTGATTTATTAATTATGTATATATTATATAGGTTAAACATCAACAGACATAAGTGTATGCGCTGCCTTCTGACAACATATAGCTGTACTTCAGCAGTATTGTGGAATAATTTAAGAATGTGTTTCTTATACATTTTTGGGATAAATGCTAAAATATTGGCAAGCTATGTTACATTTGTAGTTTAATACTATTTCTAGCTTTAATACTTCAATTGTGCACTCAATAAAACTCCTCTTGTAAATAAAAAAACACCTTTCTGTAAAAATGTGGCAGTAGATACTTTATTATCAAGATTTCTACTTCTTATCTATTTGTAATCTGTCTGTCATTTCTGTCTTATTCAATAAAAACAAAAAGTCTGACAAAAAAAAAAAAAAAAAAAACAGTTACTGTAAAAGCGAAAATCTTTATGCCATCACTTTGGAAGCTAAATTTAGAGTGGGACGAGATATTACCGGAAGATATCCAATCAAAATGGATATTAATTTCAAGAGATCTGGCATCGAGCTTAGAAACAGAGATTCATCGAAATACTCAAACACAAAACGAGAATAACAGAAATTTACCAACTCTTCATGTATTTACCGATGCTTCAATTCATGCGTATGGCGCATGCGCGTACATCATGTATGACAGAAAACCAACAATAGTAATGGCAAAGAATCGAGTTGCGCCTATCATGACTATAACTTTACTAAAACAATAGCTCATGGGGGCTATAATTGGAGCAAGACTTGCTGATCATATTTGCAAAAACTTTCCGGAAACTTTTGGTGAAATAATGATGTCAGATAATGCGCTAACATTTTAAGCTGCTTCAAACGAAATTTCACGATTTTGCAATTCTAGAACAGTTAAAGAAAATATCCAAATTTATGGCATTGAATGGAAATTCATCCCAAATAGAGCTCAATGCTTCTGGGGCATTTTGGAAAGAATAATTGGCTTAACAAAAACATCACTCAAGAAAGTATTAGGACGTGCACATGTCAACGATGATACTCTTAGGACTGTATAAACAGAGATCGAAGCCACACTCAACGATCGACCAGTGACGTATATTTCAACAGATATCAGAGATCAGGAGCCGCTTACACCATCCCATCTTATACATGGACGAAGGATAACAACTTTACCGTATGGATCGTCAAAAGTGCTATTGACAACCTAAATGTTTGTGAATTAACACACACAAACTTGGACAATCAAGCGATACGACAGAGACAATTGATTGAGAACTTCTGGACAAGATGGAAAGGAGAATACCTTACTTCATTGCGAGAATATCGCTAAAGAGCTGGAGTCGACGTTCGGATGATTAAAGAAGGCGGTGCCGTTCAGATACATGACGAATCAAAGCGTGTGTATTGGAGACTTCGAGTTGTGAAGGACACCATCAAAGACAAGGACGGCTTAGTACGCGTCGCTATGGTGCGTACCAAATCAGGAATTACAAACCGACCCGTGACGAAACTCTACCCATTAGAAGTCAACAGCATGGACTGTTGTCTGAGACGAAGTGAACGAAGAAGCTAACGTGAGTGAACAGACTTGTTATTTTTTTTTTTTATTTGTGAAAAGACTGTAAATTCAGAGAGTTTTTTTACGTAATTTCATGCTTTAATCCTTTTTTAGAGATCAATCTATTTTTGTTCTTTCCGCATGCCACTATATATCACAGCTCATGGACATTGCATCTGGTGGCCCCGAGTTTGTCGGTGATTTAGAGACAGTTAACTTACGCGTCAATCGTTAACTCTACTGTTTACGCCGTTTCCATTCACATTGTTAACGTCATGATATCATCTGTTAACGTTGTGCTATTGTTATGTATCATGATGCTATATTGAGTTGAGATTATACGATCAAACGAATCAGACGTTGTTTTACTGCCTGTCTTGACTTTTAGTTAACCCATCCGTCACATATGTATCTAAATACTAATGACAAGATCTCAAAATAAGTTTTACTCAGTTTTGTACTAAATTTTAAAAGTTTGAAATCCTTGTGGCATCTGATCATGTATCAGAGGCGGATTTAGGGGGGGGGGGGGGCTTTTTGGGGGGAAAATGGTTGCTTATATAGGGAATCATTGAAGCGTGACTGGAACCGGCCTCCTATTAGGTCAATCAATGGGCCCCCACTTATTAACATTTCTGGATCCACCACTGTGTATCTCATATCTAGATTTTGTTTCTAAGGACATGAACTTGATGAAGGACAGTAAACAAAGGAGAAGGTCCGGTAAGGACTCATTTTAGCCTCAAATTTCAGTTTCATCTGACGAAAGGTTTTGACCACTTTTTAAACACTTTAGTGTAATTCACTTGATTTAATTATTTTATGTGAAAGATTTTAACTGATTTAGTCATTAAAAACGATCCGATTCAAGCTGAAATACATCTTCGCTAGCCAAGGGTTACGATCCACTCCCGCTCTATTTCACCCTTGGCGGATTGAGATAAAATTTCGGAGACACAAGGTAAGCAGTTGTATTGGTTGCAGTAGAAACTCGCTGCATCCAATCAAAAAGTGCCTATAACATGATCACGTGTAGATTTAGAAAGTGTTTGTAAACAATTGCCACGTGTTTATTGTGCAACAAGTCTTTACATCACTAAACATAAGACTATATTCAGTGACAACTCGTATGTTTTTAATCATCTAATAGAGGTTCCTGTGTATGTTCCATGCACAAATGCAAGAATGCTGACATATATTTTCGTTTCCGGCTTTACCAAGTGTGTAGAATCTAGACGCTACCGTGTTTATACCTCCAAATTGAAGAGTTCAAGTGCTACCATTGGTCAAGAATAATGCATTCGGAATGGGCGTGATTTTAATCTTCCGATAGATGGCGCAACATTGATAATCATAAATGTTAGCTCAATCTGCCAAGGGTGAAGAGAGCGGGAGTGGATCGTAACCCTTGGCTAGCGAAGACGGCTGAAATATGAAAAATCTCTCAAATATGCCAAAAAAACGTCACTTTTAAGGGGGTTCGCGGGTCTAAATCATTTATATAGGATTTCTCTATATTTTTCTATAAATGAACTTTATCTAAAAGTTAATAGAAAAATGGAATAAAAAAGTGGGGTCACCGTTCATTTGCGCTCACAATCTGCCTTCGAAAGAAGCAAACATTTTTGTAAAAGTGGGTTTTTTCTGTTGAAGTAATAGGAGAAATAAAGTTAATATCGAAATAAAAAAAGAAATTTATTACAGAAATCGCTCAAATTTTACAATAATTTAGTTTAAGTACAGCTTATATGAAATTATATTAAAAAATATAGGTCACCGATGAGTTGAAAAAGATATTTCAATTTTAAAGCCAAAAAATGGCATTTTTCCACCAAAGGGAGATAATTTGGAACTTTTTCAATGATGTATACATTTTAAAAGTCATCTGGGGCCAACACGAATTGATTTTTTTGGAGGATTTTTGTACCATATGATAAAGTAACAACTACAAAAGGTAACAAATAAAATTTGTAATGAAAAACAAATGTTTATTTGTTTTCTGAAATTTTTATACCCTCGAGCCTCCTTAAGATGGTTTTTCTGAAAAATGAAAGTGGCCGCATCCGTGTTCATCCACAATCTTTAGATATGTTATGTTTAATCATAAAATACAACTTACATTTCAATATTAAGACGAACACGAATGCGGCCACTTTCGTTTTACACGGAAATCGTCTTAAATTTAACTAAAATGATAGAATTTTGAAGATTTCAGTAATTTTGCATGACTTAATGGTGCTACAACCCGATATATGTGCATTGAATGGTCAAAAACAGTCCATATCTATGTAGCAGAAGTATTCAGCTGTCCAATAAATAACATTTCAACAATTTTGTAAAACTGTTGTATTTTGGGGACAAAAAGAGGTCTTACCGGACCTACTCCTTTATGAAACAAAGGTATTGTCGTCCCAAGAGATCCCTTCTAAATAGTGGATTAACAATACAATTATCTAAGATTTGATATACAAGTTTTATTTTTTTAAATAAATATATGCAATAACCACTTTACAATATATGTGTCTTTCATATGTCATAAGGTCTGACATGTAAAATTATAGGTACATTGAATATGTAGCAATCAAAATTTTGACAAAAAAATTTGACTCTCATAATTTAAAAAGCAACAATTTGCTCCTGCCTTTAATAAATTAAGCTTACTGTGTATATGTATATCTGACATAAATATATGACTATATCCTGTTAACTGTAGGATTGTCTTTACCTTTATAAATTGTGACTTGGATGGAGATTTGTATCATTGACACTCATACCACATCTTTTTATACATGTATATATTCTACATGTATATATACAAATGTATGCATTTGTAGTTGCTTACATGTACATGATGTACATTATTTACATGTACATATTGATGATAAACATGATAAACATAATAAGTAAGGTGACATGGTCTGTTGTGTAAATGGAGGATACATGTAGTTGTACATGTGATTTTCTCATTGGCAATCATCATGATCATACAAAATCTTCTTCTTTTGTAACTTTTGAATCTGATAGTTTTTTTTAGTTTTTTTTATATTATTAACCTATTCAAATAATGTTTGAACAAGATGAATAAAATTGTATAAAATTGTATTCAGCACAGATCCTAAATTTGCAGATAACAATTTCACATTGTGACTAAAAATAGGGGGAAAGTGGGGATTTATTGAGATTATTAAAGAGGCCTCATGATTGTCAGTTGGAAAAACATTGTAATTGGTAAATGACTTCTAGTTTTCAAAATAAAGCAGCATCAAACAACAATGTGTCTAGAAAATTCACAGACTAATTTGATTTTAATTCAATTCAATAATGACATTTTGAAAAGTATGTTCATATGATGAAATCATAATCTTTCAGTCAGTTTAATTGAAGTCTGGAGCTGGCATGTCAGTAAACTGCTAGTAGACTGTTGTTATATGTGTATTATTGTCATTTTGATTATTTTCTTTGGTTACATCTTCTGACATCAGACTCGGACTTCTCTTGAACTGAATTTTAATGTGCGTATTGGTATACGTTTACTTTTCTACATTAGTTAGAGGTATAGGGGGAGGGTTGAGATCTCACAAACATGTTTAACCCCGCCGCATTTTTGCGCCTGTCCCAAGTCAGGAGCCTCTGGCCTTTGTTAGTCTTGTATTATTTTAATTTTAGTTTCTTGTGTACAATTTGGAAATTAGTATGGCGTTCATTATCACTGAACTAGTATATATTTGTTTAGGGGCTGGCTGAAGGACGCCTCTGGGTGCGGGTATTTCTCACTACATTGAAGACCTGTTGGTGACCTTCTGTTGTTGTTTTTTTTATTTGGTAGGGTTGTTGTCTCTTTGACACATTCCCCATTTCCATACTCAATTGTATTAGTAAAAAATTTTTAATCTTCTGAATGCTTTGATCTGGGACTTTTTTTATACTAGTATAATAGTCCCAGCTTTGATTGATGCCTTTTTGTATCAATTTATCCCAGAAGTAATTTCAAACTTCCATAATTTTAACTATTACCTGTTCGAACTGGTATAACTGTCGCAAAGAATTCTTTCATACATTATAACTATCATCTGCTTCAAAGAGATCCACCTTTCCAGTTTTGAAGATGCCAAAAATTATGGCATTTAGATCTGTCTTTGCCTTTGGTGTCCTGTCCATGATATACCATGAACTGTTTTAAGATGGGAGCAAACTGTATCATTTCCAGCTGAATCATCCAAACTAATGACGGATGGCTTTAAATTCCTCATATTCCACATTTCCAGCAAATAATACAATAATGTCAGTCTTATACAGTTATAAATAATCCTCTGACATTCCCGTACAGAATTTGTAACTGCCTTTATTAAACCGATGTGTCTAGGAATAGATCACCCGTACATGTATGCAACACTCTCTTGATGAGGGAAATAAGTTTCCCAACATCACCAAGTTATATACTTTTGTTAAATCGTATCAAAATGGTCAAATATGTATAAAAATATGCAGCTGAAGTTTATTTTACCAAACAGCTGATTACAACCTTTACCGGTTTTTTAATTGAAGAGCATCACTTTTGGTATGTTTAAACACCAAAAAGTCGAAAACAAACTGCTGTTTCCCGACAGTTTACTGCATTAAAACATTTACATATCAACAGATACCAGAGATATTATTATCATTTCCTGTTGTATTCATGGTCATCTTTAAGAATATATATCAATTGTTATATTGTAGGCTGTTTTTGTTGAAAAATTGATACCCCTATTTCCCTATATAAGCAGTCAAATTTACTGTAAAATCATTTTTTTTTTTTATACATAATAACCCAATATGACTTTTAAAAATGTCATTTCCCAACAAAACAAGGTGCATACATTACTAAAACACATTATCTCGAAATGGCTGTTGAACAAAATTTTTAAGTTCCGCCTGGTTTTTCTCTGGTATTGCCTCTTAAAAGCATTAGATATTTTAAAAGTTGTCGGATGTACTGACTGGGGTGCTGACCGCAACATTTTACTTAATTTATATAGATCGATTTAAGGTAACATCTAATACAACTATCAATACATAATAGACAATTATCTTGGTCGAATGACTGATTTTAGTTATTATCAAATACAGTTATCAACAAAATTGTCAAATTTACAGCAAAATGCATGAAAATGAGATCAATAAACCAGAAACATGTTTGCTGTTATAATATATACAATTATTCTAAGTATATGGTCAATTTAAGGTAACATCTTATTGAATTATCCCAAAAGTGGTAAAATTTACTAAAACAGTATTATAATTCTATAATTAAGGTTTGGTTTGTTCAAATTGACTTCAAATTTATTTGTCAAAACATATTAGAAAGTATCTTGGTCAAATGACCGATTTAAGGTAACATCAATTACAGTTTTCAAAAAATTGTCAAATTTACAGTAAAATGTCAAAAAAGGATAAATACACCTATAACTGGTTTGCTGTTGTATTACATACAATAACAAGAATATGGTCAATTTAAGGTAACATCTGAATACATTATCTAACAAGTGGTAAAATTTATTGAAAATCTTTACAATTTTATAGTAAAGGTTTGGTTGGTTCAATTTAACTTCTTATACAATTATCAATACATATTAGAAAGTTGTCTCGGTCAAATGACCGATTTTAGGTAACACCCAATACAGTTATCGATACATATTAAAAAATTGTCTTGGTCAATTAACCAATTTAAAGTTTCATCAAATACAATTATAAAAAAATGTCAAATTTAAAGTAAAATGTCGAGAAATAAACAATATACCAATAACAGGTTTGCTGTTATATTATATACAATTATTCTAAGAATATAATCAATTTAAAGTAACATCTGAATAAATTATCCATAAAGTGGTTAAATTTACTGAAAAATATAACAATTATATAATAAAGGTTTGGTTGGATCAAATTGACTTCAAATACATTTGTCAATATATATTAAAAAGTATCTCGGTCAAATGATCGATTTAGGGTAACATCAAATACAATTTTCAATACATATTAGAAAGTTGTCTTGGTCAAAGACCGATGTAAGGTGACAACAATTAAAATTTATCCAAAAAAATGTAAAATTTACAGAAAAATGTCGAAAAATGACCAATATACCAATAACAGGTTTGCTGTTGTATCAATTACAATTATCCAAAGAATATGGTCAATTTAAGGTAACATCGGAATAAATTATTCTAAAAGTGGTAATTTTTTTTACAATTTTATAGTAAAGGTTTGGTTGGTTCAAGTTGACTTCTAATACAATTATCCATACATATTAGAATATTGAAAACAACACGTTATTAATTTCTTTCGTCCGAAGCGCTTTTCTGGATTTACCTTCATCGGGAACGCTCAAAGCCAAACATTTGAAATCCGAAGATGTATAAGTACCGAAACCGTTGAAGAGCTGTACGTCAAAAATACCTAAATTAAATAGCCAAATTAATCTAAAGCAAACTTTGCCTGAGGGAGTTGAAACCTTAGTTTCTTAATAATTTATAAATTTATAAACGGACAATTTTAGAAAAGTTTGTTTAATCATGTCAGTACCAAAATACTGACTACTGAGCTGATGATACCCTCGGGGACTGATAGTCCACCATCAGAGGTATAAAGTTGTCTTGGTCAAATAACCGATTTAAGGTAACATCAAATACAATTATCAATGCATATTAGAAAATAGTCTTGGTCAAATAACCGATTTACAGTAAAATAAAATACAATTATAGAACAAGAAGTAATTGTAACAGGGTGCTGTTACGAAGTCTCCCAAACAAAGCTCACATGACTCGCCATTCAAATGGTTTTCATTTTTTGTCCCATACAATAATATATATGGCTTACGAGTAGGGACCTCCGCCATTTACAAGGGGTGGTGTTGACCCCTATGGACTTGACTTATAGTTCATTTGATGTGTTTTATTGTCCCCTACAATAAAATGTATGGTTAAGGGGTGGGGATGTTGACCGTTTACAAGTTTCCAAACACGAGGGGTGGGGTGACCCCCTAGGGACTTCCTTTTTATTTCATTTTATTTGTTTTATTGTCCCCTACAAAAATATTTATGGTTTAGGGTGGACATCTTGACCGTTTACAAGATAATAGTATATTCTCAAATTGAACAGGGTGGGGGTGAACCCCAGGAACTTCTTTTCAATTTCATGCGAATTGTTTTATCGATCCATACAATAATATATATGGTTTAGGGGTGGGGATGCTGACCGTTTACAAGTTTTAAACAAGAGGGGGTGGGATGACCCCCAAGGGACTTCCCTTTTATTTCATTTCATTTGTTTTATAGTCCCCTACAAGAACATATATGGTTTAGGGGTGGGTATCTGGACCGTTTACAAGATAATAGCACATTCTCATATTGAACAGGGTGGGGATGACCCCCGGTGACCTCCCTTTAATTGTATTTGATTTGTTTTATCGTTCCATTTAAGAATATATATGGTTTAGGGGTGGGGATGTTGACCATTTACAAGTTTTCAAACAAGAGGGGTTGGGTGACCCCTAAGGGTTTTCCTTTTATTTCATTTCATTTGTTTTATTGTACCCTTCAAGAATATATATAGTTTAGGGGTGGGGATCTGGACCGTTTACAAGATAATAGCACATTCTCATATTGAACCGGGTGGGAATGACCTCCTGGGACCTCCCTTTAATTTCATTTGATTTGTTGTATCGTCCCATTTAAGAATATATATGGTTTAGGGGTGGGGATGTTTAAACGTTTACAAGTTTTTTAACAAGAGGGGGTGGGGTGACCCCCTAGGGGCTTCCCTTTTATTTTATTTCATTTGATTTATTGTCCCTTACAAGAATATATATGGTTTAGGGGTGGGGATCTGGACTGTTTACAATATAATAGCACATTCTCATATTAAACGTGGTGGGGATGACCCCTGGGGACCTCCCTTTAGTTTAATTTGATTTGTTTTATCGTCCCATTTTAGAATATATATCGTTTATGGGTGGGGATCTGGACCATTCACAAGATAAAAGCATATTCTCAAATTGAAGGGGGTGGGGATGACCCCCAATGGACTCCCCCTATAATTCATGTGATTTGTTTTATTGTCCTATTATCATTTCTGAAGACTGCATGTATCTTTCACTTACAGTTTTCAAGTTTTCATTTGAAAATTTTAGAAAGAAGAAGAAGAAGAATAGAAATAATAAGAACTGAGCAAAAACCATAAGTCTCCAAACTTTGTTTGGGAGACTTAAAAATGTAAAATTTACAGTAAAATGTCGAGAAATAAACAAATAAAAATATCAATAAATGTGTTTGTGCTACCTTCGGGAATCCTTATCCCAGAAATAGTAGTGGTAGCTTCAACATATTTAGGCTAAATTAGCCTGCTTTCAAAAACAAACATTTCCTCATTTTTAAACTCTGTGTAGAAGCATGATGTGTTGTTATGGAAACACTGATTAAGGGATGACGGAGTAATCTGACTCACCAATCAACACCAGGGATTTTGTCACATGATAAGATTTTACTTTGAGACATAAATAGCACTCACACATAGGAAGTGCATGTAGTAGATGGACAATCTCTTAGTACACATACTGGAATTTTAATTGATATTCGGCACTGAGAAAAGGATAGTTACAATTCTTTAATAATTGTGTGTTTAATAACATGAAATAATGAAGTGATAGTTCTATTTGTTGATGGGTGATTTTATACTTTCAGGATACAAATGTTTGTTAAGTTTTGTTATTTCCGCTTTTGATTTAACATGAAATTTCATATAAATGTTCTGGCTTTCTATTTACTTTTGACTTTGTTGGCCACTGGAAATCTGGCGGAGATTCCAAATCCACCTGTTAATTTAAATGTTGTGGATGTTGGTCCTGGCTTTGTTAAACTATCATGGACACCAGTGCCGGGGGACAACATAGATTTCTACAAACTACAATATAGACAAAAGGAGGATATTAGCAGTATATTTTCGGAGAAGAGAATGCGTGAACCCTCTCACAAGGTCCGCAGATTGACACCGTTTACCAATTATGAATTTCAAGTGATTGCAGTTAATTCTGTAGGTGAAAGTCGACCAACGAATATCGTAGAAAAAAGAACCAGTTCACTAGGTTTGTATATATGTGGTGCTTATAAGAGTCATTCTACTAAACATTGTGTAGCATATTCATTCTTTCTCGCCATTTTTCAAGGAGACAATATTCAAATAATATCTTTTGGCTTGTTTGTTTCAAGTTTTTTAAATAAATAATCTCAAACCTGCACAAATATTAGATTCAAGTATGGAAAAGTTTAATGTTTTGTTTCTGATAGTTTGATCCTTGATCTGTATTTCTTATTTTCTTCTGACTTTTTTATCTTAATTTGATTTCAAGTATATTACTATTAGTTGGATTATTGTGTTGAAGTTCATGTTTACTTGAATAGTTGACCACATGTTGCCAAAACAAAACAGAAGAAATTCGTGAGTTTTGACGTGTGTTGTGCATAATTCATGAACTTTTTACACTAATTATACATGTAAGTAAAATAATTCATAAAACAATTAATAAAATCTTCTTTGTAATAACAAATATTCCTGATAATTTAAGTTGAATTCATTTTCTATACCTTTATAATTGAAAAGGAGGAGGAAATTGTGTACCTTGTTCAATTTCGATCTTTTATATCTGGGCGTTATGTATTCGGGTTTAGTTTTCTGTAATTAGTTAATACTTCAGTTTCTTTATGTATATCTCTTTCATAGTCATTTGATAAAATTTACTGTTTGCAATAGCATGATTTGTTCTATATAATAAGAATGTTCTTATTCCGGACATAAAAACAATGCCGTATTTGGCGAAACCTTTTTAACTTTTGATCTTCAGTGCTGTACAATTTTGTACTTTTTTCACTTTCGATCTTTTATATCTGGGCGTCACTGGTGAGTCTTGTGTGGACAAGGCGCGTTTTTGGCGTATTGAATTTTAAACCTGATGCTTTTTGTTATCTATTAATCATGTTTTTCTTTGTCTAATATGTTCTCCTGATTATTTGTATTGTAGTCCTGTAATATTATGTTGTCATTTCAATGTTATATTTAACTTTGCCATAAAAGTGCGAGGTTTGGCATGCCACAAAACCAGGTTCAACCCACCACTTTTATTCCCCTTTAAAAGTGTCCTGTACCAAGTCAGGAAGATGGCCATTGTTATATTATTGTTCGTTTCTGTGTGTGTTGTATTTTAACGTTGAGTCGTTTGTGTTTTCTCTTTTTTTTTTTTGAGATATTGAGATAAGACGTGGCACGGTACTTGTCTATTCCAAATTTATATATATGTTTTCATGTTATATTTGTTATTCTCGTGGTGTTTTGTCTGATGCTTGGTCCGTTTCTGTGTGTGTTGCGTTTCGGTGTTGTGTCGTTGTTCTCCTCTTATATTTAATGCGTATCCCTCAGTTTAAGTTTGTTATCCCGATTTTTTGTTTTTGTCCATGAATTTATGAGTTTAAACAGCTGTATACTACCGTTTCCTTTATTAGAATACCTCTTAGGATTGGAAATACTCACTTCTCTTAAGCTTCAAATATTGTCTGATATTTATAACGCAATAATATCAGAACTAATAAACAATAAAACCTGACAATATTTAGTAGTCAATTTATTTCATAAAGTATATGTAAAATTCATTTCTTGTGTTTGGTGAGTGAATTGTTTTTATTCCACTGATATATTTTTTTTATTTATTAAAAGAAATAAATCAGTTACAAAAAGAATTTATAATCGATGTGCATAATTGTAAATTATTTGTATTAAAAGTAGCTGCAGTTAATTCGATTGCACTTCATATTCAGAAACGATGCATGAATTATTAATTAAACTTTGAATCTCTCGCAAACGTCTGAAATTGAAATTTGAAATTTCTCACATGAAAGTTGTTTTACTGCAATGAACATCCTGTTGAAAGATAGATATCAGAAATTAGAAAAAAAAATGTTAATATTGAATTCATTTATATATGTTACAGTGAATTTGTATAATGATGCATTATTATTGGGTTGAGATCCCGCTAACATGTTAAACCGCCCCACATTATTTATGTATGTGTCTGTCCCAAGTCAGGAACCTGTAATTAAGTGGTTGTCGTTTGTTTATGTGTTACATATTTGTGTTTCGTTTATTTTTTTACATAGATAATGCCGTTAGTTTTCTCGTATGCATTGTTTTACATTGTCTTATCGGGGCCTTTTATAGCTGACTTTTCGGTATGGGCTTTGCTCATTGTTGAAGACCGTACGGTTGCTAATGTTTGTGTCATTTTCGTCTATTGTGGAAAGTTGTCTCATTGGCAATCAAACCACATCTTTTTTATTTTATGTAGAATCCCAATAATTTTTAGGGGTTGTTTATAATCACTGATTAGTTTAGGGATTATATATTATCACTCAAATTTCACGGACTATGCATAATCACTTAGAGAAAAACGTCATTGATTTTACAGAATAACTGAAATGATATTAAAATATATAACATATTGCGATATACTAAAAGTTAACCGTAATATATCCAAATAATAACCTTTATATGCATAATATATTAATGACAGACAGAAAAATATTGAAATGTTAGACACAATATAATTAAATGATAAGCACACTATAATTAAATGATAAGCAAAATATATAAAGTATAATTGATTTTGTCTATCAGTTATAATATCAAGCGAGCCCTTTTTGATACTGATTTGATCAGTATTAATAATATCAAGCAAGCCCACAAGGGCGGGTTGATGAAGTCAATATGAAAAAATTATATGGCATAATGATTATTCTTTTGATCGGATTGTTTAGCAATTGTTTTTAGGATGATAATATGAAATAAAATGAAATTGTCATTTAAACTTTTTTTATGCGTACAATCTTTTTGATAAATTATCGCCTATTGTATGAATGAAGTCAAATGTTATGCACAATATATTTTAAAAATAAACATTTTATTAACAAACTAAAGGAGTAGGTCCAGTAAGAGCCGTTCTTGGCCTCAAAATATAGCAGTTTTACAAAATTGATAAAATGTAAATTTTTAGTTATTTATTGAACAGTAGAGTGCTTTTGCTGCCTTAATATGGGCAATATTTGACTATACAATGAACATATATCGGGTACTGGCACCTTAAAGTCATGCTAAATTACTGAATTCTTCACAATTCTAGCATTTTAGTTAAATTTTAGACGGTTTTCGTGTAAAACGTAAGTGGCCGCATTCGTGTTCATCCTTAATATTGATATTGAAGTTGTATTTTATGATTAATCATAACATATTAAGGTTGAGGATGAATACGGATGCGGCCACTTTCACTTTTGACCAAAAAAAAACATTCGAAAAGTGACATTTTTCGGCATACATATATTTGGTTGATTTTTCATATTTGAGCTTGAATCGGATCGTTTTTAAAGACTAAATCAGTTCAAATCTTTCACATAAACTAAATTATTCAAATGAAATAAACACTTAAGAGTTTGAAAAGTGGTCAAAATCTTTTGCCAGATGAACCTGAAATTTGAGGCAAAAATTGGTCCTTACCGGACCTACTTCTTTGGATGGCATCGACTATTACACATTTGCCCGGTTTTTCTACAGGCATATCAAATTCTCATCTGTTTTTACCACAATATCAACATTTAAAAAAACACCTTATCCTCCATATTGAATCAGATTGTATGGCACGTTTCAGGGAATTAGAGTTTTCAGCAGAAACATCTGAAGGTACCAATGAAGGGAAATCAGCAACCTCAAACTGTTTTTTTTGTATAAAAGATCCGAGAAGGATTTCTTGCTTTATATGGCAAGGCGATATCCTTCTTCAGTCTTTTCGTAAATAATGACCTTCATGTTTTTTTATATCTCCCTTTTTCAAGAACCACTAATGAAATTGGTATGAGCATAGAAGTAATATTGAAAGGAATCGCATCAACGCCAGTTCAAAGGTTCAATCTGCGTTACCGCCTGACTTTCGATTTCTCGTTAATCAATTTACGATATGGAATGGTAGTTGATTTTCCGCATGTGATCGATCAAATCACGGAAAATTACGAACAGACAAGTTGTTGTCATATATACGTGCGTAACCAGAATACTCCACTCGTCACATTCCGCTGATGTACGCTGCCGTTACAGTATTCGTTCAGTGTTTAATGTTGATTTAGTCTAATTTTCCTATTTCTGTTTATTTTTATCTTAATAGTTTATGCCGACAGCTAGCATATATGAAATTGGAGAACATGGGTGGATCGTTTTCAATTTTAATATTTACAAACAGTTAATGTGGTATCTAACAGGGAGATAAATCTGTAAAAGCAGCTAAGCGTTTAATCATGTTGTGTTAAAAAGGGAATATTAGGCTTCTAAATGATCAAAAATAGTGTTCGTCAAACTGCTATATAACCAGTGTAATTTTATCTGATAAATTGGTTGGTTCAATTTAAAAAAAAAAAAATATTTTGGTCAAAAGGTCAAAGTAAATACTTTGTCAAAATTTCATGAAAATTAAACGAGCCAATTTAATTTTAGTGAAAGTCTTAGGTACCACCCTAAAACGCCATTTAAAAAAAATAAGAATATGATTGTACAACAAATATGTTTGGATCCCCTCTCATTAAATATGAATAATCCAAATCGTATAAATGAATTTGCGTTTAAGCAGATAGGATCAAGCTCATTTTGTCTGTTTGTTTTTATTTTTGCTGTAGCGTGTTATATTAACTGTTTTTTAAAACATATATTTACGAACTTAATATTCCGATTTTAGTTGTTTAGTTTCAATAATGTAACCAATGATATTTATTACATATACATCAATTTAAAATACTTGAAAGAAAATATCGTTTTTAAATCTCGACAAACTTTGCACATTTCAACAGTAAAAAAATCTAAATCTTTATTTGTCTTCATCATTTTGTTACACATCATAATCTGCATATATCCAATGAATAATGGAATATTAAAACATTGTCAATTTTTCATTAAGATAAGTGTTAGGTGAAAACAGATTATAGCTATTATATGATTACATTCTATCCATAGGCACAATAGGGTACTGTATTATTTCATAAATATCTTGATTAATTGAAGCAGACTTGACAGGGGTAATTGTTTACCTGTAGATAAGAGGAGGTCTAAATATCAGAGTGATAAACACTAATAATGAAGGGTCATAACTTTCTGTAAAGTGAGAGGGGGTCATGATCAGGGTTGTCTAGATGTTGAAGTGATAGAATGATATTGGGACTTTCTTAATTTGACTCCCTGCTGAGAACTTTCTTTTAATCTGTAGTTTTGGATCCTGTTGTTATTTGCATGCATCATTGATCATGCTGGTTATTTTGGGTAATTTCTTTTTCTTTTTGATATCACTACCACCTCCAAAGTTGTCTTTTCATGTTGTTCATACAGAACTTGGAACCTTAGGAGTTACTGTTTGACGTGAACTTGACTGATCGGTGACAGATGTTTGACTGATCGATGAGTGATCGGTGATCGGGGACTCATGGGATCCGTCAGATAAGTAATAACCTTTAAGAGAGTTACCCTGACAACAGTCACCGATCGATCAGTTAATTAACTTTATGTACGGATCTGACGGATACGTATATATTTTAAATTATTATGTTAACCGAACTCGACAGTGTTTACAATCGACGAACGCGGACCTCTACGAAGACATCTTAATTTACACGTTAATTTGTAATCTGTAATCTGTTAACGTAGTTCTGCCAATCAAGGCACACCTCCATTCACATAGAAGAAAATGTTAATACACAATATATCACAATACAAAGCGCATCACTTCATATTATAGAATATAAAAAATTTCCGCCACCTCAAGAATTTTAGTTACATGCACAAATAAAGCATAAGAAAAATCTTTGATAGAAATAAAATTAAATGTTTTTTGAATACAATAACAACTCATTCTGGGACCATGTGTGCCCGTTATGTACTTGCAAGGCCAAGCTTTCTTTACTTCACTATTTAGGATTAAGAAGATAGATTTTCTACTGCCTTGCCTATCTATATAAGCTAATAATGCATAGCGTTTGTTATGCAAATTATAAGACAAAGCTTTGTTTGTATTGAGTTTTGATACAGCTCTTTTTATCTCTTCAGTAGAATTTCCTGCTGAATATATGTATACATTTGTTAATTATATGGGTAGCTTCCTTTTCAATTGAATTTAGAAAAATAGTGTCAAAAGAGTAATTGTTGGATTTTTTGGCAAGGTTACCGAAATGTTTATTCCAGCCCTTCATAACATTTTTCGGAGATTGGAAAATTTCTTCATCAACTGTTAGTTCCTCAATAAAGCGTGAATGTCTACCTCTTTGTTTATTTTATAAGGCTATAAAAAGTTCCGGATCGTTATACCCTGTGTCAATGATTTTCTGTCGTTCTTGTATTCCCTGGATTGCAGCTTCAATTCTGCATTGTTTCCGAAGAGAGGAAGTTGTGAATTTCTTTTGAATAGTAAAGGGATTGTTTTTCAATGTTTATTATGAAATCTTCAAATTTCTCTTGGTAAAGTATATAATCAATTGCAGAAGAAGATATGAAATATATCAATTTTTCTTTCTAACCCTTTGAATAGTGGACCACATGTCAATTTGTTTTTGCAGTTAAAAATCTAAAGTCCCCAGAGAAGAGTTGCTACGTACATCTTTATCTTTATTTACACAATGTACATTTATACAATTATTTTTAAAATCTAAAACATGATAATCAGAAATAACATCACTGCGTGTATTCATTTGTTCAGGAAATAACGTGTCGATGTTTATGACATCATTTTGTGCCTTTCGAATTGGAACAGATGCTTGTATAAAATATTCTGCTCAGATTTGTCTTGTGACTAATATAGAGGTTGACCTATTCTTGAAACGTGAAGCATTGGTGAAGTTTTATCATCACTGGTATACATGGATGAGACATTTCTATAAATGTCGGACTTATCTTTCTCTTTTTGAGTGTGATTTATAGACTATTTATCGGATTTGTAATCACATAAGCAACACGACGGGTGCCACATGTGGAGCAGGATCTGCTTACCCTTCTGGAGCACCAGAGATCACCCCTAGTTTTGGTGGGGTTCGTGTTGTTTATTCTTTAGTTTTCTATGTTGTGGCATGTGTACTATTGTTTTTCTGTTGTCTTTTTCATTTTTAACCATGGTTTTGTCAGTTTGTTTTAGATTTATGAGTTTGACTATCCCTTTGGTATCTTTCGTCCCTCTTTTATAGTGGAGGTCGATGAATTATGAAATTTTCCAGTAGATATTTTTTCTCTCCAATTTGCCTCTGTATTGGAATTTGCAGAAAGTTGAGTCGGAGTAAGTGAGATTAGATTAGAAAAAACAAACGTGAATTTCTACAGATTGCCAATTATAAGAAGGATGAAAGGTTTCTAGGGGGACGTTGTGGTAAGTCCCACCAGTTACCATGGGTAAAATAATATGGAGTTTTTGTTTCCGGAAAGTAACTCTTGTGGATATTGTCCTGATAATTATTCCAGTTTTGAGAGTGTGGATAGTAGGGATCACGACTAGCAATAGGAATGTTGTGGTAAGTCCCACCATTGCCCCACTGATAATGTGATGTACTAATACAATTGGTAGCTGGAATATTGTTATCTCTGGAATATTGAGTGTTGTATTGGTAGCTCGAAAAATGCGGATTTATATAGTCAACATTGTGTTGGAAGGCATAGGCATAATAGGAATGGAAGGATCTATGTTCATCTGTATGATGGCAGTTTGAGGTACTGCAGACGTGTTGCTACATGCTAATTCAATGTTGTTTTGAATATTTTTGGCTACGTGGCTATTATATTCAATAGATTTGCATGTGGTTTGAACAGCAGTTTACCGATCTGATACGAATGTTGATAAATCTATAGTATTGAGATTGGGTAGTTGTGTGTTGAGACAATCTGAATGGTTTGATGACTTTGTAGATAGTTGATGTCCATCTTGAGATTGATCAATAATGTCCTGTACCAAGATAGAATTCGTAGAGGTATGGAGTTTGTAAACTGTTTCCAATGTATTTGAACTTAACATCTGATCCAAATTGCCAACACAAGTGTAACAGGAATTTGTATTGTTATCCTGACAGCTGTTATGACATACTAAATTGCACTCTGGACAGATATTTTCTGTATCATTTAGGGCTTCATCACATGCAGAGCATTGTATAAGGTTCTCCTCTATAAGTTTGGATCTTGCACTGGTTATGTGTATTTCGTCTGACTGGATGTTATTTCCATATGTTTTTAGATGTGTTTCAGGACTAGTACATGTTATATGGGATTGGTGGAAGGGACGTTGTTGCCCCTCTGTGTGTTAAATATATTTACCTTTGTACTGTCACAGCTTTTACATTGATATGTTTTTCAAAGGAGGAAATATCTTCTTCGGACAACTTGTTACATTTATAATGAACCCACTGATTGTTATGACACAATACTGCCCTAGATTTGCTGTTCTTATTACACTTAATACAACGTTCCTCATTTAAACTTTTTGTAGATTTGCTCTCAGGTAAGCCAGGATGTGGTGTTGTTGATTTTTTAAGACAATCTAGCGCAGCGGTTGGTTTTGATGCTAGGTTTTTATTCAGGAGGTCAGTGTTTATATTAGCACCATTGATTTGTGTGTTAGACATGATCTTATGTATGTGTTCAATATCTCTATCGAACAGTTTGTTCAAATTTTCCCCATTAATTAGTAAGTTGCATTTCGTTAGGTATGCATTAATTGTGTAACTATTAGTTGGATTGTCAAAAAATATTGTAGGTATATTGAACATTTTTTCCTCATTTGTCTGTTGCTATGGTTTTTGAGTAATCATGAATCCTGAAAAAAGAATCGTTAAAATATTGCTCCAGAGCATATATGAACAGTTCAAACGATATGGATAAGATGTATATAAGAATGATAGCTGCTAGAATATAAGTCTTTAGTAGATAATAAATATGGTGACTAGATTATACAAGGGTTTTACATGTTTAGTGAAAAGATCACACTAGGTCAGACAATAATTTAATTTATCTGAACTTGCACTTGAGACTATATTTAAATTATATATAAATTTGTATGCACTCCTGAAATGAAATTAAATTAATTGGCAAATAAGATGATAAATATGAAGGAAAAACTATACAAGGGTGTTAAGTATTTAGTCAAGAAATCACACTTGGACTGACAATAAACTAAATTATCTGAACTTGAGACTATAAATAAATTATATGAGTTTGTATGTACTACTGAAATAAATTTTATTCAAATATATTCAATGGCAAATAATATAATAACTATGGGAGATGAAAAAATAAAAAAATTCAAAGTCACACGCACGTGAAAAATGTACACTTAAATTAATGAATTTTAAAGGAAATATCCGTAGGCTAATATGTAATATAAACAAATGGAATAATTAATTAGTTATTAAGTAGTTTAATGGGCACACAGGGCTGCAGTATTAACTTGTTTAAAAGCCCGCCATTTTGAATGAGTGGCGCGTCCTGTAAAATTTGTTTGTTTGTTTGTTGGAAAAAGTGGAAATGTGATCAATTAATTGCAAATTTCTTTTTTTAAAGTAAGTGATAAATATGTATTGTATGCGTATTCCTGCACTTTCAGCCCAATAAGATGTTCAGATACTCTGTAAAAGGTAAAATTGTAAAAAATAAATGAATTATATGACTCTGTTAACATAAACTTTTTCCTACGAAAATGGTTATAATTGAGCGACATTGTATTTTTGAACTTTTAACAGTTTCATATATGTTATTTTTTCATGAAATTAACAGAATGTCAAAGAAATGATATGAAATTGTATTTCCATTGTTTAAAATAATCAAAATTATTCTTCTTTTTATTAGAAATAGTACTATATTATTTGAAATCAGTTATTTTTACCATCTTAAGAGTATGATTATTAGACATGTTAGAATTGAGATATAAAGATACTTAAACTTTTTTTTGTGTGGGATAAGAATGCAGTTATTGATTTATTTTGATACAAATTATTAACAAATTAGTTTACTGAAAATTATCAACGGCCATTAGATTTTTATACTTATTTTAGAATATTTTGTTTTCATTAAATAAAAGGAATATCAGAGAAAACATTCTAAAATTTTATTCGCATTGCTTAAAATAGCCAAAATTATTCTTCCTTTTATTAAAAATGATACTATTTTATTTGAAATCAGTTATTTTCATTATCTTGAGACATTACGTTTGCTAATTAGAATTGATATATAATGAGACTTAAAATACTTAAACTTTTATTTCTGTGAAATACGAATGCAGTAATTGATTTATTTTGATACAAATTATAAACCGTCAGATGATTTCAGTACTTTGTGTACATAAGGATTGGCTGTATAAGTATGCATAAAATATTGAAAACAACACGTTATTAATTTCTTGCGTCGGAAGCGCTTTTCTGGATTTACCTTCATCAGGAACGATCAAAGCCAAACATTTGAAATCCGAAGATGTATAAGTACCGAAACCGTTGAAGAGCTGTATGTCAAAAATACCTAAAATAAATAGCCAAATTCATCTAAAGCCAACTTTGCCTGAGGGAGTTGAAACCTTAGTTTCTTAATAATTTATAAATTTATAAACGGACAATTTTAGTAAAGTTTGTTTAATCATGTCAGTACCGAAATACTGACTACTGAGCTGATAAGATATGCCTTCGTTAAGGCCTAAAATGCAAATATTTATTCATTTTACTGAAGACTATTGACCGCCATTGGAGTTTTGTACTTTTTATAGTTTAGAATAGTTTTTTTCATAGAATTAAAAGAATATCAGACAAAAGGACTACAGTAACCCGATGTAGTCGTAATTGCGTGTCGATATCTTGTCAATCGTACCGTTGATTTATCCGACTAGTCAACTATCTTGATGCGGATCATTTTTCTTATTTTTTTAGGAAATAACCATGATCTGTCATTTCAAGGATTTGTATAAAAATATATATTCAGATAATATTGGAATTAGTTTAAATGTCAAATTGCAAATCATAAATAAGTGACTCGTGAAACTTGAATTGGTTTCGAAAATCTATTTAGGTCATAATTCTTTAATGTAATAAACTTTATTCAAATAAATTAGGATCTTCGCTCCACTGATCACCCGCATGACTAAATGTTTTGTAAGGGGTGTGAGGTGACACTTCCAGGTATTCAAGCGATTTCCTGAAATCCGGGTTCGTTCGCGCCCTTTTACATTCGCACCCACTCATGTTCGCCCCCTTACACTTTCGCACCAAACATGTTCGCACCCAAAGTCCGTTCGCACCCTTCATGTACGCGCCCATTTGTTATTGGTTTTGTGTTTAATACCTTTGTAATCAAGTTTTAGCAAGTGTATTCCTATAAGTATATTTGTTCTCATTGTCCCATTATAAAGTAAGACAGCATTTTTTTTTTGGTGATGAATAAATCTTATTTAAGTTTTGGATAGTATATCGTAAAAAAAATAACAATCTTTTCTAAATAAAGTGGGATTCTGTCAACGTTTTATTTTGTGTTGAATAACTCTTAATCATGTTTTGGTTAGTATATTGCTATAACTTTGTTTCAACCATTGACTTGTTTCAAAATAAAGTGAGATTCTGAATACGTTTTTTTTTATGTGTGTTGAATACATTTTTTTCATGTTTTGGTAATAGTGTATTGCTATATTTGTTACTGTTTCATTGTTTCAGATCAAGGGGACCAAGCTGTTAAAAACAGTTATCTTTTGTGTTTTTCATTTAAAATCTCTAATGTTTTACTTATACCAAGCTAAATACAATCAGTTTTAAACCTAACTAATTTAAAACAACAATCATGATTTTCCAATTATTCAACTGGAATTTGAACTTAATTGTGCGCGAACGTGTAGAGTGCAAACATACCTTAGGTGTCGAGCTTGCATATTTATGCATCGTTTCACTTCTTACGGTATAGATCAGTGTACACGATCAAGACTGTTAATTAGAATTGAGATTTAATGAGACTTAAAATACTTCAAACTTTTATTTTTGTGGAATAAGAATGCAGTTACTGATTTATTTTGATACAAATTAGTAATCTCCATGTGATTTCATTTCTTTTTGAATATTATGATTGGCTGTTCTTCATAAAATTTGCCTATTTTAAGGAAGAAAGAATTAAATTTTTGTACGCCTTGCCTAAATTGCAAATATTGCTACATTTTCCTAAAAAAATATTGACCGCCATTGAATTCTTGTACTTTTAGAATATCAGAAAACTCATACTAAAATATTATTTCCATTGTTTAAAAGAACCAAAATTATTCTTCTTTTTATTAAAAATGCTACTATTTTATTTGATATCAGTTATTTCTACCATCTTGAGACAAGACTGCTAATTAGAATTGAGATATAATGAGACTTTAAATACTTCAAACTTTAATTTTTGTGGAATAAAATGCAGTTACTGATTCATTTTGATACAAATTAGTAATCTCCATATGATTTCATTTCTTTTTGAATATTACGATTGGCTGTTTTTCATAAAATTTGCCTATTTTAAGGAAAAAAGTATTAAATTTGTGTACGCCTTGCCTAAAATGCAAATATTGCTTAATTTCACTAATGATGTTGATCACCATTGAATTCTTGTACTTTTTATAGTTGAAGAATAGTTTTTTTTCTCATAAAATTAAAAGAATATCAGAAATCTCATACTAAAATTTATTTCCATTGTTTAAAATAACCAAAATTATTCTTCTTTTTATTAAAAATGATACTATTTTATTTGATATCAGTTATATCTGCCATCTTGAGACAACAAAAATTATAAATTGCCATATGATTTCAGTACTTTTTGTACTTTATGATTGGCTGTTCTTCATAAAATATGCCTACTTTAAGGAAAAAGGTATTACATTTTTGTACGCGTTGCCTAAAATGAAAATATTGCCTCCTTTTACTAAAAGTTATTGACCACCATTGAATTCTTGTACTTTTTATAAGTGAAGAATAGTTTTTTTTTCATAAAATTAAAAGAATATCAGAAATCTCATACTAAAATTTATTTCCATTGTTTAAAATAACCAAAATTATTCTTCTTTTTATTAAAATTATACTATTTTATTTGATATCAGTTATATCTACCATCTTGAGACAACACTGCTAATTAGAGTTGAGATATATTGAGACTTAAAATACTTCAAACTTTTATTATGGTGGAATAAGAATGCAGTTACTGACTTATTTTGATACAAATTATAAATCGCCATATGATTTCAGTACTTTTTGTTCATTATGATTGGCTGTTCTTCATATAACATGCCTACTTTTAAGGAAAAAAGTATTAAATTTTTGTACGTGTTGCCTAAAATGCAAATATTGCTTTTTTTTACTCAAAATTATTGACCACCATTGAATTCTTGTACTTTTTATAATTGAAGAATAGTTTTTTTTTCATAAAATTAAAACACTATTAGAAAACTCAAACTAAAATTTTATTTCCATTGTTTAAAATAACCAAAATTATTTTTTTTTTTTTTTAGTATTGAAAATGATACTATTTTAGTTGATATCAGTTATTTCTACCACTATGCTTACTTTAAGGAACAAGATATTATTTTTTTTGCATGCATTACCTTAAATGAAAATATTTCTTCTCATATTGGAAAATGTTGGAAAATATTGTAATTTCAATTGCAATCAGTTGTTACAAATGATTTTCAAGTTTTTTTTGTAGAAAATGCGAATTATTCAAGAATAATTCTGCTTAAAATTATTTCTTTTTAAGGAATATATTTATTTATGTTTCCCACAATTGATTTTATGTACTTTTCATTGATAAGGAGTAGTTTTTTTTATCAAAGTAAAAAAGACTATCAGAAAAATATAATGTAATGTTGTTTGCAGTGTTTGAAATTATTCATATTTCATGTTAAAAAAACAGCATTTATTTTTGTAATTTGTTATTTTAACGGCTTCGATTGTGGCAGGAATATAAAAAGTCCGTCATTATGATAAGAATTTTATCATTATCAGCATACACAAATTTAAAATATTGAAAAAAATAGACTAATTTTTTTCAATAACCGATCCTTTCATTTTGATTTTCCCCGAGTTATTTGGAAAATAATAAAATCAAAATCGCGATGTAGACACCGTTTCAGAAATCGGCCGGTTTGAAAATGTATGGGAAGCACTAATGACAGGACGATTGCCTGGATAGTGACAGGACGGTTGACCGGACGAGATAAAATAGTCATAACTTTTTTGTTATTCGGTAGAGTTAGTTAATATTTATAACGTGACGGTACCCAAATTGCACCTATTTTGACAGTTTTTTCACCTACGTTTTTTATGATAAAGAAAATAATGTCCATTCTGTGTTTATTTTGTAGCCGTATCCTTCTTTATTATATAGGTATACCAATTCGATTTTAAATCCTTGTGGAATCATAGAAAAATTTGTCTAAACTGACCTCTAAATCATCAATGATTCTGAAATGAGGAGTACCAAAATTGCATCTATGCTTAAATTCACATCGTCAAAAGTTGAATAACAGAGCTTTTGTTTAATTTTTCAAATATTTTGAACACTTGGATATAAGTCCATGCTTAATCTTCAATTTTTCTTAAATGGGTACTTGTAACATATTGTATTTGATCATTTTAAAAAGATGACGTTTCAGTACATTTTGCGTTTTCAGTAAAAACTTCATCTATTGATAAATACTGTGAACGTTTTGTGCATATCTAAATATTTTCACCTATGTTGAAAGATGTGCATAATATCAAATCATAAAAATACAAATTGTGTAGTCTCTAGGAAATTTGTCCGCTGCTATTTTTGCTAAATAGGTGAAATTTGGGTACTCGGTGCAATCTGGGTACCGTTACGTTACACCTTAAAGATATTAAGATACATTTTAGGAAAATCAAATAAAAAAAGTGTTTTTTTTAGAGTAAATAAAGTTGACCGGACGGTTTTCACACTCGCCGTTATACGCTATACATATATTCAACTCCTCGACAACAAGTGTTCATATCTCTTTTGTTTTACAATATTTCTCAATGAAATTCAGGAATCTGTGAGAATAATAAATATTGGATACGACAATATAAACTTTATAGCAAAAAAAGTTGACCAGACGGTGTTCACATTCGCCGATGTACGCATTAATTATATTGAACTTATAAAAAAAGTGTTTACATCTTTGTTTTACAATATTTTTACACGAAACTAAGAAATCTTCGAGATCAATAAATAATTGATATGAAAATATAATTTTTATAGTAAATAAAAATGTTTTTCTCCAAAAAAAGTTGACCGGACGGAAGTCACATTCGCCGATATATATGCTTTAAATGTATTGAAATGATCGACACCAATGATATTATCTCTTTTATTTTACCATATTTGTCAATGAAATTAAGGATTTTTTTAGATTTATAAATATGTTAGACGAATATATATTTTTTATAGTTAAAAAAATATTTATCCTCAGAATAAGTTGACCGGACGGAATTCACATTTGATGATATATTGATGCTTTAAATATATATAGCTGATCGACACATCTTGAATATCTCTCCATGAAATTAAGGATCAAATCTGTGAGATTGATAGATATATTATACAAAAATATATGCTTTATAATAAAAACTTTGAGCCCAATTGAGTAAGTTCACCAGCACACTAACAGACCTGATATTTAAAATATTTATTATTTAATTAGATTATCATCTAGTTTTGACATTTTTCGTAATCACCAATCAAGCCAATAATCATGTCATTTAAGTTTTCACACTTTAGAAATCAAATACATGTAATTGCATTTACTGATATAATCAGATGACTATTATAATCCAATCAAAGAATACAGTGAATTGAAAAGAATACAAAACATGCAAAACTGACTCTCTTTTTTGTAGATAAAACTAGAAAGCTGACATAGATTAAATTAATGTGAGACCATCAATTTGCTTGTTTCTAATCAACAACAATTAATGTATTGCAATATGACCTTTAACATTGAAGGAGTAAACTTGTATCGTGTTCAAATCCTTTATAATAGAATATACACACCGTTCTTTTAGTGTAATAATGCACTGCCACTAACTAGTCTGTCACTAATGTAGATTCATTTATATTCATTGGATACCAATTTTCGTGGATTTCGAGGGTTCCTGGGAACCACGAATTTAAATTTTCAACGAATTACAAATTCTCTACAGGAATGAATGCAGACTTTGCCAAAACCACGAAAAGAAATATCTACGAACATGTACATTTTTTTCAAACCACGAAAATTGGTATCCACGAAAATAAATGAATCCACAGTACATTTTCATTCAGTCATAAAACAAAATCACTTTTAGTCTTTCAGTTTCTCTTCGAAAGCATTCGAAGTTTTATTACTATATATTTCGTTTCTACTGTATCTACTTAACTTTAGATTCTTTTAAAAGTGAGGCAAAATATATTCGCCATAAGGTTAGGGGTCTGGCTGCCGTTCAAGACCCCCAGAAGCTCTGTAAAAAAATACATAAAATCGTGCACCCCAAGAGTTTTTCGAACTCTTAGCAAGCTCATTCTCCAAAAAACATCAAAACACCAGTCAAGTTAAAGACATCAGCCAAGTTGAAAACACCAGCCAAGTTAAAAACACCTTCAAAACAGAAGGCTGTATCAACACCGGAATCTACTACGATTTGCATCACATTTCCCCTTGGAATATGTACAAAATGGCCTATCTCTATTATTCATTATATCTGTAGTTTTGATACAATTGAAGTTTGAAAAGTTCTTACAAAAATGGCTACAGAAGGGTACATAAACCTGAATGCATTGTAAATTTTCATATTTAAAGAAAAATGCCTCACCTTTGTTTTTCAGACAAAGGTGCAACGTATGAATTCCGTGTACAAGCTGTGAATGAAAATGGTGACGGACATCGTGCTGTTAAAACCCTCGACATCCCTGATGGAGGTAATTAAGATATTATTATACCAAACTTCATTATTTGTGAAATGAACTTATTTGTGGCTCAGATAAAACAAAATAGAGCTAGCAGCTCGAAGCAAGTTCTATTTTGTTAATTGATACAAATGTGTAAGTCTTCCCTTAATTGTCTGTTTATGTCTTGACTTTGGCTTTCTTTGTAAAGGCAGGACGTATGGTGATCCTAGATTAAATTGTTGTCATCCATCTCGTCTACATTAGGTTCAAGTCTCTAGTGAAAGATTTTTTTTATAGACATCACAAACCTGTAAAAACTTGATGGAATTTTACGAAACTTGGACAAGCCTATCCATGATCCACAGCAATTCTTTTAAAGAAATGAAAATTTTCTTTTCTCATATTTTATTGACAAATGGAGTTTTTTTAAGTTAATACTCATATGGTAACTAATTTTAAAATAATGTAAACTTCGGAAATCCTTACGGAATCCTTGTTATAATAAAGGGATACCATCCAGACTTAATTGTTGATTAAAGATAGAGAAAAATAAAATAGTGAAATAGAATCTATTTGTTATTATTGAAGTTATGAAAGTGAAAGACAGCCCTTGGCTAAAAAAAGTTGCATAGTTAATTATACTTTGATCTTATTCTCTCAGATTTGAATTTATGATTCTTGTATAATTTTGTATGTTTTAATGTCCCATCTATAATATTAACGGGCACTATTTTGTTCCAGTCTAAGCATATGTCTCTTCATTAGCCTGTCAGTCACTTAGCTGGGGAAAGTTATGTTTTCAGTTAGTTTTATACCATAAAGTATTGGTCTTATTAACTTTAACCTTGGTGTACATCCTCATAATGATGTGAGCTTTTACGAACTTATTCGGTCCTGTCTCCTTAGTCATTCTCATTTGAAATTGAGACTTTTGCACAGTTTATTATTTTTAATTATTGTATATTTATGCTATGTTTTATTTATGTTTTTTTTACTATCACTACTTGTGTTGTATTATTTTTTAGTACCTGCTGGAGCCCCTCAAAATTTTACCGCAACGGGTGTTAGTGAAACAACTATTCATTTAAAATGGGAGCTACCCGTCAAACATCAGCAAAATGGTGAAATTGTCATGTACCAGATGAAATATCATAAACTTGGTGAAATCGATGTGGACGATTTAAATTTGACGTCTACAGAATTCACAATCCGAGGACTAGATTGGAACACCGACTATGTGTTTCAGATTAGAGCATTTACCAAAAAAGGTGCTGGTCCTTGGAGCTCAACGTTGATCTTCAAAATATATGAAGGAAGTAAGCCTTTATTTTAAACTTTGGAATGAAATTATAATACTAACAAAAATATTACGACAAACTAATTTCCCAAGCTACGAGCAAGATGTTAGAAAATGAGGAAGTATTGTACTTATTGTACTAACATCACCAGATTATACACGCACGACATTATATTTAGTGTGAACACAGTCTATGAATGCCAATCACTATATTTTCTTTGATTTTTACAAGTGTACCTGCACATTCTTCTGTATTTGGTGTGAGTTTTAAACCAACATGGTAGTTTTTATTAATTTCCAGGTAGAAAAATAAAGTGTAACAGATATCTGTTAACAAGAGTTTGTGCTTTTTTGTAATGCACTATTTATTCATAAATATCTTTGTTTTCAAACATTCCCATAGTTTTGAAGAAATAACGGACTCAGGCTACTCAATAATAAAAATGTTTTTAAACCTTTTTATAAAGAGTTTGCATATCAAACAAAAATTCAGTTGTTTCTATGTATGATTGGTATTGATATAATTAATAGCCAATTCATCAGTAAAAGAAAATAACAATTAATAAATGTATATGAATCTGAAGCTCTTTTCTGGGATTACCTTCAATAGGAAACCTCAAAGCCAAAATTGAAAGACCATGTATGTTTTACTTAATTATCTTGTAAATATTTAATTTAACTGTTAATTTGTTCAATACAATACAATGTCAAATTTGGCAAGATGTGACTTAAGGGAAATAATCTGTAATTTTAAAATGCATGTGTAAGATAATATTCATTATCAAAAGATCAAGAATGAATACAGGTCTAATTATAAGTTATTATACTTTCTGTAAAAAAGTTGTTCGAAAAGCTATTTTTTTTATTGTGTGAAAATTGTTTCATCATCTGATAGGCAAAACCTATTGCAATTCTATTCAGCATCTTAATGGGCTGTTTAAACTCAAATTAAAACTAAAATATACAAACCAATATCACCTATATTATATCAATTAATTTACAAGATATACATTTTTTTAATATGTTAGTCAGTACAAAGTTTATAGCCTAACAAATGCATTCTTATGGTAAAAAATATAATAATGTTCCATAAGTTTATATAAGAAATATGGTTTATAACCATAGACATTGTAAGATGTCGCTTGAGGGTGTGAATGCAATATGATAAACTACCTGACAATATTCATTAATATTAGTGTGTGAACCCATTGTAATATTGTACCTGATATGTCTGCAATCAGAATTGAAACCATATTAAACACTGTATGCATAGCTCTTCCAGTGGTTCACAAGGCTTTAAAAATCAACTGGACATTTGGTTCGTAAACACTTTCTTAACTAGACCAGACTCTTTTTACAGGACATTTACACATATGATTAAGACAAAATCAAAATTGTTACTGGTCATTTGATCCAATAATGAAGATCACTTAACTGGACCAAAACAATTTTAAATGGCCTTTGCTCAATGCCTATTGACATTAGGAATGACTGCTCTTTCAAAATGCATTGCAGCAACTCTTTATTGATAAACAGATGTTGAGGACAAGAGACAAGGTATGCATATAGCTGTTTTTTCAACATATACTATTTACTTATATTAGTTATAGATGGTTACAGCTACAATTGTAGTATATCAATAAAAGAAAACAAAAAATGTTTTTTTGTTCTAGGATTATCCATTTCAGTTTAGGTTCAGTTTTTACAAAATTTAGAAAAAATATTTTAAAGATTCTAACTTTCTGTAATACGACCTTAATCTTGTGTTTCAGTAATCCCTGCACCCCAACAGGTTGTGGTTCGTAGAACCAGTTGGAAGACCATACAGGTCACATGGAATGAACCCGAAGTCCCTGTATCTGGCTATCGGGTCTCTTATAACAAGTTTTACGTAGAGAATTTTGAAAGCTGGCCGTCTTTTGACATTGGTCCTTACACAGTGGCAGACATTACAGGATTGGAGAAACAGCCGTATGCCATCAGAGTGTCAGCTAAATCATTAGATGGAAAGTTTGGAAATGCTTCTGCTGCTGTTATAGCAAATGTACCTACAAGTAAGTTAAAAAGGGAGAATCGTTTCAGTTTAGCTTGGACATTAGATTATCTTCAATAAAAGCAGTCAAAGATGTTGCAGTTGATAGTTTATAGGAAACAGCTGGAAGTAATTGAAACCATTTTAGTTTGTTTTAAAATTGAAGAAAATAATTTTTATTTTGTATTTCTTTTATTACCTAAATTCAGTCGAAATGAATTTGGAATTCTATCTAGGTAAAGACTTCTTACACACAAGAAATATTTTTTTCTCAGGTGGACTGATATTTAAAATGGACCATACTTGGGTTAACTTTAACTAATTGATTCTAAAATGCAGCAATAATGACTAAATTAAAGAAGTTAATTTACACAGAATTTATAGATAAATAAGAAGTTATCTGTTACAGGACTTGAAAGAGATGACATTGTGACAATTTTCCGTGTGACACACAGAACATCAACAACTATTAACCTGGCATGGGAGCCACCTAAACAGATCGGTATCAATAACTACTTAGTAAGTATCATAAAAACTGATTAAATGTAGAAAAATGTTATATAAACGTTGCGTAGGGTATAGTGTTTTTGACCCGTTCGTCCAGTTCTTGTCATCACAACTCTTCTGAATCCACACAACAGAATTTCATGAAAATGTGTAGATGTGCATATTGACAGAAACATATAAAGTAAATAGGATCAGAAGTATAGGTCTCGGATCACAGCGTTAATTAAATAGCCACATATTTTATACGACCGCAAACAATTTTGCTGTCGTTATTGGTATCACGTCGTCCTCGTCCGCGTCGTCCGCAGACATTTGGTTTTCGGACAATAACTTTACTATTAGTTAATAGAAATCTATAAAATTTAAACACAAGGTTTATCACCACAAAAGGAAAGTTTGGATTGATTCTGGGTTTATAGTCCTTACAGTTTAGAAATAAGGATATGGGCCCAAATAAGCATTATTCCAGTTTCGTGACAATAACTTGTGTATGGATCTCTCAAAAATTATAGCACAAGTTTCATACCACAAAGGGATGGTTGTGATCGGCTTTAGGGTTTATGGCTCAAACCGTTTAAGAATAAGGGGCAAAAGAGTGAGAAAAAAAAGGGTGTCCTGGTTAATTGAAAATTGCTTAAGTACAATGCTGTGTTTGAATTACCTCCCTTTCACTGCTTTTAAATTATGTATAAAAAAATGTTGTATTGTCTTGGGGTGATTAGCTGTCAAATTATTAAAGAAGTTACTACTTAAATCATTGTAAAAATGCTGATAAAGGTATATTAATTTTAGCCATGATTATGTATGTATTTTCTATTTAAGACTTTTATGATTATTTAAATGGGTAATTGTGGTTGCAAACTCCATTGGAAATTCGAATTGAGATTATGAACATAACTTGATGGATTTTTTTTGGAAAGGGGGAGGTTTATTGGTGGTGGGGACAATTTTTTCTCCTCAAGAATCACCCCCAAGGGTGACTGAGGTATATAAATATGGTCTCGTGGTCTTCTCCCGAACGGCAGTAAAACGCTTGCCGAGGTGGGGTGTCGGTTTAACTATGCGGGATGTATCAAGTTCGCAGTCACGTCCGATCAGAAGGGGGACTTGAAATCCAATGCCTCGTGTAAAGAGAGTGCCACGCTCTTTACACGTTAATAACTCTTGCAACAACTCTTTTGAGAGGTCCGTAGGTGGCGTGTTGCAAGGCAAAATTTCTGTCCCTATCCAAGATACCCTCATTTTCAAGTGGCAGTCCAAATTTCTCCGACCATCATCACAGATTGCCTCTATCGTATCAACCTACCTATTGTATTTATTGTAAACTTGTTCTCGTCCTGAATTTGCATGAAATATTTGCCACTGGACGTTAAGCAACCAACAATCAATCAATCAATCTCCTCAAGAATCAAAAATTTACAATGAAATTTTCTTCTAATATTTTTTTTTAAAAGGGGGGGGGGGAATTTTTTCATAGTGTATTGATCAAAAGCCAAAAAAAAGGGGGTTAATTTTTTTGAGGGGGAGGGGTTCAATACGCAACAGCATAGTATATTGCACAAAAGTAAAAAAATAAATAATATAAATTCAAATCATATAACCAATTCTTAGTTCTTCAACTACAGTTATTCTGTACCAGAAACCTATTTTGTGTCAAATTAAGAATTACAATCCAAATTCAAACCTGCACCAAGCGCGAATATTTGACCATTTTTGCCCCAACTGTTCAGGGTTGGCCCTATGTGGTCGTATCCAGCTGCACTCGGCGAAGTAATTTACTTTCTGTTAAAACTAATTTGTGAGTTTTTATCTTTAATGCTTTGTACAGTAGTTGTCGTTTGTTTATGTAATATATACGTGTTTCTCGTTTCTCGTTTTGTTTATGTAGATTAGACCGTTGGTTTTCCCGTTTGAATGGTTTTACACACTAGTAATTTTGGGGCCCTTTATAGCTTGTTGTTCGGTGTGAGCCAAGGCTCCGTGTTGAAGGCCGTACTTTAACCTATAATGGTTTAATTTTTAAATTGTTATTTGGATGGAGAGTTGTCTCATTGGCACTCACACCACATCTTCCTATATCTATTTATCTTTATTCTGAAAAATACAGATTTTAAGTAACAAACAAAAAATCTAGGCATACGCTGTTTATCTACTTATCTATTTAACTTACCTCAGGGTTAGGCCAGAAAAAGTTGTATGGGGAACAGGACTTTTCCAGGAAAGTTTTCAGGGACACAACTTACATGTGGATTTGTTTTCTTAATACATTTTGAATTGTTACTGAAATTGTTTTACTGGTTCATAAAAAAAGTTGTTTATTCCCATTATTCATTTTTGCTGCTGCATTACATGTACTACTAATTCAGATGAATTGTAAAAAAGCCAGATAGTATTTTATTGATAAATCTATATTATTAAACCAGATGACCTCAGTTTGTGTGTCGCTTCTCTTCCTTCCACAATACATTAATCATCATGCATGTGTCCTATAGGTACCATGCTTAGTCGCATTTATCATCCTCGCTTATGATTATTCTGTTTGGGTTATGAAAAGAGAGAAAAGAAAATAAAGGCGTCCGGATATTGTTTCCGTCATTGGACGGACTTTGAAGTCATAAAAAATACTTCCGTGTAGGACTTGGCCCTAGTAAACTGACCCCTGCTGTTGTTACAAACTTATCTACACAATGTGGAAGTATTAATCAGCGTGTGACCAGTTAATGTTCCGAAAACACGGGTATTTCGTAGTAGAATTTCTCTTAGACAATAAATTCAAATTAAAAAATATTTTTACAGTGTATTGTTTTAATATTGGGACAAATAATATAAAAATAATAGAAGAGTCTACCAGCTCTAATTAAAATATGAACAATTATATGTTAAGGGGGTCTAAAATGCAATTTGACAGATTCAGAAATTCTAATTTTGACCTTTTTTTAACTGGACCTTATCACTACTTAACATAACGAGTCAGCTTACAAATTTTACAACATGTAATTTCATCCTCTGACTCAAGTATTACTCCAACTAAGAATCATGCAAAATGAATAAAAAGTGATTCACCCTATTTAACCAATATGCTTGATATTTGGTTATTTGACACACTTTGAGTAAAAATAACATATTTTTACCCATAATTGTTAATATCTACTATAAATCATGTATACCCTAATAAAAATTCAGATGCTTTTCTCACTATATAAGTATTTAAAATATGATGCATGCTATAACATATATCTGCCGTGAGCAAGCGAGTTGTAGTAAACCATTTAGCATTTCAGAAAATATGGAATCTCCCAAACAACATGTTCAAAAATTATATTTTGTAGACTATTATCCGTAAAAAGTTATTTTCATTACAATTTATCACTTCCGGTTCTGCTTCAAAACAGGTGAAGGCAAATTTACGATGTTGTTCATCATACAATATGCAGCTGTCATCAACAAAATTCTAGTTGTTTTTTACTTATGTTACTCTAAAGACAACTAAAGCTAAGTTTGTGTCACAGAGATGTTAAATATCATTTGAAATTAGCTTTTCGACTGAAAAGTATCGCTCTGTTCACTACAATCAGGAATATGAAGAAATATCAACTGAAGAAAGCAAACTTGTTTATAGTGTTATCCCACAGAGAATGGATGTTTACTTCTTACATTTCACCCAGAGTTTATACAGCACACTGTTACAAATTTGATATAGAGTTTCAACAGTGTAATTAGAATTTACAAATGGAAACTTGTCGAGGATTGAAGACAATATACAGACAGTCAGAGGCCTTTTCATAGCCAAAGTTGCCTGAAGGAATGCAAAATACTTCTCACAGTTGAAAGTGGTAGGTTTAAAAACATGAGTACTTAATTTATTAAATGTGGAATAAAAGTACATTCATGAAATAGGATATTTTTATGTTTTTTGGAAAGGGTGAGGGGCAATGACTCAATTTAGTATTTGTTCAAGTGTTTACTGGGTTCCATGCACATGTACGTGACCAATAGCTTTCAAGTTGCTGGTCCTAGTGGACTGCTAGACATGAAGTCATGACAGTTACCCTGTTTAGTTAAATTATTTATTTTAATTTCATTAATATTAAATAGACCTAAATATTTGAAATATCCAAATAGGAATATTTGTAATAATTGCCGTTGGTCCGAATTCACGTTTGTCCTACAACAAAGTAGTACCTGTTTACCCCAGGGTTAATTTGCCCTGATTTTGATTTTTTTCCTAAATATTTTTTAGTTTCTTTGTCTATTATGACTATTATCAGTGATCATATGCATGTGAACAGTATTTGTTGAAATTTTTGTTGATTAATTACCCTAATAATTGTATAGCCTAAACAAATTTATTATTTCTCCTTTGATTTGTTATGGCTTTCATCAATCATTGATCAAAAGCAAGCCATCAACTTTTAAATATTTCCATGATACAGTTTTAATTAATTTATTAAAGAATGAAAATATCTTTATTTAACTTCAATGCCCTCAATATTTCATTTTTTCAGTAGAGCGATCAGAATCTATGGATGAATGAACCCAGGGTGAACATGTTATTAGGGCGGACGAACCCAATAGCAATGAAAGCATTCTTTATTACCATGATACATGCAACAGGTAGACATGCTAGACATCAATTGACAGTCACATATTTTCTATGTTTCTGTCATTAACACTATACATCCTTCAACAATGAGTTAATCCATACTGTGTTAGATATAAATACATGTATCCCAGAAATAACAAGTGTAAAGCATTCCAAACAAACCATTAAACGGTCTAATTTATATCCATTTTTTTTTATATAAAAAAAAAATGCCGGTATGATATATACATGACTTACATGTCCCCGCCTCCACTAACAATACGGTAAGGTCCACGTTTAATGGTCGCACATTTTCCTTAAATTTTGAAACTGATATAACCTTAAAAACAAACAGTATTATTTATTTACTCACATGAAACAAACCGGGGTGTGGTATTCAGTACGTAGGAGAAACTTGACGATATTTATCTAAACGCACTCAAGAACATCTGTATCGTTTTAAAAGTCCAAATAAATTCAAAAGTATCATTTACCAAAACCTTAAGAAGCACAACCATCCTTTTAAATATTTAGCAGTTCAACCTTTAGAAGTAGTAAATAAGCAGCGTGGTGAATCGCATTCAAAGTTTGTACGATCACGGAAAAAAATTGAATTAATTTGGATTAAAAAATTACAGACAGTTTACCCTCTCGGTCTAAATGATAATATCATGGGAATTGGTAATATATCTAGAACCAATTCCGTTAACATTTTGGATATAGTTTCTAAAACTGTTCTCACGGTCGTAGAACAAATCGCAATCAAAGAAAATTTCGGGCCAATCATAACCAATATTTCGGACCTAATTTCTATTTCAAAAATCAACGGCAGACATTATCTGTTAACAAAACTCTGTTCGTTACCGGTTAATAAGTTAAATAAAATTTTGGAGGATTGCAACACAATTTCATATAGCAGTCCTAAGTATGAAATTGTTCAAATTATTATGGCATATTGTTATTCTAGATATTTCACAAAATTGATCGCCCTGAAGATCATAAAAAAACATTTTATTAAAATTAAGTATGTCAATGAAGGCTTTGATTTTTAAAATATTGCCGGTATATTTAACGACCATTCTGTTAAAGAACAAATTCCTGGATATTTTGACAAGTCTACCCGGAAATTTGTGTTTAATTATAGTCAATTGTGTAAAGATGTTAATATCAGTGAAAATACACCTACTTCGTGTAATTGCAGTAATTCCGATTATATTTATGGACCCATTTCCCATGTTATAACAGGAGATCTTAACATCGTTCAAGACCGAGAGTTAAAATCATTCCTCAGTAAAGGACCTAAAAATCGTCCCCCGTCAATTATTAATTGGAATGAGTGTCGTAATATCATCCACAACTCACTCCATACTTACTGTATGAAATGGATAAAACGGGAAAAAGCTGACAAAAAATCGTTGTGTTTAATTATAGTCAATTGTGTAAAGATGTTAATATCAGTGAAAATACACCTACTTCGTGTAATTGCAGTAATTCCGATTATATTTATGGACCCATTTCCCATGTTATAACAGGAGATCTTAACATCGTTCAAGACCGAGAGTTAAAATCATTCCTCAGTAAAGGACCTAAAAATCGTCCCCCGTCAATTATTAATTGGAATGAGTGTCGTAATATCATCCACAACTCACTCCATACTTACTGTATGAAATGGATAAAACGGGAAAAAGCTGACAAAAAATCGTTGGACTCTTTTTTTAATTCAGTAATGAAGATAGTTGATATACGTATTCAACATTTTAAAGAACATTTTACTATTAATAATAACCACAATAAACCTATTTCTCGTATCGAACATAAACTAAAAGAACTAGCCAAGGAATTTGTTTTTGTCCCGGCCGATAAAGCTGCTAATAATATTATTATTGTTTGACGTAAATTTTACATTGAGGTTCTGAAAAAGGAAATAACCAATTCACCAACATTCCAACTGACTCTATTTTCAGAAAAAGAAATCTGTAACAAACATAAACTTTTAGCCAACGCTTTACAAGCAGAGCCAAATACAGTGAAAGTCCCAACTATGTATTGGCTTCCGAAGCTACACAAAACCCCTTACAAATATAGATTTATTTCGTCGTCAAGCCATTGTTCAACTACTAAATTGTCTATTCTTCTTACCAGCACATTTGATACAATTAAAAACCTTATAATAAATTGTTCAAATAAGGCCTTCGAAAATAGTGGAATAGATTACTTTTGGAGTGTCAAAAACTCGTTGGAAGTACTTGATAAATTGCATGCTAATATTGGTGATTTTGAATCTGTTCAAAGTTTTGATTTTTCTACCCTGTATACCACATCGCCTCACATTCTCATTAAGAAAAAATTCACACACCTTATTAAATGGGCATTCAAAAAATCAGAATGTGAATATATATGTTCAAACTCTTTTAGGTCATTTTTTAGTAGCAATAAACAAAAAATCTATGTCAATTGGACATGCTTTGATACTATATATGCCCTTGAATTTTTACTGAATAACATTTTTGTTCGCTTTGGGGATTCCGTATATCGTCAGATTATCGGAATTCCAATGAGGACTAACTGTGCACCACTTATTGCGGAGCTCTTTTTGTATTGTTATGAGTTACAATTTATGACAAAAATAAGCAAAGACTCATCAAAACAACATCTGATAAACAAATTTAATAATACTTTTAAATATTTGGATGATATTTTGGCTCTCAATAATGACGACTTCAGTATGTATATTAATGAAATTTATCCTGCTGAACTTACTTTAAGTAAAGCTAATACTATCAACGACCACTGCCCCTTCCTCGATCTGAATATATATATCACTAACGGAAAGCTGAATACTAAAATTTATGATAAAAGGGATGATTTTTCATTTCCTATCGTTAATTATCCGTTTTTAGATGGTGACGTTCCCTTGTCACCATCTTACGGTGTTTATATATCTCAACTTGTACGATTCGCTCGTGTATGTAACAATGTTTTAGATTTTAACGAGAGAAGTTTATGTATGACTGAAAAACTATAACACCAGGGTTTTCGATATCACAAACTAGTCAAAACATTTACTAAGTTTTATCCTCGGTATAAAGACATCATTCGTAAATATAGCTCAACATGCAGACTTCTTATACGTTCAGGTATTTCACATTCAATTTTTTATGGAAATATTCTTTATAAAGCACAAAGGTGTCAGTATTCACCTCAGAAACTTACAAAACCTTTGAATAGACTTATTAAGAAGGGAAATTATTACGATACTGTTGTCAATTCATTAAAGATTGCATATTTCGGTGTTAATATTGAGTCACTGAAAAGGTCTTTGCGTTGAAACTTAACACATTTATTCTAAAAACAGTTGTTGGCATGACACGGGTTATGTTCTTCTCATATATGTTATGATGGTATGATACTAAACCCCTAATGGGAAGGATTTTGCCTGATGTTCATATGATGACATCATAATCTTTTAGTCAGTTTAATTGAAGTCTGGAGCTGGCATGTCAGTTAACTGCTAGTAGTCTGTTGTTATTTATGTATTATTGTCATTTTGTTTATTTTCCTTTGTTACATCTTCTGACATCAGACTCGGACTTCTCTTGAACTGAATTTTAATGTGCGTATTGTTATGCGTTTACTTTTCTACATTGGTTAGAGGTATAGGGGAAGGGTTGAGATCTCACAAATATGTTTAACCCCGCCGCATTTTTGCGCCTGTCCCAAGTCAGGAGCCTCTGGCCTTTGTTAGTCTTGTATTATTTTAATTTTAGTTTCTTGTGTACAATTTGGGAATTAGTATGGCGTTCATTATCACTGAACTAGTATATACTTGTTAAGGGGCCAGCTGAAGGACGCCTCTGGTTGCGGGAATTTCTCGCTACATTGAAGACCTGTTGGTGACCTTCTGCTGTTGTTTTTTATTTGGTCGGGTTGTTGTCTCTTTGACACATTTCACATTTCCATTCTCAATTTTAACATTTAGTTAGTTCATGTAAATATGTACATAAACAAAGGACAACCACATGCACATCATTATATGTGTTACAGACTTTTAAGGCTGCTTTTAAAGGATGTATATGTCATTGTCTATGTAAGTGTGTAATTCGTGTTCTTTCTTGTTATTTTTTATGTTATATTTTTTGCCATTTACATGCACATGTAGTTGTACACATTTGTATATATCATGTGTATTACAATGTAGGAATTTATGGATGCAACTCCACAAAGACAATGAAAGACCAGGACTTGGATTGCATGAAACTTTCAGAAAATCTTCAATATCTTGATTACTATGTCATGATGCCTTTGCATTGTGAAACTATTTTTCTTATAATTACACATTAGTAAAAATCCTGGATTTTAATTGGTTGATGGCCAGTGTATTTCTAACCAATTTTCTATTATTAAATGAATATTGATCATTTTTAACTCTGCCGAAAAGTTACTAGAGCAGAAATTGAAACCTTGAAGTAAGTGATACATTGTATACATGGTAATTAACCAATATAAAATATGTTTTTTAAGATATTCGTACATGTATATCAGACAACTTACATGTAGTTGTCAAAAACAATAGAGAACTGTTAGTAGATTGTGTCACTTTTATTATCTTGTTCATATTTTTGAAGCCTATTTTCAACTGGACTAGTACTGATTCTTTTGATTTCTATACACAATTGTAACAGTACATCAGATTACTACTAGACTGAAAAGTTCAATTTCATTGATATGAAACTTTAACAAATATATACAGGTACAAATGTACGTGTACACATGTACATTGTATATATATAACATGTGTTACACTTTATCATATATGTATAAGGTGAATCAATGTGCTTGTTACTTTGGATAGAGTCTTATGAAATGGTGAAAATCACTGTATCCTGGTACACAGGTACACAGGTTTGTCAATGAATTAACAGAACCAATTATAATACAAATACATATATTACAACAACACTTTAAAGAGTCAATTTCTTTTTTGAAAACTTGGATCAGATAAATATAGAAAACATAGCTTGCTCCTCTGGTTTTTGTCGTGTCAATTAAACAATGAATTAACGATCGCCGATTTTACAATAACCTATCATAATAGCAATTTTTGTTTGTGTACGTAAATTGTAAATTAAAAAAGTATAGTTAAGTTTTAAATACAGAGTAGTTTTATAAATTTAAATGTACATCTCATACCAATTACGATTAAATAAAAGTCTTGATTTACAAACAAGGTAAATTTTACGGCTTGTGTCGGAAAGTGTTAATCCGTGTACAAACACTGTTACACATGTCTCTAATCAGTTACGTAGGTTTTACCGCAGGCCACTTTGTTTTTGTTAAGAAATATGATCTGGTCAACAATTTCAGACGAAAGACTGTTTGCCTTTCTATTTTTTGTTACAAGTTGTGCACACGAAAACATTTCCTCGTAAGGAAAGGACCTTGCAAGTACTACTAGTCATCTCATGATGAGGTTAAACATATGTTTGTTGTTAATAGATTTTATTTAGTATTACGAAGGGGGTATGTCGACAGAACTAAGGTTGAAGAGAACTACATCAGACTGACAACATGTATCTGAAAATGTATAACAAGCAAACGAGTATCCGAGTACTAAAACTGTACTCGAGTACTCGGCCATCCCTAAAAATATATATACTATTTATCATATCTATTCATACCTGATGAGTCAGACTGTCTTCTTTCACTTTTTCCTCTCCAAATGCAAATAAACAAGTTTCAAGTTTCGATGTCAAATGCTTGTTTTATTAAGCAGGCGTTTATTAGTGTGACTTTTGATTTCTATGATTCTTATTCTTACAATTATTTAAAACATGATCATACATGTACCATTATAAAATACTTTCATTTCTGTTTTGTAGATTTTCTAGAGAAACTATAAATTGAGTTACATAACAGACATATAGCTATCAAAGTCACAGTACATATAATGTCTTGGAAGCAGATGTCAATAAGACAGTGGGCATACTACATTGTACCCTTTTGGATGAATTATAGCCTGAAGAAGATCTGATCTTACATTAAGGACTGGGCCATACATTTTTTGCCCTAATCCTACAAGTGGTTTGTTTATAAGGGACTGAATTGGATTGTGTGTCTGCATCTTGAAAGGAAAAAGCTTGATTAATCATCTGTAAAAACCAAAAAAAAATAGAATAATAAAGAAAATAATGCTACTAGTAACTGATTTTTCTATTGCCTTTGAAAATAGAGCTTTATAAATGTGAAACTTAAAGATTTACTGATTACTATCTGGCTGCAGCAGGCAGTGTGAACTATTGGTATAAACATGATAAAGCTTTATATTTTAGAGGGGAGAAGACATGGAATGCTTCAAACCTTTTATGCAGGTATCCCTTTTCCTTTAAAACATTTTCATGTTTCAACAAAACCATAAAAAATATACCTACCAGGTAGTTTGATCTTCCCTTGAACTCATTTTCATGATTCATTGGTCAATGTTAAGTTTTGTGTTTTGGTATGTTTTTCATATCATTAGCAAAACAAGATAAAACTACTTTAGAGTACTGAAGTGAACAATTGTAAGGAGTCCGTCTGACCTTGAATGAAATGACTCATTGTCATGAATCTTTAAAAATTGTTTATTTGATGAAATACATGTATATTCTTAGCAAACAATGTGTTGTCCTTTTTAGAAACAGTGTTGAGCTTGAACCAATACTAATATATTGATATGGGTCATACACCCCTTTTCTTGTCCAAATTCCAAATTGAATTCTTAAGAAAAAATTAAGGAATAAGTTCCATTATTTAATGATTTAAAGGCTATTCCTTGCACTACAAACATATCTGGTAGAGTTAACATCCAAATTAATTCTAGGAAAGGGGAGGGGGGTTGACAAATATCTTCAAAGGGTTGTTTGAAAGATATAAGTTTAGCATCAATATTTAATATTTTTGTTCCTTGCAATGATTTTGTACAAAAAGTTACAGTTTGAACAAATATTGTTTAAGTGATTTAAATCGAACATTTTGTAAATCTAGGCATTCGTCTCCATGACGACCAAATTTCCTTTCAACTTTATTTCATTATTTTGAATAATTTGATGTTGCAATGTATAACATTGAGAAAAATTTAAAAAAAATGAATGGTTCATTAAAATTTTATCATTTTAAAGCATACATTTATCAAAAAAATTCTCAAATTCGGTGTGTTCTGTTTCCATGGCAACTGGTAGCTTGATTTGAGGAAAATGATAAATAAGTAACTGTTTTCTTTACTTTGTTTCAACATTTAGGTGTTATACATGCAACAAAGATACAATCAAATGAACTGTGCTATAAATATATGAAAATAATTAAGCTTATTGTAAGAAATGAGACAAAAAAACTTTTTTTTTCTGAAAAATTTAAAGGAAGCTACAAATGATTATTTTTGATATGTTATAGACAAAGGTCAAATGAACAAATGAAAACAAACAGGTTGTCAATAGGACCCTGCTCTTGGAAGAAAATAGAATTTGAAAAACGTAATTTTCACTCCTTTTGAGAAAATGAAAAATTGCAACAATTATTTGCCATGGAAACAAGAGTTGCCATAGTTGCAACTTCTGTTTATTAACTTTAATTTTTAGAACAAATGTGAAACTATGATAGCACATATTTGTTTTATACAAATTAATTAGCAGTTTATAAAAAAAATCTGTGATGAAAAACAGAATTTTTGAGGTTTTAGGACTGAAATTAAAAGGTTGTTATGGTGCAATCGTAACCATAGCAACCAAATGTACAACACATGTGTAATTGTTTTTTTTTTTTTAGTTTCTTATAAAAATAGAACATATGAAGCCCAAAAAGGTCAATTTGACAACTATCACTGTATCACCTTCTGCAGGATTCTTAGGTGGAGCCATAAAATATTTCATGCATAAAATGACAAGAAATACATTGGGAAAGTGTATGAAAAAAAATGGGCAAGTTATACACTGTTCAAACTTGGGACTTCATTTGTAAGACAACGAAAACAAAAGGACGATAAGTGTGTCCTTTGAACGGTTTAAAACTACACAGAATGTTGGTAAATTTACAAACAACCCTTAAGTCTTAACTTGATTATATACAATGTTTGTACCTGAGCTACAGAAACATGTCTAAAATTAACGAATATAACGATCCGGCTAAGGATAAAAAGGAAAATGGATGTATGGAATGCATGCATTATTTTCATTCTAATACTGAAAACTCTGACGCCATTTCAGTACATATGGTGTTTTGTCCACAAATCGCATTCTGACGTCGTCCATTTATAGTGGTTGCGGTTTATTGAGTATTTTATTATGGCTCTATTCATATGACGTCATAAGCAACCCATATTAAAATTAATTTGCTTTCTTTAAAGTCAACACCTGATTGAGTCTGACGCCATTTCGAGAGTTCGGTAAAACATTTCGGTTTTGTGCACAAGTCGAATTGTTTTTTGAGTATTTTAAATGTCCGCGATTTCGCGGGTGTTTTCTAGCAATAAATTAATCATCATGCCTCTGTATCCTATGGTCGCATTTGTCTTCCATTATTATGATTATTCAGTTTGGGTTATTTAAGGATAAAAACGAATAAAAAAGGCGTCCGGGTATTGTGTCCGTTATCGGACCGACTTTTATATCATAGACAAGACTTCCGTTTTTTTACTTTTATCATTATTTTCGGGGACAGGATAAACCGAATAATTCAGTCCCTCCCCGTAATCGATCTCTCCTACTTGCGAGGGCCTAAATTCCTAACATGATAAAAACTCTTAACTTATTCTGGATTTTGATTGGCGCCCTGTGGAAGAGGTGACCAATCATCAATCAATTCAATCTAATCGAGATAGGTAAATCCCGACCTAATTCCGAATTGATTGAATATTTTTCATTGTTTATGCATTCAGGCGTTAATGTAGTAATAATCGTAAATCAGCAATCTCCTTTATAGACAACTCTTTTTTCGCGTTATGAATATACGCCCCTAATATATATATATATATATATATATAGACTCTCTATATGATAAAGCAGTGATCACCGTGGAGAAGCAACTTGGAATTGATAGTTAATAACAACTAGATTGTATTTATAATATACGTATGGTCATGAAACGTGAACAGCATGATTTTTTAGAAAACAAAGCAATAACGAACTTTTGAGAAAAGGGGGAGGGCTTACAATAATTGTCTTGTCTCCAAGTACCTATGATTTTCAGTGGCGGATTTAAAAATGTTCATAAGTGGGCCCACAGACTGACCGGCACAAGTCAAGCTTCAATTATTCCCTATATAATCAACCAATTTCAATTTAGAAAAGAAGGGGGGACCCTCTGAGAAACCCTTTAAATCCGCCTCTACAGTTTTGTAACCTTTCCTGAAATTCTCCAGTAAATATTTTACAAAAATCCAACCTACAACACTTTACATACCTTCAACCTAGCTCTAAATCCCCGCTATTTCGCGGGTGTGTTCTAGATGTAATTTATATATAACAAATAGTAATGATTTATTTTTCCGTTTAGTCTAAAAAAAATAGTTTAAAATCTGTTTTACAGTTGGAGATTGTAGGAATGAAGTTTCAACGTTTAAAAGGTCAGATAAGTCCACAGAACTTGTCTCCAATTTTACCAATCAATATTCCTGGTCAGTCAACAACATGGATAGTACCTAATCTAGTCCCCAAGGCTAGATACAAGTTCATCATAACTTCATTATTTAGAAATGGAAAAAAAGGACCAGAACAATATTTAATGGCAGAAACCAGACTTGAAGGTAAAGTTCTTTAGATTTGGAGTATTTCCATTTGTAGAATTATATATTTGTACATTAGACTAGATGCATGTTATGTGAAATCAAAATTTCTTAATTCAGTGGTAACACAACGTACAAAAATCGTCAATGCGCATTCGAGCCTGACTTTTTTTTAAATTTTGTGTTCTTCATTGTAGATGTATATTGAACTGGTTCCTTTTTGTTTTACAGCACCTAGAGAAGTTAAGAGACCAGAAATAGAAAAGATTGAGAAAGGGCATATAGTATTCAGGCTAACTGCAGCATCTGAGGTGAATGGCAGAATAAGTCATTACTATCTTATTGTTGTTCCAATACTTAACAGCACAATCCTCAGAAGACCTCAGGATTACCAGTTTGATGAGGTATTTACCAAAATCAAATATCATAATCTTAATTTAGACTTTTTTTTATACCCCTTGCCAAATGAGGAGGATACATAAGTTTACCTCTGTCAGTCTGTCACATGAAAGTTTTGTTGGATTTTCCATAGAATCTACAAATAGAACTCCCAAAATTTTGGTATGAAGCATCGTTAGGCATGAGTTATGTATTTTGTCAGCCGTCCCATGTATATTTCCTGTTTACTAAATACCTATGATGTGTTTTCTCATCCGTCCTTCATCTACTTCCTGTTTACTAAATAACTAAATTTTCATTCACACATTGACCATGTATGACATTTTTGTGGCTCACTAATTTCCAAATACATATAAAGGGCACATTAGTGGAAAAAAATGGTTTTATGAATTGATCTTCACCGACAGGTTAAAGTTAAATTAACAAAAATACCGACATCCAAGGAAAATTCAAAATAGAAAGTCCCTTATCAAATGACAAAATCAAAAGCTCAAGAACATCAAACGAATGGAAAACAGGAATTCATTATATAGAAAAGCATAGATACGAAAATATGTTTGTTGACTTGGTCATTTTTTGCTTCAGTATTTTGTAAATTCTGTAGTAGATTAATAAATGTGTTAACACTCAAATTAGAAGAAAAGAAACATCTGATTTTGGACATTAATAATATAAAAATGAGTAGGATTTCCAATGAGATCACTATCCTTCAGAGGCCAAACGAAGTGGATGAAACCATAATAATTTTTTAAAATCAATATTTCAGGACTTTGTTATTATTATGATTTGATTACCTTTGGCCTATATAGTATTGATCTTGTTATGATTTATTTTAAGTTTGATGACTCACCACATCCATCTGTCTTTGCACGTAAACCTTACATAGCTGCCAAGTTCTCCTCCCACCGACTGCCTTGGCTATTTATATTAGGAGCTTGTGATGAGTATGAAGGATTTACCAACCGACCTCTGAACAAGGACTGGCGCTATAGAGTGTTCCTTAGAGCACATACTGTAGAGCAGGTAAACAGTCTTCTATGATGGGTTAATCTCTAAACATAATTACACTGAACATAAACTAAATGTATATACTGAACTTTCAGATGCAGATTTGAAATTGTCTCGGATTATGTGTAAGAACACTTCAGAATTATGGTGAACTGTGAAAAATAAAATATATCCAGGTACACTTCTGGATAAACTTGAATGTGGACCCATTCTGATCAGGTGCACTTCTTAGTTGAAGACTACGTTTATGTTTTTTTTTAGATATCTATGTGAACACTGTGTTAATCTAAGCCATATTCAAGGGTCATCTTCTGAATTAACTGAACATTATATATGATTGAAATTTTTTCCAGCAGATGTAACATATTCATAGCAATTACTTTCCTTTCTTTGTACAAAAATGTCAGCTGAAAAAGTTACATATATAGGAGTATAATTTAGGTACATACGTACTTAGTAACTTGAACTAAAAGTATTACAACAACACTTTTATAATTCAGCACTTTACAACTTACACAATACATATGTAAAAATTAAATTACATCTTAAACAATACATAAGTATGAACAATACTTTACATCTTAAACCATACATATGTATGAACAATACATTACATTTTAAACTTTAGATATGTATAAACAGTACATTACAACTTAAATGTATAAACATACACAACTGAATTCGGTAGCTCTACTTGAAGTGAAATTGTACAGACCTGTTACAAGAAATTGGTTAATAGATGTGTGGCTTTGGGATTGTTATAGTTTGGATAAGGTTACTCAAACTCTGCTTTTTTTATTGTTTTTTTGTTTATAAGTATACAACTTATATAACGGTTTAAGTTGTAATGAACTGTTTATACATATGTAAGGTTTAAGTTGTATCATAGATACCAGGATTGAAATTATATATTAACGCCAGACGCGCGTTCCGTCTACAAAAAACTCTTCAGTGACGCTCGAATCAAAACATATTAAAAAGGTCAAATGAAGTACGAAGTTGGCGAGCATTTAGGACCAAAAAGTTCTTAAAGATTTGCCAATTACAGCTAATGCAATCTATTCCTGAGGTAGAAAACCCTAAGTATTTTAAAAATTCAAAAATTTGTTAATAGTTGATTTATAATTATAAACATATCAATGATAACTCAAGTCAACACATAAGTGCTGACAACAGTACTTGCAACCTTAGACGTTACTGTTTGACGTGAACTTGAATGATCGGTGACGGATGTTTGACTGATCGATGAGTGATTGGTGTTCGGTGACCAATAGGACCTTCCAGATAAGTCAAATAACCTATGTGAGTGTTACCGTGAAAACGGTCAGAGATCAATCCGTAAATTATATTCATGCACGGATCGGATGGTTACGTTTTTTTTTAAATTCTTATGTAGACCGAACCCGACAGTGTTTACAATAAATGAACGCTGACTCTACGAAGATACTTTAATTCACACGTTCATTTGTAATAAAATTAGTTGCAATAAAAAAGAGAAAATAGTTTAACAGTATAAGATGTTTAAAGCGTTAAATAGTTTTTGTTGATTAATCATTTTTTATTAAATATTATAAATATAAGAGACATATAATACATAATTGTATCATGCATTATAGATCAGGATTGAATGTTCTTCTTAAAAATATGCTTACTTTAAAGAAAAGGATATTGAATTTTTGTATAGGTTGCCTAGAATGCTAATATTTCTTCATTTTACTGAAAATTATTGACCGCCATTGGATTTTTTTATTTTTTATAGTTAAGAATAAGCTTTTTTCATAGAATTAAAAGAATGTCAGAAAATTCATACTAAAATTTTGTTGGCATTGTTTAAAACTACCAAAACTATTCTTGATTCCATTAAAAATGATACCATTTTACTTGAAGTCAGTTATTTTTAAGAGGTTGTGCCAATATAAGCATAGAGCTTCAGGTGGAAAGTGAAAAAATAAAAAATCATCAAACCTTGCTTAAAATAAACATTTTAGTCTTAAAAGATCATACAACAAAAAATAACGATCATTTGTGAAGAAAAAACACTTGTTTTACAGTTAAATAATGGTTACCATAGAAACTAGTGAATCTGAGACACTATTTGAGGTAAAAAAAAACCAGGATATTCAGACATGAAATATAATATCAGAATAAAGAAATGTGGTTATTGCAAGTACATATTTTAATTATATAACCGTAAAACTATAAGCTAAAAAAAATCTTTTCTTAAAAAAATGTTTATTTATGGTTGCTATGGTAACAGGAAAATCAAAGGGTTCAATTTTATAAATTTTACACAAAAATACGCAATTTTGGGGTCAAAATTGTAAAAAATCCAGGTGTATATAATATAAAATATGGTACTGATAAAAATGAATGACTTTCATATAATTCAAAGAAAAAATAAAATTGGGTAGACTATTGAATTTTAATTGGTGGCAGCTACCCAACATTTTGCTGTTTCGGAAGCAATTTTGAACAAAAAAACTACAAATTTTGTCACCTAATCATTGCTAATAGGGTTCACTATCATAAAAAAATGCACATATGATTTAATTTGTACTGACAAGACAAGTGTCACATAAAAGTGTATTCAATTGAGTAAAAAAATATGCATACAATTTCCATGGCAACCATCTATTTTGCTTAGCAACCTTCTGAGGCTGAAAATATTGAATGATGATTTTTAACACAAATGTACAAAATAAGTCACTTGAAGCCTTCTGGTGACCAAATAAAACACAATAACAGTCAAATTGTGCGTTAAGAGATGCGAAACTCTCCTTAGCAACACGTATTCATGACATAAATGCCTAGTAACAAACTGATACTTGAAAATACCCACGCTCAATTCATGGATAACAAGCACAATTTAAAAGTATTAATACCTGAAAAAAAATTAAACTAAATTAAAAGATCAATAATGCATCATGTGCATAATGATCTTTTATTTAAAAAAAAATATCTTATGTAACACTATTTATTGCATAGCAACCAGCATAAGTAGTGTAAAAGAGGGACGAAATATACCAGAGGGACATTCAAACTCACAATTAAAAATAAACTACTAACGATGCCATGGCTTTAAACGAAAATGACAAACATGCAATAGTTTATAAAAAACAATACAGAAATTAAAGATTAAGCAACCATAACCCCACAAAAAACTTTGGGATGATCTCAGGTGCTCCAGAAGAGAATGCTGATCCTGCTCCACATGTGGCACCCGTAATTAAATTATAGTATATCATGATAATTCAACAAGAATCAACTTTGTTCGATGATTTAATGCATTCAATCTTTCTTTTAAACAGCAATAAGCGAATAATTGCATAGGCTCTTGTGAGAAGTTGTGACTGGACCAAGTTCCAAGTGTAATGACATACGATATAGTTACAGGGGAGGTAACATTTATTTGACGCTGTTGAAGTAAAATATTGTTTTTGCGACGTCAAACTGGGACATATCGGAAAAGATGTATAATTTGACTGATTTTTATCATTCAAACTAATAACGTTTGTTTTATATGTATGAAGATTATTTGTATCACGTTTCAAGAAAGTTTCAATAATGCAATTTTTAATCTAATAAATAAACAGGAAAAAAATGCGTTTTTTCTACATTCATGAATACTAGTATTTGATAAATATGAGTTATTTAAAAAAGAATTCATGAATTTAAAGATTTTTTTTATAAAACAGAAATTACAGATCATTTAATGAAAAACATCTTGCTTTTATCATTTAAAATACAAACTAGAGGCTCTCAAGAGCCTGTGTCGCTCACCTTGGTCTATGTGCATATTAAACATTGCACACAGATAAATTCATAACAAAATTATGTTTTTGATGATGGTGATGTGTTTGTATATCTTACTTTACTGAACATTCTTGTTGCTACAATTATCTCCATCTATAATGAACTTAGCCCAGTAATTTCAGTGGATAATATTTTCTAAAAATCTACAAAAATTTATGAAAAATCTAAAAAAAAATGACTATAAAGGGCAATAACACATGAAGGGGTCAACTGAACATATCAGTCGTGTTGACTTATTTGTAAATCTTAATTGGCTGAACATTATTGCTGTTTACTGTTAATCTCTATCTATAATATTATTCAAGATAATAACCAAAAACAGCGAAATTTCCTAAAAATTAACAATTCAGGGGCAGCAACCCAACAACAGGTTGTCCGATTCATCTGAAATTTTCAGGGCAGATAGATCTTGACCTGATAAACAATTTAACTCACGCCAGATTTGTTCTAAATGCTTTGGTTTTTGAGTTATAATCCAAAAACTGCATTTTACTCCTATGTTCTATTTTTAGCCATGGCGGTCATCTTGGTTGTTTGCCCGGGTCACCGGACACAGTTTTTAAACTACATCCCCCCAATGATGATTTTGGCCAAGTTTGCTTCAATTTAGCTCAGTAGTTTCAGAGGAGAAGATTTTTGTAAAAGATAAATAAGATTTACGAAAAATGATTAAAAATTGACTATAAAGGGCAATAACTCCTAAAGGGGTCAACTGACCATTTCGGTCGTGTTGACTTATTTGTAAATCTTATTTTGCTGAACATTATTGCTGTTTACTGTTTATCTCTATCTATAATATTATTCAAGATAATAATCAAAAACAGCAAAATTTCCTTAAAATTACCAATTCAAGGGCAGCAACACAACAACGGGTTGTTCGATTCATCTGAAAATTTCAGGGCAGATAGATCTTGACTTGAGAAACAATTTACCCTGTGTCAGATTTGCTCTAAATGCTTTGGTTTTTGAGTTATAAGCCAAAAAATGCATTTTATCCGTATGTTCTATTTTTAGCCATGGTGGCCATCTTGGTTGGTTGACCGGGTCACCGGACACAATTTTTTAAACTAGATACCCCAATGATGATTGTGGCCAAGTTTGGTTGAATTTGGCCCAGTCGTTTCAGAGGAGAAGATTTTTGTAAAAGTTAACAACGACGGACGACGACGGACGACAGACGACGACGGACGCAAAGTGATGGGAAAAGCTCACTTGGCCCTTCGGGCCAGGTGTGCTAAAAAAGTACTTCTTTGAATGGAAAATTAAGTCCGCAAATCCAAGTTGTGTGCAAACATCTGAAATGTCGACCCCATTTTACTCCAAAAGTAGCACATGAAGGTATATATTTAATTACATATTTGATTTAATCAGGACTGGTATTAATAAAGATGCAAATTTCATCAAAATTTCAATATGGGATCAAAACTGTATTGTATGCCCTGAAAACACTACTATTTGATTTCGAAAATAAAGTCATCATACATGTAAGATTTAATCACATAAGCAACACGACGGGTGCCGCATGTGGAGCAGGATCTGCTTACCCTTCCGGAGCACCTGAGATCACCCCTAGTTTATGGTGGGGTTCGTGTTGTTTATTCTTTAGTTTTCTATGTTGTGTCATGTGTACTATTGTTTTTCTGTTTGTCTTTTTCATTTTTAGCCATGGCGTTGTCAGTTTGATTTAGATTTATGAGTTTTACTGTCCCTTTGGTATCTTTCGTCCCTCTTTTAAAGATAAGTCAACATAACCAAAATTGACCAAGGAGATATGGCCTTTCAAATTAAATAGACAAACCGTTGTTGAATTACAGCTGCTCAATTGCTTATATTATTATTGATAAATAAAAACCAAAAATATGTAGCAAGGTACATGTAGTATCTACAAATAAGTCACCATGATCAAAATTACCATTGACCCATAAAGAGTTATTGGCCTTTGTAGAAAGTTTTTCAACTCTTTTAGTAAATTTTGTAATTTTTATACAAAAATAGCTTCTGCTAAACATCTGGGCCAGATAAAACCAAATTGGTCTAACATTCAATGTCTAATAGCCTGTTGATTTATCAATAAAGTTATCATACTTTTGATAGACTTCAATAATTTTACTTCCATGTTTTTCTGCAATTTCAGGGTTTTAATAATGGCTTGAATGCTACCTCCCTGTGTCAGATAAGATTGTCAACAATAATACTCAATTGACTTTATTGTAGGGTTGTCATTTCAAGTAGAAATTAAAGAGAATATTAAAAGTTTGGTCTTTTTATCTTCTGCTTTAAGCTTTTGGGATTTAATCTTTACAGAGCCGCGTAGCTGGCATGTAAATATAAATATTTAGTTTGCTGTAGATTTAATCAGGTGCGCACCAGTTTTGAAAATTCGTGTGCATGACTTTAAAACTGGTGCACAGGACTTTTTAAAGCATGTGCATGACTTCGAACGGCATGCGAACAAATTTAAATTGTGCACATAAGTTTCAAAAATTTGTGTGCATAACTTTCAAAAATATTTCGCACGACTTTCAAACTTGTGCGCTCCTCCTTATTGAATCAATCAACTTTGTTTAAAAGTCCTGGTCACTAGTTTTTAAAGGACCGCAAACATTTCTTGATGTCGTATATTGGTATGACAATTACTTTTATCTAATTGATTGGATATCTCTGTTATTCTAGCACAAGGCACTATACTATAAATAGAAAGTTTGGGGGTAATAACTCATAGAAGGGTAAGAGGGGGGGGGGGGTCATATATTTTTGTTTTTTCCCATTGATCATTTCTGATTTATATATAAAAAATAACAAGTTTTGCGTAATAGTCAGAAAACTTCAATTGCAGAGGACTGCGCAATATTGAGAAATAATTCAATTGCACAGTATTGCGCAATATCACAATGTTGCACAATATCAATAAATCTTCAATTGTGCAATAGCAAAAAATCTTCAATTTTACAGTATTGCGCAATAAAACTTCAATTGCACATAATTTCGTCATTGCCAAATAACAGAAAATCCTCAATTGCACAAGTTGTTGCATTAGCAAGAACTGTTCAATTCCACAGTATTGCGCAATAAGCAAAAAAATATATATCATCGCAAAGTATTTTGCAATAGCAAGAAATCTTTATTTTTTTCTTTATAATTGATAATTAAACAAAATAGTTGATATAAAAGAAAGAAAAAAAGCAGATGTGGTATGATTGCCAATGACACAGCACTCCACATGAGACCAAAGTGACACAGAAATTAACAACTAAATGCCATTGTACGGTCTTCAACAATAAGCAAAGCCAATTCTGCCTAGTCAGCTATAAGAGGCCCTGAAATGACAATGTAAAACGATTCAAAAAAGAAAACTAACGGCCTCATTTAAGTAAAACAAAAATACGAAATACAAATATGTAACACATTAACAAACAACAATCACTAAATTACAGCCAGCTCCTGACTTGGAACAGGCCCATTCATACATAATGTGGTGGGGTTAAACATGTAAGCTTGATTTTGCCTATTTCAAATTTTTAAGATCTTTCGCCACATTTATTATGTGTCAAAAACCTATATTATGTCAAAAACTTGATCACAATCCATTCAAACTGTATCAAACTTCAATAGTGTGTCCAAAAATGCACAAACTGTTCAGTTATTAACCTCAGCGGTCGTATAAGGCTGCTATCGGTGAAGTATTTTTTTTTTAAAGTTGTGCACAAGTATAAATTCGGCACGATTTTTTAAACTGGTCTGCATCACATTTAAAACCTCAGGCAAAAAGATAATATCTATTTTATTTCACTAAAGGGACTCCATAAATGATTGACAATCTGTTCATATTTGTGATTTATTTGGTGATCAATCTCTGCATTACCTTATCCCGCAAAATTAATCAATGGTCTTTCGAATTGGCATTGATGAAAAGGGATACAACTGCAATGTAAAGTTTGTATTCTTCGCAAATATATTTTAATGAGAGTTTTTTTTAAAGCTAATTCATAAGAAATTAGAGACATCAGATGAATAGAAAAGAATGTATGATATTGAAATAAATTTGACCAAACAATATTGTATTCAAAACCGTCCCTTATGGGGGGAAAACCTGAGGAGATATGACCTTCAAAGGGACTTTGGGTCTAGTTTGGGTTCGGGAGTGATTAAGCTCGGGATTGCGGGATTTACCCTTTGGGGATAAGGGAATCATTTTTTCTAATTTCGCCATTTTGGGATTTAAATTTATTTAAAGTTGGGAACTCAGGATTTGTGTTTTTAAGCCAGGGATATCGGAATGAGGACCCCTTCTTCCCCTCTTTATACTATTACAATAAATACAACATTAATGCAGTTTAAGTTAAATTTTTAGGTATATTCTTTCCATGGATATATATCAGTTATAAAATGAGAGAATAGTCAGTAAAATAACAGATTTTTTTTTGTATCAGATGAACTCAAATAAGGAGTTGTGGTATAATTGCCAATACGACAAATACTCACAAAATACCTAAAACTGACGTGTCTGCTATTGGTCTTCTTACAACCTACTACATTGAGCAAACCCCATACTCTATAGCAAGCTATATACAATGATAAAAACCAGCAGCATGGACAAATATTTAAAGCAAATAAATTAGAAAACCCATGCATGATTTAGGTTTTTAAACTATACACAAAGAAATGATATTTATGGCAGACTTTGAAAATTGAGTATGAAAATGGGGTATAAGGTTGGAATGAATGAACTTGATATTTAAAAAAATAAAAATCATTTAGGGACCGGTCAAAATTTATCGTCACATAGGACCGGTGCAAAAAAATAAAAACATTTAATAAAAGTTACAACCCTATGGCTTTCTGACTGAAAAAAAAATGATGTCCTATGCCAACTTAGTAATAAAAGAGTTTGTGTCCTATCCTTCTTTTCCAATGTATTGTAAATAAAAGTATACTTAATAAAGGCATTCAACATATATTGTCTTTATAATATGATCAAAAGCAACAGTTTCATGTTTTATTTTGTTGATTCACATACAATTACAGGCATGGCATTATCATAAATTATACTACAAATGTATAAATAAAGCATTGAAAAAAACAAAGACATTGCATAATGCAATCAAACCACAAATAGGTGTTTGTTAAACTGAAAAATTAATGAAGCTGCATGTATCTTAATATATAGAATTTTATCAATACCGTTAAATTTTAATTATAAAAACAAGCTCCAGGAGAAACATGAAACTGAATAGCATTTGGTTTCACTCTTTATATATATTTTAACCTGAAGACCCATAGGTTGCCTTGGAATGTGTTTTTATAAGAAATGGTAATAATTGCTTCAACATTTTCCCATTTACAGAAAATGTACCTGATGTGAATCCCAGTGATATTGTTGTCTTTTTTCAAAACTACCTCTACCCTTTTTTATTGGGAAAATATGTGTCATTTTCATCAAATTGGGAAATTTAAAATAAACAAAAAATTTGACTGAAACTTCAATTTTCAGACCCCCTTTCAAGAGTCTACCCTTGCTTTGAAATAAGACCCCTTTTTGTCAGTGATTATTCATATATAGACCCTCAAATCTGCACATAAAGTCATTTCAGGCATGGAAAATGTTTGAATGAGTGTTTTTCAGTTTGTATTTATGCACAATTACTACTAAGACTGCACTGTTTGAGAAAAAGTTGTCTTTTTGGGAATAATTTTAAGCAATTTTTTTTTTTAAATTGGGATTTTTCTCCAGGGGAAAAAGCCTTTATTCTCCACTTATTTAAGGCAAAAAATATCACTGGTGACCCCCAAATGAATTTTCTACTTTGTTGGTTGATGTAATGTACATGATGTACATGATGTATACATGTTTGTTGCACTTCACCATATAAGTGAAATTAAATTTTACTGCAAAACAACATACTAAATGGCATTGGATTCAGTAAGCTTGATATACATGTATATCTAAGATAGCGGCATAGTTTGATGAAAATCCAAGTTAAATTTAAAAAGTTATAAAAAAAATTAAAGTGTACTATCTCTATTTTGTTTGAACTGCAAATTCTAGCTTTTTTGACCTAGATTAATTTAATTCTTAAATTTGACAGCAATACAACAAAAAAACAAAATGACCTGGGTTTTAGTAAGCTAAAGGTATATCTAAGATAGCTGCATAGTTTGATGAAAATGTAAGTTGATTTGAAAAAGGAATAAAAAAAATTAAAGTGTACTATCTCTATTTTGTCCGAATTGCAAATCCTAGCTTTTTTTACCAAGATTACTTTAATTTTTAAATTTTACAGAAAAACAACAAAAAACTAAATGAAATGAGATCCAGTAAGCTTGATATATTTCTAAGATAGCTGCATAGTTTGATGAAAATCCAAGTTGATTTGAAAAAGTTATAAAATAAATTAAAGTGTACTATCTATATTTTTTCCGAAATTGCAAATCCTAGCTATTTTTACCAAGATTACTTTAATTCTTAAATTTTTACAGCAAAACAGCAAAAACTTTATGAAATGAGATTTAGTAAGCTTGATATATATCTAAGATAGCTGCATAGTTTGATAACAATCCAAGTTGATTTGAAAAAGTTATAAAAAAAATTAAAGTGTACCATCTCTATTTTGTTCGAATTGCAAATCCTAGCTTTTTTTACCAAGATTACTTTAATTCTTAAATTTTACAGAAAAACAACAAAAAACTAAATTAAATGAGATCCAGTAAGCTTGATATATTTCTAAGATAGCTGCATAGTTTGATGAAAATCCAAGTTGATTTGAAAAAGTTATAAAAAAAATTAGAGATGCCTTTCTGAATTTTTATATATTGATTTTTATTTTTACATATTGTATATTATACACGGTTATTTCAAGTTTTGTTATAAATGTTAATAAAAAAATTTTTAAAGTCATCGTTTGAAAAAAAAACTTGTGTCCTATGGATATTATCTGTAAAAAAAGTGATGTCCCAACAAAAGCGATTCCGGAAAAAAGTATCTGTCCTACTGCACTTTGCACCGGTCCTATGTGACGATATATTTTGACCGGTTCCTTATGTAATCCAGGACTTAGTATTACATTACAGGGGCATAACCATGGTTGGTGAAATAAAACAGGGTTAAAATTGTGAATTTTAGATGCCCATTAATATGGTAACATTTATATCATGAAATAAAACAGTGTAATAATGTTAGTATATTAGCAGTAGGGTGACGCCAGGTCATCTCAAGTCTTCACCCCATATCTTGCACACTTCAGAAAACCCAGAAAAAATCGGAAAATAGGCATTTTTGAAACCGTCAGCAAAAAAAATCTCTTAAGAGTCTACCCAATTTTATTTTTTTGATTAACGGTATAGATACTTAATATTAGGATTACATAATACATCATATCACTGTTAGTCCAGAAATTTGTATTTATATGATACAAATCAGGTCGTTTTCCTTAATATTTCCAATTTAAATTCCTTTGCATTTTCCTGTTGCCATAGCAAGGTATTACAAAAACATCATCACTGATAAAAAATATTTATACGATTTGCAGTGGTAACCTCACTTTGTACTTTCAACAACATACACACTCCTAGTAACACTTTTGCTCTAGGTAGCCTGCAAATGGTATAACAAATCAATTAAGAGCACTTTAAACAAAATCTAAATTTTTGCACATTCCATGTTTGTACAGTATGAAGCTCTATGCTTATTGGCACGGCCTCTTAACATCTCAAGACAAGTCTTTTAATTAGAATTGAGATATTATAAGAATTAAGATACTTAAATTCATTTTTGCGGAATAAAAATGCAGTTATTGCTTTATTTTGATACAAATTGTTAACCGCCATACGAATTCAGTACTTTTTGTTTATCAGGATTGGTTGTTTCTCAAAAAATATGTTCACTTAAGGAAAACGATACTAAATTTTTGTACGCGTTGCCTTAAAGTCAAATATTCTTCTCAAATTGGAAAATATTGTAACTTCAATTGTAATCAGTTGTTATAAATGCTTTTTTATGACTAATTTTGTTTAAAATGTGAATATTTGAAGGATAGGTGTGAGTCTATTTTTGATCTTGTTGAACCGGAATGCAATCAGTTCTTCATTTGAATGGAAATAATTGACCACCATTTGATTTTTGTTCTTTAAATAGTTTTGAATAGATTGTTTTTTTTCTTTATAAAATTCAAAGAATGTCAGAGAAATCATACTAAAGTTGTATTCGCATTGTTTTAAATAACCAAAATTATTCTTCTTTTTATAAAAAAAAATAGTACATTTTATTTGAAATCGGTTATATTAACCATCTTGAGACAATTCTTCTGATTAGAATTGAGATATAATGAGAATTAAAATACTTTTATTCTTTAGGAATAAAATGCAGTTATTGCTTTATTTCAAATTTGATACAAATTATTTCAGTATTTTTATTCATCAGGATTGGTTGCTCTTTATAGATTATTTTTACTTTAATGAAAAAGATATTAAATTTTTGTACACGTTACCTTAAATGCAAATATTTCTTCTCATATTGGAAAATAATGTTATAGATGCATTTTATATATTTTTTTGTAGAAAATGTGAATCACCTTATTTCTTTATTGAAGGATATAGAACCTTTATTTGGACTCCGGAATCGGGTGTTTTTAAGCTCGGGATTTCGGGATTGACCATTATTTTTTTGGGATTTGGGATGTCGGGATTAAACTAATTTAAATTCGGGACCTTGGGATTTGGTGTTTTCAAGCCCGGGATTTCGGGATCAGGATCCCTCCCATACCCCCTCTTTATTTTCATGGAATAAATTGACCACCATTGGCTTTTTATACTTTTTATAGTTTAGGAGTGTTTTTTTTTTATTAAGGTTAAAAAGACTATCAGAAAGATATAATGTTATGTTATTTGCATGGTTTAAAATAATTCATATTTTTTTTTTTAAAAACATCATTATTTTTGTAATTTGTTATTTTGAATGCTTCGATTGTGACGGGAATCTAGAAAGTCAGTGATTGTGATAATAATTTTTTTAAAGAATTTAATGTTGATAAGGATACAAAAAATTAAATTATTGAAAATAGAAGTCTAAAATTTTCAATAACTGATCCTTTCATTTTGTTTTCCAGAGTATTTTTGGAAAATTATAAAATCAAAATTGCGATATAGACTCCGTTTTAAAACTCGGCGGGTTTGAAAATATATAACCTTAATAAAAACGAAAAAGACCATTCTTATTTTAATGGAGGTTTTATCTGTACATTGCTTTTCATTTCAATTCATAAAACTTTGATAAATAATTAATAAAAAATGTATCAGTTGTACTTGAAAGTTCGAATTTCACGGTCGCCATTTTAATTAAATTAAACGAAACTAAGATTCCGTAATTTGTATTAATTTATCATGTGAAGTATTAAAGTTCAATCCATCAGCAAGGTCGATCGGTACTAGAAGTCTTATGGATTGCTGACGTGAGTTTGCCGCGAACCTAACTGATTGGAGACTGATCGATGACCGCTAATTGATCGCGAAAACAGTAACGCCCAAGGTTGCAAGTACTATACTGGGCTTGTGGTCCCATTGAGGAAATAAATCTCCAGCAGCAGTGGCATCGACTAAGTGGTTGTAAATAAACTCATCATAGATACCTGGTTTGAAATTTGATATTTACGCCCGACGCGCGTTTCGTCTACAAAAGAACGCTCGAATCAAACAATATTAAGAAGGCCAAATAAAGTATGAAGTTGTAGAGTATTGAGGACCAAAAATGTATTCCTGAAGTAGAAAAGACTTAGTATTTCAAAATTAACATTGTTGTTAACAGTTAATTTATAATTATGTGTGTTTTTATTTTTTGTTGTTTTCATGTTAATATTTTTGTCATTCCTTTGCTTTTTAAGGACTTATACACAACCAGTTACTACTCAGCACCGATTTCTTTAGGTCCATACATACGTCAGTTACCTCGTCCTATCGCACCCAGTCCAGGAGACACGGACACCGTAGACCAAGCATCACCAAATGTCCCCAATTCCAAAAGCGTGATGATAATTGTGAGTGTGGTCCCTGTCTGTGCAGGTGTCACTCTAATCATAATTGGCTGCATTCTGCTTATTTGGTACATGAGGTAAACATCAGCATGTCAGGCTTAAATACTAAAAACTTATTAATGTTTAAATACCAGTATGAAGGTGATACTGTACTAGTAAAGTTAGTGACCAACCCATTAATGTTTACATATATTTTAAACATGTTGATATGTTCATTCATTAAAATGTATTCATACATTTTGCTTTCTAAAGATCTAGAGTTAGTAGCAGTGAAAAAACTGAAACCTGTTTAAGACTGTTTTTATGATTTTTATTGATGGTGACCATTTTGAAATCAAATTAAGACTTGATATACTGGTAATCAATTTTTAAGCTGAAACCCCAGAACTTAAGACAACAACATAGATTTTAAAGTTAATACATCTGCCTTATATGCAGACAATTTTCATATCAAGAACCTTGCCAGTAGAATCTTCTTGTAATCAATTAAGAATATGATTGATAATAATATTTATTGAAATTTCAATTTGGAGCACCTGTCAAAGCAGTCAGATCATTATATATGTATGTGTGCCTTGATCATCCTAGGGTTATTATCGGATGAATGAACTTCCCCTTGTTTGTCATATTATTGTATTATTTTGTTGTGTAATATATCTATGCTGATTTGATGTCAGATTTCTTTAAGAGAATTTTAAAAAGATTGTTTAATGACAAAAACTTTGAACTTGCATGTTTTGCACTATCAATTTATAAAGTTGTAGAAAAAGTAATAATAGTAATAAAATTGTAGTAATTCATAAATTTCTAGAATATTTATAAATAGATAAAGCATTTTTTATAAACTTTCTTTAAGTATAAAAGGTATATTTTTTGGAGTGTCATGTAGGGTTAAGGCATCATTTGAACATCATCATGTATATATTTCAGACGTAAATCTCATCGTAAGAGTAAAACCCCAGAGCAAATTCCTGGTAAAGTGTGTGTAGACGTACCCCCTCGTCCTAGTGATCTAGTAGAATAACGACGCCAACATTACCAAACAGGTATAATACACAAATAAATAAAACTTTACACAATTGTTAAAATCTATCTCAGGATGTGTGTGCATAAAATGATATATAATCAATGTCCAACATCATTTTCTTACTTCAATATATTAATAGTATAGCTGGACAGAGGATATCCAATTGTAAGTTAACTCTTAGTTCTAATTTGGTTTCATTTATAAGTAAATGTTTTTTTTTTTTTCTTTCAATTTATTTAAAATTAAAGCAAGTGACGATCCGCATTTTGAATGAATAAAAAAAGAAGATGTGGTATGATTTCCAATGAGACAACCTTGCACCTTTGATCATTTTGAAAATTGAGAAACTAAACAGCATTTAATTCTTATCTTTATTGATCTTTTAAATAAGATAATAAATATGTTATTAACATTGTATCTTGACCTGTAAACACTAAGCTGAAAACAGTGACAATGTAGATGTTAATAAATCTAGTCTTGGGTGGTTTATACAAACACAACATGTAACACAATCATGTGATTTTTCTTGTAGCCAATAAAAGAACAGTATCTCTTTGAATTGAACTGTAAATATTGAATGATAAAATGTGTGTTTTTTATAGGTTTGATAAGTTATCCCCCTATACCTGTTCATATGTTAGCTGACCACATTGACAACTTAAAGTCCAGTGATAATACGAGACTCTCCCAGGAGTATGAATCTATTTACATCATGGGACTGTGTTGTTTAAATTTTATTATTACTATGATTATGTTGGAGGTGCTCGCGCAGTGTTGTGATAAAAAAGTTCATTGGAAAAATATTAAAAAAATGAAAATTTAATTTCTTAAGATTTTTTTTTTTTTTTTTTAAATTAGATTGTTACAACTTCTTAGTCAGAAACCAGAAAAAATACTTTTTTAATGTAATTTCCACCATAAAGAAAAAGAATGTGTTTAATAAAACATTCCAAGCGTATTATGTGGTCCTAATTTTAACCTGCACAGCTATTTTCTCTATATCTCAAAACCATTGAACTATTCAAAGTAATAAAAACATTTGAGAATTTTTCATTGAACCTGTGTGTAAGTGTTATTTTGTACAATACTTGTACTTCAAAAGTACACTCTATGTATAGTTGGGACGGCTAACATATCCAGAAGATGTTCAGAAAGTTCAGTGAATTTAAGTCGAAAAATATGGGGAATTATCAAATTTTTTTGCATAAACATTAGAAATTATTATCAAATTGTTATCAGTCCTTTTTGAGAAAACTGAAGTGTTTATGTATTTTATGTTAAGTGGTACGAATGAAATCAATTCAAAATGATTTTGAGGAACAATTTATTTAAGCAAACATTATACTTGCAAAGGGGGGTCTAATGAAGTGTACAATTATTGTTCGAAAAGTTCACATTTTTCACCCAGTTCAACTTAATTTATGATGAAGGTAATTTACAAAATGTGAGTTAATAATGGCGGTTAAAAGGAAGAAAATGTAGAGATGTTTTAAAGGGAGATGACTCAGATATTTGGAATTATCTATATAATGATACAATGTTGTGAAATATTACATATACTAATGTCAAACTGCAATATCATTATGTCCTCATTCAAATTTATGTGTTCTCTAAAGTTTACACATTGTGTGTTCTCTTAAGTCAACACATTATATCGTGTTCATCTTTGATTTTGATCTTTGCAATCAATAATATGTTTCTTATCATGCTTCCTTTGTTCAATCTAAGTTGTTGTAAGTAGATTGAAAAACTTTCTGTATATGTAATTAGAGTTGATCTTCCAGGATTATATTTTGTAATTGACTATCCATATTGTCTATCGAAACATAATCATATAGTATTATAGTATTTTAAGAAAATTCAAAGCGCTTTCTTGTTTAATTAAATTTTATATAGATTTTAGGAGAATCTCTTAAACAAAAAAAGGTGTTTTTTTCTGTTTTCTTGGATCTTAGGAGATATTTTTTCATACTTAAATAGAAGTTTCATATTTCATAAGCAAGTATTTGCTAATGTACACAAGCTTACTGTATATACAATATGTAAACTTAATGGTGAGTTCAGCATTTGATAGAAATTTGCATAAAACCAAGTGTTATTTCTTCAATGAAGTATTTAGAGAGGTAGCTAAAATATATAAAAGTTGTATGAGAAAAGTCTGTCATGAGCCTTGAATATATCCGTTTATCTTGCTTTCAATTCGAGTAGCATGATGCCTATTGTATTCGAGCCAAGTTGCAGAAAGCTCGACATATGGATAGTGATCAGGCGGCAGCGGCGGCGTTAGCTTACTTCTCAAAAGCTTTACATTTTAGAAGGTGGAAGACCTAGATGCTTCATACTTTGGATATAGATGCCTCATGTTACGAACTTTCCGTCGGTCAATGTCCCTGACCTCATTTTCATGGTTCAGTGACTACTTGAAAAAGTGTTAAGATTTGTTTGTAATGTTAAATTCTCTCTTATTATAAGTAAAATGATAACTATATTTGATGTGTGCGTACCTTGCAAGGTCCTCATGCTCGTCACACAGTTTTCACTTGACCTCGACCTCATTTCATAGATCAGTGAACATGGTTAAGTTTTGGTGGTCAAGTCCATATCTCAGATACTATAGCAATAGGTCTTGTATATTTGGTGAATGGAAGGACTGTAAGGTGTACATGTACATCTGGCAGGTGTCATCTGACCTTGACCTCATTTTCATGGTTCAGTGGTTATAGTAAAGTTTTTGTGTTTTGATCTGTTTTTCTTATACTATATGCATTTGGTCTACTATATTTGGTGTATGGAATGCTTGTAAAGTGTACTTGTCTTGCTGACAGCTGTCATCTGACCTTGAACTCATTTTCATGGTTCAGTGGTCAAAAGTAAGTTTTTGAGCTTTGGTCTATTTTTCTAATACTACATGTATATGCAATAGGTTAACTATATTTGGAAATATTTTATAATCTGAATGTCAGTGGCCCTGGTTATATTTGACCTTGACCTTAGTTTCATGGTTCATTGCTTAGTGTTAAGTATTTGTGGTTTGGTCTGTTTCTCTAAATTTATAAGCAATAGATCATCTATATTTGTTGTATGGAAGAATTGTTAGCTGAACATGTCTGATTGGCATGGTTCCTCTGACCTTGACCTCATTTCCATGGTTCATTGATCAATGTTTAGTTTTGTTGGTTGATGTTGAGTTTATGTGACAGTTGTAATAAAGGACTATCAACATAATATCAATGATTAGTAAAGAAGAAAATTGTTTCAGATCTTAAAAAAAAACCTTTCCTCTTATAAATATTATCCAATAACCATTTCCACAAAAATATTTAAAAGATTGTTCAGCTATAAAAGTTATTGTGGTTTTTGTCAAATGCTGATGCTCATTATAATATGATGACAATTCTAGACCATTATAATAGTTGTACTAAATCGGTACTGGTTTTTTTTATTGTGAAAGTAAGCCAGAAACATTTTATTATTGACATAAAAAAAGTATTTTAATCATTTTGTTGTCATCATTAATTTTGTGATATTTTTGTATTAGATTCATTTTAAACAATTAGTTCACAAACAAGGAAACAAATTTTTCAAAATTCTTTTTTATTATTTTGTTCATCATTTTATTGAAGAAAAATCTGTTGAGTTTATTATTGTACCACTGATTCATACCATTACTGTAATTTCAATAGAATCAGTGGTCCACATATGTTGTAAGTCAATTACTGCTTACAGTGTTCCCGTCAACAAGGAAACTTAAAAAATGGGTATTTGAATTAACATGGTCATTCTAAACGTAGGATCATTAATGTACCAAGAATAAATTTTGGAAAAAAACAATCCCTAGATAATACTTGAATTGTGTAGGCTTTAGAAAAAAATTATGTCACAAAAAATTCTTTCATTCATTGAAAGAGTTAAAATTCGTATGACTACAGAATTATTTTATAAAGAAAAACAATCACAGTTAAGTTTAACAGTTTTTACTGAAATTGGTTATTTACAGATAATATTAACATTTTTATGGTCGCTAGTAGAAACTAAAAAAGAATTATTACTAGTATGTTTCCACAACTCATGTTATGGTTGAAAAGAATATCTGACTATTTTGATATTTGTTATTCTCCAATTATTGTTCTTATGTTCATCCTTTAAAGAAAATTAGATTAAAAAATGATAAGAAAACGAAATCTTTTATGCCATTATGTTATAACAATTATTTTATTTATTTCTACATAATTAAATGTTAGAAGAATTCAGTTGTAAGCTTTAATATCATGTTTGTTTCATTTCATTTACTGGAATATAGTGTTCTTCATCGATCATAAAATCGTACTTTAATAAATGTCATAGTAATGTAGTGTTTGTTATTGACTTCTATTATTTACCTAGACATTTTACTTCCATGAATAGGTCGGCACTATTATGTGCTGTAATCAGCTGTTCATCAAAATTATCTCGTTATGCCTCTACCTCTGAACTCACAATCATTATATTTGTTCAAGACACTTATTAATGGTTTTGACGTTTCTAAAAACTGATACTGTTTAATATGAAAGCAGATAATAAGATGCTAGTGCCCGAGTGTTTTTTAAGCTTAGTTCACTGCTAGGTCATGTAAAGTGTTGGGCCCCTGTTAATTGCAAGGCTGGCTGAAATGAAATTTTATAGCCAGAAATTGTAGACAATAGAAGTTCAGTCATGTTCAAAGTCAAGGATCAAAGTCACGTCCCTACTTTGGAAATTTAAGCATCTTTACAGCTTTATTCTTGTATCCTTCATTATTAGGACAAGGTGAACTTTGAACTACACAAATAGACGAAGCTTTATTTAACAGTCTGCCAATTCATCTGCTGTTATGATGTGTACTTAGCAGAGATGTAGACAATATTCAAGTCTGCTAGTCCTGGTCAGGGATAAAAACCACAAACTTCAGCACTTGAAATGAGCAAGATGGTTGATTGCAGCTTGCAGGTTCAAACACTGAGAATCATTGAACAGTTTGCTAACCAGTCTCTTCTTATGCTGTATACTCAGAAGAAAATCAGCAAATAACAATTATCAAGTATCGGTTAATCCTGGTCAGGGAAGGAACCAAAAAACATTCAGCGCAGGTACATATGCTGCACATGTTCACTTTTTTGCAAGCCAATTTAGAAGCAGCTCTGTATTTATATTTATGGCTCTCTGTCCTCAAAAGCATGTATCAATTAATGGTGTATGGTAATTGTAAAAAGAGAAAAAATCACTTTAGTCTGACTTCAGAAATTCAACAAGACTATAACCAAAATTTGAGTTTGAAATCTATGAAGAAGATATTTCTTAGTTAGATTTCTATAGTTTCTTTGGAGAAGAAACTTTAAAATTAACTATATAATTAGGAAAAGCCAACAAACAACAACGTTTAACTGGAAATATTATTTATACATGACTTACAAATATTATGTTTGGAAGAATTACATGCAGCTTGTAATTTTAGAAAAGATGAGAAAATGTAAAAATGAATTATTTGCTGATGCACAACAAACTGGACTGTAGGCAAACTTGACCATATATACCTTGAAGGTATAAACAGTGGGGTCAATAAATGCTTATTATTCCGAAGAAGACTTTTATGTGTCTGTTTCAAAGCATCTAATATACTGCTTTTTATTTTTCTTGTTTATTTGCTATAACATAGTAATAGTCTTCGATTTTGTTTTGTCTGTTCCGTGAGTTTCTCTTTATTTGTCCCCTACCGACGAAATTTTAGTTTTGCACTTCGTCTGTCTATTCGTCTGTCTGGCAAATCAGTTTTCCATACTTTTTTCTTCGTGCTTAAAAATACTGCTTTGATATTTGGAATATTGTTTTATCATGACAAGTTACAGATCAAGTTCGACTTTTGGTTCTGTCTGATGAGTTTTGAAATTCACCAAAATAATCAGTTTTCCACACTTTTTTTCGTCATGCTTGAAGATACTGATTTGATAATTGGTATATAGTTTTATCATGACAAGTTACAGATCAAGTAGGAAGTTTTTTTTTTTAGATCTGATGATTTTGTGCAGATATTTGTTATATAGTTTACACTATGACAAGTTATAGATCAAGTTAGCCTTTTTTACATAACAATGAATTTTTAAACGGTAGGGGACTATGTATTGCCATGCAATACTCTAAGAATGCTTTTTGATATTGATTTTGATTTTTGGTGTTTTCACTCCACTTTTAAGCAGCTTTTGGGCTATTTTGTGGCTGTCAGTTTTTATTGGTGGAGGAAGCCGGAATGCCCGGAGAAAACTTTCGATATGAAAACTGACAATCCTAGTTAATTAACACCCGCATCTTTAAAATCTTTCTCAGGTTGTGAATATCTCTTAAATTGTAACCGATCGTGACAGGGCTCTTTATCCAGTCGCGGTTGTTAAACCAATGATGTTTATAGTACTATACATATCCTTGGTTAAACACATCATCCATCATCATAAATAGCAAAAATATTCAGCACAATAAAATTGGCCAGTAGAGTTTTCAATTAAACAACCGACTTTTTAAGTTATATATAGTTTTTCACTAGAATGTAATGGTATATAAATAAGTCCCTAGCTTAGGCTTCTACATTATTATACTTCATAAATGTTATAAATAACAGAGACATTTGTTGACCTTCCTCGGGACACACTATTTTAAATTATGTTTTTTTTTATATTTATTGGTTATCATTATTCATCTATAATAAAATTGAATATTAAGAAAATATTTTTAATTCATAATGTAATCATAATACAGTATATACAGGGTATTCACTTATCTAGTATATACGTCCTTATCAGGATTAGTCCAAGTACTGACGTACTGCTTACTCCGATTACCACAATGTCTGATGGCTGGCGAATAAACATACAGATTTCAATCTCCATGTAGTGTCAAACATATAAGACGAATACTAATATTAAAACTGACCACTGCTGTCCCCTGGCTTTTATACTTAGGATCAAGGATATCGATCAGATTTGAGACAGATTTATCAGTCTAGCTAGTAGAGTTATTCAATTGGCCAGGCGCTGTCGGCACAGTGGGTCGACAGGGACATCAGAAAAAAACAAGTTTGATGTGTTTTGCACTGTCTGAAGACTGGATAATGCATTTAATTAATTTCAATCAGACGTGATAGTATATATAACAGTCATCCCTCTCGAATATGAGGTACGATATACGTCAAGATTTAAAGACTTTGATTATATACTCATATGACCCTTGCTTGGGTTCACAGTATGCGTCTTTTCCTTAAAACTTCACAGCGAAGACCCTTTGATTAATTTTGAAAGCAAAACATCATCTAATTCCATGAACCCACCAATACCGAACCCATGTAATTATAGATATGAGCGTCACTGATGAGTCTTATGTCGACGGAACGCGCGTCTGACGTGCTAGATTGCAATCCTGGTACCTTTGATAATTATTTACACCACTGGGTCGATGCCTTTGCTGGTAGACGTTTCGTCCCCGAGTGTATCACCAGCCCAGTAGTCAGCTCTTCGGTTTTGACATGAATATCAATTATGTGGTAATTTTTATAAATTTCCTGTTTACAAAACTTTCAATTTTTCGGAAAAACTAAGGATTTTCTTATCCAATAGTTGTCAAAGGTACCAGATTATAATTTGGTACGCCAAACGCGCGTTTCGTCTACATAAGACTCATCAGTGACGCTTATATCCATATAGTTATAAACCAAACAAATATAAAGTTAAAGAGCATTGAAGATCCAAAATTCCAAAAGATTGTGCCAAATACGGCTAAGGTAATCTATGCCTGGGATAAGAAAATCCTTAGTTTTTCGAAAAATTCAAAGTTTTGTAAACAGGAAATTTATAAAAATGACCACATACATTTTTGTAATTGATATTCATGTCAACACCGAAGTGCTCACTACTGGGGTGGTGATACCCTCGGGGACGAAACGTCCACCAGCAGAGGCATCGACCCAGTGGTGTAAATAGTTATCAAAGGTACCAGGATTATAATTAAGTACGCCAGACGCGCGTTTCGTCTACATAACACTCATCAGTGACTCTCTTACCTAAATAGTTATAAACCAAACAAATACAAAGTTGAAGAGCATTGCAGATCCAAAATTCCAAAAAAATGTGCCAAATACGGCTAAGGTAATCTATGCCTGGGATAAGAAAATCCTTAATTTTTCGAAAAATTCAAAGTTTTGTAAACAGGAAATTGATAAAAATGACCACATAATTGATATTCATGTCAACACCGAAGTGCTGACTACTGGGCTGGTGATACCCTCGGGGACGAAACGTCCACCAGCAGAGGCATCAGGCATAAATTACCTTAGCCGTATTTGGCACAATTTTTTTGGAATTTTAGATCCTTAATGCTCTTCAACTTTGTATTTGTTTGGTCTATAACTATTTTGATATAATCTAATTCCATGAACCCACCAATACCGAACCCATGTAATTATAGATATGAGCGTCACTGATGAGTCTTATGTAGACGAAACGCGCGTCTGGCGTGCTGCTAGATTGCAATCCTGGTACCTTTGATAACTATAATTACCATGTTTATAATTTCAATCGTCTTACTTTTCTTGATGAATTGTCCAAACGATAGAAGTAAATCACAGAAGTCTATTTGGGTTCGATCAATTGATCAATGGCCTATAAAGTAGGGGAATGGTAATATGTAAATAAGGGAGGGAGGAACGGACCAAATCTGATATTATATTTATACATATTCAGATGACGATTTTACTTTTCTGTATGTGCCGATTTCACTTTCCTGTACAAGTCGATTTAACTTTCCTGTACATGCCGATTAAACTTTCCTGTACATGCCGATTAAACTTTCCTGTAATAACCGATTTAATTTTTCTGTGCATGCCGTTTTAACTTTCCTGTACATGCAGATTATTTTTCCTGTACATGCCGGTTAATTTTCCTGTACATGCCGATATACCTTACCTGTACATACTAATTTAAATTTCCTGGACGTGCCGAATTAGCTTTCCTGTAATACCAATTTAACTTTTCTGTACATGCCGATTTAAATTTCCTGTGCATACCGATTATTTTTTCTGTACGTACCGATTTAACGTTCCTGTAGATGACGATTTGACTTTTCTGCATGCGCTGATTGAACTGCCCTGTACATGCCGATTAAACTTTCCTGTACATGTCGATTAAACTTTTCTGTGTATACTAATTTAACTGTCCTGTACATGTTAATTTAACTTTAATTTACATACCAATTTAACTTTCCTGTACATGCCGATTTAACTTTCCCTTACATGCCAATTAAACTTTTCTGTACACGTCGATTTAACTTTCCTTTACATGCCGATTTAACTTTCCTTTACATGCCGATTTAACTTTCCTGTACATGCCGATTTAACTTTCCTTTACATGCCGATTTGCTTCTTCTAAATCTGCAGGTTTGATTTTTCTATATGTGCCGATATGACTATCCTATATGTGCTGATTTGACTTTTCTATATGTGCCGAAATGACTTTTCTTCATGTGCCGATTTGACTCTTCTACATGTTTATGTGCTGATTTGACTTTTCTATATATATGCCGATTTGACTTTTCTATATGTGCCGATTTGACTTTTCAGTATGTGCTCATTTGACTTTTCTATATGTGCCAATTTGACTTTTCTGTATATGTCGATTTGACTTTTCTTCATGTGCCGATTTGACTTTTCTACATGTATATGTGCTGATTCAGCTTTTCTGTATATGCCGATTGGACTTTTATATATGTGCCAATTTGACTTTTCTATTGGTGTCCAGAAGACTGTTCTGTATGTGCCGATTTGAATTTTCTGTATGTGCCGATTTAACTTTTCTAAATGTGCCTATTGGACTTTCCTATATGTACCAATTTGGCTGTTCTGTATGTGCCGATTAGAATTTTCTATATGTGCCGATTTGACTTTTCTATATGTGCCAATTTAACTTTTCTATATGTGCCAATTTAACTTTTCCGTATATGCAGATTTGACTGATCAATACTTGCCGATATGACTTTTCTATTGGTGTCGATTTGATTTTTCTACATGTATTGATTTGACTTTTCTATATTTGCCCATTTATCTTTTCTATATATGCCGATTTGAATTTTCTGTATTTGCCGATTTGAATTTTCTGTATATGCCGATTTAACTTTCCTTTTCATGTCGATTTGACCCTTCTATATTTGCCGGTTTGACATTTCTATATGTGCTGATCTGACGTTTTTATATGTACCGATTTGACTTTTTTATGTGCTGATTTGACGTTTCTCTATGTGCCGATTAGACTTTTCTCCATGTGCAGATTTGACTTTCCTACATAAATATGTGCTGATTTGACTTTTCTATATATGCCGATTTGACTTTTCTATATGTGTCAATTCACTTGTCTGTTGGTGTCTACTTGACTGTTCTGTAATTGTCGATTTGACTTTTCTATACATGTCGTTTTGACTCTTCTATATTTGCCGGTTTGACATTTTTTTTATGTGCCGATATGACTTACCTATATGTGCAGATTTGACTTTTCTATATGTGCTTATTAGACGTTTCTATGTGTGCCGATTTGACTTTTCTACGTGATGTATATGTATTGATTTAACTTTCTATATACAGTAGGGTGCAGACCAAGCATTACATAAAGTAAACGCAAGCTAACGCCGCGTGCACATATTTCGTAAGTTAACTTCAAATTTCCCGTTTACAAGTAAACGTCCGTTTACTATAATTACGTTAACGCGGTCGGAATGGAAATTTCTAATGTCTACCCGAGTAAACGGGCGTTAACTTTGTGTCCGTTTAGTCAGTAGTAAACGGGCGTTTACTTCAGAATTCGTTAAATTTATTTTCACGTGCACTTTAAAGTAAACGGGCGTTTACTTTAGAATTCGTTAAATTTATTTTTACGTGCACTTAAAAGTAAACGGGCGTTTGCTACATATTTTACAAGTGTATTTTTACGTGCACTTGAAAGTAAACGCGCGTTTACTTTTCACGTTAACTGATTGGCCAAATTTAGAAATAAACTTAAAGTTGATTTGTATATTTATTCTATAAAGACGACCTTTAGTCTTTATATTTTACGTATATAATTATATGTGTTTTAAACCAGAACAATTCCAAAACTCTTTTAATTTGAAATATTAATTTTATTAAATTACACACAATCAATTCCATTACGTCCATTATTTAAACTGATTAGCAGATTTTATATATTTTCTTTTCAAAAGTCACATGTACAAATATCAATACGGAAAGAATGGTTATCCGAGACGTCGGAAAAATATTTTCATATGATGGGATATAAACATCATGGTTTACGTTGTTTCTTTCCCCCATTTTTAATTTCTCTTCGAATCCCTAACTATAACTCGGTGCATTTAATACATGATTTTTAATCGAAATTCACCTCGTTTGTCTTGAATTAACATGATTTAAGCTTCTGTTTTGACAAATGATCAAACGTAAATTGTACAGGGATATTTATCAAGTGTAACATAAGTAAATACATTTGTGCCATCCCGTCAATTTGTTCAAATATCGATATCCTTTACATGGATATATAACTCATTTACTATTCAGCTATATAGAGTGCTGGTCTGTGTTGGTTGTTGCGGACCAATAATTTTATAATACTAGTCAGTCGTATGCAAACTATTGAAATATGTTTCAATTCAATATTTTGAATAAAAAAAGGACATGGTGGCACTCTTAATTGATGCGAAAAATTTCTTTTATTCATACTGTTCCAATATTGCTATCCTTTGTTTTTTTTTGTGATTTTACTTTTTTGTATTATACAATCTATCCTTACATGAAAAAATATAACTCATTTGCTATGCAGCTATATATAGATTTTCATAATAAAGTGATAATATGGTCAGTTTTGGATGTTGCGGATAAATAATTTTATAAAATTAGTAAGGCTGAGGTATTATAACTACTTAAATTGGTTTACGATTCAATAATTTGTATAAAAAAGTACATGCTGACACTCTAAATTGATGTGAACCAATTTTTTTATTCATACTGATCCAATATTGCTACCTTTTATATAATACAATCCATCCTTACATGAAAACATATAACTCATTTGCTATGCAGCTATAAACATGATAAACATTTACATAATAAAGTGCTAATATGGTCAGTTTTGGTTTTTTTAGTCATAATATTTAAATATTGCTACCTTTTTAATTATACAATCAATCCTTACATATAAATACAACTCATTTACTATATGGCTATATAGATTTACATAATAAAGTGCTAACATGGTCAGTTTTGGTTGTTGTGGACTAATAATTTTATTATACATGTCAGTCTGAGGTATGAAAACTTACAGATTTTTGGTTAGGATTTAACATTTTTAATAAAAAAAAGGACATGCTGGCACTGTAAATTGATGGATTTTTTTTCTTTATCATAATATTCAAATATTGCTACCTTTTATATTATACAATCAATTCTAACATGAAAATATAACTCATTAACTATGTGACTATATAGATTTACATAACAAAATGCTAATATGGTCAGTTTTGGTTGTTGCGAACAAATAATTTAATAATACGAGTCAGTCTGAGGTATGAAAACTACTTAAATTGGTCAACGATTCAATAATTTGTATAAAAAAATAGATGCTGGCACTCTAAATTGATGCGAACCAATTTATTTTAGTCATAATATTCAAATATTGCTACCTTTTATATAATACAATCAATTCTTATATGAAAATATAACTCATTTACTACATGTACTATATGGCTATATAGACTTATATAATAAAGTGCTTATATGGTTAATTTTGATTGTTGCGGACAAATAATTTTTATTATATGAGTCTGTCTGAGGTATGAAAACTACTGAATTTTGTTTACGATTCAATATTTTGAATAAAAAAAGGACATGGTGGCACTCTTAATTGATGCGAACAATTTCTTTTATTCATACTGTTCCAATATTGCTATCCTTTGTATTATACAATCTATCCTTACATGAAAAAATATAACTCCTTTACTATGGAGCTATATATAAATTAACATAATAAAGTGCTAATATGGTCAGTTTTGGTTGTTGAGGATAAATAATTTTATAACATTAGTAAGTCTGAGGTATGAAAGCTACTAATATTGGTTTACGATTCAATAATTTGTATAAAAAAGTACTTGCTGGCACTCTTAATTGATGCGAACAAAATTTTTTTTAGTCATAATATTCAAATATTGCTACCTTTTTAATTATATAATCAATCCTTACATATAAATACAACTCATTAACTATATGGCTTTATAGATTGACATAATAAAGTGCTAAAATGGTCAGTTTTGGTTGTTGTGGACTAATAATTTAATGATACATGTCAGTCTGAGGTATGAAAACTTACAGATTTTTGGTTAGGATTTAATATTTTTGATAAAAAAAAAAGACATGCTGGCACTGTAAATTGATTCAAATGTTTTTTTCTTTGTCATAATATTCAAATATTGCTACCTTTTATATTATACATTCAATTCTAACATGAAAATATAACTCATTAACTATGTGACTATATAGATTTACATACTAAAATGCTAATATGGTCAGTTTTGGTTGTTGCAAACAAATAATTTAATAATATGAGTCAGTCTGAGGTATGAAAACTACTAAAATTGGTTAACGATTCAATAATTTGTATAAAAAAATACATGCTGGCACTCTAAATTGATGTGAACAAAATTTTTTAGTCATAATATTCCAATATTGCTACCTTTTTAATTATACAATCAATCCTTACATGAAAATATAACTCTTTTACAAAACAAATATACAGATTTACATACTAAAGTGCTTATATGGTCAATTTTTAACTACAGACTATGATGTTTGCCGTTCGGTGGAAGATTAATAGTGACTATATTTATATCCCCCTTCACCCTTGAGGAATCGTTAATGTGTCAACAATCAGTTGTTTTCCTAGCAAAAAAGCATTTTTAATTCATGGCCATTTTGTATTTACATTTATATGATTATTGCATGTAGTGCTAGCATTGATTTCCTTAAAACAAGTGTAATAATGTAGTAATTTGTTAAAACACATAAAAATATGGACCTTTTAGGATAAGCTAGACTTCAGTGACTCAACACAAGGTGTTTTTGAAATTACACAGTGGTTAGAACATTTTGTAAAAAAAACCACTAGCAAATCTAGTAATCTATGTTTCAAATTTTATAGTAGAACTCTCTGTGATAAAGACTGTGGATTTTCTATAAAAAATCTTGGTTTATGTGCCACAAAGAACTCTTTTCCTATTAAATGTAATGAAACAGTAAATAATAATGCGTTGCATCAAGTTTCCCCTTGGTACATGTTCAAAATGGTCTAATTTTAATTAAATCTAGTTTTGATACAATTGAAGTTTGAAAAGTTCGTACAAAATGGCTACAGAAAGGGTCGGACACCTTCAGAAAAAAGGATATTTGGAATAAAAGGATGAGCACCTTTGACAAGAACTTAACGAATCATGTTCACCATGGTCTTTATGAATGTTCTCCTTAGCGGCTGATTTGCTGACGAAACTTTTATTAATTGTTGTTCCTTTTAGTTTGAACAAGGGGAGAAGAGGAGATTGTTCTACAGCTGTTCTAAGTTCTTGGGAAGAATAATACATTGGTGTGTCACGAACACCTGGAACATTCACATTTAAATCTAAAAGTAAATTTTTACCCTGTTTTGGTTTTTTGAATACTATGTTTGACAAAGGCCTTGGCTCAATGTTTCTCTTGGTACCTCTATTCCACATTGCATTTTCATCTGTACAGCTAGCACCAGTCATGTTATTCCTGACTGCATGTTCAACCTTCCAAAGTACTGCACCTACATGGCTACAGGATAGCCCTTACCCTGCCATACAAGTACACCATCATTGTTCAACGGTTCCGTCCATAGAGCAAATGACATAGGCTTCGTTCACCCGACTTACTGTCTGGGAAGCACGAACGTCTGCTTTCAAATACATTCTGGCATCAGAAAGAATGTTATGCAAAACTTTGTCAACATTGCCGCTCTGAAAATAGTTGTAGCTTTGGAGACTTTTGAAGTTTTTCATTTCAGCACCATCCACGGCTTTTGACGATATCAAATAATTAAAAATGTCCCCGTACATGATGTTTGGCCACTTTCTCATGTCGTCAATCCACTACGTTACGTTATTTAATTCTGAGGGCATTGATCTTTTCACTTGAGTAGTCATAATACAGGTAATAATCCAACAATTTTTACGCACTGATTCGCTATGTTTACAATATTTCTTTCACTCATGCAATGGCGGACTGCTATCGTGACGCGCAAGTGACAGTTATCTTATCAAAGGGCGACAATTGAATAATCCGTCTATAGATCTAATTTAATTTGGTATGAATTTGTATCATACTATATGTAGTTTATTTCTGGCTTAATTTTAATTTTTACATTTCAGGCAAAGGAACTTCAAGCAAGGTAGATCTAACAAGTTAAACTGCGAGCTACTGCTCACTGATGATACCCCCGCCGTAAGTGGATAATATTAATAGTGTAAAAATATGCATGTGTTTGGTAATTAGGAAGTTGTCGAGTGATGAATCTGGAAACGCATCACACGGTATAGCTGACTTATATAAATCCTGAAACCAAATTTCAGGAATCCTTGTATTGTAGTTCCTGAGAAAAATGTGACGAAAAATTTCAACTTGGCTACCATGTGTAAAATCCTACAAGTGTTCGGTAAATAGGAATTTGTCAAGTGATGAATCTGAAAACGCATCACACGGTATGGCTGACATATATAAATGTTGATACCAAATTACAGAAAGGGTGGATGTGTAGTTCCTGAGAAAAATGTGACGAAAGTTTCATGGGACGGACTGACTGACGGTGGACGGACTGACAGACAGAGGTAAAACAGTATACCCCCCTTTTTTAAAGCTGGGGTATAAATAGCAATCATGTCCATGATGTCAATGAAGACAACACAGACCAGATTATTCTAAGTCTTATAAAGAATATGAAAGGTATATATATATTGTACATTTTCTGGTGTAAAATGTATGCATGTTGTACTTCCTATACATATTTTTAAGGGCCTGACACTTATTGGCGCCTTATTAGTTATAGTGATCAGTCTGTCAGCGTTTCTTACAGTACTTGCAACCTAAGGCGTTACTATTTTAGCGATCAGTCAGCGGTCATCGATCCGTCACCGATCAGTCAAGTTCGCGTCAAACTCAAGTTACCGATCAGTCAGATATTTAGTGAAAATCCTTGACTGATCGGACTAATTGACCTCTCTGACGGATTGAACGTCACATATTGAACTCTTACAAATTACGGAATCATAACTTCGTTTCTGCTTGGATACAACATGGCGCAACGCAAAAGTTCGAATCGTCTCTCTACAGTAACACGACAACTTATTTTGAAGTATGCTCCAAAGTTTTCAGCTCTAAAAATTTCACGTTTGTTAGAAGAGAAGTACGATGTTAAAACATCGAGACAATCTGTGTGGCGATTCTTAAACAGGTTCAAAAAATCCAAGAGCATTCGTAATCCGCCAAGACAGAGAGTGCGCGGTATTTCGGATTTGCACATCAAGGCTATTGATCAGTGGCTAAGGAAAGACAATGAACTAACTGCAAATGCAATCGCCGACAAAATGAGAAAGACCTTTTCAACAAAGATAAGTAAGGGCTATATGTCACTGATCCGCAGAAAATTAGGATGGACAGCTAAAAGAGTGAAATATTGTCAGCTGATTCACATGTAAACAAAGAAAAGAGACTGCATTATGCCATGAAAGTGCTGTCCATGAAGGAGAAATTTTTAAACGTTATCTTCGTGGATGAAAGTACAGTGGAGCTGACTTCAAATAAAGAATATTTTTCTATAAGCAAGAAAGCAGAAGTCAAAGCACTCTTACAAGGTATTTATTTACATGCATGTACATTAAGTGGTGGCTCTAGAACTTCTCATAAAGGGGGTGCTGAATGACATAAGTGGTGGGGTCCACTGACTGACCTAAAAAGGGGGGCTCCAGTCATGCTTTTGTGATTCCCAATATACATGTATATGTATAAAGCAACCTAATTTTACTTACGATAAGCCCCCTAGATCCTCCTCTGACATTGTTCTTGTATTTAAGTTTTAAAATATCAGAGTTTGCACTTCGCATTTTTTTCTCATATTGTGCAGAATTAGCATTATTACAACAAGTACCAGAAATTAAACCTGTTAAACATGTTTAAAAGCTTTTCAAGACGTCATAATGATTTAGACTAGCTAATTACATGTTGAACATATCTTCATGATATATAATTAAATACAAGCTAAAGAAGTACAGGTGGATGTCTCTGATTCTAATATAAGTATAATTGTATTCTTTTAAGTCAGACATGACCAACAATTTTAACATTGAAATGTTCATACATGTAGTATTCGGAAATGCTAAAATAACGAATTTAACAGATTTTGGAACAAGGGAGCGTAGTAAAACTATTTCAAAGTACATGTACCTACAACAGTCGTTCTACTACAGTTCGGACAAGCAACAGTCGTTCTACTTCACCTCAGACAAGCGGCAGTCGTTCTACTACAACTCGGACAAGCAGCAGTCGTTCTACTACACCCCAGACAAGCAGCAGTCGTTCTACTACACCTCAGACAAGCAGCAGTCGTTCTACTACAACTCGGACAAGCAGCAGTCGTTCTACTACACCCCAGACAAGCAGCAGTCGTTCTACTACACCTCAGACAAGCAGCATTTGTTCTACTACACCTCAGACAAGCAGCAGTCGTTCTACTTCACCTCAGACAAGCAGCAGTCGTTCTACTACACTTCAGACTAACTATTCACCACCACCACCAGCTTACACACCCTCAGAGTTTAATTTTAGATGCACTTGTTCCTATCTTAATGGTTCTTGCTGAGCCAAGTCTATGATAGTGTATATTAAGCATGGTTTTTAATTCTGTCAACTCTGGTAGATATTGAAATAGGGAAACTTTAGAGAAGTCACTTTCCGGCACATGTCTCATTTTCTAACACTTTCTGTTTGAACGCAACAACTGCCTGTTGTTTTGACGCCATGTCTTTAACCGTAGCGTGTTTATTCTCCCTTATCACATGCTTAAACAACCCCCAAGGGTGACTGGGGAATAGAAGTATGGTCACGTCGTGTTCTTCCGACCGGCAGTAAAACGCTTGCCGAAGTGGGGCGTCCGTTTGGCTGAGCGGGATGTATCAAGTTCGCAGTCACGTCCGGTCAGATTGGGGACGTTAAATTCGATGCCTCGTGTAAGGAGAGTGCCACGCTCTTTGCACGTTAAGAACCCTTGCAACAACTCTTGAGGGATCAGTAGGTGGTCTTTTGGAAGGCAAAATTTCCGTCCGTATCCAATATACTCTCATTTTCCCGTGTCAGTCCAAATTTCCCCGACCATCATCCCAGATGGCCTCTGTTGTACCAAGTACTAACTTTTGTTCTCTGATTAATCCATACATCTACTAATCCTATATTAATCATACGTACCGGTACTGTTCCTTGACTTATCTCAGTATAACTATCAACTACCATAATGTTTCTCGGTAAAGAGCCTTGGTTACTTTGTAACAACTGCACAATACTTTTTATTCTTGTCTTTTGGCCTGGTTGTACACATTTCTGGCTTCATTGAATTTCCCGGAATATGTACTGGATTGCTACTTGCTATCTTAACAAAAGATATTTTTGGAGAATCTATTTCACATTCAAAAGAATTATTGTATACAGTTAATATACCTAACAATTGCTTCCCTGTAAGAGTGTTTGTTTTGGGTTCATTATGAACTTCTGAAGCTTCTTTCATCTTCATAAAAAAATTACTCCCTAGTAAAAATGGTAATTTACTAATGTTATCAGTGTCTTTCACAACAAGAAAACCAACATTCGGAATCATTGTTTTCGCTACTGAAACGTTAAGTTCAATATATTCTAAATATTGGATCAGTAAAGCATTGGCTCTAGTGACCTTCATGTGGTCATATTTATAAATGCCGATCGGGAGAAGACTAAGTGACCATATTTCTATACCCCAGTCACCCTTGGGGGTCTCAACTTTTACAGGAAACGAAGATCTTGCTGATAGAATCCGTCTTCAGCCAGTATAAGTGTTGGGTCTAAATAGGAAACTATTTGCACACATCTTGGAGAAGTTACAATAGGGCATCCAGATATAGGCAATGAGAATCTTGATTATCTCTTTACCTGTTTACTTCAAGGTCAATCATTAAACATCTATGACGTGGCTGAAAATAAGGAAGATGCTATAACATACCACTACAAACATTCCGTGCTGGTAATTGGGCAGGAATGGTTAATATAATGACCATTGCAATAGGGTCGCCATCTCAATATAAATCTGGTTATCCAGAGGCCTGTAAAGGAATAAGATCACTTCTGAAATTAATAAAAAGGTAAATAACGCTCAAAGTCATATTCCACAAGTAGCAAACCGATTGCATGAATTGGAAAAAGCTTAGTGTAGACACTTACCACAAAAATCTATATGACTTGGGATAATGGACATCTTATTGCTTAAAGTTATAAGGAGAGGTTAAATGATTTTATTGGACCATCATGATTTCCAGAGAAAGGTTGTTTATCTGCCTTTTGGTTGAGAATACCTTCTAATACCAATCTTTCACCACATAGTACGTTTCTAAACACTTCTAGCTCATGTTGAAATGTAATTGGTAAGTGTGTTTTAATGCATCACTGCAGATTCATTTAAGTATGTTTTTAAGCATTTTTGCGCCTGTCCCAAGTCAGGAGCCTCTTGCCGTTGATAGTCTTGTATGATTTTTAATTTTTGTTTCTTGTTTACAATTCGGAGTTAATCACTGAACTAATGCACATTTTTTTTTAACGGGGCCAGATGAAGGACACCCCCGAGTGCGGGAGTTTCTCGCTACATTGAAGACCCATTGGTTGACTTCGGCTGTTGTTTGCTCTATTGTCATTTTGTCACATTCCCCATGTCCTTTACCAATTTTATTAATTCGTTATTGTGGTTTTTTTTTTTATTGCAACAGCTAAACAATGTAAATTCTCACTTTAATAAACGGAAACTTGTCCAGAAATTTTTCACTTAAACTACTGGGCCAAGTTCATGTTAGATAGAAATATTTGTAAGCAGCAAGAATTATCAGTAAAGTAATATGTACAAACACATCACCAAACACAATTTTGTCATGAATCCATCTGCGTCCTTTCTTTAAAATTCACATAAACCAAGTTGAGCGACACAGGCTCTTTAGAGCCTCTAGTTTCTATCAGTACTGTAATAAACACAACAACGCAAAACCATAAAAAATGGTTAATGATAAACTAGTTGATTTGATGTCTTCAGACAGTTTTGCATGGCGGGAAGTAGAGGAAGTTGCAGAAAACTTCGCTGACATGAAAAGAGTATATAATGCAAGGGATAACATAAAAAAGGAAATTAGTCCATGTGGTCAAAACTTTGAGGCTTTTGCAATTTACAAGCAAAATGTGACGAGAGGGACAAATTGTTCATATATAAGGTGAACAATCGAGCACTGAATATGCAACCATCATACTTGTTCAAAGCAAGCATAGCAATGGCAAACCTTTGCATTGAGATGGATTTATAAGATATGTCTGTTTTGTTTTTATTCAATATTTGAAAACTATCTTCCAAGTGTCATCACTTGTGTATAATTCAGAAGAAAACATGCGATTATCTTTTGAATTATACTTTTATTTTCGATTGACTGTCTCTCTGGAATCTTTCGCCCCTCTTTTAAAGATGATAATTTAGAACTAAAAAAAAATTTGAATGCGTGTAATTTTCATCCGTGGTGCCTAGTTATTCACGAAATGATATTAGGGGGCCCGCGACAAAATAGGTGTTAATTATAATTCATGTACTAATGTCGGGTGATACAGTAATTGGTGTTGACTGCCAACTGACTTCTTTGATTTTTTCCGCGTTTTATGACTTATTTGCGAAACAAAAACTGGTCTCTAGTCAGAAAATGAACACATTAGAAACAAAAAATATAACTCTTCTATGACCACGGAACATCCCATTATGATAAGTCAATTTGCATTCCTCAATTAAAGTTTAAACAAGGTTTCTTTATTGTATATATAGCATCAAATTATTTGAACTGTGGTGGATATTATAAAAACTTACAAGTTTCAAGTGTCTTTTCTTTTTTATTTCTGTCTCTAATTGCCAAATTTTAACCAATCTTTAAAATTGTTACCTCTTTTGTCTGTTTGTTTTGCTCACACATCGGTGTTAATATAATGGAAATATATGCCAATTTGTAAAAGTTAACGCCGGACGACGGAGTTATTGCCCTTTATAGTCATTTTTTAACCTATTTTCGTAAATATTTATTATCTTTTACAAAAATCTTCTCCTCTGAAACTACCGGGCCAAATTAATCCAAACTTGGCCACAATCATCATTGATGTATCTAGTTTAAAATTGTGTTTTTGACCCGGCCAACCAACCAAGATGGCCGCCACGGCTAAAAATAGAACATGGAGGTTAAATGCAGTTTTTGGTTATTACTCAAAAACTAAAGCATTTAGAGCAAATCTGACAAGGGGTAAAATTGTTTATCTGGTCAAGATCTATCTGCCCTGAAATTTTAAGATGAATGGGACAACTCGTTGTAAGAGTGCTGGCCCTTATTTGGAAATTTTGCGGTTTTGGGTTATTATTGAATATTATTATAGATAGAGATAAACTGTAAACAGCAATAATGTACAGCAATTTAAGACTCAAAAATAAATCAAAATGACCAAAATGTTCAATTGACACCCTAAGAAGTTATTGTCCTTTATAATCAACTACATGTACACGGACAAGTTCATTATAGATAGTGATAATTTGAAAGCAGCAAGAATTTTCATTAAAGTAAGACGTACAAACACATCACAATCACCTAAACACAATTTTGTCATGAACTGTCTGCTTCCTTTGTTTAATTCACATATACCAAGGTGAGCGACACAGGCTCTTTAGAGCCTCTAGTTTTATTTGTTGGCTGTATTTATGTTTTAACTTCTGTATTTAAGGATGGAGGAGCCAAAAATTTCTAGAATTTTTTTCTTAACCTGATTTTTGGGTTTATAAGACTGTAACAAAATAATTGGTGAAGAAAAAAATCATATGGTGGTGCATTTCTTTTTTTTACTACGGCCCTTTGAAAATGTCTAATTTTGATGATTTTTCCAATCTTCATCGATTTTTAACTATTTTTATAAATACATATCTAAGAAATTTAAAAGACCATAATGATATGGGATGTACATGATAAATCATTTTTATAACCTCACCCATTTTCTCAAAATTTGGCTAAAAACACTGACTTGATTGGTCGTAAATTTTGAAAACTGGATTGCAGATTTATATTTGATTATAATATTTTTTAAAGTCTTTGATATTTTCCTCTTCTGTCCCATGTTTTGGAAATTATTCAAGAACGAGATTTCAACGAGACTGAACGAGACTGAAAAGTCAGAAGAATACATCCTTAAAAAGGACGTTCCGTTTTCTATTAGATAGAGCTATTTTTTGTTTACTTTTAATTATTTTCATTCTGAGTGCATAATTTGTATTCTTTTATTCGGGTTTAATACCCCAAACCATGCTATACCACATCAGGTTGCAAAGGAAAAAGGGTAGAAAAAAACATATCCTAGACGGAAATTAACCCCAAGTTGCATTGTAGTAAAGAAAACTTATTCAGTCATTAACTTTTTTCTTTGGTGTTGCAAAGCACTATTCTTTGTTTTTTGTGTGTGTCTATAAAAAAAATTTATATGTCATTTTGGGGTCTTTGATAGCTGACTATGGGATTTTGGCTTTGCTCATTGTTGAAGGCCGTACGGTGACCTATAGTTGTTAATATCTGTGTCATTTGGTTTCTTGTTGAGAGTTGTCTCATTGGCAATCCTACCACATTCTTGTTTATTATTTTTTTGTCCTTCAATATATCACATGGGCACTGGTCATGGTTAATAGGAATTCTACTTTTGGTTTAACATTTCAGTTGTAAGGTTGTAAAGTTGATACTGTTTCGGATTTCGATACCCGGATTAGTTTTTTGTTCAATCGAAATATAAATATTGTTCAGCGGTAAACTACTGTTGCTTTATTGGATTCTTACATTGTACACTATACCATACTGAAATTTGGATAGTTCAAAATTAAGAAAGCATAATTTCCAATAACGAAGAAACAGAAAATCCAGTGCGAGTTGTATTTTACTGTTGCCTCATACTTTACATGACATTTTAAAAATCTTGGACATTTTCCGCAACTTATTCATATGTTAATTAGCATGATAACGTAGGTATATAACAAATGATACAGTTTTTAGCAAACAATATCCAAAGTTGATTAAAAAACCCAAGTCTATGAGTCCTAACAACATCATCTACTTATTTGATTTCCAGTATGAAGTTGTCTTATTTGCAACCAAACAATCTTAAGTTTGTATTTGATCAAATGGGTAGTTGTGTAACATTTTTATTTAAAAAGTAACAGACCTGTTACCATATTTTCTGTCAATTATAAAACGACAAAACAAACATATCCTGAGTTGGACGTGGTTTTTGAAAAGTTGTTAAGTCAAAATTAAATGTTACTGTGGAACAGTGTCTTTTGTTTGACGGGGTGTTATCCAATTCTGTTAGTAAATCATTAAGTTTTCTTTTATTAAAAAAAAACCCCATATCTTTCATTTATTGTCATTTGCTAGATTTCTGGCAACAAGCTTGATATTTACCATCCATCAAATTCTGTTTTAACTGTTGAAATGTTAAAACATGATCAGGAAGACTACGTAGCATCTGAACAGCTTCTTCCTCCTTGTCTTCATAATAATAAGCATAAAAAAACAAGCGTTAAGTTTAGAATATGATCAATTTTGCTACAGTTATATTTATCTTAACTATTCTATGTCTATTAATTATGGCTTTTCTATATCTGACCACATTGGAGGACCGTTCATTCGATTCTTTTTTACAATCCAAAATACGTATTGCAAACCAATGAATTGGAGCGTTTTGACATAGTGAAGATTTATTTCTTATTAATGAAAAAAATAAGTAAAGAATTGAACAAGAACAGATTACGAATATAACAAAAATAATTAAAACGAATAATTGTAATGTTTTTAAATTGTACTCAGCGGTGATCAGCGGTGTCAATGATTAAAAGTTTTCATATAAGCCAAATTTAGATAAAGTTAAGAATAATAGAAATCATTCTTTAATGATATCACATTTTGAAGTAAACTGAACGTTTTGAAATGTCTGGTGTCAAAGTTTGACATGAGGAAAGCCTATGTGACGCCATGCATACTATATGGAAAAATAAATTGCAATTTTTTTCATACAACGCAAAAAGACTGTTGATCAAAAGAGATATAGGATTAACGATTATGAAAATTGGATATTGCTTCATATAAAATCTCGAATAGTAATAATGAAATTCCATGAAAATTAGATAATTCGAAATGATCAAAACTTATTTTTGATAACTGTCATACTTCATTAGAATTTAAGTAAATTGAATATGTAAACAACCAACTGTTATTGTGTTGATTAAAGATCAGCTACACTTATTTTTGAATATGTCTTTTGTTTTTCATTTGTTAAATTTTTTGTGTAATCAGGTTTTAAAAATTTCCTACTTTTTACTTAAATTAAAAAAATAAAATTGCAACGCCAGATGTTATACGAGGTGCCAACCTTGAGCCTTTTTTTTAAATGTAGTGAAATGTCAAAATGATGAAAATGTCAAAAATGCATTAGTGGGACATTTTATTCATTCATGATAACTGGAAAACAATATTTCTATTACATCGTGCTTTTAAAATGTTTCACACATTCAGCTTGTCATAGTTATGCTTGTTTTTTTCAGAGATATGTGACGTAAAAACCCCTTGAATATTCGCATGATTGCAAGATAGACCGAATGGATAACAACTGTCATATTCCTGACTAATTTCAATCATTTTATAAGTAATAACATGGTGGATTAAACCTCTTTTATAGCTAGCTTAATCTCTCACTTATATGACAATTGTATTCACTACAGTTATATTGACAACCATATGTGCATTCATAACAAGTATTTGAAGTAATAATCAACAAGATTTTACTTCTGATCATTCAAAATATCTTACATTTTCTTACATTAAAAACAGTTGCCTTATTTCTCATGTTATATATCGTGCAAAAGATAATGAAATGTACGCAGACAATTGATTTTATGTCTGCCAGAAATTTTGATCAAATCTATATTGGTATATCAACAGGGCTACACATTGTAAATACTTTCGACTTTAATTTGGTAATGAATAAAGATCATATAATCATCAAATACGAACATTTATTTCAGTTGATTAATCGTTTACCCTCAGTCAAAATTTATTTGCAAGATAGTGTATGCCACAAAGCCTTGTATCATAATTGAATTATTTTCCATTAAACATACCATCAGTGTTTGGTTTTTATCTTCAGCCACCGATTTTATCCTGTCAACTATTTTATCTTATACAAAAAAACAACAAACGTTTAATATTCAACTGTTGAAGTATTATATTGAACAGAGGAGGAACACAACCTCTTAAAAGTTTTTTTCGGAGTTGCCCCCGACATATGTCTTTCGATAAGTGATTCAACAAATTAAGATAAAGGTGGTCATTGACTCGAGGATTCTGATATATCAACTAACTGACTCTTTTTCTATCATTATAAGATATGGTTTGTTGATTTTTCATGAACAGTATACATGAGTCATGTGTGTCACGTGTGTAGCACCATCGTATACCATCGAATAACTTTAGTTCTTTGCTGTTTTTCGTGTTGTCCAGTCTTAAGATTTCTAGTTATTTTGTTTGTGTTTCTAATTGTTGTTTTTATGGGATTTTGTACCCTGTTGTTACTTTGTCCTCCTCAACCTATGACTTATGAATGTGCCCTCTAAATTGTTTGGTATTTATGTTGTATGCAAAGACAATCAGTCTCACAAAGTTTCTCAAATAATTCATTCGTCATATTCTTTTGCGCTATGTTAACCTCTAAAATTGGAATGAAATGATTTGTTCCCGCTAGCATCGAAGTGATAATTGTGTTTTTCATTTCTTTCCCATTTCCACCTAATATGTATATGTGTTTTGGTCACACCTTATTAACAATGTAGTAGAATGTATGCGATTGTCGTACAAGTGAGGGGTTTAGATGGCTAGAACATCATATTAATTCCATCGTTTTCTATATCCGGAAATACTTGTTTCAAGTCAGGAAGAAATAGTCGTTTCCTTTGTTTGTTTAAATAAAAAACATTTATTCGAATTATCGAGGTTTTTTTTGCTGTTTTTTTTTATAATGTGGTCTGCAGATATAGACTTTTTACTGATGGCGTACTTACAAGAATGATACGACAAATTCCACATGTATAAAAGGATGCGTATATCCTTAGAAAGGACGTGAGATCATCTCCATGCACTTTTTAAAATGAGTTCGTGTTGCTCAGTCTTCTGTTTTTTTTGTTTATTTGTTTTAGCTGTTATTTGTTTTTTTGTATTTCTCGTATTTAGCAATGGTCGGTTTGTTTTTTAGACATCTTAGTTTTACTAACCCTTTGACATCTTCATCCTTTCTTTTACGGATAATAGAGTTTGTTAAACTAGTTTATATTGTTTTTATTCAAAAATTCAAAAACTGTTACTAACCTTTTAAAAGCCAAAATGCTATCACCATTAAAACTATATAAAATAAAACACTGTGTAGTAAAAGACTTATTTCATCTAAGATTAATGCCTTGAAATCCATGGTATTTAACCTACAATATAAATCTTACTTATCTATATATAGATTTTTGCGACTGCTATAGTAAGAAGCCACTAACCTTTGTAGGTCTGGTCTGTTTTCTTAATTTGAGTTTATTTATACTTTTGTTATTTAAGTATGACGTCAATGTTTACTAAACAAGTGCACAGTTTTAATTAAGAGGACCAGATCCAGGTGCAGTATTTTCTCGCTGCGGTCAAGACCCATTGGTGGCATTCATGTTATCTTTTCTTTCGTCGAGTTGTCTCTTTGATATATTTCCCATTTTTAATTTTTCATTTTATAATCCCTTATTATACAAAATAATTTTAACTTAAATATATTTACAGATATGTAGATAGATGTATTAGCATTTCTTAGCTAAAACTCGCAAGCATTAAATTGCAATTGCATGTATATGTGTAGTTTTTAAGATAAAGTGTTATATCTTACAGGAAAACAAAGTAATTTATTGAAAACTTCAATAAGACTTTAAATGGATCATTTAATAAAGGATATATTAATTCGTCTTGTAACAATTATTCTATCTTTTCTTATAAAGGAAAATAAATTATTGCTCAAACAGAAGATTTTGATATGTATTCTTTTAATCATGTCAGTACCAAAAATGTTATAACTGGAGTGAAGTTAGAAGTCCTCCAGCAGTAAAACAAATACCCGAGTTCAATATCCGTTGTCAAGAAAAATCGATGATCATGTAAAACACAACAGTGAAATGATGCTTGTTACTCGAATAATATTTAGTCATAGTTATTTTTATTATATACAATCGATTTGACAGTCCTCAGGAGGCTCGAGGGTATAAACAATTCATAAATAAAAATTAAACATATATTTTTCATTACAAAATTGGTTTATTACCTTTATTAGTTGTTACTTTAACATATGGTACAAACATCATTCATAAAAATGAATTCGTGTTGCCCCAATATGACTTTTAAAATGTATATATCATTGAAAAAACTCCAAATTATCTCCCTTTGGTGCCAAAAATGGCAGTTTTGGCACTAACATTAAAATATCTTTTTTTAAATCATCGGTGATTTTTATTTTTTATTTTAAATTTCCAATAAGTTGAGCGATTTCTGTAATGTAGTTCTTTTTTATTTTGATATAACCTCTATTTTCCTATTAGTTCAACAGAAAAAAGTACCTTTACAAATAAAACTAACGGTACCAATTTTCTTGCACCAGATGCACATTTCGACAATACATTTCTCTTCAGTGATGCTCATGGCATGTATGTTTCTTTCGAGGGCAGATTGTGAGCGTAAATTAACGGTGACCCCATTTTTGTATTTTATTTTTCTATTATGTAGAAGATAACCTTCATTTATAGAAAAATGTAGCGAAATCCTATATTTAAAAAAAATCAATTCAGACCTGCGAGCCCCCTAAACCTATTTTACCTTACATTAATTGTAATTCTTATATAAAGAAAATAGCAATAAAGATCTACTTTATTGTTTTCGTGTTTTCACAAATATATATTATATAATTAGATATTTTTTAATATTGAATGAAATGCACTTAAAAACCTCAATATATATTTATCTAGTCGAATCATAACTGATAAATAATGAGTCGCCGAAATTAAAAAAAGTGTTGTATCAATACGTTGCTCAGTAAGAAGGACAAGTGTTATTCAATTAAAGAAATCAATAACATCGAAACAATATTTCTAAATAACAGCATACAATGTAATCTATAGCCTCATAAAAGGGACATTCACATCATAATGAGTTAACTCTATTGTACAGTTTCACATGATAAGTATTAGACACTCAGGGTGCATAGCAAATGCGATATATTAACTATGAAAAGATCTAGCCATGTATAACTGAAATATTCTCTTGATTGACGATAGCTAAAAAGTTTCCAATGTAATAATATAGAATGATAATTCTCGTTTGTACGACAAGTTTTGATTTTACTTACTCCAAACATACAGGAATCACTGGTGTAATTGAATTATTGGTATTTTCATACGCCGGTCAAATTGGTTTTTGAGATAATACAAAATTGTAATAAAAAGGGATACATACTATTGTAACAATTACGTTGACATGTTTTGTTTTCTTTGGAGGACCAAAAAAAGATCTTTTTGTTTACTAACGCAATTGCAACAGCATAATAATAAATTCATATTTATGCTACGGAAAAGGAATAAGCTTAAAATGAACGTCAATTTATATACCTATTCTTCACCCTGATAATCTTTCATTAGTTACATCAAAAACTCCCACCTGTTTAGAGAACCTGGTGTAAAGGGTCAAGTGAGTTCCGCCGTCGTCATTGGTCCGTCGTTGTCCGTCGTCATCTATTGACTTTTACAAAATACTCTCCTTTTAGTTTCTTGGGCCAAATTTAACCACCCTTGGTCCATCATCATTATTGTGGTATCGAGTGTTCAGATGACAAGGACCACCAAATTAGTTGAGTGCAAAGGTCAAAATATAACATGGGGATAATGTGTACATTTTGGATTATTTCTCTTAAACCAAAGTGTTAAGAACAAATCTGACAAGGGGTTAAATTGTTTATCTATTTACCCTGAAATATTCAGACGAATCCGACAACCCCTTGATAGGTAGCTACCCCTATATTTTTTTAATTTAAGGTATTATCTATCCGTTGAGTCTGCTGCTTATACTTTCGTTGCGATGTATGTAGAAACCTAAAATGGCTCATTTCCCTTATTTTGAATAACCTTAACCACATTTACTATGCCATTTAAAAATGATATTCAAGAAGGACCAGTTTACTATTTCTTCATGAATGAACATGAGAAATTGAATACGTTAAGATTTGATTATTTGCCAAAATGAAATTATAATTGTAAAGAAGAAATCTTTACCAGGTAATATTTAGATATTTTAGAAATTGATAAATGAGCAAAATTATAAAATCCACAGAAAAAGGAAACACATATAGTTATTGGACATTATACATCGAAATTTCACACGATTTCCAATACAATTATTACTAAACATTATTAAGAATATTTTTACCTTCCGTTTCACTGATGCAAACAAAGCAGTTTTTATTGAGGCTTTTGAAATAAATACTTCCTATAAATGAATGACGTTATCGAAGGTTAAGAGTACTCTTCTTTTGTAAAACATGATACACATAGCTAGATTTTAAAATTTCAATAATACAGCTCACTAGAAGCACGATTTCAGTCTGAAACGGTCATTTTGGTCTGATCATATCTTAATTGACTGGATTTACCGCTAGAGGAAAACGTCACGACTTGTCAGATCGTTAAGTTACCCGTTCCGATCGATAGTCTCATTAGGTAAATCAGTCCGTTAAGGCATGTCAAGATAAATCAGACTGAATCTTCCAGCGAGCTGTTTAGATCCGTTACGACTGTGTCAGACCAAAACAGACCATGGATACAAAGTTACGTCAAGATGTTGTCAGACCGTGTCCAGTCGTGTTCAGATTTTAATAATTTGGACACAAAACGAGTTAAACTTTCCCGTTGGTAATCAGGGGTTGCTCCCCTTTTAAGAATAAAATTTTAAAAAATAGAAAGAAGACGGTTTATGTTAACTGGGAGTCTATCACGTCCCTTTAATCATGTTAATTAAATAAAAAAATACTGAATTTGAATTCTTACTTCTTCCTATTTAATAATTTAACATTTTTTTTTTATATATTTTAAAAAGTAGCTCAAAGACATACTGCTGCACAAACCGCCGCGAATTGACTAAAAAAAATCCACAGATTGCCGAAATATCATTTATTTATTGAATAAAAGCACCTGAGCCTTTATATTTTATGGTTAACAAGTGATTGCAATACATGATTATGCAATTACAGACTGAAGTGGTGAAAAATGTGTCATCTTGACGCAACAGATCATTATTTACACCCTTATTAAATAATTACGGATGTCGGCCGTGAACACTTGAAAACGTAATCTTAATATGTTTAATTAAATTTAAGATGACCATGTAACATTTTTGAATATTGTAAATGAATGCATTCTCATTTAATTTTTAATGTTAGCTATATAAATTGCATTTGAGTATAAAATTTGAGGCAGGGAAAAACTATATCTTTTATCGTTTTCCATTTATTGTCTGTTCATTTTTGCCAGACTCATGCGTTTGACTTTCCATCTTTATTTGTAATGTGTCTATAATTCGAGAGCCTCAATAAAAAAAAATATTACATTTAATTCCAGAAGAATGCGTTAAAAAATAAAGTTTGAATATTTATATAGCAGAAAAAGGCTTATGAAATCATTCAATTTACATATTTGAAATAGGTTTGATAAATTATCAAAAAAATGTTTATACGTCAGTGTACCTGAAGTACATTTAAAGACCAGGTTATATATAATTCATGAATACAGCATAATAAAGCTGGTTTAATTTGAATTACTATCCATTAGGGAAATTTTCCGACGATAATCAATCAAATCTGACAAGTTTTATTAAAAACGGAAAATAATTCTACACCCGTAAACGATTTAACGTTACCGTACCCTCTTTATTAAAATACCTCTCGCATGTCGGCAGTGTCTGTCAGCGCTTCAAATGGCAAACTTATTTTGTACAAAATCGTTGACATGGTAGATGGACACTGCAGTATAATATTTATAGCTGAACTGGAAATTACAATTGGTGAGTAGAACATGCCTATCACATGAGAATAATCATTGATCCGGCCAAGAAATTGAACAGTTGAAGGGAAAATGTTTACATTTGTTACATTTGTGCATACAGGTATGAATCGACTTTCTAATACACAACATTCTTGCACAGGCAAAGTAAGAATTTGGGCTTGTTAAAAAATTGTTCCTGTGATTGGACTCCCTCCTTTTTTTGGAAAATCAATGCATGATTTGAAAAGGACTTGGGTACATATAAACCCTGGTTTAAATCCCCCTTTTATAAAGGGCTGGATCCGCACCTGTTTATTGCCTAACATTTGGGGTATTCACAATGGTTTGGTGGGGGATGGCCTATTACAAGACCTAACCCCCTGATCGAGTAACTCTACATATTTATAGAACAGAACATATTTTATTTTTAATTAAGGGCCCACAAGGGGCACACAGAGCATACATGAATAAGGGGAAAAAAAGAATATTGATTTGCATAGATACAAACATTTTTTTGACATACAGATACAATACAATTACCAACTTCTATTCACTTTTATAAATTTACCAACAGCATTAAGGACCTGATTGTCTTCACAGTTTAATAAATGAATAAATTTATGCTGATTATCAAGTATAGAAAAATTTGGAATTCTTTGTATTGTATGTCTAATAATGTATTGATAACTGTCACGTCCTAAAATTTGCATGAAATATTTGTCACTGGATTTTTTTATAACCCATAACCAACCAATCTTCACATGTTACGATGATGATGTACTTATTTATATAGCCACTGGTGGGTGATGTACAATAATTATAATTTATCACATATTTCATGTATTTGTAATGAATACCTTAAGTTTTGTATATGCAATAACCTCAAAATTGCATGGGGCAAAAAAAGAGTATATTAATAGTGTGCCCTGATTCGAAATGATGTGACGTCATTGCCTCCTTAATGCCACATTTGTGATAAAATGTTTAAGATTTTACATTTTATGTTTCATTAAATTGTTATAATTGACCTTTTTTTCTCTTTTCTGCAGAACTGAAATATGTGATAAACAGATTATAACATGTCTTTTTCATATTGGCCCGGGTATCATCCCTCGACCCATATCGGCCCTCGGCTAAAGCCTCGAGGCCAATATGAGAGTCTTGGGATGATACCAGGGCCAATATGGAAAAGGGCATGTTATAATCTATACATACTAATTGCTTTGTCATGTTTGTAGTAATATTCAACAAATTCTATTTTAAAATAAAAAAAAGTATTATTAAAAGAATTTGTTCAATTATTATTACTACGATTGTGACAAATCAAATACATGTAGTTATATATGAAATAGTATACATGTAATTAATGCTATTGACTTATTTAATTTTAGATACATGTAATAAATACTTAATTCTTAATGTATATTTTTTTTGTAGATAAGATATCACATTGGTTTGAGCATGATTCCCAGCCAGATTATGAAGGGCATATATCATGTATACATAGGAAATATATAGTGTCACTAAATTACTCAAATACGGTACCTCATTTGTACCTGTAGCTGTAAATTGTGAAATGGTGGATTCATTCATAATTTTGAGTTACTTATTGCGTTTGGAAATAAGGTTGATAAAGCTAACAGCATTATGCCATGATGTTGATGGGATGTTCTGATTGTACAAAAAGGAAATTGTGAATTGAACAAATAGCAAACCTACAATTCATAGGAAAAAATGTAGGAAATTGGAATAATGGAAATTCATGGTTTCTGTGATTATCTTGCAATCATTGTCAATACTAAAAGTGCATCATCATGATCATACAAGTATATATCTGAATTCACCTTGGATAATTATTCATTTAAAATATTAAAGAATTTGGATATAATAAGAATTTCTATGCTGCCATTGCTACTGTTGGCTACATGTACCACCATGGTGTGTTAAACCTTCTTGACCTTCCATGAGGGTCTGTCACGGTCGGTCCGTCACTATTATTTAGTGTCATATGCATGATGATGGAAGTTTCACCAACCTAGACAAGCTTTACAGCCCTGGTACAGTTGTTGGTTAGAGTCAAATGACAGCTTGCTGTATACATTTGTAGTTATAATAGTCTGAATGTACAATGATGTATCTTCATGTATTTTGATAATCTTCTAAATTACTGTTCATTCTAAAACTGGCATTTTATACTAGTACATGTACATGTAGTAGTCGAACATATTAAACAATACATGTACTTCAAAGTATCATTTTATTTTGTCTCGCCTTACACGAAAGTCATGAAAGTTGGTTGTATGCAAGAAATATGTATTGCAGTCTTAGGGGGATCATGTAAGCTATTTTTATAGAGCTTTAAATTTAAAAAGCTAAAAGAGCTGGATGTTTCTTGTCTTGTATTCAGATACATGTACTAGTAGCTAATATGTTATGATGTTTCAGTCTGTCATTATATCATCATGTCCATTGCACTTGACCTCATTTTCATAATTCAGTGACTGCATGTAAATTTACTGTTATTTAATCAGTGAAGCGATCTCTTATACTGTACATTTTATTATATGTAATGGATACATTTTATTGTATATGAGTATCTTGCAAGGTCTACTTGTTTATCAGGTTAGGTTGACCTGACCTTGACTTTATTTCATGGATAATTTAAGTGATTAAGGTTATTTCAGTTTAATACAATGTTAACATGGTTAGTATATAAAAAAAAAGATGTGGTACTATTGCCAATGAGACAACTATACACAAAAGACCAAACTGACACAAACATTTACAACTATAGATAACCGTACGGCCTTCATGATCAGCAATTAGCAAAGCCCATACTGCATAGTCGGCTATAAAAGGCCCCGATAAGACAATGTAAAACAATTCAAACCAGAAAACTAACGGCCTTATTTATGTAAAAAAATTAACGAAAAAACAAATATGTAACACATAACAAACAACAACCACTGAATTACAAGCTCCTGACTTGGGACAGGCACATACATAAATAATGTGGTGGGGTTAAACACCGTTAAACATGTTAGTGGATTAAAGGTTTGTTTCTCATATACTTTGTAATAAAATTAGAGACTGGAAATGGAGAATGTGCCAACAAGACAACAACCCGACTACAGAGCAGACAACAGCAGAAGGTCATCAATGTTTTGAATTGCTATTAACTACATTGTACATGTATAGGATCACTATTTTTGGCATATGGAACGAATGTAAGGTGAACATGTTTGACATTTTTAATTAGCTGATTTCATCTGACTATGACACCATTTTCATGTTTTTTATGTTTAGTCTGTTTCTCTGTTACCATGGTTTCTATAAACGGTTAACCATAAATTTGGGGTATGGAAGAACTGTAAAGTGTACATTATTTGTCATCTCTGTCTGGCATGGTTGTTTTGACTGGACTTTTTTTTAATGGATTATTGATAATGTAAAGTATATGTGATACTTATAGACTAGTAAAATCTTCTTATTACAGAATTTCAATAAAAAAAAATTATGAATAAGGCCACATTTTAAAGAATGTCTGTTTCCCATCCCCATGGTCTACCCTTGTAAACAGACCAGGAAGGTTTGAGGTTATTTTTTTTTTAACTGGCTGTCATAGCATGGTTACATGAATGGATTGACTTGTCCAGTCAGCGCATCCTTTGAGTTGTTTGTGCTGAATTTGAGTGTATTTTTTGAGATGATCAATCCTTTTGCCTTCAACACTTTTCAAAAATAGAAAAGATTATTTTCATGATTTTTGGGAACGAAAATAATTTCGATTGTTTATGGAACATAATTTTTTGACCCGGGTGGGGGGAGGGGAAACAAACATAATTTTTATTTTTGCCTAAGGAGATATGGTATCAGGGGCTGATCCAGCCTTCTCAAAAAGGGGGTTCCCAACCCAGGACAAAGGGGGGTCCAACTTAATGTCCCCATTCAAATGCATTGATCGTCCCAAAAAAGGGGGGGTTGCAACCCCCGGAACCCTCCCCCTGGATCCGCCACTGGGTTTGAATTTTGATGAGACGACTATCATAACTATAAACCATAAACCATGTAGACCAAGTGATTTTCTTGTTAGCCACTATATAATAGGTCACTGCACACCCTTCAGCAATGACCAAAAACTTAAACTTCATAATGAGACCCTATAAAAGGCTCGGCTTGGAAAGAGGCATCTAACAGAGTTAATGTAAAAATTCAGACGAGAAACCCAAAAGTGATGACAACTTGGTTTATATAATACTAGTATACAGGAGCTACAAACAAACAAATATATGACAAACCGCAATCTACAAAAACACTACAGACAAAATTAACGGGAGATTATTCAAACATTATTTATTTACTTATATTACTTATATGTAAAGTAAATAAAATTAACTTGTACAAGTATTACCCCTGACGTTCCGTGAAAATTGTTTTCAAAAACCTAATTTGTCCATAATTCTTTTATGTAATAAACTTTTTTGAATAAATTCAGACCTTCCCTTGTCTGATCACCAGCATGGCTAAAGGTATTACTCCCAAATGTCATGAATGTATTGTGAGGTGACACGGCCAGGTATTCAAGCGATGTCCTGTCGGACTTGCAAGTTCATGCATAGTTTCACTTCTGAGCGTATCCATCAGTGTACACGACTGAAACTATCATTCAGGTGTATAATCATTTGATAAATATATACATCTCTGTCTTGCGTGGCTGATAGTGATATACTAGTCATTACTGTTTATAAATAACATTTCTGGTGTAAAGAATATTATTTATAAAAATCTAAATAATTCCAAAAAGAGATTTGATAAAATAAAAATCTGCTTACACCTGCATTTTTTCCAATGGTAAATTTGGGGACATGTATAAGTACTCGTTGTCAAAAGTGAAGGACAGTTTGAAATTTACAAGAAATATTGATTTAACAAAAATATACGCACCTATCGACCATTCTTTTATACGCTTTGATAGAGAGTTACGGAACTATAGATAGTTGCAATTTAAAAGTATATACATTTTTACATTGAACATGCATAAGAAAGAAACATGCATTTTGTTTAATTTGGGTTAACAGTTTTGTAAATAGACTAGTCCTCGTATGACAACAGTATGTTATCATGGGATGTCGATGGACTATTGTATACCAAAAGAAGAAGAAGAGAACAAATTTGAAATAAATACAGGTCGATATTTAACTTGCTCTGGTTCGTCGAAGTAATGGACAAAGTAAAATCACAGATGTCTATTTAAATAAAATTGTTCTCGAACAAAGGAAGGAATTCGTCATCACAATTTTTGGGTATAATGTTTTATAATGTAAATGTTCCGGACCATATGAGTATTTGGACCATACGCGTATGGTCATGACCATATGCGTATACTCATATGGTCCGACCATACGCGTATGGTCCGACCGTACGCGTATGGTCGGACCATATGAGTATTATACTCGTTTGGTTATTAACGGGCCGGACCATATGAGTATTTGGACCATGTAGGTATTTTTTTCAAAAATACAATAGAAATAAAACAATAAACTTTATCTTAAAAACAAATGTGTTTACAAAAAAAAAGTATTAGTTTTACATTTCAAAAGCTACATAAACATTAAATATTGATGCCACAGTCAGTTGATCTTAGTTTTCATCGCTTATTGTATTCGTGTATACTTTTGTATATTTCGAATGACCTTCACATGGTACCATACATGTAGCTTTTCTGCGCTTGCTTGTTTTAGATCGAAAATGTCCAACTCTAGATCTCCAATATCGTAAAATGAATATTAAAGATCAAATCAAATAAAGGCAGTGGCTATTTCATAGCTCTTAAATGCTATTTTAGCGGTCTTATAATTAAGATTAGAATAGAAATATAGAAATAAAGAATAGAAAAAAATAAAGAAACATACACTTTTAATATTTTACTTATCAAAAATGTCTTAAAAAATATCATGATCCTTGCCGGTGATGTAACCTACTTTAAACAATAAAATTCCTTTAACAATATGTTCATTTGATTTTGACATCTTCTTATAATTGTACTTACAAATAGTAAGTATTATTAACTGTGTGAAACTGTTTTTTTTTTAATAAGTTGTTTTAATATATAATAAAATTACAATTTAGTGATGAAACAACCAGAAGGGTCACACCAAATGAAGAGTTCAAAAGTATACGTGTTGATTACCCCGACCATACGCGTACGGTCCGACCATACGCGTATGGTCGGACCATATGAGTATATACCCATATGGTCCAGATACTCATATGGTCCGGAACATAAACATCGTTCTGAAAGTACTGTATGCCAAATTTTCTGTTCGGACATGCATGTTATATATATGTCACTGGACGTCCCAAGGGATGTGAATATTTTGCTGGAAAAGTATTGAGTATCAAAGTTTCAAATTAATTTCGGGAGTTATTTTTTTTCTTCGTATATGCAGTAACAGCAAAAAGAATAACTTCACTGCTTGTCTGCTAAATACATGAAATAGGGGTGTTCTTGCCAGATAAAAGACTTATCATGCTTATAGTTATATAAAAAATAGAAAATATGACATTAAATTGGTTATGTCTTGTTTTTTTGTTCAATCGACAAGTTTGGTAAAGTTGGATACTAATAAATGAATTGTTGAAATTGTATTAATATTTTTTTTTCAGAATGAAGAAGTATTTTCTCAAGTGTAATTTTTTGGTAAATAATAAATTTCATACGGTCACTGGAGCAATATATCGAATGTTCATATTAATAAGTGACTAAAATATATATATATTTTTAAATATTTATTTCACATTTATAATATATTTTTTTTAAGTACGTGTTGAAGTTTGGATTTGTTGCTTTTTTCTTTTTTTTTTTTTTTTATTAAAATCATCTTGAAATTGGGCTGTGAAAAGTCCGGTAGAACCGAAAATTGAATCTAATACTTCGTAGCGTTTTTTGTCGTTGGAACCAATTTTATTTTTCAGGTGATCGGACAAATTATCTATAATGTGTATTGTACCCGTATCTCTATACTGTTTATTATTTCTTGCAAGCGTGCTTGAATGTGATGACAGGCGACGACGGACATGCGTTTGAAGAATAGACTGGTATGGAGCTGGAACACTTTAACCAGTTTGTTTCTTGTGGGGCACTTTTCATAATTTATTTTCATATATGAAGACATTAAAAAATCGGGAAATTATTTTTATGCCCCAAGACTTGCTTTTTTCTTTCTATTCGTAAAAATTATCATTCGTTCATTCAGAGACATAAATTACAAGTTATGTGTCTCTGGTTTATTATATTGAAACACTTCAAAAATGATTCAAAATACTATAAGCCTGTATTGTTGTTACTAGTATTTATTTCAGGTTCAATGCCCCCCTTAAAAACGTAAATTAATTGTATATTTAATTTGAAGAATTGTTTTAAACAAAAAATCAATTAAGGTCAGCCAAACCAAAATTCAACAAAAATGAGGGTCATTCGCCGGTTTTATTTTCTTTAAGCGGATTTGATCTGAATCTTAATTGATTCAATAAACAATACTAAAATTTACTTTCAATATGCATATTTGAAATCTAAATAACACTTGGAAAATAATTTTGAACAACGAATTTGTCCCAATTATGCATTATAAAGAAATAAACTTGATCGTTTAAATCTAACCTGGATTAAACTACATGTAATTATTGAATTTGCATACTTATATGTCAGACGTTAAGCTACATATTTCGAAATAGTCCGGAAATTGCTAGAAGACAGAAGAAAGTTCAGAAAGCTCAATGTGGTATATTCTTTACATAAAGAGACTGCCCTTAATTATTTCTGCGACTTAATGCTCCCTATTATTGGTGAAATTTATATTATGATTTACGAATTATTAACAACTATGTAGCAGTTCCCCGCGTCATGATAGACATGATATAAATATAACCAAACACCTCCCCCCCATCTTCTTCTATTGAATGGGATTTAAACCCCGACATATGGAAATATAAAAGCAGCCACCCTTCTTCTGTGGTTGTAGTGTGAAAAAACTTTATATCATTCATTGTTATTTCCGAGCCTTTTATAGCTTACTATGAGGTATTGCTCATTGTTGACGGCCGTACGGTGACCTATAGTTGGTAATTTCTGTGTCATTTTGGTCTTGTGGAGAGTTGTCTCTTTGGCAATTCTTCTTTTTTTATATCTATTGTACACATTTTGTTTGTGTCTCTGGTATAGTCACCTTAAAAGGGTTCCTTAATAGAATCTTAATTGTCAAAATGACTGGTTTTGTGCTTATTTTCATTTCAAATACCATAGATGAATGTAATAGGACAGACAAGGAACAACCAATGCAATGCATATGCAATGTATTTAATAAATTTGACCAAGCAATTCTACAGTAAAGCTCAAAGTGATTGTACAGGAAGGCTCCGAATAATTGTACAGCTAACTTGCAAGCGATTGCACAGTCAATAAAAATATCTGACACGGAGAAAATGAATATATTTGGCACCTTTTTATTGTATATTGTAAAATAGTCATTTACTTTTTGGGTTATGGATCATTGATTTTGTTTCCTGTTGCCTCGGTTGATTACTAGCACGTGCCATTGAACTCAAGTATTTTAGCTAAAACAGAAATTTTTAATTTACGCCAAATATAACAGGTGCGGATCCAGATTTTACTTTAGATTAATATAATATGAGTGATTTTTTTTATCGGGGAGGGGAGCTCAGATCATCATTTCTATATATCTTTTTTTTTTATACAATTTATCTTTATACTGAATATTTGCCTGCCTTAAATGCATCAAATATTTGCCACTGGATGTAAAACAACCAAACATTCAATCAATTTGTTCTTTATATTTCATCATCTATATATTCTTTCTATCTTTATAAATGGTGACCTATTCTTATCCTCATACATGTACATGGTGATTTAGACAAGAAAATACACAACTTTTAGAACTGTATGCTTTTAGAGAAATGTATAAGTCCGAGATTCTGCTCCAAAGTAGATCTTGTGAAAAAAATCGCATTTGATTATTGCCAATAAATTTTCCTGGACCGGAGGAAATAAGAGGGGAAGGCAATACAACATTCCGTTTAAAAAAACAAATATTGTACATGTATGGTATTCAAAACAAATTTAGCCAGTTTTTTAAATATGGCCTTCAACAATGAGCAAAGCCCATCCCGCATTGTCAGCTATAACAGGCCACGATAAGACAATGTAAAACAATTCAAACGAGAAAACTAACGGCCAAAAAAAATGAAATACATTAAACATATATATTTGTACCTATTCTTTAAAAACACAGATCAGAAGTTTCACTAGTAAATCAATCTTAATCTGTATTGTATTATAAACTAATATAACGTTCTATTCAAATCAACATGCATGTACATGTATTTTACATTAAAACTTAATTTTGCAGAGACATTACACACAGGTGTCAATATTTACACCCCACCGATAAGTTGTCATTAATCGCGTATGCGGACGTTTGCATGAATTAACGGCCAGTTTTAGAAGTCAAATCAAGCTGTGATTAATTTCCGCTCTAGACAAGAAGTGTGTGTGTTGGGGGGGAGGGGGGGGGCTGTGCCCCCGGTCGGGTAATCTGCCACTTGTGCATATGGGTTAGACAATAAGCATCAGGATATATATACACTAATTATTTAAACAAAAATCTGTATACGATAGTACTTTATAGTTTAAACACTGTCTCGACTAAGACTGAATGCAGTATCATGATCAGCTTCATGGACGTTGGCGACCTTGGTGGTCTTTAGACGCACCGTTGTGTAAAAACTCATCAGTGACGCTCGAATAAAAAAAAGTTAAAAAGGCCAAATAAACTACGAAGTTGAAGAGCATTGAGAACCAAAATTCCTAAAAGTTTTGTCAAATACAGCTAAGGTAATCTATGCCTGAAGTAGAAAAGCCTTAGAATTTTAAAAATTCAAAAATTTATAAATAAAACCATATCAATGACAATTCATGTCAGCTTAAAAAGTGCTGACTACTGGGTTTGTGATACCCTTGGGGAAATAAATCTCCACCAGCAGTGGCATCGACCCAGTGGTTGTAAATAAACTCATCATAGATACCAGGACTAGAAACAAGTAAAAATAAACTCATCATAGATGATTTTCTTTGTTAACCTTACAAAAAAAAACCACAGACCTAAAATAAAATCATTTGCACGTGACTGCTATCTTTTAATATCTGTATTTATGTTTTTACTGGGATATATGGCCATAGGTAATCTTCAGAGGTAATTTCACTGGTAAATTTAACATGCTTAATGGAGTGTAAACAAAAATAACACGAACTGTTGATATGTGATATAATCTTGTCCATGCTTTGAATATTGTATATATATATTGCTTTGTTATTTATATATGTGTGTCGTATGATGTAAATTAAAAATGAGAGTGTGCGTCAATAAAATGCCTTATTTTATTAGAGAAGCATACATGCTAACGGCAAGGAAATCGCAAAATGCTATATTTGTTATTCTCATCGGATTTTGTCTATTGCTTAGTCTGTTTCTGTGTGTGTTACATTTGATGTTGTGTCGTTGTTCTCCTCTTATATTTAATGCGTTTCTCTCAGTTTTAGTTTGTTACCCCGATTCAGTTTATTGTCCATCGTTTTACGAGTTGAGACCAGCGGTATACTACTGTAGCCTTTATTTATGTATTATACGTTTCTTGTATCCCCGATAAGCAAATCGCCCCGGGTTTTACGTTCGATATTAAGTTGTCCTGAGTTTCTTTCTTTGTTTTTTGTTTTTTTGATAAAAAAAGAACTATGTTTTTCATCTTATTTTTGATTCGAATTTATAAAACTTCTCCCTTCTTATAATAAAAAAAGGATACCTTTCAACTGCACTTCCCTTGAATCTGTTTGTTACACATGTATATTTATTCGTTCGTTTTAAACAAATAAAACAAATCTTCAAATGAAATCAAATAAGGTTTGTTTCGCTTATTATGTTAAGTGATATCACGTTAGTTCGATCAGATTTCCAATATTACCCATACTTATTTTATTTATTTTTTTACAATCATGAAATTGTCTTTCATTTCATGTTTTTCTTTCACTAGTGTCAAGCTATCTAGCAATTCTCATCCTGCAATTCTCTTGCGATAAAGCTATCCTGCAATTTGTCATCCTGCAATTGCGTTCGAAAAAACTACTTTAGTAACAATTTTATTTTTATTAAAAATCATGGTTTTTAACTCGTTTTTCTAACTTTAGTTTACAAATTTCTAACTCATCTTCACAGTTTTATAACTAGAATTTACAATTAGAAAAATCATGACGATTCATATAGAGTTATATATTTGTAAAGTCCTAGATATGATTCGTATGTTCATGTATGCATGTTTAATTATTTCTTGTGTTAGCTTTCTTAAAGGCCCAAAATTTTGTTCGAAACACGTAAAAAAACAAATTAAAAAAATACGAGTACCCACTTTCCGATTTCATAAATTTCATATTGAGATTCGGGCTCCGCTCTTACACAATTAACATTTCTAACCCTATATGTATTGTATAAAGTCACTAACACAATATATTACTCATATTACAAAATAATTATTTCATCTGTGAGGAAAGCAAAGAAAAGATTATCCGTGCAGTCAACAGATCGGTCTTTATTCAATCGCCATGCAGATGTGAAAGATTTTTCTTTTGGTGTCAATTAAGAATTGTCTTTCTTATAATATTTATATACAATATGTTAATGATCCTCGCATTCTACTGACCGTTATAATCTTCGGAGCACTATATAAACCCATACAAATTCAGAATGAATAGAATTGTTCTCCATATCCTGGGAATATAACGAGAAATTAGGTTAAAGAAATGTGTAGGTTTCTTTTACGATAGTAAAGTATTAGTAGAAACAAGAAAACACTGTTGGAAAACTCCATTGACATTTACACAAATATGGACAAAAAAAATTATTTTTTCTAGACTCTCATTTAACTATAAACTCATTTTAAATTATCTGCTGGAAAATGAATGTTTTGTGCAAGTGAATATATTATATAATTCAACACATAACATATACTTTAGAACAATAACTTTTCGATTGAAAACTGTGTCACTTATAAAAAAGAAATATACCAGTAACATCACGATTCAAATAAAGTGGCAATCATTGCATTTCAAAGCAACCCTTTATGGTGTCTTGTACTGAACAAATCAACATACCTTACATGGCATATAAGAAAGAATTGGTTCCCGGAACTTCAGATGTACCAAAACAGGTACTTCAAATCTGACAAACAGACAAAATGTACCCTCTTTTTAAAATTTGGTGCAGTTTTTTTAATATTCAAAATTAAAAGTCCCAAAGTGTTCTACAATGATCACCAGTCCTTCAGCTTTCAGTTGATACCAAAAATACCTTAATATTCTACATATTTTGAAAGTTACACTCATGCGTAGGAACTATTTTGTGTTAAATATGTACTACTTTCTGGTATGTGCTTTCTGGCCGGGCCTGAATTAGTGGTGTTACACCATAAGTAATAACATTTGCATCATTCTTCGAAACTTAACCAATTTGCAATTCATGAACTTTATAATGTAACGTCATGTAAATTTTCATCCTCTTTAGAGTTGAAAGGTTTCACACTAATTGAACACTCAAAAATATTATTTTATGCAGGTCCTCATGATTTGAATAGTGTTGCCATGTATGTCACATTTTCCGCTGGATTATTTGCAGTAGTTAATCTTTTAATATTAACAAAAGGTAAGTACACTATATTTTTGTATCGAATAGTTGATAATTTTGATAGTCTTGTGTTTAAAAGGAGAGACCTTTTACAACTGCTGCACAAAATGGCGGCGTGACCCATTTTTCCCCCAAAATAATTTCACTAAATAAAAATAACATAAATTGTTGACAGCTGTAAAATTATAGTGCAATTGAATTTTAAATTAAAACAAAATAAATGAATTTACAGCTGTAGCCATGCTTTTGATGGAATTACCAGGATATTGTGTATTTAAACACCTTGATCAGATATACAGTTCTTGCAACTTTTGGCGTTACTGTATTACAGAAATTTGACTGATCGATGAATTTGTGGTTATTGATGTCTGACTGATTGATGAATGCTCGAGGATCGATGACCAATCGAATTCGTCAGATAGGTCACATAAGACATATGAGAAGAATGAAAGGTGATCTGTCAGATATGTCAAATAATCTATGAGAGAGTTACCGTGACAACAACTATCAGTCAATTATTGGTATGCATAGATCAGACAGAAAAATAATTATATAATTAAAATATTTATTTTAAACAAACCCAGCATATTAAAATGCAGTCACTGCGGCCCTCTATGGAGACTTCTTGATCCGATATTTGCTATCAACTACATCGCAATCACATATTTGAAAAATCCGTATTACTTTTAGCATATTTTGATATGATAGTTATCAAATATACCAGGATTATAATTCAATATTCAGACGCGCGTTTCGTCTACATTAGTCTCTCTCATCAGTGACGCTCAGATCAAAATAGTTATAAAACCAAACAAGTACAAAGTTGAAGAGCAAAATACCAAAACGTTGTGCCAAATAAATTGCTATCATATTGTTTCTTTATTCTTAATTTTCTGCTATATAAACTAAGCTATAGACTGTTCCTGTATCACTTAAAAAGTACAATATAAAACTTAACTTATCGTTAGTATCATAGTCGTAGATAAGACAATGAAACATATACCCTGGTAAGATTTTATCATGCAGGTTAAAGTTGCTAGATACTTTCAAAGAAAAGGTAATTTAATGATTGTTTGTAATGATAAAAGGTGCAATTATTTCTATATTTTTAGTCTTATGAAACGAGTTACTAGTAAACAAAATGTTTATCTAATTTTTGAACCAATGCATTTATATATATATCACAAGCTTAGTCTTTTGTGCACGAATTTATCATTTTTTACGCATCCATATCATTTAAATGTCCAAAAAATATTTCTCTCGGTTTAAACATATTGCTGCTAATTAATATTCGATTAATTAAGTCGTAGTTTATCGATTTTCACCTTTATAGTAAACAGTCAACAAAAAATCATTGATAATCAGCACGTGAATAATATGTACAATCAGATGACAATTCATTTAAATGACAGATCCATGCGTATTGCGCCCACCGGAAATTAACGTGAAGGGTCACTGCATACAGAAAAACATATCGGCGAATGGTTCACTGGATGCAAACAATTAAAAGATGTTAACTTTTTTTATAAAAAAATACATATAGTTATAAAAAAATATGCCTTATTTTTTTTAATTTGAAGTTTCATATGACCTAATGGAAATCATAATAAACAACATTGGAATTTGACAACTGAAACTGTAGAATAGAGACAAAAGATACAAAAGAGACAATCATGATTCTTTTCTGTCTTTAAAAATCAATGAGGTTCTCAGATGAATCGCAATTTACCAGACCTTAACTAGGAGGGCATCCAGTTGTCATAATCATCTGCAAACTCATTTTTCGAAAATTAAACTGACAACACAATGTCAAAATGTTACAATATGTAACTGGACGTAGTCCATTATTTAAATAACTTTGTACTCATTAGAAATTAAATGAATAGTATAAAATACAATTTTGACATTTGGATACTAAAAATATAAATATATTATTTGGTGTGTGCTTGTTTATTCTTTTATGTTGTCTTGAAAGTTATTGACACCTGGTGGATCGTGTATTTTTAAAATCTGTTTACCTTTGAAAATGTTTGAAGTGACAAATGCAATGCTAGTGATCAACGTACAAATTTTTGTGTTAAAGTGCTTTGAGTGGTGTTGAAATACTTAACACAATTACTTCATACTGTACCGTGTCATAGTACGTGTACACTTGGAACGCAAACAATGTTTACCATTTGTTTATTCTGCAATTCTTTTCATATTCAATAAATGAATGTCTACTTCCTTGCAATTAAAATGACGATTGATATAATTTATAAAAAATCTTCATGCATATTAACAGAAATTATTTAAATGTAGGTGTATAAATTAATTCCATCAATAATGTTCATATGACAAGTATAAAACAATCAGTTTGAATAAAACATTGCATTTTATTTTTTTATTTTGTTAATTTTGAAAAATATGTTAAAAGGGTATTTTAGTTAATGATTATAAAATGAAAAGTGTTGGATAATAAATGTCCCATCTGCACACAGCTCTCATAAATAGGTTGAAAGAAGACATTCACTTCAACTACAGATGGGTGCGGTCCTAACCTTGACAAAAGTTAACTTAGAGTTAACTTGTTGACTGCTTTCTAAGTTAACTTGAGAATTTTTAAGCAGTCAAGCAAGTTAACTTCGTCGTTGGTGGACCAGACCTACGGTCTGCTTTTTTAGGACTGCTGCAGACCTATCGACAAGTCTGCTCAAGACCAGACCTGTGGACAAGTCTGCTTTTGACCAGTCCTGAGGACAGGTCTGCCCCAGACCAGACCAGTGGACAAGTCTGCTTTTGACCAGTCCTGAGGACAGGTCTGCCTCAGACCAGACCTGTGGACAGGTCTGCTCCTGACCAGACCTGAGGACAGGTCTGCTTTTGACCAGACCTGTGGACAAGACATGCTGGCACCCTTAATTTAGGCGATCAAAAATTTGTTGTTATTATATTGCAATATTGCTGTCCATTGTCATGATAGTATTATACATTGAATCCTGACATTAAAAATAAGGCTGCTTTACTTTGCTGGTATATAGATTTACAATTTAAAGTTCACATATGGTCAGTTTTGGTAAAGTGGTCAAATAATGTTGTTGTACAAGTCAGCTGGAGGTATCAAAACTACTGAAATTTTGTTACGTATCAATATTTTGAATAAAATGAGGACATGCTGGTATCCCAAAATTTATGCAAACCAAATTTTTTTGTTATTATATTGCAATTTTGCTGTCCATTGTCATGATTGTATTATACATTGAATCCTGACATAAAGAATATGGCTGATTTACTATGCGGGTATATAGATTTACAAATTAAAGTGCACATATGGTCAGTTTTGGTGGATGCGGTCAACTAATTTTGTTGTACAAGTCAGCTGGAGGTATCAAAACTACTGAAATTTTGTTAAGTATCAATATTTTGAATAAAATGAGGACATGCTGGTATCCTAAATTGATGTGAACAAAAATTTGTTGTTTAAAATTATATTGCAATATTGCTGTCCATTGTCATGATTGTATTATACATTTATTCTGGCATAAAACATATGGCTGATTTACTATGCGGGTATAAAGATTTACAAATTAAAGTGCATATATGGTCAGTTTTGGTGGATGTTGTCAAATAATTTTGTTGTACAGGTCAACTGGAGACATCAAAACTACGGAAATTTTGTTACGTATCAGTATTTTGAGTAAAAAGAGGACATATGCTGGCACCCTTAATTTAGGCGAACAAAAATTTGTTGTCATTATTTAAATGAATTAAACTATTGCTGATTGTGGCTGCATAGTTCAAGGATGTATAACTAACAAGGACGTATGTATGTATATACACACCTATCATCAAATATACTTCTTTTCAAAAATATACATAATATGATTGAATTTGATCTCGGAATATATAAATATTCAGTGCCTGTTATTATTGTAACCGAGATCGTTTTTATAATAGATAGATTGTCAGATCACAGATACATTTGTGTTACGTTCTTTGCGTACTTATTTTCAAATATTTGTATTAAATCCTGTTCATAAAACGGAAGTATTAATTTTCAAATTACTTTATTTTCGATGTTTATACTGGTTACAAGTTAACTTAGTGTTGGGCAGACCAGTCAAAAGTTAACTTGAGAACAGGTCTGGTTTTGATCGGATTTGTCCAAGCAGAAGTTAACTTTGTGGCAGGACCGGTTTCTAAGTTAACTTTATGACAGGACTGGTTCCGAAGTTAACTTATGTTAACTTATAACAGGACTGGTTCGAAGTTAACTTATATCAATAGCGGACCTGTTTCCAAGTTAACTTTTTGGCAGATATACAAACAGTCCTAGGACCAAGTCCGCTTTTCAAGTTAACTAGATTTTGATCCTAGGACTGGTCAGAGCAGTCCTATATTCGTTCACAGGTTAACTTTGACCAGTCCAAATGACTGGTTATCAAGTTAACTTGCTGTACAGGTTAGAAGTGCACCCACCTGTACGTTTACATTAGATATCGAAATGTTATTGTAATTTATTGTACACAGATCAATTGAACACATTTAATTATAATTGGTATATGTACGTAACAATTGTTTTATATTATATTGCTTTTAGTGTATTTTACAATTACCTACCATGAAAAAACATTTTTTTCTGTATAATGTTGTTATTTGCTGACATAACTTTTCATACTTAAATACATTCATATGTGTGTATAAGGTTATATATGTTTAAATATATTGGCATCACTTAATTATTGGAATCGCATATGGTGCAATAAAATGTGTACCCGTATTAGAACTTAATTTTCATATCTTAAATCTTTTTTTTTTAAAAGAGCCTAAAATAAGTCTGGTGTCAAAATTTACCTCAAACGAAATTATTGACACCAACATTAACCAACTACAGTTTAAATCAATGTTTAGTTCTACATCCTCGTGTTGTCAAAAAATAATAAACACTCAAAACCAAGATAATAAATTATGCATGTCTCCATTTTTTTTTAAATCAAGTTTAAGATATACTTTTGGTTACCAGGAATAAATTGCAGATGACTTCTATCATTTTAAGCTTACATGTAGAAGGTAATAGATGTTGCTGCTGCCTTAGAAATAAGAAATCAAATATAAGCATCTCATCATTCCCTTATCATTTATATTTTTGGAATATATATTATATATATAGTATGTACAGTTTGTGCACATAATCCTCTATTCGGTCAACCCAGTCGAAACTCTCTTACAGCGCATTACCACTTTATATGTTAATCTATCGTTTGCAGGAAATGTAGAACTTGATCCTGGTATCACCATCCATCCAACACTATCAGTTGTTATTGCTCAAAAGAACAGTCCACTGCTGCTGAACTGTTCTGCCTCATCGTCACCAGACTCAGGTCCGGTCAGCTTCACATGGTAAAAGGATGGTGAGCCTGTCCTATTTGACAGGCGGGTACAGATTAAAGACAATGGTTCCTTATATTTCACACAAGTGAAAAACAATCGTCATTCTAGGAACCAAAACAGAAACCAGAATGGATTATACGAGTGTTTTATGAAAAACAAGTATGGTACGGTTATTGCTAGACAGGTCCAACTCAAAGTTGCAAGTAAGTGTTGGTTTTGCTTTTATACTGCCAATTCACTTAGTTGTCGTGGATCTAGGGAAATTTGATTTAATGATTTTGACAGTCTACATAAAAGTATAAAAAATGTATACTTTTTTAACATGCAAATCCATGATTCATGCTTACCCAGGAAATCCTCGAAATTGGCTCATGAACAAAAATGATTCCAGGGAAGTCAAGAACGTTTATGTAGTAATACTGAAGGCTAGCTGCATATGTTGAGAGTTGATTATAGAAATTGATGAAAAAAAATATTTAAGCTTTACTCTTTTTAAAAAGGTTGGAATTAGATTCTAAATCTGTTTAAACAAACTATGGTTTTGCATAAGTTCACTTTAAATGTACAATACATTTGGACGAGAATTAGCTGCAAGTTGCAAATATAAGTCTTATCTTGAGTGCCTTTTGAAATAGTTAGCGAATATTTCCGATTGTTGAAGTGTGTGATAAGGTTACACAATCATATTTATTGTTAAGTGTTGACTACAATTAATGAACATCCTTACTTTGATGGTATATGTATACTTACACTTATACTTCAAATTTAGGGCACATTTGAGTGAGAAGTAGCTAAAATTTGTATTTGTGAGCTATAACTTGAAAGAGTGAATGTTTCAGATTATTGTAGTGTGTAAACATATTTATCTGTATAACTTTTATAGAGAACTTTGTTAAATAATATTAAATTTTATTTGCATTGATTTATGAAGACATTTCCCCATAGTAATTTGGTGTCAAATTTAAGAAGTGTTGTCCAATCACAAGATTTGATATGAATAGTTTTGTCAATTGTTTCCATCACAGATAAAACTGACCCCGTTAAAATTGTCAATATTGCTAAAATAAGCCTTAAACAACTCGATTTATTAATTATTTTAGCTTGTCATTCAAACTTGTTTTTGACTTTTAAACAATCGTACACTGCTGTTGCCTTTATTTAATATGACAAGTAATAATTTAGAAACGTGTTAAAATATTCATCCATCAGATATTTTTTTTGTTAACACCTCGTAATAAGTCAGGAATGTGACAGTTGTTATCCAACAGTTCGTTTCTATATATATCAGCGTTTGTTTATGTTGCAGTTCAGTGTTTCCGTTCCGTTGTTTTCCCTTGAATTTGACGAGTCTCCCTCGGTTTAAGTTTGTAAGCCGTATAATTTCTATTTTTTTTTTTTTGCGTAATCGATTAGTGACTATTTAGCAGTGGTATACTACTGATAACTTTATTTATCTTTAAATAATCAACGTATTATATGAGGGCACTAACCTAAATTACTCCTAACATGGATTTGGTGACTTTTAATTAACTACGCAATTAAATGTTCTCATTTTCTTTTGTGGAGATTTTCGCAACATGTTACCTTCAAACATATTATTAAAACATACTTTCGCTTTGAGTATTCATGATGAAGGTAAATTCAGAACAGTAATTCCAACGCATTTAATTTTTTTTTGTGTTTATTTTATATAACAGAGAACTAAAACCAACAAAGTTCTTGCTTGAATGGCACACATGCGTCATGAAGGTTTAATGACCAACATACATTCTTTTGGTCTTATCTGAATTTCTCCATACTTTATCGGGTATTATCTATGCTGCATCTAAATTTTATTCTTTGTCGAAAAAGAACATCTAAAAAGGGTGTTGACAAATGTCACTACGGACAAAATTTAAATTTTAAATTCTAAAACACTTGTCAGCTGTAATTTATAATTAACTGAAATAGAATTGGTGGTTATTTATTATTTCTATATTTTAGGCATTTCAAAGTCGTTCACTATTGAGCCAGCTTATCAGAAAGTAGAATTAGGGGGCGTGGCACGATTTAAATGTCAAATTTATGGAATACCTCCTCCAATTTATGTTTGGACGAAAAACATTTTACCTCTACCTCGGGATAGCAGGTAAGATACGAGAAGTGCTATGATACTATTACAGTTTACTGTGGATTCATTTATTTTCGTGGGTACCAATTTTCACGGATTGATCAAAACTTGCAAATGCGTGGATATTTGATTTCGTGGTTTTGCTGAAGTCTGCACACAAACCTATAGAGTATTTATCATTCGTTGAACATTTAATTTCGTGGGTTAACTGTACCCAAGAATTCCACGAAAATTGGTATCCAACAAATAATAATGAATCCACAGTATTTCTATCAGTCTATATCTATTTTAATATATAAATGTCATTGGAGCTTCTGTAAATACTAATAATCCACATAAATTTGCTTACATACTTAACATACAAGTTTATTTTATGTATTTACTAATCAAAATATCTCATCTGAAAGGCTCATGAAGGGTAACTGAAGTTTGATTTTCAATTATTTCCTGCATGTTTATGCTAGTTGTTGAGTTACCCAGTCCAACTTCGGAATGCATAAGTAATCAGAAATTCTAAGGTTCATTAAGGTAAAAAGTACTTTTTAGAAACGAGGAAATGTTTTTTTCATGAAAAACTGTTTTTTTCTTAATCCGTGAGAATTAATACCCATACAAAAATGAATTCACTGTAGAATAAATTTGAAAAATGCATTATCTTATTATCATTTTAGGTATATAACCCTTTCCTCAGGAATATTACAGATACATAATATATCAGAGTCAGATGCGGGTTCCTTTCATTGCTCAGTATTTCAAAGTTTTAACAAAGACAACAATGTACCTGAAACTGTTGGTATGACATGGCAGTACAGTCGTTACCAGGCAAGACTCAAAGTTATAACAGGTAAAGGCAGCAAAGTCATGGCCAGGCAGGACTCAAAGTTATATCAGGTAATGCCAACACTGTCGTCGCCAGGTAGGACTTACAGCAACAAACACACTGACTGCATTTTTTGATAGTGCAATAATGGCACGATGTTTTATGGACATTGTAAGAATTTATTTCTGGAAGATTCAGTTTACTAGAAATAATGCTTTCAATAGCTATATATTCTCATCCTTTCTTCCATCTTGTAAATAACTAACGAAATGACCAATAGTGCTGAAATAATAAAAATTAGTATTAACCACCTAATAATCAATGTATCAATCAGTTGAATGAGATTGATCTTTTAATCCATATCCCTTGGTTTCAATTCGAAGGATCGTGTTTTAGGAACTACTAATGGTAAATCATGTACTTACGATGTCTATTACATTGTTATTCATCGAATTGATTCATATGATTTTATTCAATATTTATCTTATTATGTTATAATCAGTACAGATTAAATAAAGCCGTCAATTTCGTAAATTGACCCTTTATACTTCAATGTTTTAGTTTGTGAGTTCAACTCACTCCCGTTTACATATCATCAACTTTTAAAAATAGGTTTAATCCTCTGATATTTACCTTTAAACATGATAATTTTAAGTGTACGTTTTGAAGATCTCAAGTGTTAAACTTACTCTTTATAAGTAACCAAGAAACTCTTTCAGATACGAAAAGACGACCGCCTAAGATTGTGGCTATATTTCTAAAGAAGTAAATGCCACAAGTAAGCACCCACTCACATTAGAATGCCTGGCTGACGGAAATCCATCACCTGTGGTAACTTGGATGAAAGGTTGGTGAATCTTATCAATGAATTACTATTGTGCATACCTTTAGTTTGTGCTTCAAAACAAAACGTTGATGTATTTTCTAAACCTCTTTTATTGTCAAAAGAATGTCATCACCTGATGACAAAATGATATACTGTGGACCTCATTTACATTTTGATAATATGCATCAAAACATGATATAAAATTGCATGTTCACATTATTCGCGCCAATATCTAGTCTTCGAAAATTTGTGTAATTATTAAATTACATAGAAATGTTAGATTAATTTTGTAATTTCCTCTTTCCCCGGAAATCCATAAAAATTTGAAAAAAAAGAATGTATAACCGTACTTTAACCTATAATGGTTTACTTTTTAAATTTTTATTTGGATGGAGAGTTGTTTCACTGGCACTCACACCACATCTTCCTATATCTATATACATGTAAATCATGACATGTGATAGGGGTGCCACAGAAACAACTCTCCTCTTAAGTCAAAATATATGTCATAGGTCGAAGTAAGGCCTTCACAAATAAACTAGCCTCAAACCGAACAAAAACTATAAAAGGCAAAAAAAAGATCTAGTGTAAAACCATTCGAACAGGAAAACCCAAGGTCTTCATTTATATGTATCTGCTGTGGAAATAAACAACCATGTTTTGTGAAAAGTTGTATGTAAAATATGATGCCTTGTGTGTTAAGTGTGCCACGCTCTCCATACATGTATGTGGATTAACCATGCAACAACAATATGCATGTAAGCCATAGATCCAATATGCCGTCATATTTCAATGGCAGTTCAAAATATCTCCCTTCAACGAGTAAGCCTACATGTTTGCTAATGTTTGTTAGGTGTGTTTCATTCTAAATAGGCATAAAGTGTTTGCCCCTAAAGCTAGCAACAGTCAAAATCAACAGTTAGTACAGTGAAATCAGACATTTTGTTTTAAATGCTAACATTCATCAAGATTATGTAAACTATTTAAATAAAGACTCTCATTGTTTTTTTCAGCAGTGATTTTCTTATATATATATTCTTTTTTAAATCACAGAGGTCACGGATTGACAATAATAAATGTATATATTTATTTCTAAATTTACAGTACTAAGTATTAACAGTATGTTTTTTATTGTATTTACAGATGGGAATCACACATCAGATGATAACTTTAACGAAAATTATGATGGGAGTAATTTAAAATTTATAGAAGTCAACATGACTGACGCTGGGACGTACCAATGTGTGGCGTCCTCACCAGGATTTCCTGATGCAGTGGCTGAGACCAAACTAAACGTCAAAGGTAAGCATTTCACCGGCATTTCAAATTTCGTACCCTTTTATTCAGGTAAACCTGACATTACAGAACATATAACGTCTGCATTAAATGATAGTTTGCTGCGGTCCTTAACATTCATGAACTATTTGCAAATATCTTTAACATAAAATCACTTGATTTAGACTGCATACAAGACTTCCCGGATTATTGATTTTTTTACAACCTGTGAATACATTTCACAGATAGTATAAACTAAATAAATCAAGACATTTATTATTATTTCATACCATGAAAGTGAATAGCTGAAGATAGTATGATAACATAGAAAATTGTCATTGCAAACAAATTTATGAGAGGGATTTAGATATTTCAAAAGGCTAATTTAATCCTTTAAGTTGAAATGGCCATTGTAGAAAACAATAAATATTGTTTCTTTTTCAGTGCCTCCATTCATAATTAAAGCTCCACTAAGCAAAAGGTACCCTGTAGCCAGATGGTTTCCATTGAAGTGTGTCGTTGAAGGAACTCCTTCACCAAAAGTTACTTGGTACAAAAATGGTCAAAAGATTGAATCTCTGGAAAATATGAAGGTTTGATGTTGTTTAATTGACATGTTGTTAACGGGGATATCTATTTTTTATTTAGATTAGACCGTTGGTTTTTCCAGTTTGAAGGGTTTTACACTAGTAATTGTGGGGCCCTTTATATCTGATTGTTCGGTGTGAGCCAAGGCCCCGTGTTGAAGGTCGTGCAATGACCTATAATTGTTTACTTTTATAAATTGTTATTTGGATGGAGAGTTGTCTCCTTAGCACTCACACCAGTTTCATTAGCACTCCCACCACACTCCCACAACATCTTCCGATATCTATATATCATGTATTTACTTTTCCTATCGATCTTCGACTGTCTCAATTTTGTTTCCACACGGAGTTTGCGTCATCCAAAGTTTATAACCCTCATACATTATGCTACGAATATGAGCAGTGTCATTTACCCTTCTTGAGATATGGCCCTTTTTAATCTGGAATATCATGAATATTGCAAAGCTTGAGTGGGCATGTATGTCCTTAGACACATTCGTATGTTAATCTATCACATTGAGCTAATTGCATGTTTCTTTAATAAGTCTACAATAAATTGTGCAAGGATTTGAAGTTACTTATTAAAATAGCGGTAAGTCGGATTTGAAATAATACCTGACACATATACACTGCAAGTTTCAAATTAAGATTGTACGGTTGGCGACCTAGGGAAAAAGTGCGTTGATTGATTTTTCTCATGTATATTAGTATGATACTCTACGTTCGTCCTCTAAATAGGACAACAATTGTGTCATCATAACACAATGAATGACTTTCAAACCTTTCTTAATATTGGCTCAGATATAGGAAGATATATTTAAATGGAATAGAAAATATCTGATTTACATAAAAAAAAATCATATAATTTTTTAACAATAATGTTAAACTCAACATGTGGGGATACTAAACTAAGTTTCAAAAAAACATCAGTGCATGATTTATTGTCTTAAATATTGTACCAGCTGTCCATTCTTACTGATAAAGACTTGTTGCTTGCTGTTGTAGATATACCCAGACAATCTGCTGTTGATAGATAGCAGTATAAGTGATTCTGGATACTACCAGTGTATTGCCAAAAATGATGTTGGTGTAGATATGGCAATTGCCAGACTACAAATTATCCTGAAAGGTTTGTAAACCTATATGTACTGATCCTCACTGTTTTTGCATACTAATATTGATATATCATTAGCGGGTTTCACCATGAAGCTTTTTCTTTAGAAAGTTAATATAAGAATCAAGAAAGCTTACTGAAGGGTCGAACAGATGATATTTTGGAACATCAAGATGATGAATATATTCCCGGTAATGGGATTCTTATATTGTATATGAGGGTTTTAATGATATAAAAAGTGGTATTTCTTTGTATTATGATTTAATCTTAATATGATTTAGATAGATTTCAAACAATAAAGTATCATCGATAAGTTCAGGTATGAAATTTAAACTGTGTCAAGCATGTTTTACGTCATCTGATCAATAAAAATCCGTTGACATATTAGCTTTAAAAAACAAAGAGATTCTAAAACTAATATACATTAAAAAAAAAAAATAACCACACTCATCTACGGTCAATTTTGCTTGAGTGGATTTGAATGTTTATAACCCGTTTTTTCCTTAATTAAGAAATGGAGAGAGTTTATAAAACAAATGTCAGCATCATAGCTCTGAATAATGAGTTGATGATATAATTATCGAAATAAGCATTTGTTATTGTTTTATTGCAAAAAAAGGCGTGAATTCGAAAAAAATCTTATCTTTTTTGACAGTGTACAAAAATCTATGATGCCAAACTTGCATGTCAATTAGTTGAACATGAAGGCTGAATGATTAAGATTTGCTTAATATCAGTAGTGGACCCTGACGACACTGTTGTTGTTACATTAGTTCACAAAAAGTGAAATAATTATTTATAATATCAAAATGTGACAACTATAAACTGCAGTTCAAAATGATAAAGATAAAGACAATTTAAGGTCACTGTATAGCTTTGATCAATAAGACCAACCACTGTCGTATATTCAGCTTTCAAATGTTCATACAATACAATTTGCCAAAACACAAACAAATCAAATTAAAACCCCTTTTCTAAAAATGTTTGACAGATAATGTACCCACACCTCCTAGTCATGTGACTGTAACAAGTGTCACCAGTACCGAAGTATGTATTCGGTGGTTTCCATCAGAGTATCCAAAATGCTGTCGTGTTCTCGCTTACACTGTTGTCTATGGGGAACTTAATGATGGTGAGTTTAGAGATATGGAATACGTGTGTAAAGGGAGATGAATTTGTTTTATAGTGAACTTTATGGTCTTTTTTGCATGCGTTTTAATCAAAAATTTGTTTACATATATTTTCTGTAACCAAGTTACTAAGTATTTGAATTATGTTGCATAGCTTGTTTAATGACATCAGAATAACAATACTACAAACAAACTGTTAGGAGCAATTCATCGTTATCTCAGACATTAAAATCTGTATTTACATGATTTATGTTTCAATTAATTTTATATTTTTTTTCAAAATTGCGAAATTATTTGTTGAAAAGCTGCATACATGATACAGTCGCAATTATCAGATTTCAGAATGCGGTCGCATTATTTGCATTAATATAACTCACTCTAAGGTATTGGAACTACAGGAGTTTACCACATTCTGCAAGTAGAAACATGATGTTAATTCAAATCTTAAACAATACATTTTCTTTTGAATAAGCATATAAATCAGAAAATCACTGCATGAAAATATGGTATTTTAAAAGATCTATTTGATATGGGGTTGAAAGGCAATATGCCTAATTTTATTTCTAATTTTCTCTCTAACAGACAATTTAATGTTAGAGTTAATTCGACCATGTCTGATCTGTATGGTTTCTTTTGAATAAGCATATAACTCAGAAAATCACTACGATGGTGGCTGCAAGGTGAGCTAAAAAACCGAGTAAGTACTAAGCAATTTATTTTGGTGACGATCCACAAAATTAAAAAAAATTGTTTTGAAGTTGAACATGTTTGGTTTTCTCTAGTATAAACACATACACAATTTAAGAAAACTATGTACTTTTAGGTGCAGTGAACACTTCTAGTATCAATGAAAATAAATCAATTTCTCAAACATGTATAAGTGATATTTGTTTTGTACTACTTCTTCATTTTATGTTTTCGTATTATTCCAGTAACACAGAAGAAAGTTACGCCGTGGAAAGATAAATGCATACACAATCTCAAGCCACACACATATTACAAATTTTATGTACGTGCATTCAATAGCAAAGGTGCTGGAGCCAAGTCAGATACAGTGACTGTTAAAACACTAGAATCAGGTATTGATGGCATTGAATAAATAATGAGTTATCCCCCTTTTCGGAACAGCTTGTTAATTTTGCAGTTGCAATAAATCAAGCTTGTAGTGAGGTGCGTTTTGATTTGAATCTCAATTGACAATGATCGTCACTTTTCTGTTGAAATTAAACAAATTGTACCGGGCATTTAAGCATCCTGTTCACGTTACAGTTCTATGCAGTTTCAAAACCAAGTTTAATCTACGATTTTCTCCAACGAAAATGCCTGTATCAAGTGTGGATATTGACACTTATCATCCATCCGATCGATATGTTCGACCTGTTAATTTTTCTATTTTATTTATGACTTTCATTTTGAATTTTCCTCGGAATTTGGTATTTAAGTTTGTTTACATACTACTAATCAAATTAAAACCGATAACATTGATTTAGTTGAAGTCCTGTGATTGTGGAGTTTAACACCTTTATGTACGAAAATACTAAAATAATCTAGTCGGTGTGGAGTTTTATACATAATTTACTTTTTGGTTTGTGAAGGAAATGCGCCTGATTTCGAGTCTTCATCCAGCAGTATTAACTTTACAAATGTATCTGCAAAATGATTAAATTTGTTTATTGCTTATTCAATTTCGTAGAAAACAGACATAATATATATCTGTTAACAGTTAACGATAAATAAAACATCTTATTCAGTTCCAGTAGCAGTCTCAAATCTTCGACTGTCCAGTTCATCGCCATGCAGTATGGATTTAAAGTGGGATCCACTTCCTCCTGAGATATGTGATGGTGTTATCACACGGTATCAATGAAAATAAATCAATTTAAAAAAATACTGCTCAAAACTACTCACCGTTCCAAAGTGAGGACGAATATATAGTTATCAAAAGTACCAGGACTATAATTTAGTACGCCAGACGCGCGTTTTGTTTACATAAGACTCATCAGTGACGCTCATATCAAAATATGTATATAGCTAAACAAGTACAAAATTGAAGACCATTGAGAATTCAAAATTCCAAAAAGCTGTGTCAAATACGGCTAAGGGAATCTATACCTGGGATAGGAAAATCCTTAGTTTTACGAAACATTCGAAATGTTGACTACTGGGCTGGTGATACCCTCGGGGACGAAACGAAGACGTACGGTGAAAGACAATTTGAATGGGCAGCGGCATCTCTAAAGAACAATCTCCTGACCAGTTTAAGACAATGCAAGTCCCTAAAGTGTTTTAAATATCAGATAAAAACTCATTTTTATCGCATTTCTTTTTAACTAGATTGCTTTCTTTTTCTTTTTTTTTAATTTTTGTATTTCATTTTAGAGTTTTTGCTTGTTTTGCATTCTTTTAGCCTGTATTGATAATTTTTTAATTCTATGTTTAACATGTATTTGGTATTGGCCTTTCATTTTATGGTTAGCATTTTTTTAATTCAGTATTTGAGTCTGACACGATTTATGTTTTATGTCATTGTCATTGATTTGTTTTAATTACCATGTGAATGTACAGCACCTTAGAGAAATTTTTAGTTTTTATGTAGGGCACTTTATAAATTTTCAGTATTATTATTACTATAAGGTACCAGATTTATGTGTCAAATGGAGGACATGATATAATGGAGAATGTGTCTACTGCTGACTATAAATATACTATCATAGGTAACCATATCCTATTAGGTATTGTGATAAGCAGTTCTTTATATATTACGAGTGTGCCTCTTCCAAGATGAGAATCTGTAGTTCAGTGGTTGTCGTTGGGTCATGTCTGTCATATATCATGTATTTGTTTTTCGTAAACAGTTAATTACAAATTATGCTATTGTTCTTTATTGATTTGTTTCATGTCTGAAATGTTTGGTCCTTTTACAGCATTTTGACATTTTGTAATTATTAAACGCTTTACGATAGCCTGTAAGTTAACACACGTAAAAATTGTATGTGTGATACAAACAATGGCAATCTTAATGTTTTTGCAATCTGTTATGTTATTCATATCAGTTCATTTTTTATATATCATGTCCTGTGAAAAACATCCACTTCGGGCACAAAATAAATTGTTTGTGTTATTATCTGCCGTTTATAAAAAGTATGTGGACATAGTTAAGACTGCCTTGCATTAAGTCAATTATTGTATACAGTTTCAGAAAACTAGAAAGAGACATTTATCAATAAAACTAAATGATTTTGAGATCTTTTTGTCTAACATCTGGGTTTATCAGAAGGACAATAAAGAAACATATGATGTCCATTGTTCGAAATTTCTAAAACAAATGAATTAATTATAAAAAAAATGTAATTATGTGCTCAGATTTGAATTTCTACACAAGAATAATAATCGATTAATTCCTTTGATAAGGTATAAATTTTCAAAACAGCTCATAGGAAAGCTACAGATAAACAATTGTATAGGAACTGATATCAGATCCACTCATGGAGATTATTTTCCCTTACAGACCTCCATCCAGACACCAAGTATAAAGTAGGAGTATTAGCAGGTAAAAAATGGGGATATCCAAAGCGGCTTGATGTTCAGTTGCACTGGCTGGTACATAGAACACCAGAACAAAATGACAAGTCAAAAGGTTAGCATACAACTATATGTCTAAAAAAGATAAATTTAGTTTTTTTCAAGTCAGATAATAATCAGCTGTTTAGACTGATGTGACATAAACACAAGAGTGCACACACTGAAAAGTCTCACCTTCTTTACTAATCATTGATATTATGTTGATAGACCTAAATATAAAGCTTTATTACAACTGTCACATAAACTCAACATTAACCAAGAAAACGAAACATTGATCAATGAACCATTAGCAGTGGACCGTGAAAATGAGGTCAAGGTCAAATAAAACCTGCGTAACAGACATATAGATAAAAAATATTTCCATACACCAAATATAGTTGACCTAATGCATAAAGTATTAGAAAAATAGACCAAAACTCAAAAACTTAACTTTGACCACTGGACCATGAAAATGAGGTCAAGGTCAGATGACACCTGTCAGCTAGACATGTACACATTACAATCATTCCATACACCAAATATAGTAGACCTGTTGCATATAGTATAAGAAAAACAGACCAAAACACAAAAACTTAACCATAACCACTGAACCACGAAAATGAGGTCAAGGTTAGATGACACCTGACAGTTAGACATGTACACCTTACGGTCCTTCCATACACCAAATATACTAGACCTATTGCTTATAGTATCTGAGATATGGACTTGACCACCAAAAATTTACCTTGTTCACTGATCCATGAAATGAGGTCGAGGTCAAGTTAAAACTGTCTGACGGGCATGAAGACCTTGCAAGGTACGCACATACCAAATATAGTTATCCAATTACTTATAATAAGAGAGAATTTAACATTCCAAAAAAATCTTAACTTTTTTTCAAGTAGTCACTAAACCATGAAAATGAGGTCAAGGATATTGGACATGTGACTGACGGAAAGTTCGTAACATGATGCATCTATATATAAAGTATGAAGCATCCAGGTATTCCACCTTCTAAAATATGAAGCTTTTAAGAAGTGAGCTAACGCCGCCGGATCACTATACCTATGTCGAGCTTTCTGCAACAAAAGTTGCAGGTTCAACAATAAAACTACTGTTTTTTTTAATAAATGTTATCAGCTTCAAGTTTTTAATACGCTAAATAGTATTTGCACTTCAAATGAAACTGACAAATGACTTATTCAGTTTTTTGCATTTCCCAGTATTGAATCATGAGCTTTTGTGCACATGACTTCGAGTATTCATTTGAAGTAGTAAGTCAGCACATGCTCTGGTCAAATGGCTAAATCAGTAAACTGCTTTTCTCAGTTTTGTATCATATAGACATAACATATCTCTGTTAACAGTAAACAATAAATAGTACATTTTATTCAGTTTATGAAGCAGCGCCGAATGTGAGACTTTCTAGATCATCACCATTCAGTATAGATATAGAATGGGATCCAGTCCTTCCCGATAAATGTAACGGTGTTAATAAAGGGTGACAGATTTATGTGTCAAATGAAGGACATGAAATAATGGAAAATGTGTCTGCTACTAACCAAAGCTACACTATCAGAGGTAAACATATAATTGAACTAAATAAGTGTTTGTAATGTGACTCCATCTGCATCTTAAATGAACAAACTAGAACTGGTCAAAACTTCCTTGCATGAAAATAATTCAAGTATAACTAGACTAAAACAAAACCAAAAAATCATGAATATACGTGATTGAAAAATGTTGGTGTAAACCATTTAGGTTTATATTAAAAGAATAATAAAGATTCAAAAATGTCTAAAACAAATTAAGTAACTCCATAATGTTAAAATGTGTTCCCAGTTGGAATTTCTGCACAAGAATGAATGAATTTGATTTGAATTATCTCCTTTGAAAAAAATGTAAGTATTTCTAACAAATGCATGGGATACAAAGATAAACAATTGCAATGGAACTAGAATCGGTTCACTCATTCAGAGTATTTTGCCTCACAGATCTCCTTTCGGACACTTAGTACAAAATAAGAGTATTATCAAGTACAGCAGATGGATATCCAAAGTTGTTAGATGAGCAATGGCCTTGGCTGATACATAGGACACCGAAAGATAATGAAATACCACAAGGTAGCTACACAATGTATGGGCATGGTATTCTATGCAAGAAAACACTGTTAATTCCTTTTATCCGGTATACATTTTTAAATGGATTGTGGGGAAAATGGATGTTCCTGGATGTTGGTTTATTTACAACTTTCGTATATGACAATAAAATGAAGAATGGAAATGGGGAATGTGTCAACAACCCGACCAAATAAAAAAACAACAGCAGAAGGTAACCGACAGGTCTTCAATGTAGCGAGAAATTCCCGCACCCGTAGGCATCCTTCAGCTGGCCCCTAAACAATTATATACTAGTTCAGTGATAATGAACGCCATACTTATTTCCAATATATGTTTTTGATTCGAGATAAACCTTTACTTTTACGAAAACAACGAAAATTGCCACCCAACGATTACAATGAAACATAAAACATACAACTTTGTAGTCAAAATATGGTTTAAATCAACTGTATTGACTTTTGTGACATAAATTAGTTAAGATTATTTGATAGATACGTTTAATGATTTTAGTGAAATACAATGTCATGTAAGTTAATGATATTTATGGCTTCAATAAGACAACAGCATGCACACAAATATATTACTTACTTAAGCAAGCGGTTTAAAAAAAGTAAAATCACAAAAATACTGAACTTAGAGGAAAATCAATTCGGAAAGTCCATAATGACATGGCAAAATTAAAATACAAAAATAAAAAAACACCAAAAACGAATGGACAAAAACTGACATATGTCTGACTTGGTACAGGCAAAAGTCATCTCTTTGTGGATAGATATTTTCACAAAGTTTATGTTAAATGTTTGAAATATTCATTTTTTTTTACTTAATTCAATGTAATATGATCTTCTCTTCATTGTCTTTGGTTCATGATCCAATGCTGTTCTATGACTTATTCTTTTTACCACGGATTTTGATTACTTTGATTTTTTACAATCATATGCAAATATCATCTTAACTTTTGATCGACCTGAGTTTATCTTTGTCACATTTTCCTATACATAAGGTTTTTTTTCTTTCAGTGAATGTTCATATTCAGGTTTCGCAGCTGAATCTTACTTGTGTTGATGTTAAATGGAACATTACAGATAATCAACCTACTATTGGTTATAAGATCGACATCAGCAACTCAGGTGCAAGAACTGTTGAAATTCAAAACATTAAAATGACAAATTATATCATATGTGGTCTTGATAAGAATTTGCTCTTACCATTTATGCTAGGAAAACAATTGGAACCGTAATATTTTATCTTAATAGCCAAGATATTATTGATTAAGAAACAATGTATAATTCAAATAACTGGAAACATGTATTCTCTTTTTAAAAAATCTTAATCTTAGCTGATTTTGATATACCTACAAGGTTAATTATTATTTAGAATTCATTTGTTTGCTTGATCGTGCTTGGTCTGTCACATAGAATCCTGATCTTGTTATAGAAGATTGAAACATGCAGAATATTTTTCCTACATATATCTAACTGAACTTTAAACTGATCATATAGTTAGATATAATATAAAGACAGCTATCACATGCAAATGTCGTTAAAAACAAAAACATATTTCGTTAATCATGTCAAGTAAAGTAATACATTTATTTAACGAGAGTGCTTTTGAAATATTAATTACCTAAGTTTGTGTTTTATTGTAACGTCCCATTTTTTATTATTTGAATTGCAAAAAGAGTCAGAAAACCGAAGTAAGAGACCAAGGACAGCACGTAAACAATTAGACGTTTTTTGAAGAATATTAAGTATGAAAATTGAAAGGCAATATTCAACAAAGCTAATTAGATATTGTTCTTAACGTAGACAACTACATGATGTTATTTTTAAATATGGTGATTGTGTTATTAAAGACATTACATATATGTACATGAATGTTCACAAAGCGAAAAGAATGTTAGTAGGGGTAAGAACGGTTGTTTGAAATAATTTGAAATAGCTTTAAATGTCAACCAGAAATATCTGACAAAGTAAATATGACTGTATGGGTGTGAAGTCTGAGAATGGATAATACGTTGATTATAGAACATGTTCAAATTATGTAAACTATTGCGTTACTTTCATGTTAGTCTATACCAATCCACTCCTGACTTCGTGAGTTATGTGAAACATGATAGTTTCGGTCATTGTTATCAAATTATTAACAATCAATTATTGTGCAAGCCTTGTAACCGGTAAATAAACGAACCTTCCAGTTATTCTACACAATCTTAGTGATATTAAATTATTCAAAACATTCAAATTTCTAAACCTACCTTGATATTCTTTATAACAACAATCCGTCTGTTCTAGACTAACTGTACAAATATTACCAATTAGTTTTGCATGCCAAACATCTCATTTGTAAGAACGTGTTGCCTCCAATATACATTTGATATTATGTTTGTTTATATATCGTTGTTCTTTGTTTCACGAGAATAAATGTATAAATAAATATGTACATATTCCAATAATTTAGTTTTGGATGTAACGCGTCCTGTGATTGGCTGACGTTATTTTGTTACGGGCCCATAGACATAATTTAGTCATGTGACCGTAACGTCATCAACGTTTTTTCATGGTTTTCTACAGTTTAAAAAGGAATTTAAGTTAAATTATAAGAAATGACTGTAATATTTTTTCTGTCTATTCGAAATAACATAAAAAAATTGGTGCACACTGTTAAATAACCCGCTACGCGCGTTATTCAGTGTGCACCGAATTTTATGTTATTTCTTCATAGACAGAAAAAATATTACAGTCATTCCTTAAAGATATAAGAATTGGAAAATCTGACTTTGTATGTTCATTGAATAAAATACGATATCCAGTCAAGCATATATTTGTGTGTTTTGGTTGATGTTAATGAGGGTACACACATCTCAATTTGATACAAAACAAACTAGATAACTATAAAGCAATATAAAGTGATATTACGGATTACAAATGTGTCGAGGTTTGTGATTGGATAACAACACAGAGATGTCAGTATATATTCAGGAAACTGCCGGGGTATATACGATGTTTTTATCCCCAATTGGAACCTCAAAACGTCATCATAAACCGGTTACTATGTGACGTAGTCAAAAGCTATACAGAACACTGAGGAATGTCAGAGGCTCACAGAGGGAAAATATTGACGTGCTTCAGCCAATAATACGTTTTTAATACAAAATCACGCAATTTACACTTTAAATATTAAAATCTAATGTTAAAAGTGTTAGAATAAATTATTACATACACGATAAAATTATATTAACAGCAAATTATAATATCCTTTACGTATGCCGAACATATCAGGTTGAGTTTTCAATATGTGTGTTGTAAATAAAAAAAAACAAAGCCAGGCACACATACAAACACAAAATATGATAAAAACTTTATTGAAACTTTTTTTTTCCTGATAAAAATTTGTCAAGATTAAAAAAAGGTGCATTTAAATGGATTACTCAAAATATTAAAGAAACAGTAAACATGTAATGAATATACATGCTGCATTGTGAATGTTCAACAAATACCTGCACTAGAAAGAAACATTACGTCGGGGGTAATCCGTAATATATGTGTAATTCAGGTCTCAGACAGGGTATATACTGTGACATTCCCGGCTTAGGGCTTATATCCCCTTCGCCTTCATAATAATATTAATTGAACAAAAAATGAAGGCAACTCATCCTGATCGACAGAAACCTATCCCGCGTTACTGCGTTTTGATGCATCGTGCATTAAATTGAAATACCGAGTCAAACGATTTTTGAGGCAGGATAACACATTAGTCTGTTATTTTTATAAGATATATACGTAAGTTTATCTTCATACTACGTTACGGGTAATATAAGATACACAGTGTCATGGGACCGTATACGACATTTCACAGGGTCGGTTAATTTGCATAAAAAGTGTATATATCGTTTAAGTCACCAGCACAACGTAGAAAGCGTTCATCTTAACTTACATCTATCTATGTGGAATTTTGACCACTGGTCAATTAAAGTGATCAGTATATAATATCTATAACTTGCTCAAATTGGTACTAAACCAAATGCCAACAACAATACTGCTAAGCTTTTATTATATGCTTTTCATTTATTTTAAAGGCTTATCATCAATTTTCAAATGTTGTTGTCTAGGCGAACCGTTGTATATTTTCTTCAACGCCAGTTTGTGAGCATAAAAAAATGGGAACATCACTAATAACCGTAGTTCAAAATAAAACACGCCAACTCACCAAATATTTGTTAATAAAACACACAGTTTCCACGAGGTTGCTGTTAACAAATAATATTCCTAGAAGTGTATATAAACATATCATAAGATAACTGATTTAATTTTGTATTGACGCCAGACGCGCGTTTCGTCTACAAAAGACTAAACAGTAAGGCTCGGATCTAAAAAGTTAAAAATGCCAAAAAAAAGTACGAAGTTTAAGCGCATAGAGGACCAAAATTCTTTTAAAAAAAATGCCAAATACAGCTAAGCTAATATATTCCTAAGGAAGAAAAACATTAATATTTCAAAAATTCAAAAGTTTTGTAAACAATCAATTTTTGAATACGACGATATCAATGATAAATGATGGGCTGGTGATATTCTCGGGGATTTTAAAGTCCACCAGCAGTTGCATCGACCTAGTGGTTGTAAATAAACACTTCATATATACCAGAATTAAATTTTGTATTTGTACACCAGACGTGCGTTTCGTCTACAAACGACTGATCAGTGAAATCCTAAAAAGTTAAAAAGCCAAATAAAATACGAAGGCGAAGAGTATAGAGTTCACAAATTTCAAAAAAAAATGCAAATACTACTACAGTTATTTATTCCTGAAGTAGAAAAGCATTACTATTTTAAAAATTCAAAACTTTTGTAAACAGTTAATTTATAAATATGACCATATCAATGATATTTCATTTCAGCACAGAAGTACTGTGTACTGGACTGGTGATACCCTCAATGAATTAAAGCTCCACCAGCAGTGGCATCGACCCAGTTTTTGTAAATAAACTCATCATAGATACTAGGATTAAATGAGGCACGATAAAGATACATGCGTCTGATTTTGATTTGTTTGATGTAAAAGGCGATACCTTATTACATTGTTTATATAATTGGAATTTATTTTAAGTCGTTTTTTCATTTTTTTATTGCAAAAGTTCGAGGGAGAAATTATTAGGTACACATGTTTATATGTGAATGATCTTAATCAGACATGTGCAATTTAGTTGAAGTTTGCTTAGATAAAATCCTCATGTAAATATGTTTAAACAGTTATTAATACTCCAAATAGAGAGTGTCCAAATTGTAATTGCTAAGTGTTTTTTTTTTGTTATTGTCATTGCTTCGCTTCTTTTTCCTGCAAAACACCGTTAGTGACAATCAAAAATATAAGCTGCCAATGATATGCAAATGCGTTACCCTGAAAAGTAAGAACAAGCCACCATCTACCATGAGATGCTACGCTAACTGTAACTCCCAGTGGATGGCCATAAAAACAGCCGTTTTGCCCGCTACAGAGCGATAACAAACCACCAGGGTAGACCACCACACTCAGACCGAAGCTGGAAACACCATAGTCAGTCAAGTGCTAACACCAACAAAGTACAAAGAGGAACCAGCAAGGTTTGTAATAAACAAAGATATTGTTACCAGTCCTTACAACCCTAACAAGGGTCATCGCCTGATTCACTACATCTTCAAAAAAGACAGAGGCAATCGCAGTAGCATCGACTTTGATGAAGGCCTTACCGCCAACGATCCATACATATTGCACACACCACCGCATACATCTCCCATCAGCCTAGACTCGAAACAGGCAACACAAACAGCCTTCTTGGCAGAACGTCATGATACTCCATACCAGCCACAACATCGCAGTCGGAGTAAGATTTAAGCCAAACGAAAGAGAGACCCAGGTCTGTAAAAAGGTTTATTGGTCCGCAATATCCAGACAGGATAGCCGGTCGTCATAAAATCAAAATATCATCAAAATGATATCATTGATAGGGAGTCCAATGTTGTCTCACACGTCGCACTTTATTTATGTGTGAGCACACTTTTTTTTTGTTTTGTTTTATTTGTATATTTGATATTTATATGTTTGCCATTTACATTTATTCAGGATTCTACTTTTATAGGAGTCTAGTACACTAAATTTAGTTTAATTCATTAAGTAGATATTTGAAAGACAACATTGCTTTCGCAATGGCTGACAACAAGTGCCAAGGCTACGGCAACATCCAAAATGAAAGTACTAGTGAAGAAATGCTTCCGTTGTGGTGGTCCACATACAACAACACATTCTGATAAACCACCCAAATGTATTAATTGTAATGGAGAACACCCCGCCTCAAATAAAGACTTCCCAGCAGGGTAGAACGTATACACTTTATAACAAAGGTTGCTAAAGAGAAGTGCAGTCATACGGAAGCACGGACAGAAATTAAGCACATCAAGCTAGACACACAGGAAAGGGCCCCGACTTTATCATTTATAAGGGGAAAAAACAAAATAATTCGAAACGTTTTACAGGATACACAGGAAATATATTGGAAAAATTCGTGTAACACATTGAATGAAAATTCCAAAATTTCAGATTTATGGTTTAATAAAGAAAATGTTTGGTAAAATAAGCAGCAAAAACGATATCCCAGCTCTTAAAGCATGTGGACAACTTTTAACTAATATTATTGATAAAGCGAACTATTTTGCCAAAAGAATTGTAGAAGTTAGCATTTCTAACAACTATGATAATGAATTTAAAAAGCAGAAGTCTACTATTGAAGAGCAAACTTCACTTTACAGGAATTTAAAGATGGCATTTCAGATACAAACAATAGTTAACCTGGTAAAGATAAAATAAGTTTTGTTCAGACATTTGAGCGACAAAACTTTTATAAAAAATCTACTATTTCTAAAGTTTGGCTACTGCATGTACTGTATACCTCTCTTTGGGAATAACACGAAAAATGTCTGTAAACAGTTTCTGGAAAAATCATAACAAAAAGATTGAGAAACAAAGAGATAGATCATTATTTAAAATCATTGATAAAGTAAATTTGCAAATCAATATTCCAAAATAAACCAGATAACGAAAATATTCATCTACCACTACGTCGGGCTGCTGAACTTCCAGTTATACCCTTTGCTGAGTTGGAATATGTGTGGTTTAATGCCCTCACGAAATAGATCAGATTGATACCAACATCAACTACACAGCCTTTGCAGACTATGTAACAACATACTTGATCGAACAGAACAGTCACCTTCTGACGCCACTACTTTACACAAGGACCAAAGACAACAAATCATCTAGAGGGATGGCACAGCAAGCTGAGGAAACATGTCACGCATCTACGTCCAAACAAATTAAACTTCTGAAACATGAGGAAGCCTTCAACGCCCTGACCTTGATCCAGAATGCAGCGGGTGGGAAGAGAGTGGCCCCCAAAAAGAAGTATGTAGAAATCAACAACAGATAAGACGAACTTACGATTAGACATCGCAACCAGGAAGTCACAACAGTAGAGTTCGATGATATATCCTCCCACCTTCTTCACGTGGAATAGATTGATTGATTGATTGTTGGTTGCTTTACGTCCAGTGGCAAATATTTCATGCATATTCAGGACGAGAACAAGTTCACAAAAAATATGTTAGGTAGGTTGAAACAATAGAGGCCATCTGGGATGATGGTCGGGGAAATTTGAACTGCCACTAAAAAATGAGGGTATATTGGATAGGGACAGAAATTTTGCCTTGCAACATGCCACCTACGGACCCCTCAAAGAGTTGTTGCAAGGGTTCTTAACGTGCAAAGAGCGTGTGTGGAATAGATCGATCAACTTTAATAGACTTGTAAACAGTGAATGTCTAATGTTTTTGCTACAATGTGTGATTTGATTTAATGCTGTTGTATTATTTGTGTTATTAAAAATTTACTTATATTTGTTTTAATTTCTTTCATATTTTTTTTGTTTAAAAAAACAGAATTCATACAGATGCAAAAATAACTTATTACCTGTTCTAAAAAACACTGGACAATCAACAGTTGATTTCAAAATATTTTTACAGTATAATCCTTTGTTTGCACAAGTTGTCCTCCTATTCCCACATGAAATTTTACCTTTTTTACCAGATTTTTAAAAAGTAGGAATAGAGGGAATGCACCATTCAAAGCTGACTATAATCATAATATAAACAATAGATAATAAAAGAGGAACGAAAGATACCAAAGGGACAGTCAAACTCATAAATCCAAAACTCACTGACAACGCCATGGCTAAAAATGAAAGAGACAAACAGAAAAACAACAGTACACATGACACAACATAAAAAATAAAGAATAAACAACACGAACCCCAACAAAAACTAGGGATGATCTCAGGTGCTCCGGAAGGGTTAGCAGATCCTGCTCCACATGCGGCACCCGTCGTGTTGCTTATGTGATTACAAATCCGGTAAATAGTCTAATTCGGTAGGTCAAATTCATGAAAGGGAAGGGGATTGTAGTTACGACGTAAGGAACATATCCGATATCATTTGTGAAACGGTTATTCCATAACGGTCAACCAACTCGTGATGGCGTCCGTAAAATTTATTATGGGATGATTTCAACTTCACCATTTGGAACTCTTGGTTTAATAGCTTCCTTATGAGCAGTAACCCTCTATCCATAAAGTCATGATAGGAAATGCAAGCACGGGAATATCGTATCAATTGGGAGATATATACCCCGTATGCAGGTGCTGCTGGAATGTTGCTACTAAGAAATGGAAAGTTCACAATTGGAAAGCTGAAATCATCTCTTTTGTCGTAAAGTTTTGTCTTCAACCGACCCTCATTGTCAATTTCTAGATGTAAGTCAAGATATAAAGCCGACTTAACTGTATCTGTAGTATCCTTTATCTCCAATTCGATGGGATAGATGCGTTCCACAAAGTCACCAAATTTTGAATTGTTTAGTGAAAGAACGTCATCTATATAGCGGAAAGTAGAGTTAAAGGATATTGCTAACTTCTAATCTTTTGTTCCTTATAAGGTTGAAGAAAAGTATTAATATAATAACAGTTATAAGATATAGCAAATTTACCTGACGATATCAGGATATTAGTATTAAGTCAAATCTTAACCGGAATTTGTGATACCAAATTTTTTTAAATGTAAATAAAAGGTCAAAATGTTCAGGATTTAGAATAAATATCTATTTGGACAAGTTAATGCAAGCACACGAGGTATATAGTGTCTTATAATTTTGATAACTATTTACACCTCTGGGTCGTTGCCACTGCTGGTGGACGTTTCGTCCCAGAGGGTATCACCAGCCCAGTAGTCAACACTTCGGTGTTGCCATCAATATCAATAATGTGGTCATTTATATAAATTTCCTGTTTACAAAACTTTGAATATTTCGAAAAACTAAGGATTTTCTTATCCCAGTTATAGATTACCTTAGCCGTATTTGGCACAAATTTTAGGAATTTCGGATCCTCAATGCTCTTCAACTTTGTACTTGTTTGGCTTTATTAATATTTTGATATGAGCGTCACTGATGAGTCTTGTGTAGACGAGACGCGTGATTGGCGTACTAAATTATAATCCTGGTACCTTTGATAACTATTTATAAGGTTACAGGTTTGTTATGTTTAACAACCATAATATATCAGTGTGTAAACACGTGAATTATGAACTTTGAAAGTCATGTAGTACTTTTCTGAATAAGTGTTAAAAAATGTCAAACAAATATTCTTTACTGTAGGTTAGCTTTCATTAGTCGTCAGTATCCTATAGATTAACAACTTGTGGTTATATTGATAATTTTAGAAGGTGGAGCACAAATGCGCAATTAATTAATTCGATTGATGTGTCATTTATATAAAAAGTCCATAAATTTCAATAATAAAATTTTCGCTATTCGCGACACTCTATCCCTAAAGACAAATACATGAAAGAAGTGTAATAACGCCTAACACAAAGACACAAACACAAAACAGTACACCATGGCCACCATTTTATTCCAGTAGCTTCTAACTGATGCCCAATGTTATAATGAAAATTTTTAATTGGAACCTACACCAAACAAGGAGAACCTTTCTGAAAAAAGACTATAAATAAAAACAGAAATATATCATCTTACCATAATGATTGAATGCTAGGAAATTGACCAGAGTTATCTTACTTCAATCACAGAGAGGGATAGTTAACAATATTTAATTTAAGCCTAATTAACATTAAAACAATTTTCCACTCCCAAATAATGTTACTTTATTCAAATATAAGTACTTTGTATTTGGCCTTTTTAACTGTTTTGGATTCGAGCGTCACTGATAAGTCTTTTGTAGACGAAACGCGCGTCTGGCGTTTATATAAAATTTAGTCCTGTTATCTATGATGAGTTTATTTACAACCACTGGACCACTGGGTCGATGCCACTGCTGATGGAGATATATTTCCCAGCGGGTATCACCGGCCCAGTAGGCAGCACTGTTTTTGTGCTGACATGAATTATCATTGATATGGTTATATTTATAAATTACCTATTTACATTTTTTTTAGTTTTTGAAATACTAAGGCTTTTCTACTTCAGGCAAATATTATCTAAGCTGTACTTGACAAAGGTTTTAAGAATTGTGGACCTCAATTCTCTTCAACTTCGTACTTTATTTGGCCTTTTTAATATTTTTTTTTGATTCGAGCGTTACTGATGAGTACTTTGTAGACGAAACGCGCGTATGGCGTATATATAAAATTTAGTCCTGGTATCTATGATGAGTTTGTTTAGCTAAATCTACTAATTTTATTAGATATTATGAATTTTTATGACAGGTTATTTTGAAAAGTAATTGATTAAATTAAATTACATGTAATTAGCTTTTGACTGGTTAATGAATACTTGAAAAATTGTAATCCATTACAGCATGTACAGCAGATTAACGATTATAATATAACTACCCCAAGTCTGGTGCTAGAGAAAAAAGACAAAGATGAAAATATATAGGATGATAAATCTCCGATTCAGTGGATCATCAAAATCCTAATATTCCAAATTCCTTTACAAAATTTGGAAATAGATTAACTCTTGGTTTTGCATTAGTTGAAAAAAGGTGCAAATTTCTGGGATATCTTCTAATCAGATTTTCTTTCAGAGGGTCTAGATAAAACACAAGGTATTAAAAGGATAAAACAATCGCACACAGACATTTAAAGCTAGAAAAGGCGAGAAACGTGCAAAGTCAGGTAGTAAGATTGTAGCCCGTATGCCGTCATCGAATAATCATATCAAGATGCTGTCAAAGATGACCGAATCACATGAATTGCAGACTTAACAAATATATACTAGATAAATTCAAAAGTTAAAGATGCTCAAAAAATTCATGATGTTTTTAGAGAAAAACATAAAGACAAGGCAGGTTTTTCGCACTACAATTTTACTACTAGAAATGACAGGTTCTACGCAGATAGTAAATTTAATTGATAAATTACAGATATTAAACATAATACGTATAATACGTCAGATCATAAAATGTTCAGATTAACATGCAATATAAGCGACAAAAATGGGGTCGTGGTTTATGGAAAATGAATAATAGTTTACTTGAAAATGAAAACTTTGCCATGTTATTATTATTTGATATTATCAAACAATGGAAAGTAGATGAACTGAAATATGACCCTCAGCCTCTAAAAGTTGAGATATCCTAATGAAAACAATTAAGGACGAAATAAAAGCAATTGAAATGGAAGCGAAAATGGGAATATTAAACAGATCAAATGAGTGTTTATATAAAGAAGATATCGATCATTTTGTAATATTTTAAATAGCGGAATAAAAAGGACAAAAACGGGCACAAAGGAGAAAATGAAATTACTATTCAATAAAAGCAATAAACCCACTGACGATATAATTCAACAATACAAATAATTTTAGATTACTATTCTGAGCTATATACTTCTGATGGCTTTTATTGACCAAAAACATTTGATAAGATTCAACAAGAATTCCCTTCAAAGTTTTTAGAAAATAAACCTTCCAGCAAAATTAATTAGATTGATTAAGATACTATATAATGATATGAAAGTATAATTCAAGTCGATGGTCAAAAACATATGACTGCTTTAGAACAGAAAAAAAAAATAAAACTTTTGTTCTAAAGGAATTAAACTGTTATTAAATATACCATAGGAAGTATTCCCATCAATATATGCATATGTTTATTCAGTTTATCAATTAGTTCAATTCAGGTGGTTTAATTGATACTATTAACACTTCATTTCACAGAAATATAGATTTATACTTAGATAAAAATAATTTAACTTAGTAAAGTATAATACTTATTTATTACAATTTTAATGTATATTGTTATATTGTTATATTTTTTTCAATGAAATATTCTTTATATTCGAAGCGTACAAATAAAAAGTTAAAGTCCTTCTTTGTAAGAAAACCTGATAGCATCGAATCATCAGTACCAAGTTGAAGACCTAAATTCACTGACCAATTACACCAAGAATTGATTAACATAGAAAGATCTTCAGAAACAACAACTTGAGTCATTACACCAACGCCAAAGAAAAAGAAGAAATGACAGTCTATCTGGGAGCCAGTATTTAAATGGTTACGCAAACTCACACTACCAAAGGGTGACCAAGGCTACTGTGAATGGTGTAGAGATAAAAAGAAATCTAACTATGTTGCCAATAGTTGTACTAACATACAACTCAGTACTTGGGGTCGTCATGAAAATAACCCTGATCACAAGATGGTCGCACTAGCGAAAGAGTCAAGTAAACAACAGCCCACACACTAGAAAAGACTACTGATGTCACCACTACTTGTCCATGCAAAGAGACTTAGCTTCGAACTATGTTTTTTGTAATAAAGGCTAACTTATCCATGCACTCACATACAGAACTACTTAATCTACAGAGTTATTGGTTCTCCATATCTACTAGATACTACAGAGTACTACACAAGTCACCAATCACAAACCGAATTCTTAGACTATGATTTCAGTGATTCACATCTGATCAAATAATAAAGTCATAAATACAGTATCATCAAATGTTAAAAATAAATATCGGACCAATTTTCAAAAACAATATAAAACAATTCCAATACTTTATTTCAACTATTTGTCTATCAATAACTATTGATTAAAGATTATCTAAAAAAAATCATTTATATCAGGTTTACGACGAAATGAGCAATCGTATTAGTACGACAAAAAAAAAACAACAACACCTGAATAGTTATTAATCATTGTCTGGTAACTTTTTTGTCTACATTCAATCGTTATCTTAATCTTTTCGCATACTTAAAGATGATATTCAAGATTTTATCTTAGAACCAGAGGTGATTATATACTTGTAGTCCCAAATATATTTATATACATTGAAAACACTTTTTTATTTCAAAGTTGCGTACACATGGAATTGTAAGTTAAAACTGCGGGACAACCGCCAATAACACATAAATCTTGCTCAGTGAGGCTTTGAACAATCAAACCTTTAAAAGTTTTTAAAGTGTGAACTGTTTCACTTTGCATTAATATTGTCGATTTTGGAGTACTTGTTTAATAAAATGATGAAAGGTCACGGACAACACAATATAAAGTACTTGCAAAGTCCTTGTTGTCTCTATCAGAAAATATCAACAACATATGGTATGAATACCCAGTGTAGAAACAGAGGCATTTTTGTAAAGTATATCTTTCAATAGCTAGGATAAAGTTGTCAATTTCTTGAAAATAAAGTGTACTCACAAAATAGTCTTGAATTTCTTCAGCAGTAAAATTGTCCTCAATTCATGCCTGATTGTCAGTAGAAGTTTGGGTGTTTTCAGCTTTGTTGTGTCATTCCAACAAGAAAGTCCTTCTCAGAATAGATGTTAACGATGACAATCCCTGGTCAAATTATTGGTTCAATATTTGTGGTAAACACCTAGATTAAAGAAAAAAGGTTGACGAGGAAACAAGAAGGTTACATGATAAAAGATATCTGATACGAGAATGAAAAATAGTTTTAAAAATATTTGTCCGATACCTTTCTGAATCTAATACAAAAATATTATATTCAAAAATTTAGCTTAAAGGGAAACTTCGCAAAAAAATGAAAAAATGATATGTTGTTCTTTAAGCATACAAAATCCCATTATCATAAATATTAAAGTTTTATTCTCCATTTAAAGAGTTCAAAATTGATTTCTGAAATTTACTATCAGTTTTTGACATGACGCAATCTTGCCGGCGTCCCCAATGTGAAAAGTCATGTGATATCACGGTTTTTCCTAAAACCGCAAAGTTTCAAACGAATCGGGGATTCAACGGACCGTTCGTTAAAATCTCCCGTCATCAATCGGAGATTGCCGTACAATTGTTCTTCAGTTTTAAAATGTCTTGTCAAGTGTACGGTTGTTCTGTCCAACAAGGTTACGGCAAAGGTCTTCATCGTTTTCCAGACCCCACAAAAAAGAAAGAGTTGTATCAAGCATGGTTGTGCAACCTTAACCTTACATCAAATAGTTTCATATTTAGCAAGCACAAGTTAGTGTGTGAAGACCATTTCGAGAAAAGTTGTTTCGAGGCAGATTTGATGGTAATTATACTATTTTAGTAACAGAATAACCTTGCAGTTATAGATAGCTATAATGTCATCAAATCTTTATATGATGAGATCACGTTGATTGAAAAAAAAAGTTGGTAAGGAAATTAAGATTCAATCACAAGTAATGCATTTTCGGTATTTTGTAACAGCCACTGACTCGTAAAAGAATCATTAGCTTGTCTGTTTTATACAAAGTGCATTGGTGTATATAAAGAAAAGTCTCGTATTTAGTATAGATAATGTTTTAAATTAATAAAGTTACAAGATTTATACCTTTTTTTTTTATTATATATATAGTGTATTGGTATATCAGATTATATGTCAGTTATACGGTATATATAAATAATAGTTATGTATGAAAAGATACAATAATTGTTAAATTTATACGATATTGTTTTATTGTCAGTGATATTGACACGAAAAATATTGTAACTGGGACATACATTAATATGTTGATATAGTATAATATTCCTAGGTTATTGATGTGTAAATTTCGGAATATTGGACATCTCATTGTTTTTCTTTTATATGGTGTTTTATCAAAAAAATCAAGTAAGATTTACATAATATAAATTGATACGGGATCGATTTAAAATGGACACCTATAATGTTGCGTTTAACAGTTAAACGTGTGACCCTAGTATGTTGTAAAATTGATTTTTTTTCTCTATTTGCTACATTTTTTTATACATTTGTCGGCTTCCCCGCGACTTGATATTGGCATGTCAGACTTACTTAAAAATTTTGATGGAGGTCGTGTCAGAACGACAGATTCAGTTAGGTATTCCAGTAACATACTGTCGACTAAAAATTTGTAATACACAGTTATGAATTGCATGTCCCTGCATTGCCTCTTTATTGAGTACCAGGTGTGCACAGGTAACATTCATTGTATAAAACTTAAACTACCAGTTGTTATATACATCAGGTGGTCAGTATATATCTGTGCCTGAAAAAAATAATAAACATTGTTTGAAGTCCACCTGTTTTTTTTTTATAATTAATATTTTTTTAATTTTTAATTTGAAAATTTTTGGATAAGAAATATGTCTTAATTGCGGATTCATTTTTTGACGCAAATACGGCGCTTTTTTGGCGTTTGCAAAAAATGCAGATATAAAGTAATGCAGCACTTATCTGCTTATCGTCACGTTAATATTAATTAATTGTAGACTATATGTATATTTCCCTATCTTTATAATGATAAATAAATATATTTCTATGAACCCCTAAGCTACTTCGATAGTTTGTTGCAATCGGTGCATTTATACGTGTGAGTGCATTATCATTACATGTGCACACAGCTTTTGATTACGCAATGCACTTTTTATAATTGTACAAGAAATTAATGTATGTAATCCTTTTATTTTGTTCAGTGGAAAATATTAAAGCCTTGATGCATAAAGACAAATTTTGCCTTGCAAGTAATAAATGCTGAAAAAGTCACGGATAAAATGTCACATATATATAGTATACCTTTTGCATTAAAAATGGTCAAATTATCATGAAACCTAGCTCAAGTTGAAAAGTAAAAAAATAAAAATATATAAATTAAAAAAGTGGCATATCTAGGACAACTAATAAATATACGAAGATGTGGTATGAGTGTCAAGGAGAAAACTTTCCCTCCAAGTAACAATTTATTAATGGAAATCATTATGAGCAAGGTATGGCTTTCAACACGGAGCTTGGCTCATATCGAACAGCAAGATATACATGGTCCCAAACATTACTAGTGTAAATCCGTAATGTGTGATGTCCATTATTGCGTACTTCTAGATTCTATAACTGACAGAGAGCAACAATGTATTGAAAACAATTACTAGGTATTCAGACCATCCAGTGGTCCTTATGACATAAAAATGTTTTTAGATTTCCTTTGAATGACCATGCCCCCCCCCAAAAAAAAAAAACCAACATAAATACACGCAGTTAGTAAACGACAGATTTGTTTTATATTTTTTTTTAGAAGGGGGGGGGGAGGAAGGGTTCTACGAAGAACATTCAATTCAATAAAAGCAGGTGCGGGTGTTGCTTTTCTGCGTGAACATTCATTTTAAATTTCTCGCCTTCTTAGTTTTAACAATATTATATTGTCCAAAACGTGCCTGAAATATGATTATACAATATAAATACAGGGATTAAGAAAAGAAAAGAAGTTATAATAAATCCGTCTCCCTTTAAAAAAGAATGACAAAATTAAGTCGTATAATCTAAGTTTCAATGCACATCTAACATTTTTATTCTGAGGTCATCTTATTTTACACATTTCTGATTTTTGAAGTGTATGCATAACATTTTTTTTTTTAAATGTTAGAAGTATATTTTAGCTATAAAAGTATATTCCAATTTGAGTTTGTTTAAATTTTATTGATATCAATTACACTCCTTGCTTGTAATCAAGACACCAGAGAGGACAGTAATCTGCAGACAAGAAAAAGAGTACTGAACCACGTGAAAAGTTTAACAGTTATGATTTTTTTCCTCATTGTTTGATGTTATAAAAAAATATGTAAAAGAACGAGTATTGACTTAATTGACACATTTGAAATAAGTACACAATTTAATCACTGAGAATTGATATATAAGAAGTAGTTAACAATAAAAGTTTGAAGTGATTATATACAATCAAAAGTATGTTTTGGACAATCTATGTTATTTTTTCTCAGTATTGAAGGATATAGATTTGTTTAACTATATATCTAACATGAACTTAAAAAAGGCGGATAAAGGCAATTGATAATAATGACAAGCTTACAATATTACAGGGGTACTATTTGTTATGGATAAAATGTCACATATATATAGTATACCTTTTGCATTAAAAATGGTCAAATTATCATGAAACCTAGCTCAAGTTGAAAAGTAAAAAAATAAAAATATATAAATTAAAAAAGTGGCATATCTAGGACAACTAATAAATATACGAAGATGTGGTATGAGTGTCAAGGAGAAAACTTTCCCTCCAAGTAACAATTTATTAATGGAAATCATTATGAGCAAGGTATGGCTTTCAACACGGAGCTTGGCTCATATCGAACAGCAAGATATACATGGTCCCAAACATTACTAGTGTAAATCCGTAATGTGTGATGTCCATTATTGCGTACTTCTAGATTCTATAACTGACAGAGAGCAACAATGTATTGAAAACAATTACTAGGTATTCAGACCATCCAGTGGTCCTTATGACATAAAAATGTTTTTAGATTTCCTTTGAATGACCATGCCCCCCCCCAAAAAAAAAAAACCAACATAAATACACGCAGTTAGTAAACGACAGATTTGTTTTATATTTTTTTTTAGAAGGGGGGGGGGAGGAAGGGTTCTACGAAGAACATTCAATTCAATAAAAGCAGGTGCGGGTGTTGCTTTTCTGCGTGAACATTCATTTTAAATTTCTCGCCTTCTTAGTTTTAACAATATTATATTGTCCAAAACGTGCCTGAAATATGATTATACAATATAAATACAGGGATTAAGAAAAGAAAAGAAGTTATAATAAATCCGTCTCCCTTTAAAAAAGAATGACAAAATTAAGTCGTATAATCTAAGTTTCAATGCACATCTAACATTTTTATTCTGAGGTCATCTTATTTTACACATTTCTGATTTTTGAAGTGTATGCATAACATTTTTTTTTTTAAATGTTAGAAGTATATTTTAGCTATAAAAGTATATTCCAATTTGAGTTTGTTTAAATTTTATTCGTATGAAACTTTCGTTACTCTTAAAAATGAACAGAAAGGAAATTAGGTCGATTAATTTGCTGTGTCAATTACAAAAATTGGTTTCTATTGAACAATTGTTCGCACCTTTAACTTACTGTGTCTCACAGAGAAATTTGCCACCTGTTTTACTCCACAAATGTTGGAGCATTATGTGCTAAAATAAATGCGGTATAGAACAAAGTTAGGAGCCAAAAATTGGAATTTACAATAAATCATTATATTTGAGGGCAGGCTTCTTGGCTTTACCAATAGACGCCCTAGACTAAGGTCAGACGCTGTGCCAACAGTGTTTGCTTGTAATCAAGACACCAGAGAGGACAGTAATCTGCAGACAAGAAAAAGAGTACTGAACCACGTGAAAAGTTTAACAGTTATGATTTTTTTCCTCATTGTTTGATGTTATAAAAAAATATGTAAAAGAACGAGTATTGACTTAATTGACACATTTGAAATAAGTACACAATTTAATCACTGAGAATTGATATATAAGAAGTAGTTAACAATAAAAGTTTGAAGTGATTATATACAATCAAAAGTATGTTTTGGACAATCTATGTTATTTTTTCTCAGTATTGAAGGATATAGATTTGTTTAACTATATATCTAACATGAACTTAAAAAAGGCGGATAAAGGCAATTGATAATAATGACAAGCTTACAATATTACAGGGGTACTATTTGTTATGGTCAATGTGTCCTCCTGTCCGTCCATCTTCTCACATCTATTTATAAAATGATCAAAGTAATCTGTTGTAAATTATGAGTCATATAAGCCTGAAACTTCGAACAGATGTACCTTATACATGTAGCATGGTTCTCCTAAAGACTATAATGTACATGCCGAAATAGGGCATTGGTCCCAAGAAGATTTTTACTGAAGATGGAAACTGTTGATGGTTTACTGATGACACATTTTCTAATCCTCAGGATTGGCAAGCAAAATAATTTGTTTTACCATATTTCTTCAGCGAAACATAGAAAAGCACTGAAGAGTAGAACAAATGGATAATTTGTAGAAAACTTTTTTATTTTAGTACACTCCTAATAATGTATCAACTCTTTCAGATTCCAGTACCATTATAAAATGTGGCCAAGGAGGACAAGTGGAACTCAGCTTTGACTGAATGCAAAGGTAAGCATATATATATATCCTTATTATTAAACTGGCTAATCCGACACTTTTAGCAACAACACAGATCAGAATAGTTATACATGTATCGAAGATGTTATAACCAGGATACTCCACTTTTAAAAATTATTGTTACTTAGACTTAACCAGTAAAATGTTTTCATAACTATTGAATAGCATACACTATTTTCTTATTGCAGACACGAGAGAAAAACCTACAGTAACTATTGATAAAAAGATGGTTTTAATATTCCAGTAATTTAAAAGTTTTTTAATTTGTGACATTAAATTAACTTTGCCCAGTCGATAAGAACACAACCGAAAGCAAGGCTTGTTGTCTTGACATGGTTTACATCTTTATATTTTGCAAGTACATGCACTTTCGTGCGATTCCACCTACATACTGTAAAAGTTATGACTTTTGCTAAATTCTACGAGGTCAATATTTTGTTATGGGAGGATACTGCTGCAGAAACATGGACGATCATGGGAGTCTGTACCCACCCCCTATTTGTGTGGGAAAGAAATAGTTATTTGGGTATATAGAGAATCACATAGGCATGACTGGAACAGCCCCCTTCTTGTATGATACAATCCAGGTGCGGATCCAGAGGGGGTTTCAGGGGGTTGGAACCCCCCTTTTTTGGACGATCAATGCATTTGAATGGGGACATATAATTTGACCCCCTTTTTGTCCTAGGTTAGGAACCTCCCCCCTTTTTTAAAATGACTGGATCCGCCCCTGTAATCCGTTACTTATAGATTGTTACTCATAGAAAATTAGATTTACTTTTCAAAGTACCGGTATGACAAATTAAGAGACTTAAAAAAATCTTGATACACGAAAATAATTTATAAAAGGATTCAGTAAAGTCAATGATTTGTGTTAATTTTTTCATCATTTATATTGAAACCAGTTTTTGTATCATTGAATTTTACAATAGTGGTATTAATTTAAACTGTCTGTCATTGTAAAAGCATATTGTTATTTTATCTCAACCCTTTCCTTTCCAGTCAAAACCGTTAATGGTGGACATCAGTGTGCAGACTTTAACACCTTCACAACTTCAGACTGACTTAGGCATTGGGACATCTATGACTAACAGCAGCTACCTTCAGATGCCTGTAATCCCAGCACAATCATTGAATACAGCGTTTATAAGCTCACCAAAGAAAGACCAGGACACATCAGATGCATCCACACCTTCACCACCACCCAGTCCAGACAAAACAGACAGTGACTGTTCGTATGTTCCAAGTGACGAATCCCACGACTCCAATCAGTCAACCTCTCCAGACTGCCAACATATCACCACAGAGCCAAAGATCATTGCTTTCGAGAGCTGCTTGAAGGCACTTTTTTCAAAAAGTTGTATGCACAGAATGTGGGGAGCCTATATCTTCTGACCAGTCAACGATTTTCTATATAGGTACGGCCATGAAAGTCAAATTTCTGTGTATGAGAGGTCACCAATCATCTTGGGAGTCCCAACCGTTAGTCAATAGTAAACCTGCTGGTAATTTAATGGTCGCAACTGCTATCATCTTGTCTGGATAAACCTTCTCAAGGATTTCCCACTTTGCAGACATTCTATTCTTGAAGTTTATTGGACAAACACAGTACTATAGTATACAGAAGGATATAGCCATCCCAGCCATAGACCATTATTACAGCCTGCAACGAGAAGTTGTTCTTCAGCAACTTCAGGGTAAACAGCTTGTCCTTGGTGGAGATGGCCGTTGTGACAGTCCTGGCTACTCAGCAAAATATTGCACCTACACTTTCATGGACACACTAACAGGGGTCATTCCAGATTTCAGTTTAGTCCAGGTCAACGAGACAACATCGTCTACAGAGATGGAGTTGATAGGTTTTCAGCGCTCCCTTAGTAATATTGAAGATGCAAATCTTGCAGTTGATGTACTTGTAACAGACAGGCACGTGCAGATACGGAAGGCAATGATAACAGACCACAGCGATAAAAACCACCAGTTTGATGTATGGCACTTATCCAAGTCTGAAAAGAAGAAGATCCTCGTCATAAAACCAAAGAAGTTACCAACAGAAGTGAAACCATGGATTCCATCTATATGCAACCATGTCTGGTGGTGCTCCAGAGACCCTAAAGATAAGCTAGAAGAGACGTGGACCAGCTTGTTATACCACATTTCTAACAGACACACATTTCCAGGAAAGCTAGTAACCAAATGTGGACACCCCCCATTGAGCGCGGATGCTATAACTAAAAAGAAATGGTTACTTAAAGACAGTCCCGCCTACGAAGCCTCGGAGAAGGTGATCACCAACAAACTGATTCTGCGAGATATTCGTCACTTAGATCGGTTTTGCCACTGGATCGTTAGAGACATATCATTCTATGATGTTAAAATACTGCCCAAAACGCCTGGAATTTGACTACCCATACATGGTTGCCAGAACTCAGCTAGCTGTCGTAGACAACAATGCCAATATCGGAAGGAAGCAAAAGACTGGCGCCAATGGTATGCTGTCCTTCACGACTCGGTGTCCAAATAGCACTGGTAGATTGACCGCTCGTAACGTGTACGAAAAGAAAGAATATGACTTTAAGACAGATATCTGTCATCAAAAACCAACAGGAAGGAACCAAGAAGAAAACGTTACACCAACTGAAGTAACTCACGCTGCCGAGAAACATCAGCAAGGACCCTACACTATGCAAGGAGGAGTTGGTCGACAGATCTCGGGTTTTCTAGTTCAAATGACTTTGCCTGGACCTTATTGACAATTTGAAGCTTTGTCTACTTGTAATATGATCTCAACCTCATCTAAGTATAATTTTCCATTTTCCATTCTCAATTTTATGATGTATTTATTGGTAAAAAAAAGTCCTACTTTATACAAAATCGCATGTTTGTTTGAATAAATAAAGTGAGGTCGTTGAATAACCAAATAGAGAACGAACAGAGAATGAGCCGCGGAAGGGGTTATAGTCATGTTAACAAGGAGAAGATAGTGTAGAGAAAAAAAATCGAATAGAGAACAAAAGAGAATGAGTGTCGACCAGGTAAAATAGTCCTTGTAAAGGAGCGAAGATAAAGAGTGGCATAGTGAAAAAAAATGTTAGCTTGACAAAGTTATTGCTTGCTTTAGTATTTTTAGTTACTAGTATATAAATACACATCGTGTACCGGATAGATATTCTTGTGTTCTAACTTCATGTGCAAGTTGCTGCGTTGCAGGGTTAAAAATAATTATGTGTCATGAAATATATGTGTAAATCTATTTAAAAAAATGTTATATCGTCGTGTCATTGTGTTTCTTTGTTAAATTTATTTAGTTTGTTAATGATTGTGAAAACAGTGTTAAATCTGTTAATGAACTTCATACTCGTTTAGTTATTTAATTGTTACAATAAATGTATACTGGTGGCTGTAATATTAGTACGAGTATAGCAGGACAAAATTGCAGTAATTAAATTGGACAAAAATTGTTCGCACACATTGACAATTCATGGTCCGACATTCATGTAATATTTGCCAGTTGACTCTTATACTGCTTTAACTTCATCATCTGATTCATCGCGCTTCATACAAAATGTACTTCGGTCAACGCTTTTACACCCCAATAACTTTACAAAAAGAAGCATTCAATTCTTAAATACATATTCAATACGAGAATGAATGATACGTTTTTAAAATATTTGTGTATCTTTTTGAACCCAATACTAAAATATGATATTCAAGATTTCAGCTTTACATATGAACTGATAATCTACCTATGATCTTTTAATATTAAAGGTCTTGAACAATTGCACGTTGAACTGTGAATCAACACATGTCAATGTCAATATTACGTATCTTCTTATGAATATGAGGGAAATTTAACAGTACAAATTGTTATAATTATCGATTTGCGGTTGAAACTATTCACATTGCCGATTCATAATACATCTTAAAAATGTTTGAAGAATTTAACATCAATGTCGACTGAATAAATTGAAACCACATTGGTAACTTTTGTGTCTACATTCAATCGTTATTTTAAACTTTTCGGATACTAAAAGATGATATTAAAGATATTAGCTTAGATTTAGAGGTGATAATATACCTATAGCTCCTTAGCTATTTATATACAATGTAAACTATTTATGTAAATATTGCGTAAACAGTGAATTGTAAGTTAAAACTGCGGGACAACCACCAATAACAAATAAAACTCGCCCAATGAGTCTATAAACAATCAAAGCTTTAAACTATTTCACTGTGCATTGATATTATCAATTTGGATTCCTTGTTTAAAAAAAATGTAAATCTATCGGAAGGTTCTTGACAATTGTGTAAGTCTTTGTTGGCAATGCTAAGGTGTATACAATAATAAGTCTTGAATTTTTTCATCTATAAAATTGTCCTCATTAATTGCGGAATAATCAGTAGAGGTTTGTTGTCACCTTTTAATTGGGAAGGTACCTGAATATGTTAGTTCTTTTGTTTTTATTTTATTTCGGAAATCAGGAAAATGCTAAATGTTATCAAATACATGTTTAGACAACTGAATAGTAAATTATAAATGGACGGTACACGTCTAACATGCAGTCATTATGTAAATCCTTCGTAATACAAAAATATGATCTTCAAGATTTCATCTTAAAACAAGAGGCGAGACTATACCTGTGGTATCTTACCTGTTTATTTAATCTGTGGTTATTAAATAGTCGTGTTCCTAGTGTACATTGGTACTCTGAGGGACTAATATCGTCCCATGAGGCTTTAAACTATCCATTGAGTATTTATCTTGCCGATTCGTGATCTTTTATTTTTTATATTATGGAAAACATCACGGTCGAATTAATTTACAAACTACTTGCAAAGTAATTGTCACCACCGAGTATAAATAACTAATGGTGTTGGAATACTCAATTGAGACAATAAGGAAACGTAAGAAAGTGTCTTATCAAATGACAAGATATAGAAGATCAAAATATACATTCATCCCACTTCATACCGCATAGTGTTCAACATTTTAAAGATCAAATGTAGAAATAAGCTTTATTAATTCAACAATTTTAGGCATTGACTATTAACACCTCGACCGGTTTCTGTTGTGTTTTTTTTTATTCAGATTTAATTTAAATGTTGTAACAAATATCCTTATTTTTTTCAACTTTAACATTCTTTGTTTTGCCATTGAAACCAAATTTATTTTTTATTTCAGTCCTTGTCAGAATAGGTGTAAACGGTGACAATACCGGGTCATAATATTGGTTCGAGATTTGTCACTTAGGTTTGGAATTGACTTGCACATGTTGCAATAAGCCGTTCTATGTTCATGTTAAAGAAAATATATATTTTAAAGAAAAAGAACAGAACAGCAAAGTCAATGCAGAAACAAGAAGGCTACTTGATCATAAACATATACATATTTTGAAAACGTGAATAAATAATGTTTTAAAATATTTGTCCGGTATTTTTTGGAACCCAGTACAAAAATATGATATTCAAGATTTTAGCTTACCAGAAGTGATAATCTACCTGTGGTCTCCTTACTGTTTATTTAATATTTTGTTATAAAAGAGTAGTGTTCCTGGTAAATTCACGTTGTTACTCTGAGGGACAACACATGGAAAACAAATGTCGTCTTATGATACTTTAAACTATTCAAATGTTAAATCAATAGATTTGCAGCTAATTATATTTCCAAAGCACCTGAGATCAACCCTAGATTTTGGTGGGGTTCGTGTTTTTTATTCTTTAGTTTTCTATGTTGTGTCATGTGTACTATTGTTTGTCTGTTTCCATTTTTAGCCATGTCGTTGTCATTTATTTTAAATTTATGAGTTTGACTGTCCCTCTTTCATTGTGTATTTGTCTTGTCGATTCGTGCAGATAATATTGTGCAAAAAACTTTGGGTTTGGAATTTACATGAACGAAGTCGTTCTTTGTTAAAAAAGTACATAATATGGAGAACAAAAGAACAGAAAGTGTGATTTGAAAAACAAGAAGGCTACTTGATATCATAAACAAATACATATTTGATACGTGAATAAATAATAAGTAGAAAAAAACCCAGATAGGTTAATGACGAAACAAAAAATCTACCTGATGTCATAAGCAAATACATGTTTAATACGTGAATGAATGATGTTTTAAAATATTTGTTTCTGTATCTTTTGGATTACCCAATTAAAAAGGGCAACAATAGTATTGTAATAGAATTTTGCAATTTATTTGTTTCATATAGATTATTGATTAATTTATGCATGGTCATTTGTTACAGTTATTTATTGACTTTTATGTATAAAGTGAAAAGTAAATATCAGCGGTTACTTTAAATTATCTTATGACAAATATAATATCTAATATCATGTTGTCAGAATGACCTCTATTCATTTATAACATTGAGGTTATGCAATTTTTATCTGCAGTATATTAATCTTACCCCTCAATTGTGCTGTAAGGCAATTCAATTAAAGTATTCAACATACAAAAATATCAACACAATAGAATGGTGAGGACCCAGTAAAGACCATGTTCTCAAGGTAGTCCACAAAAGGAAAAGCACCGATAAACTATCAACAACTTGACACAGCTTTTTGACAACTAGACTCTAGATCAAGAGGAAACCGGCATCTTCAATAAAAATAAAGATTTCACTAAAAAAAATAGCGATGATACCACCATACTATTTGTAGAACAGTCACTTACATACAATTCATCGCCAGTTTCGCCAGTGTTTTACCATCCCTACATTCCAGCCTGAAAGAAATCCACACTTCCGGTCTCCAATCAAACCAATTCGGTCATCCAATATTGAAAGACCCAAATACCAGCTGTAGAACGCCGAAGCCAACATTGAACTCATTTTTCAGCTTTATACCAAACATTGTCACCAACATCATTCCCATAAACAACTTTACAACCAGCGGTACCACCAACAAATTTAATTGCCGCCGGAACAACTGGTAATCCCATTTCAACTTCTGCGCTAGTTTAGTTTCGTTGATACCTGCCTCGACAAAGCCAGTGCAAATTGCAACGACTTCAACTGTTAACTAGAACGCCGAAGCCAACATTGAACTCATTTTTCAGCTTTATACCAAACATTGTCACCAACATCATTATAAATAAGAAATATATAATAAATAATGTTTTAAAATATTTGTCCGGTATCTTTTGAAACCCAATAAAAAAATATGACTTTCAAGATTTCAGCTTACCAGAAGTGATAATCTACCTGTGGTCTCTTGTCCGTGTATTTTAATCTTTGGTTATTAAAAATGTGTGTTCCTAGTAAAGTCCACGTTGGTACTCTTCAAACCAGATCTTGTTCTAGAAGAAAATCAGGAATCTTGAGTCAATGGTGACAATACCTGGTCATACTATTGACACAAGATTTGTGCTGTACACTTTGTTTGAAATTGGCATAAAAGAAGCCGTTCTTTGTTAAAAAGTATATAATATGGTGGGCAAAACAGAAAGGTTAACGAAAAAACAAGAAGGGCTACTTAATATAAGTAAATACATAATAAATATCAGAATGAATAATAAGTTTTTTAAAATATTTGTCTGGTATCTTGAGAACTGCAACTAAAGTATGAATACTAAAATATGATATTCAAGATTTCAGCTGAACTCAATAAGTGTTAATCTACATGTGATCTTATCTTGTTTAAACAATCCTTCTTGATATAAGTGATCCTTGTCAGTTGCATGTTGAACCTCTGCGAATCAATAGAGGACGCCAATAATAAAAGCCCTTCACATGAGGAAACTTTACAGTACAAACTGAAATAATTATCGCAGTTGAAACTATTTACATTGCCGGATCATAATACATCTTAAAATGTCTGCAGAAAATAACATCAATATCAACTGAAACTTAAATACCTTGATTTAGACTTCGTGTGATAATGTGTCACACAGAAGTCACTAATCAATCAACCAATTAATTTTCTTCACTTTAAATTTCCATTTAAAATCATCAGACAACCTTTCTGCTAGCAATACAAAATATGATATTCAAGAATTCAGCTTAACACATTAACTGATAATCTACCTGTGATCCTGTGATCTTATCTTGTTTTGTATAACTCCTTTTAATATAAATGTTCCTGGATAATTATATTATTGTGTAAAGCCAGTCAAGGTCGTTAAACACTTCCATATATATATATATATTATTGTGAAAAGTCAGAGTCAAAACATAGTATAAACATTTTTTTTTTCAATTGGAAGATTGTCAGTTTGGTGATTTTTTTTTTTTCTCTAATATCCAAGCTCATTCTCAAATAATGTTATATATAATATTAAAAACAACTAACTGTCAGTCTGTTGAACATATATACCGGAATTATATTTACAAATACCTATAAAAGTTCAATAAATATAATCCTACACTACATTGAGCGCAAAGTCAAACCACATTGAGCGAAATCACATCGATCTGAAAGGGGCTCCCACTTTCTCCTCGGAGAGATCAGACAGTTCGTTTTTTACCGGGAAAATCTGTTCATATTTCCCAGACTACTGTGAACAAAAGGCTGTTTGCAATATACTAATTAAGTTCAATACTAGACTTGAAAAACAAGTATTGCTGTATTCTCATTTAAGTGTATCAAGTTAAGAATACATGGTGATTCTTGACAAAAAAACACCCTCAACTACAAGACTTACCTATTATATGTATTTTTTAGTGGAAGAAGACGTCAAGTCTTCTGAAGACTTAAGGGGCCGACCCTTGGCATTGAGTCTCCGTATGCCGCATTCATTTCGTGTATTACAATTTCAAAACAACTTAAGATTCCTGACACCGATTTTTACACATGATTAGGCATCTGAATCATTTAATTTGTAAATTATGATTGTAAAACAATCACTATCGTAAATATGACCCTTTTATTTATGTAAGTTATTAGATTTCATCTCATCCACATCATGAACGTTATTTGTTTACTTGTAACAGGATGTTTTAACTGTAGATATTTGTATTACGCATGCGTGAATTTGGTATCGGGACAACTCGCCCTGTTTACAAGTTCGCCCTTGAAGTTACGAATTTGCAATCCTGCAGACAAGAAGATTTTGTTTTTATATAAATAAAAAGGGTATATAAAGTGTTGTCTTTATTCATGGTTTTCCTTTGTCATGTGAATTAGATGCCCTTCGTAACATACATGTGAACCTCCCGACGGGAGTACAAAACTCTCGTGTTCAGGGGTCTCCTCCCGTCCTCCCGTTTAGGAGAAAAAACTCCCGTGTATGAAATATTTCATGAATGAAAATTTTCAGACGCCATATTTGATCATTTCTTACTACTGTACGGGTGTAATTGACACCTGTGTTAAATTTTACCTGAACGTTAAAGAAGATGTATAATTATATGGCTTCACGTGAAAGCTTGGGTGTCAAACATACTGGTAATCAACGATGTTTACCTCCGGCTAACTACCATTCTGTTATCAAAACGATGTGTATTGGGAATATTGAAATATTTTTTGTTACTTCCCTTTGTTTTAGCCTGTTTTCAGTTATTTTGCTTTTAAAAATGTAAATTGTAAAGACTATAAATGATTAATATTTTAATCAAATAATCATAAAATGATGTTGATTAAATGAATTTAAATGATTTTGGACAAATAAAAAAATTAAAATTTATAAATTATTTTAGCAATCTAGACCTCCTTTCAAGGATTACATTGAAGTTTATATGATAAATTTGTTTCTTATTGAGTAGAAGTCAACATATAATATGTGCAACTAGACTAATAAAAGGATAAAGATAAAAAAAGACTAAAAAAAGGTCTAGTAGTTAGATTAATTCCTAGTTAAATCTTGAAATTTAAATTTGTAAATGTTAGTATATATTAGATTTTATTGTGTAAGCTAAGAAATAGCAAGACATTTTACACTGTTTTTAAGTCTTTTTAAGCTTTCTACAAATATAACTTTCATAATGCTTAAAATCCATGCAGTACTAGTGTTAGTGTATGTTATTTTTTTAATTAATTTACGATGTTGCAAATATACATGTGGAGCTTATTTCTTTCTTATTTGTCTAAACATTTACAAATGATAGGGAGATGGAGACATGAACAAAAATATATACAGATAAGATATATAAATATAATGATTCATTTGCAAGCAGTGAACAATCATTTGTCAAAAACAAAACAAGAAACAGATTCTTCTTATTATTTTATTTTATTCAAATAGAGAGGCAATAAGGGAACTATAAACATTACAATTTGATGGAAATTTGAAGAAAAAACACAATTTCTACATCATTTGGTTAAATTTACGACAAAATTTGTGTCGATAAAAAAACATGATGTTTTGACCATTCAGTACTTAATAGATGCATAGTTCTTGGGGAAAAGTTTCATCAAATAATATGAATATAAATGACTTTTTTGTGCTCATTTTTTACAGTGGGTTGTGATGATCTTCCAGTTAGGTTACCCTCATTTGGAGTGTTGTTCCCAACCTGTTAAAGGTCCATCTTTGTGCATTATTCAAAATTGGAAATTTCAACAAGCATCTAATATTCTTAATCTGGAAAATAAACCCTGGTCTGCTAGCTTCATGTATATTTTTTCTACCGATTTCATATATAACTAGAATCATGCAAACAGACTTAAGGAAAAGGCATGCAAGTTCATCATACAAATATGACACTTTTTCTAGACAATCCAGATCTTGCAAAATACGTCGCTAAAAATTGTAACCTTTAAAATTGTTGTTGTGCAGTCAAAAGTTGGCGGGTATGTAACAAGTCTTACTATTTTTATGCTCCATTTATGGGCAATATGTTTTCTAGTCTGTCTGTCCGTCCTGCTTTTGGTTATAAAGTTTATGATCTTCTTAATTTTACTGCCAAATTAAAGATTTTACCTAATTTTCATAGTCAACTGAACATAGAAAATGATTGTATGGATGGGAAATCCATGTACTTATGACCTTTTCTTGTTTAAAGAAAAAAATACATTTTAACAATAATGGAACAAAGCAGCCTGGGTAAGTGGGGCTGCTTTTATGGTAATTCAAGTTACTTTTTATTCACCTTCTTCCACTTCAGAGCTATCAGCTCTTTGATTACTTGTTCTCGTCCTGAACATGTATCAAATATTTGCCACTGGACGTTAATCAACCAACAATCATTCATGATTAAGAACATATTTAAACACTTCGTTTTTCAACGGTGGGAAAATTGGTCTCTCCATTTCTAATGTTTTCGAATTAGAAATAAATTTTCTAGAAACTTAGAAATTAGAAACTATGACCACCAATTCAATGACGTGTATTATAAGTAAAAATCATGAACTTTTCATGGATACCGTTGTGAAAAAAGGATTGTGCTAGTTTTGATGATAAACGTTACTGGAAGAACCCAATTGATAGCTATGCCTATGGACATTATAAGATAGACACATATTAGTGATAGTATTATTAAATATTTAAAAAAAAAAATAACCGCCTCAGTCTGTTTCAACTTTGCATACAAATGTATATGTCCATAATGAAATTTATAAATGTTATTCCTATAAACACCACACTGAATGAAAGTCACACCACATTTAGCATCATTACATTGCTTTAAAAAAATGCTCCAATCTCCTCCTCAGAGAGATCATATAAATTGTTTTTAACAGGAGAAATTTGTTCATATTTTGCAGTCTTGCTAGGCCACTGTGGGTGTAATTCTTCCCGTCTCTTTGTGGCCACCCTAACCGGAATCACACTTCCTTTACTTTACTCCATATGTGGTCTGTTATAGTTTGAAGTGGAGTGGTAGTTGGCGTATCGTTTTCAAAAATTATCGTCAAAGGTGTCTGCAATAATAAAAATGAAATATTTAAATAAATAAACCAGAGATGAAATACTTTCAGTATTGCTTATCTTTTTTTTAAAGAACAAAAGGTTGTTTGCAAGTTCAATTCTTAATGGTCATGTGGTCTCTTGTGATGAGTTATCTTATTAACAATCATACCACATCTTCGTTTAAAGTTATTCAATTGTTGCATGAAATTAGTTAAAATAAAAGGCAAATGTGAACACCGATATCTCCCCTAACAAAAGCGAGGTAGGTAGATAGATAAACGGTAATAGACAATACTTAAAACCTTCCTGTTGTTTATGGTAAGCGCATACAAAAAGAGAAAAAAAAAACCACCTCAAAGGGTATAATCTTTAATTTCCTCGGTTTTTAAAGAAAATTCCTACATGTGAACCTCGTTTAAAAACAAAAAGAAAAAAAATAGTATGCCGTTAGGGACTCTAGGTGCCCCTCAGTGTAAACAGATCATCCAGGTCGTCCAGCCCTAAATTCAGCTTCATAGATCCATTTGACGCAGCTTAGTCTAAATAAAAGAGTTCTCTAGCGGAATTTTCATAGGTTAGCAATTTCCCTCTCCCCAATTGAGTTTTGTATTCCCTCTACCAGTGGAAGTAACAATTTGACTAAATTGAACATTTTCGGCTGCCATTATAACACTTTCTAGACAAAGGTTAGAAGTACTGACTTGAAAACGAAAAATACGCACTATTATACTATTGAAAAACAAGTATTGCTTTGTTTGCATTTAAGTATATCAAGTTTAGAATACATAATGATTCTTGAGAAGAAAAAAAACACCCTCTATTGCAAGAATTACCTATTGCATGTATTTGTATTGTTAATTTGTTCTCAACCTGAACATGTATGCAATAGTTGCCACTGGACGTTAAGCAACCAGCAATCAATCATGATTCTTGAACATATTTAAACTCTACATTAATAAATGTATACTTACGAAAGGTGTTGGTGGTGGTGGCGGTGCATAAACCGGCGCTACATTTTCTGTAGGCACAACCTGCTCCTGTGGCTGGGAGAGCGGCTAAAACATGACAAATAATATAAAACTCAAACTCAAATGTTCATAATTTTGTACATAAATTAGGTTGTTATCTTTTTTCTCCCCTCGGATGTTTGTTTTTCATTCATCATTTTAAAGCTATTTATAGCTGACTATGAGGTATGGGTTTTGCTAATTGTTGATTGTCGCAAGGTGATCAAAAGTTGACAATTTCTGTATCATTTGGTCTCTAACGAAGAGTTATCTTATTGACGATCATACCACATCTTCGTTTAATGTTATTCAATTGTTGCATTAAATTAGTTAAAATAAAAGGCAAATGTGAACACCGATATCTCCCCTTACCAAAGCGAGGAAGATAAATAAACAGAAAGATAAACGGTAATAGACAATACTTAACCCTTTCCTGTTGTTTATGGTTAGCACATACAAACAGATAAAAAAAAACACCTCAAAGGGTATAATCTTTAATTTCCTCGGTTTTTAAAGAAAACTCTTACATGCGACCCGCGTGTAAAAACAAAAAGAAAGAAAATAGTCTTACCTGTGGAAAGTATGCCGTTGGGGACTCTAGGTGCCCCTTCAGTGTAAACAGATCATCCAGCTCATCTGGTCCTAAATTCAGCTGCATAGATCCATTTAACGTCGTCAAGTCTAAATATAAGAGTCCTCTAGCGGACTTTTGAAAGGAAAGCACTTTCCCTCTCCCGAATTGAGTTTTGTATTCCGTCCTACCAGTGGAAGTAAAAATTTGACTAAATTGCACATTTTCGGCTGCCATTATAACACTTAATCGTAAATAGATTTCTAGACTAAGTTTAGAAGTACTGACTTGAAAACGATAAATACGCACTTTTATACTTATTTCATTTTTCTAGCTAATATTATCAAAACCAAAGTCACACCACATTGAGCATCATTACATTACTTGAAAAAATGCTTCCATCTCCTCGTCAGAGAGATCATATAAATTGTTTTTAACAGGAGAAATTTGTTCATAGTTTGCGTTCTTGCTAGGCCACTGTGGGTGTCATTCTTCCCGTCTCTTTGTGGCCACCCTCACCGGAATCACACTTCCTTTACTCCATATCGGGTCTGTTATAGTTTGAAGTGGAGTGGAAGTTGGCGTCTTGTTTTCATAAATCATCGTCAAAGGTGTCTGCAAGAATAAAAATAAATATTTAAATAAATAAACCAAGGAGAAATGAAATAATTTCAGTGTTGCTTATCTTTTTTTTTAAAGAAAGTTCAATTCTATACTTAAAAAACAAGTATTGCTTTGTTTGCATTTAAGTATATCAAGTTAAGAATACATGGTGATTTTTTAGAAGAAAAAAACACCCTCTATTGCAAGACTTACCTATTGCATGTGTTGTTAACTTGTTCTCACCCTGAACATGTATGAAACATTTGCCACTGGACGTTACGCAACCAGCAATCAATCATGATTCTTGAACATTTTTAAAGGGAAATCACACTATTGTTTATACGCATCGCTCTCGGCGCCGCCATAGTGTCGTAACTGTATTATGACGTCGCCGTTTTCGATTCCGTCGTAAAGGTTGCTTATTTATGAAAAAGCGAACGCTCGAAGGCATGTTCCACTAAACTTTCGGCAGGAGACATGATAATGGACATATCCTATTTTTTACAACTGATATGTTGTTCTAGCGAGTTTCTAGATTGTATTGGGGTTTACCTGCGGAATACAAAATAATGGGCAAATACTGCAGAATAAAAGACAAAAAAAAAAGATTGAATGATGTCAGAGGTGCTAACATATAAAGAATAAAAAATATTGGAAACACGAAATAAACATTAATAAATGAATGACCCACTGTCCAGACCAATATGATAAGAAAAGGATCTACCAATACAAAACACATAAATATCTTGCATAATCAGCACTATTCGAAATCAAAATAAAACTGAAACTCGAACTTAATAGCACACACTGATCACCAAGCCATTTCGTTAAAAATAAGACAAAATCACCATGGCAGGGGAAGAGGTTTCTTTAAAATGAATAATAGTATTTTAATAGATGATAATTATAACAAGAGGCTCTCAAAAGCCTGAATCGCTCACCTTAATTCTTCTTTTGGTTAAATCTCTCATCAATGATTATTTTGGCTTTTCAATTTATTTAAATGTTTTTTGGATCGTCCTATTTTCTTCAAAAGCCAAAAAAAATAATCATTTTCTCCTATGTTCTATTTTAGCCATAGTAGCTATGTTTCTTGACATACAAGGAAATAAAATATAAAATTTATACTAAATACTCTGAAACTCATTTAGCCTAAGTTTGGCTAAAATTGATACAGCAGTTTCAAAGGAGAAGATTTTTTAAAGTAAGTCAACATGATGAACAAATTGCGAAAAAAGTCCTTAAAGGGCAATAACTCCTTAAGGGGTCAATTGACAATTTTGGTCAAATTGACTTAATTGAAGATCTTACTTTGCTGAACATCATTGCTGTTTACAGTTTATTTCTATCTATAATTATATTCAAGATAATAAACAAAAACAGCAAAATACAATTTACAAACTAGATACCCTAAGGAACATTCAGTTAAAGTTTGGAAGTATTTGGCCCAGTAGTTTCAGAGGAGAAGAATTTTGTAAAAGATTTTTAAGATTTACGAAAAATGGTTATAAATTGACTATTAAGGGCAATAACTCCTAAAGGGGTCAACTGACCATTTCCGTCATTTTACTTATTTGTAAATCTTACTTTGCTGAACATTATTGCTGTTTACAGTTTATCTCTATCTATAATAATATTCAAGATAATAACCAAAAACAGCAAAATTTCCTTAAAATTATCAATTCAGGGGCAGCAACCCAACAACAGGTTGTCTGATTCATCTGAAAATTTCAGGGCAGATACATTGTAGATCTTGACCTGATAAACGCTATAACTCCAGTTCAGATTTGCTCTAAATGCTTTGGTTTTTGAGTTATAAGCCAAAAACTGCATTTGACCCCTATGTTCTATTTTTAGCAATGGCGACCATGTTTGTTGATAGATCATAATTTCGGATACAATTTACAAACTAGATACCCTAAGGAACATTCAGTTAAAGTTTGAAAGTATTTTGCCCAGTAGTTTCAGAGGAGAAGATTTTTGTAAAAGATTACTAAGATTTACGAAAAATGGTTAAAAATTGACTATAAAGGGCAATAACTCCTAAAGGGGTCAACTGACCATTTCCGTCATTTTACTTATTTGTAAATCTTACTTTGCTGAACATTATTCCTGTTTACAGTTTTTCTTCATTCTTCATTATATTTCCATGCATACACAAGTCATACCACCAAATCCATTGTTTACAGACCTCATAAGGTAAACAGACATATTTAACTGTCTGCTTTAGCAAAAATTCGTGTAAATATGGCCTGATGGGTCGTTTTGAATTCAAGTACAGTCGACAAACACGTGGTAGATTGTTTATGTTTGACAGTTTGCTTTACCTTAATTGCACGTCGATGTTACTATATACTTAGCAATAACCTTTATCGTGTTATACTTTCAAGAGTTATATAATACATCTTGTCTAAGAAACAGGTCTAGCGAGGTGCAGGGACTTCCTTTACCAGGTCTTTAAATAGTGAGGGTGTAATAGGATGTTTACAAATTACCATATTTACATTACAGCATTTTTTTTTTGCATTTGATATATTTCATATACATGTACATTTTATGTACACAAAGAACAATAGAGTAAATAAACATGCATGGATTTAAGACATTTAATTCCCACTCTAGGTATAAAATTTTATACTCATTATAGGTTGGAACAAATAGAGCAGATTGCAATTATTAAATGTCTAAAATCCTGATTGATGGGGCCAAATCCTCAACATATTTTTTTCTATAAAGTATACAACAGCTCCTCCAAGGATTAGTAAGGGAATACTTTACATATAGTCCAATGGCTAAGTCCTGTCTTTTTTGTCTCTGATATTTCCTTATTTATATTATCATTTTTATTATTCTCTTGTACATGTAGTAAGACAAAAGCTATTGGTACTCTTATTTTCCTCATTTGCCTGAAAACAATGGAATGTATTCATTGTTGATGTCAGGGATGGGGTAATTGAAAATGTAATGGTAATTAAGTGTAATGCATTACAATTTTCCATGTAATTGAATGTAATGTGTAATTGAGCATTTTTTTAATTACATGTAATGGTAATTTAATTAATTACATTGAAAAAAGCATGTAATGCTCAATTACTTTTGAATTACATTTCAATAACATATACTTTTATGGTGTTAAAGATAAGGATTTGTGTTTAATAATATAAATTGTAAAATAAAATAATACTTGTTTTTCAAATATTGATATCACATACTTTTTTAATATATGAAGTCTATAATTTTTACTGAAGTTACAATGTATATTAATATTTATTTGACCTACAGATGGTTTTTTTTAATAATTATTAAATCAAAAAAAATGTGAGAATCATATATTAGTGTTCAGTTTTTAAGAAAGATCTTTTAACTAAATAGATTGATAAGTAATTAATCACCTTGTTAAACAAAAACAAAAAACAAAGTGTCACTGTGAAAAATCATTCATTTAGAATTTAAAATCACTGCACACAATCATTTTAGTATACACAAAAGGATTATAGAAATAAAAACAAACAGCAATTAATCAGATTAAAATGTTCAGGGGCAATGCCACTGTTACATGTGTTATTATCTGAATAGACATTATACATACATTATTTGTACTAAAAATTATTTTCAATATTGTGACAAGCACACTTTTTGATATTTTTAATGTAAAAAAAATAATTTATGATTTATGTATAATATCTTTATTTATATTATGTTTAATTTAAAAGACTTCATTTCTGAGATGTCAAAATATCCCTAGATGTATTGGCAAGTTAATAGGAACCAATTCCCCCTTCTTTCAATATGATGATCTTCTGATCATAGAACTTCCAGGTTCTGATCAAGCAATATCTGCCGCATTAGCTCCTGTTGAAAAGCTATTTAGAATTGATGTCAACTGTATTTAGAACAGTGCTCCATTCTTATTGTCTCCATGTCTGTTAGAGCATTGGAGAATTATTTATCAGTAAAAAAAGAATTAATATTTACAGCAATTTGCTGTTCTGGAAAAATAGTTCAGGCTTCTAAGAATTACTGTCCTGATTTAAACTGGACATATTTAAAAGAAGTATGTATTGGTATGCTTAAAGTTTGAACTGCAATCACATTTGTATTGTACTAGATAACAATGTATTATTTTAGTGTCTTTAATATCTGTCTTGACTATTTCCAGACACTTGTTCAATATATTATCAATATGAGCAAATATGTTAATTGACTAAACTGTTGGTTCATCACAAAAAAACAATGTGCAACCAAATATTAGCTATGCTTGTGTTGTTTTAAAATATAATAAAAGTAGACATAATGTTCCCTGGTTGGAAGGATGTCTAGAAAAGTCAGATAGACCTGGACTTAAATTCACTAGTCTGATTCTAATTTATTTTATTTGCAACAATCATCCACGTGCAATTCTATGCTCCATAAATATCAATGTGCAATCAATAAATAGTTATGATTTAATTTTATGTAAGATATCAAATCTGTATTTTATTAGAATGAATGAAACTTACAGATTCTAAATCATGCATGTTGTTCTAGTTCCTATGTTTCCTGTATGAAACATGTCAACATTAATCAAATAGACTTGGACAAAATCCCTATTCTATTTTTTAAATTCTATAGTGATCCATTGAGCACGTTTTATTTTCAATAAATATGGTTCATGTTCCCTGAATGGAAGGTTAACCAAATAAACATCATCAGTTGTGGGCAAAATCCCTATTCTGATTGTGAGGTATTTATCAACTGTTAAAACAGTATCACTGTTGGTCTACGCTCCCTGTATGGAACGTTTTCCAAATAAAACAATCAGAAATGGGCAGATTCCCTTTTCTGATTGAAATTTATTGAACCAATTGAGGTTCTAGTCACAATAGGTGTATACGCTCCCATACGGACGTTTTCCACATTACAATAATCAGATCTGGTCAAAATACCTATTCTGATTTTAATATAGTTATGTGTTTACACAGTCTCGTGTACCAGGTGTACACGTAACAGACTGCAAATTGTAAACAATCGACTGAACCAATTGAGGTTCTAGTGACAATAGTGGTATACGCTCCCATACGGACGTTTTCCACATGAAAAACAATCAGATCTGGTCAAAATTCCTATTCTGATTTTAATATAGTGATGTGTTTACACAGTCTCGTGTACAGACTGCAAATTGTAAACAATCGACTTTATCCAAACTTTACACTCGACCCGTTTCGTAGCATTGCTCTAATGTAGTGAAAATCCGGTCACCTGAGCGTGAAAAAAGAAATAAACATCCGTTTAAATATATATCTTTTTAAAACGTAGCACTCACGTAACATGTTCGATTTTGACAGCTAAATTCTGCCAAAAGGGTGTTTGAGTAATATACAATAAGTCCAAGTTCAGAATTTTCTTCTTTGGAAATGTTCAATAACCTGTAAGTACTTGAAAAAAATGTCATATTCAACCTTTCCATGACTATTTTAATGTTACAACAGTAGAGGAACATGGAATATTGAAAATTTACTGAAGAAATCGTCGAAATATATCTGCAATCATTAATTTTACTCGAATTTACTGTTGTGAACTTGCAATATCCTACGATGCGCGTACCGAGTTATCTCCCTTTGATCTCCGCTTCGCAACGAATAATCTGACACAAATGCGTATCCGGGGTATTTGTGATCTGATATAGTAAAATTAGAAGCAAAAAATGGTTTTACTTCATATTTTATACCCCTCAACACGTTATCAAACCTATTTGAGGAATTATAAAGGATTTTCCGTGGACCTACGCAAATTTTCAGAAAAAAAGTTTCACTTCACTCGTGAATTTATAACATTTTAACAACACTTTTTAATGATAATTATATAAAATAAGGAAGCTTATTCAATCTAGAATTGAACTCTTTGTTTTTTATTAATGTACGAGTACAAATAAGACAATACGAGTCCAAAAACCACGAGGCGTGCACGTTTACCAAAAAAAAATCCTTTTATCACGTGACCAATGTCTTGACCTTAGAAGCCATTAAATCGTTTGCCGTTCAACCGTGTTAAATTACCATCAGAAGGTCATCAAGGTTTGATACACATAATAGGCTTATTTTTTTTAGTATTCTATAGCGCATTCAAGTTATCGTTAAAGAAACACAACAGTTAATTTCCTTAAATTTTAAACTTACCAAATAAGTTAAGAATATTCCAACATACAAGAATGAATAAAATACACGTGTTCCAGATGCATAATAAACATCTATACCACGTGATACACAATTAAAATAAGTAGAAACCGTAAACAGAGAGAACGTATGTTTTCCGGATTTTATTGCTATGATTTTATTGCGGATTTTGTAAACTATACAGATTGTAATAATTTATTAACCACTTTTGAAACTTATAATAAGTTTATCTTGTGAATCCCCTGGTTCATTTGATAATTCACACACAGGGATAAACCTATCTGGGATAGTTGTACCTTTTAGGGTATTTGTTAACAACCAATAGTGCAATAAACTGAATAATTATTTAAAAAAAAAAAAAAATCTGTTTATGGCTTAATGGAACAATGTACAGAATTAACTGTCTGAATAATTTTTTACATGTTATTTCAAAAGTATAAAAAAGATATGTGTCAAGTTAAAGTTGCATGTGTTAAAAACTAGGAGAGGGAAATGCCACACGATATATATGTATGATTAATAAGTTAGACAGTTCGAGGAATACAGCTCTCTGTCCTGCTCTTTAGCGCTAAGTAGAGAACCTTCCTGTGTCTTTGAATTCAACGAAGTTTAAACCCCAAAGAAAACTATAATTGGCTCTTGCATTTATTCTTTAACACCGGAAGTAAATATTCTAGGCAGGAACAGAAAAGAAACGTCAACGGCTTACTATAAACATTGAAGTCCTTGACTCAAAATGATCCTTACTTCGTAAGCAAATAGATATAAAGCATACTCTGTAGGTATATTTTAGCAAATACTTCTTGTGTAGTTTTGAATTGCAACTAGTAAAATAACATTTCAGTTAGTAGCTAAAAGTAAAACGTTCGCATTTTGTTCATTTGCAAGTAACAGAAACTATCAGTAATAACATAATATCATATATTAAACTGCCAAAATACAAAAATGACTTTTAATCATTACTTTAGAACCACCAGTGGACATAAAAAAACAAAAGAGGGGCAAAAGATACCAGAGAGACATTAAAATTCATAAATCCAAAATAAACTGACACCGCCATGGCTTAAAAAGAAAAAAAGACAAACAGACACCCAAAAGTAAGACTCCACAACATAGAAAACTTAAAACTAAGCAAAACCAACTCCATCAAAAACTGCGGGTGATTTTAGGTGCTCCGAAAGGGTGATCACATTCTGCAGCACATGTGAATCCGGTCGTGTTTCTTATGTAGGTACGAAACCAGTAACACGTCTTATTCGGTACATTCATGAAAAGGGGACGGGATAGTAGTTAGGACGTTTGGAACATCGTCATTAAAACAGATATTCCATAACGGTTAACCAACTCGTGATGGCATCTGTAACGTTTACGAAAGGATGATTTTAACTTCACCATTTGGGACTCTTGGTTTAATAAGATCATTCCAAAAGTTGTGCCAAATACGGCTAAGGTTATTTATGCCTATCAAAGCCTAATATTTGAAAGCCAAGCCGAAACAGTTGAACAGCTGACAAAAAGGAAATAAACAAAAAAGCCAATTCCAGCCTAGTACAACTTTGCTAGAGGTAATTTAAAGCTTAGTTTATGATAATTTCAAAAGATGTCTGAAATAAATATTGCTGCATAATGGTAGTCTAAAGGGGATGTACTTGACTTATATGGATTTAACACGGAATATTGTTTGTTCACAATGGCATGAGATACAACTTTGCATTATGTTGGATTGTTAGGTTCTGATCAAGCAATATCTGCCGCATTAGCTCCTGTTGAAAAGCTATTTAGAATTGATGTCAACTGTATTTAGAACAGTGCTCCATTCTTATTGTCTCCATGTCTGTTAGAGCATTGGAGAATTATTTATCAGTAAAAAAATAATTAATATTTACAGCAATTTGCTGTTCTGGAAAAATATTTCAGGCTTCTAAGAATTACTGTCCTGATTTAAACTGGACATATTTAAAAGAAGTATGTATTGGTATGCTTAAAGTTTGAACTGCAATCACATTTGTATTGTACTAGATAACAATGTATTATTTTAGTGTCTTTAATATCTGTCTTGACTATTTCCAGACACTTGTTCAATATATTATCAATATGAGCAAATATGTTAATTGACTTAACTGTTGGTTCATCACAAAAAACAATGTGCAACCAAATATTAGCTATGCTTGTGTTGTTTTAAAATATAATAAAAGTAGACATAATGTTCCCTGGTTGGAAGGATGTCTAGAAAAGTCAGATAGACCTGGACTTAAATTCACTAGTCTGATTCTAAATTATTTTATTTGCAACAATCATCCACGTGCAATTCTATGCTCCATAAATATCAATGTGCAATCAATAAATAGTTATGATTTAATTTTATGTAAGATATCAAATCTGTATTTTATTAGAATGAATGAAACATACAGATTCTAAATCATGCATGTTGTTCTAGTTCCTATGTTTCCTGTATGAAACATGTCAACATTAATCAAATAGACTTGGACAAAATCCCTATTCTATTTTTTAAATTCTATAGTGATCCATTGAGCACGTTTTATTTTCAATAAATATGGTTCATGTTCCCTGAATGGAAGGTTAACCAAATAAACATCATCAGTTGTGGGCAAAATCCCTATTCTGATTGTGATATATTTATCAACTGTTAAAACAGTATCACTGTTGGTCTACGCTCCCTGTATGGAACGTTTTCCAAATAAAACAATCAGAAATGGGCAGATTCCCTTTTCTGATTGAAATTTATTGAACCAATTGAGGTTCTAGTCACAATAGGTGTATACGCTCCCATACGGACGTTGTCCACATTACAATAATCAGATCTGGTCAAAATACCTATTCTGATTTTAATATAGTTATGTGTTTACACAGTCTCGTGTACCAGGTGTACACGTAACAGACTGCAAATTGTAAACAATCGACTGAACCAATTGAGGTTCTAGTGACAATAGTGGTATACGCTCCCATACGGACGTTTTCCACATGAAAAACAATCAGATCTGGTCAAAATTCCTATTCTGATTTTAATATAGTGATGTGTTTACACAGTCTCGTGTACAGACTGCAAATTGTAAACAATCGACTTTATCCAAACTTTACACCCGACCCGTTTCGTAGCATTGCTCTAATGTAGTGAAAATCCGGTCACCTGAGCGTGAAAAAAGAAATAAACATCCGTTTAAATATATATCTTTTTAAAACGTAGCACTCACGTAACATGTTCGATTTTGACAGCTAAATTCTGCCAAAAGGGTGTTTGAGTAATATACAATAAGTCCAAGTTCAGAATTTTCTTCTTTGGAAATGTTCAATAACCTGTAAGTACTTGAAAAAAATGTCATATTCAACCTTTCCATGACTATTTTAATGTTACAACAGTAGAGGAACATGGAATATTGAAAATTTACTGAAGAAATCGTCGAAATATATCTGCAATCATTAATTTTACTCGAATTTACTGTTGTGAACTTGCAATATCCTACGATGCGCGTACCGAGTTATCTCCCTTTGATCTCCGCTTCGCAACGAATAATCTGACACAAATGCGTATCCGGGGTATTTGTGATCTGATATAGTAAAATTATAAGCAAAAAATGGTTTTACTTCATATTTTATACCCCTCAACACGTTACCAAACCTATTTGAGGAATTATAAAGGATTTTCCGTGGACCTACGCAAATTTTCAGAAAAAAAGTTTCACTTCACTCGTGAATTTATAACATTTTAACAACACTTTTTAATGATTATTATATAAAATAAGGAAGCTTATTCAATCTAGAATTGAACTCTTTGTTTTTTATTAATGTACGAGTACAAATAAGACAATACGAGTCCAAAAACCACAAGGCGTGCACGTTTACCAAAAAAAAATCCTTTTATCACGTGACCAATGTCTTGACCTTAGAAGCCATTAAATCGTTTGCCGTTCAACCGTGTTAAATTACCATCAGAAGGTCATCAAGGTTTGATACACATAATAGGCTTATTTTTTTTAGTATTCTATAGCGCATTCAAGTTATCGTTAAAGAAACACACCAGTTAATTTCATTAAATTTTAAACTTACCAAATAAGTTAAGAATATTCCAACATACAAGAATGAATAAAATACACGTGTTCCAGATGCATAATAAACATCTATACCACGTGATACACTATTAAAATAAGTAGAAACCGTAAACAGAGAGAACGTATGTTTTCCGGATTTTATTGCTATGATTTTATTGCGGATTTTGTAAACTATACAGATTGTAATAATTTATTAACCACTCGTGAAGCTTATAATAAGTTTATCTTGTGAATCCCCTGGTTCATTTGATAATTCACACACAGGGATAAACCTATCTGGGATAGTTGTACCTTTTAGGGTATTTGTTAACAACCAAAAGTGCAATAAACTGAATAATTATTTAAAAAAAAAAAAAAAATCTGTTTATGGCTTAATGGAACAATGTACAGAATTAACTGTCTGAATAATTTTTTACATGTTATTTCAAAAGTATAAAAAAGATATGTGTCAAGTTAAAGTTGCATGTGTTAAAAACTAGGAGAGGGAAATGCCACACGATATATATGTATGATTAATAAGTTAGACAGTTCGAGGAATACAGCTCTCTGTCCTGCTCTTTAGCGCTAAGTAGAGAACCTTCCTGTGTCTTTGAATTCAACGAAGTTTAAACCCCAAAGAAAACTATAATTGGCTCTTGCATTTATTCTTTAACACCGGAAGTAAATATTCTAGGCAGGAACAGAAAAGAAACGTCAACGGCTTACTATAAACATTGAAGTCCTTGACTCAAAATGATCCTTACTTCGTAAGCAAATAGATATAAAGCATACTCTGTAGGTATATTTTAGCAAATACTTCTTGTGTAGTTTTGAATTGCAACTAGTAAAATAACATTTCAGTTAGTAGCTAAAAGTAAAACGTTCGCATTTTGTTCATTTGCAAGTAACAGAAACTATCAGTAATAACATAATATCATATATTAAACTGCCAAAATACAAAAATGACTTTTAATCATTACTTTAGAACCACCAGTGGACATAAAAAAACAAAAGAGGGGCAAAAGATACCAGAGAGACATTAAAATTCATAAATCCAAAATAAACTGACACCGCCATGGCTTAAAAAGAAAAAAAGACAAACAGACACCCAAAAGTTAGACTCCACAACATAGAAAACTTAAAACTAAGCAAAACCAACTCCATCAAAAACTGCGGGTGATTTTAGGTGCTCCGAAAGGGTGATCACATTCTGCAGCACATGTGAATCCGGTCGTGTTTCTTATGTAGGTACGAAACCAGTAACACGTCTTATTCGGTACATTCATGAAAAGGGGACGGGATAGTAGTTAGGACGTTTGGAACATCGTCATTAAAACAGATATTCCATAACGGTTAACCAACTCGTGATGGCATGTGTAACGTTTACGAAAGGATGATTTTAACTTCACCATTTGGGACTCTTGGTTTAATAAGATCATTCCAAAAGTTGTGCCAAATACGGCTAAGGTTATTTATGCCTATCAAAGCCTAATATTTGAAAGCCAAGCCGAAACAGTTGAACAGCTGACAAAAAGGAAATAAACAAAAAAGCCAATTCCAGCCTAGTACAACTTTGCTAGAGGTAATTTAAAGCTTAGTTTATGATAATTTCAAAAGATGTCTGAAATAAATATTGCTGCATAATGGTAGTCTAAAGGGGATGTACTTGACTTATATGGATTTAACACGGAATATTGTTTGTTCACAATGGCATGAGATACAACTTTGCATTATGTTGGATTGTTAGGGATGTTATTGATCAATTTTCTATCATGCTCAGGTCAGATAATATTTAACCAATTTTAATGTATATATATATTGTAAAACTAAATTAGTACATGTAAATTGTCATGATCATATGCATATTGTCAAATACTCGTATGGTCCAGAACACAGTAGACCTGCATTGTATATCTGTCCTGCTCTGGTGTCTATTATTTACAGAGGTGTTGTTATAACAGGTTTACCCACATAATTTCAGAATGACGAAAATTAAAACTGTGTACATTTTCACCATGACAGTTGATGTGCCAATAGACTTAAAGTCAGAATGTGTAGCGAATAGATGCTACATATATATATACAGGATGTTTGGCATATTTAACATTTACAAGGACTATGTCAGATAGTCATTTAAAAGATTAAAACTTCTTCAAATGACTTTAAAAAAATGTTAAATCGCTATTGCTGTTACAAAGGTCGGAAAACTGTTTTAGCATTTATTATACTAGTCAAGCGAACTATTAAAGGAATGTTATATAGTTTGCTTAGTTAATCTGTATAAAAAAACTTGTATTTTGCATGCAATACAAGTAAGTAGGAGCATTTGTGTTTATCTAGTTGTAAGGTGTTATACCACTTATTCTGGCAAAGTATTACATAATTTACAAAAAATACTTTCTACGTATGAATCTCATGTTCAAATTATTTCGGTAACTTTGGTATCAAATGATGGCTGTATAACTGGTGATCATTATTGAATACTCTTTGACCTATAATTTGTCTGTTTGTCAGATCTGCAGAAGCTGTTTTGGTTCATCTGAAATTCCAGGAATCAGTCATTTGTATATGCCGTTAAATGTAAGACTTTAATTAGTATAAGGCACCATAAAGAGTTGCTCTGACATGCAATGTTTGGTATTTCATTTGAAATTTAAAAATAACTCATCAGTTACGATCGAATCAACAAATGTTAAAAAGGCCGATTGCAGTACAAAGTCGAAGAACGTTTAGAACCTGCATACTATTTATAGTGTTGTATGTCCTTTATCAGTTCATATATAGATATAGGAAGCTGTGGTGTGAGTGCCAATGAGACAACTCTCCATCCAAATAACAATTTAAAAATTAAACCATTATAGGTTAAAGTACGGCCTTCAACACGGAGCCTTGGCTCACACCGAACAACAAGCTATAAAGGGCCCCCAAATTACTAGTGTAAAACCATTCAAACGGGAAAACCAACGGTCTAATCTATATAAACAAAACGAGAAACGAGAAACACGTATATATTACATAAACAAACGACAACTACTGTACATCAGATTCCTGACTTAGGACAGGTGCAAACATTTGCAGCGGGATTAAACGTTTTAATGGATCAAAACCGTCTCCCTTTTTCTGAAACAATAGCATAACATCACAACAAAGAAAAACTAACAATAAAATATCAATTGGCAGACTTAACTCAATCAAAAAACGTATGATTACACAATGAACGAATAAATTTGATCTGCGATATCTGAATACAAATGCACAGTTAATTAAATATTAGAGACAAACATTCATGACCAAAAGGCTAACAAATAAATTCAAACACACTGAGAAATATTTAACCAATCAATGTTCACTTTAGAAAAAAACCGTTTTTTTTATAATCTTGAAGTTTATACAAATGTTGTAAGAATAAGTGAAAAATTAAAGATATTACAAATAATCAAAGCTGGCATATGCCTATTTTCAACAATAAAACTGTTGGTAGGTGTAAATGAACAATCCGTTGTAAAAAAGAGTATATGTTAACGACACAATGAAACAATGTACAAAATAAACTGAATAATCATTACATGTAATTTCCAGATTATACATATATATAGATAAACGTCTAGTTTAAAGTGCCATGTTGATTTTCAAAAATATGCATATATTATCGACAACAAAATATAGCATGTGTTTTAATAACTAGACTATGGAAATACCAAATCATAGTTGTGTGGTAAATAATTAAGACCATTCAAGGACCACAGCTATTTGTGAAGTAAATAATTAAGACCATTCGAGGACCACAGCTATTTGCCCTGCTCTTTATATTTAAGTGGGGGAACAAACCAGTGTGTTTTATACGCCAAAGTTTAAACCCCAAATAATCCTGAAACTGGTTATTTTATCTTTTCTTTAACACAAGAGGTAAATATTATAAGCCGGAACCGAAACGAAACGTCAAATGCTAACTATAAACATTGAATATCTTGAATCAACATGATCCTTACTTCCTAAGGAAATAAATAAATATATTAAGATAAAGCATACTTAGTATGTGTATTTTAGCAAATACTTCGTATGTAGTTTTGGATAGATACTTAAGAATATTTACCAAACGGCTGCGCTTTCAACTGTACATTGGAATTTTTTACATTAACATTTTAGTTAGTGGCTTAAAACTAAACGTTCGCTTCTTGTTCATTTCAAAGTAACAAAAACTATAAAAAATAACATAATATTATATCTTAAACTCTTAAAATACAAAACTAAATATTAATTATTACAGTCGAACCACTAGTGCACATTTACAACAAAGAGGGACTAAAGATACCAGAGAGACATTCAAACTCATAAATCGAAAATAAACTGACAACGTCATGGCTTAAAAGAAAAAAAAAAGACAAACAGACAAACAAAAGTTAGACACCACAAATTAGAAAACTAAAGACTAAGCAATTCCAAATCTACCAAAACCTGGGGTGAATCCAGTAGTGCTGCTTATGTAGGTACGAAACCAGTAAAAACTCTCATTTTGTGGGGCACATTCATGGAAAGAAGACAGGATAGAGGTTATGACGTTTTGAACATATCTGATTTAGTGAGTGAAACAGATATTCCATAACGGTCAACCAACAAGTCATGGCGTATGTAAAATTTACGAAGTAAGGATTGAAACGTTACCGATTCTAACTCGTGGTTTAATAGCTTGTTTGTGAGCAACACCAGTCTATCAATGAAATCATTATCGGAAAGACAAGGAAAAGGTTCAATGCAAAAAGGAGCAAACTATTCAAATGTATCTAGGATAAACTTTCCCTGAGAAAATTGAAACCTTATATTCTTATGATTTCAAATTGTAAACGGAAATTTTTTAAATGTCCTGTTATAAATGATAATAGTACAAAAGTACCACATAACTGACTATTGAGCTGATGATACCCTCGGGACTGAAAGTACGCCAGTAGAGATATCGACCCAGTAGTGTATAATAATAAAACAACACGTTCTAACTTTGATACATTATAACATTAAAGGATTTCAAATTAAACTTGATGAAAAAAACGCATATTAGGCATGCTAATTAAATTATAGTCACTTCAGTCAAAACTGTACTGATACGATATAGAAAGTCATTATTAGACGACGTAAACAGTATTGTGCAATTAAGATATACATGTATATAACTATTAATGATCAAGTTAAACTTTTTTCTAACTCTTGAATATATTATCCTTAACTAATTCCCGCAAGGTTGACTAGGGAATAGAAATATGGTCACTTGGACTTCCTCCAACTGGTACTAAAACTTTTGCTAAAGTGGGGTGGCCGTTTGGCTGTTTCTGCGGTATGAATCAAGTTATCAGCCACGTCCGGTCAGATTGGGGAGGTTAAATTTGATGCCTCGTGTAAAGAGGATGCCACGCTCTGTGTACTCTAAGAACCCTTGTAACAACTCCTCAGGGGGTTCGTAGGTGGTCTGGTGCATGGCAAAATTCCTCTCTTTAACCAATATACCCTAATTGTCCAGTAGCAGTCCAAATTTTCCGACCATTATCCCGGGTGACCTCTATTACAACACTCTAATTGGCACTCATACCACATCTTATTATATCTACATATTGGCATATATATTGACATATACAATGAAAGGATTTCTAATACTAATATTTTCATAAGACTTTTTGTTAAATATAAGATATGTTTTATTTGGCAATATAACATTCATCAATATTTTTAGTTCAACAGACTGCAATACATATAAAGTTTGGAAAATATAAAAATGACAAAAACTAAAACCCGTTACAACCCTTTGCAATAAGAGTAATGAAGAAGAAATGTAATGAGTCATAACCAGTTTTACAATTTCCATGTGAATCTTTGTGATTTATTGAATTGACGATGTTTGAAGGTATTATTCGATTACCTTAAATATTTTGATTTTTTTGTAATCATATATTATCATAATTAATTTCTATTTTTTAATCATTTCCTTTGAGATTTGATGTAACCATTACTTCAATTTAATTGTACAATTGACATAAAAATAGTAATGTATTAGATTTCATACTAGTTATCATACTATTCACGGGTGTAAGTGGAACAAAGCTGCATTGTAGTATTTAAAGAGACACAGAAGTTAAAGAAAAAATGAGGAGTCGGTTTCACCAAAACACTTAGGACTAAGATATGTCGAAAGTCATGAACAATTCAGATGAATATAAGTCGTAATTTTTTTTTTTGTAAAACTGACTCCAGGAGTTAGAAAAACTGATTGTCCTAGTATTTATCGAGACACAGATGTTAGAGTAAAAGTCACGTTTTGCACAAAATGATTGTTGTGAAGTAACAACAGACCAAGTATCACTCGGTTCATAGTGCCGTTTAATTCTAAACTTTAAGAATCTGACTGCAGTGAAATAAACGTGCACATTTTTGGTTTTCATTGAAAAAATAATCGATGGAATAGTAACTAAGTACATGCACTATAACAGTTAACAATGTTTTCCTGAAGAACAAAAACCCAAATTATTGTGATTTTTCAATACATGAAATACTTATCATTAAGGTTTTATATGCACATTAGAAGAAGTGAATCGTGAAAAGATACCATGATCAGGTATACAGTATTGTTTGGACTACAATGGTCTTTAATCTCGTATTTTTCTGTCTTTATAACTTTTTTATGCGAGCTTCAATGGAAGTCATACTATTTGTACCATGTATTATCCTTGGGACCAGTATTAATAATTTGAAAGTTCATGCCACTCGTCCCGTATTTTAAAACTTTGTATCCTTCAGATCTCGTTTCTGAACTATCAAACTGTTTAATTTAATCCTTTGTGCGTACGGCTTTCGAAATCAAATTTGTATAATCATTAACGACATATGGTCTAGTTGTGTTTATAAATCGACTGGTGTATAAGTTAAATGCGGACCAAGTCAAGCAATATGGGCCCTGTATTTTGCGTTATTTTGTACAACGTTATGATTTTTTATCGACAGTCGGGTGTTTATTGTTGCATTATAGACATTTGCATGGGAGGTTGTCGCAATATAAAGGTTTAAAAGGAGTGTTATTTGTTAAAAGAGGGACGAAAGATACCAAAGGGACAGTCAAACTCGTAAATCTAAAACAAACTGACAAAGCCATGGCTAAAAATGAAAAAGACAAACAGAAAAACAATAGTACACATGACACAACATAGAAAACTAAAGAATAAACAACACGAACCCCACCAAAAACTAGGGGTGATGGAGGTCTGGAAAGAAAGGATATAAGTGCATTATAAAGGTCTAAAATACATGTTGTTGCCATAAAGTGATAGAAGGATAATGTTGCTGTTTAGAATTCCAAAAAGAAAGGTTATGGCATTACAAAAATAAATGAAAACAAATCGTTATAAGTAATATGTGTCAGAAGTTGTTTTTGTATTCACCTTCATCAATAAAGCTTAAATAGGATACAAGGAATATAACTCAATACGCCAGACGCGCGATTCGTCTACATTAGACTCACCAATGACACTCAGATAACAACAGATAGATAGCCAAACAAATGAAAAGTTGTGAGCATTGATGACCCAAAATTTTAAACAGTTGTTCCAAATATGGATAAGATTATATAAGCCTATCAAAGCATATAGGTATAAGAGGAGGGTTGAGATCTCACAAACATGTTTAACCCCGCCGCATTTTGCGCCTGTCCAAAGTCAGGAGCCTGTGTACACTTTGGAAATTAGTATGGCGTTCAGTATCACTGAACTAGTATATGTTTGTTAAGGGGCCAGCTGAAGGACGCCTCCGGGTGCGGGAATTTCTCGCTACATTGAAGACCTGTTGGTGACCTTCTGCTCTTGTTTTTTCGTTGTCTCGTTGTCTATTTGAAAGACAAGCCGAAACAGTTGAACAGATCACAAAAAAGACATAAATAAAATAACCAATTTCAGATAAGGACTACTTTCCTGGAGGTAGTTTAAGCCATAGTTTATGATAATTTCAAAAGATGTCTGAAATAAATATTGTTGCATAATGGTAGTCTAAATGGGATGTACTTGAATGATAGGGTTTCAAGACGGATTTTTTTTTCACAATGGCATGAGATACAACTTTGCATTATGTCGGTTTGCTAGGGTTGTTGTTGATCTATCTTCTATTATGCTCCGGTCCGATACTAATTAGACAATTTTAATATATATTCATATTGTAGAACTATATGAATATTCGTAAATTGTCATAATCATATGCATATTGTCAAATACTCGTATGGTCTAGAACACAGTAGACCTGCATTTTATATCTGTCCTGCTATAGGTGTATACTATTTACAGAGGTGTTGTTATAACAGGTTTACCCACATATTTTCAGAATGACAAAAATTAAAACTGTGTACATTTTCACCATGACAGTTGATGTGCTTATAGACCTATAGTTAGGATGTGTAGTGAATAGATGCTACACACATACAGGATGTTTTGCAGATTTAAAATTTACAAGGAATATGTCAGATAGTCATTAAACTGATTTAAACTTTCATAAAATGGCGTTTTTAAATGTTAAATCGTTATTGTTGTTACCAATTGTTTTAGCATTTATAATACTATGCAAGCGAACTATTAAAGGACGGACCCTTAAATTGAATGTCTTATTGTTTGCACAGACACCAGTTCGTGTACCACTCCCTTTCAGAATCCATCTCAGTTGTTCTTATGGTGAAGACCAAATAATTTTTTCACTCCGACACTAGTTCGTGTACCATTTCCTTGTTCTAAACGTTTGTTTACGTTCGAATAGTATAGTCTAAAACCGTAGTTTAACATCTTTTGATATTGTTAACAAAACTAAGGGACTACATGAAAATTATAACTTGAAACTAATCTAAATATGTATGTTCTGATTACTTCAAAGTCATATAGGTCTTTTGTGGATAATTGTTGCATTGGCAATCACATCAAATCGTCATATAGCATATCGATCGTGTTTTGAGTCGTAAAACAATTAGTACATTAAAAACATGAAGTCCGTAAGGAAATGTAGACACTGAGAAATGTTCTTTTTTTATATTTCAGAATTGTTTCCTGTTTTTTTCCCAATTGCATCCACTGTATTTTTAACTGAACTTTGAATATTTTACATAAGATAAATACATGTATATATAGAAATTTTTTTACTGTTTTCTGATTGTGTGTTGTCAAGCAATCGGACACTTAATAGCTTTATGAATCGGTCTATCTATTGAACAATTATGGAAATAAATTGATCAAACAATAATTGTATCATTAAATAAAATATGTGTTGTCCTCAAGCATTTGCTAAGAAAGAAAACTGAAGTTCCAAGAGTCAATTTTTTTTTTCAAAATTGTATATTTTGGGAAAGAAAGCTGTATATTTCTTATGTTATGGTAAAGATATATCTGCTACCTGTAATCAGTTTGTTCGTTAAAATCTGCGTCCTCAATTTGATTCAATCATTGACACATTGTCCGGAAAATGAAGCAGATTTTTCATTTTAGAATTTATTCAAAAAGAAGCATCAAGTACAAAGCTAAACTATAGTTAATATAATTGATTTTAAATGACAATATTATAAAATTGATGTGATATATTTGAAACATATGAACATTACAACAAATTTAGAATATCAATACTTTAATACAATAATTGACATAAAACAAAAAATAAAATGATAATGAATGTTTTTGTACATCTCTGGGATCATAAGTAATCAAAACCTTTGTTTTAAAAACTCATCAATCATGTTGCTTTATGCACTATACAGTTACAACCTATCAAGTTACCCCATGGCTTTTCTCTTCCATGTCTAATATGAATTCTAAGTCAATCTCTACTAATAATATCAACCGTCATATGATCAATACTAATACTTATTTACAGAATTTTTGAAAAATATATTTGATTAATTATCATGCTTATTTACAAAATGTTTGCCATAATTTGACCAGTTACCATGTTTTTTTTTTAATTCAAAAATAAACCATCAGTTTATCCATTATCTTTCATAGTGTTCAAATAAAGCCATAATTGAACAATTATCATTCATATTGTTAGAATATCAGCCATCATTGATCAATTATCTTGCAAATGTACATAATATCACCCATCAATTGATAAATTATCTTTCATATTGTCATAATATCGGCCATCATCGATCAATTCTTATGCTAATGTACATAATATCACCCATTAATTGATAAATTATCTTTCATATTGTTAGAATATCAACCATCACCGATCAATAATCATGCTTATGTACATATTATCACCCATTAATTGATAAATTATCTTTCCTCTTGTCAGAATATCAGCCTTCAATGATCAATTATAATTCATATTGTACGATTATCAGCCATCATTGATAAATTATAAATCTTAAGTGCGGCTATTAGTCCTTATTTGATCAACTATCAGTATGTTTATTTACAGAATATTAGCAACAGTTTATGAGGAGTCATACATCCACCAGTCGATCTATTATCATGCTATTTATTGAAATGCAGACACGATTTAATTATTTATGATGGTTTATACATAAGAGCATCCATCCTTGATACATTATCCTTTATATTGTCAGAATATAAGCCATCATTGATCAAATAAAAAAATTATTACATCATACCAGTCCTCATTTGAACATTTATCAGAATGCTTATTCACAGAATATTAGTAACAGTTTATCAAGAGGAATGCGAATTGACAACACGTCAACCATTAGTCGATCCATTATCATTCTTTTTTTATTAAATGCAACAACCATTTTGATCAATTATCATGCAAAATGTTAAGAATATCGATTTGTATTTTACCTCCTATATATCTCTAGGAACAAGATTGGTCAAACGCGTCCGCGTGGTGACCGTGTATATTCCATATTATGTTAGTAGTGAGGCGGGGCTTATTTCAAAACACGTTTTCCTACTGTACAGAATATCGGTTATCATTTGATGAATTATTATCTTTATTTATCTGTTTATAGAAAATTAGCCACAATAAAAATATTATAAAAAAACAACAATAACTTTTTCAAATATCAGTACTTTTTACAGCAATCCCGAAACACTTTGATAAATAGCACACTTGTTTACAGATAGTTCTACATCACTTAATCAAAAAATCATGCTTATTTACAGAAAATCCTACATCACTTTGTCAAAAGGCATACAAGTTTACAGACAATCATCCTTCACTTTATCAAATGTCAGTCCTTTTTACAGAAAATCCTACATCACTTTATCAAATATCAGTATTTTTTTTACAGAAAATCTAACAATCACTTAGTCAAATATCAGTCCTTTTGTTACAAAAAATAAAACATCATTTTATCAAATATCAGTCTTTTTGTTACAGAAAATCCAACATCATATAATCAAATATAAGTCCTTTTTACAAAAAATCCTACTAACATTACTTTATCAAATACATGTATCAGTCCTTTTTTTTACAGAATATTCTAAATAATTTAATCAAATATCAGTCCTTTTTTTACAGAAAATCCTACATCCCTTTATCAAATATTAGTCCTTTTTTAAAGAATATCAGTCTTTTTTTTTACAGAAAATCCAACAATCATTTTATCAAATATCAGTCCTTTTTTTTACAGAAAATAAAACAATCCCTTTCTCAAATAACAGTTCTTTTTTGTAGAGAAAATCCTTCATACATTTATCAAATATAAGTCCTTTATATAGAAAATCCAACAATCACTTTATCAAATATCAGTCTTTTTTTACAGAAAATAAAACATCACTTTATGAAATAGCATACGTGTTTACAGAATATCAACACTAATTTTATTCCTTACTTATATAACAGATAAGCTTGCAGAACTCATATGTCAGAAACAAGAAAAAAGATTAAAAAACAAAAACCAAACAACAATGTAAACACTAAACATAGAAAATAGACACTGAGCAACAATAGCTTACTTTAATTTAAAATTTAACACAGGTCTGTCTGAAGGGAAAGCAGATCCCGCCTCACATACGGTGTCCCTCAAGGGGTAGGTGATAATAAGAGATATTACTTTCATGATCCAACCAGCAAACGTCGGTTTTTTTTTATTGATGTTATTGAGGCGGTATGCTCGCATGCATTAATCAATTCTGAAAAAAAGTTGACCGTTGGTGTGTGACCATGCAAAAAACTGATGATTATACGTTTACCAACATTTAACGGATTGACACAATTTCACAAAACCTATGCGTAGTTTATCTCGGATTTGCCTACTCATTACAAGATAAATTACAAAATTCGATGAGAAGCCGATAACCAAACATATGTCATTATACTTTGTTAGTGTATTGTACACTGGCCTGGCATTTAGTATTTTCAATTTGCTCAGTGTAAAAGCAAAAATTCTAACGACAAACACTGTCTCTGATAGCAAAAATATGATACAAATGAAAACTACGGTTAAAGCTGATGTGCGATGTCTTTTTTGAATAATTGAGCTATCAGTCCACGGGAGATTTCTCCTCATGATTGTTAACTTACATGTAATGTAGACTGTACATACAATAACCACTAGACATGACAAAGCAATACATCCGTTAACTATAGTGGATAAATAAAAGTACCTATTATAACCATGACTAAGATATTCTAAATCTACACAACATCTGCCATTAATTAGGTCAATATCTAATGGCTTCTGGACACTGAAAATTGCCGAAAAAAAACAAAAGCTAAAAATGAAAATTGAAATACAACATATAGCATTTCTTCTGTTTCTGATATTTGATTTACTCCAGATTGGAAATAGAAGAGCAACAGTTTTTTGTAAACATAGAAGTGTTGTTAAAAGAATAGACACAAAATGAAAGCTGAACATCGAATGAAATGTCACTTTGTTAATTAAACATTCTGAAGTGTCAAAAAGGTACCACCGGTCTTCTTCATTGTAATTGAAAACATGATGACCATATTTTTGATAGGCTATAAATTTTTGAACGTTCATCAGCAGTGCTGTCATACTATCAGATATAGCCAAAGCTGATAAAATAATGGTAACTGGTGTTCGGTTCTTCTTTTGTAGAAATATAAATAAAACAAAGCCGTTTAACAATATAACTACCAGTGCTACTGTTGATGCTACGTAAACAATTGTTGAAGGTGGCAGAATAGAGTAACCATCCGTGTATCGGCCCAAGGATCTGCAGGCTAAGAAGGTTTCATAACAGGCGTTCTCATGAGTAAGATTCATTAAATTATCAAAACTGACGACAACAGTGTCATTCTTGCTCACATGCAAGCCATTCGTATAAAGGGAATGAATAAATTGTTCTTTACATGATTGGTATTTCAGGATGACATGGATATATGCTGCATAAATGTGTGTATATAAAACTGCACGAATAAAATTGTTTGTATTTGAAATACTTTGCAGCGAAAACTTAATGTTAATTTGATTAGTGAAGTAAAGTTTATCCCAGCAGCTGGTCTGATTTGTTAAAAATCTGTAAATATCTCTGTTTCTTATAACATTATTGTACTTTTCAACAAATGCTTTGAAACTTGATGTGCAGAGGTTATCTTTATCGATAAAATATATATTTACATCGGAAAAGTACGGAATAGTGTTGTTTTTTATAAGTCTGGTGTTGAATGTTACGGTCGGGTCACAAAATTTATATCGAATGACTGTTTCATTTTGACAAGGTCTAAGAAAGTCTTTCAAATATGTAACGTAAATCATTTTATATATAACCATATATATACTTTCTAATAGGAGGCTGGAACAATTCTCGCTAACGTCAACTGTGAAGTAATTAGAATCGTTGAACCACATCAAATACGACTCCCCGGATTTTTTGATAGGGTACAATCTTCCTTGTGAAGAAGGCGATGCAATATTTGTCAAATACGTTGGCTTGCAATTCTCTCGATTACCATATTCTGAAATAAATAATAATAACAAAAATATTGAAAGAACAGATATAAAAAAAGTAAGGAGATGCGGCGTTTTATTGACAATCAAACACAGACCGCTGGGTACTAAGGAACGAGGTAATACAAAATTACAAGCAAAACCCCAACCGTATAATAAGCTCTAAACCAATCTGGCACGACACAGATGTTTTGTATGGATTTTTTAAGTTCATGCATCTTGAACGTATAGTCCTATTAAGGATGTACTGATGTGTAAATTTAAAAAAAATAAGAATCTAAAATGATAACACAAGAGTATGAGTTAAGGAACAACATGGCTTAAAATATAGATAAGAATTTATCTTAAATATATATTAGGGGCATCAATGGCCAATGGATTGGTCTAAGATGTCGAACTACTGTCTCATAACCCTGTCAATACTGAGGTTGCTAGTTCGATACCCGCACGGGGAAGATGCCCTCAACTTGAATTTTTACTGACAAATTTTGTAAGTTTTTCTACCAATAAAAACTGACAACCACAAATAAACTCAATGAAGTTTAAAATGGCGTAAAACACCATTCAATCAATCACTAAATAAATAAAATTACACATCATAACAGTTTTATTAGCAATTTGATTCTTTAAAAACGTAACTTATAAAAATCTGAAAGATTCACATCTTGCTCTCTACAAATTCTGATCTTTTTACATATGATAGCTGAAAGCAGAGGAATTGTATTTTGTTGGGTATCACTTGCATTGACAACGTACACAAATGTATATTTGTTCCGCCTAACAGATGATCTTCTGCAATAATACTTCCTCCTGTTGTAACAAATATGCTGTACCATTTATTCTGTGAGGAACATCTACCGTATTGTTTATTCCAGTGGAAATAATTTTCTAGGATATGTTTGCAATTTGGAACTTATAGTATGACAGCATTTTCATTTTATAGAGTAGTTTATTTTTATATCCTTAATTGAAAAATGAAAAAAATGAATGGTAATGTAGGCCTGATGTTACTAAGAAAATCAAACTATCAAGAACGCGACCGCAATATATACTGATTAAGTCCGAGAGGGAAATATCTGGTTTAAGTGTTCACGATAAAGGTGTATCGAGACAATATTTTTAAACGCACCAGATTTATGTACTCTAGCACCTGCCAAATGATTTGCCTTTTTGTATATATCTTCTTGCACCATATGCGCAATCCGACAATATATTTTCACAATGACTTGTAGTTGTTGAGATCGTAGATTTAGTCAGGGTTTTTAGTGGAATTAATATTGATAAGGAATATGAAAAAATATATAGGATGTTTATAGATTTACCATTTATACGGAATGTGTCAGATAGTCATTAAACTAATCAAAATGTCATCAAATGATTTTTGTTCAATGGTATCGCTGTTACAAATGCCGGAAAACAAATTTAGCATGTATGATACAAATTCAAATGACTTGTTATTTGAAGAAAAAATAAATTGAAAATCAAATTATTTACTTTTAAAATCTGAATGAATAAAAGCTTTCTTTTTCGTGAAAACTAAATTCGTAGGAATTTTTATTGTATTACCTTAACGATAGGTATTGTCTTATGTTCATTATGCTCATACAAACGATACTTTGACACACCACAATACGCGCCACAAAATGACGCAGGACTACTAACTGATGCTGCTTAAATGTCAGGACAATACTTAATTGACTATAAATCCAAACGGGTTTGTTCGGAAATTAAATCTAACCATAATAAAGAGCGGAAAAAGAGAAAGATAGTGGAAAACGATAGTATGGTTTTTTTTTCAATTGTGTTTGTTAGCTTGTTCTTTGTATCTTTTTTGTGTTTCTTTTTTACACATTCATTTGTGTATTTTTCACACATGGCTGTTAATATGATAATTTTATACAAGTGCAAGGTTTAGCTAGATATAAAACCCAGTTTAATTAAAAATTTTCTACATATTTTTTTTTGGATTATATCAGGAATATGACAGTTGTTGTTCAGTCGTTTCATGTGTTTGCCCTTTGATTTTGCGATTTCATTAAAAATTTCTGTTTTGCATTTTTTCTCGGAGCTTTTCTTTTATTGTGATTTTAGTTTAGGATAAGACTGTCGTACTTCACACATACAACTGGATCAATAATAATAATGCAATTCAAAGCAGGGTACCCAAATATGAATAAAAACAAAAACAAAACAAAACAAGTATTTAATGATATTGGATTTGATGATATTTTAAGGTAGATCATAAGTAAATATTTTTTGAGACAGCATTTTCTTATAATTAGCCAGAATGAAGATTTTAATTGGCTCTTTTTAAAAATATAATAAAAAGTAGGGGTCACCGTGCTATTTTTCAAGCTATGGGTCGTTGGAAATTGCCTTAATTTGGTTAGATTGTTCATGGAAAAACACATTTGTGTGCATAAAAAAATCTATGAGATAGAATTTTGATATAAATTGTGAAAAGATAGGTTCTGTTATATGTTTTAAGAAAATAAAAAGAAAAAATGGTGTCACCATACTTGTTTTCTTGCTACAAGTAAAACGAAAGAAATCTCTATCAGTCCAGTATATTTTTTTTACTAAAAGAGTTATCTTCCCTTAAATGGCTTATATCAAAAAAATTATTCTAAAAGCAAAAGACATGATCTTTGTTTAAATATTTTGAATTATACAATAAATTACCAAGTTTTCGTTATATAATTAAACAATTTAACCATTACATTGGAAATCTGTCTCCAAATTTGCAGATTTAGGCAAATAACTAGATCGATTTTTTTACTGTGATTGTTCAATCCAAGGTGGCGGTATTCCATGCATCTACCTTTGGTAAATGACTGAGCTAAAGCCTTTTGCTTTTTTGAAGAGCAGAACTCAACGATACAGTTGTGTAAAACAAAAAAAAATAAATGTTTATTAAGAATTTTAATGAAAATAATTTAACTTTTTTCACTTTGAGTTGCCCAATTTTGAAAAAAAAAATCTTATTCAGCACGGGGGTCCACTTCCTATGTACTAAGTGATAGGAAAAGGTTATATTTTTACCTACACAATATATGAAAAGAAATACATTTTTAAAATGTAAATTATATGAAAAAAGGTGGAGTAACAGAACCCCAGCGGCACCCCTATTAATTAAGTATTGAAGTAGAAAAATTGTGAAAAAAAAACTTTAATGGGCAATTACTCTTTATGAGGTTTATTGATAATTTGATCTATTGACTTATTGTAGCTCTTAATTTGGTGAACAATTTAGCTGTTTTTACTTAATCTCTATCTCTTAAATTGTTCAAGATGATAACCAAAAAATGTTAAATCTCATAACAATTATCAATGTATTGGCACCAACCCAACAACGGGTTGTCTGATGCGTCTGGAAATTTCAGCAAAGATAGATATCCACCTGACGCAATTTTTTATCCCGTGAGGTTAGCTCTTAATACTTTCAGAGATATAAGCCAAAAACTGCATTTTACCTCCATGTTCTATTTCTCACTATGGTGGACATCTTGTTTTATGGGCAGGTTCACCGGATACATTTTTAAAACTATATATATCATGAGGATAATAAAGGCCAGGTTTGGTTTTATTTGGTCCAGTAGTTTCAGAGCAGAAGATATTTGTAAAAGTTAAATAAAGACGATGGACGACGACGGACACCAAGTGATGAGACACGCTCACTTAGCCCTATTCAAAATAGAAAAACAACCGGATTTAGGTGAACATTATAAATAAACAAACATACTTGACAGATTTATTAAAAATAATCACTGGATAACAGAACAGTCTTCTGACTTAGATTAGGCTTATAAAGAACATATCTGTAAGCATATCTGTGACCGATCAACCTTCCCGACATTATGACAGTTGTGTGACTAAAAATAACCATTGGATTACAAGCTTCTGACTTGGAATAGGCATAGAAAGGATATTTGGGTTAACATGTATGTTACCAATCAACCTTCCCGAAATAATGACAGTGGTGTGACTTCATTAAATAAGATGAAACAGTGACTATCAGCTCGGGATACCTTTTTTTACCATATCAACACATTGGGAGAGCAATAGAATTACCGAAAATAAAGAAAAAAGAAACCGTATATGCAGTTACTGAAGTTTTTATCAAAGCTACATACACTGTGTTACAACTTATATTAACTTCATCAACATCCGAATTTTCCTAAATAACCTATCCATTCAAACAAAACAAATAGCGCATGGGTCGGATAGCCTGGTTTGGTACAAGAACAATATACGTTAAAAAAATAAAAGGATGATTTCAAGACCTGATAAATTCAAAGGTGTTATTATTTCAACATTTAATTTTACTTTACATAGTACTTTCACACATTTTAAAATATCTAACATTAACACATACCAAATATCACTGAAAATGCTAAATCAGACTCTTTAGAAAAAAAGAAATATGTGATTTGGTAAAGAAATATTCTTTCTTCGGAAAAAGTTGCATGAAATTGTTCTCATTATCTTTATATATTTCGACGATATTATGTGACCTTATCACGAATAAAAAAGGAATGTTAAATCGGTTTTAGAAATATCTGCTCTATAATCGAGTATTTGTCTCTTTAATACATCCCCTTTCTCCTTTTTAATTCTATTTACTGAAAAATATAACAATATTCGTTGTTAGTACTGCTTTAAAAAATGAAAAACATAATTATGAAACAGTGGTCTTGAGTTTTCATTTGACTTTTATACTAGTATATAGTTGTTAGATTCTAGATTTGGGGTTCTTCAATTCTGTATTTGTTTTTCTATTCTTTATAAACTTTGTCCATTATTTTCTATTTTTTCATCAACTTGTCAACTTTTCTTCATTCTTAATATTTTAGCACCCCATTTTTCTCAATTCTATTTTTATTTATCTATTTTTCTATGAAAATCTAGTATTATACATCTTTTGTTCATTGTTCTCTGTGCTATAAACCCCATTAGGACCATCAAATAGCCAAAACATTACGTTTATATAAATGAATACAAATTTAAAGTTAGGGAACTTATTTTGCCTTTCAATGTTTTTTTAAATTTAGCCAAGTAAACCTTTCAAAATAAATAACTTCATAGTTACATTACACTTCTTTTATAAACGACAACATTCTTGATATAGAATATTCATAAAATCACCAACATGTACCAAATACAACACTTTTCCAAACGATTTCACCCTTACATTACAATAATTGCTTACAAATCAATATTCATTATTTAAAACAGTCAGATAAAGACTATATGTACATAAATAAGGCCGTTAAGCCTCGGTCATACCTTACGAGATAGCACGAACGCACGCCTTACGGATGAACATAAAAGTTGTCCGTTGACAAATTTGCTATCCGTTGGGAGTCTGTTGATGTACTGACCGAATAAATACAAACTACATATAGACTAAACAAAACCAATCAAACAATAATTCTCATTTCTAGCTGTTTTATACTCAGACACACAATTTGCATATAGACTAAACAAAACCAATTAAACAATACATTAAATGTTCAATTCTAACTTTATTCACATACACAAACTACAAATAACCTAAACAAAAACAATTAAACAATAAATTGAATGTACATTGTTTACTGTTTTATACTCACAAACACAAACTACATATAGACTAGACCTTACGAGATAGCACGAACGAACGCCTTACGGATGAAAATAAAAGTTGTCTGTTGACAAATTGGTATCCGTTGGGAGTCCGTTGATGTTCTAACCGAATAAAACGAACGTGTAACGCATGCATAACGGACATACACCGGATATGCAACGTACGAGAAACGGAAACGTAACGGACAGAACAGATGTCGAACGTACATCTAACGGACGAGTACCGCATAAAACGGACATCTAACGAAAGCGTACCGGATAAAACGGATGAACGAGATAAACGGAAAATCAAAAGCGACAATAATAATACATGTAAATCGCATAAATATTAAAAATGTTTCTGTGTAACTGGGTTTGGTTTGGTCTTGAACATTCCGCCAAAGGACAGTGTCTGGCCTGAATAGGAGCTGCTTGATTGTGAAGATGTGTCTACACTCTAAGATCGATTATGAATAATAAGAATGCATGATCCTTAAGATATCTGACATACAATAATAATTGGCATTTCTGACGCGAAATTTTCAATTGGAATTTATCCGTTTCTGAACCGTTTTATCCGTTATACGTCCGTTAGGAGTCTGTTTCTCATCCGTTCAACATCCGTTTTATCCGTTAAATGTCTGATATAAGTCCGTTGGTGAATTATTTTCTAGACCTCCAACTGGTGTATAACTTACACGTAACGGATACCAAACGGAAACGAAACGGACGAGTACCGTACAAAATCGACGCATAACGGACGTTCAACGGATAAAACATACGCTTAACGGACATGTAACGGACATGGACGGATGTCTAACAGATAAGAACGGACGTCTAACGGACATAAAAGTAAATTATCAGTTAGGTGTCCGTTCGAGCTATCCGGTAAGGTGTGACCAAGGCTTAAGTTTTCTCGATTTAATTGTTTGACATAGTCATATCAGGGCTTTTTATAGCTGACTATGATGTATGGGCTTTGATTATTTCTGAAGGCCGTACGGTGACCTATAGTTGTTATTTTTTGTGTCATTTTGGTCTCTTGTGGATAGTTGTCTCATTGGCAATCATACCACATCGTCTTTTTCATATAAACAAACCAAATAACGTTTCTAGCTGTTTTTACTTACAAACACATAGATATGGGAAGATGCGATATGAGTGCAAGTGAAACAGCTCTCCATCCAGGTAAGAAACTATAATAGCATACAATTATAAGTCAATCTGCATATGGAATAGACAAAACCAATTAAACAATTATGTTCAATTCTAGCTATTTTATACTCACAAACACAAACTACATATAGACTAGACACGAACAATTAAACAATAATCCTCATTTCTAGCTGTTTTATATTCACAAACACAAACTACATATAGACTAGACACGAACAATTAAACAATAATCCTCATTTCTAGCTGTTTTATATTCACAAACACAAACTACATATAGACTAGACACGAACAATTAAACAATAATTCTCATTTCTAGCTATTTTATACTGACAAACACAAACTAAATACAGACTAGACACGACCAATTAAACAATATTCCTCATTTCTAGCTATTTTATACTGACAAACACAAACTAAATATAGACTAGACACGACCAATTAAACAATAATCCTCATTTCTAGCTATTTTATACTCACAAACACAAACTAAATATAGACTAGACACGACAAATTAAACAATAATCCTCATTTCTAGCTATTTTATACTGACAAACACAAACTAAATATAGACTAGACACGACCAATTAAACAATAATCCTCATTTCTAGCTATTTTATACTCACAAACACAAACTACATATAGACTAGACACGACCAATTAAACAATAATCCTCATTTCTAGCTATTTTATACTCGCAAACACAAACTAAATACAGACTAGGCACGACCAATTAAACAATAATTCTCATTTCTAGCTATTTTATACTCACAAACACAAAGTACATAAAGACAAGACACGACCAATTAAACAATAATCCTCATTTCTAGCTATTTTATACTGACAAACACAAACTAAATACAGACTAGATACGACCAATTAAACAATAATTCTCATTTCTAGCTATTTTATACTGACAAACACAAACTAAATACAGACTAGATACGACCAATTAAACAATAATTCTCATTTCTAGCTATTTTATACTCTCTTACACAAACTACATACAGACTAGACACGACCAATTAAACAATAACCCTCATTTCTAGCTATTTTATACTCTCTTTCACAAACTACATAAAGACTAGACACGAACAATTAAACAATAATCCTCATTTCTAGCTATTTTATACTCACAAACACAAACTACATATAGAATAGACACGACCAATTAAACAATAATCCTCATTTCTAGCTATTTTATACTGACAAACACAAACTACATACAGACTAGACACGACCAATTAAACAATAATCCTCATTTCTAGCTATTTAATACTCTCTTACACAAACTACATACAGACTTGATACGACCAATTAAACAATAATCCTCATTTCTAGCTATTTAATACTCACAAACACAAACTACATACAGACAAGACACGACCAATTAAACAATAATCCTCATTTTTAGCTATTTAATACTCTCTTACACAAACTACATACAGACTAGACAAAACCAATTAAACAATAATCCTCATTTCTAGCTATTTTATACTCCCAAACACAAACTACATACAGACTAGACACGACCAATTAAACAATAATCCTCATTTCTACCTATTTTATACTATCTTACACAAACTACATAAAGACTAGACACGAACAATTAAACAATAATCCTCATTTCTAGCTGTTTTATACTCTCAAACACAAACTACATATAGACTAGACACGACCAAATAAACAATAATCCTCATTTCTAGCTATTTTATACTCACAAACACAAACTACATATAGACTAGACACGACCAATTAAACAATAATCCTCATTTCTAGCTATTTTATACTCACAAACACAAACTACATACAGACTAGATACGACCAATTAAACAATAATCCTCATTTCTAGCTATTTTATACTCACAAACACAAACTACATATAGACTAGACACGACCAATTAAACAATAATCCTCATTTCTAGCTATTTTATACTGACAAACACAAACTACATACAGACTATACACGACCAATTAAACAATAATCCTCATTTCTAGCTATTTAATACTCTCTTACACAAACTACATACAGACTTGATACGACCAATTAAACAATAATCCTCATTTCTAGCTATTTAATACTCACAAACACAAACTACATACAGACAAGACACGACCAATTAAACAATAATCCTCATTTTTAGCTATTTAATACTCTCTTACACAAACTACATACAGACTAGACAAAACCAATTAAACAATAATCCTCATTTCTAGCTATTTTATACTCCCAAACACAAACTACATACAGACTAGACACGAACAATTAAACAATAATCCTCATTTCTACCTATTTTATACTATCTTACACAAACTACATAAAGACTAGACACGAACAATTAAACAATAATCCTCATTTCTAGCTGTTTTATACTCTCAAACACAAACTACATATAGACTAGACACGACCAAATAAACAATAATCCTCATTTCTAGCTATTTTATACTCACAAACACAAACTACATATAGACTAGACACGACCAATTAAACAATAATCCTCATTTCTAGCTATTTTATACTCACAAACACAAACTACATACAGACTAGATACGACCAATTAAACAATAATCCTCATTTCTAGCTATTTTATACTCTCTTACACAAACTACATACAGACTAGACACGACCAATTAAACAATAATCCTCATTTCTAGCTATGTTATACTCACAAACACAAACTACATACAGACTAGATACGACCAATTAAACAATAATTCTCATTTCTAGCTATTTAATACTCTCTTTCACAAACTACATACAGACTAGACACGACCAATTAAACAATAATCCTCATTTCTAGCTGTTTTATACTCACAAACACAAACTACATACAAACTAGACACGACCAATTAAACAATAATCCTCATTTCTAGCTGTTTTATACTCTCTTACACAAACTACATACAGACAAGACACGACCAATTAAACAATAATCCTCATTTCTAGCTGTTTTATACTCTCTTACATAAACTACATACAGACTAGACACGACCAATTAAACAATAATCCTCATTTCTAGCTATTTTATACTCACAAACACAAACTACATACAGACTTGATACGACCAATGAAACAATAATCCTCATTTCTAGCTATTTTATACTCTCTTACACAAACTACATACAGACTAGACACGACCAATTAAACAATAATCCTCATTTCTAGCTATTTTATACTCACAAACACAAACTACATACAGACTAGACACGACCAATTAAACAATAATCCTCATTTCTAGCTATTTTATACTCACAAACACAAACTACATACAGACTTGATACGACCAATGAAACAATAATCCTCATTTCTAGCTATTTTATACTCTCTTACACAAACTACATACAGACTAGACACGACCAATTAAACAATAATCCTCATTTCTAGCTATTTTATACTCTCTTACACAAACTACATACAGACTAGACACGACCAATTAAACAATAATCCTCATTTCTAGCTATTTTATACTCTCTTACACAAACTACATACAGACTAGACAAAACCAATTAAACACTAATCCTCATTTCTAGCTGTTTTATACTCTCAAACACAAACTACATACAGACTAGACACGACCAATTAAACAATAATCCTCATTTCTAGCTATTTTATACTCTCTTACACAAACTACATACAGACTAGACAAAACCAATTAAACACTTATCCTCATTTCTAGCTATTTTATACTCACAAATACAAACTACATATGGACTATACACGACCAATTAAACAATAATTCTCATTTCTAGCTATTTTATACTCAGAAACACAAACTACATACAGACTAGACACGACCAATTAAACAATAATCCTCATTTCTAGCTATTTTATACTCACAAACACAAACTACATACAGACTAGATACGACCAATTAAACAATAATTCTCATTTCTAGCTATTTAATACTCTCTTACACAAACTACATACAGACTAGACACGACCAATTAAACAATAATCCTCATTTCTAGCTATTTAATACTCTCTTACACAAACTACATACAGACTAGACACGACCAATTAAACAATAATCCTCATTTCTAGCTGTTTAATACTCTCTTTCACAAACTACATACAGACTAGACACGACCAATTAAACAATAATCCTCATTTCTAGCTGTTTTATACTCACAAACACAAACTACATACAGACTTGATACGACCAATTAAACAATAATCCTCATTTCTAGCTATTTAATACTCTCTTATACAAACTACATACAGACTAGACACGACCAATTAAACAATAATCCTCATTTCTAGCTATTTTATACTCACAAACACAAACTAACTATAGACAAGACACGACCAATTAAACAATAATCCTCATTTCCAGCTGTTTTATACTCTCTAACACAAACTACATACAGACTAGATACGACCAATTAAACAATAATCCTCATTTCTAGCTATTTAATACTCTCTTACACAAACTACATACAGACTAGATACGACCAATTAAACAATAATCCTCATTACTAGCTTTTTTATACTCTCTTACACAAACTACATACAGACTAGATACGACCAATTAAACAATAATCCTCATTTCTAGCTATTTTATACTCTCTTTCACAAACTACATACAGACTAGACACGACCAATTAAACAATAATCCTCATTTCTAGCTGTTTTATACTATCTTACACAAACTACATACAGACTAGACACGACCAATTAAACAATAATCCTCATTTCTAGCTATTTTATACTCACAAACACAAACTACATACAGACTAGACACGACCAATTAAACAATAATCCTCATTTCTAGCTATTTTATACTCTCTTACACAAACTACATACAGACTAGACAAAACCAATTAAACACTAATCCTCATTTCTAGCTGTTTTATACTCACAAACACAAACTACATACAGACTTGATACGACCAATTAAACAATAATCCTCATTTCTAGCTATTTAATACTCTCTTATACAAACTACATACAGACTAGACACGACCAATTAAACAATAATCCTCATTTCTAGCTGTTTTATACTCACAAACACAAACTACATACAGACTAGACACGACCAATTAAACAATAATCCTCAATTCTAGCTTTTTTATACTCACAAACACAAACTACATACAGACTTGATACGACCAATTAAACAATAATCCTCATTTCTAGCTATTTTATACTCTCTTACACAAACTACATACAGACTAGACACGACCAATTAAACAATAATCCTCATTTCTAGCTATTTTATACTCTCTTACACAAACTACATACAGACTAGACACGACCAATTAAACAATAATCCTCATTTCTAGCTATTTTATACTCTCTTACACAAACTACATACAGACTAGACAAAACCAATTAAACACTAATACTCATTTCTAGCTGTTTTATACTCTCAAACACAAACTACATACAGACTAGACACGACCAATTAAACAATAATCCTCAATTCTAGCTTTTTTATACTCACAAACACAAACTACATACAGACTTGATTCGACCAATTAAACAATAATCCTCATTTCTAGCTATTTTATACTCTCTTACACAAACTACATATAGACTAGACACGAACAATTAAACAATAATCCTCATTTCTAGCTGTTTTATACTCTCTTACACAAACTTCATACAGACTAGACACGACCAATTAAACAATATTCCTCATTTCTAGCTATTTTATACTCTCTTACACAAACTACATACAGACTAGGCACGACCAATTAAACAATAATCCTCATTTCTAGCTATTTTATACTCTCTTACACAAACTTCATACAGACTAGACACGACCAATTAAACAATATTCCTCATTTCTAGCTATTTTATACTCTCTTACACAAACTGCATACAGACTAGACAAAACTAATTAAACAATAATGTTCATTTCTAGCTATTTTATACTCACAAACACAAACTACATATAGACTAGACACGAACAATTAAACAATAATCCTCATTTCTAGATATTTTATACTCACAAACACAAACTACATATACACTAGACGCGACCAATTAAACAATAATCCTCATTTCTAGCTGTTTTATACTCTCTTACACAAACTACATACAGACTAGGCACGACCAATTAAACAATATTCCTCATTTCTAGCTATTTTATACTCTCTTACACAAACTTCATACAGACTAGGCACGACCAATTAAACAATAATCCTCATTTCTAGCTATTTTATACTGACAAACACAAACTACATACAGACTAGACACGACCAATTAAACAATAATCCTCATTTCTAGCTATTTAATACTCTCTTACACAAACTACATATAGACTAGACACGACCAATTAAACAATAATCCTCATTTCTAGCTATTTTATACTGACAAACACAAACTACATACAGACTAGACACGACCAATTAAACAATAATCCTCATTTCTAGCTGTTTTATACTCACAAACACAAACTACATATAGACTAGACACGACCAATTAAACAATAATCCTCATTTCTAGCTATTTTATACTCTCTTACACAAACTACATATAGACTAGACACGACCAATTAAACAATAATCCTCATTTCTAGCTATTTTATACTCTCTTACACAAACTACATACAGACTAGACACGACCAATTAAACAATAATCCTCATTTCTAGTTATTTTATACTCTCTTACACAAACTTCATACAGACTAGACACGACCAATTAAACAATAATCCTCATTTCTAGCTATTTTATACTGACAAACACAAACTACATACAGACTAGACACGACCAATTAAACAATAATCCTCATTTCTAGCTGTTTTATACTCACAAACACAAACTACATATAGACTAGACACGACCAATTAAACAATAATCCTCATTTCTAGCTATTTTATACTCTCTTACACAAACTACATATAGACTAGACACGACCAATTAAACAATAATCCTCATTTCTAGCTATTTTATACTCTCTTACACAAACTACATACAGACTAGACACGACCAATTAAACAATAATCCTCATTTCTAGCTATTTTATACTCTCAAACACAAACTACATACAGACTAGACACGACCAATTAAACAATAATCCTCATTTCTAGCTATTTTATACTGACAAACACAAACTACATACAGACTAGACACGACCAATTAAACAATAATCCTCATTTCTAGCTGTTTTATACTCACAAACACAAACTACATATAGACTAGACACGACCAATTAAACAATAATCCTCATTTCTAGCTATTTAATACTCTCTTACACAAACTACATATAGACTAGACACGACCAATTAAACAATAATCCTCATTTCTAGCTATTTTATACTCTCTTACACAAACTACATACAGACTAGACACGACCAAATAAACAATAATCCTCATTTCTAGCTGTTTTATACTCTCAAACACAAACTACATACAGACTAGACACACCAATTAAACAATATTCCTCATTTCTAGCTGTTTTATACTCACAAACACAAACTAAATACAGACTAGGCACGACCAATTAAACAATATTCCTCATTTCTAGCTATTTTATACTCTCTTACACAAACTTCATACAGACTAGGCACGACCAATTAAACAATTATCCTCATTTCTAGCTATTTTATACTCTCTTACACAAACTACATACAGACTAGACAAAACCAATTAAACAATAATGTTTATTTTGAGCTTTTTTATACTCACAGACACAAACTGCATATCAACTATAGTCGCCGTCAGTTGAAATTTGTAGCGGTTATCGATAAAATAATCTAAACTATCAACCACGTTCACTCATGACATAGTTTTTCACATTTCATTTATAAATCGCAAAAAGAAAAAAAAAACTACTGACATACCTTTTAAGTGATTGCAATGTGATAATCCTGACCTTCTGCATATAGACTAAACAAAACCAATTAAACAATAAACCTCATTTCTAGCTGTTTTCTACTCACCAATTTTCTCTACAGGATACCTCTCTACACTTGGTTCTGACGATACACCATATACCTGCATTTCATATGTGTCCTGCTCCGGGTGTATACTATTTACAGTGGTGTTGTCATAACTGGCTGATCCATATATTTTCAGAACGACGAAAACCAAAACTGTATACATTTTCATCATGACTTAAAACGACAGTTGATACACTCAAAGACTTATATTCAGGATGGGCGGCGGAATAGATATTTCTATGCAATATGTGAGATATATGGGATGTTTCGCAGATTAAACTTTGATAAGGAATATGTCAGATATTCATTTAACTTATTCGAATAACATAAAAGGACTTTTTTTAATGTTAAATCGTTATCGCTATTACAAATACCAAAAAAACCAGATTCAGCATTTACTATATCGTTCAAACGAATTAATAGAAAGAACTGTAAAATTAAATGTCATATCATTTGCTCGTTTAATCTGCAAAAATATGTTTTTCTCTTTCACAAAAAATCAAATTCGTAGGAACTTTTATTCAAACAAAATCCTTGTCAATTTATATTGTCTTATGTTTTTAAAGTGGCTAAAAAACCATGGAAACACTAAAATACGGTCTACAAAAATTGCGTATTACTTCATACTCATGTTGCTCAATAAAGGCAACAGTAGTATACCGCTGTTCAAAACTCATAAATCCATGGACAAAAACAAAATCGGGGTAACAAACTAAAACCGAGGAAACGCATTAAATATAAGAGGAGAACAACGACATAACACCGAAACGTAACACACACTTGCTCAAATGTGAAGAGAAGAATTAATTGACAATACATCCAAATGAGTTGTTCAACTGCGTAAAAATCCTTAATGCACCTCAAAGTGAAGTACCAATGAAATATAAAGAGAATTAAAAAAAAACTGTATCCGATATATATTGGACATAATGGTTTTTTTTTTATTTATTGGCTTAGCATTTATGAAGAGCAGATTGTACAGTCACTAAAAATGTAAAACATATTTGAAAAAACAGTACTTTAGATATCTTTTATTTCAGAACACATAATGATGACATTTTACACTGTATTAAATAAGACTATCTCCCTTCTTGTGGGTTCTAAGTCAGGGTATGGGACAACTGTACCATGTATATGGAATGCACAAGACATTCATAAGATACGATTTTTATCTCGCCATACGTTTCAAAATGATTTTGGCAATAGCGTGTCCATTTGGTGACGCATTAGGTAAAAGTACCTAATATTCAACAATATTTACAAAGTTTGAACAAATGATAAAATCAAAAGGGAGCAAAGCGTATGTATTGAATATAATAGCAGAGAAATAAGGAAATGTGGTATTATTGCAGTAAGTAAACTCTGCCTTTAATTCCCGTTGTCATATGGTATTTTGAACCCCCGAAATTGTGAACCCTGGGTCAAAATACCATGCGGGGTCTTTTTTCCCATATGATATTTTGACCCCCCCCCCCCATTTGCGGTATATTGCACCCTCCTCTTCTAGACAGTTAAGATTGCAGATATTATCTAGTTTACAATTTGTTGGCTATTTTTTAATTAGAGGTTTTTAGGAGGAGGTTCAATATACCGTAGGGGGATCAAAATACCATGGCAAAGTTTCATAATATCTTTTCCAGCATGTCAAATACATACATACTACTTATTGTAGTATCATTACTATATAAATAAGTTAGAACAGTTAGAATTTTTGAATTGGAGGATATATTAAGGGGTTCAATATACCGCAAAATATGGGGGGGGGGGTCAAAATGCCATAGCTAAGTAAAATTTTCAAATGTCTTTTCCAGCATGTTAATTACATACAAACAACTTATAAAGTATTATTGACTATATAAAGGAGTTAAAATCGCTTGATTGTTTTACATAAAAAATCTATAGTTTGGGGGTTCAACATACCGCAGAAGATCAAAATACCATTGTTCTCAATCTCTCCATCCAAGTAAGAATCAATAAAAGTATACCATTATAAGTCAATCTGCATATGGAATAGACAAAACCAATTAACAAATTATATGAATTTTTAGCTGTTTTATATTCACAAACAAAAACTACACATAGACTAGACAAAACCAATTAATCTTGGTTTTGAGGACACACCATAGACCTCATTTCTAGCTGTTTAATTCTCACTTATTGTCTTAACATGATACCTTTCTACACTAGGTTCTGAAAACACACCGTATACCTCATGTCTAGCTGTTGTATACTCACTAATTGTCTTAACATGATACCTATCTACTCTAGGTTCTGAAGACACACCATAGACCTCATGTCTAACTGTTTTATACTCACTTATTGTCTCTACATGATACCTATCTACACGTGGTTCTGATGATACACCATAGACCTCATTTCTAGCTGTTTTATACTCACTTATTGTCTCTACAGGATACCTATCTAAGACACACCATAGATCCCAATTTCTAGCTGTTTTATACTCACTTATTGTTTTAACATGATACCTTTCTACACTAGGTACTGAAGACACACCATAGACCCCATTGCTAGCTGTTTTATTCTCACTTATTGTCTTAACATAATACCTATCTACACTTGGTTCTGACGATACACCATAGACCTCATTTCATATATGTTCGTTTAAACATATTTTTTTGGTTCAAATACAAATTGGATAAGACTCAAGTCAAACAGACTTATAAAGTCTTCTTCATTTTACATTAATAGCATACATGTATGAGCATGCATGTATAGATTCTATGTTAATTTTACAATCATTTGGAAGCCTGCTCAGACTTTTAAATATCTGTTCTGCTCTGGATGTATACCAATTACAAAGGTGTTGTTATAACAGTTGAACCCCATATTTTCAGAACGACAAAAACCAAAACTGTATACATTTTTATCATGACTTAAAGCGACAGTTGGTGAGCTCAAAGACTTATATTCAGGATGTGCGGTGGAATAAATATTTCTATGGAATATGCTAGATATACAGGATGTTTGGGAGATTTAACATTTAGAAATATATGACAGATGTTCATTAAACTAAACAGAATATCATTAAAGGCCTTTTTTAATGTTAAATCTTTATCGCTGTTACAAATGTCGGAAAACAGTTTTAGCATTTATTATTATATTCAAACGAATACTATGGGAAAGACTGTTAAATTGAATGGCATATTATTTGCTCGATTAATCTGCAAAAATATATTTTTTCTCTTTCAAAAAAATCAAATTCGTAGGAACTGTTTTTAAAACAAAATCCTTATCGATTCACATAAAATTGAGAATGGAAATGTGGAATCGGTCAAAGAGACAACAACCCGACCAAATAAAAAAACAACAGCAGATGGTCACCAATAAGGTCTTTAATGTAGCGGGAAATTCCCGCACCCGAAGGCTCTTTCAGCTGGCCCCTAAACAAATATATACTAGTTCAGTGATAATGAACGCCATACTAATTTCCAAATTGTACACAAGAAACTAAAATTAAATTATACAAGAATAACAAAGGCCAGAGGCTCCTGACTTTGGAAAGGCGCAAAAATGCGGCGGGGTTAAACATGTTTGTGAGATCTCAACCCTCCCCCTATACCTCTACCCAATGTAGAAAAGTACACGCATAACAATACGCACATTAAAATTCAGTTCAAGAGAAGTCCGAGTCTGATGTCAGACATGTCTTATATTGTCTATTTTTTTTAAAGTGGCTAGAAAAAACTTTGAAACACTAAAATACGCGCTACAAAAATACGTAATACTCCATACTCCTGCTGCTCAAATGTGAAGATAAAAATCAATTGACAAAAAATCTTATAGGGTTGCTCAGAAAATGAAAACTGTGAATGAAAAATGATTGTATGTAGAAAAGGACAAAAAAAGTTATCAAAGGTACCAGGATTATAATTTAGTACATCAGACGCGCGTTTCGTCTACATAAGACTCGGCAGTGACGCTCATATCAAAATATCTATAAAGCCAAACAAATACAAAGTTGAAGAGCATTGAGGATCCAAAATTGTAAAAAGTTATGCCAAATACGGCTAAGGTAATACATATATATTACTCCTGCATGTCTCAACTTGTTTCTAGTGATTTAAACGAATAAGAGAAAAAAAACATAAAAATACTATCCATACCAAAAAAACAATGGATAGTAAAATTGTGTTTTTCTGTAAGTCGTTTAAATCACTCGGAACTATGTGATACATGCACAAGGGTAATCGATATGTATCATAAATAAAGAAAATTGATTAGTTTAATCAATAACAATAGATAATAGATAATACGTTATTAATAAACCCCAAACACATAGGTGTTCAAGAGGACATCATATATACACGTATACACATTTTATACTCAATACATTCACACTAAACATAATAATGCTACATACATGGTAAAATATAGCAAAATGTCATTTTACAAACTAACATAACATTCAACTCAAAAAAGACTAACATAAATCACAAGTATCGTGCAAATTTTGTTTTAAATATTGCTATGGTTTTGTAAGGTTGTACATGACAAAATGTTATAAGCTGTTTCAATTTGTACTCCGTTGTATTTGCAGTATACTATTGTAGTATATATTAACTTCCAAGCAGTTTTATTTCCTGTTTTTTACATTTAAATAGATAACGAAAGTCATCTCCTTTTCCATTTTCAAAGAGATGACAATTTCGTGCTTTTTTAGGAATTCAGGACCATCTTTCGGTTTCTACAAGAAATCTTAAATTTGAACATCTAAGTGTTGCCATATAAATCCTGTTACACAGCTTCAACTTTAATCAAATAGGTTTCCAAACTTAATTCCTCTTTAAAAAAAATGAAAAAAATGGACCTCTTGAAGAAATATTTATTTGTGAAAACCAATGTAAGATGAATTGGTCATTCAGCTTTTGTGAAATAATGTTCTTTATATCCAGTTTATACAATGAAAGTCGATTTTGCCAAATAAAACTAATTTCATTTTCGTCAAATATGGATATAACGTACAAAATCCATTTAAATTTTGTGGGGTTTTGAAAACGTAATTTGAGCATTAACTTATACATAAGGGAAGATAACTTGTTATTTTCCAATAATAAGTTATTCCAAAACAACACCATTTTACGTTTAACAATGGTTTTCAAAAGAAATCTTCCGAGTTCCCCATAAAAAATATAATTTGGTGCACTGCTTCTTAATTTCAAAATGTTTTCAAAATTGAAGGTGTATTTTCTCGATACTTTCTTTATTTTCAAATCCCCATACATCTGAATCATATAATTAAACAGGACTAACCAATGAGTCAAAAAGTTTTAGCTGCAAATCGACGGGAATACATATATATTTTTTTTTTCGGTAAAGAGCATATAAAGACTTCTGTGCCTGATCAAGACGTTTTTTTTCGTGCAGTACAAAAGCTACCGTTGTAATTGACAAGTACACCAAGGTAGCAGTAGGAATCAACTATTTAAATTTTTTCTCCATATATCATAAAATTCTTATTTCTTTTTAGTTTCTTTTTACTAAAATTTACTGCTTTGGTTTTGTTTTTTGTGTTAATCTTAAGTTTTCATTTTTTACAATATTCTTTAAAACATACATGGGTTTTTTGTTATCCTTTTGCACTTTCAGACAATAGCGCAGTATCATCTGCGTACAGTATAATAAACAATTTAACATACTTTTCTAATGATTCCAAGCACAGCTTTGAAATATTATCTAGACTTTCTATGTTATTTTCCACAAAATAACTTTCTAAATCATTTAAAAATAAAGAAAATAAAAAAGGTGATAGATTTTCACCTTGTTTTACTCCTGCATGAGATATAAACAATTCGGACAATTCATTTCCTTTCTTGACACATGTTTTTATATTTTGATACATATTATAGATCACATTAAATAGTTTACCTTTAATGTTTGATTTTTGCATTTTTTGTCACAATCCTGACCTCCATACAGTGTCAATTGCGCTTTTAAAGTCTATAAAAGTGTAAAATAGCTTCTTACCAAATGAAAAATATATAGGTATTAAAGAATACAATACAAATATATTATCAACAGTAGAGAATCATCTACGAAAACCTGCTTGTGACTTTGAAATCAGGCCTCACGGTAATAAAACTTTCGAGCATTTTACTCAGACTCAAAATTCAACCAATCAAATTGCTGGATTTCATGTTTCGCGCATGATTTTTGTGCTCCAAGCACTGAGCAAAGTTTTATGCCTTCAAGGCCAGGTCTACGTGATCTGCATAATTATTTAGTCTGTAATTCAATATAGCAGAAAAAGTTTTACTAAAACATGAATTCAAAGTGATTCCTCTGTACAATGCGGGATCAGATCTTGATCCTTTATTTTTAAATATAGTTATCATGATTCCATTAGACCAAATGTCTGGGACAATTCCAGTATCTAAAATCAAATTGAATAGCTTAACGTAAATTGGCATTAAATCGTCAATTATATTCTTTATATACTCATTTAAAATTCCATCACTACCTGAAGCTTTGCCATTTTTTAAATTTGAAACAACTACTTTAATTTCATCTTCTGTTACTGGACTGTTTAAAAATAACTCAACATCGTCTGATAGAGTATCATTTTCTGTCTCAACAGTTTCATTTAATATTTTAAAATTATCATACAATGCTTTTAGAGATATATCGTCATTGTTATTTTTTTTACTATCATTTAGATTATTAAGGATTTTCCATATTGCTTTTGTATCCTTTTTAGAAATGTTACGCAACGCATCAGCAGCCCTCTGTTGATAGTTTTCAAAAGCTTTATTTAATGTTATTGTTCGTCCTTTACTAGCTTGTCTCATTGTACGTCTGTTTTCGGCATTTTTCAAAAAACTATATCTCTTTCGAGCTTTATGAACTTTTTTCTACTCAGCGATCATTTTCTATTAAACCAAGGTTTTGAATTTTCATGTTTGTAAAAATGTTTATAAAATTGAGAATGGAAATGGGGAATGTGTCAAAGAGACAACAACCCGACCAAAGTAATAAAAACACAAAACACAACAGCAGAAGGTCACCAACAGGTCTTCAATGTAGCGAGAAATTCCCGCACCCGGAGGCGTCCTTCAGCTGGCCCCTAAACAAATATATACTAGTTCAGTGATAATGAACGCCATACTAATTTCCAAATTGTACACAAGAAACTAAAATTTAAATAATACAAGACTAACAAAGGCCAGAGGCTCCTGACTTGGGACAGGCGCAAAAATGCGGCGGGGTTAAACATGTTTGTGAGATCTCAACCCTCCCCCTATACCTCTAACCAGTGTAGAAAAGTAAAAGCATAACAATACGCATTAAAAATCAGTTCAAGAGAAGTCCGAGTCTGATGTCAGAAGATGTAACCAAAGAAAATAAACAAAATGACAATAATACATAAATAACAACAGACTACTAGCAGTTAACTGACATGCCAGCTCCAGACTTCAATTAAACTGACTGAAAGATTATGATTTCATCATATGAACATCAGGCACAATCCTTCCCGTAAGGGGTTTAGTATCATACCATCATAACATATATGAGAAGAACATAACCCGTGTCATGCAAACAACTGTTTTTAGAATAAATGTGTTTAGTTCCGACGCAAAGACCTTATCAGTGACTCAATATTAACGCCAAAATATGCAATCTTTAATGACTTGACAACAGTATCGTAATTATATCCCTTCTTAATAAGTCTATTCAAAGGTTTTGTAAGTTTATGAGGTGAATACTGACACCTTTGTGCTTTATAAAGAATATTTCCATAAAAAATTGGATGTGAAATACCTGAACGTATAAAAAGTCTGCATGTTGAGCTATATTTACGAATGATGTCTTTATACCGATGATAAAATTTAGTAAATGTTTTGACTAGTTTGTGATATCGAAAACCCTGGTGTAATAATTTTTCAGTAATACATAAATTTCTCTCGTTAAAATCTAAAACATTGTTACATACACGAGCGAATCGTACAAGTTGAGATATATAAACACCGTAAGATGGTGACAAGGGAACGTCACCATCTAAAAACGGATAATTAACGATAGGAAATGAAAAATCATCTACATACACGAGCGAATCGTACAAGTTGAGATATATAAACACCGTAAGATGGTGACAAGGGAACGTCACCATCTAAAAACGGATAATTAACGATAGGAATTTATGTTTATTTACTTTCCCAAACGTTTCTGCCGCTGCATCTTTAAAAGTTTTGCTGATATCTAAAACTATATTCTGTATATCATTTTGAGTTGCATCATTATTTACAGACAATTCGTCCAGTGTATTCATAACAGTGGTCAATAAACTCATCATAGATACCAGGACTAAATTTTATATATACGCCAGACGCGCGTTTCGTCTACAAAAGACCCAAAATACCTTTGGATCATTGTGACTTCGATCAACGTATTCAGATTTCTGTTCACTTTTCCACCTGACAAAAGTTTTATCATTTCTATTATTGGTAACAATTAAATCTGATTTACTAAATGTGGTCTGAAGTCTAAAATGTATGAATGAATGACAATCAAAATATAACGATATTAAGTCAGCAATTTCAAAATAAAAAATTCAAATGGAAGAGCATTGATGAAATAATTAAATAATCAACAACACTTGAATAGTTACATGTTTTCTCCCCAATATCTTTATCGGATCCAACTCTTGGATAAGCAATATATAAATTATTTTTTCTACACAACTCTAACAGTCTATGACCATACTTATTAGGTCTACATGTACACTGAGACACTCTTTGTAAGGTGATTTTGTTTCGAGTCAGATTCTCATAATCATACAAATAATCTAATATATCAGCATCACAATCTAAATCAAACATACTAACAACTGACTCATCAGGTATATTATAATAGGGTAAAGACCCAGTTTTTGAGTTAAAATCGCCAACTAGGGCAACATAACAAAAATATATCTGCATCACATACATGTACCCAAGCACCTGTTGTGGCGAGTTGTCTCATTGGCAATCATACAACACGTTCTATTTTATTTATACGCAACATATTGCCTAAACGACCAATACGTACAACTGAAGATACCTTTTCCATTAGAACAGTAGTTCGAATAAATTTAACATTTAACTATCGTTTAGAAAACGACAAAAGGATGGGTATGTTGTACTTCTTCTAAAATTATAATCTGATCTCTAATTTTATGAAAAAATTATTATGGTCAAGCAGATGACAATTTTTTTTTATTCTGAATCCAGATTTTCCCAGTACCTTATAGCGTTATATACTGCAAAACAACCTTGTAAAACTAGTTCAAAAATTCTGACTCAGACAAATGCAAGCCAATACATATTGAATATGCATATAACTGATTAGAGAAAAATAATATTTTTTAAATGTCATCATACAATTGGACACGTGCATGCTCTAACAAATGTCTAACTAACATTTATATTGGTTATGAATTTTCCCTGCAAATTGATATGATATTTTTCATATGCAATATTCTCAAGGTATATGTAATATTAATATATTCGAGGCCAATTCAAACAGGTTCAAAGTTTCTGTCTTCGGGGAAACAAAAGTGGCATTGTGCACTTTAAAGACATATTGTTAACATAATTAATAGTTCAAAATTTGATTTACATATTCTTTTCTTTTGTTCGCTTGTTTTTATAACTTAACACCAAACAACGTTCTGCGCCTAAGAACGCGACATCACCAAAATCAGGAGATTTTCTTATGTTCAACAGTTATACCACTGTCCCAGGTTAGGGGAGGGTTTGGATCCCGATGACATTTTTAACCCCGCTACATTCTGAATGAATGTGTCTGTTTCAAGTTAGGAGCTTGTAATTCCGTGATTGTCGTTTGTTTAAGTGTTACATATTTGTTTTTCGTTCATTTTTTTAACATAAATTAGGCCGTTAATTTTTCTCGTTTGAATTGTTTTACGTCGTCATTTCGGAGTCTTTTATAGCTGACTATGGGGTATGGGCTTTGCTCATTGTTGAAGGCCGTACGGTGACCTATAGTTGTTAATTTCTGTGCTATTTTGGTCTCTTGTGGGGAGTCTTATTGGCATTCATACCACATCTTCTTTTTTTTATACATGTATGATTTTTAGTGAGACAATATTCTTCAGAGGTAAGTTAAATCGTTCTGTTTGGACATCAACGAAAAAGAAGTTGTGAAATATGTAAGCAATGTTATTGTCTCGGCTAAATATATCAACTGACTGTATAGTCTGAATTTGGGCTAAACAGTTATTTTTTTCTAATTGACGAACTTATGGCCTTCGTTTTCTGTTTTTCTGTAATTATCGTCTTTTCGTCTTGTTTTTTATTATGTAAACAATAGCCTAGATGCATATTTTCATCAACTAGTAAATATAGGACCAAAAACTGTATTGTATGCCCTTAATTGAAAATATGAACAAAAAACAGACACATGTTCATTGTACTAAAATACATGTAATTATTTTTGACGAATAATTGGTTTTTGAAAAGTTGTTAAAAAACAACATACATTCCAAATCTGGTTAACACGTCCAAACAAAGATAAAGGTACTTTTTGTCCAACTATTTTAAACTTTTTCACAGAACCTATAGTACGCTCAACATGTACGCGATGTGCAGCAATCTTCTTTGTTAAAAGTGCATCTGCTTGAGTCATTTGTAATCCAGCATTAGCAAAAGGTGGGATGTTTAACTTTAGTTTGCAATCTTCCACTTCTTTATGAATATTAAAACCCTTGTCTGCCATAATACCATCACCTTCCTTGATATGACCATGCTGTACTAAGTTTTGTAACATCTTCTTTAATCACGATTGTTCAAATATATCTTTGTCTGATATAGCACCAGAATATAAACATGAAGTAAACAAAAGTGACCCTCTAGGATCAACTGCTACCAAAGCTTTTAAAGTGTTTGTAGACTTGTTATTTGAATATGACTGTGACTGTGCATGCAGAGAAGAAGGCTTCTGTATTTTGATTTCTGTACCATCAATTATTGCCAAAGTATTAGGAAAATCCCTTTTATAATTTTCAGGCATATTTGTAATAATCATGTCACGTGGCGGCCAAGTACATACTGCTCCAAACCTTAAGTACATGAAATTTATCCAGTCACAAAAAAGTGAAATACAGTCTTGTGTAGATATTTGAAATCTGTATCCCAAATCTGTAAAGTCCAAATTATTTCTCAATTTACATAATGTAAAAAAAAACTGGTCCTTGATTTTTATCTTTATCTTCATATTCTTTGACATTTTTAAGGGATAATTTGATGAATCTGGCACTCAAAACTTAAAAACTGCATTAAATTCAGTATTGTTAAAGCCACTGTAGTATCTCAACATTTTGTCATCTTTAGTAAAGTTTTCGGCTGAAAAAATTGACCTTTCCCTCTGTTGAACTTGAAATATTCTCTGGGATTTCCTGGATGCATTATTCAATGTTAGCTTTTCATTATCCAATATTTTTCTTGCAAGGTCTCTCTCCAAAATCTCCTTTTGCACTGTTAAAGACAGAATATCAATTGGGTCAGCCCCTGAAATATAAAAAATATCTTTAGATTCTTGTGACTTTTAAATATATGTTTGTTAAAGAAAAAAAAGTTGGAATCTGATTTTTTTTAGTTTCAAACAGATCAGAAAAAAAATGATTTGATGACGTTGTTTTGTCTATCAGTTCATAGACAAAATTTATTGATGTGAGCCTGATGTCGTCAACTTTATTTCATGGTTTACTCCAGTATAAAAGAGAATTTAGAATTAAATTATGAGAAAAAACTGATATATTTTATATATTAATTAGTAATAACATTAAATATTGTGGTGCAGACTTAAAAATAAAAAAAATTGTAAGGGTTCCGCAGAACCCAGTGTCTCGCCTATTTTTACTATAAATCTCAGGCTCAACAAAAATGAGGCAAAAAATCAATGAAAATATTCCTCTTGATACTATCTTATGATTGTAAGAAGCTTCTGTCCAAGTTTGGTAAAAATCTGGGATAGTTAATGAAACTAATAAATGTTTTGAAAACTTTAACTGCAGACTGTATGTAATGTTAACTGTAAGAAAATCTAAGTCCATTTAATAGTAAAATACAGAAAAAATGGAGTTATCTTTTTACAAAATTTACTTCTGGATACTATCTTATGATCATAAATAAGCTTCTGTCCAATTTTGGTACAAACCAAGGATAGTTTAAGAAAGTTATTAATTTTTTAAAAACTTTAACCAGAGTGAATGTAATGTTTCCCCGCAGAAAAACTATGTCCATTTAAGAGTAGAATACAGAAAAAATGGATTTATTTTTTTACAAAATTTACTTCTGGATACTGTTTAATGATCATAAACAAGCTTCTGTTTAAGTTTGGTACAAATCAAGTATAGTTTAAGAATGTTATTAAAATTCTAAACTCTAACCACAGAGTGAATGTAATGTTTCCCTGCAGAAAAAAATAAGTCCATTTATATTAAGTAAAATACGGAAAAAAATGGAATTTTATTTTTCAAAAATTTACTTCTGGATACTATCTTATGATCATAAGGCTAGACAAAAACCAGTGTGAACCATTTTTTTATGTTATTTCTCCATAAATAGAAAAATAATTTCAGTTATTTCCTTAAATATTAAAATTTTAACAATCCCCTTTCTTTTTAGGCAGACTTTTATTCAGAGAGAGAGATAGTTCCAGTGGAAACTGTTTGTGGAGATTTAGTTTTTCCGAAAGAAAATGGTCAATCTGTTTTATCAGAAAAGTACAACACTTTGATAGACACCATTTCAAATGATGAAGTAAACATTATAGAAGAACAGACCAGAGAACAAGCTCAATGTGAAAAGTGGTTCAAGGAAAGAGAAAAGATAATAACAGCATCAAACTTTCATAGAATTGTCAAAAGGAAAGCTGCAATTAATGACAAGTTCATTCTTTCCATAATGAAGCCAAAGCCTTTCACTAGTAAAGCAACATCATATGGAAGAAACAATGAAATAAAAGCTAGAAACTCATATGTTCAAACTTCTGGCCACCATGTTCATGATTGTGGGTTTGTAGTTAACCCGAGGTACCCTTTACTTGGTGCTACTCCAGATGCCAAAATATGTGACAATGGTGTAACTGGAATTATGGAAATTAAATGTCCATTTAGCCAAAGAGATAACCTAATCACTGACGCAATGCAGGGTGCAGACTTTTGTTTAGAGTTGTCTGAAAATGGACCGAAATTAAAAATCAGTCATGATTATTTTATTCAGGTACAAGGTCAATTACTTGTAACAGGTTCTCAGTTTTGTGATTTTGTAGTCTATACAAAGAAGGACATCCATATTGAAAGAATTTATCCAGACAAAGCTGTAATGCAAAACATTCTTAATAAGCTTGCAGACTTTTATTTTGATCATGTACATTTATAATTTTTTTCAGTGTGTAAGAAGTTTCATGCAGGTTAATTCATTTCATGTTTGACAAAACAAAATCATTTATAAGAATACTAGTTGTGTCATTGGCATTCATATCACATTCTTATTTATATATTACAATGTTTTAGGTGAAATAAAAAAAATGTACAACTTATATAAATGATAAAATGAATCAGAAAAGCATTACTTTAGGAATAAATATATAATTGGAAAATTTTATAGGTTAAAGAACTCCTTATCAAGATATTTGATGTTAAGGAAATGGCAGGGAAAGGATTTCTCAGAAATGTACCTTATATATTTGGCTTTTGTATTATTTGGGTCACAAATTGTAAGAAAAGAAATCTTCAGTTTGCTTATATTTTGTAAATGATCATTTAATTATTTCTATAAAAAGAAAAGTGTGTGATGGGGCAAAATATTTAACCCTATGTCTTAGCTAGGGGAAACGCAAGAAGTTCGAAAATTTGACAAGGAAAAAATAACTGCTTGCAGGATGTTAAAAGCATAATTTTTAATTATTATATTGGAAGTTAAAGTTGTACCTAACACTTATTTAAGTTCAGGGGATTAAATCTGTGATATCACCTAGATGTTTTAATCACCTTGCATTGTTAATGAAATATAACAATGTATAAAGCTTTTTAATTATCAGAAATAGTGTTTGTCAAACTACTATATCTCTTACATTTTTTTTCTCAAGAGATTGGTTCAAGTTTTTTAAAATTTTTATATTTTTTTCAAAGGATCAAAATAAATATTTTGTAAACAAATTTATGAAAATTAAACGAGCCAAATTAATTTAAGTCCAGGTGTTGGGGGACACCTAAATTGGTGTCATTTTGGTATATACATGTATAGTAAATATAAATGGTTTGTCAAAGAACCCCTTCTTATTTTTAAGCCTCGGACATTTTTTAAGAATCCCTCCTCTTACTGACTTCATGTAGAACATTCTTTTTAATTTGTACGATTATTACTTTATCAAAATTTTCAGCATACCTAACACTGCAGGGAGAAAACTCTGTAAAATCAGCTAAACGTTTTAATTAACTTGCATTGTTAAGGAAACATTAAGCTTCTCAATGATCAAAATTACTGTCTGTCAAACTGCTATGTAAGCAGTGTAAATTTCTGGTAAAATGGTTAGTTCAAATTTTTTGAAATTTTTATATTTTTGTCAATTGAGGATCAAAGTAAATACTTTGTCAAAATTTTGTGAAAATTAAACGAGCCAAATTAATTTGAGTAATAGTGTAAGGTTCCACCTTAAAAGTAATTCAATTCTGAAAGTAATATATAAATAAATAAATTTAGAGAAAACTTTAAAAAAAAATAATCTACTATTTCAAAGTTTAATACAAGGTCGACAATAAAAGAGCACTTATTTTATACCAAGATTGATTTTTTTAACAAAATTAAAATGTGTTTGTTTGTTGTACATGCTGTTTTCTGCTTCTTGGTTGGATTGTGGTCTTTCTGACGCATACCCCATTTCAACTCACAATTTTATGTTATTGAATCACCTTGCATACTAACAACTGTATTAATAAACAGTACTGATCACAAACTTTGTGTTATGTCATTTATCATTGTGTACCAAAAAATTGAACCATCAACAAATGAAAACATCTTTTTGAGAAAGTTTAGTAGTCCTGAAAAGGACTGTTTTTGTAATCATTGTCATCCTCTGCTGTACAAATATCAGTTTTAGGCACACATTTCAACTTACATCCTCCTTCTGTTTGTATAGCAACAGTGTTTTCTTTGTTAAAATCTGGTGGTATATTTTCTTTGTTGGAATCTGGTGTTATTTCTGTTGTTTGAATTTCTGATGTTTCACTGAAATAATAAGAAACAATTAGTCAAAGGGAGACAACTCGAATTTGTGAAATTATCTTAAGCGATTTCTAATTAAAAAAGAAAGATATATGTAAAAGACCTTTGAAATAGGAGAGGGCCATTTCATAAAAAAATAATGAATATTGATAAAGGTACCTGTATATTATTTTAATTTACAGTAATTTCTTAAACAAAGCTAGTGTGTCATATATTTCTGCATTTGCTTTTTACTTCTGCTCTAATTTAAAATAAATTAGGGTATTTTGTTACTGTTAATAGTTTCTTGAAATATTGACTTGTCCAGACTTAAGATATAAAATAGGAATATCTTGTTTGATTTCCAATGAGACAACTCTTCACATGAAACCAAATGACACAGAAAATTAACGACTGTAGGTCACTGTATAGCCATCAACAACAAGCAAAGTTCATACCACATAATCAGCTGTAAAAGGCCCCGAAATGACAAATGTTAAGCAAGAAAACAAGGAAACAAATGGATGTTACATGTAGTCCAGATGTATGTCACCTTTTAAAAACAATCATAACCTGTAATGCTTTATATTTTGGTTTATGGATAAAGTCACTGTATAGTTCAGTATTGATAAAAATGAATGACGGAAGAAAAAAAAAATGTTTTTATGGGTTACATATTTATGACCAATTATTATATTTATAAGGGACATATTTTCATAAAATTTGCATCTACCTGTAGATCAATTTTCTTTTCACTTGTCTGTTTGGTGCAGCTTTTGGGGTTTCAATCACTCTTTTGGTGAGGACTTTTCTTGCTGGTTTTGGAGTTCGTCCATCAAATGGTATCGGGTCGGGATATTCTTCTGTTGGCCCATTTTTGTTGACAAAATGCTGAAATAGAGAACCTAAAATATTGTACACTGTATTTACTGGAAGGATTATCAGTTAAATTATAAAACAGCAGCTTAGATTTGTTTTAAATCAATTAATCAACATCATAAAATGTGTGTGTACCTAGAATATGTGCGTTCTAATGAGGGTCTATCTGACACATGTAATTTTTACAGGGTTTTATGTCTTTCTGATAACAAAGTTACGGTAACCTGTTGTCAATTCAGTAGGATGAGTCAGTATAAAAAAAGACTTATACAAAAATACTTGTATGAGACATTTTTTAATCGTTAATGATTTAAACTTGTAATGAACTCTATCAGATCATAAATGCAGTTCAGACTTTTTACACATTTTTCTTTCATTATCAATGAAAAATCTCCACCAAGGACCAAAAGTATTGAACATAAACAGTTATAGGTAATAGTAAAACCTTCAACATGGAACCTTGGGTCAAACTGCTTCAAGTGCCAATAAGACAATTAGTTGTTCATCACAATGTGTATTTCACAAATATCTTTCATTTCTATGGCCTAATTATTTCTGCACTGAACGTTGGGATTGCCTTGTGCGATGTTTGCTATGGCAAATGTTTCAATCATAGAAATATATTTTGATCCTGTTTGTTTTAAAGATAACATAGTAATTTCGTTTAAAAAAAAACAAATAGAAAAGAGTAAATAAATAGTGCACTTTAAAGTACTGATTATCATTGTGTATGTGGTTTTAAAGCAAAACAGATAAGAAAACAACTGTGTATATAATAATATCTAAAGTTCAGAAGTGAAAAAAGTAATGGCAGTCAAATAAAACATTCATTTCCCCCGACTGTTGGAGATATGAAGATTAGTTCACCCTCGAAAAGTCATATGCCCTCGTGAAATATGATTTTTTTTGGGTTAACAAATCTTTATATCTCCCTCAAACACAGGAAATATATGCATAATATTCTACCCCCAGGACGAAGAACACTTCTTTGCAGCTTAAATAATCCAATTGTCCCACCAGAAAAAAAAAATAAGTCCAAATATCTGAAAAATTTCGCCAGCACGGCTCCTAGAAAAAGGGTTTTCAATATATTACGAGACAAAGACCAAAAGTTTGGGCAAAAGAAAGAAAGTAAACGTAGAAGTGAGGGCAGTTCCCCTTATCCTAAAGGAACATACTTCTATGCAAAGAGATAGCTTTCAAAAATTCATGAATCAAATAATTCCTTTTGTTAATTGACTTACCCTCTCTTGTGTATGCAAGGCATAATTAAATATGTGTAGTGTACACAAAAGTTATCCAAACAGTGGAGGAAGATACAAAGATGATAACTAAAACATGGTTGGAAAATACATTGGACAGTTGGAAGGACTTTGTTACTGTATAATGAATGCTTACATTTACATATTTGAAATTAATCTCTTGACAATTTATTTATTTGTATGTATATTCGTGTAAAGTTAATGTGTCGGTCGTGTGTGTGCATGACTTATGTTATGACTTTAGGCACACAAAAAAAGGGGGGGTATGGACTGTCATAGGCTGTGTTTTGGGGTCTAAGACATCAATTTTTGATCAATGGTTACAGTACTTGCAACCTTAGGCGTTACTATTTCAGCGATCAGTCAGCGGTCATCGATCAGTCACCGATCAGTCAAGTTCGCGTCAAACTCACGTCAGCAATCCGTCAGACTTATAGTAAAAGTAATTGACTGATCGGACTGATCGGACTGATAGAACCGATCGACCTTGATGACGGATTGACCTGTAATACGTCACATGATAAAATAATGCAAATTACGGAATCTTAGTTTCGTTTAGTTTAATTAAAATGGCGACAAGTGAAAATCGAACGTTCAATGATCATGATGATACATTTTGTTTCAATAATAATTATTTAGCAAAGTTTTATTGAAAAGAAATGTACAGATAAAACTTAACATAAACATTATTATTAAAGAATGGTATTTTTGTTTTATTTAGGCTATATATGTTCAAACACGGCGGGTTTTAAAACGGTGTCTTTTTTTATTTTCCAAACATCCTCGGGTAAAGCAACGATTTGTATAGTAAGAACAAGGATTTGCATAGCTATACAAATCCTTGTTATCATCATAAAATTCATTAAAAAAAACTTATCATAATCAAGGACTTTCTATAAATATTCCTGTCACAATCGAAGCCTATAAAATTTTAATAAAAAGAAGACTAATTTTGGATATTTTAAACAACACGAAATAAAATGTCAGTAAGATTTATCTGACACTCTTAATTTCATAAAAAAAAACCTATTCTAAACTATAAAGAGTACAAAAATCCAATGGTGGTCAATAATTTTTAGTAAAATGAAGAAATATTTGCATTTAAGTATATAAAAATTACAAAAAATACAAAGGCGGTCAATAATTTTTAGTAAAATATTTGCATTTTAGGCAACGCGTACAAAAATTCAATATTTTTTTCCTTAACATAGGCATATTTGAAGGAATATCATCAAAATTGTGTTTTTCTGACTTAATTTCAGGTAAACATGGAAAAATCTTCTAAAAAGGAATAAAATGGATTTTACTCTTTTAAAATAGAGTCTGTTAAATGTGTATCAAAATAAATCAATAACTGCATTCTTGTTCCACAAAAATAAAAGTTTAAGTATTTTAATTCTCATTATTTCTCAATTCTGATTACAAGACTTGTCTTAAGATGGTAAAAATAACTGATTTCAAATAAAATAGAATCATTTCTAACAAAAAGAAGACTAATTTTGGTTATTTTAAACAATGCGAATAAAATTTTAGTATGATTTCTCTGACACTCTTTTAATTTCATGAAAACAAATATTCTAATCTTTAAAAAGTACAAAAAATACAAAGGCGGTCAATAAATTTTAGTAAAATATTTGCATTTTAGGCAACCCGTACAAAAATTAAATATTTTTTTCCTTAACATAGGCATATTTTATGAAGAACAGCCAATTCTGATGTACAAAAAGTACTCAAATCATATGACGATTTATTATGTGTATCAAAATAAATCAATAACTGCATTCTTATTCCACAAAAATAAAAGTTTAAGTATTTTAATTCTCATTAAATCTCAATTCTGATTACAAGACTTGTCTTAAGATGGTAAAAATAACTGATTTCAAATAAAATAGCATCATTTCTAATAAAAAGAAGACTAATTTTGGTTATTTTAAACAATGCGAATAAAATTTTAGTATGATTTCTCTGACACTCTTTTAATTTCATGAAAAAAAATATTCTAATCTATAAAAAGTACAAAAAATACAAAGGCGGTCAATAAATTTTAGTAAAATATTTGCATTTTAGGCAACGCGTACAAAAATTAATTATCTTTTTCCTTAAAGTAAGCATATTTTATGAAGAACAGCCAATCTTGATGTACAAAAAGTACTCAAATCATATGACGGTTAATAATTTGTATCAAAATAAATCAACAACTGCATTCTTATTCAACAAAAATAAAAGTTTAAGTATTTAAATTCTCATTATATCTCAATTCTGATTAGATGACTTGTCTCAAGATGGTCAAAAAATGACTGATTTCAAATAAAATGGCATCATTTTGAATAAAAAGAAGACTAATTTTGAATATTTTAAACAATGCGAATAAAATTTTAGTATGATTTCTCTGACACTCTTTTAAATTCATGAAATAAAACCTATTCTAATCTATAAAGTACAAAAATCCAATGGCGGTCAATAATTTTTAGTAAAATGAAGAAATATTTGCTATGAAGAACAGCCAATTCTGATGTACAAAAAGTACTCAAATCATATGACGGTCAATAATGTGTATCAAAATAAATCAATAACTGCATTCTTATTCCACAAAAAATAAAAGTTTAAGTATTTTAATTCTCATTATATCTCAATTCTGATTAGAAGACTTGTCTCAAGATGGTAAAAATGACTGATTTCAAATAAAATAGCATCATTTTGAATAAAAAGAAGACTAATTTTGGTTATTTTAAACAATGCTAATAAAATTTCAGTATGATTTCTCTGACACTCTTTCAAATTCATGAAATAAAACCTATTCTAATCTATAAAAAGTACAAAAATCCAATAGCGGTCAATAATTTTTAGTAAAATGAAGAAATATTTGCATTTTAGGCAACGCGTACAAAAATTAAATATTTTTTTCCTTAACATATGCATATTTTATGAAAAACAGCCAATTCAAATGTACAAAAAGTACTGAAATGATATGACGGTTAATAACGTGTATCAAAATAAATCAATAACTGCATTCTTATTCCACAAAAATAAAAGTTTAAGTATTTTAATTCTCATTAGGTCTTTCCACCTTTCCGTGGAAAGACCTATTGAATTTGTTCTGATTATTATTATTATTATTTTTAGGTCTTTCCACCTTTCCGTGGAAAGACCTATTGAATTTGTTCTGATTATTATTAGGTCTTTCCACCTTTCCGTGGAAAGACCTATTGAATTTGTTCTGATTATTATTATCATTATTTTTTTTTTTTTCTTCCGCCTAATTTTTTTTCTTGCGTAGTATTGATGTTTCAAAAGATGTCGCTTAGATATTTGGAATATGGTATCGTATAGTTTATACGCTTTAAAATTTACAACTACGTAACAAAATACTTAACATTGTAAGAGTTATCTCCCCAAACACTGTTTTTCTTGTGGCCACTACTCCTTCGCAACAGTAAAAGATTACGACAAATTTATTTTACCAAATTGCTCGTTATATCTTAAGGATTAGGATATTCATTTGGACTGAAGCTTTACGGAGACTCCATATGAGAGTTATTCCCCCTTTTCCATTGAATTAAGTGATATGCATTTCTAAATGGTAAACCATAAGTGATAGAGACCTAGAGTCTTCAGATTTGAGGTCCTTGGTCCAAAAAAATGAAAATGAGGTCAAGGTCAAAGGTCAAGGTCATATTCTAAATTTTGATTTTGGCTTATTTTCACTTATTTCCAAAAACCGTATGACATATCGACAAATAATTTTTCATAAATTGTTAGTTGCGACATGTCCTTACTTGTATATTTTGGTTGAAAGGGTGCGCAGATAATAAATGGGAGTTTTTGCCCATCTTACATTTAGAATTATGCGTAAAGTGATATTACTCATTAACCAAACATATTAAAGACCTAGGGTCTTTTGATTTAAGGTCCTTGGTTTGTGACCTTGCAATTGAGGTCAAGGTCATAGGTTAATAGGACGTTCTAAATTTTCACCGTTGCTTTAAATTCACATTAATACATCATAAAGCCATAGGAATTAACATTTTAAACTGATTTTTCATATTTCAATATCAAAATAGATCTTTACTAGTGGAAAGACCTTCAATTGTTTGTTCTCTGAACAATTGGTTTTTAATTATTTTTTTTTTTTTTTTTTTTCTTCCGCCTAATTTTTTTCTTGCGTAGTATTGCTGTTTCAAAAGATGTCGCTTAGATATTTGAAATATGATATCGTAAAGTTTATACGCTTTAAAAATTTACAAAGACGTAACAAAATACTTAACGTTGTAAGAGTTATCTCCCCAAACACTGTTTTTCTTGTGGCCACTACTCTTTCGCAACCGTAAAAGATTACGACAAATTTATTTTACCAAATTGCTCGTTACATCTTAAAGATAAGGATATTCATTTGGACCGAAGCTTTATGAAGACTCCATATGAGAGTTATTCCCCCTTTTTCATTTGATTCAAGTAACATGCATTTCTAACTAGTAAACCATTAGTGATAGAGACCTAGGGTCTTTAGATTTGAGTTCCTTGGTCCAAAAAAATGAAAATGAGGTCAAGGTCAAAGGTCAAGGTCATATTCTAAATTTTGATTTTGGCTTATTTTCACTGATTTTCAAATACCGTATGATATATCGCCATATAATTTTTCATAAATTGTTAGTTGTGACATGTCCTTACTTGTATATTTTGGTTGAAAGGGTGCGCAGACAATAAATGGGAGATTTTCCCCATTTTACATTTAGAATTACGCCTAATGTTATATAACTCATTAACCAAACTTATTAAAGACAAAGGATCCTTTGATTTAAGGTCCTTGGTTTGTGACCTTGAAATTGAGGTCAAGGTCATAGGTTAATAGGTCGTTCTAGATTTTGACCTTTGCTTTAAATTCATATAAATACATCATAAAGCCTACTAGCATTTTAAACTGATTTTTCATATTTCAATATCAAAATAGATCTTTACTAGTGGAAAGACCTTCAATTGTTCTCTGAACAATTGGTTTTTAATTTTTTTTTTTTTTCTTCCGCCTAATTTTTTTTCTTGCGTATTATTGATGTTTCAAAAGATGTCGCTTAGATATTTGGAATATGGTATCGTATAGTTTATACGCTTTAAAAATTTACAACTGCGTAACAAAATACTATACGTTGTCAGAGTTATCTCCCCAAACACTGTTTTTCTTGTGGCCACTACTCCTTCTCAACCGTTAAAGATTACGACAAATTTATTTTACCAAATTGATCGTTTCATCTTCAGGATTAGGATATTCATTTGGACCGAAGCTTTACGGAGACTCCATATGAGAGTTAATCCCCCTTTTCCATTTAATTAAGTGATATGCATTTCTAACTGGTAAACCATAAGTGATAAAGACATAGGGTCTTTAGATTTGAGGTCCTTGGTCCAAAATGATAAAAATGAGGTCAAGGTCAAAGGTCAAGGTCATATTCTAAATTTTGATTTTGGATTATTTTCACTTATTTTCAAATACTTTATGACATATCCACAAATAATTTTTCATAAATTGTTAGTTGCGACATGTCCTTACTTGTATATTCTGGTTGAAAGCGTGCGCATACAATAAATGGGAATTTTTGCCCATCTTACATTTAGAATAAAATTTCAGTATGATTTCTCTGACACTCTTTCAAATTCATGAAATAAAACCTATTCTAATCTATAAAAAGTACAAAAATCCAATAGCGGTCAATAATTTTTAGTAAAATGAAGAAATATTTGCATTTTAGGCAACGCGTACAAAAATTAAATATTTTTTTCCTAAACGTATGCATATTTTATAAAAAACAGCCAATTCAAATGTACAAAAAGTACTGAAATGATATGACGGTTAATAACGTGTATCAAAATAAATCAATAACTGCATTCGTATTCCACAAAAATAAAAGTTTAAGTATTTTAATTCTCATTATATCTAAATTCTGATTTGAAGACTTGTCTCAAGATGGTAGAAATAACTGATTTCAAATATAATAGCAACATTTCTAATAAAAAGAAGACTAATTTTGGTTATTTTTAACAATGCAAATAAAATTTTAGTATGATTTCTCTGACACTCTTGTAATTTCATGAAAAAAACTATTTTATTCTATAAAAAGTACAAAAAATCCAATGGCGGTCAATAATTTTTAGTAAAATGAAGAAATATTTGCATTTTAGGCAATGCATACAAAATTAAATATCTTTTTCCTGAAAGTAAGCATATTTTATGAAGAACAGCTAATCTTAATGTACAAAAAGAACTGAAATCATATGACGGTTAATAATTTGTATCAAAATAAATCAATAACTGCATTTTCATTCAACAAAAATAAAAGTTAAAGTATTTAAATTCTCAGTATATCTCAATTCTGATTAGATGACTTGTCTCAAAATGGTAAAAATGACTGATTTCAATTAAAATAGCATCATTTTTAATAAATAGAAGACTAATTTTGGTTATTTTAAACAATGCGAATAAAATTTTTAGTATGATTTCTTTGACATTCTTTTAATTTCATGACAAAAAAAGCTATTCTAATCTATAAAAAGTACAAAAATCCAATGGCGGTCAATAATTTTTAGTAAAATGAAGAAATATTTGCATTTTAGGCAACGCGTACAAAAATTAAATATTTTTTCCCTGAAATTAGGCATATTCAATAAAAAGAAAAACAATTTTGGATATTCTAAACAATGCGAATAAATTTTGTATGATTTCTATGACATTCTTTAAGCTTTATAAACAAACCATTAATTTTAAACTATATACAGTGAAAAAATCAAATTGTGATAAATAATTAATTTCCATTCAAATGAAGAAATGATCGCATTCTGGTTCAACAAAATTAAAAGTAAAAAGATACTTCTTCTTCAAATATTCAAATTTTATACAAAAATTGTCAATAAAAGGAATTTATAGCAACAGTTTGAAATTGAAGTTACAATATTTTCAAATATGAGAAGAAAAATTAGCATTTTACGCAACGTGTACATAAATTTAATATCTCATTGTCAAGAATCAGTCCGGTCGACATTGCGCATGCGTGAATTCAGATACCCTACATGGATACAATCGTTATATAGAAGTTGTATGGAAAATAATCTTTAACAGACGATATTCGATTTTCTTCTCAGTTCTTTTCTTCACTGTTGAGATCACCATAATCCTTAATGTGTCTTCTTTTTAATGATGTAAATTATTTTAAATTAATGTTTAAACTTAATGCAACAAATTTAGATTTTTCATAAAGGGATGTCAAATGGCTTACATTTGCCGTTATTCTTGCAGAAAATGTCATTTTTAGGAAAAGTGGTCAGTTTTGAAAAAATAAATAAAATACTTTTACTGATGACATTCCTTACCTGTTGAGACCAAGAGAAAGATGAAAAGTTATAGTTTAATGTGGTGTAGTTTATTTTTAAATTGGTTATTGTCTACTTGCACCAAATTTGATTTAAAAGTAGGCGATTTTAAGTTTTTATTCTATCAACTTTTATTTGACAACAGGATACATTGTTTGTGTAAACAGATAGCAGCCTGTTACACAATCTTATTTATACAGTCACGCTGAGACATAATAATTCATGTGATATAGTTTAAACGAAGTTTTGTATTAACTATGTTTAGGGCTGAAGGAATTATAAAACACTAAATAATATGAAATTCACGTTTTTATAATTGAAGTTATTTATAATCAAAGTTTTTGTTTGTGTCTGTTTTCACGTGCTTATAACCGATATTAAATAAAGTATGAGGATGCAATCGTAATCTGAACGAATTGTTTTAATTATCAATACACAATCACTTTTTTTTAATTAATGGGATTAAATGCGTTTGGAAATTTAAAAGACATTTTCGGATTTTAATATTTGTATATATATAAGGAAGTGGTGAGGTTGGCTTTTTAAACGTTAACTATAAATATTTTAGACTTTTTTTTTGTTTATTTTGTATTGATATTCATTTAAAAAATCATCAGGATCGTAAAATTTACAATTTAATTCTAATAGATCATTGTAAATGAAATTATCATCTTAATGCATGTATGATTTATTTTGAAAAGACGTCCTCCATGATATATACTCTATTATTAATGTACATAATTATTTCATATACATATATAAAATGTTGTTTGACAAAAATCTGTTTCGTCCTTTGTTCTGATTATTTTTTACGTCTCTATTGAGATATTAATTATGTAATTTTAACGGGATGACTTACTCTCCACCCACGAAATTCACAGGCTACTACTATATAGGGTTCTGTAAACTTTAATTGAATAATTTGGCTGTCATAATGTATGAAACACTTTCTTTTCCTTCATAAATGATTTAAACAGAGCCATAGATATTCATAGATATATGTATATCTACTTATTTATATCTCTGGTTTAACTTAGAAGTTAAGACGATAATTTACAAAATAAGACGAGGTGGTATGATTGGCAATGAGAATGGAAACGAAAAATGTGTAAAAAAGATAGTCAACAATCCGACCAAAGAGAAAAAAATAGCCCAAATCCACAAATTGGTCTTAAATGCAACACAAGAATATTCCGCGTGCGCTAGTTTGCCCCTATACACAAAGTTAACTATATTTCATCAAAAAGAACGCCACATGTCACTCCGTAACATAAATGAACCAAAGTTTTAAAAAAACCCTTGCACGCACGCACACAAGACTAACAAAGGCCAGATATTCCTTACTTGGGACAAGCACAAAAATGCGGTGGGTGAAACGTGCTATATAACAGATCTCATGTTAAATGTCGAAACAATGAAAATAGGGGGAAACCCAATTAAACGAACAGGTATATGCTTAATCAATAACACCAAGAAAATAAATATTTCAGACAGCAACTTCAAGAAACGACAACCACATATATAGTTACAAGTAATTTGTTCCTGGCTTTATAAAACGAAACTAGAAACCGTGATATTCAGCGGGGTTAAAATGTTTGTGAGTGCTCAAATATATCTGTGGTATGAAAGCACAACACACGACAAAACTGTTGAAATTAGTAGAAAAGGCTTCCATGTCAGATTGGTACGAAACTTATCTACAGAATACAAAAGATCTAAAGTACCGATTTGAAGATAAATTATCCACCAGTACACATCCAAAAAAATATTTAAAAAAAACAAAGAGATGTGGTATGATTGCCAATAAGACAACTATCCTCCAAAGTTCAGATGAAGTGGACGTATTTAATTATAGGCAACCGTACGGCCTTCAGCAATGAGAAACACATATCATTTAATCGGCTATAAAAGGACCCAACATGAAAAAATATAAAATTATTCAATTGAGAAGACTACATTCATAACAAAACAATTTACGAAAAAAAATATGACCGACATTAACCAACAACACTTTATTTTACTCGAGGAATTGTGTTGTTATCCGCACTCAAAGTATACTGTTAAATTTAATAATTTTGAACTGTCGATGAATGTTTGAAATTAAATAAAATGAAAAACATTTCGAATTCTTGAGGTACCAGGTATATAGGAAGCTGTGGTATGAGTGCCAATGAGACAACTCTCCATCCAAGTCACAATTTGTATAAATAAACCTTTATAGGTCAAGGTACGGTGTTCAACACGGAGCGTAGTCTCACACCGAACAGCAAGCTATAAAGGGCCACAAAAATTACTAGTGTAAAACCAACGGTCTAATGTATATAAAAAAATAGAAACACTTGTGAATCACATAAACAAACGACAACTACTGGACATCAGATTATATGAATAAAAAAAGAATCGCAAGACAACAGCCTTTCAGCCAATTACATGTGAAATAGTTGTACTAAAATTTCAATTACATTTCAGTCAGTTTGATGCTCAATTCATTTTAAAAAATAATATCTATTTTTATTTATATGCATCTTACATTTACCAATTGAGATCAAACATCGTGAGACGTTTTAAATAGGACTTATAATCTTCTTTAGTAGTCCCGGGTTTCAACATAGATCGAAGATCTCTCCGGCCTTCAATCAATTTAACAAACTGCAACAAAATACAGAAAACATGATTCGAAATTATCTTATAGATAACATCTGGTATTGGTTTTCACTGAAATTATCTTTACAAAACAGCGGGTGTTCGACCCCTCAATTGTGCGTCTTATCGCACATGTCAAATTATCAAGTAACCTCATGTGGAGCGAGGATGGGTTATCGTCCTTGTCGATACAATTAATTGTTATCAAATTGAGTAATCTCCCTTAAACCGGACAGATTCTTGGCAATGTTTTTCCCTAAAGTAAACATAATTTATGAAGAACAACAAATCCTAATGAACAAAAAGTACTGAAATCATATTGCGGTTGATAATTTTTATCAAAATATTGAATAACTGCATTCTTATTCCACAAAATAATAGTTTAAGTATTTTAATTTTTTTTATATCTCAATTCTAATGAGAGTATTTATCTCGAGTTGTTGAAAATAACTGATTTCAAATGAAACAGTGTCATTTGTAAATAAATAGTTTTGTTTTGGAAGTTTTAAACAATGCGGATGATATTTAAATATGATTTATCTGACATTCTTTTAATTTTATGAAAAGCGACCTTTTCTAAACTATAAAAAGTTCAAAACTTCAATGGCGGATTATCGGCATTTTCGAAGGTAGAAGTTCATGTTAACTGAGACATATTATGTATTATATATATTTCTAATGTTTACAATATGTAATACAAAACTATTAATCAACAGAAACAATTAAACGCTTTAATTAAGCATCTAATATAACTGTTATACTATTTTTACTTTTATATTGCAACCAAATTAACGTGTAAATTATGGTGTCTTCGTCGAGGTCCGCGTTCATGGATCCTAAACACTGTTGAGTTCGGTTTACATAAGAATTTGAAATATATACGTATCCGTCCGATCCGTGCATAAATTTGATTTACTGATCGATCGATGACCGTTGTCACGGTAACTCCCACACAGGTTATTTGACTTATCTGACGGATCCTATGGGTCACCGATTACCGATCAGTCATCGATCAGTCAAAAATTCGTCACCGATCATTCACCGATCAGTCAAGTTCACGTCAAACAGTAACGCCTAAGGTTGCAAGTACTGTATATTTAAAACAAGAATACTGTTGAATCCTTTAAATTTAAAGTATTTGATTTGTTTCAGTATACCTTTGAACAAATGTAAGTTGCTCTCGTTATCCGTTCAACATTGAACTGTGAGTGCGGTCTTCCGCAGGCCTTTATCCATTTCAGACACTTTTCTAAGTTGTTTGACTTCTTCGGAAATGGCAAAATACGTACACCGTCCTGAAGTCGATCCTCGTACCGACTGTCGGTGTTACAAACACCGTAACAACAGCGCTTTACCATAATTGACCAAAATGTACACTCAGACAATTTCAGGCAGACGTCATTGTTTGTCTGAGTCTTGTTGTAGCAACAAAAATACGCGCGCGCATCTGCGATTTCATTGGTCGATAAATTAATATGGGCGGGGCGGCGATAGGTGAATTGTCATTCATATGAGCAGATTATAAGCCATCATTGGTCAATTATAATTCATATTGTGTAATTATCAGCCACCATTGATCAATTACAAATCTTAAGTGCGGTTATTAGTCCTTATTTGATCAATTAACATGATAATTATTATTTACAGAATATAACAGATTAACAAGAGGCTACGTCAACCATCAGTCGATCCATGATCATGCTTATTTATTAAATGCAACAACCATTTGATCAATTATCATGCTTATGTTCAGAATATTGGTTATAATTTACCTACTATACATTTCTAGGAATATTATTGGTCAAAAGCGTTCGAGTGGTGACCGTGCATGTTCCATATTAGGTTAGTAGGTAGGCGGGCTGATTTTAAAACAGGTTATCCTACTGTTGAGAATATCGGTTATCTTTATGAATTAATATCGTTATTTACAGAATATCAGCCACAATAACAAAGTTATAAAAACAGCAATCACTGACTCAAATATCAGTTCTGTTTTTACAGAAATACTTTATTACTTCATCAAAAAACATACGTATTTACATAATATCAGCGACTACTTGATAAATTTTCATGATTATTTACCAAAAAATTGTCACCATTTGATCATTTGTCATTTTTTTTTACAGAAAAAACAGTAGTTATTTTTCTTGTATTAGGAATAAGCTTTTTATATGAGTCAAGCAAACCGTGAATTTCTTAGAACCTATTGGATATATACAAAACAAACGTCTCTAGTCATCCTGTTGTAAATAGATTAAGGTACTTATTTCGACAGTTAACGATTCTTCAAGGGTGTCGATGCCACCATATTTGTAAAAACGCAAAATGAGCTGATCAATCCAAACTGATGTAAAATTAAAGTCTATCCAAGACAAAGAATTAGCGTTATGTTAAAAAAGGTTGCATTTAATAACTCAAAATGATTTTTTAAATGAATTTATAACATCATATTTCAATATTTTTTGATGACCTGTCTATTGATTGGATAAGATGGCAACATAAAGCATTTCATTAAGGTCCAAAAAGTCGAACGAGAAAACCAAATGTATTACGATTTTATTTGTATAATAAAGTGTGTTTCCTAACAGTAATATGTATATTTGTTACTATTATTATACTGATTCACATTTACCAACATTGAAAGAGTTTTAAAAACTTTACAAAACCTACAATACCCGCTTCACATGTGGCGTCTGTCACGGAAAACAAACACCAAATGCGTCACTTGTTTTACTTATGCTATTAGAGTTTCCTCACATTAATCAGTTCAATCAAAAATTAACAGCTGGTGCGTGACTGTCTATGAAACTACTACTTTTACGTTTACCAACATTTAAAGGATTGGGATAGTTTCACAAAACTTATGCGTAATTTATCTCGGATTTGCTTACTCATTACAAGATAAATTACAAAATTCATTGAGAATCCTATGACCAAACAAATGTCATTATACTTTGTTAGTCTAATGTACAATGGCATTGCATTTAGTATTTCCAAGTTACTAAGTGAAAAAGCCAACTGTCTAACAATAAACACAGCCTCTGATAACAAAAATATGATACAAATGACAACTACGGTTAATGCTGATGTTCGGTTTCTTTTCTGAATAATTGAGCTATCAGTCCACGGGAGATTTCTCCTCATGATTGTTAATTTACATGTAATATAAACTGTACATACAATAACAACTAGGCATGCTAAAACAGCACATCCGGTAACTATAGTGTATAAATAAAGGTTCACATCATAACCATGATTATAATATTCGGAATCAGTACAACATCTTCCATTAATCGGTTCAGCATATGATAGTTTCTCGACAATGGACATTGCCGAAAAAATACAAAAACTAAAGATAAAAATTGAAATAGAACATATTGCATTTCTTCGGTTTCTTATATGTGATTTACTCCACATTGGAAAATGAAGAGCAACAGTTTTTTGTAAACATAAAAGTGTTGTTAAAAGAATGGATACAAAATGAAAGCTATACATTGAAATAAAAATCACTATGTTCATTGAGCATTCTGAAAAAGCAAATTGGAACCACACTTTTTCTTCATTGTGATTTTCAACGTGATGACTATATTTGTGGTAGGCTATTAATGTTGGGACGGTCATCATTAGTGCTGCCACACTATCAGATATAGCCAACGCTGATAACAGAACGGTAACTGGTGTTCGGTTCTCCTTTTGCAGAAATATTGATAAAACAAAGCCGTTTACCAAGATTACTACAAGTGCTGCTGTAGATTTTACGTAAGCAATTGTTGAAGATGGCATAATAATATAAGACTCCTCGTATCGGCCCAAAGCACTGCATGCTAAGTAGGTTTCATAACAGGCGTTCTCATGAGTAAGATTCATTAAGGTATCCAAACTGAGATCAACTTTGTCATCTTTGCGCACATGAAAGCCATTCGTATAAAGGGAATGAATAAATTGCTCTTTACATGTTTGGTATTTCACAATGAAATGGATATATGCTACATATTCAAAAGTGGGTGTATATAAATTTGCATAAATAAATTGTGTATTAGAAATACTTTGCAGCAAAACCTCAATGTTAATTTGATTAGTGAAGTGAACTTTGTCCAAGCAGCTTGTTTGACTTGTAAAAAATCTGTAAATATCTTCGATTTTGATACCATTATTGTACGTTTGAGCATATGCTTTGAACCTTGACGTGCAAAGATTATCTTCATCGATGAAATATATATTTATATCGGAAAAGAACGGAATAACGTTGTTCTCTATAAGTCTGGTGTTGTATGTTACGTATAGGTCACACAATTTATTCCGAATAACCATTCCATTTAGACAAAGTTCGAGATTGCTTTTCAAATATGGTATGTCTAAAATAAAGAATAAGAATTACATTGAAAGAATAGATATTAAAACATAATCAGATATTACGTTTAGTTGACAATTGAACATTAACCGACGGATAATAAGGGACGAAAACATACCAAACTACAAACAAAACTATAACTATTTTGTAAGCTCTGAAGTACTCCGTCAAGACAAAGATTGTTTGTAGACGGTTTTGTTTTGCTTGTTGCATCTCTTACATATATAGTCCTCATAGGTTAAAAATTATCTTAAATATATTAAAGAGGCCTTATTGGCCTTAACCTTTGTCTATATAGTCGAACTACAGTTAACCATGAAGTTATAAGCTTCAATCCCGAATCAACGAAATTGCGCAAACATGACAAAACTCAGGTTGAACACCAATCAATCAATCAATCAATAATATAAGACAACGGGACAGTTATATAACCAATTTATTTCTTTTAAGATGTAACTAATAAAATTGTGAGAGCCGTAGTGTAGTGCTTAGTGCATCGGACTTATATCACAAAGTTTCCTGGTTCGATGACCGTCCTGGGATGAAACACCAATTGCGAGTATGGTCTTGAGGAAACGATGATAGTCCGTCGGAAGGGAACGAAAAATCGCTGACCTATGTTAAGAGAGAGCCATATATTTTGCACGTTAAAGACACTCTTGTAGTTTTTGAAAAAAGCAGGCTGATGCCGTTATAAAGCAGCACTCGCACCCGCAAAGTGAAAAGGGATTAATATAAGTAGCAAACATGTTTCCCCAATCCACTTTAAACACAAATAAAGTAATAAAAAACCTGATATATTCTCATATTGTTTCGTACAACATCTGAAAATTTGTTAGATCTTTTAGCATTTGATAGATGCAAGGAGAGGGATTGTTTTTGCATATTCATTTGATAAAGAAGCTCTATTGTATAGGACCTATATGCTTAATTGACAATTGTAAATAGTTATCAAAGGTACCAGGATTATAATTTAGTACGCCAGACGCGCGTTTCGTCTACACAAAACTCATCAGTGACACTCATTTCAAAATATTTATAAAGCCAAACAAGTACAAAGTTGAAGAGCATTGAGGATCCAAAATTCCAAAAAGTTGTGCCAAATACGGCTAAGGTAATCTATGCCTGGGATAAGAAAATCCTTAGTTTTTCGAAAAATTCAAAGTTTTGTAACAGGAAATTTATTAAAATGACCACATTATTGATATTCATGTCAACACCGAAGTGTTGACTACTGGGCTGGTGATACACGCGGGGACGAAACGTCCACCAGCAGTGGCATAAATTAATGAATGATAATGTAGGCCTAATGTTACTTGGAATATCAAACTATCAAGCATGCGATCGAAATATTGCTGAAGCCAGAAAGAGTCCGAGAGAAAAATGTTGGATTTTAGTATTAATAATAAAGGTTAATTTAGACAATATTTTTGAACTCAAACTCGCCTTATCTGGGACAATTGTATGGTATAACAGTTTATCCTATGAAGAATTAACAAAATATCATTTTAAAAGACTTGATGAATCGAATCGATTCAAAGCAGAAAAACCAATAATATTGACACAGGCCGAACGTAATATGATATGCACTCGTGCCTTTAACAACTAGAATTAGTCCATAGTACATGGATGCCCCACTGGCACTATCGTTGTCTATGTCTAATTAACCCTGAAACTGGGAATAAGGAGAATCGCGGGTAAAAGATTTTCAGAAAAAAATAGACACTTTTTTTTCATTTAATTTTTTACTTATTACCTTTAGTAGTTGTTACTGTATCATTTGGTATATAAATCATTCAAAATTAAAAAAAAAAACGATTCTTGTTGGACCCAGGTGACTTTTGAAATGTAGATACAATGTATCATTGAAAAAGCTCCAAATTATCTCCCTTTGGTAAAAAAAATGCCATTTTGTGGCATTTAAATTGAAATATCGTTTTTTAACTTATCGGTGACCTATATTTTATATAGTTGTTTTCAAATAAGCTGTACATAAACGTAATAATTGTAAAATAAAGCGATTCCTGTAATTTAGTTCTTTTTTTTCGAAATTAACGCTATTTCTACTATTAGTTCAACAGAAAAAGGAAATTTACAAAATGTATGCTTCTTTCAAATGCAGATTGTTAACGTAAATGATTGGTGACTCCATTTTTTATGTCATTTTTCTATTAAGTATGTGATAAATTTATTTATAGAATAATATAGAGAAATCCTATATAAAATATTTTTTTTTTATTTAGACCAGCGAGTCCCCTTTAAACACTTATTTAGCCTTATTGATAGGCAAATCATGTTTATCATAAGTTTCAAATAGTTCGTACTTCAAGTTCATCAAAAACTATCATGAACTAAAACTTTAACCTGCCTGCAGTGGGACAGATGGACGAACGAACGAATGCACATACAATAAAACACAATATTTCTCTACTATCGTAGGTGGGGCATAACACAAAAATACTTAGTGCAAAAATGTGAAAACTAGCCTCACGGATACGACAGAAGGTTATGTAATCATTAGGTTAAAGGAAGAAAATATTTAGAAAAGTCTCAAATGATGTAATTTATGTAATTTCTTGACCCCCTGAAGTAATGGGGCTATCGTAACTGTCCAGCTTTAACTTTTCCATGCAAACCGTCACATTGTAAACACCCCCCCATTCCAAAAATAAAAAAGAAACCTAACAAACACAAATTTCATTATTTTATATATTCAAAACATTATCATCATATGTAATAATTGTTTTCAAAAGATGCGCATTTTGACAATACATGTCTTTTCAACGGTGTGTGTGGCTTAAATGTTTAGAATTTCTTAACTTATTAAAAAAAATAAAGAGCTTGAAGAAAAAACCAAAACAAACATGCGTTAGAGCCAAAGCTGGAAACTTGACCATATAAAAACCCATAAAATGAAACTATTTAACGGAAACCCATAAAATGAAACTATTTAACGGACAGCTGTTTTAATACTCATCATTTGTCTCTACAGGATAGCTATTTAACTAGGTTCTGAAGACACACCATAGACCTGCATTTCATATGTGTCCTGCTCTGGATGTACACTATGGAAAGTTGTGTTCTCATAACAGACTACCCCACATATTTCCAGAAAGGTAAAAACTAAAGCGGTATGCATTTTTACCATGGCTCACACTGACACTTAAAGAGCTCGTAAACTAATAGACAAAGTGTGCAGTGGAACAAATATTTATATGGAACAGAACAGATATAGGATATTCGGCAGATTTGACATTTATAAACTATAGGTCATATATTCATTAAACTGATGAGAATTTCATCAAATGTCTTTTTAAATGTTAAATCGTCATCGCTCTTACAAATGTCGGAAATCAGTTTGAACATCTATTCTACTATATTGTTATAATAAATTACCCTTTAATTGAATGTCAATGAATTTACTACTTTACTATCAAAACAACACTCTATTAATTTGATGCAACTTTTCTGGGTTTATCTTAATCTGGAGCGCTCAAAGCTGAATATTTAAAAATTAAAAGTCTTTCATTAATTAAACAGTGGAATACCTTAATAGTTATTTCTGCTTCTTGCTATGTTTGTCTCGTTACAAGGTGTAACACCACTTAATTGGGCCGGGCCGGAAATATATATCAGAAAGTAGTATATATATTAGAGGGTGGGGTTGACAATACTTTTTTAACAGTTTAGCTTTTTTCAAGGTGTTGTAGATTGTTATATATATCTGAAATATATGTTAACTGTTAACTGTTTCAACCCAATGTGTTAACTGTTATCAGCGTTTTTGCATTTGTAGTTAACTGGTTTTTATGAAAATGGAGCTGCTGTTGTTAACGGACCCCTATTGCCATCTCTCATTTAACAAAAAAAATCTTCGCATGAATGTAACCTTTAAATATGTAGGATACTTAGGTAATTTTGATGTGTTAAGGGAACCAATTCTTTCTTATATGCTGCAAAATGTATGGGTTTTTTTCAGTAAAAGACACTATAACGTGTCGCTTTTAAAACATGCAATGATGATCACTTTAGTTAAAGTATAACAAAAGAGCTGTGCTTACTTGAAATTGAATAATTTAACATAGAAAGCATTGGGCCCATGATATACTACGGTTACATACAATATAGAAATGTGGAATGTATCAAAAAGACAACAACCCGACCATAGAAAAACAACAGCAGAAGGTCACCAACAGGTCTTCAATGTTACGAGAAATTCCTCACCCGGAGGCGTCCTTCAGCTGGCCCCTAAACAAATATATACTAGTTCAGTGATAATGAAACCCATAATAATTCCCAAATTGTACACAAGAAACAAAGACCAGAGTCTCCGGACTTGGTACAAGCGCAAACATGCGGCAGGGTTAAACATGTTTGTGAGATCTCATCCCTCCCCTATACTTCTAGCCAATGTAGAAAGGTAAACGCATAACAATACTTACATTTAAATTTCAATTTAAAGAGAAGTCCGAGTCTGATGTCAGAAGATGTAACTAAACCAAATAAACAAAATGACAATTATTTATAAATAATAACAGACTACTAGCAGTTAACTACCATGCCAGCTCCAGACTTCAATTAAACTGATTGAAAGATTATGATTTCATCATATATAGATATAGGAAGATGTGGTGTGAGTGCCAATGAGACAAATCTACATTCAAATAACAATTTAAAAAGTTAACCATTATAGGTTAAAGTACAGCCTTCAACACGGAGCCTTGGCTCAAACCGAACAACAAGCTATAAAGGGCCCCAAAATTACTAGTATAAAACCATTCAAACGGGAAAAACAACGGTCTAATCTATATAAACAAAACGAAAAACGAGAAACACGTATATAATACATAAACAAACGACAACTACTGTACCTCAGTTATATAAATACAGATTTAATGTTTTTACAAAATGCATTCATTTACACGTAATAAACGAATTTGGTAATTGTCATTGTTTGTCGGGAATACACGTACTTGTAATAATTATCCATTCATTTGACTGTTTTTCCCCGAGGGCTAATCATAACCTATGCCATACGGCATGGAGAGATTACTAGAATAGTTTGAAAGGGTTTAAGCTATTATTTCGTACCCAACTGTATTTAACTTTTAATTTATTTACTTAAAAAATAAAGGTTCCGTCGTCAGAATTCACGCCGACTAATTCAGCATTTAGGTTCAGTCTGTGGTTAAAGTTTTGTTTTACATCAAAATCGTTGTCAAACATAATGAAATTTCGGGAAATTGGGACATTGGCTTCTTTATGTCCAAAACACAGTATCGAGGGGAAAATTTTGCATATATTTATTTTCATTTTACCGTATTTTACTACTAGATGGACTTCGTTTTTCCTGAACAGTTAATTTCATGTTTTGTCTGAGGTTAAAGATTTTTGTGCAGCCATCAATAACCGGTTTGTTTAACCGTACAGTTGCAAGTTAAATGCATATATCCACGCAGGTCAAGATCATGATAATGATAAATGAATGTTGAAACTATTTTGTTCTACATGGCGCTCGACTTTCACTCGTTTGTTCAAAATGCAACAGTCAGAGCATGTATATATCTTATAAGTGGGTGTGGCTTTTTTCCACCTATTTTCAAACTTTCACTCGTTTTGTGTCCAAATGATTAAAATCTGAACACGACTGGACACGGTCTGACAACATCTTGACGTAACTTTCTATCCATGGTCTGCTTTGGTCTGACATGGTCTAAACGGGTCCAAACAACCCGCTAGACGATTCAGTCTTTTCCGTCTTTTCCGTCTTGATATGCCTTAACGAACTGATTTACCTGATGAGACTATCGATCTGAAGCGCGACTTAACGATCTCAAATATCTTGACGAATTTCTCTAGCGGTAAATCCAGTCAATCAAGATGTGATCAGACCAAAATGACCGTTTCAGACCGTTTGAGACTGAAATCGGGCTTCTAGTGTCCGATGCAAAGACCATATAAGTGAATCCATATTAACGCCAAAATATGCAATCTTTAATGAACATGTAAATGCTATGAATGATAGTTATAGTGGTACATGTTCTTTATCAAATAAAATGCCTACGTTCTTGCATTTATTTTGATAGCGGAAAATAATAAGCAATCCGTTATAGAAAACAATATATGTTTACGGCACATTGACACAATGTACACAATAAACTACCTGAATACTTTTTACATGCTTTTTTAAAAGTATAAAGAAGATATGCGTCAGTTGCCATGTACATTTTCATAAATAGGCAAAGATGATTTAATTATAAATATAGCATAATGTTTAAAACAATGACAGGTAAATGCCAAACAATATATGTATGTTTCACCTGTTGGACCTTTTAAGGAATATAGCTTTCTGCCCTTCTCTTTAACTCCAAGTAGGGAATCTTACTGTGTCTGTGATTTTACCGATGTTTTAACCTCAAAGATACTGTGATTGGCTCTTGCGTTTATTCTTTAATGCGGGAAGTTAAATATTACAGACAGGAACATAACGGAAACGTCAAAAACTAACTATAAACATTGAAGTCCATGTCTCAAAATAATCCTTACTTCATAAGAAAATATATAAAGCATTCTTAGTAAATAAGCAAATACTTCTTATGCAGTTTTGGAAAAATACTTAGAATATTTACCAAACGGCTGCGCTGTCAACTGTACATATTAATAGTACATTTCAATTAGTAGCTAAAAGTGAAACGTTCGGGTTTTGATCATTTGACAAACGAGACGATTTGAATTTTGAAATTATCAATTTGCCCCACCTTAGTAGTAATATGCCAAATTCACCTGCATTCCCAACTTATTAGGTATTCTTGAGCTTGCAGCTCCTATTCAGACTTTGTAAAACGTCACCAGTGTCTGAGCGGAAAGTTGATGAACCAGGGGTATGTCAAAGAACGTCTCGTCCTTTTTCTAATAAAGTTCATCGGAAGATACCCAGAACTTGCTGATAAATATTCCGTATCAACTTCACAAATAATACAAGATGGTCTTGAAGTATAGAGTTTGCGTACTGACGTTGGTTATCATCTTAATAACGTGTTATAGTATTTTTGTATTTGTCTTTATTAATATTACTTGTACTGGTAAGTCAGTTTTTTAAGAAATTCTTATAAAGTGATTCTGTGGTTATGTAAAACATCATACTTTGAACGACAAAATTATTTCATTTATAATATTACTTTTACTAATGGATCTTGAAATACTATGAAGGATCTTGAAATACTATGAATGACAAAACTTTTTTTTCAATTATACTACTTTTTCTGTTAAGTCTGCTTTCTATGGTATACATTTGACGTGAAACAGTACTATGTAACCCGTCATACTTTTAACCACACTATTTTATTTATTATTATTACTTTATGTCAAATCTGTTTTTTTGTTATATCTACTTTACGTGACTCTGCATGTATGTATGCCGTCATACTTTGAACGACAAAATTATTTGTATGTCTACCTGCGCGAATTTCAAACGCGCAATTCTACACCAATACTGAAAACCTAATATCATTTACGGGTAGACTTTACATAGATAAATTAAGTCGTATAAGAAATGCAAAATGAGTATGTTAAATTTGATGTATGCCTTTCTGTGCTTCTTCGTTACATTTGTTGTTTTTATAGTGATATTAAGATGATAACACAATATTGACTACTGTACCCCTATTTTTGACATTTTGACTCCTTGAGTATGTCTGTTTTGTTCATGCATCGTTGACAATGTAATGGAATTTGATGCGACTGTCATACAAGTGAGAGGTTTAGCTAGTTATAAAACCAGGTTCAATCCACCATTTTTTACATTAGAAAATGCCTGTACCAAGTCAGGAATATGACAGTTGTTATTCATTCGTTTGATGTGTTTGGTTTTTTGATTTTGCCTTTTGATTGTGGAGTTTCCTTTATGAATTTTCCTCGGAGTTTAGTATTTTTGTGTTTTTACTTTTTTGAAAGTAACAGAAACTATCAATAATAACAAAATATCATATCTTAAACTGCCAAAATACAAAACTGACTTTAAATCATTACTTTAGAACCACCATTGATCATCCAAAAAAAGGAACAAAAGATACCAAAGAGAAACCCTAACTTACCAATTCAAAATCAAATGACAACGCAATGGCTTAAATACAGGACAAACAGACTTTCAAAAGTTTGACACCACATCATAGAAAACTAAAGACTAAGCAAAATCAACTCCACCAAAAACTTTTAGGTGCTCTGGAAGTATGATCACATTCTGCTCCACATGTGAATCCGGTCGAGCTGCTTATCTAGATACGAAGCTAGTAACAAGTCTAATCTGGTAGGGAACATTTGTGAAAAGGGAATGGGATAGTAGTCAAGACGTTTGGAACATACTAGCTGTCATGATCTTGAAATCGAAAGAGGGAGGTATTTTGGCATTAAAGCTGAAGACAGAAAGTGTAAGCTATGTAAGAACGCAGTTGAAGACGAACTACATTTTCTTTTAAAATTTCCTGTTCTAAAAGATACTCGATCTCAACATCTATCTAATTTAAATTCTAAATTCACATCTCAAAAATTTTTCAAGATTATCTGATGAAATGAAATTTGTTTGGATTCTTTCATCTGAAGATTTGTTTGTAACTTAAAACTTATCTAATTTATTGCACTCCCTTTTTGAAGAACGAAAGAAAATTATAGAAAATATTGTTGTTTAAAAAAAAATAAAAAAAATAAATAAATAGAAGAAACATATAGATAGATATATAATTATAGGAAATAAAATTGATCAGGAGTTGTCTCCCATAGACGTAGTACTATAAAGAATTATGTTATTTCTCCAGGTCACAGTGGCACCCAAAACAACTATGTTTTGTCAATAACTTGGTTTATATCAGGTTAATTAGTGTAAATGTGTATTCATGTGTTGTTTTTGTTTTTGTTGTCTAAATGTACTTTAATCATTCTAATCATTTTCTGTGCTTTATTTTGTAATTCATTCATTTGATTGTATAGCTCAAATTTTGGGCACCATGATTGGTTAATAAAAATTATCTTATCTTATCTTATCTTATCTGTTATCGTCAGTAAAACAAGTATTCCTTAACGGTCAACCAACTGATGGCGTCTGTCAAATATACGAAGGAATGGTTTCAACTTCACCAATTGCAACTTTTGGTTTAAAAGCATCATTCCACAAAGTTGTGCCAAATACGACTTAGGTTATTTCTGTCTATCGAAGCCTTATATTTGAAAGCCAACCACAACAGTTGAACAGCTTACAAATAGGACATAAACAAAAAACAATTAGGACAGCTTTGATGGAGATAATTTAAACCATACCTGTAGTTTATAATAATTTCAAAGATGTCTCGAATAACATTTGTTACATATTGTTTGTTAGGGAAATCTGTAAAAACAAAACTTGTTTACCTGCAATAAAATTAAGTAGGAGCATTTAAATGAAAAAAAAAGGAGGAAGTTAAAATGCGTATATCTTATGATTGTTCTGAGTGATTAACAAAACTTCTAAAAACTACAGTTTTCACTTAATCAAAATATATAGACAACCAAGCCGATATATTTATCAATTTTAGTCTAACACAAATGAATTATAGTAACTAACAAAAAGTAAAAACACAAAAATACTGAACTCCGAGGAAAATTCAAAAAGGAAAAGGCAAAATCAAAATTCCAAACACATCAAACGAATGGATAACAACTGTCATATTCCTGACTTGGTACAGGCATTTTCTAATGTAGAAAATGGTGGATTGAACCTGGTTTTATAGCTAGCTAAACCTCTCACTTGTATGACAAAACGCAGTTGTTAGGTAAGATTCCATTGCAGTAGTTGCCACTCCCTTTCAGAATCCACGTCAGTTTTTCTAATGGTGAAAACCACATGATTTAGTTTTATTGATAGAGGTGAATAGGAGAGTCTATATCTATAGATGCTTTTTTTTCTTTGACACCAATTCGTGTACCATTCCTTTTCATTTAACGATTTGTACGTTTGGTTTTTGTTTTATTGATAGGTGTGAATAGTATAGTCTATATCTCTAAGGCAATTTCCCCCGATACCAGTCCATGTACCATACCCCTGTATGAAACCTAGTCATTTGTATTATGTATTGAAAACCAAGATGTTCCGTCACATTTTTCTTTCAATAAGATGGCTTAACTAAATATAAAGTTTCTTTTCTTTTATTGTTGTAAACTGAACTAGTATATATATGTGTTAAGGGGACAGCTGAAAGACGCCTTCGGGTGCAGGAATTTCTCGCTGTGTTGAAGACCTGTTGGTGAATTTCTGCTGTTGTCTGTTCTGTGGTCGGGTTGTTGTTCTTTTGACACATTCCCATTCTCAGCTTTATTAATGGTATCTCTATAATATATAATTTAAGTAATTTGATGCTGCAATTTAACATCTTTCGTTATTTCGAAAAAAACGTTAGTACTACCTATGAATGATAACATACAACTGATCTAAATATGTACCCTTTTTTTAATTCAAAATCATAGCACTGATAAATAGAATAATCAAGTAAACGACTTTTAGAGAAATCAGACAATTAATTAATAACTGAATCAGTCTATCTATTGATCAATTCAAGAAATCAATTGATCAAACGTTTGTATCATTCAAGAAATATTTGTTACCATAAAGCATTTGTTAAGAAAGAAAACTGAAGTTCAAAGAGTAAAATTTTCGATCAAAATTGTATATTTTTTTAAAAGAAAGCAGCATGTTTCTGATGTTTTGGTATCGATATGACTGCTTCATAATAAAGTTTGTTCGTTTAAATTAGTGTATCCCATTAAAATTCAATCATTGAAACATTGCCCGGCAAAGAAAGAAAATGAAGCTGTTTTTTTTTTTTAAATTTATTACAAAATTTGATATCAACAAGAGAAACATCCAGGGAAAAAAATATAATAACTGTGATTGATTTGAAATGACAATTTTATAAAATTAATGTGTAATACACGAAAAATATGACCAACATATTTAGAATTATAATATTTTGATAAAAATAATTGAAAAAAATAAAAAAATAAAATTATGATAAATTACTTTGTACATCTCTTGGATCATCAGTGATATAAACATTTTTTGGAAATTCATCAATCCTGCTGTTTTATACAATATATAGTTATTTGTCTATTTTGTTTTATTTCATCTTTATAATACATGCTATGTCACTCTCAAATAATGATATCCACCGTTATATGATCAATAATCATAGAAACATCCGTGTATTGCGATTCCTACTTATTGACCAAGCATCAAACATCAGTCGATCCATTATCATGCTTATTTTATTGAATTGACGCCATCATTGATCAATCATCATGTTTATGTTTAGAATATCGGTTATTTATTTGATTATATATTCTTATCAGTATTTACAAAATATCAGCCACAATAAAATAATTACAAAAAAAAAAATCAACAATCACTTATGATTTTAAATATCAGTCCTTTTTGTACAGAAAATCCTGCATCACTTTGTCAAATACTGTACATGTTTACAGATTACAAACAATTATTGATTAAATGCCATGATTTCTTACAAAAAAAATGTTACCATTTGAAGATTTGATTAATTGTTATATATCATGTATATGTTTATTTAACTGAATAGCAACTACAATATTTGAGTAAGTACCTCTTATACAAAAGATCAGCTTGTTAAACATGTGTTAAACAAATGTCAAAAATAAAAAAAGTAAAAAAATAAAAACAACAATGTAAAAGAAAATAGACATTGAGCAACAATAGCTCACAAAAAATTAAGATTCCAAATCTGCCTGGTGGGAAAGCAGATCCCGCTTCACACTTGGTGTCCAACAAAGGGAAAGGTGGTAATAAGCAATAATAATTTCATGATAAAACCAGCAAACATCACTATTGATGTGGTTTCCTCACATGTGTTAATCAATTCTGAAAAAGCTGACCGATGTTATGTGACCATGCAAAAACTACTACTACTACCATGCAACAAAACTGATGTTTAAACGTTTACCAACACTTAAAGGATTGAAACAATTTCACAAAACCTATGCGTAGTTTATCTCGTATTTGCCTACTCATTACAAGATAAATTACAAAATTCGATGAGAATCCAATAACCAAACATATGTCGTTATACTTTGTAAGTCTAATGTACAACGACACTGCATTTAGTATTTTCAAGTTGCTCAGTGTAAAAGCAAAAAGCCTAACGACAAACACTGCCTCTGATAACAAAAATATGATACAAATGACAACTACGGTTAATGCTGATGTTCGGTGTCTTTTCTGAATAATCAAACTATCAGTCCACGGGAGATTTCTCCTCATTATTGTTAACTTACATGTAATGTAAATTGTACATACAATAACCACTAGACATGATAAAACAGCACATCCGTTGACTATAGTGTATAAATAAAGGTACACATCATAACCATAACTAGTATATTCTAAATCAGCACAACACCTGCCATTAATCGGTTCAATAATTAATGGCTTCCCGGCACAGAAAATTGCCGAAAATATACAGAAACTAAAGATAAAAATTGCAATACAACATATTGCATTTCTTCTGTTTCTGATATTTGATTTACTCCAGATTGGAAATAGAAGAGCAACAGTTTTTTGTAAACATAGAAGTGTTGTTAAAAGAATAGACACAAAATGAAAGCTATACATCAAATCCATAATCACCATGTTAATTAAACATTCTGCAATGTCAAAATGGTCCCACCATGTGTCTTCATTGTAAGTGTCAACATGATGACCATATTTGTGATAGGCTATTAATGTTAGAACGTTCATCAACAGTGCTGTCATACTATCAGATACAGCCAAAGCTGATAAAAGAATGGTGATTGGTGTTCGGTTCTCCTTTTGCAGAAATATAAACAAAACAAAGCCGTTTAACAATATAACTACCAGTGCTACTGTTGACGTTACGTAAACAATTGTTGAAGGTGGCAGAGTAACGTGAATATCCGCGTATCGGCCCAAGGCGCTGCAGGCTAAGTATGTTTCATAACAGGCGTTCTCGTGAGTAAGATTCATTAAATTTTCAAAACTGAGAAGAAACGTGTTACTCATGCTCACTTTCAAGCCATTCGTATAAAGAAAGTGAATAAATTGTTCTTTACATGTTCGGTATTTCTGTATGAAATAGATTCTGATTACTGTATATGTGTGTGTCTTTAAATATGCAATAATAATACTATGTGCATTAGAAATTATTTGCAGAGAAAATTCAATGTTTTTTTGATTAGTGAAGTAAATGTAATCCATGCACATTCTCTGATTTGTTAAAAATCTGTATATATCTTTATTTCTTATGACATTTTTGTACGTTTCAACAAATGCTTTGAAACTTGATGTGCAGACGTAATCGTCATCGATGAAATATATGTTGATATCGGAGAAGTACGGAATAGCGTTGTTTTCGATAAGTATGGTGTTGTAAGTTACGTATGGGTCACAAAATGTATACAGAATGACTATTTCATTTTTACAAGGTGCAAAAAAGTCTTTCAAATATGTAACGCTATTCCATCGATTAAAAACCTTATGTATATTTTCTAGCAGGAGGCTTGAACAACTATTGCTTATGTCAAATGTGAAGTAATTTGAATTGTCGAACCACATCAAATACGACTGACCGGATTTGTCGATAGGGTACAGTCTTACCAATGAAAAAGGCTGATCAATATTTGTCAAATTCGTTGTCTCACAATTCTCTCGATTACCATATTCTAAAATCAAAAATAAAATTACATTGCAAGAACAGATATAAAAAAAGTAAGGACATGTGCCGTTTAATTGAAAATCAAACACATACCGGCGGATACTAAGGAACGATGTTATTCAAAATAACAAGCAAAACCCCATCCGCATAATAAGCTATAAACCAATCTTGCACGACACAGATGTTTTGTATTGTTGTTTTTTTTTAAGTTGATGCATCTTGAACGTATAGTGCTGTTAAGAAAGTGTGAATTAAAACAAATTAGGAATCTAAAATGATACCATACTATTACCAATGTTATTTCAACTGATCGGGCGGGGATTCATTTTAAAGGACAGTCTATTTGAAGATGTGTGTGATAAGGATGATTGCCGTTATAATTATAATTGATTTCTAATCACCTACCAGTGTCACCAAACTGATATACAAATGAACTGAGTGTGTAATATGGGACGAATAACTGGACACTAATCCCAAAAACACCCGTTCATAGATGGACTGGTCTTAAATTAAATAAGCGAACCGGTTAAATTCCGCTCAGTCAAGTGAACTAAATCAATTAATAACATTAGTTAAGGAACACCATACTGTGGATTCATTTATTTTCGTGGATACCAATTTTCGTTGATTGAGGAAAACTTACATGTTCGTGGATATTTAATTTTGTGGGTTTTGGAGGAAACTGCATTTAAGCCTATAGAAAATTTGATATTCGTTGAACATTTAAATTCATGGTTCGTCTGTTCCCACGAAATCCACGAAAATTGGTATCCAACGAATAATAATTAATCCACAGTAGCTAAAAATTAGGGATGTCAAAAGATCTGAAATTAAGTACTCGGATACTCGGTCATGATACTCGAGTACTTAGGAGTAATCGAATGAATCTTAAACGTCTATTGAAAAGTTTAGATTTTAGGTGAGTTTTCTTAAACATGTCAACGAAAGACAAACGTATTACAAACATAGCTTGCTCCTCTGGTGTTTGTTCTGTCAATTAAACAATGAATTTACGACAGCCGTTTTTACAATAACCTATCATAATATCAATGTTTGTTTGTGTACGTGTTCAAGAACAAAATTCCAATTAAATTAAGAATATGTGCATGCAAAGTCCGACAATTTAAAGTAGACAATATATGTATCATCTGTTCCTAAGGAGTTGGTAATTGTTAAAACAATTTGTTAACAACACTATTGGACTTCAAATTACTTGTACTTGTACTTTTTCTGTGTTCTTTTTGCACTATCGTTGTCCCATTTTCGTTTTTTTTAACCGTGACGTTGTCAGATATTTTCAAATTTGTGTTTGAATGTCACTTTCGTATTTTCGCCGATATTTAAATTGTAAACTAAAGATTAAATATAGAGTAATTAAATTAATTTAAATGTATATCTCTTTCCAATTACGATTACATAAAAGTCTTGATTAACAAAAAAAGGTAAGTGTTTACGGCTTGTGATAAGTTAATTATTTATCCCGGAAAGTGTTAATCCGTGTACAATCTCCGTTAGTGATCAGTTGCGTAGCGTTTACCGCAGGTCACTTTGTTCTTGTTTAGAAATATGATCTGGTCAACAATTTCAAACGAAAGACTGTTTGCCTTTCTATTTTTTTGTTATAAGTTGTGCACATGAAAACATGTAAACAAAGTTATGAAAAGTCATGAAAACACGAAAACAAAGTTAAACATATGTTTGTTGTTAATAGATCTTATTTAGTATTACGAAGGGGATATTTCAACAGAACTTAAGGGAGTGGACATTTGAAGACAACTACATGTATCTGAAAGTGTATAACAATCAAACGAGAATCCGAGTACTAAAACTGTACTCGAGTACTCGGCCTTCCGGTCGAGTACCCGAATACTCGGGTACTCGTTACTATCCCTACTAAAAATATAAATAAGAATTGATCTTAAATATAATATATGGCCTCAATGGTCAGTGGTTTGGTCTAAGATATCGAACTACTGTAACACAATCCTGTCAACACCGAGGTTGTTTGTTCGATTGCCACACGGGGCAGATGCATTCAACTTTAATCTTAAATTGAAAAAAAATGTAAGTTTGTCTACCAATAAAAACTAACAACCACAAACTAGCGGAATGAAGTTTAAAATGGCGTAAAACACCTAACAGTCAATTGATAAATAATTATTATTACACAAAATAACGGTTGTATTAGCAATTTGATTCTTTGAATACGTAACTAATAAACAACTGAAAGATTCACATCTTGCTTTCTACAAATTCCGATCTTTTTACATACGGATATTTGTTACGCCTAACAAATGTTTTTTCTGTCATAATACTTGCTCTTGTTGGAACAAATATTCTTTACCTTAGTCCGTTAGAAACATTTACAATATTTTTTATTCGAGTGAAATAAATATTCTGGAATTTATTTGCCATTTGGAACTTATAGTATGACAGCATATTTATTCTCTAGAGTAGTTTAAGTCTATATCCTTAATTTAAAAATGAAAAAAAACGAATGTTATTGTAGGCCTGATGTTACTAGGAAAATCAAACTATCTATCAAGAACGCAAACGAAATTTATACTGATCAAGTCCGAGAGAGAAATATTGGGTTTAAGTGTTCACGATTAGGGTGTGTCTAGAAAATAATTTTAACGCATCAGATGTATGTACTCTTTTATTTCTAGCACTTGCCAACGATTTGCCCTTTTGTAAATATCTCCTTGCACCATATGCGCAATCCGACAATACATTTTAACCATGACTTGTAGTTGATGAGATCGTAGATTTAGTCAGGGTTTTAAATGGAATAAATGTTGATATGGAATATGAAAAATATATAGGATGCATGTTTTGCAGATTTGACATTTCTAAGGAATGTGTCAGATAGTCATTAAACTAATCAGAATTTCATCAAATGATTTTTGTTTAATGCTGTCGCTGTTACAAATGCCGGAAAACAAATTTAGCATTTATGATATAAATTCGAATGATTTGTTATATGAAGAGCAAAACATTGAAAATCATATTATTTGCTTTTAAAATCTAAATGAATAAAAGTTTTCTTTTTCATGAAAACTAAATTCGTAGGAATTTTTATGAAATAACTTTAACGATAGGTATTGTCTCATATTAATTAAGGGGCAAACGATACTTTGACAAACCACATTACGCGCTACAAAATGACGCAGTACTACTTACTTATGCTGCTTAAATGTCAGGACGGTACTTAATTAAAACTAAAAGGGTTTGTTCTGAAATTAAATCAAACTATAATAAAAAGTGAAAAACGATAGTATGTTTTTTATGCCCCACCTAAGATAGTAGAGGGGCATTATGTTTTCTTGTCTGTACGTCCGTTCGTCCGTCCGTCCCTTCGTCCCACTTACGATTAAAGTTTTTGGTCGAGGTAGTTTTTGATGAAGTTGAAGTCCAATCAACTTGAAACTTAGAACACATGTGTCCTATGATATACTTTTTCTAATTTTAATGCCACATTAGAGTTTTGACCCCAATTTCACAGTCCACTGAACATGAAAAATGATAGTGCGAGTGGGGCATCCGTTTACTATGGACACATTATTGTTTTCAATTATGTGTGTTGGCTTGTTCTTTGTGCCTTTTGTGTGTTTCTTAGTTACATATTCATTTGTTTGTTTTAATATCAAAATTATAACACAATGTTGACTGTTGTAATCTCATTTTGACATTTTTCCTTTCAAGTCCTTTTCCTTTCTGTATTATTCACACATTGTTGTTAATATAATAGTATCATACAAGTGCAAGGTTTATCTAGATATAAAACCAGGTTTAATTCAAAATTTTCTACATATTTATTTTTTGATTGTATCAGGAATATGACAGTTGTTATCCAGTCGTTTCATGTGTTTGCCCTTTGATTTTGCGATTTCATTAAAAATTTCGGTTTTGCATTTTATCTCGGAGCTTTTCTTTCATTGTGATTTTTGTTTAGGATAAGGCTGTCGTACTTCACAATGTCAACTGGATCAATATTCATAATGCAACTCAAAGCAAGGTACCCAAATATGGTTTTATTTGGTCCAGTAGTTTCAGAGCAGAAGATATTTGCAAAAGTTAAATAAAGACGACGGACGACGACGGACACTAAGTGATAAGGCACGCTCACTTAACCCTATTCAAAATAGAAAAACAACCGGATTTATGTGAACATTATAAATAAACAAACATACTTGACAGATTTATTAAAAATAATCAATGAATAACAGAACAGGCTTCTGACTTGGATTAGGCATATAAAGAACATATCTGTAAGCATATCTGTGACCGATCAACCTTTCCGACATTATGACAGTTGTGTGACTAAAAATAACCACTGGATTACAAGCTTCTGACTTGGAATAGGCAAAGGAAGGATATTTGGGTTAACATGTATGTCACCAATCAACCTTCCCGAAATTATGACAGTGGTGTGACTTCACTAAATAAGATGAAACAGTGACTATCAGCTCGGGGTACTCTTTTTACCATATCAACACATTGGGACAGCAATAGAATTACCGAAAATAAAGAAAAAAGAAACCGTATATGCAGTTACTGAAGTATTTATCAAAGCTACTTACACTGTGTTACAACTTATATCAACTTCATCAACATCCGAATTTTTCTAAATAACCTATACATTTAAACAAAACAAATAGCGCATGGATCGGATAGCCTGATTTGGTACAAGAACAATATACGTAAAAAAAATAAAAGGATGATTTCAAGACCTGATAAATTCAAAGGTGTTATCATTTCAACATTTAATTTTATTTTATATAGTACTTTCATACATTTTAAAATATCTAACATTAACAAATACCAAATATCACTGAAAATGCTAAATCAGACTCTCTAGAAAAAAAGAAATATGTGATATGGTAAAGAAATATTCTTTCTTCGGAAAAAATTGCATGAAATTGTTCTCATTATCTTTATATATTTCGACGAATTATGTGACCTTATCACGAATAAAAAAAGGAATGTGAACTCGGTTTTAGAAATATCGATCTGCTCTATAATCGAGTATTTGCCTCTTTAATACATCCCCTTTCTCCTTTTTAATTCTATTTACCGAAAAATATAACAATATTCGTTGTTAGTACTGCTTTAAAAAATGAAAAACATAATTATGAAACAGTGGTCTTGAGTTTTCATTTGCCTTTTATACCAGTATATAGTTGTTAGATTCTAGATTTGGGGATCTTCAATTCTGTATTTGTTTTTCTATTCTTTATAAACTTATTTTCTATTTTTTCATCAACTTGTCAACTTTTCTTCATTCTTTATATTTTAGCACCCCATTTTCTGAATTCTTTTTTTGGTTTATCTATTTTTCTATGAAAATCTAGTATTTTACATCTTTTGTCCATTGTTCTCTGTGCTATAAACCCCATTAGGACCATCAAATAGCCAAAACATTACGTTTATAAAAATAAATACAAATTTAAAGGTACGGAACTTATTTTGCCTTTCAATGTTTTTTTTGAAATTTAGCCAAGTAAACCTTCCAAAATAAATAACTTCATTGTTACATTACACTTCTTTTATAGACGGCAACATTCTTGATTTAGAATATTCAAAAAATCACCTACATGTACCCAACACAAAACGTATCAAAATGATTTCACCCTTACATTACAATAATTGCTTACAAATCAATATTCATTATTTAAAACATTCAGATATAGACTATATGTACATAAATAATGCCGTTAAGCCTCGGTCACACATTACCGAATAGCACGAACGGACGCCTTACGGATGAAAATAAAAAATGTCCGTTGACAAAATTATTATCCGTTGGGAGTACGTTGATGTACTGACCGAATAAAACGAACGTGTAACGGATGCATAACGGACACACACCGGATATGCAACGTACGAGAAGCGGACACGTAACGGACAGAACGGATGTCGAACGTACATCCGACGGACGAGTACCGCATAAAATGGAAATCTAACGGAAGCGTACCAGATAGAACGGATGAACAAGATAAACGGAAAATCAGACGCGACAATAATAATACATATAAATCGCATAAATATTAACAAAATGTGTCTGTGTAACTGGGTTTGGTTTGGTCTTGAAAATTCCGCCAAAGGACAGTGTCTGGCCTGAATAAGAGCTGCTTGATTGTGAAGAAGTGTCTACACTCTAAGATCGATTATGAATAATAAGAATGCATGATCCTTAAGATATCTGACATACAATAATAATTGGCATTTCTGACGCGAAATTTTCAATTGGAATTTATCCGTTTCAGATCTGTTTTATCCGTTATACGTCCGTTAGGAGTCTGTTTCTCATCCGTTCAACATCCGTTTTATCCGTGAAATGTCCGATAAAAGTCCGTTGGTGAATTTATTTTCTAGACCTCCAACGGGTGTATAACGGACACGTAACGGATACCAAACGGAAACGAAACGGATGAGTACCGTACAACATCGACGCATAACGGACGTTCAACGGATATTTTATCCGTTGGACCTCCGTTTAAATTTTTGAACATGCTCAAATATTTCCATCGGACAGAACGGACGTCGACGGATAAAACATACGCTTAACGGACATGTAACGGACATGGACGGACGTCTAACAGATAAGAACGGACGTCTAACGGACATAAAAGTAAATTATCAGTTAGGTGTCCGTTCGAGCTATCCGGTAAGGTGTGACCGAGGCTTAAGTTTTCTCGATTTAATTGTTTGACCTTGTCATATCAGGGCGTTTTATAGCTGACTATGCTGTATGGGCTTTGATTATTGTTTTATTGATTAAGGCCGTACGGTGACCCATAGTTGTTAATTTTTGTGTCATTTTGGTCTCTTTGGATAGTTGTCTCATTGGCAATCATATCACATCGTCTTTTTCATATAAACAAACCAAATAACGCGGAAATTTTCGTTTCTAGCTGTTTTTACTTACAAACACATAGATATAGGAAGATGCGATATGAGTGCAAGTGAACAGCTCTCCATCCAGGTAAGAAATTATAAAAGCATACCATTATAAGTCAATTTGCATATGGAATAGACAAAACCAATTAAACAATAATGTTCATTTCTAGCTGTTTTATACTCTAAACACAAAGTACATAAAGACAAGACACGACCAATTAAACAATAATCCTCATTTCTAGCTGTTTTATACTCACAAACACAAACTACATATAGACTAGACACGACCAATTAAACAATAATCCTCATTTCTAGCTATTTAATACTCTTACACAAACTACATATAGACTAGACACGACCAATTAAACAATAATCCTCATTTCTAGCTGTTTTATACTCACAAACACAAACTACATATAGACTAGACACGACCAATTAAACAATAATCCTCATTTCTAGCTATTTAATACTCTTACACAAACTACATAGAGACAAGACACGACCAATTAAACAATAATTCTCATTTCTAGCTATTTAATACTCTTACACAAACTACATACAGACTAGACACGACCAATTAAACAATAATCCTCATTTCTAGCTATTTAATACTCTTACACAAACTACATAAAGACTAGACACGACCAATTAAACAATAATTCTCATTTCTAGCTGTTTTATACTCACAAACACAAACTACATGCAGACTAAACACGACCAACTAAACAATAATCCTCATTTCTAGCTGTTTTATACTCACAAGCACAAACTACATACAGACTAAACAATGTCAATTTAACAATTATCATCATTTCTAGCTGTTTTATACTCACAAACACAAACTACATATAGACTAGACACGACCAATTAAACAATAATTCTCATTTCTAGCTATTTAATACTCTTACACAAACTACATACAGACTAGAGACGACCAATTAAACAATTATCCTCATTTCTAGCTATTTAATACTCTTACACAAACTACATACAGACTAGACACGACCAATTAAACAATAATTCTCATTTCTAGCTGTTTTATACTCACAAACACAAACTACATGCAGACTAAACACGACCAACTAAACAATAATCCTCATTTCTAGCTGTTTTATACTCACAAGCACAAACTACATACAGACTAAACAATGTCAATTTAACAATTATCATCATTTCTAGCTGTTTTATACTCACAAACACAAACTACATATAGACTAGACACGACCAATTAAACAATAATCCTCATTTCTAGCTATTTTATACTGACAAACACAAACTACATATAGACTAGACACGACCAATTAAACAATAATCCTCATTTCTAGCTGTTTTATACTCACAAACACAAACTACATATAGACTAGACACGACCAATTAAACAATAATCCTCATTTCTAGCTATTATATACTCACAAACACAAACTACATTAAGACTAAACACGACCAATTAAACAATAATCCTCATTTCTAGCTATTTTATACTCACAAACACAAACTACATACAGACTAGACACGACCAATTAAACAATAATCCTCATTTCTAGCTATTATATACTCACAAACACAAACTACATTAAGACTAAACACGACCAATTAAACAATTATCCTCATTTCTAGCTATTTTATACTCTCTTTCACAAACTTCATACAGACTAGAGACGACCAATTAAACAATAATCCTCATTTCTAGTTATTTAATACTCTCTTACACAATCTACATACAGACTAGACAAAACCAATTAAACAATAATGTTCATTTTGAGCTTTTTTATACTCACAAACACAAACTACATATCAACTATAGTCGCCGTCAGTTGAAATTTGTAGCGGTTATCGATAAAATAATCTAAACTATCAACCACGTTCACTCATGACATACTTTTTCACATTTCATTTATAAATTGCAAAAAGAAAAAAACACTACTGACATACCTTTTTAGTGATTGCAATGTGATAATCATGACCTTCTGCATACAGACTAAACAAAACCAATTAAACAATAAACCATATTTCTAGCTGTTTTCTACTCACCAATTTTCTCTACAGGATACCTCTCTACACTTGGTTCTGACGAAACACCATATACCTGCATTTCATATGTGTCCTGCTCCGGGTGTATACTATTTACAGTGGTGTTGTCATAACTGGCTGATCCATATATTTTCAGAACGACGAAAACCAAAACTGTATACATTTTTATCATGACTTAAAACGACAGTTGATACACTCAAAAACTTATATTCAGGATGTGCGGCGGAATAGATATTTCTATGCAATATGTGAGATATATAGGATGTTTCGCAGATTAAACTTTGATAAGGAATATGTCAGATATTCATTAAACTTATTCGAATAACATAAAAGGTCTTTTTTTAATGTTAAATCGTTATCGCTATTACAAATACCAAAAAAAAAACCAACAGATTCAGCATTTACTATATCATTCAAACGAATTAATAGAAAGAACTGTAAAATTAAATGTCATATAATTTGCTCGCTTAATATGCAAAAATATGTTTTTCTCTTTCACAAAAAATAAAATTCGTAGGAACTTTTATTCAACACAAAATCCTTGTCAATTAATATTGTCTTATGTTTTTAAAGTGGCTAAAAAACCATGGAAACACTCAAATACGGGCTACAAAAATTGCGTATTACTTCATTCTCATGTTGCTCAATAAACAGGATAAAGGCAACAGTAGTATACCGCTGTTCAAAACTCATAAATCCATGGACAAAAACAAAATCGGGGTAACAAACTAAAACCGAGGAAAACGCACTAAATATAAGAGGAGAACAACGACATAACACCGAAACGTAACACACACTTGCTCAAATGTGAAGCGAAGAAATAATTGACAATACATCCAAATGAGTTGTTCAACTGCGTAAAAATCCTTAATGCACCTCAAAGTGAAGTACCAATGAAATATAAAGAGAATTAAAAAAAAAATGTATCCGATATATATTGGACATAATGGGTTTTTTTTATTTATTGGCTTAGCATTTATTAAGAGCAGACGATTGTACAGTCACTAAAAATGTAAAACATATTTGAAAAACAGTACTTTAGATATCTTTTGTTTTAGAACACATAATGATGACATTTTACACTGTATTAAATAAGACTATCTCCCTTCTTGTGGGTTCTAAGTCAGGGTATGTGGCAACTGTACCATGTATATGGAATGCACAAGACATTCATAAGATACGATTTTTATCTCGCCATATGTTTCAAAATGATTTTGGCAATAGCGTGTCCATTTGGTGACGCATTAGGTAAAAATACCTAATATTCAACAATATTTACAAAGTTTGATACCAAAAGGGAGCAAAGCGTATGTATTGAATATAATAGCAGAGAAATAAGGAAATGTGGTATTATTGCAGTAAGTAAACTCTGCCTTTAATTCCCGTTGTCATATGGTATTTTGAACCCCAGAAATTGTGAATCCTGGGTCAAAATACCATGCGGGGTCTTTTTTCCCATATGATATTTTGACCCCCCCCCCCTTTTGCGGTATATTGCACCCTCCTCTTCTAGACAATTAAGATTGCAGATATTATCTAGTTTACAATTTGTTGGCTATTTTTTAATTAGAGGTTTTTAGGAGGGGGTTCAATATACCGTAGGGGGATCAAAATACCATGGCAAAGTAAAATTTCATAATATCTTTTCCAGCATGTCAAATACATTCATACTACTTATTGTAGTATCATTACTGTAAAAATAAGTTAAAACAGTTAGAATTTTTGAATTGGAGGATATATTAAGGGGTTCAATATACCGCAAAAGATTGGGGGGGGGGGGGTCAAAATGCCATAGATAAGTAAAATTTTCAAATGTCTTTTCCAGCATGTTAATTACATACAAACAACTTATAAAGTATTATTGACTATATAAAGGTGTTAAAATCGCTTGATTGTTTTAAATAAAAAATCTATAGTTTGAGGGTTCAACATACCGCAGAAGATCAAAATATCATTGTTCTCAATCTCTCCATCCAAGTAAGAATCAATAAAAGTATACAATTATAAGTCAATCTGCATATGGAATAGACAAAACCAATTAACCAATTATGTGAATTTTTAGCTGTTTTATATTCACAAACACAAACTACACATAGACTAGACAAAACCAATTAATCTTGGTTTTAAGGACACATCATACACCTCATTTCCAGCTGTTTAATTCTCACTCATTGTCTTAACATGATACCTATCTACTCTAGGTTCTGACGACAAAACATAGACCTCATGTCTAGCTGTTTTATACTCACTTATTGTTTCTACATGATACCTATCTACACGTTGTTCTGATGATACACCATAGATCAAAATTTCTAGCTGTTTTATACTCACTTATTGTCTTAACATGATACATATCTACTCTTGGTTCTAAAGACACACCATAGACCTCATTTCTAGCTGTTTTATTCTCACTTATTGTCTTAACATGATACCTAAAATTGAGAATGGAAATGGGGAATGTGTCAAAGAGACAACAACCCGACCAAATAAAACACAACAGCAGAAGGTCACCAACAGGTCTTCAATGTAGCGAGAAATTCCCGCACCCGGAGGCGTCCTTCAGCTGGCCTCTAAACAAATATATACTAGTTCAGTGATAATGACCGCCATACTAATTTCCAAATTGTACACAATAAACTAATATAAAAATAATACAAAACAAACAAAGGCCAGAGGCTCCTGACTTGGGACAGGCGCAAAAATGCGGCGGGGTTAAACATGTTTGTGAGATCTCAACCCTCCCCCTATACCTCTAACCAATGTAGAAAATAAACGCATAACAATACGCACATAAAAATTCAGTTCAAGAGAAGTCCGAGTCTGATGTCAGAAGATGTAACCAAAGAAAATAAACAAAATGACAATAATACATAAATAACAACAGACTACTAGCAGTTAACTGACATGCCAGCTCCAGACTTCAATTAAACTGACTGAAAGATTATGATTTCATCATATGAACATCAGGCACAATCCTTCCCGTTAGGGGTTTAGTATCATACCATCATAACATATATGAGAAGAACATAACTCGTGTCATGCCAACAACTGTTTTTAGAATAAATGTCTCTACTCTAGGTTCTGAAGACACACTATAGACCTCATTTATAGCTGTTTTATACTCACTTATTGTCTCTACAGGATACCTTTCTACACTAAGTACTGAAGACACATCATAGACCCCATTACTAGCTGTTTTATACTCACTTATTGTCTTAACATAATACCTATCTACACTTGGTTCTGACGATACACCATAGACCTCATTTCATATATGTTAGTTTAAACATATTTTTTTGGTTCAAATACAAATTGGATAAGACTCAAGTCAAACAGACTTATAAAGTCTTCTTCATTTTACATTAATAGCATACATGTATGAGCATGCATGTATAGATTATATGTTAATTTTACAATCATTTGGAAGCCTGCTCAGACTTTTAAATATCTGTTCTGCTCTAGATGTATACCAATTACAAAGGTGTTGTTATAACAGTTAAACCCCATATTTTCAGAACGACAAAAACCAAAACTGTATACATTTTTATCATGACTTAAAGCGACAGTTGGTGAGCTCAAAGACTTATATTCAGGATGTGCGGTGGAATAAATATTTCTATGGAATATGCTAGATATACAGGATGTTTGGCAGATTTAACATTTAGAAATATATGACAGATGTTCATTAAACTAAACATAATATCATTAAAGGCCTTTTTTAATGTTAAATCATTATCGCTGTTACAAATGTCGAAAAACAGTTTTAGCATTTATTATTATATTCAAACGAATACTATGGGAAAGACTGTTAAATTGAATGGCATATTATTTGCTCGATTAATCTGCAAAAATATGTTTTTTCTCTTTCAAAAAAATCAAATTCGTAGGAACTTTTATTAAAACAAAATCCTTATCGATTCACATAAAATTGAGAATGGAAATGTGGAATGTGTCAAAGAGACAACAGCCCAACCAAATAAAAAAACAACAGCAGATGGTCACCAACAGGTCTTCAATGTAGCGGGAAATTCCCGCACCCGGAGGCGTCCTTCAGCTGGCCCCTAAACAAATATATACTAGTTCAGTGATAATGAACGCCATACTAATTTCCAAATTGTACACAAGAAACTAAAATTAAAATTATACAAGAAAAACAAAGACCAGAGGCTCTGGCGGGGTTAAACATGTTTGTGAGATCTCAACCCTCCACCTATACCTCTACCCAATGTAGAAAAGTAAACGCATAACAAAACGCACATTCAAATTCAGTTCAAGAGAAGTCGGAGTCTGATGTCAGACATGTCTTATATTGTCTTATGTTTTTAAAGTGGCTAGAAAAAACTTTGAAACACTTAAATTCGCGCTACAAAAATACGTAATAACCGATACTCCTGCTGCTAAAATGTGAAGATAAAAATCAATTGACAAAAAATCTTAAAGAGTTGCTCAGAAAATGAAAACTGTCAATGAAAAATGATTGTATGTAGAAAAGGACTAAAAAAGTTATCAAAGGTACCAGAATTATAATTCAGTACATCAGACGCGCGTTTCGTCTACATAAGACTCGGCAGTGTCGCTCATATCAAAATATTTCTAAAACCAAACAAATACAAAGTTGAAGAGCATTGAGGATCCAAAATTCTAAAAAGTTATGCCAAATACGGCTAAGGTAATACATATATATTACTCCTGCATGTCTCAACTTGTTTCTAGTAATTTAAACGAATAAGAGAAAAAAGACATAAAAATACTATCCATACCAAAAAAAACCAATGATAGAAATATTTTTTTTCTTCTGTAAGTCGTTTAAATCACTCGGAACTATGTGATACATGCACAAGGGTAATCGATATGTATCATAAATAAAGAAAATTGATTAGTTTAATCAATAACAATAGACAATAGATAATACGTTATTAATAAACCCCAAACACATAGGTGTTCAAGAGGACATCATATATACACGTATACACATTTTATACTCAATACATCCACACTAAACATAATAATGCTACATACATGGTAAAATATAGCAAAATGTCATTTTACAAACTAACATAACATTCAACTAAAAAAATACTAACATAAATCACAAGTATCGTGTAAATTTTGTTTTAAATATTGCTATGGTTTTGTAAGGTTGTACATGACAAAATGTTATAAGCTGTTTTAATTTGTACTCCGTTGTATTTGCAGTATACTATTGTAGTATATATTAACTTCCAAGCAGTTTTATTTCCTGTTTTTTTACATTTAAATAGATAATGAAAGTCATCTCCTATTCCATTTCCACAGAGATGACAAATTCGTGCATTTTTAGGAATTCAGGACCATCTTTCCGTTTCTACAGGAAATCTTAAATTTGAACATCTCAGTTTTGCCATATAAATCCTGTTACACAGCTTCAACTTTAATCAAATAGGTTTCCAAACGAAATTCCTCTTTATAAAATGAAAAAAATGCACCTCTCGAAGAATTATTTATTTGTAAAAACCAATGTAAGATGAAGAGGTCATTCAGCTTTTGTGAAATAATGTTCTGTATATCCAGTTTATCCAATGGAAGTTGATTTTGCCAAATAAAACTAATTCCATTTTCGTCAAATATGGATATAACGTACGAAATCCATTTAAATTTTGTGGGGTTTTGAAAATGTAATTTGAGCATTAACTTATACATAATGGAATATAACTTGTTATTTTCCAATAATAAGTTATTCCAAAACAACACCATTTTACGTCTAACAATGGTTTCCAAAAGAAATCTTCCGAGTTCCCCATACACCATATAATTTGGTGCACTGCTTCTTAATTTTAAAATGTTTTTTTGCTAAATTGAAGGTGTATTTTCTCAACACTTTCTTTATTTTCAAATCCCCATACCTCTGAAGCATATAATAAAACAGGACTAACCAATGAGTCAAAAAATTATAGCTACAAATCGACGGGGAAACATATATATTTTTAATTTTTCGGTAAAGAGCATACAAAGACTTCTGTGCCTGATCAAGAAGTTATTTTCGTGCAGTACAAAAACTACCGTTGTAATCGACAAGTACACCAAGGTAGCAGTAGGAATCAACTATTTCATTTTTTTCTCCATATATCATAAAATACTTATTTCTTTTTACTTTCATTTTACTAAAATTTACTGCTTTAATTTTGCTTGTGTTAATCTTAAGTTTCCATTTTTTACAATATTCTTCAAAACATACAAGGTTTTTTTGTAATCCTTCTGCTCTTTCAGACAATAGCGCAGTAACATCTGCGTACAGTATAAAACACAATTTAACATACATTTCAAATGATTCCAAGCACAACTTTGAAATATTTGAACAGTCGTTCAATAAAATTTACATATTACTATCGTTTAGAAAACGACAAGAGGAGTGAAAAATGTTTTTTCTTTTGAAATTATAATTTGATCTCCAATTTTATAAAAAAAAAAAAAAAAAAAAAAAAAAAAAAATATTATGGTCAAGCAGATGACAATTTTTTTAGTTTGTATCCAGATTTTCCACATACCTTATAGCGCTATATACTGTAAAAAAAAAAAACTTGTAAAAACTAGTTCAAAAATTCTGACTCAGACAAAAGCAACACATATTGAATATGCATATATATAACTGATTAGAGAAAAATAAATATTTTTTTTAAATGTCATCATACGATTGGACACGTGCATGCTCTAACAAATGTCTAACTAACATTTATATTTATAAATTTTCCCTACAAATTGATATGATATTTTTCATATGCAATATTCTCAAGGTACAAAATATACATCTAATTTTAATATATTCGAGGCCAATACAAACAGGTTCAAAGTTTCTGTCTTCGGGGAAACAAAAGTGGCATTGTGCACTTTAAAGACATATTGTGAACATAATTAATAGTTCAAAATTTGATTTACATATTCTTTTCTTTTGTCCGCTTGTTTTAATAACTTAACACCAAACAACATTCTGCGCCTAAGAACGCGACATCACCAAAATAAGGAGATGTTCTTATGTTGAACTGTTATACCACTGTCCCAGGTTAGGGGGAGGGTTTGGATCCCGATGACATGTTTAACCCCGCTACATTCTGTATGTATGTGCATGTTTCAAGTTAGGAGCTTGTAATTCCGTGTTTGTCGTTTGTTTGTGTGCTATATATTTGTTTATCGTTCATTTTTTTTTACATGAATTAGGCCGTTAGTTTTTCTCGTTTGAATTGTTTCACATCGTCATTTCGGGACCTTTTGTAGCTGACTATGGGGTATGGGCTCATTGTTGAAGACCGTACGGTGACCTATAGTTGTTAATTTCTGTGCTATTTTGGTCTCTTGTGGGGAGTCTGATTGGCATTCATACCACATCTTCTTTTTTTTTTTTTATATATGTATGATTTTTAGTGAGACAATATTCTTCAGAGGTAAGTTAAATCGTACTGTTTGGACATCAACGAAAACGAAGTATATAAGCAATGTTATTGTCTCGGCTAAATATATCAACTGACTGTATAGTCTCAATTTGGGCTAATAAGTTATTTTTTTCTAATTGACGAACTTAAGGCCTTCGTTTTCTGTTTGTGTAATTATCGTCTTTTTGTCTTGTTTTTTTTTATGTTTGAATTATACATTACCCACACCTTCTTCTACACATATATATATACAATATAACTGTGAAATAGGTTTAAAAATAGGACAAATATCATTATGCTTTAAATACTGATTTTAAGGATCGACCATTAACCTTAAAGTTTTGTATTTTTTTCCATTTTATTCTTTTTTGAGATGATATTTTTCATGTAGAATTTTTTATTTAACAAACATTCTTAGTTTTTAAAAAAAAATTAAATCATACGATCAATAATTTAAAAATAATATACTGTAAAATCATTCATGCAGGTAGACATGATTTAAATAAATAGGTTGAAAACACATCTACCGGAAACTACCCAAAGGTGGGATTCCCCTACTTTTGTTTTCAAATGTAAGCTGTAACGAGTGTAAGAAGATTTTGAAGTCACTGTCGACATTGATTAAGAAGGTTGAGTATTTATAATCTGCCTAAATCACATATAGCTTTTTATATCCGTGTATGGTCAAATACCAAATCATTATAAAAAGAAAAACGAGAGGGGTTATATACACTTATCACGTAACAGAAACGAAGTTCGTGACCTAAGTCCAGTCGAAACTCATCATACATTCTACCTGACCACAGGCACTTGTCTCAGAAAACAGAAATCAAATTTATCGTAATATTTAAGTATATATTATAGGATTGTTTTTCTCAGACAAGTGCTTGTGTACCTGGCCTTAAATTGTAATTCAGAAATTGGAAAGGAAAATTGATTTATCCAGTATTTTCTCATGGTGAACAAATGAAAGGTCCCTCTTTCAAAAGTTGCTCATTGCGGTTTATTTCAATATGAATTTTAGAGGCAGTCAAATAAGCAACATTTGCACTTCTTTGATATCAGATACGCTAAAAATGCATGTGTTACAGTACTGTATTTATTTTACATTTTCAATACTTTAAAAAGATTTCTTCCTGACGAAAGGGAGATCATCCAAATTTGAAACGCGGTCCAACGCAAATCTTATACTTTAGAAAAATGGTACGCTACATTTTATTTATCTTTTGCTGGGTTATTCAACGGAAAGCCATAGTCGGATCCAAGGGGCCTGAGGCCCGCCCCCCCCCCCCCCCCCCCTTTATGTGGGAAAAATTGGGTTGATTATATAGGGAATCACTGAAGTATGACTGGAGCGGCTCCCCCCCTTTACCCTCCCTTATCCACTTAGGTCAGTCAGCGGTCTAACCCTTATGAACAGTTCTGGATCCGTCACTGAAACCTGTAATATGTGAATTTTATTAATTGAAGGATTAATAAGCTTAATTACTTTTAATCATTTATTATATTAGATAATAATCCGATTTATAATTTTTACGTGTAAAATCTTTAAACCAAACTATATTTGAATGTATATACAAAAAATGAAATAGGTACATGATGTAACATTATTTTTTTGCATAAAATTTATCAAAAAGTCTGGTTGCATCGTTTCCCTTCGTTTCTTTATGATTTACTAGTAAGGTTTTATACTTTTTCTCCTTTCTAATATTATTTTGCCCTTTTTGAATATTCTGCACCTTTTGTCTGTATTCTCGATTCTATAATCCCTAAGATTTTTAGGAATCGTTTAAGATTTCATACACATGTAATGGAGACAGTGCGAGATGTTAAAAAAAGTTTAGAATGTACATATAAAATTTGATACTAATAGAATGAAGGAAGGCTAGGATGAAATTTGAAAAAAATAGGCAGGACAGGAGTTTTGAGTAAAAAAAAAAGGCAGGATGAGACACTTGCAAAAAAAAAAAAGTCAGGACGACAATTTAGGTAAAAAAATTCAGGATAAACTAAAAAAAAAAAAAGGCAGGACCGAATAGAGTGAAAAATAAAAAGGCAGGACAGAGATTTTAGCTTAAAAAAAATCATCCTAGCCCCCCCCCCCCCCCCCCTCCCCATAAAAATCAAATGGTAGCTCCCTTATCAACTGCAACTGATCTCTGAATATAACTGGTCTAAATACATGGAAATAAAATTCTTTCCCGTTTCCGAAAAAAACAATGTATAACATCTTGTTGGATATTTCTAAGTTTAATATACATAACAGCTAAATCTGTTCGACAATTTTCATTTGTGTGTTTAAGTCTTGTTTTATATCCAGTAGTAAAAATTGCATACATATGCAGGACGATTGATCATTTGGTATCCAACTTAAAAAAAATATATAATTAGTTGATCCTTTTTTATTTAAACAAGATGTACATGTACCTTAGTGCTCTTGATCCAACACGCACTTGTCTCTGAAACAAATCCTATATTATACATTAATATAATACAATGTAACGTACTTAACTAGCTCTTTGAAACTTATAACCCGTAGTCGCTATAAACTTCCGTTATATTTTGATTTGTTGGTTGTCTGTCCCTCTTAAACTTGTTTATATGCCTTAATTTTTAATTGAAGAATGTACACAATGGCATATACAAGGCATACAATTGTTGTCGGAATATTTCATAACAGGTCTCCCTAAGTATGCCAACCGTATTTGATACTCACAACCGATTGGAAACATAAGTCTCGCAGTAAATAAAGTTTATGTTACTGTGACTTATCCCCTTTCATATTTCTAGAAGGCATAACTACTATAGTTGAATTGCTAAAATATACCGAATTTTTTTTTTTCTTATGTACAAGACATTCTATATGTGTTTTTGTAAATAGTATATGAATGGAACTAAAAATGTGTCGCAAGGTATCATGGTCAAAATCCTCGAAGCTTGGAGCTAGATATCAAGAACCTTTGGAACGAGGTTATAATTATTGTTTATTTATAGTACGTATATACAGCAGTGGTTGAACCTGCTGCATTTTATTTCATTTTTGGTCAAGAATTTTCTAGGTCTTTTCGATTAAATTATTCAAATTTTGTCTGGACTTGGTGTTGTGTCGGTCTTTTCTTTTTTACAATCGTGGTCCAAATGAGAGGGCATTCTGGTTTACTTTTGTCCGTTCGTCTGTGCAACAGACCTTTCGTCAGTGACGAATTGATGAATAAGTATTAATTGATTTTTTTACCATTTTTAGATGTCTCTTCATTTTTCTAACCACTGCGGAGAAAATATAGTCATCCAGAATGGTGAAGCTGAATGGAAGACTGTTTATTCTGGAGGACTTTGCTTCTCCGAACGGCCACTAGGACGAGATCCACTACAGATTATAATATCGGGAAGCAGTCATATAACTCTTGGATTCTTGGAAAAGAATCCTAATGGGATAAATATTAGAGATATTTTTCAACAGATGAAAATAACAAACGATATCCGAGTTCATAAGTCAACATTTAATATATCCATGAAAATTTCCAAAAATGGACGAGAAGTTGTCCTTGACAATGACGACAATCCAAAAGATCGGTTTCCTTTTGAAAATGGCAGTGCTTGGCTTGCTGTTTATATACAATTTGGTTCAGCTACTGTTTATCTGAGTAGGTATAATTTAACACAAACCAGTTGTGAGGGGAGGACAGGGGTAAGGGAGACAGGGAGAGAGGGGGTAGGAGAAGGGAGAAAGGGGGTGGGAGAAAGGAGAAAGGGGTAGGAGAAAGGAGAGGAAAGCTGGGAGAAAGGAGAAAAAGTTGGAGAAAAAAATAAAATATGAAAAAATTAAATATCTCTCTTTTTTCCGGTAAATTAAAAAAAAATAAGGAGAAGAGGGGTAGGAGAAATGAGAAGAGGGGTGGGAGAAGGGAGAAGGGTACCCCCTGTCCTCCTCCTCAGTTGTGTAGTATATATGAATAAATGATGTCAATAACACAATTAGTAAACGACTTAAAAACCATACAGTAATCTACAGGTCAACATTCGGTCTCAATCTCACATGCAGAGTTATCGGTTTCTGTTCTCTCTTGAGGAAGTACACCACTAATTCATGGTCCCATTACTTTCTATGTTAAATTCCTCCATTTCAACCAGGCACACCTCTTTCATTTTAAGTTCAAATAAAGTGGCAATCATTGCATGTCAAAGCAACACTTTATGGTGTCTTCTACTGAAAAAATCAACATACCTTACATGGCATATAAGAAAGAACTGGTTCCCGGAACTTCGGATGTACCAAAACAGGTACTTCAGATCTGACAAACAGACCAAATGTACCCTCTTTTTAAAATTTGCTGCAGTTTTTTAAATATTTAAAATAAAAAGTCCAAAAGTGTTCTACAATGATCACCAGTCCTTCAGCTTTCATTTGATGCCAAAAATACCTAAATATCCTACATGTTTTGAAATTTACACTCATGCGTAGGAACTATTTTGTGTTAAATATGTACTACTTTCTGTATGTGCTTTCTGGCCGGGCCCAATTTAGTGGTGTTACACCTTCAGAGATCAAAGACCGATAACTCTGCATGAATATTGAGAGAGAGCAATGTTCGATAACTCTGCATGAGAGATTGGCACATTCTGAAACAGTTAAATACATTGTGCTATACAATATGATAAGCTCTATATAGCCCCGAGTGTAAACGTTGTGAGTATATTTAATTATCAACATAAAATTTCCCAAATGACAGTAAAACAAAACAATAAAATTGCAAACACAATTGGCAATATTATATACTTTGACCAAGCATTAAAAGCTCTGAGTAAAAATGGCGTAACTACAGAACTACAAAAGAAAACTGTCCACGAAAATACAGGACGAGTTGCAATGATATATAAGGGTATATAAGCTACTGATGACGACCTTATACGTTTGAAGTTTGTTCTGCCATTTTTCGGACACAATGTACAAGGACGGTACTGGAAAAATGGTTCCAATTTGTCACGTTAAGTTAACGTTCTGGGGCCGGTTGTTCGACTTGTCGTTAGCACTAACGCTCCGTTAAATTTTGCTAACGTATCGTTAAAATTTAACGTCTCGTTAATCCTGTTGTTCATCTCATAGTTACTTTTAACGCTCCGTTATGATGTTCGTAACTTGAGTGAAATTTAACGATGGTAGGTAGCAGCGTTAAACCATTTTATCCAAGGTATAATAGAAAATGGCTGCTTTGTTAATGCCACCACTAAGACCCAGAAAGGACATAGTTTTTAGAGGAACTATTTCACATTTAACAAATTTAAATGACGATGAACTAAGAAGGAGGTATAGATTTGGCAAGGACTCAATTGCTTACCTTTCAAATTGTAATCTTCTACAAGACAGACTCAGGTTTACACATACTATCAAAAGTTAGTTGCACTGACTCCCTGTTCTTAAATTTTTGTGCTGTAACATCATATTTAGATATATGATTCAGATACACGTATGTTGCGAGAGAAAAAAACATCTTTTATTTTGGTGTTGACTGACTCCTTGTCCTTTTTCTCTAACAATCGTCTGTTCTTACTCGCTTATAACATTGTGTGACCTGTCACCGGAATTTTTAATAAGGCTGCGCCAAAAGTATAGCTCGATTTTGCGTATTTATAAGGAGTATGTTTTGCTAATTTAAAATCTATAAGTTTAAATACACTGCTTTCGGTGTGATTTTTTACTTGTGCTGATTGGGTTGACTATCTTTTTTTCGACTTGCGACGTGTGTTGCTGTTTTGTTTCTTCTTTCTTTTTTGTTGTGTAGTTGTTAATTTTACATTGACATTTTTTGTTCAAGGTAAAACAACTTGGATTCTGTTTGTTTTCCATGAACATTACTTCTGAGATAAAATCATGTTTCTACTGCAAATGTTAAAACTACCTAGTAAGAGTTCTTGTGGCACCGTCATCTTCTCAAATAGAAGACTAATTGGCTTCAATCAACAAAAACAGTCAAAAGAATTTAAAATAAGTATTTTCTGTTTATTCACCAAGCATTTCGTAAAAGGTGTGGGATACAAGGTGACATACTGTTACCTTGTATGAGATGATATTCTAAATAAAAATAGACAAAACTGTAGAAAAGTATAATACCAAAAATAAAGAATAGAGAAAAGGAAATTAATAATAGGCAAAAACTAACAAGAATAGAGAAAAAAAGATGTTTTTTAAAATTAAATAAAGACTTCAGAAATTAAAGACCCCATAAACAACCTCTTAAATTCTCATACCGCGTAACAGTCTTATGAAAAGCAGGATATTACTCGACACATCACATACACTTGTTAATAATCAGACCTATATATTTATGCATGTAATATTTCCTGCCGGACGTCAAGTAGTCATGAATACAATTATATTATCTCCTTTGCAGTGTCTTCCAATGCAAAGTTTCTACAATACAGCGGTGAAAATATCAAACAGACAGAGAACGATAAAAAGGCTTCGTTGATAGATGAAAACCCAGCAGCACTATGTTATATAGACCGGCCTTTATATAGCGGAGAGGCTATTACGGTGCGTGTTAATCCCGTAACAGACCCGAATAAGATAAAAACATGTTTCGTACCCAGTCGATACTACATAAAAATCGGCTTTTATGAAGAAAAATCGAAGTCGTTTAAAGACAATTTCTCTAGTTTGTTGAAAGTTACTGGTGAGAAACAGAATAATGCATGGAAACCGATTTTTGTCCTCGAAAAAAGTAAAAGTCAAGGTAATATACAAATTAATCTGTCAAAGTCGGGATCTTTCAGGTTCTCATCTGAATCTGGTGAAAGTGGAAACTTTGATATTCCGAATTACGAAAAGGCAAAGGGAGTAATTTGTGTATTTGAACTGTTCCGTGTTAGGGTAAAGTTGCTGAAGGTAGCACGTTATCCAACTTACGAATATGCTTCTCCAGCGACAGTTTCGCCAAAAGAACGTTCCGCGACAATGTCACCAAGAGACCCTGCAGCGATAACTTCGCCAATAGACATTGCAGCGATATCGTCACAAATATCATTAAATGAAACTCTAAATATAAATCAAACCTCGTTGTTTGATTCCCACACAGGCCTTCAAATTTTAAAAAGTAATGACACCTCTTCAGAAAATGGTGACTGCGAAACTAAAACCAAAGTTATAGATGATGTTGATATTAAATCTTTGAATGATCACTCTGAAAATGGCATCAACCTCCTCGTTGATGAACAAACACAACCGAAAGTTCTAGGATCGTTTAACGATTTGCATTGCAATATTATTAATGGAGACACACGTGGCAAAGGAAATCCGGGACATGAACATAACAGTATTAATAGAAATCCAGAGAATTACAACATAAGTCAAGAATCCTTTTTGACAACAGATGAGAATTTTACAAGCAGTTGTAAGTTTACAGCAATCGAAAACGGCACAGAAGAGATAAAACAATTTCCAATGAGGAACGCATGCGCATCTACCACAGGAAGAACTTTGATTTTACCGGTGTGTTCTAATAGACAACTTATGAATACTTCTACAAGTGATTCAAACCTATTGTGTAACAAGATACCCGGTGATAAACAAGATGAGGAATTTAGAATAAGATTGACTAGACAAAATACAGAACTCAAAACAATAATAGAAAAGTTACAAACTGAAAACGATGAGTTAAGATCAGAGAACTTAAAGCTAAATCTAAAAACCGAAAACCAAAGTCAAAAGTCAAAACTCCAACTTACATTTGAAAATCAGAACACACAAACACAAGACGAACATCTGATATTTAAAAACACACATAACAACTCGTCATCAGAAACGACAAAATTAAGTTCCACAATTCAGAGATATTTCGTTCGTTTTGTACATGACCTTGAAATTCCTGACCTTTGTGATCATCTTTACCAAAATGGCCAAATTACAATACAAGATTTTGATGATTTACATCATTTAGTTAAACAAAACAAACGTGAGGCCAATCGTTGGTTACTAACCCTGGCAAGGAAACGGGCAATATGTTACGACACGTTTAAGGCTGCCTTAGTTGCCACTAAGCAAGAAGGCTTAGTACAGTTACTCTGACTTACTACTCAATTTAGTTAAAATTATAATACTGTAAACCAATTTATTTTCGCGACTTGTGCGAGTAGAAAAAAAACCGCGAATATAAATCGTCGCGAATATATAAAACTTAATAAACTATATCAAGAAATTAGAAAATCGAGAAATTGAATAGCCGCGAAATAGACTAGACAGGGTACAACGCGAAATAAAGTATCCGCTAAAATAAGTTGGTTGACAGTATATGAATTGTTACAAAATTTTATATGATGTTCTAGTCGGTTTTAGATGTCATTTCATAAAAGTGAACTGTCTCTGTAGTGGAACAATCTATATGGACTATATCATGACCGATTGCTTGTATCGTTCAAAAATCTAATGATAATGTGTAATCCGGTCCTTAATCATCATATTATGTTCTTATTTTGCAAAGTTTGCCATTTGCAACAATTTCCATTATTTAGCTTATCTTTAATAAATTATTACCTTTGCATCTAATTATTCTTCTTGTTTGTGCCAAATGCAAAAAAAAAGGAGGGAAAAAAGATACAAATTGAAAACTAGTCGAGGCTCTAAAGAGCCTGTGGAGCTGTGTCGCTCACCTTGGTCTATGTGCATATTAAAAAAAAATTACACCAGGGTTTTTTATATCACAAAATAGTCAAAACATTTACTAAATTTTATCATCGGTATTAGGAAATATTTCATAAATATAACTCAACATGCAGACTTCTTATACGTTCAGGTATTTCACATCCATTCTTTTATGGTAATATTGTATATAAAGCACAAAAATGTCAGTATTCACCTCAAAAGCTAACAAAACCTTTAAAAAAACTTATTAAGAAGGGATATAGTTACGATACTTTTGTCAGGTCATTAAAAGATTGCATATTTTGGCTTTAATATTGATTCACTTATAGGGTCTTTGCATCGGAACTAAACCCATTCATTTAAAAAATGATACGGGTTATGTTCTTCTCAAATATGTTTTGATTCTATAGTATGACACTAAACCCCTAACCGGAGGGATTGTGTCTGATATTCATATGATGAAGACATAATCTTTCAATCAGTTTAGTTGAGGTCTGGAGCTTGCATGTCAGTTACATGTAACTGGTTTAAGTCTGTTGTTATTTATGTATTGTTGTCATTTTGTTTGTATTTTTTAAACCTTCTTTCTGAAACATTTTTGTTCGACGTAGTTTTATCACTTAGACTGATTTAACATGAAAACGAGTACCTCCATGTTTAAAAATGGGATTAAGTTTGATGACATTTGCAGATTATGTGTACCAATGTTGGGCAATGGAATTTTTTTTAAAATATATAGATATACAGGAAACAATGCCGTTTTTTCACTCAACTCGCGCAACTTTGCTAAAAATAAACTATTTCCAAAGAATTGTTTCCTTTTTAACTTTTTTTGATTCGAGCGTCACTGATGAGTCTTTGTAGACGAAACGCACGTCTGGCGTATATATAAAATTAAGTCATGGTATCTAGATGAGTTTGTTTACAACCACTGGGTCGATGCCACTGCTGGTGGAGATTTATTTCCCCGATGGTATCACCTGCCTAGTAGTCAGCAGTTTTCGTGCTGACATGAATTATCATTGAATATGGTTATATTTATTAATAATCTGTTTACAAGATTTAGAATTTTTGAAATACTAAGGCGTTTCTCCCTTAGGCATAGATTACCTTAGCTGGATTTGGCAAAACTTTTAGGAATTTTGGTCTTCAAAGCTCTTCAACTTCGTACTTTATTTGGCCTTTTTAACTTTTTTGGATTCGAGCGTCACTGATGAGTCTTTTGTAAACTGGTGTATATACAATATTTAGTCCTGGTATCTATGATGAGTTTATTTTCTACAATAAAAGCATGTTTTCGGAAAAAAATCGACAAGGAATCAAAACCGTATCGTATGCCCTTAATATTGTGTCAATCAAAAATAAGATTACATAAATGTACCTGTCTAATGACGCACCAGGCTCAAGCTAGCAGCCACTACGCTAGCAGCCAGTTTTCGAATATGCCTATGAACCCAAAACTTGCATAAGATTCAAACGTACTCAAAATTATTTTATCGATATATAACCAATGTTTAATATATAAATAAGCAATCGGAGAATTATTCGATGATTTAGAAATATCTGGTCATGTTCATTATTTTTTAAAACAAAAGTAATCGATGTCAATATACCAAATTAGCGTTCTCCCCGCTTTTAATTTTAATAGTCAACAGTTTTGAGTGTTTTTGAGAATTGTAAATATGTATTAAAATTATTGAAATGCTTACAAATTTGCTAAACCAAAAATAAAACTAATTCATAAATTGAATAACAAATATGTATAAAACAAATTGAATTAAACAGAAATACGAACGTTTCACCTTTTTCACGCGAACATTCAATTCCAGGCAAATTTTAAAAACTTTTCGGAAACTTAAATATATTAAGCCAATCAAATTTAGGAGATAATGTCCCACGCAATAAATGACCTTTACGACAATTAAATCATTGAGCGTACCATAATCAAAACATAATTACAAAAACCGTGAAAACAAAATGTCATGATATAAGTTGCAACCCAATACACTAAATATTCCAATGCTTTTTGTCCAAAGAGAGAACATCTCCGGAAAACAAGTGCGTATTACGGATACAATGTATTGAATTTTACCGTGCAGCTAACATCCCTCGATAGACCGGTAATCCTCAGAACAAAAGTCTATTGCGTTAGACTAGCGATAATACCATTAATATAATTGGTTTGGATAAAAGTAATTTCTTGGACTCTGCAATAGTTGTATTACAATTAGATAAAGCGAAAGTGTGGAAATTGTATTTATGATCAAAGAAAAGTTTTTGAATATGTAATGATCTACCAAGTATACTTAAGTGAAAGAATTTAATTTTGAAGTCTTCAAGACAGCTATGGATAAAGTCGTATGTTGTATGGTGTGTTTGATTGTAGTTCTCGTAACCGTTAGGTCAGGAGGTAAGTCTAAGTTTCTTAAATATACACACATATTGTAACTTGATGAAACACGATTAAAAGGTAGTTTTAAACTTTTTAATTCAAATATGATTTTAAAAATAATAATACTTGATGATATGCGATAAAAAATATTTTTGAATTTCTGAAATTCTTTTAAATATACATACATTGTACCTATATAAACTTATTGTAAGTTGATAATACGTGATTAAAAATCTTTTTGAACTTCTGAATTTAAACATGATATAAAAACTATTGTAATTGTATGATACGTGATTAAAAAATCGTTTTGAATTTCTGAATTTAAACATTTGTTTATGTGTTACATAATTGTGTTTCGTTCATTTTTTTAAATATAAATAAGGCCGTTAGTTTTCTTGTTTGAATTGTTTTACATTGTTTTATCGGTGCCTTTTATAGCTGACTATGTGGTATTGGATTTGCTCATTGTTGAAGGCCGTACGGTGACCTATAGTTGTTAATGTCTGTGTCATTTTGATCTCATTGACAATCATACCACATCTTCTTTTTTATATGATATAAAAACTATTGTTACTTGGTGATACGTGATTAAAAAATAATTTTTAAATTTAAACTTGACATAAAAAGATTGTTTTCTTTACAGATATTGGTAGTAGTAAAAAATGTTATTTAATATTCAGATAGAAATTGCGTATCACTCCGCAGTAATTATGGGGTCAGCGATATATTTTTAGTTATGCAATTTCTTAAGTTATCCGTGCAATGCATTGTGTTGAATAACGTTTATTTATTTAGTTTTTAGTTCTTTTTTCAACAGATTTTATTTGGTCACTTTCAATACATCGTTTGAAAAAATCTCTCTGTTTTTGTTTGACCATGTTTGCTCTGGTTTTCCTTCCTTTGACATTAAAATTCGAGTTTCTGTTAGTTTCCTTTTTTTCTCTTTTTCCCTCGAACTTATAATTTCTATAATCAAAATGAATATAGCTTAAAATGAAATGACTTGCTATTGAAAATCTCCTCCGTTTTACATATTTTATAGATTTATAGATCTTACAATTTCGTATCAAGCTAGTCTTTGTAATTTATGGATCAATTTGATAATTAAATTTTTAAAGCAGATTGTACAATAAACTATCTACTTTGATATGTAGCAACAAAACGCGGAAAAGATGAGAATTTTTCTTAAAATTTCTTTTTTCTTCTTACCCTTATCGTATGGTCCGAGACCACAATTGTCGTCCCTTGATTAGTCGTTGTTCACGAATATGGTCCCTATTGTTAACAGTGGGTTACTTGCCATTAATTATTATACCCTTTCCAAATTTATTTCTCCATGTTTAAAGCCTCAAATTGTAAGTAGGGGGGGGGGGGGGGGTGAAATTACACTGTAAAAAAATTTGGGTCCAGAATTTTAAAGGAAAGTAGTGATTTGGTCCAGGTGAAAAAGGTTGAAAAATAGCACTTCGGAAGCTGTCAAAAGATTTCAAGACGCCCTAAAGATAAATTTGTCCATATTTTGAGTTAGAGACGATGAAGTTTCCTATAATTTTGATATAATTTGTCCCAAAAGTAGTACAACACACTGTCAAAATTTAATTGAGAAAGCGCAGGTGAGATTTTTTTAATTTTCATTTATGTTCTAAAAGAAATGCACTACGAATTAATTGTGTTCTCGGACCGTATCACTTTATATTTATTACACAAGACAAACACATGTGTAATCAAAATAATTAACAGTTTGGTTTCTTGCCATTTATTTAGAACCCATCCGGAGCACATGAAATCACACCTGGATTTTGGCGGAGTTCGTGTTCTTCACTTTTTTATTTTCTACGCTATATTTTTGTGTACTGTTGTCTGTCTTTCGTCGTTTTTCGTGTATTTCCACAACATGTTCAGTTTGTTTGCAGCTTATGAATTTAAATTTCCTTTGTAATATTTTTGACGCTTGTACTGCTTTTCAGAATTTTACAGAAACAATGTGATTTATATACATAGTTTAAACAAGTGCAAATGAGACAACAATACATGCATTGGGTTCCTTAAACGAATTTTAAATGTTATTTTTTTTAATAAAACTGCCATCTTTCATTTTTATCAGGTTGAAAAATGTTTGTAAAAAGCTGCTCTTTCTTTGTGGGATAAAATTATTCTGACGATTGACAATGTTTCACTGGAATATATTAAAGTGTCAATTTGAGTAATCTTAGGGTGTAGACGTTATTTCAGGGAGATAACTCTTAAAATCAGTGATGCATTTGTAAAAGTCACGTTTCATCAATATTTTAAGCATTTACCTGAAACAGATGGGAAATAATCTATGTACAAATGTAACCTAGAAGCTTAGAATATAATTTATGAAAGAGATTGACACAAACGTACTGATAATTTTACGATTTATTTCCCTTAACTTAGGTCTACCTCATTAAACAACCATGGAAATGCTCGTTCAGTTCATTCTTTGTCTCTCCAATATAAAATTTAAAATTGGAAAAAGGAAAGTGTCAAAGTTACATAAATCCGGCCAAAGAGCAGCCAACAATAAGTCTTCAACACATCGAAAATATCCCACACCCGGAGGCTGGGAATAAACGATGAGTGTGTTTTAACGCGAAATATTTTGATAAAATGTGAATTGCTATCTTTTTCTAAAAGAACAATTATGACATTGATATCCATAATATTTTTTTTTGAATTTTTAACATAAAATTGAGAAAGGAAATGGGGAATGTGTCAAAGCGACAACAACCCGACCATAGAGCAGACAACAGCCGCAGGCCACCAATAGGTCTTCAATGTAGCGAGAAACTACCAAACCCGGAGGCGTACTTCAGCTTGTCCCTTAAAACATATGTATACTAGTTGAACAGTATGCAAAGTTTCAACTTCCGGAAGAAGCATAGTCTCGCCTTTTCTTGAACATTAACAATTTGAAACACGTTTTATGTCTCTTTACTTTTGTAAATTATTTTCGTTGTGTCGGGTGAAATGTATATAATTGTGTCAGAGACAATCATAACGCCTATACTTTACATGTTCATAATGGTGCTAGAAAATACAATTAGAATAGTACAAGGCAAAATATAAAACTAAATAAAAACCATAAAAGTATCAACGTCACAGCTGCACAGTATGTTTGATATTACCCTATATCATAGTTCACAGTATTCAATTATATAATATATTTTGTTGAACTTTTCAAAATGGTATCATAAAGTTTTCTTTCTTTTCGTAATCGCCCAATGTGTGCATGTGGTCCTGACCCTTCCGCATTTGGTACACTATACTATAAGTAAGACCTGGAAAGTTTTGAGAGCCATCGATAATGTGTTATGTTGTACAGTAATAAATGTACCTCTAAACATTTATAATTAAAAAATTTTGGTTTTCATTCTAAAATCTGTCGGGGAACGTTAGGTTGAATCTGACATTTGTGCAGTTTCATACGGAACTTTCTACGTTTTTATTGTTCTCGAGCTCCCGACTTTTGTCGCAAAAATAAGACATAACGATCCTACATTCCGTTGTCTTCGTCGTCGGCGTCATCATTTGCAGGGTCCGCAAATATTTACTATATAGTTGAAGTTTTTGAAAAATTAATAAATTTGTTAAACTATCCCGGATGTATGGACGTTCTTCTTCCAGTTAAAATTACATTCACTCTGTTGTTTAAGATTTTAATATTTCAAAAACTTTCTTTTACTATCCTGAATTTTTACTTAACTTGGACAGAAGCTTGTTTATGATGATAAACTGGATCTATAAGGAAATTTTGTAAAATAGATATTTCCTGTTTTTCTGTTTATTTACTCAGTGACGGACTAAGTTTTCTTTCTTCCAGTTAACAGTACATACAGTCTGCAGTTAAAGTTTTTAAAACATAAATTAGAACCATAAACCATTCTGGATTTTTACCACACATCAACAGAATGTTTAATGAGTCTGCGACTAAAAGCAAAAGTAGGCGGGACACTGGGTTCCGCTCAATCCTTACATTTGTTTTAATTGGTTTTCGTTCTTAGAATAGTTTTGATGATTACAACCCTGTTGTGCTGTTACACAACTGTTTCAGGCTAAAGGGAAATGTCTAGAGATCACAAAGCTAACACGTGTTACACATTCTGTATATATCCGTCCTAACTTGGTAGGTTAAACTTTGTAAAAACTGTTGATTTGCAAACCACGCCCTTTTTGTGGGAGATACATGTACTTTTATATTGGTATACATTTTGTTGTGTTTACCATGTAAACTTTTAAAGTTTTAAATCAAAGAGTCATAATTGGCTAATTGTACCAGTTTATATAGCGGGGGAAATAAATAATGTTATTCAGTGGTTGCCGTTTCATGCTGAATATTAAAAAAAAAATGTATTTCGTTATTTACAACTATGATACCATTTATTTTGCGTCAATGTTATAAGCTTTAAGCCACCGTATTCGTATGGCCTTCAGCATTGAGTAAAACTCATATCGCATACTAGTATTAGTGCTTTACATGTATAAGGCTCGAAAAGACAAATATGAAACAATTCGGACGAGAATACTAACTTATTACGGCCTGTTTTACGTACAAAATAACGAAATACAAATATAATTTACAGCTACAAACGACAACCACTGAATCACATGCTCCTGGCTTGGGACAGGAACATACCGAATAGGGGCGGGGTTAAAAATGTTTTCGGGCGCACAACCATTCCATATCATGTGACAGTAAAGTTATAATACAACATATGAACAAACTATAACAATTAGTCTAACTCGTCAGAGGGATTTAAACCAGAAAAACCTCCAACAAAAACACAAGCCATTTTGCTTTTATTTAACAAATGAGATAGTTTTAACCTAACCAAATTTTCAATTATTCATACATACGGGAATTTCTCGCTGCATTGAAGACCTGTTTGTGACCTTTTGTTGTTGTCTGCTCTATGGTTGGGTTGTTGTCTGTTTGACACATTCCCTATTTCCATTCTCAATTTTATACATGTACAACATCATTTTTTTAGTATAAACAATATTTTATTAAAAATTATACAAGTACATTTTATATGCATTTGTACACATTCACAAAATAGATCAAGAAACAAGCAACACGTGTTTTGTTATTTGAATTTTCTTTAAAAATCATCCAATTTAACGAATAATTGATGATACAAAGAGATATCCGTTATGATTATAGAAATAAAATCAATTTGACATGCAATTAAAATTTGATATCCAATTATATAAACTATATTTACACGTAAGTTTTATGTTTCAAGTATCATAGCTGTTGTTTGTTTCATTATTAATTTATAATTAAAATGTCAAATTACACTTGAATAGATACTATGTAAATAAAATATTGATAATTACTCATTCGTTTTATTTGCTATATAAAACAGATATTAAATACACTCTTGTGTATTAATGACATTCTCCTCCTTCGTAATTAAAATGTATTGTCTTCATTATCATGAGAGATTTGTACTAAAATGACGAAATGAAATCGCTTTTATCGAATCATTTACAGCTTAGTCCAACTTCTCTTCAGTTTGTGAGACACTTGTCGATTCCTTAGCGAAATATATGACTTCGTTCCCTGAGCGTCGTCACTTAAAAAAAAATGACACCAAAGCATGGAAAATTTACTGCAAACTAATCGTTTTATCAAAGAACAAGACAACAATGTCAAAATAAAGAATTGAGCCGATCGAGGCCTTACATAATTTAGTCTTAGATGCAATTTGGAAATTAATTTGGCGTTCATTATCACTGAACTAGTATATATTTGTTTAGGGGCCAGCTGAAGGACGCCTCCGCGTGCGGGAATTTAAGACATGTTGGTGACCTTCTGCTGTTGTTTTTTTCTGTGGTCGGGTTGTTGTCTCTTTGATACATTCCCCATTTCCATTTTCAATTTTATGATATTTTTTATAAATTGTTAATGGCTTTGGACTAACTGTCAGTAACTGCGAGTACTCTCAGATCTGTACTTCTAGTGTATTTTTATTGTTGGGATATACAAGTACTCGGCCACGTCCACTCTGTGTAGTATTTCTATTTGTATCCCATCTGATGAGTTAAGACATTTTCAATTGATTTGTATAGTTCGTTCTTGTGTTGTTCTGTTACATCACCGTCCCAGCTATATTTGTAGATAAGGAGGAGGATTGGGATCCCGCTACATGTAACATGTTTAACCCTGCAACAATTATGTATGTACAAGATGCATGTTTCTGTTCCAAGTCAGGACCATATATTTCAGTGGTTGTCGTTTGTTGATGTATAATTATTACTTTTTAGTTTTTTGTTCATTTTTTGTACACTTAGGCCGTTAATTTTCTTGTTTGATTTGTTCTACATTTGTCAATTTTGGGCCTTTTAAAGCTGACTACTTTAGTATGCAGTATGGGCTTTACCCATTGTTGAAGGCCGTATGGTGACGTAAAGCTGTTAATTTCTGTGTTACTTTGTCTCGTGTGAAGAGGGGTCGCATTTGCAATCATTCCACATCTTCTTTTGAATGTATAGCAATTTATTTTGCGACAAGATTTATCATTTAAAATTGTTAAAAGAGGGACGAAAGATACCAAAGGGACAGTCAAACTCATAAATCTAAAATAAACTGACAATTAATATAGACAAGATACATGTATGTTTAAGATGTATGGTTTAACTCATATATTTGCCCAAAATCTACATATATAACGTTGCTCAATGTTTTTAAACAATCTCCATTCACTAATCACGTCAATAACTTGGCTGGTTCCCCCTGTAAACAAATCAGTATGCCCTCGACCTATACAAGATTGTCAATAACGGCAGGATACCCGTCTTGTACACCACTGACCGAGGTTATGGGGAGGATTTGGATACCGCTATCATGTTTAATCCCGCCAAATTCTGTATGTATGTGTCTATCCCGAGTCAAGAGCCTGCAATTCATTGGTTGTCGTTTGTTGTTGCGTTACATATTTGTTTTTCGTTCACATTTTGTTCATGAATAAGTCCTTAATGGTCTCTCGTTTGAATTGCTTTAAATTTGTAACGTCGAGGTCTTTTACATGTAAAGCTGTCTATGTAGTATGGGCTTTGCTCATTGTTGAAGGCCGCACGGTGTCTTATATTGTTAATGTCTTTGTCATTGGGTACGTTAATATCTTGTAAATAATTTCTCATTGACATCTTCTTTTTTTTATTTAATAACAGAACCGTCATTATGTGTTCAATAGGATTGAACAAAAGAAACATTGAACATACATGTTTATTAAACTTTTACTAAAAAAACAAGATAATAGCATTTTCACGAACTCCGATGATTTTGGTTCGAGCTATCCGGTGTGCAACTTTTTATCATTGAAAAAAGCTCTCCGTCCAAAACGTTTATTACCGAATTATAATTTGAGAGTTGTTATGGGGTTCGGACTTCCTATGACTTGGTTTCACCTGATTAAGACATGTCCTTTTGTTTTGTACTACAATCTTCTTCTTCCTTTTATTTTCCGCCATCATACAATCTTCAAACATTATAGCCTGAATAACCAGATTCTGAAATTATAGTTATATCATAAATAATAACAGTAAACATATTCATATGGATAACAAATGTCCGCGAATCTCTCTTTTTTCTTTTTCTTAATCTCTCATATAATCTTTCCATGGTGAACAACATATAACGAACGAATTATGACTGTTTAAGGAATTTATCGAGAAGACCTTTCTAAATAAGTGATTTAAATCTAAACACAGGTCAAAAGAGACATCGTAGACCAAAACAAACTTTAGTTCGTGTTATCTTTTCTGCCTAGAAACAAGAATTTACAAACTAGAGGCTCTAAAGAGCCTGTGTCGCTCACCTTGGTCTATGTGAATATTTAACAAAGGACGCAGATTGATTCATGAAAAAATTGTGTTTTGGTGATGGTGATGTGTTTGTACATCTTAATTTACTGAACATTCTGGCTGCTTACAATTATCTCTACCTATAATTAACTTGGCCCGGTAATTTCAGAGAAGATTTTTGTAAAACATTACTTAGATTTACAAAAAATGGTTAAAAATTGACTATAAAGGGCAATAACTCCTAAACGGGTCAACTGACCATTTCGGTCATGTTGACTTATTTGTAAATCTTACATTGCTGAACATTATTGCTGTTTACATTTTATCTCTATCTATAATAATATTCAAGATTATAACCAAAAACAGCAAAATTTCCTCAAAATTACTAATTCAGGGGCAGCAACCCAACAATGGGTTGTCGGATTCATCTGAAAATTTCAGGGCAGATAGATCTTTACCTGATGAACAATTTAATACCGGGTCAGATTTGCTCTAAATGCTTTGGTTTTTGAGTTATAAGCCAAAAACTGCATTTTACCCCATTGTTCTTTTTTTAGCTGTGGCAGCCATCTTGGTTGGTTAGCAGTCACGCAAAACATTTTTTAACCTAAATACCTCAATGATAGTTGTGGCCAAGATTGGTTAAATTTGGCCCAGTTGTTTCAGAGAAGATTTTTGTAAAAGATTACTAAGATTTATGAAAAATGGTTAAAAATTGACTATAAAGGGCAATAACTCCTAAACGGGTCAACTGACCATTTCGTTCATTTGACTTATTTGTAAATCTTACTTTGCTGAACATTATTGCTGTCTACAGTTTATCTCTATCTATAATAATATTCAAGATAATAACTAAAAACAGTAAAATTTCCTTAAAATTACCAATTGAGGGGCAGCAACCCAACAATGGGTTGTCGGATTCATCTGAAAATTTCAGGGCAGATAGATCTTTACCTGATGAACAATTTAATACCGGGTCAGATTTGCTCTAAATGCTTTGGTTTTTGAGTTATAAGCCAAAAACTGCATTTTACCCCATTGTTCTTTTTTTAGCTGTGGCAGCCATCTTGGTTAGTTGGGCGGGTCACCGGACACAATTTTCAAACAAGATACCCCAATGATGATTTTGGCTAAGTTTGGTTAAATTTGGCCCAGCAGTTTCAGAGGAGAAGATTTTTGTAAAACATAACTAAGATTTACGAAAAATGGTAAAAAATTGACTATAAAGGGCAATAACTCCTAAATGGGTCAACTGACCATTTCGGTCATGTTGACTTATTTGTAAATCTTACTTTGCTGAACATTATTGCTGTTTATAGTTTATCTCTATCTATAATAATATTCAAGATAATAACCAAAAACAGCAAAATTTCCTCAAAATTACTAATTCAGGGACAGCAACCCGACAATGGGTTGTCCAATTCATCTGAAAATTTCAGGGCAGATAGATCTTTACCTGATGAACAATTTAATACCGTCAGATTTGCTCTAAATGCTTTGGTTTATGAGTTATAAGCCAAAAACTGCATTTTACCCCTATGTTCTATTTTTAGCCATGGCGGCCATCTTGGTTGATTGTGCCGGTCACCGGACACAATTTTTTAACTATATACCCAAATGATGATTGTGGCCAAGTTTGGTTCAATTTGGTCCAGTAGTTTCAGAGGAGAAGATTTTTGTAAAAGTTAACGACGACGGACGACGGACGCCGGACGCAAAGTGATGGGAAAAGCTCACTTGGCCCTTCGGGCCAGGTGAGCTAAAATGGCGTTTTTTTTGTATGGGGAATATCAATACATACATGGTATCATACATCTATATTATATTCTTGTTCCCAAATGTAAAGTTTATAGTAGGAGGGAGTAATTCAAAACTAGTAGTACTTTTTACAGCAGACTGTCATATTAATAATTAAAATAATATTCTTACTCATTTTTTTCAACAATAAAGCTGTAATTTATCTCTATAAGGTCATAAAGCAGATCGGTCAATGAAACCCCATGGCAACAATTTCAGTGTACACGCAACGTGTTAAGCCCATAATAAAAGACACATAAGGTTATATTTATCAGGCCATAAAGTAGTCCGAGATTACTCTGACGTCCGACGGCTGTTTTGCCAGACAAGCTGGGTCAGAGCTCGTTCCATATCAAAAAGTGGATATTTGCCCACCCATAATGTAAAACCTCGTTCAACGTGGTTTCTTCTAAATGTTAAATATCGATCTCCTATAAAGGACGTAAAAAAATATAAATATTTGCATATTTGAGTCTCGAGGCCACGAACTCTCTCGTAACTTGACGTCCATTTGAAAGTGAAAGTCAAAATGCAGAAATCGATGGGTCTCTGTGAAAACTGTTAAAATATAGAAAACTAAAGGTTGGCAGGTAGGTGAAACTTACATAAAAGAAGAGAAAAATGAAAAATGAAGATGATTAAAGCCCGTTTATATAATTCCAAGGCCCTCAGTCGGCTCCAGAAGTGACGAAGCAGCGCATCTATTTTGGGTTTGGCAAATATACACTTTTTGATATGGGACGATCTCTGACGTCCCACGGCCGCAGCTTGTCTGGCAAAACAGCCGTCGGACGTCAGAGTAATCTCGGACTAGCCATAAAGCAGATAGGACAATGAAACCCCATTGGAACAATATCAGTGTACACGCAACGTGTTAAGCCCACAATACAAGACAAATATAGGTTATATTTATAAGGTCATAAAGCAGATCGGTCAATGTAACCCCATGGTAATAATTTCAGTGAAAACGTAACGTGTAAAGCCCTCCAATATGAAAAAAAATAAAGATATGTGGTATGATTGCTAATCAGACATCTCTACACCAGAGAATAATTGACTTACATGTAGCTGGTTAGCAACTATTGGTTTGTAATAAGCAGAACTCGTACTACATTGCTAGCTATAAAATATAAAAAAAGAAGATGTGGTATGATTGCCAATGAGACTTCTGTCCACCAGAGACCAAAATGACACAAACATAAAACAACCAAACATGTAGCTATATAGGTCACTGTACGGCCTAACATTGAAATGACGAATGGGAATCACTTCAAACGAGAAAATTAACTGCCAAGCATAAGTAAAAAAAAAAGGAAAACACCATAAAGGATTAACAGCAACACACGACAAGCACTGAATTACAAGCTGTTGATTTAGGACAGGAACATATGCAATGTATAAAAAAGAAAGATGTGGTTTGATTGCCAATGAGACAACTGTCCACAAGAGACCAAAATGACACAGACCTTAACAACTACATGTCACCGTACGGCCTTCAACAATGAGCAAAGCCCATACCGCATAGTCAGCTATAAAAGGACCCGATGAGACAATTCAAACGAGAAAACTAACGGCCTTATTTATAACGAAAAACAAATATGTAACACATAACAAACAACAACCACTGAATTACAGGCTCCTGACTATGGACAGGCAAACGTGGCATGATTAAACCTGTAACTGCTTACATCAACATCATTTGGACATCATTGAGTGATAAATCTCTTAACAATAACATCGTCCAGAACATGCATGAAATATTTGCCACTGGTCGAAACGCAACCAACAATCAACCAATCAATCTCTTTACAACTTCGTTAAACGCATAGGTTAAGTGTAAGGGGGAGGTGAGAGAATCTTGATGTGGAATGTAGATAATATTAATTGATTCTGAAAGAAACAGTTTAATGCACCAAACCATTCACAGCTAATTTCCTAATGCATGTAGAACAAAACTTTGGTTAGCTTGCTTGCTTTGTTTGTATATTGTACAATCATTAGGATAACAACAAATTAAATTCAAATATTATTTATACAGGTTAAACTATGCCTATATATATTGTTTAAAGATGTGAATCTTATTTACAAAGCTTGTATAAACAATAATACAAACAAAGCAAGCAAGTCAACCAAAGTTTTGCTTTACATGCATTAGGAAATTAGTTGTAACAACTGTAAATATGACAAAGTTTCTTTAACGAAAATATAAAACAGAAATCCAAATGCACATCGCTCTAACATACATGTACATTTGTATCACATATAGTTTAGTTCAATTATTTCCTTAGCAATATAATTGCAAGAAAGTCGTTTCGTGTGACTTTAACGGCATTATTATTGTATAAATGTAAAAAGACAGTTTTAATTTCAAACTTACAAGTTCTTTTTAAATAAATAATGGGTAGCTGTAGTCATGTAGTTGTTTTTGATTAATTAAAGTTATGTTTTCGCTGCATAACATACTAACAAACTAAAAACTTGATGTTAATTGTTAAAAATAGCAACACATTGCTGTTGTGATAATTTAATTTTAAACCATTAGGAACAAACTTATCTTTTTACATTGATGTTAGAAATTTATGTCTTTGTATACATATAACACATAATGTATTACATTTGTAGCACAATTTTCATCAATTTGCATCTAACGTAAATTTTAAAACGATCGATAAGGCCAAATAAAATAGTATGTGTGGTTCCAGTTACATCTTAAAAAAAATAGTTAGGGTAGGTAGGTAGGGATTTTTAAAATTTTTTTTTTACATTGAGTCTATGGTAGTAAAATTCTGACTTTTACAGTGCTTAATAAAACATAATATTTAGAGTAGGCTATTGTTATGACAAATAAAAGTAGGGTAGGTAGGGCAGCTGGAACCACACTTATTTGGCCTAAAATGAATGACGTACATGTGGTTAAACCCACTTCCGGTTCTGGAATTGAACTTTGTGTTGTTATTCTTTCGTTTATTAATGCGTACTTTTAATTAAAAATAAGAGCAGCAATTGGATGTCTCTTATTCAGATAGTATGTCTCATTGTTCAAATAGCTATGGGGTGAACTGTATATCTGTGATAGATTGTCTATTTCTTATATATAAGCTAGCGTTTTTGTTTTTTATACTAAGCAGACGACATTAAAGATTATAGACAAAAGACTGGTCGGCACGCATTGTGTTTTGGTTTTGAAATTCGTCGTCCAATTTACTATCACCTTGTAAGCAAGCAACATTATAAATCCTGCTTAACGTGTCCGTCTAGAACTATTTAAAGCATGTTTAATTTTCAATTGCATATCAACATTTTAATGTTACAAATAAGTAGTATGCGTGTAATGTTCGTCACTGGGCTTAAAACCACCAACAAGAAATTAATTCATATGATTTGAGTTATTCTATATTTAAATCAGTGAATGATTAATTATATCATCACCTGATGCACCTGTACATGTACTATTTAAGGCCGTGTTCACATTGACCTAAATTCGGTGTTGTGTTAGTGTAACTCAGGCCGTGTTCACATTGACCTAAATTCAGTGTTGTATTAGTGTAACTCACACGTAAACTAAACACAATTGCGTTCCCATTGATAAAACTCAATGTTTACATGTAGTTAAAATCATGTTTTACCTACACACAGTCGATAGTCAATGTAGGACTTGTGTAGGTTAAGTGTACACAAAACTAGGCATTTAGGACATTAGTTTTGTCGTGTATATATTTAATGAGGAAACTATTTTTGGGTAAAATTGATATTTTTGATAATTATTAGTTGTATACATTTTACAGATTTTTTTTCGTAAAAAAAAATTAACGTTCTTTATTAACCCCTAATCAAGACTCAAAGCAGCATCATTGCCGAACCCATAAAGCAGCAATCAATTTATTTTCGGGGGGGGGACTATTATAATTGAGTATAAAACATAAAAGCAAGGGGTAAGGGTGGTGAGCTATGGATTTTGTTTTGGAAACAAAAAATGTTTCCAGTTTTTAGCCCTGAAAAGAAAATTGTTTTTGTTTGTTTCACCCTCAGCTGCCACTATATATAATGCTAAAATTGATTTCGACTTGTCACCAAAATTTGTCCTGAAAAAAAACCCAATAGCTCACGTCCCCTCTTGTATATTCAAACTACTGCAAATAATAAAAACGGTTTTCATAAAGTAACAACCTCTTAACTTAAAAAAAGGGGGAGGGTTATTTTTTTATCTGAGTCAGATTTTTTTTCGCGCGTACGTTTTTATTCCTTTTTTTTCGATGCTAGTGATCAAATACTTTTTTTTCAGTATTTAACACTATAATGTATGTGGAAACTCTTGATTAAGAATATTTTTTTTTATCATATGCATGACCATTTTTTTTTTATCAAATTGGGGATCGGAATATTTCCATTCCCATCCCCCACCCCCCTTTTGAAGTCAAATGTTTGTTCCCTTACCGCTAGAAAAATTTCTACGTAATGAACATTTAAATGACACATAGTTTACAAGTGGGAACAAATCTTATGTACAGGTAGCTAAACAAGGTGTATAGATGTGAACAAATGTAATGTGAAACCAGTGTACACTACACTAAACTAATTGTAAACATGTTTACTCTACACGGCGTTTGGTGTGAACACGGCCTAAGTATTTTTATTCGTCATTGCTTAAAATGCTCCTTTGAAGGAGGGATTTCCTATACCAGAACAGAACAAAACATTGACGTGCGCGTAACGCAACAGGTACAGAGATGAACCAGGAACTGTCGTAATAAAAGGGGTCTTAACTGATTTACAGAAAAGAGAATAATGAATCAACACAACAGTTAAAAACATCAATCAAATAAGTAAAGGTATAGAATAGGGTGTTGAAATATAAATAATAGAAAACTAAGGGACAAACATATAAAGAAACGAGAAAAATGGCATATCCACAATTTGAATACCCTTAGAAGTGTCTGTTTAAATATTTTTGTGTTTGCGTTTTGCTGCTCAATGTTTTTTGCTTTTGGTACTTTCAACTGTTTCTTCTAACAAATGATGATCGACGTTTTTTATAAAATGCCCGTCCATACATTTATCCTTTTAACATCCATTATTCATTTTATAATTTTAGATACAAGAAATTACGTATCAGTGCCGAAGTTGAACTTCAGATCATTACAGAATTTATTGATGTCCTCTTTGTCCGATGATGACGCAGACGACAACGAGTACATGGATGCAGACGACAATTACCAAGGCAACAGTGTACGTCAAACGTCAGAGGAATTGTATAAATATGCAAAGCGAGGAATAGGACAATGTATTTTTAACTGTTTAAAACGTCCTGGACAAATGAACTTCATACAATGTAAATCAATGTGCCACAAAAGATGGTAAGAAATAATTAGTAAAATGTTATTCTAATTGTATATGAGGGTCTGGAAAGAGGGTCGCTTTAGGTGGTACACAACACTACAGGGAGATAACTCTGTCAAAACCATGGTTGAACGTTTAACTCCGTTCTATTGTTAAGGAAATATTAAGCTTTTCAATACCAAACTGCTACATGTACATGTACATTGTATATACCAAATGAAATATTTCCGAAAAAGTCCGTGGTTTAATTTTGTTCATTTTTTCTTCTTCTATTGTTATCAAAGAAACAAAAAAATATCATGAATATTTTGTAAATATTTTACGGAAATTAAACGAGCCTAATTAATTTCAGTCAAGGTGTTTGGTACCACCTTTATTCTATATTCTTTGATTGTTTAAGCTATCTCCCCATTCTTTATATGCAATTATACCCCTTTTTCTATTTTTTCTATTTTATTTTAACACAACATTTTTCTTCTTTGCCAAATTGCCTGTAACTATAGTATGTACTATTATTCCTTTTTTTGTAAAATCATACATACCCTCGTACATTCGTATATGCTCTAGGGTAAAACAAAAAAAAAAATATATGTCATCCATTTGTTAACTATGAAAACAGGAAATTAATGTAACATGAGTTGTAAGTTACGTCCATTTATATTATGATATTTCCTTAACACGTGGTAATAAGATGATAAATACTATTTATCTTAATAGAAATCTACCATAAACTTTAAAAATTGTCTTTAACACATAATTATGATTTTGCATAATTACTCCCATGGGACATATATAATATCAAATATGTGGACTGGTTTATTAATGGGTGTCATTTGTATTCATTTTATTTCTATAATTTTAATATTTAGATATGTATTTAAAATAAATATGAGAGATAGTACGATAAGAGCTATATGTTTGGCGGGAAAATGTCGTAAAATTCTACTAATCATTCGAAATTGTGTTAAATTTGTCATGTAAAATTGTATAAACATCATAAAACTTTTGACACTCCAGTGACGAAATGACACACGAGACGGTGTCAAAAGTTTTTCATGATTTGCATTTCTAAATTTTTTAACGTGATGGATTCGTTATATATTTTCCTTTACATTTCGATAGACAATATTGTCGTCGCTATTATAGTGACCCATGCAAACACTATGTCGATTTCACTATTAAAAAAACAAAATATAAAAAGAATTAAGATGTGGTATGATACATGTAGCTAATAACGCGAATGCTATTTCTTATGCTTCAGATGCTACCATTTGATTGTTAGGGGGTGGCTAGGATGCAAACTTTTGTCTCAACAATAAAAAAATAAGGTTCCAACATAAATCTTATGCAATCGTATTGCAATCATGATAGTTTGGTTAATTCGCAATTATAGATAGATAAACATGTAGAAAGATGTGGTGTGAGTGCCAATGAGACAACTCTCTATCCAAATACTAACACCGAACAACAAGCTATAAAGGGCCCCAAAAATACTAGTGTAAAACCATTCAAACGGAAAAACCAACGGTGTAATACATATTTTGAAGCTAGCCTTCATGTCACTCAGAAATATTATTGAAATTTTTCAGAGAATAGGGAAAATGGCACAAATGTTTGTACGATTGTTCAAATGTCGACTGAAAAAAAGATATTGAGGAAAATTGCATAGCACCTCATTAAATTCACTTGAAAAGGTAAACCTTGCATTAGGATAAAGGTACATAATTACTCTCACCTTGAACATTCCTGTTCGAATCCCGAACGGGACAGGTGCACTCGACTCCAATCTTATTTTACTAGAATTGTCAGTTTTGAAAGAAGGTTGTCTCGGTTACCCCAGTCGCTTAAATTTTACAAATCAAACATTCTTGATGGTCGAGACTAGAAAGAAGGTAGACCACTCTGACTCCACATATAAATCCGACCGCCAAGAAATAGCACAAATGAGAGTTTAAATTGGCGTTAAACGACACTCAATCAATCATAGATAATTAATTTGTCTTGTTTTATTTCAGATGGAGGGAACCACGATATTCACAGATGTTTGAAAGCTGCATTACAAAATATTTCATTTACCTCTGAAATATAATTACAAAACCATGTCACACTATCATTTGATTGAGAGATATATCAAGCATTTTGTCTGGTGTTCTCAATAAAATCTGTTTCGGACAAATTATTTCTTCTTTATTGTTATAAAATATAAAGAAAGTTGTCTTTTTGACGAGTGATTGATGTATTAAGCATTTTAATGACAATTCAGAGAAGTACAGGGATAAACATATTACTTTACCCTTCTCAAAATTGTACACCAAAACATTATAGGATTCGTTAAAAACCAAATTCCCCGGTAGTTCCAGTTCCGATCCGAATACGGGTCCGCATACTACTCTTCACTAATAAAATTAGCGGTACCAATGTTCTTGCACCAGATGCTCATTTCGACAATACATGTCTCTTCAGTGATGCTCGTGGCCAAAATATTTGAAATCCAAAGCTTATATAAAAGATGAAGAGCTATAATCCAAAAGGTTCAAAAAGTATAGCCAAATCCGTGAAAGGAATCAGAGCTTTGCATGAGGGAGATACATTCCTTAATTTATAATAATTTCTAATATTTTGTAACAGCAAATGTTAATAACACAAAAAATCCGTATTTTCATGCTAGTACCGAAGTAAATGGAGTAAAGGTAAAAAGTTCCGGAACGGAAACGATCACTGTACGGAGTTTGGTTAAAAACGTATCAAACAATAAAAACCAATGACGTGGCGTTGTTTCCATATATGGGTACGATGAATAAAACGACACATATCATTTAAATTTTGAAACGGCCAATTAAAAACAAGCTTCTTAACTTGTTGATTGATATTATGACGTCCAATTCTCTAATATCGTTGGCTGTACTAAGAATTCACACACAAAAATCATAAGGAAACATAGCCTTTTGCTATGCCAAGACCAGTTATTCAGTGTTTCAATACATACAGATCTGTACAAACACAAATAACATTTTTAGTATAGCTTGAAGTTATGAAATTGCCCAATTCTTAGCAACATAAACAACAAACAAACAACAAAAGAAGACAAGTTGGATAAACAACAACATAATAATCACTATACATTTATCTTGAAAGACACTAACAATCAAAACCAAGGAGTAAACAAAGACTCACAAAACTAAGGGACATTTGCATCAACTGTTATAAATAGAAAAAAAGAAACAACACCAACTCCACTAAAAACCGGGATTGAAATCATGTGCTCACGAATGGTAAGCATTTCCTGCACCGTATACAGCTCCCGTCGTATTATTTCTTTGTTCAGTTCGGTAATAATGGAAGGTTGTTATGACTGAGGAAAAATATCAGATATGATTTCTGACACACTTTTGTCATAATGGCCAATCAGCTCATGAAGGCGACCGTAAAATGTCTTGAGTGATGACCTTAATTTGATTGATTCATAGCCTTGTCTTCAGTATCAACTTTTGAGAAAGCAGTATTCCTCGTTCTACAAAATCAACTTACTTTGAGCAAGCTCTAGAGTAAAGTAGTAATTGAGACACATATATACTCCATATGTTGGTGCCGCTGGGATGTTGGTACACAGAAATGAGTGAATTTTGCTTACCGTGCTGAAAAGACTTGAAACTATGCGGTATGGGCTTGGCTAATTGTTGAAGGCCGTACTGTGACCCATAGTTGTTAATTATTTCTGTTCATTTTGGTCTCTTGTGGACAGTTGTCTTATTGGCAATCATACCACATCTTCTTTTTACGTTGAAGTAAATGTCTATATATAACCCTGTATAAAGCTTGAAATCCAATATCACTGACTTATAAACTCAATTAATGAATTAAAAACTGAAATCAAAACCAAGACAGACATCTCTATATTTGTAATAAAATTCAGTTAAATTTTTGATCAATTTATTCTGTATGCCAGTTGTAAAAGTTTAAAGTTTTTATAAATGCAAGTACACGGAGTTTTAAGTTCATTGTAATTGAAACTACCACGATGAAAATCTCTATCATTGCAATAAAATTTAGTAAAATGTTTAATCAATTTATGATATATATATATATTTATATTCTTAATTTCAACAGTTTAACTTTTAGATAAACGAATATCCACTAAGTATTTAGTTAATTGAAAACGAGACGTGATTTAAATCATGTGCATTTCAAAACAGCTGAGACATGTACCTTTCAAATGAAAAGGCCATCAGAACATAAAATATCACGAAAAGGAAAGGTCGATCCGTTTATGATAAATTTTGTTATATAATGAATGACCGTAATATTATTTCTGTCTATAAAGAAATAACATAAAAAAAATTGGTGCACACTGAATAACGCGCGTAGCAAAACATAGCAAAATAACGTCAGCCAATCAGAAGACGCGTTACATCCAAAATTAAATTATGAATATATTACCATAAGAATTTTTTTCAAATACTAGTAAAAAATAATGGCTTGCACGTAGTAGTTATTGTAATGACTAGTTACGACTGCAACATTTAAAGTTAAGTCCAAATTTTCAAAAGAAGTTCTGAACATAGATTAGCATATATATGGACATTAAAATCAAATAATTCTGCTTCATAAGATTGTGCGCTGTGACGTATTTAGTGTGGAAAATTGATACATGTACCTGGTCACAGTAAATTATACTAACGAAAGTATATGGCTTTGTCTCAATACCAATTGTACTAGATCTCATTATTCTATTTAATTTAAAGTTGTTTTAAAAATGTGAAATACAATTATTCTCAAAAAGATTGTTTTTCCACTTTTTAAAGTACATCGTTCTCTCTTTTGTCCTACATTTGCAGTAAGAGGGGAAAAGGAGTCATTGAAGAGGAAGAGCCCTTCTGTTATAACGATAGAGAGAGTAGCATATTTGGGTCCCTCCTATAAACCTTTGTGGGTTTTGGACAAGAAATTGATTTAAGAATCAATATTATGAAAATATGTTTTGCTTGGCTTTTGTGTAATAGTAAGATAGATAATTCAATATTTCATTACTATGAAGGCATAATTTTGATTAATATTAGAAACATTTTAATAATATACTTGGCAAGTTGGTAAAATTAAGTTATATTCAATGTACCAAAATAAATGACATTACATGTACATTTATCTATACCCGCGGGAACATTATTTGGTAACCCAAGACTTAAAGTTTGAATTTCCTCGTTTTGCAGAAAGAAACATGAAATAGAGAATGGAAACAAGGAATGTGTTAAACTAATTAAAGAGACAATGCCCGAACAAAGAGCAGAAAACAGCACAAGACCTCCATTGGTTTATCAACGTAGCGAGAAAGTCCTATGAAAGTGTACACTAGTTGAGCGAAATTGTAGCCACTTGTATATGCAACTTCAGAACAAACAAATGGACCAAAATTCTTACATTCTTACGTCAGATGCAAATATGCAGCAGGGTTAAATATGTTTTGTGCTATTTCACCCCCCCCTTTTGTATATCTATCCAATGTGGAATAGCCTATCAAACAGCAAAACGCAAAATAACCATCACTTCAAATAAAACCCGAGTCCGATGTTAGAATACGTTTAGTTTAAACATATTTATTTATAGTGGATTGGGAAACAAGTTTTTACAACTTATATTAATCCCTTTCCACTTTGCGGGTGCGAGTGCTGCCTTGTAGCGGCATTAGCCTACTCTTTTTCGAAATCTACAAGGGTGTCTTTAACGTGCAAGAGATATGGCTCTCTGTTAACACGGGCCAGCCATTTATCGTCCCCGTCCGACGGACTATCATCGTTTCCTGAAGACCATACTCGCAAATGGTGTCAAGGGAGAGCCGAAAATTGAGTTTCTGAAATGTTCATCCCAAACGGAAATCGAACCAGGAACCTTTGTGTTAGTAGTCCGATGCACTAACCACTACACCACGGCTCTCTGTAACATAATAAATCAGGCAAATTGACAATGAGAACATAAATTAATAGAGGACTTCTAGCAGTTACTGACATACCAGCTCCAGACCTCAATTAAACTTATTGAAAGATTATGTCTTCATCATAAAACAATCAACTACAATCCCTTCTGTTAAGGGGTAAGTATAATGTTATCATGAATTATAAGAGAAGAACATAACCCGTATATACAATTACATTTGATTCAGAATGGACTTTACTGTGTTCATTGCACATGCAAGGTAAAAACGAGGAGCGAAATTTACCAGAGGTAGAGTCGAACTCGTTGATCTGAAATAAACTCACAACGTCTTGGCTAAAAGAAAAGACAACACTCAAATAATAGTACACAAGCACAACTGAGAAAACTGAACGAACACCAATAAAATCTGGCGGTGATCTCAGGTGCTCCGGACGGGTACGTAGATCCCGCTCCACATGTGACACCCATCGTGTTTGAGAGGCAACAACGTTCAAAATGATAACACATAATTCCATAAATATAAAACTTACGACTGGGGATGATCTCAGGTGCTCCGGAAGAGTAAGCAAGGAGGATGATGCTAAAGAGAAAATCATTAGGTCGAGGAAAGATCGAAAAAATTACGGCAAAATAAAATAAACCCAAACCACATTATATTCGATAATGAGATAAAACATCGAATGACTGATCAGCACGAATACCACACAAACTCACCATGGAGGATCTCAGGTGATCAGAAGGCAACGTATATGTTGAATGGAATACTGTTTTCTTTCTGTCTGTGTGTCCATGACAGGCAAAATATACCATAGGAACGTTCAAGCTCATTAAAACAGCCCATGGCAAAAAATGAAAAAAGGCACACAATATAGAAGACTAAGCTACATTAACCCAAACAAACACTCTGGAGTGATTTTAGGTACCATGAGAGATTAAGCAGATGAACCCTTTCTACACTAGTATGTAATGTTTGCTAAGTCTCTGCAATAAATCAGAACGTTTCAATCACTGGCCGTCATCAAATTATCCATAGCAAAACTGATATGTAATATGTAACTTTTTATCGTAATTCCGAAATGAAATATCAAATATAAATTTAACATGGTGACAATTGTTAAAAAGGAACAAACGTGAGAAACTAAAGGCAACATAAGTAAACTGCTGTTCGACAGTCATAGATCTGTTGAGAGAAAACATATCCGGGTTACAAGCTAAAACTGAAATAAACTCATCAAATATAAGAGGAAAACAACGAAACAACAGAAACACTGAAATGCAACAAAAAACCAAAACGACAATACAACACACACATAACAAACTATACGATAACAACTGCCATTTTTCTGACTTGGTACAGGACATTTTGAAAATAAAAAAAATGGTCGGTTAAACATGCCTTTGTCAACGGTGAAAATATGCAAGTTGTTAATATATTTAAGTAATATGAATATTTATGTAGATAGCCATAAAACCACATTATAGGACTACACATTTTCTATTAAAATAGCGTCAATATTGATTAGTACTCTTGTAATAAAAAAGTAAAATACTGATTACTTTTAAAACAGAACTCCTTAATGTTTGAATTCTATCACAATTGCCGTAGACGCTTCGTTACAGTCAAATGATCTAAGTTCGTCGACAGACAGATTAATATTAAAGCAAGACTAATAATAAGTATGATGGCTCCGTTTGCATTTGATTTCAATAGACGCAGTAATCTGCTTTTAAAGTAAAAGGCTTTTATGCTGATCGACGGAAAGCTTTTAGTAAGGTAACATTTTAGAATTTATAAATGCGGTAATATTTGTAACCAACATAAGCCTGTACATTTTTCTTTTGCTTTTTCCAATTGAGATGTTATTACGTAACAGTGCAATCATTTGCATGTTTTTAGTATCAATCTGAACCTCAATTATGGTAAGGCCAAATTAAATTATATCTGTGTTTCCGATCCAGTTACCTTAACTTTCCTACTTCTTAGTCTAAATAATAACCTACAATACAGTGGATTCCATTGAGTGCGTAGCCAAAGGTAATATCTTTTGTTCGCTTGCTTGTAAGCTGAACTGTGAAGTCATTGTTAGGTTAGGTAAACTATCCTACTTTAGGAATAGACTAGTCCGACAGAAAACCAATAGATCTTTCTGTTGGACTATGCTACTCCGAAAGGTGGGTATTTTTCTTAACCTAACGATGGCTTCATGGTTCAGCTTAAAAGCAAGCTAACCAAATATATTACTTACTGCTACACATTCAATGGAATCTGCTGTAAAGATTTTTTTGTCATATTTTATTTAGCCCTTTTCAAGTCAGAATGATGCTCCCTAAGACTCAATGCGGAAAATGCATAAAACAAATTTCTACATACCTACCATAACTTTCTTTAAGATGTAACTGGAACCACATCTACTATTTTGTTTGGCCTAAGATGTGATATTTCAGCTCACAATTAGTATTAGTTGAAGTATTATGCAGTTAGTGTGGAAGTATTTGAAGATTTTGTTAGATGGTTATTTTTTTAACTCAAATATTCGCAATTTATCACATTTACATTTGTTTTGTCATCATTTTGTGAAAATAGATTCGAATGAAAAGAATTTTCAGAATTGCGTATCAATGTATAGCAAAATGTGGGGGAAAAAACTGCTTTTCACAATAGAAATAGCAGATCAAAGGTGAACTAGATGCAACTCTTCCCACTTTTGATTTAAATATCCAACGCCTCTTGAAATTGAATTGAATACAAATTAAAACAAAATCTACATTTCTCTTCCAATGTACTTGCTTTGTAGAATATTATCATCTTTTAGATCTTTTTTGTTTGAAATTATGGTATCTTTTGGTTTTTTTTTTTCTTTGAGTTTTTTCTTTTTTGTAAGCAATAATCACTATTTGCTCGTCACAAAGGAGGAAACACCACAATCGTGCGAAAATTTAATTCATGAACAGTTGAAATTAGTTTACACATGACCTTTAAATAATCAAAATGTAGAAATGGAAGACTGATATTCCTAGACAACAGAGACACAGCCTTAAAAACTTGTCGATAAATACGATGGACGGGATATTTCAACTGCCACTGAAAACATATTAGCTGTAAGTATAAAAACTGGCCCTGCAAAAAAAACACATAGGCACTCATATCAGGTATGGGAAAGCGTATCGGATTTTCTGATTGGATGACCATTTCATCTGACACTTGGCTGCGTATTTATACACCCAGGTCAATGCTCCGTTAACATTACACTATCTAAAGATGAGATATCGGTCTGAACTTCCCACTTTACTCGACAATGGTGACGTATTTTTACATCCCTCATCATATGAAACAGACAATATTTGCCAAACAGAAAGTTCACAATAGGAGCGAGAATAATTTTATATTGAAGGCTTCAATACGATTTTGAACCGTCCCATGAAAGCTTCTGGTGCAAATACAAAATTTGGTATCCACGATGAATTTATTTACAGTCCGTCTATTTCTTATACAAATAATCATATTCGTCGAAAAATAAGACATATTTGTGCTTGTGCTAAAAAATGTAATAACGTTCACAATCTATCTAGCGGATTGTTTCGTCCCTGTGTCTTATTTCAATCTGGACTACATTGTACTTGCACCGTAATAGGAATCCCTATGATAAGAACTTATGATAAGATATACTTGAATTTATTACGACACATACTATTCAATCTTTCCCATACCTTAGGCATGGACTTTAATGATAGTCTAATCTAGTTGACGTTTGCCTTAAAAGGTAGTGATTCCAATGTATTTTACTGGGTCATTGATCAGGTTCAATTTAATAAACTTAATTAAATTTTATTTGTGATAACGGAGAAGATTCAACACACTAAACATGTTCCAAAGAACTTCTATTGGAACATTCGTTAAATCTGGTGATAACAAATATTCGCGATAGTTTTAATTTCTATGTCTCAAATATTACCAATGCTATTTGAACTGATCGGGCGGAGCTTATGTTTTAATCTGCATAAGGACAGTCTATTAAAAGATGTGTGTGATATGGATGATTGCCGTTACAATTATTATTGAATTATAATCACCTATCAGTGTAACCAAACGCACATACAAAAGAACTGAGTGTATGATATAGAACGAATAATTAGACACTTCATTGATGAGTTTATCCCAAAACTCTACAGATGGAATGGTCTTAAATAAGCGAATTTCTTAAACCCCGCCCAGTCACGTGAAATAAATCCAGTAATAGCTGTATTTACTTTAAGGTACATCAAACTAGGACCAACACATCAATCAGATTTATGTTATGTTAAATTAAATTAGAAACTTAATTATAACACTATACATGTAATTCATGACTACATGTACATGTTTATCATAATAATGCCCAAAATTTATGAGGCTGGAGGCTTAATGAATGTTGCTTACTTGCAACACTCCCTAAGTTCTCCATTGGTCTTTGCAACTTTATATATTCAGACGCTTATACATGGGAAATCTCATTGTCATGCATAGTTTCCTAATGATATGTTTTAGGATTTTACCTTTCGGTCATATATTCCCTCGCGTTGTCAAGTACCTTTTTTTGAAATACTAAGGCTTTTCTACCTCAGACATATATTACCTTAGCTGTATTTGGCCAAACTTTTAGGAATTTTGGTTCTCAATGCTCTTCAACTGCGTACTTGATTTGGCCTTTTTAACTTTTTTGGGATTCGAGCGTCACTGATGAGTCTTTTGTAGACGAAACGCGCGTATGGCGTTTATACTAAATTTAGTCCTGATATCTATGATGAGTTTATTTACATTCTACATGTTCTAAGCTACCAAAATTATAGATTTCGGATATAGTGTTGTTACATCATTTATTAAAGGATTAAACGTCTTTTTCAAGGAATTCATTGGTGTATTAATGAGTGACTTTGTTCAGTTTATACACTAATACATTCCTTTAAAAAGGCGATTAATCCTTATAATTCTAAAAAAATGGAGACAAGGACTTTCATTTTCACTTTATCACACCATGAAAGTGTCAATAAGCACACGAGCATTGCATATTTGTGTCATTGATATGGCCTGGCGCATGATTCTGTGTGTTGGTTAACGCAACTAAAAATGTACTGTATGAAATTTGCTATCTGATAAAAAAAATATATAAACTACTAGTACTATAATGTCTCTTTATCATTCAAATGAATGTTTTTTGTTTATAATATTGAATTTTACAATGAACGAGTAGAAACGATAAATATTTTAACGTCGCCGTCATCTTGTTTACATTGGTTACAAAAAGAAGTTCGATAAAAGCCGTCTATAAAAAAAAATAAACAACGCCAAGAGCCACCCCAGAAGCCATCTGGACAAATCATCCAAACGTTTTCCCTAATATGCAAAACATATAAGAATAATAAAGTGATATTTTCGTTTAAGAACGATATCATAAAAAAATGGAATTCACAGCGTGTGTAATGTCTCTATAAAAGAGGGACGAAAGATACCAGAGGGACAGTAAAACTCATAAATCGAAAATAAACAAACAACGCCATGGCTAAAAATGAAAAGGAAGAACAGACAAAAAATAGTACACATGACACAACATAGAAAACGAAAGAATAAACAACACGAACTTACCAAAAACTAGGGGTGATCCTAGGTGCTCCAGAAGGGTAAGCAGATTATAACTTATAAGATCTTATAATATCGTTTTCACAGTAATTATATAAATATTAGACACGTAATAGAATGACTTCGTTTGAAATAAAATAAATTTTACTGAATATTCAAAAATAAATGTGTGTATTAGGGATTCTTGATGGAATGCTGTACAATATTAAAGTATGATAATAATTTTGTTAAAACACCAAAGAGTGCAATGTAGCATTTATAAATATTAAAAAAAGAAAATAATAAATCAATTTATCTCTTTGACATATTTCCCATTTCCTTTCTCAATGTCAGCATATATAACTAGATTAACATGGTGCGCACCAGTTGCACATTGCGTCTATAAAAGAGGGGCGAAAGATACCAGAGGGACAGTCAAACTCAAAGATCGAAAATAAACTGACGATTCCATGGCTGACAAAAAAGACAAACAGACAAATAATAACGCACAAGACAGAACATAATTAAACTAAAGACTAAGTAACACGAACCCAACCAATAATGGGGTTGATCTCAGGTGCTCCGGAAAGGTAAACAGAAGACTCTGTTATTTTTTGACAATGTCCAAAGTCCGAAACAAAGTCGTTTAAACGGGAAATATGGTTATATGAAAAAACAGATTTTGAAAAGTTTTTAAATATGTTGAATGCAATTGAATGGAATGAGCTCTTTACCAATATTGAGCAAGTAGACGAAATGGTCACTATATTCACAGAAACAATCCTCAGCATTGCAAGAGAGAACATCCAAAACAATAAAAGTACACATGAAACAACACAGAAAGCTAAAAACGTAACAACACGAAAATCCTTTATGTATTCTCCTCATAAAAAAGTTAAGATAGATAAATATCATAGAGTTAACTGATGGAATAATTTTTAAAATTTCTTATTTGAAAAACTGATAGAGACATTCATCTTTAAATTTGTCATTTCAATTTTGAAATTTCTTTTCCCGCATACTCAAAGCTAGGCATTGTGGAACTGATAACGCAGTTCCAAGTTGACTTCTTTTCATTGCAAAGTTGATATTTCTCACTCAAATATATCACTGAGAAATGTGACACATGGAGTTAAGACTTTTGATCAGAGAAAGTGAATTGGAAGTGACAAATGTGAATTTGAAAGTGTCAAGTATAAAGTGTTAAAGGAGAAATGTTAACACCAAAATATATCTTCCAGAACAAATACTGTTTACATAGCTAAATGAGTTTTGTTTAGAGTAACGGAACTATGCACGTATACAAATGTACAATCTTTGGCGAAGAGCTCACATCCGTTCCGTACTTACTTCGTATCACTACACTTAATATGCATTGAAGTGTACTGAGTAGACGGACAATAAAAGAGCGCTATACAGAGATTGACAAATGTATACCTTGAAATTAACAGTAGGTATTCTGTGGTGACAAGAGATGTATGACATGTTGATATATTTTTGTCATAATTAAAATAACTGCCTACTTGATTCTGTAGAATTTTAAGTTTTAATTTGTATGTTAGTTTGGTTTAAAGATTAGCGGACATATTTCGTGTACAAAAAAAAAGTACCTTGTAATAAGAAGTCGTTAATTGTACGACATGTTTATATTTATGTGCATAATGCAATAATGTCCCAACACTTCCTTTCTAGGTTCAATTGTGTTTAAGTTTTAGTTTCTATATCGGAAATAATCATGCATCGAAATAGATACAATGCACATGGAATGAAAAGAACGTAGTCTGTGCAATAAAGAAGTGTATAAAATGTCCTGTTTCAATTTTCATGATAGTGTGAATCAATTTTTTGAAAGAAGATATCAGATGTGGTATGACTGTCAACATGTATGCATGCATTAAAACAAATACATTTTACATGTAATTAAAAATAGTTATTATGTGGTGACAACCGGTTTATGACATGTTGATATTTTATGTCATACTGTGACATATGTTCAAAGGTGAAATTTAACATGAAGTTTAATCATGCTTAATATTAATTTTCGAAACATGCAAATGACAAGTTATTTTTAATTACACATATAATACATTTGTGTTGTTCATTATGTTTTATTTCAACTATTGTTCTTTAAGAAGAAGATAAAAAGAGTAAAATCACAAAAGTATTTCAATCCGAGGAAAATTCAAACGGAAAGTCCCTAATCAAATGGCAAAATAAAATTACAAAACACATCAAACGAATGGACAATAATTGCAATATTCCTGACTTGGTACAGGCATTTATTTTCACGGTGTAATACCAAAACGTAAGCTAAGGAATAATCTAAAAGAACTGTTGCATAAACTCGATAATGTTTCTTTGTATGGTAATCTATAACGCCAAGTTTTCCTTCTATCTAGCATGTATATCCTATGGTATTCTATAACGCCAAGTTTTCCTTCTATCTAGCATGTATATCCTATGGTATTCTATAACGCCAAGTTTTCCTTCTATCTAGCATGTATATCCTATGGTATTCTATAACGCCAAGTTTTCCTTCTATCTAGCATGTATATCCTATAGTATTCTATAACGCCAAGTTTTTCGTTTATCTAGCATGTATATCCTATGGTATTCTATAACGCCAAGTTTTCCGTCTATCTAGCATGTATATCCTATGGTATTCTATAACGCCAAGTTTTCCTTCTATCTAGCATGTATATCCCATGGTATTCTATAACGCCAAGTTTTCCTTCTATCTAGCATATATATCCTATGGTATTCTATAACGCCAAGTTTTTCTTCTATCTAGCATGTATATCCTATGGTATTCTATAACGCCAAGTTTTTCTTCTATCTAGCATGTATATCCTATGGTATTCTATAACGCCAAGTTTTCCGTCTATCTAGCATGTATATCCTATGGTATTCTATAACGCCAAGTTTTTCTTCTATCTAGCATGTATATCCTATGGTATTCTATAACGCCAAGTTTTCCGTCTATCTAGCATGTATATCCTATGGTATTCTATAACGCCAAGTTTTCCTTCTATCTAGCATATATATCCTATGGTATTCTATAACGCCAAGTTTTCCTTCTATCTAGCATATATATCCTGTTTCTGTAATCTCCATTGTATTTTCCACTTTCACTGTGTAAATGTTTGCTGATTTGTTCTCGATCTGAAGTACAAACAGCTTTGAATAAATAATTTAAAAAAAAACACCTTTAATACTGATGTTGTGAGTTTGTACCACGCTTTTGACATGTGTTCCAAACTCATATCTGAATTAACTAGAATTGTAATTTTTCTGTCGAAAGTCGATGTGTTTCTCTCCTATCTTTTATTCCTCTCACAAAAACTGGCTGCCCGAAAAGTACCAAAAATTCTACTAAACACCAAATATCAATCAAAAGTGGCAATCTTTATTCCTTTCAGATTCTTTCTTTGTTAAATGATTTTATTTGGATAATTATATCAAAATGATTAATTAGTTACTAGTATAACATACAAAATTTTCATTTCGTCACGAAATTAAAAACAAACTGTCAAAGGTTGAAAGTAATCTTAATTGTTGTAAAAATGCAATAAACTGCATTTGATAGAATCTTCCTTTTTGTATTGAGCAATTATTAAAACTATCTTTTACTGCGCGAGATTGTGAGTCAACCGTCTTAAACTTTGTTTCTTTTACCATCATGTCTATTTTTATGGGTGTGTCCTATACAGATGTTCACACGTTTTGTCTGCAGTCAATATCAATTAACACTCGTTGCCATTTTTCATGACGATAACAAAAAAACTACTATTTATATTTTTAATACCTGCAATTTTCTGTGTTCAATTTACATATTCAAAAATTTTGTTGTTATCTATTTTTATATCACAAATGTATTCAAGGAGTTATTTTCCGATTAAAACATTATATTTCTTGGACATAAACATGTATATACATACTCCCTTTGTATTTGTGAACTGTATTTACAATTATAAAGATTTTAGACAAATGACACCAAAGACACGACTTCAACTTTAATGCTAATTAGGAGACAAGTCTTAAATTAATTACACTTGTGCATACACCACGTGGACTGAATATTAAATATCGTTAGTCCATCCCTTTAGGTTTCCCTTTTAATATCATTTATTTTAGCCGTATGGATTTTTTTCTGAGTTTGATGGCTTCGATTTAATGATTTCGATGGGATAGACAGTTATAAATGCACGAATCTGGAGATATCAAGGACGGTGGAATCCGTTCCGTGATTTTTGCCGGATCCACATCTTTATTTATAATTGTGATTTCGTTCGGAATAACGGCATATGTTCAGTTTAATGATATTTCGTTACTGAAGAATCGAGTTAGAACACTTGAAGAAACATGTTTACCAGGGTCGTCTCATACTTCTCACAGATCGTCGGTAAGTAGAGTTTTGTTCGAAGATTACAACCTTGAAATGATTAAAAACCTCAGTAAGTTAGTGCGTGTTGATTCTGTACTGGATACGTATAAGGATTTATTTTAAGAGCACCAGAGATTTCCTAAAGTTGGTGTTTTGAGTCCGTGCCTTTGAATAGTGGATTTTGATTTTGTTGCAATTCAGTGTTTCTGTTTTTCCGTCGTTTTCCTCTTAAAATTGACGTGTTTCACTCGGTTTCACTTTGTGATCGGACTTGTTTTTGCTTAAACGATTCATGCCTATTGAACAGCGGTAAAACAATTTTGTTTATATTTAAAAAATTTGCATGGGTGTTAAGTCGACAGCTGCTTGACGTTTCATGTTTGTTGTCAATATTGTTTTGTGCTAGGTTTTTGTCGGTCTTTCTTTGGTTTATAAGTATTGCTTCTCCCTTTGGCATCTTCCGCCTATTTGGTTATTTTTTTTTAACCATTTATTTGTCTTCGCATTTGGTGTGTTATTTGTAGTCGATGTCATAACTAACACGTTTAACGAGAAAAAAACAAACATATGCTTTCAGCTTTAGGTCTGTTCGATTTTTCGTTCTGTTTTACTTGATATGTTTCGAAATGTATGCATTATTTGCAATATTCCTGCTATAACATTTCACTACTAGGAATCTCATGTTTAATTTTTTTTTAGATAAACACCAAGCCATAACCATTTAAAAAAAACTTCACCTTTAAAAGTTGCAAACTCAGATCGTTTTTTAGGAAAATGAAACTAACTTTGGTCACTGATTAATAAGATGATAATTGAACATTAATCGTAAAAAGAATTACGTACAGTTGCAGAAATACCTGTAGATACTGATGCCTTTTTCATATTATACACGATTACAAACAAACGTTTTGACTTTTGCGTGTTATCGCTGCAAATAAAGGTTGACATTTAGGTAAAAACAGATCACATTTAAATTTGAAGTTCAAGAATTTGATCGTTCCTATAATCAATATTTATGCTTGATAAAACATATTTCTTTTTTGGCATAAGGTTTGAAATAAATGACCTTGAAAATGTCATCCGGAAGTGACAGTTAATAAACCGGAAGTAGCTATGGTTTGCCCTACTTTTGTGTATAAGTGCTAGAACCGTATATTTCTTGAACAAATGAAACCGGAAGTAGTATTTATCTTTTTTATTTAACTAGAGGTTTCTATAAATATTGTATCCTTTGAATCAGCGTAAAGAAAATATTACTGGAAGTAACTTTAATTTAACAGTGGATAATTGTCTTCATGAAAAGAGCCGTTTTAACTTTGCATTTCAGAAATCATTGTGAGAATAGCTAGTTTCTTAAACTGGACTTACACTTTTTCATGAAAATTGTCTAAACAAAGGGACGAAAATCTGCTGAATCGCTCATTTGTCGTTATAATCAATTTCCCGTAACACATTGACTATAAAATGGTTGATTTTTGTTGAATTAGATTTTAAAAATGGATAATAACAATTAAATACTATAGTTTAATTAACATTAACATACAGTAGAAAGATCTTGTTATTTTATATCCGCACTTAACTCGGTTAATGCTAAAAAGTTTCTAACTAATGAAGCATATACTATTAGGTATATACGCCCAGTTTTACAAAAGTCTCAGGTCGACATGCATAACAAACATTTGTAGTTTAATCGTCACGATGCTATGTATTAAATTTGTACAAAAGTAATAAATTAAACGATATAATAACTTAAAAATATGGTCCGTTTATTTTGTACATGTTAAACCACAAGTTCCAAAGGACACGTACACATTTTATTTAAAAACTAGTTATTGCAACAATCTATTATGCGGTTCTACTGAATAATTACTTAAATACTTGTGAAAACGCAGGCTGTATTAATGCAACGAACAGTTATCTCCCTAATTTTTAGGGAAACTGACAACATAAATACATGACAAATCCAATCAAAATAACAGAAAGTAGGTTTTTGATATTTTTTTTGGGGGGGGGGGGATTCTTCTGACAATTGAAAAAATCTGAATTTTAATTAAAAATGTTTGACTGACAAATAAGACGACATACACCTGACATGACACACTCGTTTAGTATTGATGGTTTTTACATAATATTATATAAAATTTATTAGAAGTATCAACTAAAGCCATCTTAAAATGGAGTGATCATAAATATTTAGCAAAGTATCTAATAAAGGTCAAATAAATTTGTAAATTAAGCACACAAATTGGAAATGAAATTATTTTATCTCCTTCTTATATACAGTTAAGCAATCTTGTATGAACAATTCATAGGAAAACCGAAGAAAGAAAAATCGGTGATATGATTACGTTATTGATGGAGATCGGTAAAACATAGGTTAAAATATAAAATTATATCATTACAGATGTCGAGAAATTGTCACGTTATGTCCTCGTATTTGAAAGAATCAACACACAAAACATTTATTTCACAATGATACTCTATTAAAATAGTTAGATGTGTTATGCTTGCTCATGAAACAGCTATTCGTCATTCATCGCGTTTGTGTATAACTATAGACCATTGTACATCCTTCATGAATTAGGCAAACAAAGGCAATAGTAGTATACCACTGTTCAAGTCAAAGACATACTGTATAGTACCAGAGGCCTTGCAATGACAACATGACAAACAGATTGAAAGAAAATAAACAAAAAACTGATTTATGCTAAAGTGGTTCGTAAAAACAGACATTTTAGTCAATCAACAACCAATGAAAATCACTTAATCGATATTTAACGGGAAGGATTGTACCTGATATTCATAATCATAATCAAATCATAATCTTTCAATCGGTTTAATTGAAGTCTGGAGCTGGCATATCAATTAATTGCTAATAGGCTGTTGTTATTTGTGTATAATTATCATTTTGTTTATTTTCTTTGGTTACATCTTCTGACATCAGACTCGGACTTCTCTTGAATTGAATTGTAAATGTACGTATTGTTATGCATTTACTTTTCTACATTGGCTAGAGGTATAGGGGAGGGTTGAGATCTCATAAACATGTTAAACCCCGCCGCATTTTTGCGCCTGTCCCAAGTCAGGAGCCTCTGGTCATTGTTAGTCTTGTATTTTTTTAATTTTAGTTTCTTGTGTACAATTTGGAAATTAGTATGGCGTTCATTATCACTGAACTAGTATATATTTGTTTAGGCGCCAGCTGAAGTACACCTCCGGGTGCAGGAATTTCGCTTTACATTGAAGACCTGTTGGTGACCTTCTGCTGTTGTTTTTGTCTATGGTTGGGTTGTTGTCCTATGGTTGGGTTGTTGTCTCTTTGATACATTCCCCATTTCCATTCTCAATTTTATTTTCCTTACATGGAGTTTTAACACATTGTAATTTAATCATTAGCTTGGAAAGAGTGGACGGTAAAATCATAGTTAGCTAGGATTTATATCCACATTAATTTGACGTACGGAGTAGGCAATAGTTTCTACAACATTGGATAACAAAGTTGAGTATAGAGCTAATCATTATTTGTATACTCGATGATATGGATCTGAAATATAAAAAAACGTTAACAAATCGAACGCCATATGCACACACGTTCAGAAGAGAATTTATTTTGTGCATAATGTTGCAAAATCTTTCAAATATTTAGAGGAGGATTTAAAATCTTCCTGATTATACGTCAGTTTTTAGAAGTTGTTAGTCTTTTGAAAAAAGTCAAAATGGAATGCTAAAATATATTTTGATATTTTGTATTGTAAGGGGCATACTTTTGATTTTTTAAATATGTTCCAACAAAAACAACTAGCTTGAAATAAACATAATAGTATCAGCAATGCTTTTGAAAGATTTCATTCCCAAATAAGGTTGAGTAAAAGCTGAGAATTGATGTTCGATTAATGTCAAATAATGTCAACTTTGTAGGACTACTTATCAGACAATTAACTCTATTTGCACTTAAATGATCGTTATTTACCAAACATGTTTTATTATAATTTAAAACAATATTTACAGACTTGGCTGGCGTCGATCTTTATTCGTTTAATATTTTAAAGATTTTCTCTTCAAAAACACGTATTTCGTATATATTGTTGTATCAGCAATGCTTTTTGAATGATTTGCATATAAAAATTTGAATTGAAAGCTGCGATTTAATGTTCGATTAATGTCAAATAATGTCATTTCTATTTGACAGCTTATCATTTGTATTAAACCTTTTTCACTGAAAGAAAGTTTAACAATCTGTTCTAAGCATGCTTTAATACATATCTCTATTATGAACTTGCCTTGCAAATGTTCAAGTGAACTATATAACACTTACTGGCGTTTGTCGTCAATTGTTAACCTTTATCGAAATCTAACCTCTGACAGTACTGGATCAATATGAAATAAAAACTTACAAATATAATTGGAGTACTTTGTTTCAAAAATTGTTTGATAATCCCGTTTGGCCAACCAATATATGGCCGACAAGACTAAGCATATACCATAGGGTTTACATGTTGTTGGAACAATTTCTTTATATTTGACTCTAACGTAATACGTAATAGTACACAGCTATTCAGTTTGATGTATGACTTTTCACTTATTCAAACTAAGGCAACGTCGCCGATGTGTCACGACACCATAGACGTGGGAGCAAGTTCGAAATATCTTACTCGAACATAATTAACAACACCTATTCGGATGGATGTTTTACTAGCTATTCTAAAAAGGTAAGGCGACTTCGCTGATGTGATGTCAACCTTTGATACACAGTCAGTCTTATTGTGTTCTTCAATTTCAAACCAGGCCCAAAAGACTATCGTTTGGTTTATTCGCGTAGATTCTTTCACCTTTATAGTCGTTATAAAGTTATAGTGGATACATGACAGTCTTATGAGCCATGTGACATAATCAATTGATAACTAATAATTATCGTTTCAGAGATCCATTCCAGATTCAAATTTAGACATAAAGCTGTCGTCAAACGAGCTAGCAAAGTATGTAGCTAATGTTACTAAATTAAGAGAAAAACTGAAGGACGTCAAGAAACGATCTACAAGTCCTGGAGATTTAGAATGGGCAATACAAGCTATAATTGACGCCCAGGTAAGTCTATTATGTCGAGGGATATACTCTTAGAAGAATAAATTTTAAACAGTTATCAGTAATGCAACAGTTGCACAAATTGTCAGAAAGATCATGCAAATATTTTGTCATTTCAAACGATGATGAATTTGACGATAACAAATACAATGCGCGAACCTTCTGCAAAAAAGAGGCAAAAGATGCAAGAGGGACATTCAAACTCAAAGTAGAAAAGAAAATGACAACGTTTAAATACGAAATGGACCAACAGACACACAATAGTACACGCAAAACAACATGACAAACTAATAGATCAACCAAAAGGTAAGCAGATCCTGTAAATGATATACGAAGAACTGACTCACCTCATGTTTTACAACGAGAAACCCAAAACAAGTTTTAATAAGTAATGTTTACTTTGTATGACGGTGATGTGGACTGAAATATTCAAAAGACAGAGTTAAAAAAAAATCTTAAGATTTGGCAAGACATATCAAACCCAAAATAGGGTAACACGACGTCGCTCTTTTAGGGTCAGTGATATCTGCTCGAATAACCAGTCTATGATTATATTGGTCAATAGTTTTATACTGAAGTGTTACCTAACGTTAGTAACAGTACTACATTGACTGCAGGCGAACATAATTTTAAGATCCTGTATATACCAAAACGACCATTTCAGACTAAAACTCGTTTACTTGTACATGTTTATATCGTAGCATACGTTTACTTCTTCTATTTTGTATGTTTTTCCTTTTGTGTTTTCTAGGCTGATGTTGTCCATACGTATTGTACAACAACAATGTGTTTACCAGGTGATTATGATTTTATTTTGATTGATATCATCAACAATGATTTATTTATTTCATCAACATATATTTCTTTTAAAAGATGTCAGGTGTTGCAAATGTCACTATGAGGTATACCACCTAACCATTGCTGATTTATAGTTTTTTGCTAAGAGTTTATGCATTTAGAGTAAGACTTTGGTGAGTGTGCTTGCTTTTTTTCTATCAAATTTAGATATACTATATACAGGTTTAATTCTGCTTGTCTTTATTTTTTGAAGATGTCAATACGTATTACGATGCTTGTGCTAACGTTTGCACACACAAAGCAAGTAAGCCCAGTAAAGCTTTCCTTTACAAGCATAAGGTAATTCGCTGTATTAAAAATATATGATTTGGTAACACGTTGGTTCTTAGGAATAAACTGCAAATAAATAAAATCTTACATAATCATTTTAATCTATTTTCTCGTCAGGGGGTGTTCTATTTTGGATTACAATAATTTCGTTTGAAATTATACATAACACATACACAGTAATTTTATAAACACGAAAACTGTTTCAATCGTAAAAGATAACCCTTGCTAAATATGATATCCGAACAGAAGACTTTTTGTTTCGATCTACCTACTACGAACTGTTTGAAATTGGTGTGGTGTTTGATAATTCGGTTTTAAAGGGTCTTGAATTAATTATTGACTCCTTTCTATGAAGTCATTATCAACTTTGTCGGCAAGCTTAGACTTATAATTACTGTTTGAACACTATAACCTGTATGTTCATAACGTATGACTAATAGTGTAATTATATTGTTGCAATACATGCAATAAATGTATTAAATTAGAATTATCAGGATGGAATAAGCCGTATTGTTTGGCCACCTGTGAGACACGTACATTTAAGTGTTTATAATTGAATAATAATGTGCTTTTGTTGATTATGAAGTCGTTATGCAAATGTTATTTTTAACGACGTATATACTTAATTCATCTTTTTGTGACCACTAATATAAAGTAAAGTGATAATTTTTCTGCAACTGCTTCGGGCATATTTGACTTCAAATTCTAATTATTTCTTGCAATATTTTAAAGCACTTTTTATCAAATTTATTTATTTTCATAAGAGTTGTTATGCGTTACAAATCCTGGCGATTTAAACTCATTAATTTTACTGAGTCAAAGGTTTAGTTAGATTATCGACATCCTTTGATTTTATTCTGGTTCCTTTACGAATCATTTATTTGTAGAAATGTCTGTTTCTTTATAAAAAAAAGAGTTAATCAAAATACAAATGAACTAATCATATATACTAATATTGAAATTTCGTATTTGCGCCAGACGCAAGTCTCGTCCACAAAAGACTCACTAGTGACGCTCAAATAAAAATGTCAAAAACGTGAAATAATTACGAAGTTGAAGAGCACTAAGGACCAACAATTTCCAAAAGTTCTGGCAAATACAGCTAAGGTAAATAAACTCATCAAAGATACCAGGACTAAATTTTGTATATACGCTAATATATCCATGAGGTAGAAAATCCTTAGTATTTCAAAAATTCGAAATTTTGTAGGCTATTAATTTATAACTATGACCATACCGTAATGCATTTACAAAACCCATTAATCTTGGTATATTTATCACCCCATTACAAAAAAAGAGTTAAAAGCAATATCCAGCCTAAAATGTTACTAACATGACTTTAGGTCACGTGGAAAGTCATGCTGCTTAACATGAGTTTTTTTTTATACTAGATACAATTAATCTCTATAAATTGATGCGGTTTTTTGTAGTTATGCATAATTATGATAAAAGTCACATATTAACTCTTGATACTATAAGCACTTATCTACAACTAATAAATAACAATAAAACTGACATCCCATGAATGTTTATAATGAAAGAAGTTGCAGACTAATGTCCCTTCATTTAACAATGTTTAACATTAATAATGAGAGTCCAGATCTTAACTGTTTACCTGTCGAAAATCATCATTTGTACAACTTTTATTACATTTGAATTCTAACATTAGAATATGTAATCATGATTATATTCATTAACGTCCTTTCTGGTTTATGTTAAATGTCAGCGCTTTTTGTCTTAACTTTTTCTTACTTAGTAACTTAATAAAAATATATATCATAAGGTTTTAACTACCTTGCATTTAATGACAATTGCAAAATAACTGACATTGTTTTGCTATTGATATTTAAAGGAGTTAAAAAGAAACCTAACCCAAAAACGTTTTCCCTAAAATCATATTTAATAGGGTAAAAGATGAACAATGTACATGTTTTACAAAATAAATTGGGATATTGCTGTTGTTCAGATACAGTTTTGTTATGCTGTTTCAATTTTTTTTTGTGTGGAAGATGTCGGAGTATCATGAGAGAGCCACTGACCTTCGTTAAAAAAACTGCCAATCCCAGTTAAAAGTGTTGGAGTCGAGCGCACCTGTTACTTACCATAGGAATGACAGATTATTTATACCATTCGGCCGACACTGCCCTTCTATAACAACCTTTTGGTAGTGAAAGTATATTATAACATAATGCAATATAATCTGCACCTGGGTTTTTTTGTAATTTTAACTCGTTGTCAATAGAGTGGAAATGTAAACAATTGTCCCTAAGAAAGACATTTAGCGCTAGCTTAAATCCCATTTTTTAGTCATCATTTTCTGACCACCAAAAATACAATAGTTTATTTCAATGTTTCGTGGGTTGATAAAGTCTTATGTTTTTATGGAATTCTCTTTTTGCATTTACTTTTTTATAAATACCTTTTCACAAATTATTACATTCCACTTAAAGCAAAAATGCCTCTCTTGCAAACATTTGAAATGTTTTTAATGTGTTATCAGTCGATATTAGCACCGTAGAGTAGTATCGCTTCTTTGCTAGATGAGCTGTGAATATGGACAATAAACCTTTTTTTTTACTTTCTTCTCTGGTCTTGTTTGAATATTAGAAAAAGGTTAATATTTTTTTAATATTATAAAGCTTAGTTAATGTTAAATGGTTTAAAAAAAAAATGTTTCTTCCCGTCAAAAACATCTAATTAAGTAAAATTTATAGTAATATCTTGTGATAAATCATTGTCATTTTTTAATTAACCATATAATTATTTATACAATAATTATCTATTAGTTATTTACCTTTAGTTATGGTAATTGCTTTGCTTACAGCCAGTTTCATTATGTTGTTTGGAATTAATAAACATGTCATGTTACAAATAACACTTTAAAACTTTGTTTATGCACATTTTGTATATAAATTACAAGTTGGTTGATAAAGATTTATGTTTTTATGGAATTTCCTTTTGAATATTCTTTTTCATAAATACTTTTTATTAAGAAATCATAACATTCCGTTTAAAGAAAAAATACACTCTGGAAAACATTTCAAATGTCTCTATTAACACCGTAGAGTAATATCGATACTTTGCTAGATGAGTTCTATTGTCCGTACAATAAAGAGAAATCAACCATAATGTTAAGTAAATAGAAATGTAAGAATGATAATCCGTCTTTTTGTTTTGTCTTTTAACTCCTTTGTCGACCCTTTGATGCTGTTAGTTTGGCGGAAATAAAATTCATGAAAGGCAATTTATTTTAAATTGAAAAATAGTTAATAATAACGCATACTCATTTTTTTTATATTTCGGAGTTAAGTATGTCGTCAATAACCACTGAGCTAGGATACATCTTTTGTTAAGGGGCCAGCTGAAGCAGCATTGAAGACCCATTCGGCAGTTATCTGCTCTTTGGTCGGGTTGTTGTCTTTTTAACGAATTCACCATTTCCATTCTCAATTTCATATGTATTTTTAACTAGATATCTAAATATATGCATACGGTTAATATATCTGTGATATCGATTTTTTTGTCATTAAAGTTTTTTTTTAAATAGAACTCATACGTATATATCTACGTTTTTGTTTTACAATTAATGAAGATCATCATTTTTTATGCGTAGCTGGTTTTGTATATGTCATTCACATGAGCTTATTTGCACTTAATTATATTTGTCATTTCAATTAATAGTATGAGCTGTTTTCTAAATTATTCCTACCAATAGTTTAAATCATTATTTCTTTTTTTGTAAAAAAAGTCATGCATAAAGCTAAATAGGCGTAACTAGAAATCAGAAAATAGTTTATTTTTGTCATCTTTTTGGGATCTATTGTTTTATAAAATAAACAATTGAAAAATCTAGGGACAATATAAGATTTTAGACAAATATCAATCTATTAGTTATAAAGAACAGTTTATTTATACAGTGTTAAAATGAGAACCAGTGATGGTTTTCTTTGATTTTACGTGCATACAAATAAAAAAAGAATGTTTATATCGACCTGATAAGTCCAGCCCTTTTTCACTGATTTTTATATATTCTTATGGTGTACTGTTTAATCCTGTTCCAGTTTGGTGGTAGGGTTTGGCTAACAACTAGTCTTACCCGCTACATTATAAATGCGCCTATCGCAAGTCAGGAACTTGTAATTAAATGGTTGTCGTATTTTGATGAATATCTTATTTGGTTTTGTTCATTGTGTAACACAAATCAGGCCCTTAATATTCTGTTTTGGATTGTTTCAATTTTATCATTGAGGCATTTGACAATGCGGTATGGGTTCGCTACATTTTGTTAGTCGTGCGGTGACCTATAATTGTGAATATCATTGTCAATTGTTTTTTTGCGGAGAGTTGTCTCATTGACAATAATACTGCATTTTTTTGTTTTATGTATAAATAAATTATTAATTAAAAATAATCTTTATATCCATACATAACATATATGAATATCATTCCCTCTGAAATACGTCATACCCAAGTTGTATGCAAAACCATACCACATCTTTGATATTAATCCTCCAGCCTTCTAATCCGTAAGTGGAAAATTTTGGACTATGTTTTAAACTTCTCACTCTTGCAATTATTTTCAGGTCCAAAAGGTCCAATTGGCCCAGCAGGTCCTCAAGGAAAACCAGGTATGTATAACAATATCAATAATTGGTCGATAGTAATATCAAATGACATATTCAACAGTGAGATATAATATATTAAAAATACATTTTTGCTTCAACAGCATTTGCATATTGTTGGTCGATTGATTGTTGCTGGTTTAGCATTGCAAAAGTAAAAAAATTCTTAAAAAAAAGTAAAATCACAAAAATACTGAACTCAGAGGAATATCCGGTCGGAAAGTCTATAATCACATGGCAAAATCAAATGACAAAACACATTAAAAACGAATGGACAAGAAATGTCATATTCCTGACTTGGTTCAGGCATTCTCAAATGTAGAACATTATACATAGATCTTAATGAAAATCCAAATGAAAATTATATAAAAAATATCGAAACATCTTGTCGATGTTGCTAGAATATGTGGTAGCCACAGTATTTATTTCATACAAACTTCTATAACAAAATAATTTAAAAAATAGATAAAAATAAAAACGATTATTTATCATGATTATGTGTTTATACATCAAATGATTCATTCTGTCAATCGTTCAAAATAGGTGTATCATTAGTATGAACTATATTCAAAATTTGTGTTCCTTTAAATATTTACCACATGTTACTAAAAGAAACGACACAGTTGTCCATATATCATAATTGGCCGTTTCAGAATCTAAAGCATCATGGGTACTTTCATTGTTCGTACCACAAAATGAAAATAACGTCACGTCATTGGTTAAATTTCCATTGTTAATGGCATATTTAACCAATCAAGACGTTTTGGTGTTCCCTTTTGAAAATATTACCCAGGATGCATTAGATTGTGGAACGGCGAATTAACCTGTGATATCATTTCAGGTTCAGGAGGTGCCACACCAGGACCAAAGGGAGATCCTGGTAAGATTCTTTATATTTTTAGTAATTTCCCAAATGACCCAGATGTGGCCTTCAGTATTTTTTTTATGCCCCACCTACGATAGTAGAGGGGCATTATGTTTTCTGGTCTGTTGATGACCAGTTGTGGTCTTCATTATTTTTATGCCCCACCTACGATAGAAGAGGAGCATTATGTTTCAGAAATTAAAGTTTTTTGTGAAGCTGAAGTCCAATCAACTTGCAACTTAGCACAATTGTTGCTTATGATATGATCTTTCTAATACTTAGGCCAAATAAGTCTTTTGAACCACATTACACGGTCCACTAAACAAAGAAAATGAAAGTGGGAGTTACAGGTTAAAGTTTTTGGGCAAGGTAGTTTTTGATAAAAATGATGCCCAATCAACTGGAAACTTAGTACATATCTTCCCTATTTTAATGCCAAATTAGATTTTTATCCAATTTTATGGTCCATGGAACATGGAAAATGATAGTGCGAGTAGGTCATCCGTGTACTTTGGACACATTCTTGTTTTTATCTATATTCGGATTGTTATCTTTTGACACATGAGATAAACATAATAACGTTTAATCACCTACCCAATATCGATTCTCAATTAGACTCATTATTGGCGCTAGTACAAAAAATAGTTTAAGGCAAAATCAAATTCAAAGCCAATTGATAATTTAATTGTACTAAGAATCTACTGAACGAGTTCTGAAGTTGGCGAGAAGAGGAGTAGATTTGATTCCAATGGGAATGCTGTTTAATTTGTGTGTTGAAAAACAGTCTCCCAAACTTAACAGATATGATGTCTGTCAGACAATCAAGCATTTTGCAGACTTCAGTTTCAAAAATCATTTTATTTGAGTCCCAGTGTATTTTCACGAAAGTTTATTTATCAGGAGTCTTGCATCAATGTTGGGTAATCATTTTATTGAAATAAACTTGAATGAACTATTTCAAACTATCTATTTAGTTAAAAAATATGAAATACTCGTGAAAAGTTATGCATACTATGCGAGCATGAAATTTACTTTTATTGTTAATACTCGCGAAATATTTACAGTTGACTCATTATGTCGTTGGATACCTATTGTCTCGATTTTCGTGGGTATAGTTGAATTGCAATTTTCTATAAGCTTTCGATAAACATATTTTCAAAACCGTAATATCAAATATCTCTGATAATGTACATTTTCCTGAATCAACGAAAATTGATAAAGATGAAAACAGAGGAATCCATAGAAAAAAGTGTTTAAGAACAAAGTTGTGTTTCTACTTAAACAGGAAAGGCAGGAGCGGATGGGAAACCAGGAATTAAAGGTAAACATTTTCAAAATCTATAATGAACTTACATGAACACAATTGCCATTTAAAATGTCTAAACAGAGATTATAATGTTATATTGTACCTTTTCGGGTTGCTTTACATGGCTATGAAATTTATAAGACTGGTAAAATATTGCAGAAAAAGAGAATAAATTCCTATGTCAATTCATTAGATATTTTACACACATCATAGTATATTTCTTAACAAAAATCGAAGCAACTTTTATACTAAGTACTTTCATCTTGTATGCTGTTATACTGTAAGAAATATATAGTGTTCAAAACAATATTTTGGCTTTTCGATGAACAAAATAAGTTATGTCTATTAATCTGAACACACTTCTGGTTTTGGGACCCTTTATAGCTTGCTGTTCGGTGTGAAACAAGTCTCCAGCACTCATACCACATCTTCTTATATCAAGTTGCATCATATAAAGTATTACATGTTTTGATACGCTGCATACTTGCTTTTGATAGTTGACATTAGAATTTTTCTTTTTTCCAATGAAATTTATTTCAGGTAGTCCGGGGGCTGATGGAAAGATTGGACCAGTAGGCCCTGCAGGGACACCAGGTAAATCAAAGCAATTTTATCTGTATTACTATGAGAAAAACGTTCTTTTTACAGTAGTGATACTTTTAATGTGGTATACATTTCAATCCAAGGGCTGTTATATTTTTTTCTGACCCTGGATAATATAGCTATAGTACACTAATTTTAATATATAACAAACGTTTCAAACTGTACACAAAATTTGTAGGACAAACCCTACATTATAAAATTACGTGTTGAAATAGTAGTTTTATTTTGTGGTCCAAAAACTACTGTATTGCTTATGTACATAATCAGTCATTCATGCAAAAGATGGCTATATATTTTAGGATCACCGGGTAAAGATGGAATAGTTGGACCTGCAGGACCAAGGGGTGCACCAGGATTACTTGGTCCACAGGGACCTAGTGGCAAAAATGGTATGATACATGCTGTGTACAATCAAAATATCTAGAGCATATATGCATAATTAATCAACCAATTATTTGTATAAAGATAAAGAGGATGTGGTATGAGTGCCAATAAGACAACTCTTCATCCAAAAAAACTCATCACAGATGCAGATTGATTAAAATTTTGTATTTGCACCAGACGGACGTTTCGTCCACAAAAGACTCATTCGTGACGCTCGAATCAAAAACACATAACGATAGCCCATACTGTACAAAGTTTTGAAGCATTGAAGACAAAAAATGCTTACAGCTAAAGTAATATTATCCTAAGGTAGAAAAGCCTTACTATATTAGAAATTCAAAGTCACAATTAGCTAAAAGTAAACCCTTGTCGTGAATGATAAAAAGTCAAAGTACACCCGAATCAAGAAGCCGGGATCCACACCTGACTGGCGTAAAACAGTTCAAACAGGAATACGCACGGTCTAATCTATATATAGAAACGAAATGTGAAACACTTTTGAACCACTATGACTTTTAAGAAATATTTGCAAGTTATTTAACAAAGATTCGTAAAATAGTCTTGGAAGGCAATTCAAATACAAAGGTTAAGATCATTGCAAGTCAAAAGTTTAGGTAATATGTGCGAAATATAATCATTACTTTTACAAATTTTTAGTTGGATGGAGAGTTATCTCATTGGCACTCATACCACATCTTCTTATGTTTTTAAAACATTGTCTTATTCATGTATGTCTTATACAACTTGCAACTTCTAAATATATAATATACATTTGTATAATAAAAATCGCTTATAGGGACTATCTAAGTAATCGAAAAACATAAAATTGGTCCAACAGTTATCAATCCATAAAAAGACAAAAGCGATATCATACATTTCATACTGAAACCTATATAATAAGAGTTAAAAGGGGAAATGCGGAATGATTCCAATTTCAAGTAAAAAATGAGGTGAGTATACATTTCAAAAGGCCACCGTTCGACCTTTAACAGTGATCAACTCCCTTTCTGTTATATTATTATAGTCACATTTAAAAGTCATATTAAAATGTGTTATAATGGAAAAGAGAAAGTAAAGGCATTTTTCTTTAACAAACAATAAACGATATACATAGTTATATAATAACAAAATGAAGAAAAGGAAGAACATTGGACGGACAGAAAATCTATAACGTTTTATTTCCATTGTAATATTCACTCTTTTTATTTGAAGGTATGCCTGGAATGAGAGGATTAACTGGTAAGTTATCACAATTCATTTTATGAAATCATTTATTTAGAAAATAAATTGTATAGGCAATAATCAATGTACTTGCCAAAAGTATCAAAAATGCCTGTCGACAACTGAAACTGAAATGAAAACAACAAGTGATAAAATATACAAAAGTAAAATTGTGGATGTGCGTAATAAAATGCTCTTATCTACATATATGTAAATGTAATTTTCTAATGACTTGTTAACAACATTATATATTTAACTTTAACTCTTACAAATACTGTCGTAATGCTTTCCATATTAAGACTAAAATATTAAACAAAATAAACCAAAATGACAATTATTGGATTGTATATGTTTTCAATACTAAAGGTCGGTGGTTTTCTCCGGGCACTCCTCTTTCTATTGACAATATATACTAACTGCCAAGAAATAGCACAACAGTATTGAAAGAGGCATTAAATGATGTTATCAATCGACTTTTATTTAACCAGACGACTATAATCGATCCAGTATTATTATCTTGAAATATGTACTGCCTCTGTCATTACTCAAATTATGTATTACGTACGCTTACGATAGCGGAAGGGTGTTGTGTTTTCTGATCTGTTGCGTCCGTCTGATATTCCGTTTGTCTCGTATATGGTTTAAAATTATGTTGTCTAGTAGGTCTTTTATCATAAGTAAATTTGCGGTTACAACAACGTGAACAATAATACATCTCTTCAGTATAGCGTAATGAAATGAATTGGTGTACAATTAACGAGTTTTAACCTGCTATCACTGTACAGAACACAGAAATGTGATCATGCGAGCGGGCATGATGTAATTTGAAGACATACTTGTATTTTTGCTGATTCCGTATAATAATATATCTTCATTCATTTAAAGGCAGGCCAGGAAAATCAGGTGAATTCAGCTGCTTAGTCATATTATTTAATCATATATATACATCCATGCTGTAACTTATTTATAAGAACAGATTACAGTAATCATATATTTAACATACACTCCTGCCACATAACTACACATCAAGCGTTTATCATTGTAGTATTTTGACATGTATTTGATTTGCAGGTTTATACAAATTACAAGTCGTGATTTTTATGGTTATATTTTTTTTTTTGCAATATGACCATAAAAAATATGAAATTGAGATTTGAAATAGGGAATGTGTCAAAGAGACAACAACCCGACTTAAGAACAGACAACTGGAAACGTCTCTAATAGCAAGAGCTGATCCAGCCCTTTTAAAAGGGGAGGGGGGCCTAACCAAGGACAAAAGGGGGGAGTGTCCAACTATATGTCCTTATTCAAATGCATTGATCGGCCAAAAAAGGGGGTTCCAACAACCGGAACACCCCCTGGATCCGCCAATGAATATGTACATTTTATCTAAAATATGAAAATAAACAATTATTATTTTCATGCTAAGGTTTCTGTGTGTTTGATTTTAAATTATTAACATCATGCTTTTGTTTTTACGAAATAATCCCTTGCGGTTTTTATAGTAACATGTATATCATTAACTTTGTTTGGGTGAAGGGACAGAGGATCGAACAAGCTGAATGATAAAAACTGCCAGTGAAAATTGAAAAGTTTGAATGTTATGATAAAATGAATTTATTTTTGAGATTTTGAGGACTTTGTCCAAAACAAAATGTTTTCTATGAGACAACATTAACACGAAATATTGCTCATATCGAAACGTTTTGAAAATCACTCAAAAAAGAAAAAAAACTTTTATTTACAGTTAAATTAATAAGGACTTACTTTTCTAGCGTGATACAAACGGCAATGATGAGGCCGTTATATTCTGATGATTTTAGTTTGTTTTAGCCTAGTTCAATTAATATTAAAAATCTGGTATTCTTTTTTACTGCTTCTTTTGCATGTCAATGTAACTCAATTATGGTCGTTTAAGGTATATCTGGTAAAGATGGACAACCTGGACCAATTGGACCTCCAGGACCGGCTGGACCAAAAGGTAAATTTATGTATTTTATTTTAGTTGAACAATGTTTTGAAAACATGGTAACACGTCTTTGCAAAGAATGATAATTATAATTGTTATTTATCATTACAATCATATAAAAAGAGGAATATCTTTATATATGTATAAACATAGTTTATTTGCAACAGAGATACTGAATTAATCAACGCATATGAGCAGATTGCGGATTGCGATACATTATAATGAAACAATATTCATTCAGTTTGGCATTCTTTTGAAAATAATAAACAGGCCTTGGATGAAGATTTGATTTAACCGTTTATTTTTTTGTTGAAATTTCGAAAATTTAGACTAACATTCCCGAGGCATAGCTTATTTGTACATGTATTGGCAAACAGTTTATAAGATTTTGGGCGTCAATTGCAATCCTCTTCAAAGTCGAATTTTATTTGGTCTCTTAAATGTTAGATATGATGATCTTATAAAATTATTTTACTATTTTTCATTTGTAGGTATGCCCGGTATGAGAGGACTAACAGGTTAGTAAACAATAACAGTTTTATCCATAAGGTCCATATTAAGTTACTGAAATTGTTTACATTTTAATTTTCAAGTTATGCGTAAGTCAAAGACGTTGGGATTGTAATTATATAAGTGATTTTTTGTTCGCTCTCATGAACTTTTGTTCCAATAACTTTATCTATGATGCGTTTATTTCCACTATTTTGTTTTTTCGTACTCTAAACGGAGTGTTTTCTGTGTTGTCAGATTCAAAAGAGTAGCCAGCCCCGGGCATTAAAAAGTATTTAATGCAAACAATAGAAATAGTATAATATTATGGAAAGCAACCCACTGCTTGTACTATATCTCAGGCAGATGATGTTTTACAGGTTAAAAAAATATTGAAGAGGAATAAACATGTGTGTGAGCGCTATGCAAAAGTTGAAAAGGCTTGACAGAAAATATTTTACTCTAACCTGTTGATAAAAATATTAAAAAAACAATGAGAATTTCTGAATTTTAGGTCGAACATTCATCCTTTATAATCGTGAAGTATTGTTTCTCGAGTAATACTTTAATACTTGATATTAGACACACCGGGTTTGTTTCTCTCTTGTTGTGCAACTTTTGGATTTGCATGGTTTTAATATATTTTTCTCTATAAATTTTCACTATTTATTTAAATGATTCTTTCAGGAAGACCAGGAAAACCAGGTAACAATATAAGATTTAATATAAGTTAGAATGAAGCAGTAAATTTTCATAAAACTTGCTGAGTATTTGTTCATTTTCGTGCTTATTTGATTTCTTGGTTTTGACAAAGTGTGCATACAATCCTACAGAAAATTTGCATTTCGGTTGACAATTTAATTCGCTGTTCCCCTGTACCAACGAAATCTACAAAAATTTAATCCACAATAATAACGAATTCACAGTTTGTATCTCATACAAGTAAACTGTTTGTTTTTGTTATCTTTACATTAAGAAAATGTTCACGTATGTTGATTTTTTTTAACTAACTTGCCTGCCTCAGTCGTGCATTTTCTTGTATCAATTAGCTTATAAGCTAGTTAAAAGTCGTCACAGATTAACATTATCTATATTGCCTGTTCAACTGTAAATTCATGCTACGAATGCTTGACTAATTTGATTAAATTATTCACTGATTAGATACTGGCTGCATGTAATGCAATGCTCATGTAGTAAAATATGTTCATGATATTAAAAAATCATGCATCTTTAAACAGAATTATACACCAAATATGTAGTTTGTAATTTTAATATCTTTATATTGATTTTTTTGTGACGTGGTTTTCTTTAAATTACTTCTTTAAAACTTGGAATGTCAACGATCTCTGGTATCTTTTATAAAGCAAGACTAGCGAACTTTTAAACAATAGATGTTGTTGACTAGACCGAATCATTTCTTAACTTTTTGTAGCCTGAGACTTCGCATAACCTAAATTGCGCGTGGTTTATTGTCTGCTTTACACTTGATTAATTTCAAATGCAGTAAAAACAAAGCAGCAGCATACAGAACTAAATAACACAGAACTAAAATACTTTCAAACAATATTGTCATGTTTGGCTTTGTTTCGGTTGACAATGCTTTCTCGGAGCAAAAAACTTCTATTTATATGATGACTTACACAATTGTGGATTGTTGTTTGGTAAACTAGCTATAGCAAATAAATCATGAATGTTCTGTTATAGATAAAACTTACGTAAAAAAGTATGTAAATATATACACGTGTGTATTGTTCATTAAAATTCACTGATTTAATGAATACATAATGTGTCTTCATAAAGCACAATTTATAAACAGGACAATGATGTCACAATATTGTTGAATTACTAACAGATTACCCGAATAAATTGTAAAAAAAACCTAGATGACACGATAGAGTGTAAACAGTACAGCTAATTTAAGACATTCCTTAAAATTAATCTGACTATTGTTTGATGATTCAAAAGTGTTCACAAATAAATTTCAGTGATTGTTCATTTTATTTGAAGAACTTATGTGCACTGTACATATGTTAATATTCAAGTGTGATTATGTTAGATTTCAAATTTTTACGTACTCAACTTTCTAGAAATTGACATACCTAGTTTAACTATGATGTTGGCAATACTATTCTTCAGACAAGAATCAATATAAAAAAGAAGATGTGGTATGATTGCCAATGAGACAACTGTCAACAATAAACCAAAATGACACATATAGTAACAACTATAGGTCACCGTACGGCCTTCAACAATATCAAAGCCCATACCGCATAGTCAGCTATAAAAGGCCCCGATAAGACAATGTAAAACAATTCAAACGAGAAAACATACATAAATAATGTGGCAAGGTCATATAAAAGAGGGGCGACAGATACCACATAGCATTTCAATACGGTTGTTACAACCCTTGCTCTTAAAGCAACTACTTGTATATTAAATAATTAAGTACTAGTACTTAAAATTCAAACAACAGAGGTTTCTCAAATTGACACTTTAAATATGTTTTTTTTTCAAAATAAAAATAAGAAGACATATATAGCATGTATGAGCTCAACTATAAGACGTACTTACAGCATTATAGAAAAGTTAAAATTTCTAATGTATTTTATGGCGAAATAGCTTTGGCATAGTATGAACACTTTGTTTTTATTTTCCCCTTAGGAACCCCCGGAAAAGATGGATTAGCTGGACCGCAAGGTCCTCCGGGACCCATAGGACCACCTGGGGGAAAAGGTAAATAAATTATTAAATATTCAGTTGTATTCAGCAATGAATACATAAATATCATACCTTGAATAATTTGTTTTGTTTAAACGGATTTTTCTAATTTTTTTCCTGATATATCTTCTTCGACATGAGTTTCGACATTGTTTTTACCAATATTGTCTGTCACAGATAACGATCTATTTTTGTGGAATTAAAATGTATAGAAAATTCAAAGGAAACTGGATCATTTCTTTTGATATTTTATTAATTTAGCTTTTGTTTTTGGTAGCAATATGCATGATCTATTTGTGTAAGCTAATTGGCTACTCGGTTAATGCATGCTATTATTATTTAATGAATGTTCAAAAAATGTACGAAAACATAATTATCAAAAATATCTCATGATGCATCAACTAACTATATCGTATACCTTTAATAAATCTTACAGGAAGACCAGGAATGAGAGGCCTTACCGGTAAGTGCAACACTTATTTATATTTTTTGAAGAAACCTATTTAATATACCCAAAGACAATATATGATTGACCTTCTGTAATTTAATATGCAAATTAATTTCTAAATATAAATATGACCATTTTGAATGTTGTTCGAAATCTAATTATGTTATAAGTAAAAATTGCTATTTGCAAAAACTGTTGTCCGCATATGTTTTATATAATTTTCGACGAAGAAAAGAGGCATACAATTTTTGACCTTGGTTAAAAACAATTGTGATATCATACAAGTGACTAGTTCAGAATATAAAAGACCATTTGTAATTTTACGTTTTGCTATTCAAAAACTGAAAACAACCTTACGTCATTGGTTGAATTTTAATTGTTTGGGGAGTTGTGACCAAACCCAGACATTTCGAACACAATTGATATATTTAATCCAGAATGCATTTAATTATAAAACGCCGAATTGAACCGACAAGTAAATTGATTGTTTTTGTCATTATTACATTCCATCTGATACTTAGTCTTGATAACGTACAGTATGATAAAAATTGGGGAATATATAAAAAAAAAAGATATGGTATGATTGCCAATAAGACAACTGTCCACAAGAGACCAAAATGACACAGACATTAACTACTATAGGTCACTATAAGTCTTCTTTTTTTTATAACAATACGGATTTTACAGGTCGTCCAGGAAAGTCAGGTAAAATCTGATATAATATGTATTTAAAGGTTTTAAATAATCATTATCTAGCATGATGGTAATATGTGTATATAATTTCTAATACTTTTTCCACATAATGGACTATTACATATTTTATATATAATTTAATCTACACATTTAGTTCACTATAATCTATATGTACATGTATTAAGTACATTATAATCGATACATGTAAAATACACTTACATCGATACTACAAAGTTAGAACAGTATCATCCATAACTACGTTTTAAATACACTATCATCGAAAACTATAAACTAAATGCACTAACATCGATTACTACAAAGTAAGTACACTATTATCGTTACCTTTATGCTAAATACACTTATGTATTTTTATGCATTTTTATATAGATTAGATTGTTGGTTTTCCCGTTTGAATGATTTTACACTAGTAATGTTGTATGCCCTTTGTAGCTTGCTGTTCGATGTGAGCCAAGGCTCTGTGTTGAAGGCCGTACCCGGACCTATAATGGTTAACTTTAATAAACTGTTAATTAGATGGACAGTTGTCTCGTATGCACTGATACCACATCTTCCTATATCTATTTACATCGAAAACTTCAAATGTCGTATACTATCATCGATAACTACGTATCAAATACACTATAAACTAAATACACTCACATCGATAACTACAAAGTTAGTACATTATAATCGATAAATTCATATTATAAGCAATATTCTTGACAACAATTTACTAAATGTAATCTAACCGATAAACTATATATTCTAGGCAATTTGATCGCTAACTAAATATAATTTACAATAAACAATATAATCAATAACTATTTCGATCATTATAAAGTATAAGTAAAACAATCGATAAATACATTCTAAAAGCAATATAATCATTCAGTAATACTTTATACATCGGAATTTATAACTACACACGCATTACACTGTATAAAGATAACAAGGTTCTGTTAATAATATAACCAATAACATCATACTACAAGCAATGTATTCTATAACCCCAATACATAAACAACATAATCATGATAATCAACTACATACTATTTGCAATATTATCGATTAATACATATCATAAACATTAAAATATATAACTACATACTATAACATGTATTAATATTACCAATAACTACATATTTTAATTCATATTATTGATAACTTGCTATTATAAACTATAAAATCGATAACTTCATACTATTACATGTAGGAATATTATCGATAGCTAAATACTAAATGGAATAACATGCTTCGTGTAATATCAGTGAAAACTATTTGAAACATCGAGTAGCATCAATAACTACATCTATATGTACCTACTACATTGTTTTATAAAGACTCAAAGTTTGTAAATTATTCATTAAATTTGAAGGTCTAAATATTTTGATATCTTTCTTGACAATAACGGCCATTTAGTAGACTTAATATTTTTTAAATTATTAAACCTATCCCTGTATTCGCTGTTCCAGGAGACACATCTAACGGTACTAGTCAACCAGGACCTGCCGGACCACCTGGACCAATAGGGCCTGCAGGTCCGGTGGGACCTTTGGGGCCAGCTGGAGCCAAAGGAGTAGATGGTAAGCAAAACTGTTATAAAAAAAAACAGTTTTATTTTTTTTTGAAAATCGCAAATATCAAAGATTAAATTATGATCAAAATTTACACGAGTTTAGTTTTAAAAAAAATGCCTCACAAAGAATAATATTGCAAAAGTTTAAACAAAATAAACGGTGAAATAAAGAATTAAGCTTGAGCATCAACGCTGCAATTTAAAACAAGATAGAAATTATATGAAGCCATTAACATGAACAATACAAATACTAGTATCCTTAAGTTGATATTTGTTGACATCATTAAACTATTATGTATGAGTTTTAAATTTCTTTAAATAAATGTAACTTTAGAAACTAATGTTATACCAATACATCCGGTTAAGTAAGATTGTATATCCGCAAACATATGTAACACCTCTACATTGTGTATGTGCTTGTCCCAAATAAAGGTGCATGTATTAAATATATCAATCCTTTGTTGCTGAATGTAATGTTTATTATAAGTTTGATGAATCGCGTATCAGGTTAAAAGCGTTCAAAAACCAAAACATTTATTTTTTTTAAAATTTGCAATGATTAGAGCATCATTAAAACACACGAGACGTATTTCAGTGAACAAACCGTTTTTGCGCATTTATGATTCGGTTATATTTTTTAGGAAGACCAGGCATGCGGGGTTTGACAGGTACTTATCTTAATCAAGTTTAGGATAAATAAAATAAAAACAGATTTCAAAAAATAAAATAAGATCTATTTTAGCAGTGTCAAAATAATTAATGTACGCATGCTTTCACTCATGTCAATTGGTAGAAATTATATAGAAAAGTTTTATAAACGAATGGACTAGAATACCTTTGAAATTATATTTGACAAGTGCTTTAGGTTAACTTTCCAAAATTACATATAGTTCATGTGTTTTATATGTTTATATTTCATAAGATACATGTATAGGTTTTTTTTCTTCTATCCTTAAAATTTGTGATGATACTGCCCTGTTTTTTTTTTATTGAACGTGTTAAATGATGCTCATGCCATAGCTTTGATAAGTTTTTTTTTCTTCGTACCTCACTATTTATTTTTTTACAATAATACCATGATTGTATTTTGAAATACAAAAAGCAAACTCCAAAATTATTGTTTCTTAAAGGTGTGTATTCAATTTGAAAAGCAAATTTTTGTGCTAAACACTAAAAATTGATTAACGGCGGGAAGAACATTGATTGTATTATAGCGGACTATTAACAATTTGCATTGTATAGTTGCTCTTGTCTCTAGTTATATACAAATATAAAGAGTACTAAAATGAGAGTGTGATTCAGAATTAACGGTGACCAATATTAAATTATGATGAGTTATGACCGAGATAAGGGGAATTTATTGTTATGCCCTACAACTTAAAACTTAGTACATATGTTCCCTTTGATATGATCCTTCTAATTTTTATGCCAAGTTAGAGTTTTAACCCGATTTTCACGGTCCACTGAACAATGAAAATGATAGTGCGGATGGGGCATTCGTGTACTTCGGACACAATCTCGTTGTTATTTATACGTTACCGTTATCGTTCAGGTCGTCCTGGTGTTGGACAACCAGGTATGTACATTACGCACATCAAATCAATATTAAAAATGATTTGTGGTGCCACTGCTACGACAATACAGATGGTTGGTGTTTGTATGTCTGTGTGTCAGTTCCTGTTTGCCTAAGCTGTATTTGGCAAAACTTTGAGGAATGTTTATCCTCAATGCTGGTCAACTTCGAACTTTATATGACCTTTTTTTATTTTTTTTATTCGAGCGTTACTGATGAGTCTTTTATAGATGAAACGCGATGGTGTTAATATCAGATTTCAATCCTGGTATCTACGAGATCGTATGATGACCTTAATACGATCCAGATTTCTTGTTCCACTGAAGATATCAAATCTACAAGCTGAAGTATAAAAGAGAAAAATCTTAAATATTTATCAGTATGTTATGCATTATAACACACATTATAAAATCATTCGGTAAAACATGTTTCTTAATCATGTTAATAACACTTCACAATGTATGCAATCAAACTACAAAGAAATTGGACATAAATCGTACACACTAAAATAGAATTATAAGTTTATATAATTACTTCTTTAAATCGAAACTTGGGAACAATGATGTGCTCTTCAAACAGTAAAACATGTTAACTCTGTCCTATATATAGGCAACAGTAGTATGCCGGTGTTCAAAACTCATAATTCGATAGACAAAAACAAATCAGGGTCATAAACCAAAACCGAGGGTTACGCATTAAATACAAGAAAATTACGACACACACAGAAACGAACTAAGTGTTAGGCAAAATCAGATGCGAAAAAGAAATATAACATCAAAACTAAATACATGAATTTGGGATAGGAACGTTATCCCATTTATTTGTGTTCTAGTCCTGTCATGTAATGTTGTCATTTCAATGTTGTATTAAACATTGTCATAAAGGCGGGAGGTTTTCCATGCTAAAAAAAACAGGTTCAACCCCCTATTTATTTCTTTAAATGTCCTGTCTTTTCTGTGTGTGTTACATTTTAATGTTGTCTTTCTGTTGTGTCGTTGTTCTCTTATATTTGATGGGTTTCCCTCAGTTTTAGTTTGTAACCCGGATTTTTTTCTCAATCGATTTATGAGTTTCGATCAGCGGTATACTACCGTTAATTCAATTTACTTCAACGTTTTAATCTATAGTTAGTACATTTTGTAAGACAAAAACAGCTTCTTTTTACCAGTTTTTAAATAAAACAGGTCTAATGATATCATTGTGAATGCTAAAGAACAATAATTCGTGAGAACAGAAAATACAGAGGGAGAATAATGTGTAAAAGCTTCTTAAGATTGAAAAAAACAACATTTATTTAGTTATAATTCTGCTAAATTTAGTAAATGTAAACTGTTTATTTAATTTTGACTTTATGCTGTCAGTATAATGCTTCTTTTAATGTACTATCGATATTTTTTCTATGATTTTCAGGGAAAGATGGCGCTCCTGGTGAGTAGGAAATTTTACTAGTTTGTCATTTCTCAGCAAATATCGCAAAAGAGCCATATTATATTATAGACCTGTTTTATTATAAATTAAGGTCTTTGTGATTATAATTATAACTTTCCGTTGTGAAGCCCACCTTTTCTATGAACTCTCACTTCCTAACTTAAACTCAAACTTCCAACTGAAGTTTGCCCCTTGATACTTAAAAATAAACTCATTATATTGCAGACACCTATTTTATTTCATAAAGTTGAATAAATAAGTACATGATGCTTTGAATGCATGGCTTACCTAAATGTAAGATGTTAATCTGCCTCTTATAATGTACTATTTGGATCTTTTTCAGGACTTTCAGGAAAAGACGGTACTCCCGGTAAGTGTGCTGTTTTACCAATGTTAACAATCTTGGCTAGTGAATGATTTTCAATTTTAGTTTCCTTTATATATTTTGAAGCTTTGTATGACGTCTATTTTCACTGAACAAGTATACATTTTTGTTAGGGGCCAGCAGGTGCGTGATTTAGTCGCTTCATTGACGACCCATTGGTGGCCTTTGGTTGTTATCTGCTCTTTGGTTGGGTTGTTGTCTCTTTGGCACATTCCACAATTTCATTCTCAATTTTATTAATTTACACTTTACATCTTAATGTTAATGTTAGTGCCGTTAATTATATTCTTATTCAATATTATGATTACAATACTATTTTAAAGTCGAACAATATATTATGCTAAATATGTAAATTTATTCATAATTAAACATTTACATTCAAATTTAACCTTTAATTTATGCTTTCGTTCCTTGATAATTTGTACATATAGGTATCATTGGCGGCAACGTCTTTAAGTAATACAAGAAAAAGTTTTAAAAAGTTGTAATTAAGATCACTCCCAGTTTTTGGTGGGGTTCGTGTTACTTGGTTTTTCTTTTCAATTTTGTGTATTGTGTACTGTTGTTTGTCTGTTTGTCTTTTTCTTTGTTGGGCATGGCGGTGTCAATTTGTTTTCAATCTATGAGTTTGATTGCCCCTCTTGTTTCTTTCGGCCCTATTTAAGGAACTTTTTTTAACGTTATTGTATACAAATTTACTGCTTTCTTAGAGTTGCTAGTTATACAAATTAAAGGCAACAGCAGTATACCGCTGTTCAAAACTCACAAATCCATGGATAAAAAACAAAATCGGGGTAACGTACTTAAACCGAGGGAAACGCATTAAATATAAGAGAACAACGACACAACACTGAAATGAAACACACACAGAAACGGACCAAGCATCAGACAAAATCCCACGAGAATAACAAATATAACATCAAAACCAAATACATGAATTTGGGATAGACAAGTACCGTGACACGTCTTGTGAATTTACACTAAAAAAATAAGAGAAAACAAACGAAGCAACGTTAAAATGTAACACACACAGAAACGAACAATAATATAACAATGGCCATCTTTCTGACTTGGTACAGGACATTTTTAATGGGGAAAAAATGGTGGGTTGAACCTGTTTTTTCTAATTGATTTTGAGTAAAATGTCGATGCATTAGAGTTGGTTTCCCTGTTATATCTAAAGCGAGTTTTCTAAAGTAAAACCCAGATCTATAATGCATTGTGTAGATTTTAAAATCTTAGTATATTACCGAGACGGATGTTGATCTAAATATCCAAAGAGACTCATAGAAAACACGTGTTTTGGGGTCTATGCTAAGTTGTGGTGTTGGAACCTTCCCGTTTTTTGGACGACCGATGCATTTAAATGGGGACATATTGTTGGGACCCCTTTTTTTTTCTTAGGTGGGGACCTCGCCCCTTACAAATTGCTGAATCAGACCCTAATACTATTATTTTGAAACAGGAATGTGTTCCTGGGTTTCGTTCTCAGGCCAAGTCCAACCATAATTTGTAAATTCGTCTTCGCAGTTTTTCCAGTAAGAAAAATAGGCATTCAGAAGGCAAAGAATGGTCGGAATATTTTTTCTGCGTAGAACTACATGTTTTCCTGCGGACTAGTACCTCGTGAACTAGCACATTATTTACACCGTATTTAACTCGGAGTCTGTTATAGATTGTGAGGTCCCTGGGTGGCCCTGTATTTAAATTAGTTGAATTACTGTAGCAAATCCAAGTAGTCGAACTAATGTACATGTATCTCTAACCTATTCAAACTTAGATTGTGAGTTCGAATCTTACTCGTTGCATGCGCGCTCGATTTTAACTTTATTGATTCGGATTGTCAGTTTTCCTAACGATTGTCAGTTTTCCTACCGATTGTCAGATTTCCTACCGATTGTCGGTTTTCCTACCAATTGTCAGTTTTCCTACCGATTGTCGGTTTTCCTACCAATTGTCAGTTTTCCTACCGATTGTCGGTTTTCCTACAAATCGTCAGTTTTCCTATAGATTGTCAGTTTTCCTACCAATTGTCGGTTTTCCTACCGATTGTCAGTTTTCCTACTAATTGTCATTTTTCTACCGATTGTCAGTTTTCCAACCAATTGTCAGTTTTCCTACCGATTGTCAGTTTTCCTATAGATTGTCAGTTTTCCTACCGATTGTCAGTTTTCCTACCAATTGTCAGTTTTCCTATTGATTATCAGTGTTCCTACATATTGTCAGTTTTCCTATAGATTGTCAGTTTTCCTACCGATTGTCAGTTTTCCTACCTATTGTCAGTTTCCCTATAGATTGGCAGTTTTCCTATATATTGTCAGTTTTCCTATAGATTGGCAGTTTTCCTACCTGTCAGTTTTCCTACCTGACAGTTTTCCTACCGATTGTCGGTTTTTCTACCGATTTTCGGTTTTCCTATCGATTGTCAGTTTTCCTACCGATAGTCAGTTTTCCTACCGATGGTCGGTGGTTTTTCTTGGGGATTCCGACTTTCTACACTAATACAAACTGATCACAACAAAACACAACATTGTTATTGAACACCTAACACTTAACAATCGATCAAAAAAGCTTGTAGTATTATATCATTATATAGTCAGCTGATTAATGCTCCTGTTACCTCTAGATGTCTTCTGTGTATATGTTTCATTGGTTAGTTGGAGTCTCTATGACGTTTACTTCCCATCTGTTTGAATCAAAATTTATTATTCATTGACAAAAATTTAATGTGTTTTATTGTTTCAGGAAGACCAGGAATGCGTGGATTAACAGGTAACTGCTATTATGTATAACAGCAAATTGGACAATACAATTACCAAATTACTCGAGAATCAGTATTACTTTACACATTGAAATACATACATAATAACATTCCTTATACATAAGGGCGGATGTGTTGATTACATGTAGGTGCATTGATCTGGGTAAGCGTACATATCCATTTCAGAGAATCATACATTATAAATAATGTCACGATAGGAAATATATGTTAAAAACAAAATTTGAAAATTTGAAAATCAGACGAGGTTTCTAGAACTTAAAATTCATTGACGAGGACAGTAAACACTTGTGAGGCCATACACCTCTATAATTCTAAAAAGATATATTCAATGACTGCATCTTTTCCACGAAAAAGCGCGAGCTTCCTGTTGTTTTTATCCCTATCCAGAGGTCCTCTGCCATCTGTTTTGGAACGGTATCCGCATTCAGACAATTTGCTGATATTCGTGCGTACACCTAAAGATGTCCTTGCTTCGCCATTGAATAAAACAATTGGGTTGGAGAATAATTAAGAAAATGGACCCGGTTTAAACGCAATATGGTAAATTTCAACAAAATATTTAAAGAGTACAGAAATAATGCACCCCCTTCAAGGCCTCTTTGATTTTTCAGGGTTTCTTTTTATTCCAAATAATCCTATAATCGATAAAATCATACCCTAATAATACCATTATTCTTGTTCTAGGTCGCCCAGGTATGGGAAAACCAGGTATGTATTGATTTATATTGTCTTAGTTATTTTTTTGTTTTTTAGTTTTATAAATAGTGATTTTCGAAAGGAAACATAAGTCGTAACTGAGTAATAAATAATCAAATTTAAATTAAATGCGTTCAAAACGCAAAACGCCTTTATCGTTGCATTTAATTGATACATGGTGCCTCCGGATGCGGGAGTTTGTCGCTACATTGAAGACCGATTGGTGGCCTTCGGTTGTTGTCTGCTCTATAGTCGGATTGTTGTCGCTCTGACACATTCCCCATTTCCTTTCTCAATTTTATTAATATGAAAAATTCAAACAAACGAACTGTAAAAAGTAAAAGAAATGAATGCCCCCCCCCCACCTTTTTTCCAATTAAGACTCTGATTTTTGAACCCCACACACCATTAATTTCGCTATGGTATTTTTTTTACAGGACCCCCTGGTAGTCCTGGACCGGAAGGACAAAGAGGATGGAGAGGTACTTATATAACCACTCTTTGTGAGCGGAAAAAATCGACCTTGTCTTATTATTTAACTTTTATTATTGTGTTAATTGCAATCACATCATTTATCAAAAATAATTTACATAGTAATCGTTATGATTATTATATATTTGAAAATATGTTAAATGCTATATGGGTTATACTAGAAAATAAAAATATGAAAAAAATGTATAATTTTAACATTACTTTGTTGTTGAAGATTGATGAAAATTTACGGGATTGCAAATCAAATTCAAATGTGAACAATGAACAAGACTGGCACCTTATCCTTCAATCTTTATTTGCTGGAGTCACAAAAAAACAAGTCTTGAAGAATTCAATATACTTACGATCAATCTTAGTCGAAATATCTTTGTTAAACATACTCCAGACCTTCTCAAGGGTGAATCAGATACTCGTATGTTACAAGGGAGAGAATTTGCTTTAAAAAGGACAGGCAATACCATTACCCAATTATAAACAATATTTTACAGAAAATGTACTTAGAAATACCTTGATTGAACCGCTGGAACCCTATGTAAAAACCAGAGTCTAGGTTTTGTCATCAATACATGAGATTTAATTCTAATCGCGAACAGATAGTCAGTACCGGTCAGTAAATGATATATGAGTATACATAACTTTATGAATATCGACTTTTCATAAAAAAAACTCTCACAGTGAATATGAGCTTTACAAAATCAAAATTTGAAAATTAAAAAGAAGCAGTATATAATTAATGGTATGATTTGTACAATTGAGTTCTCTGCTATTTCAGGTTGGCGTGGTTTCACAGGTAAGTGCAATAAAGTTATAAAAAAAGTATCTAAATTTGACTTCATTTTTATAAAAATTATTAATGTCTGAACAAATATAAAATGTTTCCTGTTTAAATGATCTTGTATTGTATTTCGTCAACAACGGGTGCCGCATGTGGAGCAGGATCTGCTTACCCTTCCGGAGCACCTGAGATCACCCCTAGTTTTTGGTGGGGTTCGTGTTGTTTATTCTTTAGTTTTCTATGTTGTGTCATGTGTTCTATTGTTTTTCTGTTTGTCTTTTTCATTTTTAGCCATGGCGTTGTCAGTTTGTTTTAGATTTATGAGTTTGACTGTCCCTTTGGTATCTTTCGTCCCTCTTTTTTTAATCAATGTTGATGCCATTTTGATATTTTACCATTACAATTGGTTTTCTAGCCTTGAATGGTTTGTTTGGTTTACATTTAAATAAAATTAGTCTCATTTACTTTTTAAGGCGAAGCTGGACCATCCGGAGCAGCTGGAACACCAGGAGCAGTTGGAAAACCTGGACCTCACGGACCTTTTGGAAAACCTGGACCACAAGGGCCATCTGGTAAATCAGGATTGAATGGCGCACCAGGACCAAAAGGTTTACCAGGGTCACCAGGTCCACCAGGCGCAAATGGAGCATCAGGACCAAAAGGTTTACCGGGGTCACTAGGAGCATCAGGCGCAATTGGGCCACAAGGGCAAAAAGGAGACAGAGGACCAATCGGACCAGAAGGGCCACAGGGTATGCTAGGTCCAGTCGGTCCTAGAGGATCACCAGGTATGGCATACACTTATCTAAGTTATTAGCTATAACATTTCAAGAAACTTTTGAAACTGCTTAATTCAGTAAGTCTGAATACGTAATCACGAAATGATTGTGATTGATATCATGATATATTTGTGACATGATTTTATAATCCAAAAAGTGCGTTAAAGATAAAATACGACAATCTATCAAGTTTGGTATTTTTGGCCGATCTCTGGTATACTCTTAATCGCAACTATTTTAGTGTCGATCGATTGAGAGCGAAGTATAAGATGATGTCCTCGATTTTCAAAGACCGTGTGTGAACGTTTAGATTTTAGCGTCTTTTCTTTTGTGTTTTGTTTGATTGGTTTACGTATTTTTGATATGTCTTATACGACGACACCACGAAGTTGTGATTGCATATATTGTTATCGAGTTTCAATTTCGTTGTGTTTGTTAAAACGATTGCCGAAATAAACCACCAGTGATTGAGAGTATATCTTAAAAATAATACTAGTCCTAAATCTTTTTGTGTGATGCCTGTAGATAAGGTTGTAATTCTTAGATGAATTTGTGACGTTTATTTGCAAATAGGAATGCGTTTTTAATTTTTTTTTACAATTTTGTGAATAAGGTTTATAATTTGTTTCAGGTGTTGGAAAAACGACTAGTGGACAAGTTGTTAGAGGTTTGTATAAAGAGGATAACTTTGTAGCATTTCCTTCTATTAATTTACCAATAAACCATAGCATTACTGCTTATTACACATTTATTGACACATTTTGTGGATCTCATTTATTAACAACAAGAAGTAACCAAAAATTTCTATACCAAAAACAAGCGACAAGATTTCAATATATCGAGACAAAAAGTACAAATACGAAAAAAATTTCCGGCAATGAGTTGACACTATGAAATCGATAATAAATGATTTCTTAAGATGGTTTAGTATGATCCAATATACTCTTTAGAGATAAAAGTAATGTTTTTTTGTCAAACACATTTTTAAATTTGAAGATTATTAAAGATTTACATTAGAAAAAAAACGTTTGATATACTTCCAATATGTCTGTTGCAAAATTTAAAAAAAAATACTTTATAGAAATTGAACATATTGTTGGGAACTTAATACTACATGTAGTACATATGTTCATATACTACAAAAACTTGGTTAACTTCACAGTTATTATACAAATAGATCAAGCTTACAAAAGTTTGAACACGCTGGTTTTACTCGCTATAACCAAGACATGGTTTGGTAGCCAGGTGTATCGAATTAAGAGTATAGTACGGGAAGATTTCATATCAGCATACATAATCCAGTACTCTATATTTTCTGTCATTCATTGAAAACAATTTTCAAAAAAAAAATTACTCGAACAATTCCTGTTAAATTGAGTGTCTTTTTTTATCATTTATATAGGACCACCAGGGCCACCGGGACCACAAGGGACACGAGGACCAATTGGGCCAGAGGGCACTTCAGGGACAAATGGTTCTCCTGGACCGCAAGGCCCATCTGGTCAAAAAGGTGAACCTGGACCAGCTGGTTCTCCTGGAAGTCCTGGCCAACAAGGTATCAAAGGTGTACTTGGGCCGCAAGGTCAAAGAGGTGCTACAGGACCTCAAGGAGAAATCGGACCTTCTGGACCAATGGGTCATCCAGGTCCAATGGGTTACACTGGTCCACCTGGCAAACCAGGACCTCCAGGATCACCAGGATCTCACGGTATGTGAAACTATTTTCCTTTCATTCATCTTTCGTCTGTAGTTACATTGTGTCTCGCTTAAATTCATACGAACAAAAAAGAGGGGAGAAAGATACCGGATCGGAAAACTCTGACAACACCATGGCTAAAAAAGAAAAAGACAAACATACAAAAATACATCAGTGTTATCAATTATTATTTCACTGTAACTCTCCCTTTTTTTAATCGTTTGTTTCGAGTGTCATTGGCGAATCTTTTAAAAACAAAAGGCGCATCTGGAGTAAACAATTTTAATATCGGTGTCTATGATGATTTAATTTCCATATGGTGTTTTTATTCATTGTAAAACCCTCACGGCAAGCGAATATTAAAAAAAAGCAAAACAATACATTTTTGTTATAAATTCAGAGACCGTATACAGTACTGATATAAATTAATATCATCCAAATAAATTAAACTATTTATTCAAACCAGATAACTCATAGAACAGTTTTGTACCAATTACATGTATGAACTCATATACGCAAAGAGATAAATAACAACAATATAAATCTAAACAAACACTCGTTCATATTTGAGCAGTCGTTGAATGTTTTTGTGGGTACATTTTTTTGCGTTTTGTAGCAATACGAGCTGACAGCACATAATAACTCTATCCAACCAAGAAGTAATTCGTATTTATTCTTTACATTTACAGGCCCAGCTGTGAACCATACTAGTAATTTCGTTCAAGGTAAACATTTACATGCTTTGTTCAGGATATACATAAAAAAAATCATGACCTGTTCATCCTAGACTACATTAAATTTTTAGATTTGAAATATGTTTAGTAAAACTTAAGTATTTAGTTATAAACACACATATATTCCAACTGTTCTTGCATTATACAAAGGGAGTTTTTTTAAATGAAAAAATATTACATTTAATTTTATATTCATCTGTACTCTGGATGTACGTTCACACTGATTGTCTCCGTTATTATTTTATAACACAATCCTTATAAGGCATAACACATTTGTTATAAATATTTGCCTTCCCTTTACTCGTTTTCTGATTACAATGACACACTAAGTCCAAAAGTCTAACTTTTGTTTTTGATACGTAATCGGGATTTAAGAAATTAGAAGCACCTACTCACTTACATTCCCAAATAAGCTATGACCGGTTTGCCCAAACAATAGGAGCCAAACATAGTGTGAGAAAAGCCAAATATTATTGTTAGTGAAAAAAGTATTTCATATTCCAAGCCCACACCACTAGCAGGAGTCGGTTACTTCTTCCGTTTACTTGACAAATATTGAATAAACAATAAAGTTAAAAAAAAAAAGTTGTTAGGTACGGTCACATTTTTGACTAAACCATGACAATGATCACGTTGACTGGTACCAAAGCAGTAAAGGCATTATTGAGAGGTAAATTCAGCAAAATGAAATATAATACAAATGTACTACCAGGAACGCTTAAAGGACAAATATTTGAAAGCTAAGAATTAAGAAACGAAACAAAACAAAATGTAAAAAACTAACCTAAAATATTTATTAAAGAAATCGTTTACAAACTAATAGTATGGACACATTGCAATGTTTATATGTAGGTCCACCAGGTCCACCGGGACCTATTGGCCATCCAGGAAAAGACGGCCAACCAGGTGTGATTGGACCAATTGGACCACGTGGTCATCCAGGTATGTAATTTTATTTTTATCCTTGAACAATCAGAGTAAAAGGACGACACGTTATGCATTATCTCGTTCTTGCCCATTACATCGAAATATCAAATAGAAGAACTTTTGTTGTCGACAAGTACGCATCCGAGTCTGCGCAATCCGTTCACATATAAAACTCGGCAAATCAGGAGTGCTATTCAAATTAAAATATTTGTGATGTTGATCATCTGTAATTTAACAGTGACAGAATGATGGTATACCATTTTTTGATTACGGATTACATTTCAAGTATTTTCACTAACATGTATGTCCCTTTTTGCCTCTTACGTAACAAAATGACTAAAACTAATATGTTTGTTTAGAAAGAATTATGAGCATATGCGTTTAAATATTTCACTGAGTTTTCTCCTTGTAGTAAATGAAAGATCAAATATTGCTATGAACAAAATGGAAGAAAAAATAATAAACACTAATATGTGTGGTAAATTACAATATCAGCTCATTCATTTTGTCATTAATGTAGATAAATGCTTAATTTTTTGTATCAGTTTTTAAAATTGAATTAAATTGGAAAATATAACATCATTAATGGGTGTGTGTTCTTTCTTTTTGTTCCCTTGGTTTAAGAGACGTCTAACAAAAAAATTATAAATTGTGATTACTAAAACCGTGAAAATTTATTACACATTTTAGGTGAACCAGGGCCACTAGGACCACCAGGTGCCGCTGGTAACGACGGACTTCCGGGTGAAAAAGGTCAAAACGGCACTCCGGGTCAACAAGGTACATGTTGTGAGCCAAGAAAAGACAAGAATTTGTCAAAAGATCAACTTAAAAGTATCGACGATGGCATACACATGCTGGAAAACATGCTATCTAGTGGAAAATCTTCAGCTGATACAGACGGCAAAATACTTGAATCAAATTCAGGACAAAATTTAACTGAAAAAATACGCAGCAATGTTAATAATCATGAAACTCCTGATTCTCCAAATATATTACCGCAAGAGTTTTCTTATTTAAGGAATAATAGAGAAGAAACTAATCATGTTAAGATAGAAACAAAACCAACACCAACCACAACACCTTTGTATGAAGTTCAAAAAGCTGAATTCGTAGAAACTCCACAAAATACTGGTGTTGTATATTTTCCACCTTCCTATCAACATTCGCAAACTCAAAATGAAAACTACAACCAACCCCAAAACGTCCAGGTTCCAACTCAACATGATAATTTGCCCCCTCAACAAAATCCGGTAACAAACCCACATCATCAAGTAAATCCAAACCAAGTTATTCAACAACCTTCCTATCAACCCGCTCAAAGTCAATATATTCCTCTACCACCAGGACAGCAAAATTATATACCTACACCCCCTAAACCAGTTCCTACGCAATATAATCATCCGCCTCAAAACCAACAGCCAGGGCAATATATTCCACCTCCTATTCAGAGTGCTTATGTTGATCCGCAATCGTCCAATACACAACCTGCATATGACAATACGCATGCTCAATATCAACAACAGCCGCCTCTTTCCGGTGTCAATGGGTACCAAGCTCCACCATCAGTCGACCAGTACGGTCAACCATATCTATACGATCAGCAACAACAAGCGATTCCAAACTCGGCTTACAGTCCCGGGACACAATATCAACCCCCTGCACCACCAGAACCACAACCCCAAACTGCGTATCAAGATCCATATTACCAGGACCCCCGATATGCTGCGCCCCAGTACCCAACACAGCCGCCACCTCCACCAACAGCTCCCAACTACCCACATGCTTCTCTCCAACCAACAGTGCCTAATTACCCACCAGCACCACATTATTCAGCTACAACACGTGATCCCTATTACTCCGCCGGTGGTGCATATCTTCCTGCAAATGACCCGAACTATAATTATAATCAGCAGTATAGATATGCTGATCTTGGAAGATAAGTGCTTTCTTGCTTGGTGTGTGAAATTATAATTTGTTTTAGCATTACATAAAATATTTGTAAACAAGTAAAGCGTTCTCATTTTTCCCCCTGTCCATCCATACACTAAAAGATTGATAGGTGGTTTTTCTTTCGTATTTTCGTTAAAACCATATATTCAATCATAAGTTATACGATAATTGAGAGTTTTGTCACATATATTTTTTCACATTTTTCAGGGGAAGTAATTCAACTGCATTTCCGGCGGTAAACACGTTCTGCACAAGTGACTTTATTCTAATCTCCGTGATATACAAATTAATAAAGCATGCGTTATCTCATATTCAAAGTTTAACAGGTTTTATTCAGTTCAATCAGATGCAAAGGTTTTCAAATGTATTCTAAAAAGTGTGTTTGCTTCGAAATATATTGGACTTGTTTATATTGTATAAATAAACTTTTATGAAAAATAAGACGAAATACATGTGTTCAACCTTTATAACTATTATTATGATTTTAATTGTTTGCGGTCAAGATACAAACCAACAATACACTCAAGGTCAACTGCTGCATATATTTTGACAAAGCTGAACAATTTAATAGATAATTTGGAATATATAATACGCAACTTAGAAAATATGTATTTTTAAGAGTTTTAAAGTAAGATTTTCATTAGATAACTAACTGATAAAACAATGTCTTTTATTTTATTCGTTTTAAGATAAAGACGTTTATTACAATAAGCACAATCATACTGTAACAAGATTATATTGTCTAAGCAACATGATATTTATTAATGCACATACAGTTTACTATATCATGTACATAGTTTCACATGTTGTCTTTGTTGTATATTTTAACAATAACATTTGCCATTGAACTTGCAATTTTAGTATTATCTTTTATCAGTATACCAATTGCTTTGTCATCTTGTTCGAGACAAAAATGTATAGTTCATTTTCGGTGTTATTGATTTTTATAAAAAAAAAATGTGAACTTAACAGTTATATTTATGAATATAATGCAAATACTTTTGTACCAAATATCTTTTAGTGACCCATATATAAACTCATTCCTTCTGCCGTAAATTTGAAGTTTTTTTCATTGGAACATGTATAATCTTTGATATCATTAATTATTACAACATACAATTTCTGGACTTCAGTTCGGTAAACAGACTCAACCTTTTACCTTCCAAATTATTAATAAAAAAATATGAAATCAATTTAACTCTTTTAAAATCTTAAAAAACTTTCAATATTTCCTACAGTTGAAGATTCACATGTTCCGTGAAGCCCATTTGTTTCTCAATTTCAGATGATGTTACTGTCCGAAGATATAAACCGGAAATGTTCGGAGATGACATAGTGATGCAAAACGAGCTTTTTGAAAAACGACAAAAATTCAATACACAACAAGAAGAAAATGTAACACCAAAAACATACCTTGTACATATACCCTGGTATCGTACTACAACCGCGGAAACCTTTAAGCCGATTCTTAATAAGACTAAAACTGGTCAAAGTTCAATTTTGAAGAGTGTGGACATTCCTGTATCTAAGCCTTTGGCTGCATCAAACATTATACCTTCGAGACTGTCAAATGAATATACCATATCTACTGAAACTCCGTTGAAATCTGAATTATCACCCGACATCGGCAAATCTGTCTCCTCAAAACATACATATCAACGCGAGATAAAAGCGTTGTATGAACAATCATATTCGAACAAAATTAAAACAACTACGGTACAACCACATGTATCCGAATATCTAGACGGTGTATCTGCCACTACAACGGCCGAACCTCTGAAATATGCTGACACGACACAAACTACTATTCGTTTATCAAAGAACGGTCAAATTGACCATCAGGCTGTCAGTGACGTAGGATCGCCTTCAGAAGAGTATGGGAACAACTTACATATTACAGAAACTCCTCAAAAAGATATCAGTGTTACTACACATTCAACGTTGCCAACCACACCTCAATTTCAAGATGAATCTAAGACTTACCAAGATGTCAGTTTAACTACCCGTTCAATTATGCCAACCACCTATGAATTTCAAGATGAAACAACAACTTACAAAGATGGCAGTGTTGCATCACATTCAACTTTACCGACCACATCTGGGTTTCTAGGTGAAACTACAACTTACCAAGATACCAGTATTACTACCCCTTCAATGTTACCCACACCATCTGGATTCGAAATCGAAATTAAAACTAAACAAGATGTTGTCCCACTATCAAGTGTCAAATTTAAAGACACAGCAGATAAATCTATTGCTGTTAAATCTCCGTCCTCTGTTGACAATGACTGGATAAAAGTGGTGCGACATGGCTTTGATTTACAGTCAGCAATGGGAACCGCAAATATTGATAATCAACATTACGTTACCTCAACCAAGTCGCCTAACCGCAAACCAGTTGCCTCAAACCAGTCAGCTAACCGCAACCCAGTTGCCTCAAACCAGTCAGCTAACCGCAATCCAATGGCCTCAAACCAGTCACCGCATGATAAAACAGTAACGACTTATGATCCTTCTATCGAATTGAATAGAATTAATGATCGAACTAGTTATCAAAATTATTATGGTTCTTATAATGAAATGTATGCACATAATTATCCAAACGAAGTTCAATATACTTATCAAAATGAGGGTCAACATGCTTACCAAAATGAGGGACAACCGACCTATCAAAATGAGGGTCAACCAACTTACCAAAATGAGGGACAACCGACTTATCAAAATCAAGGTCAACCGACTTATCAAAATCAGGGTCAACATGCTTATCAAAATCAGGGTCAACATGCTTATCAAAATCAGGGCCAACCTGCTTATCAAAATCAGGGTCAACATGCTTATCAAAATGAGGGACAATATGCTTATCAAAATGATAGGCAATATAATAATCAAAATGAGGGACAACAGAACTATCAAAATCAGCGCCAAAATAATTATCATGATGGTCCTTATAATTATGACGCATATACTGAATTGAACGGTAATAATGAAAGTAATGGGGGCCAAGATAATAAAGTGATGTATGGTTACACAGATAAAACCTACAATGAAATATCCACGGAACCTTCGATTGATCTTACTACCTTAAAGGAGCCTGCATATAAGTTTAAATGGAGACCTGGTGTTCCATATTCATTTCAGTCGGACACTATTGCAAGTAATCAAGAAAAAAATGATCCAGTATTCAGCGAACGAGTATCCATCGCCAAAATACCAACAAAACAAATAACCGAAATAAATGAAATTACTTTACACAGATTGCCAAAAGATTTAATTCAGGACAACGGACAAGATAACGGTTTCAAAGAACAAACTCAGCCAAATATACAGTATGAACAATTACCAAAAGATTTGATTCAGGACAACGTACAAGATAACGGTTTCAAAGACCAAACTCAGCCAAATGTACATTATGAACAATTACCAAAACCTTCAAATACTATGTCAACGTTAACTAATTACAAACAAGACATCTCCTTGAAACTACCGGATATTAAGGATATGTCCGTCAAAGAAAACAATAATAATAAGCGCGAGGAGGCAATAAAACTTGTTGATAAAAGAATTATTCAGCTGAAGAAAATTGCAGCGATAAAATTAATACGACAGAAATTGTTACTTTCAAAATTACAGAAATTAAAACATAACCCGTTAGCCCTTAAGAAAGCAATTTCAATAATTAAGTCAAATCGAGATGTAAAACAAATTATTTAATAAATTGTGTAATGTTGTTATTTTATCTATTTTTATGCAAATTCTAAGGAAAAATAAAATTGTAACTTCTTCTGCGCATGTCTTATATTTTTGAGGATGGTCCATTACCTTGTCAACTCAAAACATTTATCTTTATTTCAGCTCCAACATAAGGTACATGTACTCGATATAAAGAAAAAGAACACTTATTTGAAAATACCCATACCAAACAAAAAGAAAAGTACAATAAATATAACAGACAGCAGAAAAAAAATAAAACAGGAAAAAAAATAGAAAAACGCAATCAAATAAAATGACAAATAAAAAAATACAAACAAAGAAATAAAACCCTAATTTGATTTCACAATGGTAGATATATCGAATATCTAGTATGTTACTAACAAATTTACGGACTTGTGCTATGCAAACATAATCTTAACATATCTCTTAATGTGGCTTTGGCTTCTGATAATAGCCATAAGGTAGCGAGTGACATGTTTTAATGAACTGTATTACTGATATTTGATGTTGAAATCATTATGAAACTATCTGCTCTATACTTGCAGGTCAAAACGGGCCCCCGGGCCCAGCTGGTCCACCTGGTACGTAATTTAAATAAATATATCTTTCAGGGGTAGACATGGGATTTGGAAGAAAAATCTTAAAAAGCTATAATTACACGTCATGTCGGCATTTATCATGTATCAGTAATTGAAACATTGATTTAGCAGGCATTTATGTCATTCACATTTGGTAAAACTAATGATGAAGGAGCATACTTTTTTGTGTCGAGCGTCCATGATGAGTCTTTTTAGAAGAAACGTGCGTCTGATGCAAATATTAAATTTAAATTCTAGTATCTATGATGAGGTTTTTTTTTTGGAAATTTGACTCCATCATCCATTACATAAAAGAACAAATGTTTTCAAAATTGAAAAAAAAATCAAAATATGGAAAGTTAAAAAAAACATACCTGATATTAATTCATGTGATAAAGGATTTATGAAGGTTTTAATGTTTTTTTCTATAATGGTCACTTGATACTTATTCCTTTGTCCCTTTTATACATGCTCTTAAAAAAGGATACCAGAGCTTCTTCAGATCAGAAGGTTTATCATTATCGTGCTAATCTTCTTTTCTCGTGAATGATGATGTTTATAAGCAACAAATAAAACATTCAGAAGAACAAATATATCATGAAGTGTTAGAAGGTTTAGTTAAAAGTGAAAACTTTCTTACCGACCATAACATAATTATTCATAGATAAGATCATCAAGTGCATCAAAAATATCTTAACATTTTTAATTTCTGTTTTAAGGAGCTGGAAAATCTGGACCTCAAGATATATTCCAAGGTAAATTTAACTTTTGATTATTTAACGACTGGTGCCGCATGTGTAGCAAAACCAGCTTACACTTCCGGAGCAACTGAAATTATCCCTAGTTTTGGAGGGGTTTGTGTTTAGTCTTTAGTTCTCTACGTTATGTCTTGTGTACTATTGTATCTTTGTCATTTTTTTTAGCCTTGGCAAGGTTTTTTTTTCGTTTTTTTTTTAATTTGACTGTCCCTTTTGTATCGTTCGCCCCTTTTTGAAGCTATCAAAACAAACTATTGTCTATCAAAAAGTATTTTCTGTTTGATACATCCAATACATATTCAGGTGCCGAACTTTTCATAAAGAAATCAGGTTTACTTAACATTACAATAACACTATCACAAGTGAACAATGAGCACCAAAATAATTGAAAAAAGTCAGTCGAAGTTGAATAGGCATTACCCTCATAAGCCATTTTTTCCCCAATTTTGCTTGCGTTTGCCTATATTTTTGAAATAAACATTCAATGGATAGAAAATGAAAATTTGATCGATCACAAAGGATCTATAAACAACATTAACATGTTCAAATTTGTCTGTTGAAAAAATATAGGAGCTCTTACCCTTTAAGGAAAACACTGTGCATAGCAAACAATATCTGCAAGACAAGATATCTACAGTTTAGTGAAAGAAAAAAAAAAGGAGACATTGTCCGTAAATTTCTTACTTGAATCATAGTGAATCATAGTTTTTGAACTTTTACTAATTGTTTGACGAGTTTTGGGCACACAATATAGTTGTAACTGATAGATGTCTCAGTAGCAATCAGACTTATTTTTTAAATAGAGAGAAACTGTAAACAGACAAAAAGGTTCAGCAGTACCAAATCAAATTTCATTTTTTAAATTGGTTAAATTTAAGCCAAAAATGTAAAAAAAATGGTTGTTGTATCAGAAGCATATAGAGAAGAGTGAGTTAAATAAATCCCATATAGCTTTAGTTTTAGCGCATCAACATTAAAATAGTGTGTTATGCAAAAACATAAGATGTACTTCTAGCATATTAAGCGAAGAGGTAAGCGCTTTGCACAACGAGCATGCAGATACTATTGACTTTCATAATTGCCTCATCTATGCAAGTTTAAACCCAATTTGCTTACTATTTCACAATTGTGTATGCATGTTTCATAGTTACCATTCTTTGATTTGTAGGGGCACCGGGACCACCAGGAGCATCAGGTAATTGTTTACATTTATCATGAATACATGTTAATATATCTATTGTACACACAATTCTGAAAATAACGTATTGGAAACATAGGCTTATAAGCTGTTTAACAATAAGAACACCAAACGCACGTATCGACTTCAAAGGACTTTTTAGTGACTTATACGACTTCACAGCTATGCATGACATTTTTATTTTTTGAGCACAAATATCGTTGTTTTTTTTTTAACACAAATGGTTTTTTTTTGAACGAGCAAGTTCTATTTTCTAGAAGTATGAAATATAATAAATAGTTCATTGGCACCCTTGCATTATAATTGCTTAACAATTACTAGTATTTGAGTTGACATTTTGCATTATAAATTATTTTCATTTGAAACAAAAGATTAGTGTATTCAAAACAGACATTTTATGAACTATATAGATAACTTCTTATTCTCTTTATGTGTTAAAAGCTATATTAGTTAAATCTATTTGCAGGTTCACCAGGTCCAAAAGGTAGGATTATTTTGACTGTAGATATAAAAGTATTTACAAATATATATACTAGCGATGAAAAAAGATTACAAAAAAACTACTGTTGATTCCTTGAAGTTACATACAATAGGTTTCGATCTTTGGACACATAATAGCAATCCAGTTACTAGTAATCAATGATCACAAGTACAACGCAGGCAATATTATATATATATAGTTATTATTGTGTTTTTAACGCACTTTTGGTGAGACTGTCATACAAATGAGAGGTTACGCTAGCTTTTAAACCAAGTTTGATTCACCATTTTCTACAAAAGAAAATGTCTGTACCGAGTCGGACATATGACAGTTGTTTTCCATTAGTTTGGGCATTTATATTTACCATTTGAGAGGAACTTTCTGTTTTGAAGTTTCCTCGGAGTTCAGAACTTTTATGATTGTTCTTTTTTTCTAGATTTACCCTCATCAGTAACGCAAACATGCAAAGAGTTAGAGCCCAGGATGTAAACACGTTTGAATTCCAAATGGACTAAAGGCTACACAAAGCCCAAACCATTTCTACCATGAAATTACAATAACTTCTATTTGATATTGCTTCGGCTAGTTTGTGTTTGTCTGTATAGATCAGGATGATCTGTCTTTCTGTGTTTGTGAACTTCAAAACACCGACATGGCCAATCAATCAATATTAATTGATGGTTACTTAATTTCACATGAATATGTGATCACCCTGTATATACATACTATACCATGTTAACAACCTATAAATAATTCTGTCGATCAAGAGGTTTAACAAAAACACGATTTAATTTGTTAATATTGACACTTGGCTAATTTACATTTCAGGTGACAAGGGAGATATGGGCTTACGAGGTACGTATAAAAAATTATAGATAACAAGTATTTATATGCGAAAGCATTTGTTCTAAAAACATTAATGGTTTTAACAATTCTAATAATTTGTCAAATTTTGATTTCGTTTTTTGTCTTCCAAAATGCAATACAGCAGTTACTTAAAATATCATCACTTTGTTATACGAACAACACTCAAGTCTCTTCTTGCATAAGCAAAGTCTGCAAAGAAGAAAATGAAGCACTTGTTGTTAAGTGGTTGTCGTTTGTTGGTGTATGTTTAATGTGTTTATCGTTTCTCGTTTTTCATATAAATAAGACTGTTAGGTTTTCCTCTTTGATTGCTTTATACTAGTCATTTAGGGGGCAATTTATAGTTTGCTGTTCAATGAGAGCTGAAGCTCTTTGTTAAGGCCGTACTTCGACCTATAACTGGTAACTTATGCATTGTGACTCGGACGGAAAAAAGTCTTCATACCACATTTAATTATTCATATGGAAATGCAAATAAATATCAGTATAAAAAAACCCAGATCTACAAATGAATTTCATTTAATGTTGGTAAACATAAAAAAAAAAATATATTTATCTATCAATTGTCCTTATAACTTTCGGTTTTAGACGAAATTTTCTAAGTTTCCAATTTCTTTTGTTTTATTTTAGGACCTCAAGGTTATGGAGGGAAGCCAGGACAGATGGGTAAAATATTTTTTTTAACTGTTTCTCTTAAAAGTCAACTGAAATAAAAAAAAAAAAAGAAAAAAAAAGAAGAAGATGTGGTATGATTGCCAATGAGACAACTCTCCACGAAAGACCAAAATGACACAGACATTAATAACTATTGGTCACCGTACGGCCTTCAACAATGAGCAAAGCCCATACCGCATAGTCAGCTATAAAAGGCCCCGATAGGACAATGTAAAACAATGCAAGCGAGAAAACTAACGGCTTTATTTATGTAAAAAAAAAACGAAAGAAAAAAACAAATATGTTACACATAAACAAACGACAACCACTGAATTACAGGCTCCTGAAGCTGTATTTAAAACTCAATTTGATATAAGTGTATCATCGGTTTGTTAGCTTAAGGTTTTTCCAATTTGTTTAGCAAAATAGATAAGTAACATCTAATTGAATCTCTTGAGTGAAAGCCACACAAATGTTAAATGTTTTACTGGGTGTGATTTATTAGTGATTTTGATAATGTGTTCTGAATATTAAAGTGCCAAGCAAAAATTAACATGTACTTCAAACTGAACATTAACAAACGCAATGTTTGATTATTCTTAAATAGGTCCCAAAGGTGCCTATGGTATGAGAGGACCAGGAGGACGAATGGGACCAATAGGACCTCCAGGTTAGTTACCATAAACAATATACAAATATTTTGGGCTTGAAATAATCTCGTTTGTTATATATTTTGACTGTTAGATAACTTATTAATGATATCAGGTGTATAATTGAGAAGACTAGACGTTTCGTCTTAAACGAGTCATCACTTACGCTTGAATGAAATAAGTCAAAATATTGTACAAAATTGAAAAATACATTGAGAATAGCTACGAAACTAAGTGTGTAGGATAGAAAATCATTTATATTTGAAACAGTTCAATCTTTTCTCCAAAAATAAATTATAAGTATTATCATGACACCACAGAAGTGATAACTACATGATAATACATTCAAGGGCTTTAATAAAGTTTAAATGATGCTTAAAAGTATAGTCTTACCATTTTTACAGTATATGAATCATACATCTACGTTTACTTGTTAGTAATATAGTTAAAGTATACTGAACAAATAATTTCTTTCATTTTAGGAAGAATAGGTTCACCAGGTAAGAATTTTTTTGTTTTCTTGAAAATTCAAAAAAAACACCTGTACTTATCTTAGTAAATCAACAAGAAACATGTACATGGTCATCATGACAATACAACACCACATTTTGAAACATGTATTGAATCAATTAATATAAAAAAGAAACTTGAACAAAATAAACTTAACAACAATGTTGACCGTCTGGTTTGAAGTTAGTAACAACATATCTCTTTCAAAGTAAATATTTTATAAGATGTACATTTTTTCTTAACATTATAAAGTATACCCTTTTCAAACCCAAAGAAAGTAAACACTTAACTCAGAAGCAAACCCAGCAAAGACTTACGAATACATTTCTAACTATACAAGCTCTTTGACTGCATACTTGTTACGATGTTTTAAATTTTAAACCAGTGACAATTTAACTCGTACTTGTTACCAATATCACGAAGATGTTGGTCCGGACTTGCCATATTCAAGGATCCGTTTATTACTAATAAATGTGTGACAAAATGAAACATAGAGAGTAGAAGAAATATTCCTTGTTGAGGCATCCGGTCCTAAATATATTGTTCGTGTCATTGTATTATATTTATGCCATATTTGCCTCAATCGGCAAACCTCGGATGATTCCGCTTTTTTCATTCTACATGCACCTTTTAAGTAGTCAAATTCTCCTTTCACAAAACATACATCTTTTACACATAGTCAAAGACAGTATGAGCGTTACCTGTAAATTTTATAACATTTTGCTTCATATTTCACAGAATCCACTCATTCAACGAGTGAAGTGTGGATTCATTTATTTTCATGGGTACCAATTTTCGTGGACTGAGATGAACTTGTTTTTTCGTTGATATTTGATAACATAGTTTTGCTTAAGTCTGCATACAACCCTATAAAACGTTTGTATATTGCTGAATGTTTAAAATCGGGGTTCATCTGTACCCACGAAATCCACGATCATTTTTATCTAACGAATAATAATGAATCCACAGTGTTATAATATTTTAAGTAATGTCGGGACAACCTAATTATCTGTGGTCTTTTAGTTTATTCTGTTAGTTTTGCTGATCTGATTCTTACTTCCGGCAGGTGCTTGCTGTGGAGTGGGAATGGAAAGCAACTCACTACAGAATCAACAAACAGTCCATCAGAATATGGTCCAAATGGCTCCTCAAGACAACTACAACCAGATGCCACAACAACCACCGACATCTAAACCTTCGTCCATTTTGACAAACTTTAATTCATTGGCAAAAGTTTACTTTGACAACAATGGCGGCCAATCGGCCCCGAAAGACAATCATACAGAACTTACCTCCGCATATAGACCATATCTGCCTCCTGTGACAATTCCACCTTTTACTGCATACCATAATACGAAACCGCCTGAACAGATAAACTCGAATTATGTTCGCTCCCCATCTATTACAAATTTTGCAGGGCATAATTCTGAAATAAAAAAGAAAAAGTACCAATATGCAAATCTATATCGTAAATCAGAACCTCACAAACCTGATTTACGTAGACCATATACCCCACTAAACTCTCAGGTTAAGTACTGGAGTTCTTTGGTTCCCTATCGTACAATGCCAAAATACGCCAATCGCCGAAATCAAATGACCTGGGGTCCGTATAGGTTAGCTCCTAATACAACTGTAGTTGTGAATATAACAACTACAACCCCCTCTCCAGCTGGCGAAGAAGCGGAAGTTGAAGCCTAAGTGGTGTCTAGTGCTTAATTTAGTCTTTACTTGAAGCGTACAATTTATAAAAATGTAAAAAAGCAGCTTATATTTGTTCTTCGATTCATAACCATTAGCTAAGCTCTTTTGCCAGGCTAAGGAAACACCAGTTTATGTCTAGTGTTGGCAGGTCTCGCTGTGGACTCGCATCTACAGTTGGACTTCGAAGTGGCTCTATTAAGAAACAAATTGGTTTAAAGTTTAATGGTTTTGCATCGATTTTTCTAATAGTTGGTATTTGCGGTTAGGGCTTTACTGCTTTGTAAATGAAAATATTATTAAATCATAGGGTACATGTATAAAGAGCGTTTATCGATTGTAACCAATGTATCAAGGTTACTATATGATATTTTTAATGTGAAGAAAGTTATTAATAACTGTGGATTCATTATTGTTCATTGGATATACATTTTCGGGGATATCGTGGGTACAGGTGAACAACGAATGTAAATTTTCAACAAATAATAAATCTTCTATACGGTTTGTATGCAGTCTTTTCCAAAACCACGAAATCAAATATCCTCGAAAATGTATGTTTTCCTCGATTTCCTATAGTTATATAGGGTGCTTTCACGTACTTCATTACTAAGAACAGAGTCTTTTTCTGTTTGATAATATACAAATGTACCTTTAATGCATTTATCTTTTGTTTTTCTTTAGCCAGCCTTTTTTATTTGTATTTTGATAATAACGTCTTAATCAAGCCCTGCTTACCATTTTATTCAATTAACTGCAATCAAAGACACTTCCTCAAGAACTCATTCTTAGTAAATGTCAAGCATTAAAAGTATACAATTTAGAAATTTCATTCTTTGTACCTGATATGATATAAAGGTTATTAACGTCAATGACAGCAATCTGAGGAGTAGAATTCACATGTTTTCGCCTGTCCCAAGTCAGTCTGGTAATCTTTTTAATTGGTTCATTCATCTGTATGGAGTTAATAATATAAGTGTGACGACCATTTTTTGCTGAACTAGCAATCAAAATTGGTAAGAGGCCCAATTTTATCGCTTTATTGAAGACCCATTTGTGGCCTAAACTATTTTCTGATCTGTTGGGTTGTGAAACATTTCTTATTTCCATTCTCAACTTTATACACACCAATGGATAGGTGTAAACGCACGATGTCAAATTCATAATTGCTAAGAACAGTAGTGAATAATTTACAACAGGCAAATGAACGTGCTCAAGGATGGATCTTCAACACAAAGGTTTAGAACGTTTTATTGTGTTGAAGATGATTTTTTTATTGAATTTGTTTCGTCTTAAAAAGATTCTCTAATTATGTCAATCAAACATAGTTTCGCCATTATTTCACTCGATTTCCATTTAAAATACAACAGTTATTCTTGACTACAGTGAACATCAATCTTTCAAACTGTGTAAGTAAAAAAGTTAAACATATTTTATAGAGAATAATACATCATAACATACATACGTCATATTTTATTTTAATGAAGATCAATTGGTTTGTTGATTGATTGAATGGTTGATGTTTAATACCACTTTTTGAACTATTGTGCTCTTTTATGATAGTCAGATTTTATTGCGTGAATAAAGAGACCCAACGATTTTCGATAAAAAAAAAAATGACAAACTAAGCATTAATTTTATTCTGGTACATTAAGATTGGAATCGAAGGCACCGCACTTACTACGTGGGGAATCTAAGTCATAATATCGGCGTTGACAGGCTATCGGTACAATGGTGTGAAGCCTATTACCATTCGACTACCGGGAGACACATGTGTAATTTATTCGTATTTTTGTAATTACAAATTAGTTCAATTTTTGAAATTTCGTAAGATATTAAAATAGTACTGACACTTATCAGAAAAAAATGAAATCTTTAACCGCTATAAATAAGTTGTATTTTCATATTTTGTCGTTCCATAGTTAACTCGGAAACACATAACTTCAATGATATCACTATGTAGAAATCAATAATCAAAATTATATAAATATTCATAATTAACATTTTTTTTAAATTAACAATGTGAGAACGGAAAAATTTACAAAACATGAAAGCAACACTAACTGCGTTAGTCCGAACATAACAGTTCCAAAGTTGAAAATTAAACTTTTTGACAATTAACTTTTGTGTTAATGAATGTGCTTTTATTTTATTCTTATACATATTACAGGGCCTCCAGGTCGCCAAGGACTTGATGGAGATCTTGGTAAGACAATAATTACTTTCTGGCAAACAAATCTTTTCTGTTTACTTAACATTTTACATGTAGTGTTCGTGTAAATCAATTCAACTCGCAAACTACTTATTTTACGTATCTATCTGATGAGTTAAGCATTTTTTAACTGATTTTTATAGTGACTGTTCTTATGTTGTTCTGTTATGCAACTGTCCCAGGTTAGAGTGAGGGGTTGGATCCCGCTAACATGATTAAACATACCACATTCGGTATGAATATACCTGTTTCTAGTCAGGAGTCTGTAATTCAGTGGTTGTAGTTAAATTGTTGTTGTATTACATATTTGTGTTTCGTTCATTTTTTTTTACATAAATGAGGCCGTTATACTAGTTTTGTCGTTTGAATTGTTTTACATTGTCATTTCGGGGTCTTTTATATCTGACTCTGCGGTATGGGCGTTGTTCATTGTTGAAGACCGTACAGTGTCCTATAGTTGTTAACTTCTGTGACATTTTGTCTCTTGCGGAGAGTTGTCTCATTGGCAAACAAACCACGTCTGCTTTATCATAACACATTGTAAGTCCGGCTCAGCGTGTACTCTTGTACAAACGTAGAGTTCATTTACATATCGCAATCACATACTCATGTAAAAATTGTTTAATTTAATTACACTAGTAGCACGATTTCTGTCTGAAACGGTCATTTTGGTCTGATCACATCTTGATTGACTGGATTTACCGCTAGAGGAAATCGTCGAGACTTTTTAGACCGTTTAAGACTCCGTTACGATCGATAGTCACATCAGGTAAATCAGTCCGTTAAGGCATGTCAAGATTATCAAGACTGAATCTCCTAGCGAGCTGTTAAGATCCGTTACGACAGTGTCAGACCGAAACAGACCATGGATACAAAATTACGTTAAGATGTTGTCAGACCGTGTTTAGTCGTGTTCATATTTTATTAATTTGGACAGAAAACGGGTAAAACTTTTCCAATGTTTATCAGGGGTTGCTCCCCTTTTAAGAATAAAATTAAAATTAAAAAGAAGACGGTTTATGTTAACTGAAAGTCTGCCATGTTTTAATTAAATAAAGAAAATAATCAATTCTAATTCATACCTCTTCCTATTTAATTATTTAACATTTTCTATATTAAAAAAAAACATAAGTGGTTCAAAGTCATACTGCTGCGCAAACCGTGGTGAGTTGAGTTTAAAATCAACAGATTGCCGAAATTATATTTAATAATTATTCATTGAATATACACATAAAAAACTTTATATTTAATGGTTTACAAGTGATTGTAAATAAATATTTATGCAATTACAGACTGGTACCGTGGGGGAAAATGTGTCAACTTGACGTTACAGATAATTTGTATACCCTTAAAAATTACGGATGTCGGGATTAACACTTGAAAACGTAATCTAAATATGTTTATCTAAATATGTTTAATTTATTAAATTGTTGATGTTACTTTTCTTTAATATTGTAAATAATATGCATTATCATTTAACTTTTTATGTTTTCTATATAAATTTCATTTAAGTTATTGTAAACTTAAGACAGGGAAAAACTATAACAGTACTATGTATGTCTTTTGTCGTTTTCTGTTTATTGTCATAGCATTGTCCGTTCATTTTTGTCAGACTTGTGCGTTTGATTTCCATATTTTTTTTATTGTGTCTATAATCCAAAAACCATTTATAACTTTCTTACATACCAGATTTAGAGGCGTTCGTTAAAAAATAAAGGTTGAATATTATTGCAAAAGTCTGTGAATTATTGAAAATATGACGTTCCGAAAACACAAGTCGCTATATTAAATGCTTGTAAATCTCCATTACATGTGGTGCGCTTTTATTCAAATACCTTTCTGTTACATACAAAAAGTGTAAAAACAGTTATTGAAATCCAGCTGAAAAAAAGGGAAAACGAATAGTGTCTATCTAACTTATTTTTCAAATATATCGAATACACAAATAAATCTCTAACCATCAGCGCTTGCAATTTGTTTTTACTGACAGGTGTCTGCTGGCATTCGATTGGATATCAGTGTTATGTAGGCGTAACAATTCATCACACTTATCCAATCAGCTGTCTTGTGTGCGATCTCATAAGGTCCACACAGTTTTGTTTTTTATACATGTAATGGTAGCGATAAAAAATATTCGTGCAGAATATACATATACTATGAAACAAACAATATCCTGTCCAAAAATGACTTACGTGACACCATATTATACCAAATAACTATTTAAAAACTGAGACAGCATACATACATGTATAAACTATTATCATTCATAACAATTACTATTTAAAAGTGAAATATTTTACTATTAGTATCATGGTCCTAGCAATTTAAAAAAAAATATCATAAAAGGACGTTGTTGCAATGGTGTGACAGGGACTTTACGGTGCGTCTAAAAACAACCTTGGCCGCCGTGGTGCACTAAGGTCTCGAAACTGCACTAAGACCATGATGGAACACTATAGCGAACTTTCTATACTTATGAAATGTCCATGTGTGGAAAAGAGATCTTACTATACACTGTACGGACATTTAGACTTATTCACTAGCTGTGATATACAGCAAAAGATTTAGCAAGGATAGCAAGGATACAAAAATTACGATTTTAATAATGCTAGAAATTAAAAGGAAAGTGTACGGAATTCGCAGAAAAAAAACGTATTTTAGAATCACGAAATAATTGAAATCGAATTTAGATTAGATTTGTGATCGTTGGAATTTATTAAGACTGTTTAAAATATCGATCTCTTTATAATTATCTTGTTTAGATCGAAATTAATGAGGTTCATAATATCATATATATATATAAGTATATATATGTATTGAATTGGTCTATACTCATGCAAATAACCCTTTCAATGAAAATACTTATAAACTGATTTTAGAGTAATCAAACGGAACACATACTACAGGAGTACGGTCTTCTCTTTTTTCATTTATAACCCACAAAAGTTGCTCAACCTTTCATTCTGACAGCGTGAGAGACCAGAACCAAGGTAACACACTAATATAAGTTTTCACAAACCGGTAATTTCTTCGCCCAGGGATATGAATTTGACATTTAAAGTCCCTCAACAGCTTTACATACCCGGCCGTGTCACTTCCGCGTATATTGTAGATGGAACGGATAATATACACAATGAATTTCATACACCAGAAATACTAAAACAGGGGAATTTTACCTTTTTGGAGGACTCCGAAGAGGTGGTGCATTGCGTGTGCGCTAATTTTGAACAAAAATCCAAATTTTTAATTGGGGTACGTCTAAACACCGGTAATGACCTCCTTAGTGCACTCAGGACATACAATGTGCACTCAGGATCCTTCATATTCATCCTATTTGCACACGGGACGGGATGGGTGAATGTATTCATTACACGCTGCTTATTTAAGAGTATAATAGATTTTTTTTTATATAAGATGACCGATAGTGCTGTCTCAATTCAGAGATAGAACATTAAAAAACATGATTAAGTATGTATATAGTACAGAATAGTATAGAACGTGAAAGCGATTCGTTTGATATAAAATTTGCAGCAATTATCCAGTATAAAATGTCTGTCTATCTATAGCTACATCCAACGCTTTACATGTCATGATATAATGATATTCGTCAACTCTCAATCATTTTTTACAGCCTTTTTTTTATCATAATATAACTTCTATAATAACTTTATGGAATTATACTGAATATAAAAGGGAATTTAACGTATGAATTTTTCAAATTGTTGAAGGCCGTACGTGACTATAGATGTTAATTTCTGTTTCAGTAAAGTTAATCTCTTTTCGTGCTTTTAGAGAGTTGTCTCTTTGGCAATCGTACCACATCTCGATCTTTTTTTTTTTTTTTTATATATTTAAAGTTAGACTTCAACCCCCCCCCCCCCCATTTTTCATGAAACTCCTCATAGATTTATAATAGATAGCTTACATATAACATGTTTCGATAGCTAATATAGATCTTATGTTAGTTTAAAAACTTTACGAATGCTCAGATTAAACGTGTTGCCGCATGATTCGAAGTGATCAGACTATCGCTAGGCCATTTCAACTCAAAATATATAAAAATATCGATAACTGTTATCTTGTTATCATTTCAATGAATATCAAGTAATATTTGTCGATGAACGGTTGTTGAGTTAATGCACTGTATTGTGATTTTTTTTCACAATTGAATTTATAGAACCTTTTGTTAAGATTCATTGTCCTATGTATCAAATTAAAATAGCTTTCTATTATCAGTTCTTTGGCGTTGCAACACCACTGCATGGTCATCCAATGAAAAAAGGAAAGTTATAGTATTTATTTTATTAATAATATAATCTTTTATTCGTAAGCAATACAACTTACAGAAAATAATTATTACAAATATTCAATTACATCAGTGAAATATATTTATATTAGTCAAATAATCATATAAGTAAGTATACCCATTTATATAACAGTACAGCACAGTATAATCAAATATAATACATTTTCAAATGAATTTAATTTTGTGCCTTCACAGTCAAAAATAAAAATTTCCCTTTAATTGTTAAGTTGCTTTACATAATGAACAGATACTGGTGAGCACCCAGCCACTTTAAAAGGGGGTCACAACCGAGCATCAAATAAAGGGACGAACTATATGTCCCTATTCAAATGCATTGATCGTCTAAAAAGTCTAAGATTCGACGGTTTTCTTCAACAATATGGTTTGATAAATTTCTTTCGAAAACTCATTATACTTTTCACATACTAAAATAAAATGATATTCATCTCCAAATACTTGTTTATCACACATATTACAAAATTTTTGATACTCTTTCAATATTATAAAATCGGCAAGTTTCTATATTCAAACGGTGAGCAGAAGTATGCGGTATTTTCAAATAAATGATTCTATAAATATAATTTTAATACAGCATGATCTAAATAAAATTGTTGGGGTCAAATACATCTATGCAACAAACATTTAGGCGAGTCTTCAAAAAATTAGTTCATTTCACTATTTAAGCTACCGTTTAATCTATCTTTGAATTCAATTAATAACAAATTCACATTTTTTACACCCTGATGTAACCGTACTTTTAAAGCGTAGTCATCCGTATCAATAAATTGTTTAATATCAAAATTGAAGTGCATGAGTTTTATTAACGTCTGGGATGAGTGTGAGAAATCTCTGTTGATGGGAATATACAAAATTTAGCTGAATTTGTATTATTCAAATTAATGAAAAGGCAAGCTAGTGTGTGTTTAAAATGATATTGTTGGAATGGATTTATAACATGAAAAATGTGTGTAACCGATTTAACGTTGACTTGGACTGCGAATTTGAAAATAATATATTTGTGAAATCACATTCTACAAGATGACATATTTTGTAAGTACTTTAACCTTTGATTCTAATAATTCTAATACTAGTAGCTTTGACATGCATTGTATAGCTGACTATGCGGTATGGGCTTTGCTCAATGTTGACGGCCGTACGGTGACATATAGTTGTAAATGTCTGTGTCATTTTGGTCTCTTGTGGACAGTTGTCTCATTCGCAATCATACCACATCTTCTCTTTTATATTTATATAGCTATTACTTAAAACTGTCATGTGTACATGTTCCAGGCTCGTGCCGCTGAAAGAGGTGTCCTTTCAAGTTTGAAAATATGTTAATAGGTCGGAAAAACTATCAGAAATATATATGATAAAAAAATCAGTAAAGTTCCCAATACTCTTTTTGTGAACTTTCTTGCTATTCCCGAGTGTGTTTTAATCGAAGAATTTTCTCTCTAATGACACTATGGTTATGTTAACCAGGATTGCAATTTAATATTTACGGAAGACTTGCGTTTCGTCTTAAAAAAAAAAAGGCTCATTAGACTAGTGCGCTCGAATCAAAAAATTAAAAAAAAGGCAAAATAAAGTACGAAGTTGAAGAGAATTAAGGACCAACATACCTAAAAGTTTTCCCAATTTCATCCTCCGTAAGGTTATCTATTCCTGAGATAAAAAGCCTTAGTGTTTCAAAAATACAAAAGTTTGTTAACTATAAATTTATAATTATGAACATATCAATGATAACTCTTCCATCCTTCAATTGCAAACCACATAAAACCTAAACAATTCAAGTGCACTTATAACTTAAATGATGAAATGATGTAAAGCAAGACTTTAGTTAGCTTGCTTGCTTTGGTTTTTTTTTTATTGTACAATCATTATGATAACACCAAATTTAATTCAAATATAATAATTATATAAATACAGGTTAAACTATGCCGATACATATTGTTAAAAGATGACAATCTTATTAACAAAATTTGTATAAACAATTATACAAACAAAGCAAGCAAGTAAACCAAAGTTTTGCTTTACATGCATTAGGAAACTAGCTGTAAAGCCTTAATTTAGCCGACTTGCTCAAACAATAGATAAAGTAAGAGACGGATTTGATAAAATTTAACATATGGAGGAAAGTTTGGGTTTAAAACACTCTAAATAAATTCAATAGAAATTTCATTTATTTCAAATGTATTCCATTTAATTTCTTATAAATCGTATAGGGATCTTTATCCTTGTTTTTTTATCCATTTCCATATCCTTGTATTTTTTTTATCCATTTCCATGACACTTCACCACTAATTACGTACATCGTGATATATATTGAATCGTTGGTTTTCCCGTTTAAAAGGTTTTACACTGGTGCCCTTTATAACTTGCTGTTCGGTGTCAGCCAAGACACCATGTTGAAGACCGTATTTTGACTTATTTTTATTATATACTATTATAAATTGTGACTCGGATGGAGAGTTGTCTCATTGTCACATACGACATCTTATCTATCTATGGCTCAAACCGAAACGAAACGGGACAAAAAGGGATAAAAACACACTTTTTTGATAAATTTATAATGGGCTTAATATGAGTCAGAAAAGAGTAGAATAGTGAGTCGCGTTGGGGTATAAGCGTGACGCTGAATTGCCGATTGTTTTTGTAAGCGTGACACGTGAAAGTTAAATGATTGTGTCGTGAAAACGAGAAATAAAGTATAGCAGGACACGGAAAATTCAGAACTGCATAGTATAAGCGGGATACGGGAATCTGACAAAGCAGTAAGCGGGATCAGGTATCAGACCCCCCCCCCCCCCCAAATGATACCCCAGAATAAGACATTTATTTATCTTCATCATATTGTTACAGTCAAGCCTTCAATAACAAATGTATCCCATGCATGCATTTTCATATTTTTGGTCCCTTTTTCAAGTTTGTGGTCTTCAAATTTATAGACAAAAGTCCTTATGGATATTTGGGGTTCTCTGACATGCTGAATCTAACCGTGTATCCAGTTTAGGGATCTTTTGCCAAGTTACCGAAATAGCCCACATAGAGGTCCAAAGGGTCTAAGATCATCAAACATGAATTGTAGCATGCATGTCGTGTACAATTACCCAAATGTGCATTGTTTGACCTCTGTGGTACTGAGTATCCACTCGCGGATTTAGAAATTTTCATAAGTAGGGCCCAATAACTGCCTAAGAGGGGGCCCGCTCCAGTGATTCTATAAAAGTAACCAAATGTTTTCCCAAAAAGGGGGCAACCCCCTGCCCCCCTAAATCCCCCCGTCGAAATTTACGAACATATATGCTTTTCAAGTGTGAAAACCATCAACAAAATTTATACATAATCGGGAATGTCTTTAACAGAATAGTCTCACACCGTAACTATATCGGGCCCAACTATATATAATACTTTAGCTATTTGACCAACAATGTATAAAAAAAACAGAACGAATTTAATGTCATCTTTCCCTATTGTTTAATGTTATAAGTCTGTTTCAACTGGCAAGAATACCCATAAAGCGGACAAGCAGTTTGTTCTTTAAATTGCTGTCATTGAATATCAAGAAAGAAAATAAATCCCGAAATTGATTTGAAACTTTGATACTCTATAGTTTTCCTGGAAAATATTCACATCCCTTAGGGATTATTAGTGTACGTCCAGTTGCGTACATATAACATGTATGTCGGAACAATTGTGATGATGACGAATTTCTTCCTTTATTCGAGAACAATCTAATTGATATATAAATGTCCATAAATGAGCCAAAGAAAGTTTTATATCGACCTGTATTTAAATCTCTTCTTCTTCTTTTGGTATACAATAGTCTTTCGACATTTGATGATTACATACTGTTGGCATACGTGGACTAGTCTACTACAGGTAACAAAACTTTCACCCCAATTCACACAAAATGTATGTTTCTTTCTTATGTACAATGTATACATGTATATATTTGAATTTGCGCTATAGTTCCGTAACTTTTTATCCTGGCGTATATACGAATGGTCGACAAGTGCGTACATTTTTTTTAATCAAAATTTCTGGTATAGTCTGATCTGTCCTTCACCATTGACAAAAAATATGTATATAGATTTTTATTTCATCAAATCTGTTGTTTATTTTTAGGTATTATCTATATTTTTATAAATAATTTTCTTTACATCAGAAATGTTATTCACAAACAAGCGTATGAGTTTAGTAATGACTAGTATATATAATATCACTTTCGGACACACAAGATAGAGATGCATATTATACGAATGTAGAAAAAAAAGTCACAGGAAAAAAAGTCACAGGAAAAAAAGTCACGGAAAAAAAGTCACGGAAAAAAAGTCACAGGAAAAAAGGTCACAGGAAAAAAAGTCACAATATATATTTTTTGCATGAAATAGTCATAGGGTCTGCACATACATGTATTAACAGGAGAAACATTCCCAATTTGTATTTTTTTTCTTATGGAAATGGTCATAAGGCCGCACATATATATGGATATATTAGCGAAACATTCCCAATAGATATTTGTTTGGAAATAGACATTTGTTAATTCATTTTATACGACTAGCTTTGGAAATTTAGATATAAATTGCAAATCATTTAAATGGAACATGTTCATGCTGGTGTACTAGATTGATACATGTTTTCAAGGATTTGTTGTAATTATTTTTGTTTTATATCTCTTAGAGATGTGAGTTTAACAGCAACAATTTCCCCTAATTTTAATAAAAGTTAGAAGTTCAGTATATAACTTGACCACATGTTTTTTGGATTTTTATAAAGATAAGTATTCTGTAATTTAGTGTTAAACAAACAACTCATTGCCATTAATAATAGCTTAGCATTTTATACATATATATCTAGGGACTGTTGATATTGATGTGTGGCTTCTTGTGGCACCTCCCCCCTTTGTAGACCTTTTATTTCTTGTCTTCGTAGGAAGCCATATCAATGAAATACAACTTATGCTCAATATTAAATAAAAGGACACAATCAGTTTTCCCTGTTAGTTAAAAAAGTCAATTTTGAAAAAAAGAAAATGATTTATTCAGATACACTTTTATTAGTATATCACGTATATAATTCCTTTATAGTTTTAAAAAATTAATCCGATACAAATATATTATGACTTTTTCAATGCATTCGAAAACTACAGTTTAATTATTTATTGCATACATGTACATAGTGACTTTTTCACATGCATTCCAACATATTTCTGACAAATAAGTTTACTTAAACAAATTGTGACTTTTTTTCCTGCCACTTTTTTTCTTGTGACTTTTTTTCCTGTGACTTTTTTTCCTGTGACTTTTTTTCCGTTATACACCTAATAGTTCAAAATGGAAAGTTATAAGTTACAGGCCGTTTACACTGACCAATACCCTAAGACGTGAAACGATGCATGAATTTGCAAGCTCGACAGGAAATCACCTGAATACCTGGACGTGTCACACTCCCTGCAATACCTTTGGGAGTAATACCTTTAGCCATGCAGGTGATCAGTGGAACGAAGATCCTAATTTATTTGAATAAAGTTTATTACATAAAAGAATTATGAACTAATTAGATTTCCGAAAACAATTCAAGTTTCACGGAACAATTATTTATGATTTGAATTTTTTACTATTTAACTTATTCCAATATTATCATTATTGTTAAAAATAACAGATCATGGTTATAAAAAAAAAGATAAGAACATTTTCCGTATCAACATAGTTTGTATAGTTAACTAGTCGGATAAAACAACCGTACGATTGACAAGATATCGACACGCAATTACGACTACATCGGGTTACTGTAGTTTTGTTCCTTAGACATATCTTGGGTGCAAAGCGGAGAAGGTAACAAAATGGCCAACCGGAGAGAATTGATACTCTAAATTCAAAATCGATGGTGATCTTTTATCTAGCAGAATTAAACTTTAATATTCATGCATTTGAGCTTTTTTATACAGAATGAACATAATATCAATTTTTGATTTTTTTGCGAAGTTTCCCTTTAATGAAAATTCCCAATCATCACAATGAAAAGGGTGAAACAGCTTGTATACTTTGAGCTTTCGAACTAAATGGTAACCCCAACCCCCAACATAGAATGGTTCAAATTTTGAGTTGGAGCCGTTAGACTGCTCTATAATTTGATATAATTTGTCTCGGTGGATCCAGGGGGGTTCCGGGGGTTGGACCCCCTTTTTTTGGCCGATCAATGCATTTAAATAGAGCATATACTTGGACCCCCCTCCTTTTACTCTGGGTTGGGACCCCCTTTTTTTAAAATGGCTGGATCCGCGCCTGATTGCAGTACACTGCACTGTGAGTATTTGTTAGATAATCACGCGCGATTTTATCATTTAAAGGAAATGCTTCACGAAATAACTAAGATCAGTTTATGTGTACTCGTAACACAAAGAAGAAAAATTGGACTGCCTCTCTTCAATTGTGTCTAGTTACCAAAGTAAAATCAAAATTTATAATTCTCTGACAATGCACCTTGTGATATATTGTATATGTCATTCCAACACTTACACTTGTTCTTTTATTTGTATGGTTATTTAATGACCATTTTAATTCAAAGCTTGGTCAGTTGGATTTGCATCCTTCATTTTCCAGTACTCCAGAATTTCTACATACATATCACAGTAAGTAATTAAAGTTGTGTGTTAAACGTCAATGCGAAAGCAAAAAATCCATATTTTTTTTTAGAGGGCACACATGTTTCTTTCGTCTGACAGCAGGTATACACCACAGTTATCGTAAATTATAAAAACATATATAAAAAAAATCGAAAAGAAACCATTATTTTTTTTAACACAAAACAGAGAAAAGAACTGATAAGTGCGGGGAATCCATGCGCCTTTCCTCCCTGATGTTTCGATATTTAAAAACATAATTATTCTTTTATCCATGTTGACACGTGAAAACTACACCAGTGAGTTCCATATATGTCATAAACTTACAGCTGGTCCTGAATATGCATGAAGTATTTGCCACTGGACTTCAAACAACCAACAATCAATCACACTACAACTTATAGTATATATAGTTGTGAAATACAAAATGTATATTATAATTATACAATTAGCCAAATAAATAGAATACAATGATACACACTACTTTATATACTAAGTAACTGACATAATTTAAAGGAATTATCTCTAAACTATACAAGTAGAGAAGCGAAAAGTTTCTTTTGAATAGTAAACAAACTTCCGAACAGTACATGTTTTTTAATGATTTTCCCTACGGCGCTCAAATATTTTGCATGGTCTTTTAGTGTTTAGACATATGACATTGTAAGAACCTTTATAACGTATAATAGATTCAAATTCGTTATTTTGTTCAATATAAGAAAAACAAAGACATGTATATTTAAAACTGACGGTCAGACATCACTATTTAAATACGTGTATACACAAATTCATTAGTTCTTTATTAACGTTTAGCCCTACGGCACCTTTTTATTAAGAATGATGATGAGAGTAATTGTAAAATATAATAGGCATGTTCTTTCTTACGTTATGGGTCATTGATTTTGTTACCTGTTGACCCGGTTGATTACTAGCACGTGCCATTGAACTCGACCATTTTAACTAACACAGATTTTTTTTTTAAATTAACGCCATACATATATACTAAGTACTATAAACATATTATATGAATTAGAAAATAAATTTTATAAGGATACAACATTGTTTGAATGAACATTTTTATACGGTGATACTTTAACACGGTCCCGACAGAGACTGAATGCAGTATCATGATCAGCTTTCGGGATCCGGGAAGTATTTTTTTTTAATTTCCGGATGTCGAGAATATTTTTTTCCAAGTTTAATAGAGTAACTCGCACGAAAAAAACATAAAAAAGCAACAGCTTCCACGGTAAACTATGACATATATCAACAGATAACGAATTAAAGCAACTGTAATACATAAAACAAAAATATGCATGTGTTAATTTGCCTCCGTTGCATTCCTGTGGATTGTCTCATTGGCAATCATACCACATTTCCTTAACTTTTCAAGGTAACGTTTAGGATTTCCCGTTACTTTTTAATCTTCAAATACGAAACACATTTTCACCGGTGTTCACATTTTAAGGTTAAATTGATGGCATACATTTTGGTGTGTATACAATAAACATACGTCCTTGCATTTAATTATCAATATATATATTCATATAAACTAACATTTATTAAAAAATAAACAATTATATAGACGAATAATTTAGTAGTTCCTCAACAAAACAAGAAAAGAAATAAAGAATCAACAGAAGATTTAATCCTTATTTATCTTTTAATCAACCAAAATATACTTCAAATTATAATTATATTAAAATACATGTATATTAATCTAAAATGCATTATCGAGTAGAAGGGGCGCAACGGATCTAAACAGGGTCTGAAAATTTTGAACGTAATTTTGTATCCATGGTCTGGTTTGGTCTGACACTGTCTTAACGGGTCTAAACAGCCCGCTAGACGATTCAGTCTTTTCCGTCTGGACATGCCTTAACGAACTGATTTACCTGATGCGGCTATCGATCGTAACGCAGTCTTAACGGTCTAAAATGTCTCGACGATTTCCTCTAGCGGTAAATCCAGTCAATCAAGATGTGATCAGACCAAAATGACCGTTTCAGACTGAAATCGTGTTACTAGTGTTAGCCGCTGGACTTTCAACAGCCATCATTTCTCATTATCTAAAATAAGAAAAAAATTAACATGTTACTATAAAAGAAAAAACACTCTCAACTACACCTCCCGTCACGTTGTGTCTTCCTTATAATTCTTGAAGACCATACAGTGTCCTATATATAGATGTTAAAGTCATAAGAAACCTCAAATCAAAAAAAAAAATCATATGTTTTTTATAACTCAATGGATAGTTTGCATTGTAAAACTTATGTACATATACTTTTTTCTAAAGAAAATTCTTAATTTTTTTCATATTTAGAAGAAGTTTACTTTATTTGAATTGCTTCCTTCCAGCAAGCAATTCCCCCGATATATTTTCCGTATGCAAGGTGACCTCAGTGTGACCCATCTTGTAAAAATCCGGTGACCACAATACGCATGGATGTCCTTAAAATAAACTATTATCTGAATTTACATGTTAAACACGTGCTCAAATTCCATGCTTTTTTGTTTATTTTTCGTCAATTGTTGACAAACAGGTGACAATCGTTAAACTTCGGCTTCAAAACACGAACTTTAATTACCTGACATATTTTCACAACAACACTGACCGATTGAAAAAAAAATTGACGATTATACGAAATTTACACGAAAAAAATGATAAATTCGAGCACAGAAGACTAAGTTTATGATGTTTGTATGCATTGGTTTAAGAATTGGAAGAACATTATTTTTCACCGGTCACTCGTTTCTTATGACTTTAACTTCTGTGACATTTTGTCTCTTGCTGAGACTTGTTTCATTGGCAATCATACCACGTCTGCTTAATCATAACACATTGTAAATCCGGCTCAGCGTGTAGTCTTGTACAACGTAGAGTTCATTTACATATCGCAATCACATACTCATGTAAAAATTGTCTTATTTAATTTGCCGCTGGACTTTCAACAGCCATCATTTCTCATTACCAACAATAAGACAAATATTCACATGTTACTTTAAAAAAAACTCTCAACTACACACTCCGTCACGTTGTGTCTTCCTTATAATTCAATTTGGCCACTTTCTATGTGCATGTTTTTTTTATAAAGTTTCCAAGTTACGTCTTAATGAGAGAAAAACATAAATATCATATCTAGAAACCAGTAAGTAAACAGAACAAAATATATATGAAACAGCTGTATTCACAAAGTTGCAACGAAATATGTTGTTGCTATGAAATAATTATAATTATACTGGACTGGTTACCATATTTGTGTCAGTGATGGTAGTTATAATCGTCATCACTATAGTAGACAATATTACTGTTTTTAAATTTCATTTTTGACTTAAAAAAAAATAACTCAAATTATTTATTAATTATTCTTACAGGTATGCAAGGAACTGTTGGACGCCCAGGTTCTCCTGGTATGCCAGGAAAGCCTGGTGACTGTAACTGCGGTGCTGGACCAATGGCACGTGGACCCCAGCTAGGACCAATGAGATCGTCAATGGGATCACCAATGGGACCACCACCAATCAATGCTTACAGAAATCGTCCACCATATATGCCACCTCCAAAGACATCACATCCAGGTTCTCGCGGAGTCCCCCCACCAGGTGCGCGAAAATATAGACCAATACCTCCGTGGGCCCCTTATCGACCACCAAGGGCAAACACGCCACTTCCAATAGGGAATAGGCCCCCGCCTGCTCCAACAGCACGTCCTCCGCAAGGTGCCCATTCGACAGCAACCCAAGCGCCACCAACATTTCAAAGACGTCGATTAGCAGATATCGATTAATTTAATTTTAGGTAGTTATATATACAAATGTATGTGTAAATAAAAGTGAACTATGGAGGTTCCCTTCAAACCATATTGTCTGGACAATGGGTACCTTGGACGTTGTGTGGAGGTTTGACCTTAATGTTTAGAAATATTTATTCAGTTTGAAGGGGACCTTGTGGTTTACCAACACGTTCGAGTGCAATATTTTTTTTCATATTTTCATTCTTAAAATATTACAGTCTCTACGCAGATGTTTTAAAGTAAATAGATCAAGATAAGTACAAAAAAATCTCAAGAAATGAGTAAAAAGGCAAATTAATTGACAAGAGATTAAAGATAAAAATGTAACAACGCAGCAACAGAACTATTTTCAGTTGTATGCACTAAATAGATGAGTATCCTATGGAAAACTTTATAATTTATAAATGATTTCTCAGTTATAAGATGTAAGAATTAGAATGGAACCGTGCACTTTATTTTTTATTAAAAGATAATGTTAACTCGATTGGTATATCTAATACTATGCTCATTGCAAAGCATTGATTTTAATAATTTATGAGAAGTTTCCAACATTCAACTTTGATATGTTATGGAAAAGCATGCGGAATACAGGATATCCAATTTAATCGTCAGTTAGGGAACTTAATAAGCTGATATATCGATAGATTATGGAGCTCTTTTTCGTGATATTTGATTTTTTTTTAATGGCGGGAAAAGGATGTCTCGGATTTTTACCTCATTTTTCTATAGGTATAAGTTGTGTCTTAACACGAAATCGAAAGATATGAAATCGATATAAAATCTGCTTAAATTTTGGTAAATGACCTATTATGAGGTATTGATGTATTGTATGATGAAATAAAAGTTGCTATGAGTCAAAATATATTACACGGCATTGAAGGAAAACAACTGTGGAGTCCGAAAATCTGACTCAAATCCTTACACCTCGGATAATTACATCTATAAGACGTCTTCGGTTACATATACATGTAGGTGTGTTTGTCCTATTAATCATCGATTTTTTTAATTTTCATTTCTCTTTTATCTTGACAGGTTATCCATGGTCACCAAATTACAACAGAAACCCCTATCAACAATATTCCTCATTTGGACGTTCATCATCGCTCATAGGTGGAACCGGTCCTAGTGCAACTTCTAATCCAAATGGTTCGTGGCGCAAAAAGCCGATTAATGCCGAAAACGAGGCACCGGAAGCTTAGAAATTACGATTTAGGTTTTCATGTACATTGCATTATAATAATACGAGGTTGTAGTCACTTGTCTAGTTTTGTTTTGTGTATTGTTCTGTCTGTAGTTTTTGTGTGTTCTCTCACGAAAAAAAATATCATATTTGATGTCCGTTGTAGTACAAGTTTGTATAAGCTAATAGTGTGGTGTTTTGATTGTATTCTGTGTGAAACAGTATATTATGCCTTAATTTTCATTTGTTATTTCAAGATTTTTTTTACCATTTACAAAAATGTATGTATTTAATTAAATTGCTTTTAAGTTTATGTATTTTGATTACATTTGCATTTACGTTTATGTGTTTTAATTACATTGCTTTTTTTAAGCTATAAAAAATGATACCAGTAGTTATGTCACCCTAAAATATTGTTAAAACACCAATATATCACTTTCAACGTATCATGCTGTTCGTGGCCAGAAGCCAATTTTGTCTTGTACGGAAGCAATGAGTATTTAAATTGCATAAACACAGAATCAAATCGATAAAGACAAATGAACTATTATACAGTGAGACACAAACAAACATATCTTTAAAACAAAATTAAATGTTACATTAATATATACATATTTACATTTAAATTGGTCTTGTAATAATAACAGGAACATAAATATCGCCTGCTGTAAGATTTTCAACACACGCCTTTGTTTAACTGTTAATGTTTCTCATTCTGTGTTTTAGCTATATTGTGACGTATCTCATTTTTATATTGACATTTATATATGATTTTATTTATTACTAGTGTTCTCTCCAATAAAGAAGTTGTCTTTAATATGGTGTTTTTTCCTTATTTATTTCACGAAAAGACAAATATGGAGATTTAGAATGTCTTAGAAAGACATGGGTGTAAGCAACAGTTTATAATTAAGGTACCTTGGGTGTCTTCTTCCATCTTGGATTTTAGAAGAGCATATAACAATAGGTGTAGATCTCAAATTAAGTGCGCAAATTTCGATCATCGAAAAGTGGTACATGTATGTTATTCATGTGTAAGACGTTTCACATTAATATAGAAAATTATGTGATTTATCATACTTTATGTTTTTACAAAAAACACAGTATTTTTGTTTGGTCCTTTTTTTCTTTAAACTTTTCTTATCTGAAAGCATATTATTAGAGCTCTTTTCTAATATTTTATCTAATAAAAAGTTATATTGTGTACTTTTTATCCTACAAATCTGGTTATCCATAGGATCTGATTTTACATAGCTGGAGACGTATGATTTGGATGTGAGCAACAGTGTGTTATCAATTATTATAGATAAAATTCAAAATCGAGCTAAATACATACGGTATAATCAGTCAAAAGTGTGAAACGATTCCAACCAGACCACCAACGGTCAGATAAATGACAACACAGTAATCGAACAAAAAACTTAAAGACATGTACAAATAAAGACAACCACTGAATGACAGGCTCGTGACACGAATGCATCACACAAAGAATGTGTCTGGGTTTAGCTTGTTTGTGGATGCAAAAACCACCTGCTTTGTACATGAAACAGTGGCGAAAGAGCACAAAATAAAAATGTTAATAACACTTTACAAATCAGTTTGCAATCTGTTTTAGGTATCGTTATTTAGAATATAAAACGATAAGAAAACAAAAGAGGTTTGACAGATAAATATAAATTTGGACATGGACTTGTAAATACCAAATCTATACTATTAACCGAGAAGACCTCATTTTATGTGTCGCTTCTCTTCCTTCCACAATAATTAAATCATCATTCCTCTGTGTTCTATATATACCTTTAATAGTCACATTTTTCATACATTGTGATGACTATTCAGACTTAACAATGACAAATAATACATGTAACTTTTATTCCTAAATAAGGCAAATTAGATATCCTGAAAAAACAGTCCAAATGTAAAGTATACACACTTATATATGTATAGTATGGCAAACGGTGAAGCAATTACTTCTCGAAATCTTGCCATATAGATTCTCTATATCCCTTCTGGAGCCCGTTATATCAACTCCGGGTTTTGCTCAGTATATTGTTTTCCATGTTGTGTTTTGTATACTCTTTTCTGTCTAATATATGTCCCTTTTTTTTTGCAATTGCTTTGTCAGATCTATTTTCTACTTTGAATTTCTCTTTGGTATATTTCGACTCTCCACATGCATTAATTATGCATTGATAGAAAAGTACAGGTGTGCCATGTATGGCGTAGTTTTATTTTCGACTTACTTTTGAGTTTGATTTTTTTGGGGGTATAATTTGTCTCTCTTTATGTATCAACTATGCATTGATAGAAAATAAAATTGAGAATGGAAATGGAGAATGTGTCAAAGAGACAACAACCCGACCAAATAAAAAAACAACAGCAGAAGGTCACCAACAGGTCTTCAGTGTAGCGAGAAATTCCCGCACCCGGAGGCGTCCTTCAGCTGGCCCCTAAACAAATATATACTAGTTCAGTGATAATGAACGCCATACTGATTTCCAAATTGTACACAAGAAACTAAAATTAAAATAATACAAGACTAACAAAGGCCAGAGGCTCCTGACTTGGGACAGGCGCAAAAATGCGGCGGGGTTAAACATGTTTGTGAGATCTCAACCCTCCCCCTTTACCTCTAACCAATGTAGAAAAGTAAACGCATAACAATACGCACATTAAAATTCAGTTCAAGAGAAGTCCGAGTCTGATGTCAGAAGATGTAACCAAAGAAAATAAACAAAATGACAATAATATATAAATAACAACAGACTACTAGCAGTTAACTGACATGCCAGCTCCAGACTTCAATTAAACTGACTGAAAGATTATGATTTTATCATATGAACATCAGGCACAATCCTTCCCGTTACATTTAGGGGTTTAGTAGCATACCATCATGAGGTGAATACTGACACCTGTGTGCTTTATAAAGATTATTTCCATAAAAAAATGGATGTGAAATACCTGAACGTATAAGAAGTCTGCATGTTGAGCTATATTTACGAATGATGTCTTTATACCGATGATAAAATTTAGTAAATGTTTTGACTAGTTTGTGATATCGAAAACCCTGGTGCAATAATTTTTCAGTAATACATAAATTTCTCTCGTTAAAATCTAAAACATTGTTACATATACGAGCGAATCGTTCAAGTTGAGATATATAAACATCGTAAGATGGTGACAAGGGAACGTCACCATCTAAAAACGGATAATTAACGATAGGAAATGAAAAATCATCCCTTTTATCATAAATTTTAGTATTCAGCTTTCCGTTAGTGAAATAGATATCAAGATCGAGGAAAGGGCAGTGGTCATTGTTAGTATTAGCTGTATTTAAAGTAAGTTCAACAGGATAAATTTCATTAATATACATTGTACATACTGAAGTCGTCATTATTGAGAGCCAAAATATCATCCAAATATCTTAAAGTATTATTAAATTTGTTTATCAGATGTTGTTTCGATGGGTCTTTGCTTATTTTTGTCATAAATTGTAACTAGTAGTAGTAGTGCCATGGTGTTGTAATTTTTATTTTCGACTTTTGAGTTAAACTTTGCATTTTCTTTGGTATCTTTTAACTCTCTACATGTATTTTCGACTTTTGAGTTAAACTTTGCATTTTCTTTGGTATCTTTTAACTCTCTACATGTATTTTCGACTTTTGAGTTTGGATTTCTCTTTGGTCTCTATCACCTCTTTACGTATATCTTTAATTCAATGAGATTGAAATGGACTTCAGCGCGGTAGTGAAATGTAGGTGTATTTGTAGGCGTCTATCTACAGAGCCAAACAACTATTACATGTATGACGACCATTACAAGTAGACATATTATTATTTATCGAATAGTGATTGTATATCAGGAGTACCTATCACCCCTAGCCTAGACAGTACTTGTCAGTAGATTAAATAATGAAGGATCGTCAAGGAGATACGTCCTCAAATAAATGTGTAAATGTATGTACATTTTTCACGTTTATTATTGTGGTAACAACATTCGGGACGTTCTCGATTCTTCAGTGGAAGGAAATCATCAAACTTAATGAAAGAATTACCCGGCTTGAGTTTGGTAGACTTGTAACTGTCCAAAAACGGAACCAGGTTAGTTTTTCGTTTTAAACAATTTAAAAAAGATATGGACATAATTATGGTTTATTCGTATGAACACTTTCTAAGGTATTTTTCGTTTTCGTTTATACATGTACATTTATAAATTGATATCAGATGCTTTAATTCATAAATAATTTAAATACATTTCAATAAATAAGACCTTACCCCTATCACATAAGGAAAAAAGTACTGAAAACGAGACTTGGTGAATGTTACGTTTCCCTGTAATACAGGTGTCAGAATGCTTCAAATTAACATAGATATAGGAAGATGTGGTGTGAGTGCCAATGAGACAACTCTCCATCCAAATAACAATTTAAAAAGTAAACCAGTATAGGTTAAAGTACGCCCTTCAACACGGAGCCTTGGCTCACACCGAACAACAAGCTATAAAGGGGCCCAAAATTAAAAGTAAAACCATTTAAACGGGAAAATCAATGGTCTAATCTATATAAACAAACGAGAAACGAGAAACACGTATATATTACATAAACAAACGACAACTACTGTACATCAGAATCCAACATGCATTGCTCTTTTGTTTTGACTGTGACATATTAAAAAAAAAAAATATCCGACTGCTAAAATATGTTTGAATCCATTCAGATTTATTGCTATCAAATTATACAGTTAAGGTTGCACTTCTTGTCTAGCTCTCTTAAATCTAATATAAAAATAGTTCAAAAACAGGCAGGTGCTAAAATACATGTATGCCTTGTCGCTTACGTAGAATTAAGTTCTACTTTGATAATTGGAATCAATCTCATTTTTGCAAATAATATTTGAATACACTATGGAATCAGTGTTTATGCACAAGTAAATATTTCAGAGTTGACATTTTTTTTAAGAAATGAAATAGGCATGACATTAAGGTGGAACATACCACTACAGGGAGAGAACTCTTTAAAAAAAAACCAGCTGAAAGTTTAAATCAAGTATCATTGTTAAGGAAATATTAAGCTTCTCAATGATCAAAAATGTGTTTGTCAAACTGCTGTATATCCATTTGAAAATTTTTAGATTTTTTTATTTGAATTTTATTAATTATTGTGTCAAAGGGTCACAATAAGTATTTTGTCAAATGTTAATGAAAATTAATAAACTAGCCAAATTAATTATAGTCCAGGTATTTTGTACCACCATAATAGGTATTGATAATTCGAAACCAAAACTTTCACTTCTCTGTCAGTTTTGAGACTGCATGTGTTCTTGTAATTTTAGTTTTAGTTGGTCTCATGAAAAATGATATCAAAAACTATATTAATGAAGAAACTACGATGTTAGAAATATCTAAACTTTATACAGTGTACCAATAGCAAATATAAATGTTAACAATATTAGTCAAAACAGTTATCATGTCCTGAAAAAAGGATAATGGAATACGTTCAAAACAAGGGTTGACCGTCTAGTGTGAATCTCATTCCACTGCCCTACATGTAAATAGCTGATAACATATAGCATACATAAATTTAAACTCGCAGCAAGTTTGTGTGTATACATATGTATAAAGAAAAGTGTCACGACTTTACTTGTCTGTCTGTTATCAACAAACTTTAAGTTGAGTGCGTTAGTTTCGGATAACCTTCGGATTAAGGTCAATAGAACGCCATTACAAATGCAAACTTTCTTATCGAATGTTTATGAACAATTCCCGTGAAGGTTGCACTTCTGTAAATACAAGGCAATGCAAGTCCCATAGAAATTGTTTTTTAACGGCTAAGACTGTGCCACTTTTACTACGGGAGTTTATTTCGTAATCCTATCATATACATGTAATAGAAAGTGCATAGTACATGCATGCACTACTTGTTTTGTCAAAGGTTAAAATATAGATTTGAACACGTACAAAAAAATTCATGTATAATTATGTCCTGAACCTCTTAAAGTTTGAACTGATTCTAAAAATTTATTCTACATTTTCCTTATCTTTGAGTCTTCTTGAAAATTCAATTTGTCCGCTATCGAAGAACAGTTATATTGGAAAATATCTAAGTTTATCTTTAAGAGAAGAAATATGGAGAATAAATCTGAGAACCGGTACACATAGGTCAATAAAGCAAAACAATCCATCAATATAAAATTTTTACCGAACAGAGGCGTGATTTGAGAATCAACTGTGGTGACAAAGTGCAGCTCGAAAGATATCCCGGTCGACCAGCTTAAATAAAAAAAAACTGTCGGACAATAAACGAGTTTCTTCAAAGTTATTCCTATATTAACTTTTTCTAGTATTTTTTTAATTTATTCTCTCTATTCTTTATATTTTTTATCATTGCTTTCTTTTCTGTAACCTTATCCACAACATTATGTAGTAGTGATACTCGTCATTTTGATAATATGAAAATAAATAGAGCTTGAGCCTCGTTTTAAGGATCTACTTAGGTGAGGTTTTGGAATTTGTGTCAAATGTTCGGACTCCTTGGCAGTTTTCCATTCAATACAATATAAAATATTTGGCACCATAACACCTATCTATTGTTCCATATAAGACTTTATAGCTTATGAAAGGTCATTCATTATTTTGTTAGGGACTTTCTCTTTTGAATTTTAAACGAACATGTGTTTCTTAAACTTGAATTTGATAGAATAATTATAACAAATACATAAAAATCTATTTATAGGATAACTTGACGCCGTCAGAAAACAATTTCAACGATGTATATGAAAAGTTGATGAAAGAAATCTCCGAGAAACAGGTGAATTTAATCTTTAAATCAAGTTTATAAATGAAACAAAAGGTATTTTTAAATAACTAATATCATATTTCCCCTCGAGAGGACTTTTAATATCTGTATACATTGCTGTATTCCAAAATTATTGAACGCTAACAGCTATACAAAATTTATACACTATGTATTTATAACATGTGAATATTTCCAAAATAGATATCAACTCAAAAAACATAAATATTTAATTTACATCTTATTTTTTAAAGCTAGCAACTAAGAATATGTATAGTAGTGTGAACTTAAAACATTACTTCCCTTCGCTTAATTAATTTTTCAGTTGTAAAACTATTCTTTTTCAGAAAGATCTATTGAGAAATTATTGTTCAAATTCTTCAAAGATATGCTTACCAGGTATGTTTAACCATATTTCCTATAATACACCGTTTGTTAGTATAGTCAAACGCAGTTTTAAGGTTTTCGTGTATCGAAAATCCGGATATTCATAACTAAATATCATTCGGCAATCCTCGGTAGAATCCGGTACTCTTCTTCTTGTGAGATGAGGGTACGGAATCGGCCGAGTAGACGGATGAACTAAATATGAGAAAATGTGGTATGAGGCCACAGACCACAATTAAAGTCGCTTTTAGTTCTTTATAACGTTTTGATTTATTACGAAAATGCACCGAATCTTTTTGTCAAATTCTTTGTGTGTGTAAAGTGCAGTAATAGTCCAAAAGTATATATTCAACATTCAGAAATATTGCTCTGCTGTATTTTACAATTGTGGCCAATATACACACATACACCTATAGACGTCTAGAGATGTTCCGAAAACTGTAAATATCACCTTTTTGCGACTGGCCTAATTACTTTTTCCACATCAAAATCAGTTAAAATACAACATCCAAAAGTTTATTTCATCTCTCTTCTTTCATTTCCACAAAAAAACCAATATAAGAAATGAGTGAGGAAGGAAAAGAAAAGAAATAAGAAACAAATACACTTTAATTAAGAGGAACTATATTGGACAACGAAACGCGAGGACATTAATTGTGGTCTTGGACCATGAGTGCCAATGAGACAACTCATCAACAAACGACAACCACTTACCAACAGGTTTTTTTTACTTAGAACAGGCACAAACAAATGCAGCCGGTCTAAACGGTTTTTTTTAATATCTGTTTTATATTGATTTTATTCATGTTTCTTATATTAAACAAATTGATTTGAAATCAAATCTTATTCGTTATACATTTGAGACAATTAACCAATTGTTTCATTTGTATATTATTGAAGCTTGAGAGTTTTTTAAATATATGATTGTAAACATTCTGATATCGGTTATTGGTGTTTAAACTGGACCGAAGCATTACCAGTCGGACTTTAAGTCCAAGGTATCTAAAACACCGTAGCTACAAATGTAGTAAAGTGTGTAAGTGCAGCTACTAAGCACATTCATAACCGCTAGATAAAAAATGTGTTTTATCCAAATCATAATTCATAACCCAAATTTCACCTTCATGTATCGCATGCGAATCATAAGTTTTATATCACAGTGTGCAGAGGTTAACAAACTAGTGCCGGTAAAATTAAAATGGTATATCGAATCACAGACCCAGGAAAGAAATGCTGACATACAAATCATGTTCAAGTATTTGTAGATATGCCAATAGAAAAAAGATTAATTTAAAACATAATTTAAAGTTTTAAATGTGTTGTCGGTGTTAACGTTAATATCAGATCACGATTATCGCAGGCGTTTTCCCACTGGACGTTAAACAACCTACAATCAATCAATCAATCGTTTTTAAGGTGGTACATATGTACCTTACACTACAGGGAGATAACTCTGTAAAGTAAGCTGACATTTAATTACATTGTGTTGTAAAAGGAATATTAAGCTTCTCAATGACCAAAGTTTGTGTTTGCCAAACTGCTTTATAACCAGTGTAATTTTCCTGACAAAACGGTTGGTTGATTCTTTTTAGATTTTGTTAAAGGGTCAAAGTAAATACTTTGAAAGAATTTTATGAAAATTAAACGAGCCAAATTAATTTTAATGAAAGTGTTTGGTACCACCTTAATATGATTTAGCTTATGACTTTCAAAAGCAGACGTTAAATGAGTAATATCTACTAGTATTCTTTTTTGTATTTATCTTTAACATTGTACCTTATACTTTTACATAGGTGCTATTGGTCCAAAAGGAGAAAAGGGTAAGTTTAAGGTTAATTAAAACATAATTATTACTGGTTATAATAAGAATTGTGTCAATTGTTTTCAGGATAAGAGAAGCAAAGAATAAATGAGAAAAAAAGAGAGAAATGAGAGAGTGAGATGAAATTTTAACTGGAAACCAAATATTAACATTACTTAAATGCATGTCGTATTTGAAAGTTTTTCATTTGTTGCATTTTCAATTTAAGTGCAAGTCTTTGTAAGAATCAGGCAATTTAGGTAAAAATTAAAACATGATTAGAAAAAACCCACCCAGCTAATCATGCTATTTAATACTAACCATCATCCTGAGTTAAAAAGTATTAATCTTTCGTTTGTGTGTCTGGTAATATCAAATAAGTTGGTTAGAAAATTGGTTAGAATGATAGCTATTTACAGAGTTATCTCTCCCTATTCGTTAATTTCTAGTGCATTTCAACCAAATTGTATTTTCTATTACCAGAACAGAAAATGGAAATGAATGGTTTTTTTTGGTGCATAACTACATAATAAATTATTTATTGAACTGAAATCTATGTCAAATGTTTTGTCATGTTTTCACCACTGCCTGATTCTTTGGCAGACTAACACTTAAAAAGTTTTTCACTGCTTGCAGGCTCAAAGGGAGATCCAGGTTCCTCTGGTGGATGTGGTTCTAAACACAGAATCGTTCGACGAGATTTACAAGGTATATTATGTACATGTATGTCTAATGAAAATTTACATACTTGTTCTGTTACAGTTGTTCATTTGATTGGATTTTTTGACAACATGTAGTGCTATCAAAAATCGGTAAGAGGGTCTGAATTTTGTGTTACTCATATTCTTAGGGCATTATGTTTTACGGTCAATATGTCTGTTTGTTCGTTCTTCTGTTCGTCCGTCCGTTTGTTGATTTGTACATCTATCTGTCCTGCTGCAGTTTAAAGATTTTGGTGAAATTGAAGTCCAATCAAATTGAAACTTAGTACACATGTGTCCTATGATATGATTTTTCTCATTTTAAGGCCAATCGATGAATACCTTATAAATGTGAATAAACATTTGAACTATAATGCAAACTGTTAAAAACTATTTCATACATTTAAAACTGAATGTCGATTACCAAACACATTTTTTTGTACTCAGCATTTGATAAAAGTATATGTTTTCTTTTTAAATCGTTAATGATGATTATTTAAACAATGTTGATTATTATTATTTTTATTTTTTTTCCAGGTTTATTTGGAACACAATTTAATGACGTTGCAGACACTTGTTGCAATCACCTTGGTAAGAAATAAATTGTTAAAAAATAAATAGATAAATAAATGGCAAATTGAAAATATTTTGATGGCATTTTTATTTCTCTAGCCTTTTTTCTATGTGTCCGTCGAATATAAAACAAAATGATGTAATATGATTACAAATGCGACAAATTCCCATCAGAGTCCAAAGAAGTAGAAGTTAGCAACTACAGGTCATTGTAAGACTTGCATTTGGTGTATATAATGAGACAGCTAAATCCAAAACTGTTAGCAATTGTTTACTTGAAAATGACAATCAAACATGGCTGTAAATGCAGATAAGAGTTTATTATAGGGCTATAAAAATGAGACACTGACATAGGACATAAATACATTTTGTACTCGATGGGTCACAACCAATGCATAAACTCAAAGGAAAAAACAATCTCGATAACAGTATTGCTTTACACTAACAATAAAACAAAAATATCCACACTGATCTGTGTCTACATTTATATAAACTTGACTTTTAGAACATTCAGTTTGCATGTTTTTTTTTTAGCTAAACCTATGTTGACGGGACCAGCAGTTGTTGTAGTACCGGCAAATAAAGGTGGCGATGTTATACTTCCTTGTAAACCGACTGGTTTACCACCAGCACAGATAACCTGGTCACCTGCCCTTGACCCTAAGCACCAAGGGCGTTACATACAAACAGTAGACGGGTTACTAATTAGATCAACGGAGTTTACAGATTCTACTACTTTTACCTGTCAGGCTACAAATATCTTTGGAACAGTAAATAAAAAATTCAACCTCATTGTGACCGGTAAGTAGTTATCAAAGGTACCAGGATTATAATTTGATACCCCAGACGCGCGTTTCGTCTAATTAAGACTTATCATTGACGCTAAGGTCAAAATATTTGTAAAGCCATACAAGTACACAGTTGAAGAGCATTGAAGAACCAAAATTATAAAAAAACATGTGCCAAATACGACTATTCCTAAGGTAATCTATGCCTGGGATAAGAAAATCCTTAGTTGTCGAAAATTTCATAGTTTTGTAAACAGGAAATTTATAAAAATGACCAAATAATCATGTCAACACCATGGTGTTCTTGTCGTCATATAGCAACAGCAACTTTGAAATACAAAAAGAAAAAAAAAACACCATTGTCCATGTCCATGTACAGGAAACTGAAATTGTAAATCAATATTACAGATGAAGCACTTATAAAAACTAACTTTTAGGTTAGAGCCGTTCAAAGGGAATGCGTTCGCTATACAAACGCAGTAAAATACACTACATTATTATATATCAGACGAACTTCACATTAGCAGATTTAAGAATTAAGGCTTTTAATCCTCAAAGTACTTCGTACTTCGTTTGGACTTTTAAACACGTTTTTATTCGAGCGTCACTGGCAGTGACGCTCGAATAAAAACGTGTTGACAGGTGATTCTTTTGTGGACGAAACGCGCGTCTGGCGTAAATATCAAATTTCAATCCTGGTATCTATGACGAGTTTATTGACAGCAGCAAATAAATACATTTTAACCATTTTATGTCCAAATTCATTAATGAGAAAAAGCACCGAAAGATACTCAGATACATTAAAACTAATAATTTAAAAAAAACTGACAACGCCTTGGATGGAAAAGCAAAACAACAAATACACTAACTACAGTAAACAAACGAAACACGAACCCTCCAACAAACTGGGGATAATCTCATGTGCTTTTGGTGAACAAACCTGGTATAAAGCTTAAGGATGATACCGTAATCTATACATCTAAATGATGTCAATCGCTTGAAATGCCAAACAGATTTATTATCGCCTTAGCCCTTTAGCAATTTCAACATAGATCGTCATAATGTTGCCGTTTTAAAACAATAATCTCTATTTAGTTTATAATGTGTCAAAAGAAAGCTGTATTTTTTCCTTGATCTTTCTTACTCAACAGGTTAGAGTAATAAGTAAAATTATCGCTAGAAGGTTAATGTGCACGTGCCGTTGTCAATTAACAACATCGTCTTAGGTAAAAAAGTGATAAATATATTAACATACTAGGTTATCGCAACTAATGTTTTCGATTGCATTTCTCACTTTCGCCGTACCGGCTCACTAAAAAGAAACAATATCGTTAAGATAACCAACGATAATCTAAAAATATTGTTATTTCATGCTCAGATCCAACGACAAGTTATTTCATATCAATTTTGCATTTTTGCAGATCCAATTAAGATCAACATAAACCCGTCACAATCTCAGTTGAATGCAAACCAAAAAGAAGATCTAACCTGTAGCTTTTCTGGTGTTCCTCCACCAACAGTGAAATGGTATCACGTGACATATAACGGCCTAAGGGAAGTAATAACTTCCGGTGTCACAACTGGAGCTCAGCAAAGTGTTTTACATCTTGACAGTGTTGGCGCTTTGTCCGCTGGGCAGTATATATGTGAGGTTGCAAACGGTTTCGAGAACAAATCAGTAACATCAAGTCTTAATGTTATATGTAAGTTTATATATGATGTTGTTGGTTTTATTAAGAAATTACACCAAGCTGCATACTTCCACATGTATAGCTTAATATTGAAAAATTGAGGTAACAGGTTTCGTGTATATTGAACCTTAATGTGTTAGAGCGAATAATGTCGATTTTTGTTAATGACTGTGTTCATTTGACTGTATTCTTATACAATAATCTGACTAATTTATATTTGGTTTACATAAAGCATATCAGACTGTTATAAAGAGGAACGACTCAATAATTAGAACTAGGAGTAAATTAAAGTATGTACAATACTAAAAGGATAATGTTACAACACCTTAAAATCACATACTTTTCAGTTTATCATGAAAATGAGGTTATAAATGTTCAATCTAAGGCTTAGTTTGTTAAGTTAGAGTTTTATAATAGTATTTTTATATTTGTACGCAACTTTTTAACATGTGTATTCAAAATATCTTAAATGTAGAACATTTTACAATTAAACATTATAAACAATAACTCTTACATTTGCATTAGTATTTAAATCTGCACAATAAATTCTTCGATATATATTATATATATAATAAAAAAATGATCAGATATATTTGTATTGTATATTTGGAATTTTTGTAGAAGTCGGGTCTTATTCAACAGGATAATAATTTTTAAAAGTGTGTATTAATCCGACAAAACCAGAGGATATATGTGAGATCTTTCTGATTCTTGTAAGCTAAGCTATTAATATCATAGGTAGTGTTTTTTTTACCAGATTTCATCTTGTTTGTAGCAAAACCTGTAATCATCGGTGGACCAAATAACCATTTAGTTAACATTGGTACAACATTAACACTTTATTGTGACAATATCGCCAACCCTCCCGCTAGTGTGTCATGGAATTTCCCTAAGGTACAGTATCATTGTCATGATAACTTACCCACAAATAGAGGAGCACAACGACCACTCTGTGTCTTTCTAGGTTCTTCTTGTCATTTATTTGCAACCTCTACCAATGGATATTAAAAAAGTGAAACATTATTTCGATGACAGCATACATGTATGGCTTGAATAAAAAAATAGCTACGAACGACAACCACTAGATTATAGTTTCAAGCTTGAGATCAGCATATCGATTATTATGCCATATTGGGTTGACATTATTTTGAGTATGCTACCCTATCCCCAGGCTAGTCTTTTAACTTAGGCTCCCAACACAACAACGGCTAAAATATACATTTTAACACTAAGTGCCGATATAAAAAAATCGATAAAGGAACATTTAAACTGGTTAGCAAAAACAAACTGATAGGTCCATTGCAAGAGTTTATTTTTCGGTTAAGGTTCCACAGTGTTTTGGTCGGTGAAGAATGTTTTTATATCTGCTTAATTGCATCATTCATATTTACCCACTGTAATTTTCTTCACAGACAGGAAGTATACCCCCTAAAACAGCACGAATTAATTCTGATGGTTCCGTTACTTTGTTTCACGTGGATTCATTTAGTGAAGGAGATTACACGTGCACTGCAACAAACAGTGTCGGCTCAACTACAGCATCTGGCAGGTTAAGTATAAATGGTAAGACTTAATTTATTCATGGTGGAAACCGGAGTTACCGTTTTGAACCACCCACATTTGGTAGTAATACTTGCAGTTCTTGTAAATACAGATACTTGAGTCGAACACATCTCGAAACAAGCGGTATTTAATTCACAATTTCAGTATTGACTAACGTGTGCAAGTGATCCCTACACACATACGCACTACATGTATTTGAACGCGTGGCATTCGACTTCCTACAGTATACAGCCTCTGATCAATAAACGATAACTACAAAATATGTGTTGTGATCCCGAGTATGTCTAGAGATCGATATATACCTTGATTGGTCGTTTCTGCAGTAAAAAAACGGCCGATTGCTCTTCTAGTGATAATATATGTCTGCATTAGCCACTGTATTCAACCGGAATTTGAATTTCTTTCTTTTTGGATTGAAGTTTATTAATTAAAGATTGTTTTCTTAATTACACTACTACTGATGACTGAAGTTTGTATTATAAAATTAAGAATGGAAATGTATCATCTATTTTAAGTGCCTTTTACTGTCACTGCAAGTCCACACAACAGACCATTAGTCTCTGGTGAATCGTTTCTACAACTTACATGTGACTCTTCCGGTGGTGGGCAGACACAATTCTCCTGGTCTAAAACATACAGTCCTCCTTTATCGGGTAATCCTGGGAAATATCTGCTTGTTGGTGATGGTTTGATTGTAACAAGCGTTGATTTAGCTACCGACACTGGTGTCTATGTCTGCAATGGTACAAATGGAAATAAACAAGGATCAGACAAAGTAGTATGTATGTATCATATAGTCAGGTTTATTATTTTATGAAGATAAATGTACAGTGAAATCTGTCTAAAAGAACTTCTTCTTTTGTTAGGTGTAAATTTTAATCAGGTTCAAAATGCTTAAAAATTGATATCATTTAATAGACCAAAGAACTTGTTTGTTATTGAAAGGTTTACGGTTTATTCAAGATTCGGTTTAGACAGGGTTCACTAAGTCTCTACATGCTTTGTATAGAGTTCCGGATTGTTATGCACATTGATACATTGGATAAAAAAATATCAGTCGCAAGTAATTATTTGAAGCTTTTCAGCGAGTGAACGCTGTGAACAATAAAAAAAACCTTCACATTGTATCGAGCGATTGGTTTTTGATTTTGATTTAAACAGTAAATCTGCAATCTGTTAATCGTTTCATGTTTGATTTTTTCCCTGCCTGACAATTGTACGAACGATAGTATATACTTAATAAGCTCTGCGGTCATATTACGACGTCGTTGAAAACTTTTCCTAATACATTGTGACTCGCGGATAAGTTTTCCCCGCTTCTCGATGCTACGTAAAATACAAAGCGATTGAGCCTAGTCATATTTGCATAAAGATGGGTTCATACATGTAGCTCACAAGCATGATTTTTTAACCCATCGACATTTCAGATTTACCTTTTTTAAGTCAGCAGCGTTGTTTTTTTTGTGATTTCCGTTGCGAGGTGGCCGTCGTATGTATTTTTTTATTGTTTTGTTATTAAAAAAAGACCGCTGAATTTTTCGTTTTCACTATTTCACATTTTTATAGCTGACTATACGGGTTTTGATAAGCTCAATTTAAAAACAAATCATTTACTTAAATTCTCTTCAATTTGGACCCTGCTTGATAGTTGTGTCATCGATCCGCGACAATCATACCAAATTTCAATAATTTATAAAAGGCGGGATGAACATGTATTCGACAAGCACAACATCGTAAAATCCCATTGTGAATCTGTTAAGGCATTTATAAAGTAACTAATCATATATTTTATGTGTATATATTTAAAAAAAAAAATAACTGAATCGTCAGAATGAAAATTGGAACGGCCAAAAAAGGGAGATCTTTCCTTTTCTGTATTCCGCAATCTTGTAGGCTATTGTTCTCTTCACCTTTTATTTCTCATTTCTCGTTATTCACTGGTTTTAACATTGCAGAACAAACCCTCACGCTGCAATGTAGATTCACATTGAGATGCTATTTCTTGATTTTAAAAATGTTAGCATATACAATTTTTTTTTATCTGTGTGTTTATAGTGTATAAAGATATGGGACAACTAAACTGCAGTACTACGTTTAATGATTGTGGTGTAGGGATCAGTGGAGCCTGTGGGTTTGTATAATTGCATACATGTACTTCTTCAATTTTCTTTAAAATGACTATTAAAAGAAAATATCAGAAAGTGAAAGTTCCACTGCTATTGCAAGCCATCGGAATTTTAAAATACTACAGAAAATCTTAAGAAAGTAAATTATAAATGTAAATTTAAAACTGTCTAGTCAAATTAAATAAGTTTTCCTAATATTTTATTTAAAATTGTTTAATAAATAGTTTAAAAAATATAATTAAGATTTATCAATGCAACATATCAAATTTATATCGAGAAATATGAGGAAACTGAAACTAGTCGATCCCTTTCGGATACCATATATATAATATAATATTATACGTTTTAAATTATAATTTATGTATAGAAAGCTTGGTTGCACTTCAAATATAGAGCAATACTCAAGCGTGGCTTAAGTTCATTTTGAATTAATCTTTGAATTGTTATTTAGAGGGTTTATATAATTTTATTTATTTTCTAGTGGCACGTGTCCTGGAAGCTGTACATCCGGGAACATTTATGGTTACTTCAGATATACATTGGTAAGACAATTATAGTAGAAAGTAAAATAACATAAAAAAAATACCCTCTGAGAAAAAAATCAAAACGGAAAGTTCGTGATGACATTGCAATATCAAAAGCTCAAAATATCAGATACAGATAAAGGATACTACAGATACAGTTAAGTCGGCTTCATATCTTGACTTACATCTAGAAATTGACAATGAGGGTCGGTTGAAGACAAAACTTTACGACAAAAGAGATGATTTCAGCTTTCCAATTGTGAACTTTCCATTTCTAAGTAGCAACATTCTAGCAGCACCTGCATACGGGGTATTATATATCTCCCAATTGATACGATATTCCCGTGCTTGCATTTCCTATCATGATTTTCTTGATAGAGGGTTACTGCTCACAAGGAAGCTATTAAACCAAGAGTTCCAAATGGTGAAGTTGAAATCATCCCTTCGTAAATTTTACGGACGCCATCACGAGTTGGTTGACCGTTATGGAATAACCGTTTCACAAATGATATCGGATATGTTCCTTACGTCGTAACTACAATCCCCTTCCCTTTCATGAATTTGACCTACCGAATTAGACTATTTACCGGATTTGTAATCACATAAGCAACACGACGGGTGCCGCATGTGGAGCAGGATCTGCTTACCCTTCCGGAGCACCTGAGATCACCCCTAGTTTTTGGTGGGGTTCGTGTTGTTTATTCTTTAGTTTTCTATGTTGTGTCATGTGTACTATTGTTTTCTGTTTGTCTTTTTCATTTTTAGCCTTGGCGTTGTCAGTTTGTTTTAGATTTACGAGTTTGACTGTCCCTTTGGTATCTTTCGTCCCTCTCAAACACACCAGACGAATGGATTACAACTGTCAAATAACTGGCTTGGTACAGGCATTTTCTTGTGAAGAAAATGGTGGATAAAACCTGCACTCTAAAAATTTTTTATTGAAATTACCAAAAACAAGTAATTCAATTACTTGATTCAAGTAATTGAATTTGTCAAAATTATTGATCATTGATAGTTATTATTGGTGATGTTAAGTTATTTCAAGTAAATACAAGTAATTTACTTTTTCAGTAATTCTAAGTAATCCAATTCAGTAAACAAAATAATCAACATCAGTAATTCTAAGTAATATTCTGAGTAATTTCAAGTATTTATAACAAGCAAATACTAGTAATATAACCAATAATTGCAAGTAATTCACAGTAAAACGTCAAGTAATTCACAGTAATAATCCAAGCAATTTCAAGTAATCCTAGTAATAATCTTAAGTAATACTCAGTAAAATCATAAGGAATTACAAGTAATTCTAAGTAATAATTTCAAGTAATCCTTAGTAATAATTTCTAGTAATCCTAAGTAATAACTTTTAGTAATCCTAAGTAATAATTGTAAGTAATCCTAAGTAAATATTTTAAGTAATTCATAGTAATAAGTTTAAGTAATTCTTAGTAATAATTTTAAGTAATTCTTAGTAATGATTTTAAGTAATTCTTAACAAAAATTTTAGTAATCCAAAATAATGATCCAAATAATTATAATTTAAAGTAATCTGCTTGAAGTACACGAGTTCAAGAAAACAAAATATATTCAATGAAATATTTATTCAAGAACAATTTAAGAGTAAATAATCTCTGTACTGATTAATCCACACTCCCATAGATTTGTATATCATGTGTTTCTATTTATAGGCACTTATTTATAATATATTTACAGATTGAAATAAAAATTCTACACTGTTTTATTATAAATGCATATAATTTGAAAAAGTAACATACCTTTTTAAAGAATGAGCATATAAATATATCCTTTGTCATAATCCATTTCTCTTGTTTGTTGTAAGTTAACATGGGCAACCTCCCCAGCAACTCTTTGTGTTACAATTTCATTTAATTGAATTAGTACACAAAGAGTAGCCAGAGTAGCCAGAAACATGAAGACCCACAAAGTGTCCTTTTTGTAAGGTTCTCCTTTCTTTTCATTTGTGTAACTCGTGTAAGTATTTCAACAAACTAAAGTAAATATGTAAGTAATATAATTACTCAAAATGAGTAAAGAAAAATTACTAAGTAATTATTTTTTTTTGGTGTGGTAATGGACACAAGAAAGATTTAGATTTTAAAAATAACTTTGAACAAAAATTATTGACTAATGAGACAGCAGTAGTAGAAAAAAAAATTTCTGCAATTAAATATAAATGTTATGTATTAAAATGAACATTTTTAATTTCCCCAGAGTTCATTAGTGTGTCTGGCGGGAAAACATGCTGGAGCTGGAAATAACAACAAAGTAATCTGGACCGTAGAGCCAACAACTGATACATTTGAAGCTAAATTAAGTAATGGAATTCAGAGTCAATCGTAAGTTTCATATTTATGGAATTCAGTGTTATCACTTTGCACGTTGTTGTCTCTCAAACATGAGCACGACGGGTGTCACATGTGGAGCAGGATCTACTAACCCTTCTGGAGCATCTGAGATCACCGCCAGATTTTGATGGGGTTCGTGTTGCTTAGTCTATAGATTTCTATGATGTGTTGTGTGTACTATTACTTTTCTATGATGTGTTGTGTGTACTATTACTTTTCTGCTTGTTTTTTTATTTTTCAGCATGGGACGTTGTCAGTTTATTTTCGATGTATGAGTTTGACTGTCCCTCTGGTATCTTTCACCCATCATTTAAAAGTTGGTAGAAATGCTTCTATACTTTGAAATGAATTGAAATGATAATTAAATGCTGTGGCAAGCAAATTATCTTTAGTACATGCAGTAGATATTTAGCAAGCTGTAGTGAATAAGCGGTGGATCTGCATGCTCAATCACAATGGAAGAACTTCTTAAGCTTAGTGCCGCGTTGTTAAAAGATGACCCGATTTTGTAATATAATTCATGCTGTCCGGTTAAACTAACCCTCAACTTGAAAATCCACGGCATTTTCTAGCCAGAGTTTGTATGTGGTGTTTGGTTTATTATGGTATGAATAACCTTAAGGTAGGGGAATTGTGACGTAATTGCTTTCCTTAGCTCATGTCACTGTAATGCTTTTAATTGTTCGTAAGCGGTCAGCTAGGGGAGTACCTGTTTATCTTAGTCGATTGAAGTGGTGTAGGATCCCATATTCAAGTCCCGGATGAGACTATGTGAGTATGTCATATATATGTTCTCCAGTTACACGCGTAATGGCATGGCCATTAGACTAAGTCTTGTAATATGTAACCGACCCTCTTCGGAACTTCACATTTTGTTTGGTTTTGACTGATGCTCGGTTTAATCAGGTTCGCAACGCATACAGTTGGTGTGGTGGTACTTTGAACATTTTTGTTTTTTTAAGGTTTTCGGTTTATGCAGGATATGGTTTCTGACACTGTATAAGGTTTCTTGGCTAACAAGCGTTCGCCGTAAATGGCGATAGCGCCTATGAAGCAAAGGTCTGTAAAAAAGGAAGTCGATAAAATGAAAGTATAAAAAATATTATGAAGTCGAAGGCAAAATATATTTCTTAAAAATTAACGGTGCCACCAGTAAAGAACACGAATTATTCAAACATCTTTCATATCATAAGGTGGGTTTATTTGGCCTTGTTGAAACATTTTATAAACAAACGATAGACCCGCTGAACTTAATCATGTTTATGCCTAGATCAGAAAATGCAGGTTGTCACGTAAAGATAAAAGGGGAATAGGTCTTTGTTTAGAATCATACCTTCCTGAGCTTAGCGATAACCTTCTTACTAGTAACAACGATAAATATAAATGAATGTAGGTTATATCTAGAAGAGGCCAAAAACGGCTCATGGAATCGATCGGCATTCAATACATAATTATGCTCATGCATACTCGAAAACTGCTAAAAAGTCAATCCGTTCTGGTTATGAAATTTTACTAATGGTTAAACATGTATTGAAAAGTGTCACTATTCAAACTTCAATATCATAATATTATGTGAATTAGTTTCCTGTAATGGAATAAAGCATAATCAATTAAAATTTATAGGTGCGATTGAATGTCTTGTTTGAAATTGTCTTTACATGTATGTGGATTACGGTAATGCATTTGTTACTGTTTACGTTTGATTTACGATTAGAATGTCGGTAATATGAGTATACTTTCAAATTTATATTGGTAAACAACAATGAGTAGACCATCGTTGACGACAATACATTTGTAAATGGAAATTGGAAATATGTCAAAAGGACAGCAATACGACCAAAGAGCAGGTAACAGCCAAAGGCCACCAAATGGTTTTTAAAGCAGCGCGAAAATTCCACAGCCGGACGTGGGTCTAAGCTATCCCCTACATAAACATGTGTACTAGTTCACTGAAAATGGACGTAATACTTAACTCCAAAACAAATAAATGTGAATTTTTTTTTTAAAAACTTACAAGACTAACAAAGGCCAGAGGCATCGTACTTCGGGCATGCACAAAAATGCGGCGGGGTTGATCTTGATTTGTAAGATCTCCACCCTTCCCTTATACCACTAAAATTGTAGTATCATTAAACAAAGGTAATAAAGTACACAAACACACAAACACAAAAATGAAGATTCATTTCAGTTAAATGCAGATAAAGAAAAAAAGATAATATTTAATATATCTAATTATTATATCCATTTTTTTTCAGATTCGGTTTAGATATACAAGAGGCAGTATTCTGGACCCAACAACAAACAGGAGTTCCATCGCCGCTTGGATAGCAGTTGTGAAACAAATTAAACCAATAAAAAGATTGAAAAAAAAATGTTATTATCTTTGTAAATGTATATAGCTGGACCTATGAGCAAAACATGTATAGGTATTATATCAATGAGACAGCAAGTCAACGCCAACAAACAGAAATATCATCGAAGATCATCAGCTGGTCTTTGACAATTGATAAATGTCTTTACAAAATGTCAAACTCTTTTTCGTTTTGCTTATCACATAAGCAATACGACGAGTGCCACATGTGGAGCAGGATCCACTTACCCTTCCGGAGCACCTGAGATCACCCTTAGTTTTTGGTGGGGTTCGTGTTGTTTATTCTTTAGTTTTCTATGTTGTGTAATGTGTACTATTGTTTTTCTGTTTGTCTTTTTCATTTTTAGCCATGGCGTTGTCAGTTTGTTTTAGATTTATGAGTTTGACTGTCCCTTTGGTATCATTCGTCCCTCTCTTATTCGTTTTGAGATTGAAGAACAAGCAAAAAGTTGTGACGGAGTCTATTAAAAATCAAAACTGTAACCACTATGAACGTTCTTGATTTTTTACATGATAATTTGTTATTGGGAGCTATCTGTTCGATGCCAGGAGCCTTTATCCTATGTTAGTCTTGTATGTTTTTAAATTGAAGTAAATTCATATTATTGGAGTTTAGAATGACGTTCATTTTAAATTGTTATGATATTGTAATTATTATGTTTATTTATGTTGGCCTAATTTGTGTTGTATGGCCTGATAGTTGTTTACCAAATAATCTTATAACTGTGCAGTTTAGGAATCACTGGAACAATCAAAGAATGATTAGAACTTTCTAGAATAATCCTTATAAAAGATGCGTAATTTAAACTTCTACGTTATTCCAGAAACTTCCGTTGTAACTTTCCAGGATTTTCCACAATGTTCCGTTCTAGCGTGTTCTAGAATAATCCGTCACAACTATATATATACAGACACTAAAGTTAAACTCTCATAATTAAACTTGGACATAGACTTTGATAGACATTAGTATTCACAGCATTTGGATTGACACTTTTATTCTACAAACAACATCATACTGGATTGTGACATTAGTAGTGAACGTAATATTCAAATTGGATTCCGAAAGATTTCTGGATACAGATAAAGATAACAGATTGGACTCATATTTTGACAGTTAAGTTAACAGTAATATTTGTGTAATACCTTTTGTAAACTTTTGTATATTAAATATTGTTAAATTTTACTATTGATTTGTGTCTTTTGTTGGCTACAATTTGAAGGCGATTTCTGGCCGTAACAGAAATTGGGGGCTCGTCCGGGATCTTAAAAATATTTTTTATTCAAAATTTGTTTACTATTTTTATTAAAACTAGCCAACGAAATTCTACAAAATGGCATTTGATGCTGGTAAATTTTTGAAAACGCCAGACCTGGAGAGTTTTGATAATTTAAAGAAAGAGGAATTAGTGTTGCTTGCTAAACAACTGAAATTAGTTTTTAAAGTATCTATGAGAAAACAAATTATAAAAAATTTGGTTATAGACAAATTAGTTGACGAAGAAATTTTAGGTGAAGAGGCTCTTGATATTAAGGTCGAACATGTTGATGCCTTTAAATTAAAACAGCTTGAATTAGACCATGAAATTAAATTAAAACAAGATGAACTTAAATTAAAACAGGCAGAACTTGAAATGAAGGAAAGGCTAGAGATGGAAAAACTGAAAATTGAAATGGTCAAAGAAGAAAGCAACACTAAAGTCCAGCCAAATTCAGATTATTTTGATGCAGCAAAAAATATACGTTTGGTACCAAAATTTTGTGAAAAAACAGTCGACAAATATTTTCCACAGTTTGAGAAAATTGCTAATAATTTGAAATGGCCAATGCCGTATTGGACTACGATGCTGCAAAGTGTTTTTGAGGGTAAGGCAGCTGAAATATACTCCGCACTTCCATCAGAAAAAAGTTCTGATTATGACACTGTGAAACAGGAAGTTTTGAAAGCCTATGAGCTAGTACCAGAAGCATATAGACAGAAATTTAGATCTTATAAAAAGTTTGATTCGCAAACCTATGTGGAATTTGCTCGGGAAAAAGAAGATCTATTTGATAAATGGCTTACTTCAAAGAAAACAAATAACAATTTTGATCACCTAAGACAATTGATGTTATTAGAAGAGTTCAAACAATGTGTTCATTCAGAATTAAAAACACATTTAGACGACAAAACTGTTGAGTCAATACATGATGCAGCTGTTATATCAGATAATTATACTCTTTCACATAAAAGAAGTTTCAAGGGTCAAAATGGCAATACTTCCAGTGGAAATTACAAAAATCAAAGCACTGAGCATACTGATAGTAAGCCTGTTGCACAGAATAAGAGTCAGTCCAGTTATAATATGTCTAGTCCAAAATTTGATACTTTTGAGAAGAAGTCACTGATTTGTGCTTATTGTAAGAAGAATGGTCACCTGATGGCTGATTGTTTTAGACTCCAGAAGAAGAATGAACGAGATAATAAGCCAAAGACCAGTGCTTGTACGACACCTTATATTACCAGTACATTGGAATGTCCTGCGCGTCAGGCTTTTAAGTCCAGTTTTTGTGATTACATGGAGGAATATAAACCCTTTATGTCTGATGGGTTTGTTTCTATTGTTGATGATACCACTCTTCAGCCTATTAAGATTTTACGGGACACTGGAGCTTCTCAGTCTTTATTGTTAGAAGGTGTGTTGCCTTTGTCCGAGAAGACTTCTGTTGGTGCCTCCATTTTGTTACAAGGTGTAGAGTTGGGTTGTATAGATGTTCCTCTCCATCGTATTTATCTGAAGTCAGATTTGATAACTGGACCAGTTGTTGTAGGTGTTCGTCCTAATCTCCCTGTTGAGGGTGTTACATTATTGCTAGGAAATGATCTAGCTAGGAACAAAGTGGTTGCTGAACCAATTGTTACCAGTGAACCGGTGGTGGATGTTAAATCACCTGAAGATGATGCTGAATTGTATCCAGCTTGTGTTGTTACTAGGGCGATGGCTAGAAAACAACAAAAATGAGAATTTGCAAGAAGACAAATTTGATTACATGGACCTTTCTGACACTTTTATAGCTGACATTGAAGGTCCTGGTAGCTCAGAAAAGGCCATTACAAAACCACCTAGTGTTAACAAGAATGTTATTATGCCATGGCCAGACGTTAACAGCCATTCATTAGACCGAAAGAATTTATCTGAAGAACAACATAAAGACCCTGAGGTTCTTCAGCTCAGCCAGAGAGCTCAACCACAGGAGGAAGCAGACAAAGTGGCCGAATGCTATTACCATCAGGACGGCATTTTAATGAGAAAGTGGAGGCCTCCTGATGCTACCCCAGAGGAGGAATGGAGAGTTGTGTACCAAGTGGTGGTGCCTAAAGTTTATAGGCAAGAAATTATTGGTCTTGCCCATGAAACCCCCTTGGCTGGACACTTAGGTATCAGAAAGACTTGCCTTAAGATCTTGCAGCATTTCTACTGGCCTAAACTTAGAAATGATGTTGCAGAATACTGCAAATCATGTCATATATGCCAGGTTGTTGGTAAACCTAACCAGAAAATACCACCAGCACCTCTTCTGCCTATTCCAGCCTTTGACGAACCTTTCAGCAGAGTTCTAATTGACTGCGTTGGACCTTTACCAAAGACCAAGACTGGAAATGCATATTTATTGACAATCATGTGTACATCTACTCGCTTTCCTGAAGCTATTCCGCTCAGAAATATCAAGACAACTACTATCGTCAAAGCTTTGATCAAATTTTTCATATTAGTAGGACTTCCTAAGTCTATACAGTCCGACCAGGGATCAAATTTCATGTCAGGTTTATTTCAGCAAGTCGTATACCAGTTAGGGATTGCTCAATACAGATCAAGTGCTTATCATCCAGAATCTCAAGGTGCCTTAGAACGTTTTCATCAAAAATTGAAGAACATGATTAGAACTTTTTGTCTTCAATTTGACAGAGACTGGGATGATGGAGTTCACTTTCTACTTTTGCAGTCCGAGAGGCTGTTCAAGAATCCCTTGGATTTAGTCCCTTTGAGTTGGTATTTGGTCATACTGTAAGGGGACCGTTAAAATTGATTAAGGAAAAGTGGCTTACTGAACATACTGACTTGAATCTTTTAGACTATGTATCTAGATTTAAAGAAAAATTGTTTACTGCTTGTCAAATTGCTCAGAAAAACTTAAAAAATGTACAGAACAAGATGAAAATATGGTATGATAAAGATGCCAGGGACAGAGTTTTTGAGCCTGGTGATAAGGTACTTGTATTTTTGCCAGTCCCTGGACATCCTTTGCAGGCTAAATATTGTGGTCCTTATACAATAGAGAGTAAAATTAATGATTTGAATTATATTGTAAAAACTCCAGGTCGGCGCAAACAAAATAGAGTGTGTCATATTAATATGTTAAAACCATATGTTGAGCGTACTAATGTACTATGTGATAGTAAACCAGTTGCCACTTTAGGCATGGTTAAATTTGAGAACAATCATGACAAACCAGATGTAATTGAACCAACTTTTAGTTGTAAAACTATGGAAGAGACAGTTAGATTGAAAAATTCAGAAATTTTGTCAAATTTAGATTCAAAACTTGCACATCTGTCTTTTGATCGTAGAGAAGAAATAAAAACTTTGGTATTTTCTTTCAAAAATCTTTTTCCAGATGTGCCTAACAAAACAACTGCTGTTTGTCATGATGTTGATGTAGGAGATGCTTCTCCAATTAAGCAACATCCTTACCGGCTCAATCCACTCAAACTTGAAGTTATGAGAAAAGAAATTAAATATATGCTTGACAATGATATTATTGAGCCGAGTAACAGTGAATGGAGCTCTCCTTGTCTCCTTGTGCCAAAACCAGATAAAACCTTTCGTTTCGTGACTGATTTCAGAAAAGTCAATTCAGTCTCAAAATCCGATTCCTATCCGATTCCAAGGATAGACGATTGTATTGACAATATTGGTCAAGCAAAATTTGTGAGTAAATTTGATTTATTGAAAGGTTATTGGCAAGTTCCATTGACAAAGAGAGCTCGTGAAATATCTGCTTTTGTTACACCAGATGGCTTATTTCAATATACTGTAATGCCGTTTGGCATGAAAAGTGCACCAGCTACATTTCAAAGAATGATCAATAATGTTATAAAAGATTTAGACTGTTGTTATGCTTATATTGATGATCTTATTGTATGTAGTCATAGCTGGGAACAGCATTTAAAACATTTGTATGATACTTTTGATAGATTGTCAAAATCAAATTTGACTGTTAATCTTGGTAAAAGTGAATTTTGTCAGGCCACTGTTGATTATTTAGGGCATACAGTTGGCCAAGGTCAAGTAAAACCTATTATGGCTAAAGTGGAAGCTATGTCCAAATTTCCACCTCCTACAAATAGAAAACAACTTATGAGATATTTAGGCATGATTGGATTTTACAGAAAATTTTGTTCAAATTTTGCTACTGTTGTTCAACCATTGACTCATCTTTTACGGAAAGATTCTAAATTTATCTGGAGTGAAAATTGTCAAAAAGCTTTTGAAAATAGCAAGTCACTTTTAATTAATAGTCCAGTTCTGATTACTCCAGACTTTGAAAAACAATTTAAACTTGCCGTTGATGCAAGCGATGTAGGAATAGGAGCTGTTTTATATCAAGAGACAGATGATAATGTTGAAAAACCTATATCATATTTTTCTAAGAAATAAGATAAACATCAGAAAAATTATTCAACTATTGAAAAAGAGTGTTTTGCAATGTTGTCAGCACTTCAACATTTTGATGTATATTTGAATCCCACTGTATATCCTATTCTTGTTTATACTGATCATAATCCTCTCACCTTCATGCATAAAATGAGAAACAAGAATCAGAGGTTGACTAGGTGGAGTTTATTGTTACAGGAATATGATGTAATTGTAAAACATATTAAGGGTAAAGATAATGTAATAGCTGATGCTTTATCTAGAGCTTATTAAATCACTTTGTATATATTATGTATTTTTGTTCATATTATTCATGATAAGTTTTTGTTACACTAAAACTTCTTTTAAGGGGGGGAGGTGTTATGATATTGTAATTATTATGTTTATTTATGTTGGCCTAATTTGTGTTGTATGGCCTGATAGTTGTTTACCAAATAATCTTATAACTGTGCAGTTTAGGAATCACTGGAACAATCACAGAATGATTAGAACTTTCTAGAATAATCCTTATAAAAGATGCGTAATTTAAACTTCTACGTTATTCCAGAAACTTCCGTTGTAACTTTCCAGGATTTTCCACAATGTTCCGTTCTAACGTGTTCTAGAATAATCCGTCACAACTATATATATACAGACACTAAAGTTAAACTCTCATAATTAAACTTGGACGTAGACATTGATAGACATTAGTATTCACAGCATTTGGATTGACACTTTTATTCTACAAACAACATCATACTGGATTGTGACATTAGTAGTGAACGTAATATTCAAATTGGATTCCGAAAGATTTCTGGATACAGATAAAGATAACAGATTGGACTCATATTTTGACAGTTAAGTTAACAGTAATATTTGTGTAATACCTTTTGTAAACTTTTGTATATTAAATATTGTTAAATTTTACTATTGATTTGTGTCTTTTGTTGGCTACAATTTGAAGGCGATTTCTGGCCGTAACAAAATGAACTATTCACTTTTTTGTTGGAAGCCAGAAAAGGGCCGATAAAAAACACATCTGTTTGCGGGAATTTCTTGAAGTGTTTAAGACCAATTTGCGGCCTTCGGCTGTTATCTGCACTTAAGTCGATTGTTGTCTGTTTTAGATATTCCAAGTTTCCATTTTCAATTTAAATGTACCATATGTGTATACTGCTTTCATCTTTTCTTCAAGTTTTTATCAAAAGAGTAAATGCAATAAGCACATAGACGGTTCACTGTTCATTATTCTCTTTCACAGAAATATTGTCATTGCATAAACATCGGTACTTCTTTAAAAAAAAACATATACTTGAGGCATGACTGTATAATATTTTTTTCTGTCTATGAAGAAATACCATAAAAAATGTGGTGCCCACTAAATAACGCGCGTAGCGGGTGATTTAACAGTGTGCACCACAATTTTTATTTTATTTCGAAAAGACAGAAAAAATATTACAGTCATTTCTTATAATTTAATTCTAAATTTCATGTTTATCCGTAAAAAAACATGAAAAAACGTTTATGACTTTACGGTCACATGACTAAATTATGCTTATGGGCTCATAACAAAATAACATCGGCCAATCAGAAGACGTGTTACATCCATAATTAAATTATTAGTGTATGTATACATTGTATTTTGTAATATTACATGTAGCTCGTGCTTTAGTAACAAGTAAACAACGCTTAAAGCAGCTGCATTTGTTTGCACCTGTTTGACATCAGGAACCTGATGTTCAGTGGTTGTCGTTTGTTTATTAGCGTTTCTCGTATCTCGTTTTGTAGATAGAATATACCGTTGGTGTTCCCGTTTGAATGGTTTTACACTAGTTCTTTCTTGTGCCCTTTATAGCTTGCTGTTCGAAGTGAACCAAGACTCCGTGTTGAAGGCTGTATTCTGACCTATAATGGTTCACTTTTCATATTGTGTCTTAGATGGAGAATTGACCTTGGGTTGTTTTATGCTATTTAGTCAGGTTGTTGTCTGGTTGACATATTTTCCGTGTTTTAATTTCTGTTCCTATAAACTTAACTCAGTTAAACATTAATCGCTCGTATATACAAAAGAGGGGCGAAAGATACCAGAATAACAGTAAAATTCATAGATCGAAAATAAACTGGCAACGCCATTGCTAAAAATAAAAAGGACAAACAGACAAATAATAGTACATATGATACAACATAGAAAACTAAAGACTAAGCAACACGAACCCTATAAAAAAAGGGGGCGATCTCATGTGCTCTGGAAGGGTTAGAAGATCCTGCTCAGAAATGCATACCGAACTAAGTGTATGCATGTTCTGGACTTCTTGTTTACACGTGCTGCTGACTTGGTTTATTTTATGTTTGGTCTTTAACTTTAATTGGCATTTATAACTATATATATACGTATATGTACTTTATCTAGAAATATCTATAAAATGATACACTCACAAACACATTTTGTCAATGGCTTTGTCCACAAATAAACAACATAGATCGCTAATGATAAACAAATGTTAAGCTAGCTTTTGGAAGATAATGTGTCATAAGTACTCATGTGCCTTAAAATCTTTTATAAAACTTGCACTAATAAACCTTAGATATGACAAATACGACTAGATGAGTTAAGAGTCCCCTGCTTTGACGGGTTATACATATACCAACATGTAAGGGGGCTGAAAAAAAAAAAAAAAAATACTGAACTCCGAGGGAAATTCATAACGGAAATTTCCTTATCAAATGTCAAAATCAAAAGCTCAAACACATCAAACATATGGTTAACAACTGTCATATTCCTGACTTGAAAATGATGGATTAAACCTTGTTTTATAACTAACTAAACCTTTCACTTGTATGACAGTCAAAATGAATTATTCCCAAAAAAACTGATCAATACACATTTCATGGAGGCATCAGATTTGTATTGTTTTTTTTTATATATTTGGTTCATCCGTCACTATCAGTCATTATCATTCTCCACCGTAGTTTACGGTGGCATTAATGGTAACCCTTGGTCGCCTTTCCGTCAGTCCCTTTTTCGTTTCTGCACTAACTGGAGTGTATCTCAGTTATATGTTATGAAACTTTTAAACAATGCTAAATAAGAATCACAACACGCGAATATAGTTCGACGTTTGGGTTGTCAGTCATTTGCTGTTCTAGTGGTATGCCCCTTTTTAACTTGAAATTGCAAAGCTTGAGAAACACAATCGTGTTCGAGGACACATTCTTTTTTATGTTTATCTGTGTTCAGAATTGCGTTTGTTAATTTTAAAGAAATAAACAAAAGGATTTTCTGATTTTCATTCAACAGTTTATACGTCATTTATATAACAGACTGCTGTTCGAAACGTATTGGGACGTTTTCATTCAAAAGTTTATACGTCATATACATGGTATATAAGAGACAATTGTACGGAACGTATTGGGACAATTTCATTCAAAAGTTTATAAGTCATATACAAATGTATATGGTATAAAACAGACAACTGAATGGAACGTATTTGAATAATTTCATTTAAACATTAAGTATACGTCATATTCATGGTATATAAGAGACAACTGAATGGAACGTTACGTATTTGAACAAATTCATTCAAACATTATAAGTCATATGTATGGTATAAAAGAGACAACTGAATGGAACGTATTTGAACAATTACTTTCAAACATTATACGTCATATACATGGTATATAAGAGACAACTGAATGGAACGTATTTGATCAATTCCATTCAGACATTATACGTCATATACATGGTATATAAGAGACAATTGTACGGAACGTATTGGAACTATTTCATTCAAAAGTTTATACGCGTCATATACAAATGTACATGGTATATAAGAGACAACTGAATGGAACGTATTGGGACAATTTCTTGCAAAAGTTTTTAATAAGTCATATTCAAATGTACATAATATCTAATATAATTGAATGGAACGTATTTGAACAATTACTTTCAAACATTATACGTCATATACATGGTATATAAGAGACGATTGTACGGAACGTATTGGGACAATTTCATTCAAACATTATACGTCATATACATGGTATATAAGAGACAACTGAATGTAAAGTATTGGGGCCAAGGTCAATGTGTCAGTTTGTATATACAGAGTGTAAAGATAAGACAGTACGGATCAACCTTTGACGAGCACTCATCTTTCCCTTCAATATGATCCGAGGTAAGATAGAAACTCAGGAATATTTCATGTATATTTAAGTTCTAGCTTATATGATCCTTTTACGACTAAATATTACAAAATTAATGCTTTGTTTAAATTAAAGAGTGATTATGTCACCATTCTGGCAGATATGTATATCATGTATAGATGTATTGAAGATAACGATCAATAGGTCCGTACAGAAGAAATGTAGAGCTTTAATGATAACAATGAATCCTTGATATTCAAGACATATTTTTAAGATTACGAGTTTGCAATTAAGTATACATACTATGACTATGTACTATGAAAAACAGCAATGAAAGCTATGTTTCTTAGCATTTAATTTGTTTATTTGCTGCGCATGTGTTGATTTTGTGTCCTTGATGGATACTACAAATTACAGATCATCCAAACACTCGATCTCCGTCACAAATAGCGAATCCATCATAAATTAAACATAGTTTTCCTTTTTGCAAAAATAAAATTAAAAATATAAAAATAGAGATACTAGTAACAGTTTCGATTGCGACTATTTTTAAACAATATACATGGAATAAAAATATTGGTTACGATTTCCAATGAGACAAATCTCCACCATAGCCCAAATGACGTATAAGTTAACAACTATAAATCGCCGTACGACCTTCAGCAATGATCAAAACCCATACTACATAACAAGATATAAATGCCCCGAAATAAAACATGTAAAACAAATCAAACGATAAAACCAAAGTTGGGGGGAAAGAAATACACGAAAAACAAATATGGTATAAAGTTACACAGAATAACCCCTAATGCTTAAATTCATTTCACAGTTGGGCCTAAGTTCAGACGAGGTATACTAGTTAAATTATTCTCTCATTTTCAACTATTATGTCTGTTTTTATGTCCATTCCTTTGATGTGTTTTATCATTTGATTTTTCCATTTGATTAGGGAATTTCCGTTTTGAATTTTTCTCGGAGTTCAGTATTTTTGTAAAAAAAAAATTATGGTATACATTCTCATTTAAAAAGTACAAATATAAATCTCCCTACCGTCCGGAGTTTTGCATGTTTTAAGATATATTTTTTTTCTGTTTCAGATACGTATTGGTTTTTATCTGTATTGTTGATGATAACATCAGCAAGTGAGTACTATTTAAGGAATGACTATACTATATTTTCTGTCTATGAAGAAATAACATAACAAATGTGGTGCAGACTTAATAACACGCGTACTGGGTTATTTTAAAGTCTGCACCACATTTTGGATGTTATTTCGAATAGACAGAAAAAAAATAATACAGTTATTTTTTATATTTTATTTCTAAATTACGTTTTAACCGGGGAAAACCATAAAAAACGGTGATGACGTCACGGACACATGACTAAATTATGTCTATGAGATGATAAACAAAACAATGTCAGCCAATGATCAGAAGACGCGTTACATCCAAAATTGAATTATACAGGTATGTTTAAATTTTTGCAATGCAATAAAACTGACATTTGAATTCAAAATCAATATTATTAATATGCATGGCCTCATTAGCCGAGTTGTCTGAGTATTCGAACTATTGTATCACTAGCCTGTGGACACTGAGCATGTGCAAGGCAAACACGTTAGATTTGAATGGAATAGGATGGTTAGTTCACCTACCGGAGGTCGGTAGTTCTCTTCGGGTACTCTGGTGTCCAACAAATGAACGCCACAAAGAAGGTGATAGTTCTAAAAGTGGCGTTTCACATAAATCATTCAATTAATCTATTATATGGAGCATTTCACAGTTATCAATCAAACAATATTTTATATGGAGTAAATTATAAAATCCACGAATCCACGAATAGCTTTATTATTTTTTTTTGTCATATATTTTGCAGATGCTAAAATACGATGTCTTGAAGGTGTTCGTTTAACATCACCACTTGATACTACAATCGTTACAGAATGTGGCGACCATGAGGTATATTAAATGGAGTTTTTATATATAGTTTGACCTTGAACATCTCTAAGGATATTTATTGTCGTAAACGCTCTGTAGAAAACAAGAAAAATATAGACATGGTGTTATATGACTTTGCTAGTACAATATTGTGAAAATAACAATTGGTATCGTTTATGATTCAAGTGTAACTGATTTATTTTAAAAATCGAATCCAACAAGGACATGATTTGGAGAATCACAAAACTTCACTACCTTGTAAGCAATCGAGTGTTAAACAAGAAATGAATCAAACTAAATCACTGTTAAGGCACGAAAGAGAGCCACACTATCTAAAGGGGTCATATTCAAACTCATTATTCAAAAACAAAATGACAACGGAAAGACAAAACAAAACACCTACGAAAAGCGGCGAAAGGACACAATAGCAAAATAAAGATTTAGCAACATGCACACTTCAAACAATGTTTTCCTGGAGTATAAGCATATGATGTTCAACATATGGCACCTTTTGTGTTGCTTATGTAAGTAAACTCGGTGATAAGTCTTATACGGTAGGTCACATTCGAGGGAAAGAAGAGGATATTGCAGTAACGACAATCGAAATGTATCCTTTGTCATGTGTGTAACATATTCCAAAACGGCCAACTAACTTGTAATGGAATTTTTTGAAGGGATAAATGTTTAATTCTACACTTTGAACTAAGAAATAAAGGGACATTATATTTTTAAGAACTATATCTTTTCCCCAATGCCAACATGCAAGTTAGAGGAGTTAATCACTAACTGATAAAAGTTAAATGCATTGCTCTTAATGTCACTTTTATCAATAACGAGTTAAAATCTTATATGTCCATTGTCATTTCCCAGCATCTATATCTCCACAGTTCTAAGAGTTTAAACTTATACTAGAATACTGAACCACTCCTCCTTTCACTCTGGGTCTTCTTAAAAATTCAACTTAGCCGCTATTCGTGTGTATTTATGATGGTAACATTCAAAGTTATGTATTCATGAGATGAAGCATAGAGGTTGTTTCAGGGAACCAATATTTAACCAAAACAAAATATCTTTGAAATTTCAAAAAAGGCATGATTTGTGAAACAGCTGTATTTACAAATTGCAACGTACAGAGTTATAAATATAATCTTATATGTCTTTATATAGATCTGTTCTGTGGAGAGATACGTAACAAATGATGGTATCATACTGTACAACGTTGGATGTAAAGACCGCCAGGTAACTGTCATTGGCACACTATAAATGCTACTAACATTTTACCAAGTTTAAAGAAGTTTTCGATTTCTAAGAAGCTTTTGAATGTTTTGCAGTATCACATCTTAAGTTAAGATACGGGTTTTGTTTTAGATTTTTTTAGAATCGGGTAGGGTTATATATCTCTTTTGTATAGATAATCAAAAGTGTGGTCTAACGGACTTGATCTAAATATTCTAAAATACTCTTTCAATTATACTATATCGTTGTCTCTCTGTCCATATGTCTATGTCTAATTCGCACAAAATTTCAAGTTTTCCTTTACTCATTCCCATAATACAATTCTTTTTATACCCTTTTTGATTAAAGGTTTTGGTTACTTGGATTTGTCTACTGGAAACATTTTACAGTTGAATTAGTAACAATAAGATACTTTTACATTTGAAATTTTTATAAATCTATCATTCGAATCTTATGGTACTTACATGACCGTTTAATTAATAAAAAGAAAATTGTTCACGTCAAGCACTAGATTTATTTTGATGCCATATTATATATACATAACACATAGCTGAGAGGGTGATAGAGCAGATTGTTACCCCGAGAAAACATTGTCAACCGCTGTGAAGCCAAGTATTGTATAGCAAACACACTAGCCAAACTCGATGAAACTGTTATCCTTTAGTTTTTATATATTTCTTTTATTCCAGTATTGTATAGCAAACCCACTAGGCAAACGTATAACAAACCCACTAGGCCTAGGCAAACGTGCCGAAACTGTTATTTGCCGCCATTGCTGTGAGGATAAAGATTTATGCAACATGAACCAATGTGGTGCACGTATGTTAAGCTTTTAGAGTCAAACACATTTCAAGTCTTTATTGTTCTTTGTTTAGCTTTAAAGGGACACAAATATTTTAAGTCTGTATTGTTACTTGTAAAAAAATCAAGTTTTTACTGTTCATTGTCAAGTGCTTGAAGACGAAAACATTTCAAGTTTTATTGTTCCTTGTCAAACTTTTAGAGACGAAAACAGATATGATAAGTAAATATGTCAAACATATATATATAGAAATAAACACTCACATCACATCTTCCTATATCTGCTTATCTGATCGTAGATTCTGACATTTGACTATAGTTTTTTTGTGTAGTAAGTTCTTAATTTTGAGTTTCCTTTTGATAATTTTGTAAACTGTTGAGTTGTACTGTTGAACAATGAGGATCCAAAATTCTGAATGCATATTTTTTAACGTTAGTCATAACGATATGTAAAGAAACACACAACGTGCTGTTACATGTTTGTCTTAAAAAAAAGTGTATTAAGAGGGGCGAAAGACACAAGAGGAACAGTCAAACTCGTTAATCGAAAATAAACTGAAAACAGCATGGCTAAAAATGAAATAGACTAATAGACAAATAAAAGTACACAAGAAACAACATATAAAACTAAAGACTGAGCAACACGAACCCCACCAAATAATTTGGGATGATATCAGGTGCTCCGGAAAAGTAAGCAGATTATGCACCACTTGTGATACCCGTCGTGTGCATCGCCTCCTATAATGCCAAATTGTATGATAAATATTAAATTATATTTATTCTGTTACAGGTGTTAATCTTCCCATAGGATCAACCATATGTTATTCCTGCCCTTTGGCAATGGATGCTAATAAATGCAATCATATTACACTGTGTGACCAAGATAACGTATGACTTAGCACAAGACATATTTTGTTATTTGTTAGTTTAATAACTATGTTTGGTAAATTTAACCGAATGAGACCCAGAGATAACTAATTCAGCATTTCATAACCAATTCGTAAATGGTAGTTTTCCAAAGCTTACATTCAAAGAAGATGGATAAATGAAATTCAAAGCAATTGATCTTATTATTTAGGAGGACCACAGGTTGATTCTCAATTTGAAAATGTCTTCAAATATTTTATAAATTTATAAGGAACATTTTGCAATCCTCTGAAATAAATGTTCCAGAATGTTGATATGTTAATAAGTCATATGGCAAATTTGTACACGGAATCTGTAATGTTCATTTGGGAACATTGTATCTGTTAAATTTTTAAGAAAACACTGTAACATTTTTTAATTATCTCGTAAAGGCCAAGACAAACACATAATTTCTTAAGTGTTTAGGGAATACATTAAATCAAGGTATTACATGCACCCATGTCTCCCAAATTTATAGGTATACGCACATCTTAAGTTGAAGGAAATATACTAAATCTAAATGTATTTGTATGAACTATATCTCAAAGAGGGACATTCAAACTTAAATATAAAAAATAAACTGACAACGCAAAGGTTAAATAAGAAAAACACAAACAGACAAACAATAGTTAACAAAACACAATATAGAAAATTAAAGAGTAAGAACGAACCTAACTAAGACCTGGGATGATCTTAGGGGCCTCCAAAAATGTAAGCAGATCCTGCCTCGCATGTGGCATCCGTCGTGTTGCTCACAAACCCGGTAAAGATTCTTTAGTTTGATCGATATAGCTATGTGTATACACCACATTTGAATGTATGAAGGCCAAAATGGTAAGATGTTAAAAAATATGTTAGCCTTATTGGTCAGATATACATGAAATCGAAAATACACATGAATATATCATGTGATACACATTCAAGTATTAATAGGAAAGAGCAGATGACAGCATAACATAAATAAAGTTCGAATTGTTTGTCATTAGAATATAGTAATTTATGGTTTCCATTTGGTAACTACATTACAGGCATGCTCTATAAAACAAACACAAAATTTGATTGGTAAACCACGTTGGAGTCATGGTTGTTCAGAGAAAACGGTATGTTGCTTGTAGAAAGGTTTGAATGAAGTTTTGAAGAAGAAAAGAAATATATACATACCATGCATTAGTTCTTCATACAAAATGACAAGAAAAAAAAGTAACAGTGTTTATGCTGTTATCTGAAACGTACTAGTAAACTCTAATCTCAGTACAAATAGTGGAGTTGTTCTAGTTTTATCAACTTTTACCTACAAAAATAAAATAATAAGTAAAACTAAAAATTAGATGAGTACAAATCTCTTTTATGAGCGGATGGCAAAATATTTGATTAATTGTTGATTTGTTATCAATCAATGTCAACTATGCCAGGTTCAGGACGAGTAGAAATAAACAAAACATGAATATTTTGGTCAACCGGGATGATTGCAGATAAATGTTTAATGTCAGTGGACACTGATGGTTTTTGGAAAAAACAGTTCTTGCAACGTGCCGCGTACAGATGGACATCTTTAAGAATTAAGAATTGCGTAAATTGTTTGAAGGCTTATTTTCAATTTCACAAGACTGTGTAGATTGTATACTATAACATAACAAAAAAGATTCGTGATATCTTATGAGGTACTCTGGTTCCCCTTAACACATGATGATGATAAGCATGTATTTATTTATTCAGGCTATTTGAAAACTTACAAATGAATGTAAATGACAATGAACACAATGAAATGTACTTCAGAGAAAAAAACATATATAGCACTAAACTAAAATCAATTTTATTTTTCAGCAATGTGCAACAATTGCGCTAAGTAATCCCCAGGGAATCTGTTCATTTTGTTGTGACACGGAATTATGTAACCGTAACTGTACAATCAGATCGACAATAGCTCCTCCTCCAACTACTACAACTATGGCGCCAACAACGCCTATTCCTAGTAAGTACCATAAAATCATCAATAGCTCCTTTTCTTAATACAACCACTATAACTACTACAACTATGGTGCCAAAAACTCCTATTCTTCATAAGTACCATCAAATCGACAATAGCTCCTCCTACAACCACAACTTCTACAACTATGGCTCCAACAACGCCTATTCCTCGTACCATCAAATGATTAATAACTTCTTCTTCAACCACAACTATAACAACCATTACAACTATGGCGCTAACAATGCCTATTCCTCGTAGGTACCATCAAATCAATAATAGCTCCTCTTCCAACCACAACTACATCTACTACTTTAACTATGGCGCCAACAACGCCCTTCCTCGTAAGTGTCATCAAATTAACAATAGTAACTCTTCAAACCACAACTACAACAACTAAAATTACTATGGTGCAACCAACGCATATTCCCCGTAAGTACCATCAAATCAACAATAGCTCCTCCTACAACCACAAATTCTACAACTATGGCTCCATCACCGCCCTAGTCATCGTACCATCACATGATCAATAGCTCCTCCTACAACCACAACTTCTACAAATATGGCTTCATCAACGCCTAGGCATCGTACCATCAAATGATCAATAGCTCCTCCTTCAATCACAACTACTACAACTATTACAACTATGGCACACACAACGCCTATTCCTCGAAGAGCCATCAATTCAACAATAGCTCCTCCTGAAACCACAACTTCTACAACTATGACTCCACCAACGCCTAGTCCTCGTACTATCAAATGACCAATAGCTCCTCCTCCATCCAAAACTACAAAAACTACTACAACTATGGCACCAACAACGCCTTTTACTAGCAAGTACCATCAAATTAAAAATAACTTTTCCTACAACAACAACTGTTACAACTCCTACAACTGTGGCACCAACAACGCCTGCGTAAGTTGTCTTTGAAAAAGTTCATCAAAGATAGCCGGCTGTTCAATTTGGTACGTCCCGGGACTTGATACACAAGACTCATGAGTTGAGCATTGATTTCAGTAGGAAGTTAGCTGAAATCGACCCCAGTTTATTTAGTGGGATCGTGTTGCGTAGTCTTTAGTTTTCTATGATGTGTCTTGTGTACTATTACTTGTCTGTTTGTCTTTTTCTTTTTTAGCCATGGCGTTGTCAGTTTAATGTCGATCTGTAAGTTTGAGTGTCCCTCTGATATCTTTCGCCTCTCTTTTATCAGAGATAAAGATACCAGGGTTACGCTAGACGAACGGTTTGTCAACAAAAGACTCATTCTTTTTACAATGGAATCAAAATGGTCAGATAAGTGAGAGCATAACAAAAATATAACTTTGAAAATTATACTGTACGCATGCATCTCAGGAAATCCGATGTATTGTGTTTCGGATAACAATTTCATACAAAGCACATTTACCCCCAAAAAATAAAGCAATGATAATGTCATTTTTGATAGTATACGATATAGTGGAATAATTTTGGCGTGGCGGTTCTGGATTTCACACCATGATGATATTATACACAACCTTACTATAAAATGCTTAATCATGACACAAACCTTTTTTAAAATCTAGTTTTTTTTTTTTATTTCACCTTCGTAAATCATTTAGGGACGCTAAAAATGTGATTTCTTCATCAATTTTTGACTTTTGAAGAATTGAGAATTCGAAAATAATTCGTTGGTTATTAAAAAATTTAACAAAAACCAACCAGGCTGGAAAAATATATTTTTGATACAAATTCTTTGATAATTTATTGATAATGTCTAGGCAATATTCATCTTTAATTGGTACTTATCCTTAGTTATATAGACTTGCCAATCTCATTCGTCACACATAATATTCGCCATTTAAATGACGTCATATTATGTAAATAATATAGATAAGAATATCTGGGACATGTATCATTATCGAAAATCAGACCTAGAAAGACGAGGAGTTAATAAATATGCATCTAAATGGAAAAAAAACCAACATTTTTCTTATAACTCGTGTTGACATTTCCATGATAATACATATGTTTATTTATTTCATTTTCAGTGACGGCCCCAATTATTACACAAACTGTTATTCGACCAACGAATATCAAATATGGCGATACCGTTACGATCGAATGCATTGCCACAGGAAATCCTAAGCCAACAATAGATTTCTTAGTTAAGGTAAACAATGTTTGTCTTTTATCTCAAATGCACATACATAAAAATACGTGTGTATCGCGTGTCAAAGTTTCTTTTAAAAATTTTAGGAGAATTTTGTTTGACAGCAGATTTGTAAAAGCATAAGATTGGCATTTTCAGATAATGTTTGGTTGAATATTTGAAGAATGATAAAATATTGTAGATTGATTTGTTTAAGTAATATTTTTAAAGGCAAACACGTAATGTTATAACTGGCTGATCACGTCCTTAAAACTGTTGATTCAAATACAATGATGTGTTTTTTAGTACTTTCATTCACTTTTTAGGGAAAAGAGTGCGAATTCTAATGCAATTAATTTGTAACAATTTTTCTGATTGGATGACAGCAAGCGTAAAATTCTCTATCTCCTTGTCTGTAACTAAGAAGCCCCGACATTTTAAATTTCGGAATGTATCGACATGTTATTTCTACAATAATAAACAAAAAACTCACTTGTTGCGCCTAAAATTCTTCTTTTTATTAAATTTTATTACATTCTGAAGCGGCACAAAAGCAAAACGCCCGGTCTTTATGTTTGACGCTGGAAGCATACCTATGACGTCACCTAGTTTAGGGATCAAAGAAGATAACATCTTTTCGCGGAATTTTCTTTAATGAAGATTTTACACTGAAATAATGACTGAAATTTAATTATGAACTTGTTTTGCATTAGAATAGAGATAACTGTATTGTATTTGAAGCTTTGCGGACGTCCATCGGTAGTTTTACTGTCGCAAATACCCGTTTACCTGTCTCCGCTCCGCGTCGCCAGGTAAACTAAATTTGCGACAGTAAAACTACCGATGGACGTCCTGAAAGCTTCAAATACAATACAGTTATCTCTTAAATATGGAGAATAATCATAATATTTTAAACTCACAATTCAGAAAAAACTAATGAAATTTGCGTCGTATATATACAAATACATGAGGTATATAAAAAAATTCCGAAAGTGTATTGTTTTCTGTTTGGTATTCAATTTATCATTCGGATCGATTTTTTGCCATCTGATGATGCACTTTATTTGCAAAAACTAAAGGCAGTCAGCGGGGTTAGTATCATACGTCGTTCGACCTGCTAGTCAAATAGATTTTGTTAAAGTATACTTTTTCACTTTTTTTGGTCTTTTGGAAATAGCTGTTTGTGCTGCAAAGAAAGTTGTTTTGCATGCACACGTATTATATGTATAACCATTGTGGTTTTTACCCAACGCAATTATAGGTTTCAACGTTAATTAAGACTTGGTTATATTGTTTTTCGTTTGGGCTTGGATTATATTTGCCTACGGGTTAATTTGATTCGTTCAATCTATATCGACTTCTCAAAACCCATCCTAAATTGAGGTAAATTAAATAGCCTTTCAAATACCGTTGCATCCACATTCATCCACATGTATACAAATTGCGGTTAATTATTCGAAACAATCATAGTTTTAGACATTCTTTTCAATTCAGACTTGTTTACCTGAAACAAATATGTCAAATGATATTGTGCTTTTTAATCCATTTTGACATGTTTGCATGTAAACTTTAAGTATTTACATGAATCAAAAAAAATGTTGATGTTCTACAGTATTTGATTATTAATTAGTTAGCTGCTGTCCCGTCTATGATAAATAATTCATTTTTTATCAAATGTGAATCATGTTCATGTATCAAAACAATTGAGCTCTATGTAATTTAGTACAATTACATTGTGCTACATTACATTGAATGTGAAGCTTTGACAATGTTTGGTGTTGATTTTAAAGAAAAAGTCGTGACATCTAGTTCATTGGAAAAATCATTAATTTTACGCATGGGTAAAATCAGGGACTCTTGTCTTCGTTATTTTATTTTAGTTCTTTTTATAAGTTTATGAAGTTATGACGTCCATTTTGACATTTTAAGTGCCAGATTAATTCAGCCTCGATTGCTGGATTTTCTCGATGTGTTGAAGACAACTTGTTGGTCTTTGTCTGTATTTTACTTTTTGGTCGGGTTGTTGTTCATTCTTCATTTTATTGTACAAAACAACGAAGTGTACTAATAATTATCTGTATATCGTTTGCTTTTTATGAATGACGTTATCAGTTAATTTTCCACTTCTAAATTTGAATGCCTTTTGAAATCTTGCACCTCTCTTTTTTTTTAATTATTTTATCAAGTGGACAAAACAGGAATAAAATACCAAAGGGACATTCAAACTCATAAAAAGTCGATGCTTACTGTACTAATTACTCTTATATACTATTCTAATATGTTTTACATATTTGTTATTAATTGCAGGGTAGAAGATTGGGCGCTAATGTACATGTAAATCCCACTACACACCTTCTAACAATATCGAACTTTTTACCTTATGATGATGGAGATTACAGGTGTATCGCTGCAAACTTATTGGGTGATGTTCATAACGATATCCACATACAAGGACAGTAATACTTAGAGTGGTTGTTTGAAAATAAATGAAGCGATATCTGATAGCTTTTTCACTTACTTTCATTGGCTCAATGTATTACAAAACGCCAATAACAATACACCATATTTCTTACAACACATATACAAATATATACAATAGTAATATTTTATGTACATTGTACTAGTCTTCGTTGAGGCGTTTTCAGTAGTGAGTATCTTGTAACTTAACAGATTCTACTCTTAGGGAATTTGTCAGCTGGTTACATATTGAATATCAGGAACAAGTATTGAACTATGTTTTTAAAGTAAAATTTTGTTACTTTAATAAACGTTATTGAAGGCTATTGTGTTCATGTAGTAAATACTTCTGTACTAAGATTTTTATGTTTACAAATTGAATTACAAAGAGATCGCCATGCAAAATGACGTCTAAAATCAACAAAACAAAAACAAAAAGTCTTAACAATTACACGGTCTAGAACGCACCATGCGGTGTAGCCGGCTATGTTTGACACGGGTTGGCAATTTTGAAGCGAAGGAAAACTATCAAAGTAAGTTCAAGTATCAAAATTTCTCCTTTTTTTAGAATTTTCAGTATCATATAATGTATGGAAACGAAGTGAAACATAATCTATTTCCTGCAAACAGAAGCAGTCGTTTTCAATGCTCTGTTTTCTCAAACATCTCTCCCTAGTTTCCAGTTTTACAGATTTTCAGGCGTCATTTGCAAATTTCTGGATGGAAAACTACTCAAGTTGACCCCCCCCCCCCCCCCCCCACCACCACCACCACCACCCCTTTTAAAAATCATAAAATTACATTCCTTTCGAGTCGTCAGATTTTGTGGCGTCTCAAGTGGTAGAGGCTTTTGATAAAAAAAAATAGATTTGCTAAATCCCGTTCTTTATCTGAAACACATCTACTATATTATGATAACACATTGATACTTCATTTTGCCTGTTTTTTAGCCTTATAAGAAATACGTTTTTGAATTCATAAATAGTAAAAAAATTCTCAAAATATTTTGTTAAAGCAAGAAAAAGAAGAAGCAAGATATTGTTTAAAGGATTTTTTTATCCTCACATCCCTGTCCTATCAACTTTTGAGAAAGTAGTATTCCTCGTTGAACAAAATCAACGTACTCTTCTGAGCTAGCTCTGAGTAATGTATCAATTGATACACATGTACTCCATATACTAGTGCCGCCGGGATGTTGCTACACATAAATGGAAAGTTGATTATAGTAGAGCTAAAATCATCCCGTTTGTCATAAATTTTTGTATTTATCTTACCAACAGTAGTCATGTCGAGGAAAAAGGTATAAATGTAAAGCAGATTTATCTGTGTCGGTTGTATCTTTAATTCAAGTTCACTTGGAAAATTATTATTAAGAGATGATACATCCTCAATATACCGAAAGGTAAAATTCAAAGACTGGGCTAATTTCTTTTCTCCTTATTGTACAAACCCTTGGATAAATTCTGCTTCATAGGAATATAAAAAACAAATCTGCAAGTAAAGGAGCGCAGTATGTACCCATTGGGATTTCTATAGTCTTTTGGAAGACCAAACCTCCAAATTAAAAACAAAATATGTTGTCAATTAAAAAGGTCAGGTGGTAGTGATATCTTCTTCGGCGATTTGTTTTTGCTTGACTCTGTATGATTTTTTACAAAGTAAGCTGAAATCCTGTCCAAAACTAGATATTTGAAACGTCTAGTGCCTGACAACCCGAGCGACTCTTAACATTTTGATGAAAATTAGTTTTAAAACCAATTAATTTTAAGAAAGAATCTGGTATTTGATTGATTACTATGATAGGCATTCAATTCTATAAAAAGATACCGGGGAAATTCGTTATCTGAAACCTCAAAATAAGCTACACGGAAAACGAGGGAGAGGATTTTGAGAAAACAGAGCACTGAAAACGACTGCTGCTGCTTGTAGGAAATACATTTTGTGTCACTTCCTTTCGTGCAATTCATAATACGGTACTAACAATTCTAAAAAAAGAAATTTTTGTACTTTGGAACTTCTTTTGATAGTTTTTTCTTCGCTTCAAAACTGCCATCCCGTGTCAAACAAAGCCGACACTTACCGTTTGGCGTTCTACACAGTGAATAATTTATCTTGAAATAAGGATTATTTTAAAAAGCCACTATTGTTTTAATATTATTTTACTGTTATTAAATTGAGATATCATTATGAAAAAAACGAAGGTTTCCCTTTTGTGAAAACGCTTTGATTTAGTTTTCGGATTTGGTTATACACTTAACTTTTTTTCTCTTTAGTTACCAATATAAATTGTGAAATGTGGATCTGCAGCAGTTACATTGATACTGCATATGTTAATACAACCTTTTGGTAAGTTTCCCGAGTCAGCACTAGCCAAATACATGTAGTTAGTATTTAGTGATGTCATAAAAAACAGATATCGCTGTTTAAAAAATTAAGAGATCAATTTCATGAAAAAAAAATGTAATCTTGTTATGTTCAACTCAAATTATTTGTCTTGATTCGGCTCATCCTGTCTTTTTTTTAATAAAAACTCCTGTTCTGTGTCTATTTCAAATTAAATACAACCCCCCTTCTTAATACACATCAAATGGTAGCTCCTTAATTTAACATCTATCTTCAAACACTTTCATTGATTCGCGTGTCTGACGTCAGAAAATGTTATACGTCACAAGAAATAACAGTCACAAACTGAATCATATATTTATCCTCTGGTCGATTTTCAACTGAATCCAGGGCATAATTATAAATGAGCCGGATTGGAGACTACTCTAATTTGTATTCCGTATGATTCAATCATTTTTCTCTTAGTTTGATCTCTTTTTGTTTTCCTTTTCTTTTTTCTATTACTTTTTACCTTGCTGCATACATAAACACAATTTTGAATCATATAATCGTGTGACGTTGCATTCCTTGCTCAGCAAAAGACTTTAGCTGGATTTAGTTATTTTCTAGTACAAATAAGAGGATGCGGTAAAATTTGTAAAATAATTAAAAAGTAAAAATAAAAGTATGGAGCCTCACACCAACCAGCAATATATAAAGAGCCCAAACATAACTGGTATGACATACATCATTGACCAGACCTTATACTAAAAAATACTATGCAATGATATTAATTACATATTATATACATTATAAAAGACATGCGTTGATGTCCATGAAGGAAGTAACTCAGAAAAAGGACAACCTTGAATACTGATTGTTAAAGCATTTCTCAGGACCGAGCTGTCATAAATTAAAGACTTAATGGATGTAAAGTTTCTAAATGAAGTACATTATATACACTAACTATTTATTATCATAAAATATTATAGACGGTTATCGGCTCGGAGACAAACCGGGTATAAAATTTAAATGTAGGTCTCTAAATTATACCTAATATATTAAATAGTATGTAGTTGAAAGTTACGTTCAAATTTTACTTTCTGGTGATGCGTTAAGTTATGAATACAATGATGTTAATTTGATATCAGTTCAAAAGTGAATAATAGTTATCAAAGGTACCCGGATTATAATTTAGTATGCCAAACGTGCGTTTGGTCTACAATAAATTCATTGTTATCGTTCATTTCAAAACAGTTAAAACGCCAAACAAGTAGAAAATTGAAAAGCATTGAGGACCCAAAATTCCCAAAAGTTGTGCAAAATACAGCTAATGTGATCAAAATATTAATCTTTTTATTTACTTACAAATCCAGAACTCAGTGAACAACATATACATTGAAAATATCTACATGCAATTTAATTTTGGATATGACGCGTCTCCTGATTGGCTGACGATATTTTGTTATGAGCCCATAGACATAATTCAGTCATATGACCGTGACGTCATCAACGTGTTTTCATGGTTTTCTACGGTTTAAAATGGAATTTAGAATTAAATTATAAGAAATGACTGTAACATTTTTTCTGTCTATTCGAAGTAACATAAACAAATGTGATGCACACTGTTAAATAACCCGCTAAGTGCGTTATTCAGTGTGCACCATTTTTAATTAATTCCTTAAATAAACTTATATATCTCTTTGAGTATTATGTGAAAAGCAAAAAAATAACATATGAACCGTTAACTACATATTCCACTGAGTATTATGTGTGAAACATGTATCATTAACCTTATCGTTATATTCACTCAAGACTTTAGCACATACTTACAACTTCTCGTCCAATCAAATTGCTTGAAATTGCCTTCTAATTTTCATAGTACATACTTTCCGTGTACTAAATAACTACGCATGAATGAACACAAGGGTAATATTTCATTGTATTGTAATCAAGATATTAGAACAAAAATCGGTACTGGCTATTTTGAAATAAATTCTGTGTTCCAAATAAACTAAATAGTTTATAATTAGTTTTCAAACAGATTTTTAACATCCTACTTATCAATTTTTTTATCTAAATTTTGTTTTGACAATTAAAAAAGTTTCTTTCAATAAAATAAAGAGTAATAATTATGGTGCTGTATACCTTGTTTAAAGTACAACTCAATCTAAAATTTGTAATCCTTTATCTTCCATACAATTACTTTGTACACAAAAACCGTGAATCTTTTGAAGGAAAATTATTAATAAAGCAATTTGATATATTTAGTCATAAATTGGTCGATAATTGGTTGCCTAATGTCTAGTGACAAATATTTCATACATATAAACTATTCACTAGACTACCTATGGGTACATACCAGGGGCAGATCCAGCCATTTTTAAAAGGTGTTTCAACCAAAGATGTGGGAGGGGGTCCAACTGTTTGTACTCATTCAAAAGCATTTTCAAGATAGTTTTAGGTTTTATGTGGAATTAAAAAATGTTTTCAAGAATGTAAAGCTTTCACTACAATTTAAGAATTGTCTGCTCTTGGTCAATTCATTTTGTCATCTTTCCATGTAAATAAGTACATGTATAGTAAAACAACAATTTATACGAATAACCATACTTACACCAGCAGCTACCTTCTTTACATTCTAAAGTCAAGCGCCTTTTAAAATCTCATTTTTACGATGATATTATAGTGAGTAGATTTACGAAACTATGTAAATGGTCTACATCCAGTCAGCCAAAACATATCAATAGACTAATTACAGGATTACGCAAGTTGTAAATATGTGCTAAATTGGATATGTAATAGTTATACATCGAGGGAAAGGTATGTCTGGATAAGAAACCCCGTCGGCCGGAGGCCGTAGGGGTTTCTTATCCGGACATGCCGTATCCCGAGGTGTATAACTAACTTACACCCCATTCTAAACTCTATATTGTTAACATTAATTATGAAATGAAAAAAAAAACCGATAGCATATATTTTATTGACAATATCAAACCATTATTTATAAGATTTTTTTGTTATTACATGAAAACCCACTAGTAACCTTTTTGGTTATATTCGTTCACACTTGACAAGTGAGTATGTTTTACCAATGTCAAGGTTATTTTTCATATTCCAAATAAATCCTTGGGTTGATATGGATCAGCAGGTCAAGGTTGACCGTATCGTGTATTCATATTAAAAACAAAAAATACGTCATGCTCCTTGTATGCAGTTGTCAATATGGAAGGGTATGAGACGGACGACATTTCTTAGCAGGCGTTGGATTTGGTAGATGAGACTAATTTAAAAGATAAAGGCAATATTATAACCCAAAGTACTTACCTGTATCAGTTTAATAAAGGTAATCATAACTATATTTTCTATCTTACTGTTTTATGGGGAAAAAGACCCCCTCTTCTCGAGAATGAATAAACATTCATATTCGGACCTACAAAGGGATAAGTGTGTCTGCAATAGAAACCCGACTTCCAGGCACGCTCAGCATACAAAGATACAGATTTAATATTTCGTAACTCCCTCTTTTGCGGAAGAGGGGCTGATCCAGCTGGGGTTCCCAACTCAAAAGAAAGGGGCGGGGGTTCAAATAAGTCAAATACATTGATCTTTTAAATCTGGTCCAACCCGCGGAGCCCCTTCCCCGGATCGGCCACTGGATAACGGGGGTTGGGGGTAGAATCCCCCTTTTTTTATAATAGAAACATATGACTGGGATAAAAAAAAATATTACTTTCCGCAAAGGAGTAATTGAAGGATTTTTTTTAATTTAAAATAAATGCTTAATTTTTTTTTCGCTATTGGAATTTCCTTAAATGTTTTTTTTTTTATTATCTTGAAACAATTTGTAGTGAACACTGTAAGTAATTTCTTGTGTTCATGCTATTAAAAAAATAATCAATTTCTATTGTTACGAATAACAATGGACTTTGTTTGCGGGATGTAGAAGCAGGGGTTTCCAGAAACCCCGCTTGTCACAGCCTGTGGTCAAAATCCATTGTTATTCGTAACAATAGATCTATTCAATTTACTCGTGTTTCAAAAATAGAAACTATGAAGTATAACAATAGAGCTGGGGTGTAATGTATAGAAAGGTATATACTATGAAATTAAGAGCTTGGGGCAAAGCCCCGTGCTCTAATTTTCATAGTATATACCTTTCTATACAATAACCGATACATATTTGAGCAGCTGAATAGTCTGTTCATTAATTACAGCGTGATGCTAATGTTTTGTTTATATTGCATAAACATGTGCTCAATTGAAATTTATTGAATCATTTCGACGATTTCCTTTTTGTATTCTTGTGTTTACGCTCATGGTATTGGGTAGTCAAAGATACATTGGTAAAGGGCGAGGGTATGATGAAATTTGAAGAAAAAAGAGTTTCGATGACAATAAAGGCAGAAGGAGACATTTTGCAAAAAAGGAAGGTTGACAACTGTTGTAATGAAATAAGTCATGATAGACGAATAAAAAAGGCAGTACCAAAAAAAGTTAAAAAATGAAAAGGCAAGACAAATATTACAACTAAAACAACGCAAGACAAAATGTGTACAAAAAACGAAAACATCGCACGTACTTGAAAGAGTTGTTTAAGCATGTCATTCAGCAGGTTTTCGTCGCCTTTTATGTTCTTATTTGAAACATTTGCTCCACTCGATTCTTAAATACTACCGTATTTGCATTTGTGACTGCCATTAAAGGTTTCTAAACATCTTACGAACGTATCAACCTAACTTGACGTAACTTGCCGTAACGAGAAAAGATGGAGCATTCATTTGTTCAATACTTTTGGAATATCGGCTGTTATCTTCTTCCCTTTGAAATGTCTTTTACACAAATAAATATATATATTCCGGATTTTGTAGGACCATTTTGAGTCGTAGACATATTATATTGATTTGATATTTATAATATATGATATACAATTTACGCTTTAAACAAAATAGTTGAAAATCGTATTGATCAATAAATTATGGCGAAGAATTAAGGAATAACAGTACTGTAGTTGAAGAGTTGTCACCATCAAATCATAATTGACGGTAGCAACTCTTCAACTACAGTACTGTTACTCCAATTATTATGCATTTCACAAAGAAATAATACGATAAAACGAAAAAATGTCTAAATTTGACAAATAGAATAATACGCGAAAATTCATAAATGATTTTGGCATGGGTCAACGTGACGCCATAGAAATAAAAACTTACAAACTGGAGGTTATTACGTTACCTGTACGCTTCGAATTCTGATAAAATAACTTCAAATCGACGAATTCGAGGTAGGTGTTGTTTTATTTTGGATAATATAGTAGTTATCAAACATTTGTTGATTCAATCATTTTAAAATGGTTGTATTTCCTTAGTTACGCCTGGTCAACTGTGGATTTGATAGCAAGTTGTAGCCAATGAAAAAAAATGTTACATACAAACTGCAAAATAAAATAAAAAATTTGAACCCAGGACAGCAACCGTACAAGAGATTTTGGTAATTATGACAACATTCTTTCGAATTTTTAGTACATGTATGAAAAAGGGTTAATTTAGAACTTTGAAATGGAAGGGGATAGGCATATTTTTGATCTTATCAAGGATCAGCTGATTAAGGGAAGAAGGTATTCTGCAAACATGAAATAAAACTAACTAAGGCGTAAAAGCAAAATAACTGCTCCAAAACGATAGAGTTTCGTCCGTTCGTAAGATGATGAGAAACCTCTATTAGAATAAAAAAAAAATCCAAACCGTTCAACTGCCTATGTTTCAGTACTTTACTACTTCAGGTCATTACTCAGACAGATATTTCTATATTACATTTTTTAGCTACTGTGGATTCATTATTATTCGTTGTATACCATTTTTCGTGGGTTTCGTGGGTAAAGGTGAACCACGAATTCAAATGTTCAACGAAAAACATATTTTCTATAGTCTTTATATACAGAGATTGGCAAAACCACAAAATCAACTGTTCACGAAAATACAAGTTTTCAGCAATCCACGAAAATTGATACCCACGAAAATAAATGAATCCACACGTATAATATTTATTTCCGATGGATCTTTTCTCGCTTGTGATGTTTCTATTAACAGAACAATACACAGTAGTTTTATAAGTCTTCAACTTCGTACTTTATTTGGCCTGTTAACCTTTTTGAATTCGAGCGTCACTGATGAGTCTTTTGTAGACGAAACGCGTCTGGCGTATATACTAAATTTAGTCCTGGTATCTATGATGAGTTTATTGAAATGATTATCTCTGCAAATTTTTCGTCTAATCTAACTTACCGTGACCTGTCGTATGATCAAATTTACGCATACTGATAGAAAGAATGAAAAGTAAGTATAAATGTTACATTTAGTGCATTGTATCGTACAGTCAAAATAATATATTAGCTTGAGATGTGCACTACTCTTGTCGAATTTATAATTCATTTATTACCACAAACAGAAAACAAGAAGCTAACATCCATAACGCCCCAAATGATGTCGTATATAAATAGGTTTGTTTTCTCATAATACACATCTTTCCGGCGAGTGTTTGGTATAAAGAGGAATACAAGACACGAGATTCAGTATGATTGGACTGTATGTCTCCACACGGCTATCAACAATGGGCATATAACATAGTGCAAAGCCTCTACGAAAGAAGCCGGATGTCATAATGTTAAACAATTAAAACGATTAAATCAACAGCCATATTTATGACAAACTACTAGTATCTACGAGGGTAAAAATATGACAGATCGCAACCACAGTATTGCAGCTTCCTGACTTGGAACAAATACATTATATAGTGTGGAGGGGTCAAAAACCTTTTTATAAGTAGGGACCATGAAATTTATTTCCTAATTTTAATTACACTAAATGGAGGAAACTAGAGGGTTTAAAATATCTGGAAAACGTAAAACAGGAAGAGTGATCATCCTTCATTTTGTAATATTTTTTTATTTTGGATATAACGCGTCCTCTGATTGGCTGACTATATTTTGTTATCAGCCCATAGACATAATTAAGTCATTTGATTGTGACGTAATCAATGTTTTTTCATGGTCTTCTACGGTTTTAAATGGAATTTAGAATTAATTTATAAGAAATGACTGCAATATTTTTTCTGTCTATTTGAAATAACATAAAAAAAATGTTGTGCACACTGTTAAACAACCCGCTACGCACGTTATTCAGTATACACCACATTTTTTATGTTATTTTTTCTTAAGTATACCGTACACTGTATTTCGTCACAGTATTTGTATACTATTTTTGCTATTTTTATTTTTTTCGAATTATGATTTTGGAATGCCTTATTAGTTGTTCACACACTACTGTAATAAAATAGACTTGGAAGATTAAGAAAAAAAAACAAGAAATCATATATTGAAAAAATAACGTCAATACATACATATAGTGTACCATAATAGCAAAAAAGTGAAACACGATGAATAGACAATAAACGATATAAAATAGATAAAGCTAAGTTACTGTTTAGTGCACAGTCATAGGTGTATCTAAAATCGTTGCTAAAAATAATTCCTAAGATTCCCAGAAGTGCAGGCCGATGTCTTAAAACACTTTTATACGTGTACGACGAATGATCAATCATGAAACGACTTAGGATATCGTATAGCGGGTTATTTTCGCAGATAAAACAAAATAGTCAAAATTAATTCCCCCAAAGTATAAGAGTACATGCAAAGGTATTGATTAAAGTTCTGAGTTCGAACATGTTCTGTATACCATCAATGAAAATCGCGACGTTTCACACCGCAAAAATGACCCGCTATACGGTATACCCCTTATATCGGAAAGAATTAAAAATATCAATGGATATTTGTTATTCTTGTCGAGGATTTCGCATATTTCGCGTATGTCGAGCATTGTTACATGATCTTTCCTCAATGTTGATCAACATTTAACCAGCTTTGCCATTATGAATCATTTTCATTGTAACTTTATCAAAAGCACCTACCCTTTTGTTAGATTATCATGAAAATATCGCTATGTTTTGTATTATTGTTTTAACAAAAATAAAGAATTAAATATGAAAAGTTGATTGTGGTTATTTTATTTGATGCATATTGAGAAAAGAGGGACGAAAGACACCAAAGGGACAGTCAAACTCGTAAATCTAAAACAAACTGACAACGCCATGGCTAAAAATGAAAAAGACAAACAGAAAAACAATAGTACACATGACACAACATAGAAAACTAAAGAATAAACAACACGAACCCCACAAAAAACTAGGGGTGATCTCAGGTGCTTACCATAAAAAAGTTGTAGTATACGTGATAGTTGATATTGTACAATATTGCTGCTTTAACCGTAGTCTTATTTGATAATGTATAAGATTGTTGCTTAAACCTTTAAATCAGTGTACTGTTTACAGAAAGAATAATTGTTGTCTCATTATAGGTATAAGTCTGTTGATAAGTGTCAGCTTTGTTGTAAGATCAACACGTGAGTATTATTCTATCATAGTTATAAGGCTGGTCCTTTCCCTTGCAACATATGGGTATTTTAAAGCCAAACAGATAAAGGACAGAGAACAAGTATGTCGTAGTCATTTGAACTACGTTATACTGCCAACAACTGGCTTCTATGGAATTCATATCATTCACTCGAAATAAGTACGCTGCTTCAGAAGACTGTATAACGTCTTTTGAGAATCTAAAAGATTGGGTATCATCAGTGTTTGTACACCAACATGAAAACGTATGTCCATTGTAAAGAACGTTTTTGACCAATTACAACGTTTTGATGTACGCTTTTGAAAACATTACCAAGAATGCATTATATTCCAAAACGGCGAATTTACCTGTTCAGTATCAAGTCGATATAATGTGCCCAAATGTTACAATAACCGTGGTTCTTCGTTATTTTGAATCTGAAAATCCTCTACAGAGATGTATTCCTACTGTAAATGAAGGCAACAGTAGTACACCGCTGTTCAAAAGTCATAAATTGATTGAGAGAAAACAAATCCGGGTTAGAAACTTAAATAAAGGGAAACACATAAACTTAAAGAGGAAAAAAACGAAACAAGAGCAACGCTTAAGCGCAACAAAAAACGAACGACAAGAAACACTCATAAAAAGATGGTGGTTGAACCTGGTTGTCTGGCTATCCAAACCAGGCGTTTTTATGGCAACGTTGAATATAACACTTAAACATGTGAAATGACAACATTGCATTGCAGGAATACAATACAAAAAAAATGCATTCAGGACAGAGAAATACACAAATAAACTAAACAATAGTACATTTCGACATGCTAACCACAGAATGAAAACGAACACGTAAAACAATCCAGGACTGCACACAAGAACCACGAACTGTCTGTCACACGACTGATTCAATTCGACAAAAATTACGTCACAGGAAATAAAATTTGATATAATGCAAAAGTACATGTAAGTCATGTACATATAGTTGCTTTTAAGGTAGATCACCAGTATATATTTTTTGAGACAGAATTTTTTTATAATTTGCCAAAATGAAATTTTTACTATGCTCTTTTAAAAAAATTAATAAAAAGTATGGGTCACCGTGCTATTTTTCAAGCTATGAGTCGTTGAAAATTGCCAAAATTTGGTTAGTTTGTTCATGAAAAAACACATTAGTGTGCATAAAAAAAATTCTATGAGATAGAATTTTGAAATAAATTGTGAGAAGAAAGGTTTCATAATATGTTTTAATAAAATAAAAAGAAAACATGGTGTCACCGAACTTGTTTTCTTGCTACAAGTAAAAATAAAAAATTTCCCTATTAGCCCAGTATAAATTTTGTACTTAAAGAGTTATCTCCCCTTAAATGGCTCATTTGAAAAAAATGATTTTTAAACCAAAGAAAATGATGTTTGTTAAAATATTTTGTATAATACAATTAATTAACAAGTTTTCTTTAAATAGAAAAAACTTCTAACCATTGAATTGCAAATCTGTCTCCTAATTTGCAGATTTAGGCAAATAACTAGACCGATTTTGTACTGTGATTGTACAATCCAAGATGGTGGTATACCATCAATCTACCTTAACCTAAATCTTATATATCTTAGTAAGATACACAATTGCATCTCAGAATAAACAAATGTACGTTTAAGTTACACTCGACTTACTCCCCTCAATATAAACGAGGCAAAATATATACATGTGCGAAGGTCAATATAGAATTGTTTAACGATAGTTTGTTCGGATTACCTTACTTTAGTGCAATTGTATGTTCACAATCTTTGTAGACATGTAAATTGATAAGTTATGCTTCCTAAATGGCTTTGTTTCAATTCAACATGAAAACAGAAACATATCAAAGGAAAAATTACAAAAGTTTTCAACAAAAAATAAATAGCATAGTTATATCCAATAGTCAGTGCTGTCATTTATGTTTGGTTGTATTTCTATAATAATAATTTTATCGTTTTAATTTTTCAATTCAAATGAACTTGCTTACGAACCGTTCAGTAGTCTAGTTACTGAAATATTGCTTCCTTTTATGACAGATTGTGCTAAATATTTGTTAAGAAAATAATTATTAATCAATAAAAAAACATTTTATTGTAAAAACCATGAAATGCAGGTGATCCACAGAAAAAATAAACTAATGACAAATTGAAACTAATTAGAATGTTGAGTATAATCGTAATAAATTAATGCTAAATCAAGTACACGACGCATACATTCGACGGATTGGATTCGTTAGAAGTCAGTAATGATAAAAAATTGCAGGTATTATTTCAGTTTATATTTTTCTCTGGTGATGAAGTCTTATCCAATGAAGCTTATAATGGCAGTAAAAGTGACAGTCTAACAAAGTGAAGGAAGGAACGTTCAATCTTTTAAAGAAAATAAAGCGACAGCACCATGCACATATAGATCAACTGACAAACAACAGTACACAAAACACAAAACAAAGGCTAGAAAATATAAACTCCACAAAACTGTGTAACCCGTCGTGTAATTGCTTAATATGTCATTAAAAAACTTCTTTATTTTAGTTGCCATAGTTTGTCTAGACTGTAGAGGTTTAGTACAGCCATACGAGTGTCCTACTGTTACAGAGTGTAGTACACACGAGGTATGATAATACAATAAGTAGTAATATAAATCATGATCGATATGGGAAAAAAGGACATTAAAAAGTCAGATCTATCGAAGGTTGATTTTTTCTGTTGAATTCATCTTTGATCCGATGAACGGTTTTATTTTTTCTAAACGACAATTGGCTCCTTTTAATAATATTTCCAGTTAAAATCATATAGAACCATAATCTTTGTCATTTCATTTTATGTGTAAATTAGGTAGATGTTATAATGTTAATGCATTATCAATGCTTGAAACTCATCTTCTACTATTCAAATCTAATATAAATAATATTATCATAGTGTGTGTACCTAGCCATATGTACCACTCCGGACAAGGACTTGCATATATTTACGTAGTACATGACATCACCCCCGATTCTTGGTGAAGTTCGTCCTGCTCAGTCGTTGTTTATTATGTTATGTGTTGTCGGCTGTTGTTTGTCTTTAGTTTTCCACGGTATACTTTTACGATTAAAAACTTTCTATATTCCGCCTCATTTCTGTGATGATTCTTCAAAAACAATAATTATGATCTGGATCCTATCACATATGTAATGTATTGTAACAATATAATAAAGCATAAAGTTTAATGTTTATCTACCTTAAACATCTATTAAACATCTATTTCCGCAATTTTGGATTTGTTTTAGTTTCATTATTAAAATATATGTTGCTAAACTGAACTTATTCAGTATATAACGCAATCCTGGCGCTTGATTTAAAAGTTTAAATGAAGGGTATCGGCAGCCCAGTAGTCAACACTTCGGTGAATATACATGAATATCAATAATGTGGTCTTTTTTTTTTATAAATTTCCTGTTAACAAAAGTTTATATTTTTCTAAAAACTAAGGATTTTCTTATTCCAGGCATAGATTTCCTCAGCACAACTTTTTGGAATTTTCGATCCTAAATGCTCTTCAACTTTGTAATTGTTTGGTTATTAAAAATTTTGATATGAGCGTCACTGATGAGTCTTATGTAGACGAAACGCGCGTCTGGCGTACTAAATCATAATCCTGGTACCTTTGATAACTATTTATCAACCACAAATAATATCACATCGGAACAGCTGTAATTCTTATTGCACGGGAATTCAATGTCATTACAGTACAATAATCGTCTACATAGTTATAATAGGGTGGTAGAAGGGGGTGTCCTTAACAATCAAACACGTGAAATAAAAATCTAAATACACGCTGCAAGGAAAATAAAAATTTCGAAAGCACGAGAAATACAATTGTAAATATTCAGGAAAAGTATTTAAAGTTATGACCGTCATTCTTGAATATCAGGCAGTCATTATAAATGGACATGACGACCTTGTCGACACCTTTGAACGTCCGCAAGTTGCATATCGTCGCTGGGCTTCTAAAATGTTGTAGATTACAAATTTTGCAAGAAAAAAATATCTCACACACAGGCTTTGAAAATTTTGTCAAAATGCATTCTTCCAAAATGTCATATGTGAACTAAAACATTTTTGAAAATAACAGTGAAAGAAAAACTTTTACATTTCTGGATTATCTGAGAACTGAAATTATTTTCACAGAAATAAAGAAATGTACAATTATTTCATTCCCAAAACCACTATACAACGATTTTCAAGTTTTCATACAACATTTTGGAAGCAAACTTTGCAAACAACTGACATTGGCAATTTTGTAATATGTCTTATTTCCAATGATTTGATTGGTCTAACTGTATGATATTTTGTATTACCAAAGATTTCCTCCCGCCCAGATTATTGGTATCAAAAAGTTTTTTTTAGCGAAAAAAGTCATATACGACATTTTAGAAGCCCAGCGACGATATGATTTGTAGAAAAAAGTATTCAGTGACATTTGATAGCAATTAGTACCTTGGAAAAGCATAATTTAAAACAATCTCGGGAATGACTTTGAATTAAGTCCCGGTTTACTGTTTAATGAAAAGCGAGTCAAGCATTTACGAGATATTAAGAGTACCGACACGAACACGGAAAATAAATAATGGGAAACACGAAGCACGCAGGTCGAACCAAACACAAGCAAAAGAGCAATTAAGGTGGTACCCAACACTTGAACTAAAATTAATTTGTCTCGTTTAATTTCCATAAAATTTTATCAAAGTACTTACTTTGACCCTTTAACAAAAATATAAAAAAATCAAAAATTTTGAACAAACCGTTTTGTCAGATAATATACACTGGTTATATAGCAGTTTGACAAACACAATTTTGATCATTGAGAAGCTTAATTTTCCTGATACAACACAACGTAATTAAAACGTTTAGATGACTTTACAGAGTTATATCCCTGTAGTGTAAGGTACCACCTTAAATGTCAAAACACGAAAACAAGTGAAATAAAAAGGTCGAAAACGTTGCACGAAAATAAATACTCTTTACGACCCTCTTATAACAAGTATAATCTGTATAACCTTTTTTTATCAGCAATTACTCAATTTTTACAATAATTTCACATGCAAAGAAATCGAAAACTACTAGTTCGCTGTTATAAAACACTTTTAAAGGAAATGACTGATGAAAATGAAGATCAAATTGAGCTTGTGAGTGGATTTAACATAATTTTTAGTACTTAAATTAATATGCTATACACCATAAACATGTCTTACAGCGATAACAGTTTGACTAAAAAGCTCGGGCTTCTATGACGATTAAAATATTGAAAATACATATAACAATCTACAGTTTCATACTTATTTTTTGTTACTTTTTCAGGTATGTTACATAGAGAAATATGAAACCAGTAACGGACAAAAATCTTCTTTATACAATGTTGGTTGCAAACCACTCAATGTAAGTAGCCGTTTACTTCACGTCTTTGCAGATAATGTATATGAGAGATGACGATCGTTATCAAAGACATCATAATGAAAAGAAAGAAAGATTCAAGATTCTATATGAATTAACATTAAAAGTTTTACCATAAGTATACTATCAGAAATGAGGCAAATTTGACAAACCTTGAAAAATATGTGAATTGTTTAACAGTTGATGAACTGAACATTATACATGTTAGAGTCGTAGTGTTAATTGACCTTTGCACTGCTTACTCATTCAGAGTACCTACATTTACTGTGTTTTAATAGGTTTGTGCTTCTTGGACACTGTTGCGTTCTGTGTTTTTAATGCCGACTGTTGATTTCGACGTTTTTACTTTTGGTTATTGTGTTGCCTTATTTTTCTTTCATTTTTGTGATTGTTTATTGTTCCCATATGAGTCATTTTTCTTTTATTATATATCATACTGAAGTGATGATTTCCTTTAAAATAGGTAACCGTGTTTCCTAATAGGAGGATTTATTTAATGTCGCAAATGATTTATTAAAAAGGTTAACATAGTGTGTAAATCGATGAGGCGTTAACACAACGACACACAAAATACAAGGTTAACACATGATTTTCATCAATGGGCAACTGTGTTTCAACTTTGAATCGCCCAAATAATAAATGTTGAAAACAGGTTCAATTAAAAATCAATGTGAACGAGCAATCAGTTCTGGAGAAGCAAGTTAATAATTTACGTCCGATCAAGAAATAACAAACACACCTGGTACACGTAAAATACTAATAATTATAATTTAAGTTAAGAATACTATTAGCACTCAAACATTTGTAAAAGTATTGTTAAAATTCTTTACCCGATGAAGTATTTTGACATATTTGTCTTTTCTTGTCGTTAAACATATATCATTTATATCCTTTGCCTCATACATAAAATCGAATTTCCTTAACTCTCAATTTGGTAACTGAACCTTGAACAGATTTAATATTTGAACCTTAAAATTATTACAAATGACATAATTTTGAATCTTGCAATGTCAAAGGTAATTTGTACAAAATATAAATGAAGGCAAAAAAGCATATAATTATTGTATAAGAAGAATTAATGTTATTGAAACGGTTAAACATAATTGTAAGCAACTTTTTTTTGTTTTATTATTTGAGTTCTGCAGCTCATCAGGTCCAGTTTTACCAGTAATCGGCAAACGGAGTGCTAGAAAACGAATTGATACGACTACATGTCATGAATGCTGCAGTGACAAGGACATCTGTAATTTGGAAGGTCACTGTGGTTCTAAAAGTATGCTATATTACTAAAATGTTTTATAATTATCGAAACAAAAAATATATAAGAGATGTAGACATATATTGATAAAGAAAAATATGCATATGCAGGTTAGATAAATATCTAATACTATCAATAGTAGGGTAAGGTAGAGTTTAATTTATTCTAAATTGTGTTCGTTTCTTATTGTTTACTGTCTGTGTTAATGATGTTTTTGGTCAAGGTGGATAACCCTGGCCTCATAATTTTTGGAACTTTTTGTTCCAGGCGATCTTCAACTTGGTAGTTGTTATTGCTGCCAAACTTATTACATCCGAGCATAGTTTTGTGTGGACATAGCGCCCGTCTGGTGTATATATATTTTTAAACCTGTTATCTTTGGATGGCTATTATTCGTTTGCTTCTCTGTCCTATATTTTCTCTCTTTTATCTGTTTATTACTTTTAACCCTGTCGTGTAATGTTGTCATTTAAATGTTATAAATAACACTGCCATCACAACGGGAGGTTTGAAATGTCACAAAACCAGCTTCAACCAACCATTTTTTTTCATAAAATGCCCTGTACCAAGTAAGGAAAATGGCCATTGTTACATAATAGTTCGTTTCTGTGTGTGTTACGTTTCGGTGTTGTGTCTTTGTTGTGTCGTAGTTCTCTTATATTTAATACGTTTCCCTCAGTTTTAGTTTGTAACCCGGATTTCTTTTTTTCTTTATCGATTTATGAACTTTGAACAGCGGTATACTACTGTTGCCATTATTTATTCAAACTTGAATAGCTAATCTGGTAAAACAATACAAAAATGGTCTCTATAGAACATATCCATTCGGCCGTAACAACCATTCTTAACAGACGCATTTGTTTGGATATGCGTGATGTAAAAGGTCGCCGCCATTGCCACGCGGAATAGAGAGTCGAAATACTTATCTAGTGTAGGAGAGTGCAAAGTGCAATATATCATTGCAACAACTCTCTGTGAGTTGAATATTTTGTATGTTACAAAGTGTAATTACCATTTCTATTCAACATAACTTATCTTTCCAGTCACAAAATTTTCAAAACCAATCATTTGTACGAAATAGCTTTTACTGAACATTAAGCAACGAACAAAACATTAGTTAGTCATTTGATTGTGAATAGGATTATTGTATATTTTTTGATAATTATGTTTTAGTCAGTTGCGTTGTTTGACTGTGATTTTCTTTTGTCATTTATCGATATTTACACCCCGCTTCAAAGGTGTAGATATACTGTTTCACCTCTGTCAGTCTGTTTATCCGTCCATCGTCCGTCTCTGAATATTTGTCTTCGCATCTTTTCCAGTAACTACATATTAAGGCTTTCTGAAATTTTGTTTCATGGTTTAAATGAATCAGCTATACCGTTTGATGCGTTTTCAGATCATCACTTAACCTTTTTCCTGGTTTCCTCATAATTTTAGCCGGCGGGGAATCATTAGTGAACAGTAGCTCAAAAATTTACTTCTTTAACAATGTTATATAAACGGGAGTTTCTGCTAGCCATAAAATCTCGTTCAACCTACCTTTTCTTTTTAAATGTCCTGTACCAAGTCACGAATATGGCAGTTGTTATCACATAGTCAGTGTTTATGTATGTTGGAGTTTGGGTTTTTTTGTAGCAGTTCAGTGTTTTTGTTCTTCCGTTTTATTTCCTTTGGTAGTTGATGTGTGTTTCCGCAGTTTTTGTTTGTGATCCGGATTTGTTTTAGTTAAATTGATTCATGACTATTTATCAGCGGTATACTACTACTATCTTTATTTTGCACAGTAATTCCAATTATTGACACATTAACCTTCAATGGATGTTTGGGTTACTCGCTTCATTATTTGAATATAACAGACATATAAACAACTGTTATAAAAATGGCAGATTTAGATAGCTAAGAAACCCTGTTTAGTTCACTGTTTTATCTCGTAGAGACATAACTTAGGAATGTGACCAGTATAATTACACATGGATAGCGGCTAAAAACATTCTGAGAAAGTAAATTTTCTGAATTTTAGTATTAAAAAGTTCGAGGCATTTAAGTTTGGAAATATGCCACACAGCCCTATATTTTAAACTTTGAAAAAAATAGTATTGCATATGAATTTGCTTTTGAACGAGATAATGTTTTCAGAAACTTGATAGTAAAAGTGGTAAAAAGTATCCGTAAAAGGAGGTATTTTGAAAAATTGCATTGTCTTTATTTACAAAAGTGCAAACTATACATGCTATAGAGTTTCCCTTTTTGATATTTTTATCTTGTAGAAACAGCTTTTGTTATAAATTTGAACTTTATCTTAATTCATTGACCTTTTTTTCTATCATATATTTGATTGATCGACTGACTGTCATCTGCTAAAGGTACAGTTGCAAATATTTCATTAATTGTAGAACACTTTTAAACAATAATTCTAATAAGTAGGTTCTGCTAACATGGCTAAGGTGGTGGATTGGTGTTTTGAATGCTTTAAGAAAATGAGGTCATGACAAATAGAATTAATAGTTTTTCAACTGGCAACGTAGGGATACAACACATAGTTATTGCAAAGGTTTTTAACGTGCAAAGACGGAAAAACAATCCCAGCATCGCACGTGCTTGGTATTCATACATCCCGCATAGCCAAATAGACACTCCTCTTTTATTGGTATATCATAAAATTGTGAAAGAAAATGGGAAATGTGTCAAAGCGACAACAACCCGGCCATAGAGCAGACAACAGCCGAAGGCAACCAAATGGTCTTCGATGTAGCGAGAAACTCTCGCACCCTTTTTTACTTTTTTCATTCTAGCATCTCTGATGAGTCTTTTGAAGACAAAACGCGAGTCTTGCGTACAACATTTTAATCATGGTATCTATGATGAGTTTTTTCATATACTTCCTCAGTTTGGTACTTGAAGCTGTGAAAATGCAGAAATTTGTCGGATCATGATTGATAATAATTATTAAGTATTGAAAACCCTCCACGTTTAAGGGGCATTAACTGTCATATTCACGTTCACCAATTTGACTCATATATGGCCATGTAATTAACCATTGAGGTGACTTCCGAAGAATGCCGACGATCATATTACCCAATATAAACAAAATTTAAGATATAAATAGATACCAACACGTATAATTAGATTTTTCAAGGTATGTTTGATTTTATATTATAGGTTAAAAAATATGTTAATCATCGTTTTTTATTTACCTGTATAATAATAAATTTAGAAGATCAAATCAGTCAACCAAATGGTTTTCCTTTTTTCACTAGTAATGTTTTCCTTCAAATAGCTGAACACGCAGAATTAATATGTATCACATCTCTAGCTAAGGGGTAAAATTGAAGGACACATGCATACGTACTCAATGAGGTCATTTCACTTGCAAGTGATCAATTCATCAGCGATATTTATTTGCTTAGTTTCACAAAATTTAACCAAAATGACTGCTAAAAGCAAATTATTATTTCACTATTTCATTTTGATAAATAATTGAACAAACACAAAAATCATTTCTTTTATATAACTCGTAGCTAATGCCCCTTTAAATTATAATACAAAAAAGAGGAATTGATGCAATTGCTTATAAGATAACTCATCACATTAAATTAACATTGAAGATAGTAAATGTATGTCCCCGAAGATTTATGCGTACGAAAAATGCGTCTGGTGTATTACATTATTAGTCTGGTATGATGGAAAATTCCGAGAGGATGTGTTTTTAGGTTATCATAAACATATGTAAAGAAACACACAACTTGCTGTTATATATTAGGCTAAAACAGAAAGGTATTAAACTATCTGTATTCTGTTACAGGTGCTACACTTCCCGTAGGATCAACCATATGTTATTCATGTCCTCTTGCCATGGATTCTAATAAATGCAATCACATTGCTCTATGTGACAGAGATTCGGTAATGTATGACTTAATCACAAGATATATTTTGGTATTTGTTAGTTTAATTATTAGGTGTGGTAAATGTAAGCGAAAATGACCTAATGGTTATCAATTCATCATTGCAGAATTCAATTTGTAATTTTTCAAAACTTACACTCAAAGATGAGATTAATAAACAAATTTTTAAGCATTTGTTATTCCGCCAAATTTTATTTTTTGGAGAAATTCGGTCCCCAGGTGTGTACGCAATGTGAAAATGTCTTCATCTTCTATTTATAAGGGACTTGTGCAATCCTCCGAAATTGAAGTCGATAAACATTAATATCCGGTAAAAACTGCTTAACCTTCAACAATTTTACGACTTTAACAAATCAGAACAAATCAGAATCCAGTTTCTATAAGTGGATCGCTACTTTATAGATCTGATTGTTAACATTATGTAGTGTTTTGCATATCATGACGACAATTGACAATATACACTAAATCTAGAGAGATATCAAAGGTAGATGTTTGTTTGATAGATGTTGCTCTATTAGGTCTTTTTTGTCATATAGCTAATCAAACACTTTTTTTCTTATACATTCTGGGATTTTAAATATTTGGTTTTTAACGTCACTGATGAAGGTGAATACATAAAAACGCTTGGAACGCATGCAATTTATAACGTTGTTTTTCTTTTTATCACACAGATTTGATACCGCTGCTGGTGGACTGTCAGTCCCCAAGGGTATCATTCGCTCTGTAGTCAGTAATTTAGTTCGGACATGCTTTATAACTAACTTTCTACAATTGTCCGTTTATACATTTGGAAATTTGAAAGAATCTTAGGTTTCAGTTCCTTCAGGCAAAGTTGACTTCTTATAGAAATGTCTGTTTTAGGTCCTTTGAATTTTAAAATTATAAGGCTTGTCTACCTAAGGAATAGATTATCTTAGCTGTACACTTTTAGGAATTTGGATCTAAATGCTCTTTAACTTCGTACTTTATTTGGCCTTTTTAACAATTTTGGATTTGAGCGTCAATACAAAATGTAATCCTGGTATCTATGATGATTTTTGTATGCCCTACCTACGAAAGTAGAGGGGCATTATGTTTTCTGGTCTGTGGCTCGGTTCGTTCGTCGTCTGTACGTCCGTTCCTCTGTGCGTCCGTTCGTTCAGGTTAAAGTTTTTGGTCAAGGTAGTTTTTGATGAAGCTGAAGTACACTTGTTTATGATATGATCTTTCTCATTTTAAAGCCAAATTAGACTTTTGACTTTGATTTCACGGTCCACCGAACATAGAAAATGAAAGTGGAAGTTTCAGGTTAAAGTTTTTGGTCAAGGTAGATTTTGATGAAATTGAAGTCCAACCAACTTGAAACTTAGTACATATGTTCCCTATAGTATAATCTTTCTAATTTTATTGCCAAATTAGATTAATTTCACGGTCAATGGAACATGCAAAAGGATAGTGCGAGTGGTACATCCGTGTACTTTGGACACATTATTGTTTAGTCATGTACAAAGTAGTTCTTCGACCCCTTCGGTTCTTATACATCCTAAGCTTTTAAATATTCTCCATTAAGCGTTCCTGATGAAGATAAATTAAGAAATGCGCTACGGACAAATGAAGTTTTTTTTAACGTTTATTTCCTTATTTGTGTCATTAACGATTCATACTATACACCGAATCTCTGAAGGCTATTATAGTACAACACATCTTTTACTGTCAAAAGTGTACATTGCATCTGTTTGAGTCATAACTAATTAATGCATTTCTCTAAAGGGAATACACCACATGTAAATGCATATGTATTAACTATATCTCATATAGCTATAAGTATACACGACATCTCCTAAATTATTAGGTATACAGCACATATGAATGTATGAAGGCCGAAAGCAGTCGAATAAGAACAAAATATTGGTCCTATTTTTCAAATGTACAACATGACATTGAAGATACATATGCATATTTGATATGATACACATTCAAGAATTAAAAAGGAAAAGTACATGACAGCATCAAATAAGTTTACACGAATGAAAATATTTTGATATTATCATAACCCGGACTGTTACATTTATGTGTTAGTCTGACCTTCTTGATTTATGTTTTCATTTTTTGTTAACAAAATTACAGGCATGCTCTTTAAAACAAATACGAAATTTGATTGGTCAACCTCGATGGACTCATGGGTGTTCAGAGAAATCGGTATGTTGCATGTAGAAATGTTTTGAGGAAGCTATTGAAAAAAAGATAGTATACCAGCGCATTTGTTCTTTACGCAAAAGCACACGAAAAAAAGATACAATATTTCATATTTTTCTATATTAAAACTATAGTAAGGGTTTCAACACAGAGCAGAACACACTCACATCCATGAATGTTCGAGCCCCGTAACACCGGTTGAGCGATCGTTTTGCTAGATATTAATCGGAGTACAGCTGAAAATTGAGGAATAGATTATCGGGATAATTTTAACAAATTATATGTTTTATCTGGCAAAGGAATCTTTAAAATCCTTCAATAAATTCCCTGATAAATTACCGAAACTGTACAAATGTTTTGACATTGAGGGCTCCATGAAGATGTATGTGATTAACTTGGGAGGGGCGTTTGTCTAAACATTAAGGCAACGACAACAAAGCCAATTAAATCAAGTCTCATTAACGTGAACTCTCCTTTATTCTTTTTAATAAATTGCAGTTCTTTTTTTATTCATACTAAAAAAATATATAAATATATAATTATGTAAAATGTTTAGTCTAAATGCATATGTTATATAATATGGTGTCCTGTTTTACTTTCGTAATTTCATGGAAGGTGTCCAATGTTATTGTTATTCTGCGGTTTACACGTTTAAGTGTACTATTATAATATGCTACACCCCGCCACATTTGGTATGTGGCTGAATCTAGTCAGGAGCCTGTAATTTAGTTTGTGTCGTTTGTTGCCTTGTCATGTATGGAGAGTTGTCTCATTGGCAATCAAACCACATCTTGTTTTTTTATAGTTGAATTTGGCAATTTTTTGTGGGTGCTAACTTTGGTTAATGTCATATTTGTTTACTGTAAAATTGGAACATATTTGAATTGCAAAGGTTGGACAAAATCACCGGTGACTGTCTAATATCCAAATAATTTTCCATATTTCATGTTATTAAGGATGCTCGATGCTCCGTTTGAAAACAAGAACCTTTGTTAAAGACTTTCATAATTTAACAGATTAAATAACAGAACTAAAAAATTGAATGTTCTAGGATATTTTATATTGAATTATAATTCATGGTAAAATTTAGAAACATGATTGTTTTTTTAAATTAACCTTGATACCTTTAATCTTTCAAAATCAATATATAAAAATATAAAGCAAGAAATTAATAAAAAGAAAAAAACGTAACAATGTGATAACATTTCGAAAAGAAAGGAAGGTGTAGCGGGCAACATTGTGATTTAACCTTCATCATGTACATGAATAAAACTAGAAGATTCCAAATCTATGAAAATTCTTTGTTGCGTCAAAGATAAAAATGCGAATCAAAGCATTCTGATATATGTAATTTAATGTTTATGTATGTGCAACAATCAGTGTCAAATATTCCTTGTTCAGAACTAGAAGAAATAAACAACAACAAAAATAATTGGGTCAACCGGGATAATTGGTGATAAACGTTAAAGCCAGTGGAAACTGAGGGTATATAAATGATATATAGAGAAAGAAAAGGCCTTGCAAAAGGACGCATACGGACCTCTGAATAAGTTGTATAAATTATGTAAACGCTGATTTTCCATTCAACAACTACCAATTGTCTAAAATTCAAATCATTACACCATGTACAGTAAGTTACACAATCATATTAAGAGAGCAACGCTGTTTATTTGAATTTTTGTCGATGCTCTTCATTGCATACTACAACAAGACCAAGAAGTCCCTTAACAGCGTATGTGGTACCCTTGTTCCCCCTAAATATTTTTGATGGTAATAAGTTTTGGGTATAGTTATCAAGAGTATTGAAAACAAACAAAAGAAATTACAAATGACAATGAACACAATGAAATGTACTTAGAAGAAAACCTTTATATAGCACTTTGTACTAAAACACATGATTTTTTCAGCAATGTGCAACAATTGCGCAAAGTAACCCACAAGGAATCTGTTCATTTTGTTGTGACACGGAATTATGTAACCGTAACTGTACAATCAGATCAACAATAGCTCCTCCTGCAACTACTACAACTATGGCGCCAGCAATACATATTACTCGTAAGTTGTACTTGTAATAGTTTATCAACGGTACCAGGTTGTTTAATTTGGTATGCCGCGCGTTTTGTCCACATTTTACTTATACATTTGTAAGTGGTGTATTGATTATAACAGAAGGATGTAAACTCATCATATATATATATATATATATATATAGATACCAGGATTAATATTTTGTACGCCAGACGCGCGGTTTGTCTACAAAATTGTTGTCTCTTGCAACTTGGTAATTATAATTCTGGTACCTTTGATAACTAATGATCAAAATGGTCGAATGAGCGATAGCATAACAAAATATGAAAGTTAGAAAACTGTACTTAGTGCGTCTCAGACAATCCGATGTCTAAGTGTTTTGAATAATTTAACAGTCAATTTAAAAAAAAAATATAGCATTGATATTTCATGTTATACCTGTTTTGATATTATACTGAACAAGAAGTAAATTTTATTGATTAATTGTTCAAGAACTGTATATATTTAACCTTTACTGTTCCATTATTGTTAATATCCCTTTAGCGTGGCGACTCGAGATTTATACATCCCGCTATTGTATTATTATGCTATGGTTTCCTACTTGTTTACTGCGAAAGTGCGTTTATTCGTGGGGGAACCAATCTTCGTGGTTTTCGTGGATGACTTTAGCCACGAAATTAAGTGTCTAACGGAATAAAACAAGCGTTGTCCAAATCAAGACATGGAACGATCGCCATGTGGGTTTGACTACTGTTATTATCTAGAGAATATATTGAATACCGCCAGGTATAAACTAAGACAATGTATAATAGTAGTTACAGGGCAAACGCACTATAAACTACAACTGCAGGCAGGATTACTCCAATTTGATCTTTAAAAAATAAACTGTACAACTTTTTCTCTTTAAATTTTCATAAAAAAAATATTTGTGATCGATGAAAGTTAGATTTATTGTTTCGATATGCTATGATAAAGTGTTCATTTTATATCCTCATCGTTTTCGTACGTATAGGAAATAATAAGTTCATGCTAAGCTTGCTATTGATATGAAATATTTTATAATTCATGATCCGTTTATAGCATTGGATTATGTTACTGTTTTCTTTAGGTGACATGTTTATGGCCTTATTTAACACATTCGATGGTCTATAATCTGTTGATCACTCAATCTCGGGTTAATAAGTGTGTTCACAACGATTTAAAAAGGTCATTGTTAACTTTGCAATTTCCTTCAATCCAGACGCTTTCGCTTCCAATAGCTTCATTTTTTCATTTTCTTTTACAAAACTAAAATCCACGAATTTAAAAACCCACAAACATATGAATGTTGCTCAAACCACGAAAAGTAATACCCATGATATAAAATACTTTCACAGTATGTGCTTTGTATACAGAGTGACTTCATGTAATTTTATTTTTCTTTGTTGACAAAGTTGTATGTTTTATAGTGATTAATATAAAAAAAAAAAGAAGATGTGGTATGTTTGCCAAGGAGGCAACTGCCCACAAGAGACCAAAACACAGACATTAACAACTAAAGGTCACCGACCGGCCTTCAACAATGAAAAAAGCACATACCGCATAGTCAGCTATAAAAGGCCCCGATATGACAATGTAAAACAGTTCAAACGATAAAACTAACGGCCTTATTTGTATAAAAAAATGAACGGAAAACAAATATGTAAAACATAAACAAACGGCAACCACTGAAGTACATGCTCCTGAATTGGGACAGGCACATAATGTGGCGAGGTTAATTGATGCTCTACCAGCTTATAGTATCAATTTTAACTTCTTTATTTATTAATTTTTACCTAACCTCACCTAAGTACATCATTAACACCGCCATCACAGTGTTCAGACATAATCACTTTTTTTTTTTAAATTCATCGGGTTTCCCTGTCCATAAAACAAATGAATAATATAGTTCAAATCTCCTTCAAAACACCTTCAGAAAGGGAGTAGGAAGAACAGTCAGAACTTGAACCAAAATTGAAAGTGCTTAAGTTTAAATCACTACAACCATTTCAATATATGTTAGTTTTCTATAAGCCCAAGTATTGAGAAATGACTTGATGCTGTTTATCTTGGCTGTAGAATTACATAGAGTATTATTTATTTTTGAAAGCTCAAACCATATAACTTATAGTTTGAACTTCCAAGGAAGGTTCCAAACAAGATTTTTGGTCTGGCAAAAGTTTTTCCATACTACCTTTGTTTAACCCAATCCATATGAATTTATTTTGGTCAACATTACACCTAAGTCCAGCATATTCTGAAAATTTATTGAACAAATCTAAACTGTTGGTCACAATCCAGGCCTAGGAATAATCGTAAGCATATTTACTCAACAAAAAATCTAATTCATTAATTGTTACACGAGCAATATCACGGTAATTTTCAAAAGCTGCACTGAGTAATTCCAATACTAAAATAAATAGATACGGAGACATGGTATCCCCATGACGAACCCCTCTTTTCAAATAAACGTCATCTGAATAATATCCGTTATTTAACACTGCACTGGAGGCATACCAGTAACATGAGTATATCCAACTAATAAATATATGGTCGAAGCCATAAAAATGAAAGCCTCTAGTATAAAAGATCATTCGAAAGTGTCGAAAGCTTTTTCAAAATCGACTAACAGTAAAAGTCCAGGATTGTCATCTTCCTCCATCTTTTCCATCAGATCATCAATAAATCAACATGATCAAGTAAATTAGCCTATATACATACCTTTAAGAAATGCTATTTGTAGTTTGACTAATTATATTGAATAGCACATTTTTTAGCTTATTTGATAGACTCTGTACACTTTAAACTAGATACCCCAATAACAATTGCGGCAAAGATTGGATAACTTGGCCCAGTAGTTTCAGAGAAGATTTTTTGGGATATAGATACAATTGATAAGCGTTGATTCTTGAAAAAGAAACCATGAGCCCGCAGGGCGAATAGTTTGTTTTTCATGAATCAATGCTTATCCATTGTATCTATAACTTAAACTATTGTGATAATATCTATAAAAAATCACAGCCAATTCTTAAGTAGAAGGTATGTATTGTAAGTGAATATAAACAACCATGTTATCGTGACAAACGATGCATTACAATATATAATTATATTACAATTAAATGGTTAAAACAATACAAATACATGTTGAACACATTGGCATAGGATGTTTGCGTTTGTGTACCTGTAAAACGATAGGACATTTGCGCTTCAAGTACTATGGACATTTGCACTTTTAATTTTGATTCACCTGTATTAAATTGACCGGAAATTTGTGCTTGTTTACGTCTACCAGTGATGATTGTGCGTATTTTTATGTCTTTCGAATGTTTACTTTAGCTCAGTGAATATAAACTTTTAAGCACGTATCAATGTGCTATGAATTCGAAATGTGTTATGAAATGATTTTTTAAACTTTTAACTATAAAGAAAAATATGATTTTAACTCTGCCAGGCCAAACAAGTGGGTCCCAAGCTCGGATTAAAAAGGAGGATAGTCATCAAAATCAAATATTGCAAAAGCGCAAGAGTCCAATGTAAAAAGCAAATGTCCTGTGATTTGAAGCGCAAGTGTCGGACAGCCGGAACACACCTCGTCTGCCCTTAAAGATTTTCATTTATACGGCATCTGAACATTTTTGACAAAATGAGACATATTCTATCTTATTTCTAATCAGATTGAGAATGAAAATGGGGAATATGTCAAAGCCGGGGACAACAACTTGACAAAAACATATATATAGCATATATTTAAAGCATTTGTCCGAAATTTCTAACAAGCAGTCTTATTCTAGGCATGTCATGATTTTCTAGCATAGGAATTTGCGAATAAACAGATGAAATCATACTATATTGATTTATAAAATAAAAATGAACACCTAGAATGTAAACATTTTCATTTCAAACATGTGGAATAGCTAGTAATGATCCGACTATAAACGAAGAAACTCGTTTATATTCAACAAAATATCCACAATATTTGAATAAAAAAAAACAAGAAACCGAAAACAGGAAAACTAGAGAATAGAGGCAACAAAAACAATTTACAAGGATTCGAACCTAAACCGCAAAGTTATAACTCATTAAGCATATCCTTGAAACCTCGCGGCTACCAACCCATACACTACGATTGCCTTTTATTGTATATATAGAGGTACAATCCATATGTGTCCGTTGTACCTTTAGATATACAGTATTCATTTATATATATAAGTTAGACATTTAAATCGTAACCAATTGGCAGCCGAAAGGTTTCGTCGATATGTTGATGTTAGTGACACTTAAGAGGATTTATGGATCGATTCCCAGTGCAGGCATATAAAAATTACAAAAATTAGAGGTAAGTTTTTTTTTAAATTATTCCATTAGTGAACAGAAATCAGTAAATTGGCAAATTCAAACTTAATGAAATTAGACACACAAAGGACACAGTTGAATATAATTTGGTAAGTCCATTTCAGCGACGGAAAAAAGAATCCATGGTAAATGAATAGGTTGACGTCACCACACTTGTTTTTAAATTCCTTATACGTGTAGTACAGAATGTAAAAAAATAGTTACCAAGAAACAGTTTTTTTGCACATATTCATATTAATTTTTCGTAAATTGTATTCAATTTGTATTTTAACGTGAACCAGACCATTTATAGATTCAAGAATGAGATATATTTTTTCAAATTATGGAAAGGCACCTATAATGTTAGCTTTGGCAAATTTATAATCCCAACACTGCAACGAACACTATATTAGGTTGACAAACCCAGAGGTGCAACGAAAATTATACAAGTTTGATAAACTCAGATGTGAAATAATAGGTTGATAACCTCAGAGGTGCAATAATAGGTTGACGTCACCACAATGGTTTTTAAATTCCTTATACGTGTAGTACAGAATATAAAAAATAGTTACCAAGAAACAGGTTTTTTGCACATATTCATATTAATTTTTCGAAAATTGGATTGAATTTGTTTTTTAAAGTGAACCAGACCATGTATAGATTCAAGAATGAGATATGTTTTTTCAAGTTATGGAAAGGCACCAATAGTGTTAGCTTTGGCAAATTTCTAATCCCAACACTGCAACGAACACTATATTAGGTTGACAAACCCAGAGGTGCAACGAAAATTATACAAGGTTGATAAACTCAGATGTGCAATAATAGGTTGATAAACTCAGAGGTGCAATAGTAGGTTGAAAAACTCAGAGGTGCAATAGTAGGTGGATAAACTCAGAGGTGCAATAATAGGTTGATAAACTCAGAGGTGCAATAGTAGGTTGATAAACTCAGAGGTGCAATAGTAGGTCGAAAAACTCAGAGGTGCAATAGTAGGTTGATAAACTCATAGGTGCAATAATAGGTTGATAAACTCAGAGGTGCAATAGTAGGTTGATAAACGCAGAGGTGCAATTATAGGCTGATAAACTCAGAGCTGCAATAATAGGTAAATAAACTCAGAGGTGCAATAGTAGGTTGATAAACTCAGAGGTGCAATAATAGGTTGATCGACTCATGCGTACAACAAACACTATATTTAGTTGATAATGCAACACACACACTATACAGGGTTGATATATTCAGAGTTGCAACGAAAATTATATTTGGTTGGTAAACTAAGAGGTGCCACTTAACCTATGTAAATGTCTGATTATAAAAACTTCATCTTATAGTTATAGATATAGGGAGATGTGGTATGAGTGCCAATGAGACAACCCTCTATTCAAATAACGATAAATAAAAGTAAACCATTATAGTCAATGTACGGCCTTCAACACAGAGCCTTGGCTCACACCGAACAACAAGACGCTACGTGTTTGAAATACGTTACATAATTATAGCATTGCCCTTTGCACTTAGGAACATTTCATTTGGAAAGTGATAAATTTATAAGCCTTTTGATAATATTTTTATACTTTTGAGGATTGATATAAAGGCATGTTCGTACTAATCTGTATTAATCTTACAAATTGTCAGATTTAGTTGATATAAAAGCATTTTGATTTCGAACTCAGTATGAAAACATTCACAGAACTAAAGCGCCAACTAATAAGGGTATATCAATAATGGCTTTACTTCTATATAATTGTGTTTGTAGAACCCCAGGCGCTTAATTGCTATTATTGTGAACTCATCAGCCATGAGAAGGATTGTAATCATACTACAAAGTGTAATCCGGGTGAAGATGTAAGTACTTATATAGTAAGATTGGGAAACTTTACAATTTGAAAATCCGATTAGATCAAAATTATATAAACGTCATATCACTATCGATGGAAACCAAATCAACACCAGTCTGCGTTTAATCTTGTCATTTAGTGGACTTTCCATTTTTTAATTTGCCTTAGAGAAACAAACATTGAAATTTTGTGGATAACGAACATAGTGAAAATCAAGGAAATATAAGAAATGTAATGAATAAAAATTTTCACCTCAGCAATGTTATTTGAGTAGAGTAGATGGCGGATCTATTTACGGCAATCTCTGTTTCTACAAGATGGGTTGTATGGCAAGAACCGTAAGTTCCTCTTATGAATCAATTTGTTTAAAAACTCTAGAACTATAAATCCTACTACAAGATCGATTAACTATATGATTGTATGGATTTAAATTGGGGAAATCTTTGATGTTGTTCCCTTTAATTTAAAAATAAAAAAAAAATTAAAAAAATTTTGTTTATTAATTAAACAAAAAAAACAACAAAATGAACAAAACAGACTCATCCTGTCCTCACCAAAAAAATCATAAAAAGTTAAACAAAAAAGAAAAGAAACAAAAACAAAGACATCAACATATGGTTAAAAAATAATAAAACAAAATCTCTTACAAATCGGATTATAGAATTAAGAAAAGAAATACACATTCTAATAAATTCGTCAACATGTTGTCGCTGTATACATAAAAGGAGATTTCTGCATTTACTTGAGATGTGGCAATCGTAGCTTTATAGTAATAAAGATGTTAGAGTTGTTTTTATTATTGATATCAAAACCCGAAGCACTACACTTGTATGTTTTTAATGCACATCCTAACTATGAACCGAAGCGCATATTGATTTAAGGTAGCCCGCACAAGTTTTTGGTTTGTTCTCAGTTGTAACCCTTGGAGTTCCTATTTGGTGAGCATGTTTGTTAAGCAGCCGTTGTATTCGTTTCAGTTTGTTTTATATTCTTTAGGAGGTCCCATGCTGTTGCTTCATATTCCATTGTTGATCCTATCAGAGAAATGTAAGCGATTTTCTAACATTCCTGTGGATACTATCGTAAATTATTTCTAAGCAAGCCTAGGGTTGAATTCGCCTTTTTTGCAACGTTTGTAATTTGCATGTTCTACTGATGGTCTTCTGATATCTGAGTATAATAGTTGTACTGTTGAAACACTGTCCCATGTAAGAGGGAGGTTGGGGCGCCAACAAACTTGTTCCAAGTCAGGAGCCTGTACACAGTAGTTGTCATTTTTTTTATCATATTTGTTTTTCGTTCATTTATTGTAGACAAACCAGGCCGTTATTGTTCTCGCTTGAATTGTGCCTCATTTGTCATTTCGGGGTCATTTCTAGCTATCTATGCGGTATGGGTTTTGATTTTTGTTTGTTGATGGCCGAACGGTGACCAATTGTTGTAAACTTATATGTCATTTTGTCTTTGGTGAAGTAATCATACCACTACTTCTGATTTTTATATATGTATCTTAGAATAAACAAAGTATGTGTTTATATAGAATTATGTTCTACTGGTAAAGGTGAAAAGATATATAGATGGACTTTCGAACTCACTACCTCTGGTAAGTGTGTTGAATGCAAGGATATAAACCACAACTATTTAATTTATCATATACATAGTACGCTTTTATATGATGTATTAATAGTATTTATATAATGTCAGTTTTTGCTTTTTTTAGGACTGTCACCATTACCGTTCGATCATCCATAAAATTGGAACAGCAGTGATTGCAATGGATACGATAGAATTTTTTTAGTGTTGTGACCATTCAAATTGTAATTATCATACTATACATACACATCCACAACGATGCAATCCATTAACTACTATAAAACCATAAACAATGTCTAGACATGTTTGAAATTAAAATGTAATAAAAGCAATCTGATAATTAATTGAAAATAAATGTGTATAAACAGCGAACAAAAAGAGTTACTTTAATGTTGCCCTTCATTTCGACAGTAATTCTCTACTGTAAAACAAAAACCAAAAGATACTAATGGATATTAAAACTCCGAAGTTGAAGATAAACTCCATACAGTATACAAAACATAGAAAACCTAAGACTAACTCCTTCTCTTCCAAAAAAAAAAGACAACACAAAAAAACAAACAAAACAAGAGCAGATGTGAACAGGTGATACGTCGTGTTGCTTATGTCAGTACAGCATTTAGTGGTAATCACATTCGAAGAAAAGAGGAAGGGACTGTGGTTACGAATATTGGAACATATCCGTCGTCATATGTAGGGATATATGATATAGATACAATGGATAAGGGTTGATTCTTGAAAAAGTAACCACGAGCCTGCATGGCTCATGGTTTGTTTTTCATGAATCATTGCTTATCCATTGTATCTATAACTTAAAATTTTGTGATAATATCTATTCAAAATTACAGCCAATTCTTAATTAGAAGGTATTGTAAGTGAGTTTAAATAACCATGTTATCGTGACAAACGATGCATTACAATAAATAAATTATATTGCAATTAAATGGTGAAAACAATACAAATACAAATACATGTTGGACAAACGGGCACAGGACGTTTGCGCTTTTTTACCTGTAAAATGATAGCACATTTGCGCTTTTAAATTTGATTCAGCTGTATTAAATTGACTGGACATTTGTGCTTGTTTAACTATAATCGTCTACCAGTGATGATTGTACGTGTTTTTGTTTCTTTCGAATGTTTACTTTAGCTCAGTGAATAGAAACTTTTAAGCACGTATCAATGTGCTATGAATTCGAAATGTGCTATGAAATGATTTTTTAAACTTTTAACCATAAAGAAAAATATGATTTTAACTCTGCCAGGCCAAATATGCGGGTCCCAAGCCCGGATAAAAGAGGAGGATATTCATAAAAACCAAATATTGGACTCTTGCGCAAGAATCAAATGTAAAACGTAAATGTTATATGATTTGAAGCGCAAACGTCCAGCGCCGGAACACACCATATCTGCCCTTAAAGATTTTCATTTATCAGGCATCTGAACATTTTTGACAAAATGTGACATATTCTATCTTTTTTCTAATAAGATTGAGAATGAAAATGGGGAATATGTCAAAGCCGGGGACAACAACATGTTCAGAGATGCCCTTGACACATAGCAAAAATAAACTAAGTCCAAAATTTGTTTTAACAACTTTGAGATATTGTAGTTTCCTTAGTACTAAGTATTGATGTTGATATTGCCTGGCAAATAGCTCAAAATCACTGAAGAGACAAGTATTGCGAAATGCGCATCTGGTGCAAGAAAATTGGTACCGTTAATTTTATTTGCCTTCGCAAGAAAAAAGGCCTTTTTTTATATTTTAGGTCATAACTTTTGAACCGCTTGACCGATGTCAACCATTTTGGCACCAATGAATTTTTTTTTTGGTGCTCTTTATACACTATACTTCAAATTTTGGATGGCCTCCCTACTAATAACACAACTCCAAGCATGTCACATTTTGTAAAAAGTTAGCAAGCAATTATAGTCCAAAGTACGGAGTCCTGGCTCACACCAAAAAGCAAGGTATAAACAGTCCCAACATGAATAGTTTAAAAAAAATCAACTAGTAAATCAACGGTCTGATCGTCAGTTAAGACGAGAAACAAGAAACACAATTGATTTGTGTTCATACAAAACAAAATCGAAAAGAAAACTCATTTAGTTATGTTTTAATTTGTTAGTGATAAAATCAATGTAAGTACCAATGTAAACAATATTAGAAGATCTTATCACAACAAATATTAAAATAATATTTACTAATAAGTGTGTTAAATGTTCCATGAGTTTATACGGATTTGGTCATGCCATGCAGCAAACTAAGGATTCAATCAGTAATGAATATTTTACGTTCAAACATGAGATTGCAGTGTATAAATAAAGGCAATAGTAGTATACCGCTGTTCGAAAGTCATACATATATACAGACAAAACAAATTCAAGAGGGAAACACATCAATTGTAAGAGGATAACAGAACAACCGAAGTCTACAAAAACGAAAGACAATGCAACACACACAGACATACAGATGTATGCACCTGCTTATCTTAAATGAAATGATACATATGAAATAGAAAGTATTGTATGCAGTGAGCGCAAAACAAAATGTAAAAAAAAAAACAGATGCCGCTTTAGACAATCCTACGGTTTTTTTCTAGTATAGTGTTGAGATGTGGTGTGTTATTCGTTTATTCGATTTCCGTATTCTAGTTATTTATCTGTGCTTTATTGATTTTAGTAAAGCGTTTGACTCTGTAAACCACACACTGATATGGAACAAACTATTGTCAAATGGTATACATGGGAATTTCTACAGAACTATAAGAAATATGTACTCGAAGTTGCAAAGCGTTGTGCGAATATCAAGAATACCGGTGTCCGTCAAGGGGAGAATTTAGCGCCCACACTTTTTGCGCTTTTCATAAACATTCCAGAAATCAATAACTTACACAAAGGAATTAACATAGGAGACGATATGGTAAGCTGTCTCTTGTATGCCGACGATTTATTTATTATGTCTGACAGTGCTGAAGGACTACAATCACAACTCGACTCTTTGCACAAATGGACAAAGGATTATTTAATGACAGTTAATTACGACAAATCTAAAATTATGCACATTCGGAAAACTACTGTTAACCAGTGCGGTCATACTTTCATGTTTTTGTGATAAAACATTGGAACTTACCTCAAAGTATCGCTATCTTGGCCTAGTCATCTGTGAACATACCGATTTTACAACTACAACGCATGAATTACTTACCGCAGGCAGTAGAGCTCTAGGATCATTAACTTCAAAATACTATAATATGGGAAACATGGACTATGATACTTACACCAAAATCTATGACAGTACAGTGTCGCAGAAACTTGAATACGCATCTGCTGTATGGGGATTTAAGAAGTACAATCCGCTAGAAAGATTACAATACAGAGCCATACGGATATTTTTGGGAGTTAGCAAGCACGCTTCTCTCCCGGCTATCACAGGAGATACAGGCTGAACTCCTATATACATGAAAACTCAATGTAACATGATAAAACTATGGTGTAAACTTTGTGAAATTCCTGAATATAGGCTGTGCCGCAAAACTTTATGTGGGACTTCAACATTTCCAACAGATATAAAAGAACATGGAGTAATGATGTAAAGACAATAATGACTAAATGTGGTCTACAAGATGTGTATCTCAATCAGAACTCAGAACGACGACCAACGGCTCATATCGTATCTTGTGTTAAGAACAAACTCGTTGAACTGCATCAACAGGAATGGCTAAAGGCACTGGAAGAAATGCCTAAATTACAACATATAAAAACATTAAGGCTGACTACAATGTAGAGCCATACTTATAAAAGTGTTTATTAATACAACACCGATCAGTGATAGCCCGGATGCGAAGCGGAACTTTACATTTAGAGATCGAAAAGGGCAGATTTCGTAATGTGCCACTTGACCAACGCCTTTGTAAAATGTGCAAGTCTCAATCAATAGAGGACGAATCCCATCTCTTGCTGTTTTGTGAACGCTATGAACAATTACGAACAACACTATTTAATGATATCCGAGATAAGTACAACATAGACTTAACTACGCTACCAGTGAACATCAAATTAAAACATTTATTTTGTAATTACAGCAAGCTTGTTTCTAAATTTATTTTGAACTGTTTTACCATCAGACAATCTGGAATCAACTGTCAACGTGCCACGCCATAATTTGCGTGTAAATTTGAACTATACTTATTTATTTATTCTATTTTCAATAATGATACAAAATGTACAGTGCATCATAAGCCTATTTGGCTGGCTGAAAATTACTTGTATATATGAATGTAATTTTTGTTGTAATTCAGGTTGCACTTTAATATTAAAATATTCTATTCTATTCTATTCTATTAATTTTCCCTTGGTCTCTTCGTTCATACATTCACCGCAAAAAAAACAAAATAAATCACGTATCCATTATGGCTGTTCGTTTGCCTTAATATTAGATTTTTTTTTTTATTCACTTTTAACCAAAAAAAAGCAATTTAACATGTTTAAGTTTAATTATAGGTTTTAGAGTTTTAAAAGTATGAAGCCTATTTCAAATGAATTAGTATATATTGTTGTTTAGGGACCAGCTAAATCATCTCGCTCTCTGGTCCATGTTTTCACACTGTGTTGAAGACCCATTGGTGGCCTTCTGATGTTTTCTGCTCTTTTGTTGGGTTGTTTTCTCTTCGACACAATCCCTATTTTCAATTCTCAATTTTTACATGATGATTAATAGGAATATGAAATAGCTACATTTGTAGTCATATCAGTTGTTTTCCTCAAAGGAAAAGGAAAATATCGATCTCATTTGTCAAATATAAACTGACAGTGTTAAGGCAAATTCAAAAATGACAAAAAAAGGCAACCCAGGTCAAAAAGTAAGATCATAAACATACTGAACTCCTAGGAAAATTCATAACGGAAAGTCCCTAATCAAATGGCAAAATGAAATGATAAAACGCATCAAACGAATGGACAATACCAGTCATATTCCTGACTCGGTACAAACATTTTCAAATGTAAAAAATGGCGAATTAAAAAAAAAATACAAAATCGCACATATGCGGGACTATACAAATCTGAAGAATGTCTAGAATGCTGAGCATATCCATTTTTCATATATTAGACGACTGTCATGTTGTTCACACTAAAAATAAATTTGTTGATAAGTGTATTCGATGATTTTATAATTGGGGCAAACATACATACTTTTCTACTGGTGGTTATTTAATTGGGACAAAGACGCCTACTTTTCTGCTGGAGATTTTACAATAACAATGTAGGACAAAGATACATACTTTTCTACTGGTGTTTTGATAAATGGGACAAAGATACCTATTTTTATACTGGTTCTTTAATAATTGGGATAAAGACACCTACCTTTCTACTGGTGATTTTATAATTAGGACATAGATACCTACTTTTCTACTGGTGCTTTTATAATTAGGACAAATATACCTACTGTTCTATTGGTTCTTTTATATTTGGGACAAAGATACCTTCTTTTCTACTGGTGCTTTTATAATTAGGACAAATATACCTACATTTCTACTGGTGCTTTTATAATTAGGACAAATATACTTAATTTTCTACTGGTTATTTTATAATTGGGACAAAAAAACTACTTTTCTACTGGTGCTTTTATAATTGGGACAAAGATACCTTCTATTCTACTGGTGATTTTATAATTGGGGCAAAGATACATACGTTTCTACTGGTGCTTTTTTAATTGGGACACAGACACTTACTTTTCTACTCGTGCTTTTATATTTGGGACAAAAATACTAACTTTCTACTGGTGCTTTTATAATTGGGACAAAGATACCTTCTTTTCTACTGGTGCTTTTATAATTGGAACAAAGATACCTAATGTTTTACTGGTGCTTTTATAATTGGATCAAAGATACCTACTTTTTTACTGGTGCTTTTATAATTGGATCAAAGATACCTACTTTTGTACTAGTGCTTTTATAATTTGTACAAAGATGCATACTTTCATACTGCGGATTATATAATTAGGGCAAAGATACTATATACTTATCTACTAGTGATTTTATAACTAGGACAACGATACCTACTATTCTACTATTGATTTTATAATTGGTTCAAAGATACCGTCTTTTTTACTGGTGCTTTTATAATTGGAACAGAGATACCTACTTTTTTACTGGTGATTTTATAATTGGGACAACGATACCTACTTTTCTACTGGTGATTTTAATCATTTCTAAACCAATGAAGTCAACTTTTGTGACGAACTGAAATAAACTGTGACTCATCCTTGAATTTGATGGTACATAAAATTCTCGTAGATATATATATATATATATAAACAATTAGTGGTTTGTTTGCCAATGAGATAACTCTTCATTAAAGACCAATGTAAGCAATATTTATTATGACCCGAAATGACAAATAAAAAATATTTAAAACGAGAAAACTAATGACCTAATGTAAATGCAAAGTAATTTCTGAAAAACAAACATTAATCCCAGCAACAAATTAGGAAAAAAAATACCAGATGCGAATTTGGTCTTCAAAATGTCGTATTAGAAAGGTTTGAGTGGCAAAATAAGAGATGAAATTGAAGGACAAAAATTTCCAAAAGGTTTTGCTTAATGTAATGTGACAACGACCACACCACAGCATACGGAATGACAAAACAGATGATTGAAGAATAATACCTAAGAAATATAAAAAGAAGACGTGATATGAGTCTGCTTTAGGTAACCCTCTTATAGAAACGATAGACGATTAAAACAACAGTTCACCATGCAACATCAACGATAAAAAGAATTATAACATATTATAACATATTTGTATTATACGGACTTCCTCAGCTCGAATATCAAATTGTATTAAAGGCTGGCTAAAGTCGCATATATAACCGTCGTTACATAATTATATATTGCACGTCATCTTATCGTTATAATTATTTTTGGCGGTTCCAATGTATTGTCATGTCGTTGACAGTATAAATACACAATTGTTATTGTTACAAAGTAATTGACAAAAGTTGTTAAAACATGTCACTCAGAAAGTTTCGAATGCTATGCAGTAGTTTGATTTTAATGGTTATCATAACTGATTTTAAAGTGTAGGGACAAATCGTCAAACGTCACTTATTTAAAGAGTGTAATCGACCAAAATACATTGTACCTCAGGGCTGAAAGATATAAGTAAACATTATACTTTCATTTTAGCTCTGTCGTAGGTCTAATCTAATTTATTCTGTCTTATCTTATGATCAATTTTATCATAATGGAATCATAAACTGCTAGACAGAATGACACGTAAGTATGAACGTTCCATAAAGAGCCTTTGTTTACAATGTACATTATCTCCTGGGTAATCAACATTGAACCAGCTTTAATATAAGGAATCAATCAATTTGTTACTTCATCAGGATCAGTCACCCCCCTCACACACACACACTTAATTATATAGCAATAGTAATAGCTCCATTTTAACAAATATAAAGAACTTGTTATGAATATTTGTTGTGCTATTAACGTTAAAGCATTTTATTTTTATAATGTACTGTATTGTTGCTTAATTATATCTGTAAATTATGGTAGTACTTACTGTGTTTCTAATTATTGTCTCCCTTTAGGTATAAGTTTGTTGATAACTATCAGCTTTGTTGTTAGATCATCAAGTGAGTATAACTGTATCGTAGTTATTGGAGTTAATATATAAAAACGAAGATGTGGTATGATTATCAATGAGACAACTCTCCACAAGTGACCAAATGACACCACAAATAATAACGTAAGATCGCCGTACGGCCTTTAATAATGAGCAAGGTCAGCTATGATAGGCCACGAAATGACAATGTCTAACATTTCATGCGAGAAAACTAACTGCCTAATTGATGTACCAAAAAATTGACGAAAAACAAATATGCACCACATATACAAATGACAACCACTGAATAACAGGCTCCTGACTTTGGACAGACACATAAATACAGAATGTGGCGGGGTTACACATTTTAGCGGGATCCCAACCCTCTCTTCAACTGGTAAAGTAGGGTAACATAAGAAATGTATACTATTCTGTCAACGGACTAAGCTGTTCTTTTTTGAATTACATTCGACTTTTTTGTTCTAAACAAAGATTAAATCTGCCTTAACTGGAATTTCGTGCTATTAAGAATGCATTATAACGTCACAGAGTTGTTTTATTATAGTTCGTTTCTGTGTTCGTTACATTTTAATGTGGTGTTTCTGTTATGTCGTTTTTCTCCTCTTATATTTGATGCGTTTCCCTCAGTTTTAGTTTGCAACCCGGATTTGTTTGTTTCTCTATCGATTTTTGAGTTTTTAACAGCGTTATACTACTTTTCATTTATTTTCCATTTTAAAAGAATTAATAGTACTAAATCAAATGAAGTACCAAAAAAATATATGATCTGACCTCGGATAGGGTAACCGTTCTATTTGAATTACTATGGTTAAAAGGTTTTATATAAAAAAATAACTTTGTTAGAATGAATAAAACAAGAATGTGTTCACAGTACATGGATGCCCCACTCGCATCATCATTTGCTATGTTTAGTGGACAGTGAAATTGGAATAAAATCTCAAATTTGGCATTAAAATTAGAATGATCTTATCAAAGGGAATATGTATACTAAGTTTCAAGTTGATTGGACTTCAACTTCATCAAAAACTACCTTGACCAAAACCTTTAACCTAATTTCAGTTGCAATAATTTGTCTTGACTGTAGACGTATACCACAGCCATACGACTGTACAACTGTTACAGAGTGTAGTACAAACGAGGTATTATGTTATAATTATTATTAATTATATCAAATTATTTTTAATTAGAAAACAATTGAAAAATTGTATGCGTCCTTTCTGGAGTTACCTTCAACAGGAACGCACAATCCTTTCTGCCCCCCCCCCCCCCCCCCCCCCCCAAAAAGACAATATAAGGAATTAATCGTCGAACTAATTTACAGCAAAATATTATCTCAACGACCATGTGCTCATTAAGGTATTAGTTTCACTCGATAGTCCTGCAGAATAAATACATCTTTGACATATCGTTCGTTGTTATGTTCAGATAAAAAATAAATATACTCGACTGCATTACTGCAAATATGATTTTCGAATTATAAATATCGGGTTATACGATAACCAATCTTATTTGTAAATATATGGCCAAATCAACGGTAAGCCACATACGGAGGAGGATATGTCCACTCTTCCGTACCACACGATATCACCTTGGGATTTATATATAATTAGTGAGGCTCGTGTTGTTCGGTCTTGTGTAAACAGTAAATTGTCACTAAATAGATAGTAGATATCGACTTTTAGTTTAACTATCCTTACGGTCTGTGACACCTATCTGATATGATTATTATGGGGTAGTGTTAAATTTTATGTTATTTGAAATTTTGATAATGCATTTATAGTTTCAATTCACCTGTCAACAACTTACGTTGTCCCTTCATACATTCGTCTGATGCTTACAAGTAGGGAACGCTTTCGCCTTTGTCTTTTGCGATCTTCCTTAAGAATATTATAAAGAAAGATGATATAGTTATTTTCTTTCACGATTTTTACTTTGTAAACAAAGAACGAATATAAGCATGATTGAAAAAGTATAATAGCAATATGTGTGTTCGCGACAAGAGTGAGATAAGATAGAAAAATGTTAAACGACAATCATTTTTTAAAGTTTATGTAAAACTAAAGTACTTTACTCCTAAACATTACAATACGTAACTAATCTTTAAAAAAATATATACTAAAAATCTATATTACAATTTTTTAAGCAAATTATTTTGGTTTTCTTGTTTTGTTAAGGTATAATTGATTGCTAAACTTTACAAATATATATATAAAATATATATTGCAATCCTAAGAACTTTTTTTTATAGTAAGTGAAGGAATTGTCATCAACAATAAACAAATATTTATACTGGTATGTAATTATCTGTAACCACAACAAGATATTTGATCGTTATTAGATATGTAGAGTTTTAATATTAATGCACGTAAAACCGTGCCTGAGGAAGATATCAAGATTCGTTCACCAGAGATAAAATTATATTTCATGAGGGCATCGTTCGAGGATAATATTACCTTATCCTCTGGTTAGTCTTAGATGCGTGTTTTTTATTATTTGATATCGACTTTGAACTAGCTGTCAGATAACTGCGAGTACTCTCAGATCTGTCCCTAGTGTCTTTTTGTTGTCGGGATGTACAAATACCCGGCCACGTCCAATTGCATTTTTGACCATCTGATGAGTTAAGCCTTTGTCAACTGATTTGTATAGTCCGTTCTTATGTTGTACTGTTATACCACTGTCCCAGGTTAGGGGAGGGTTGGGATCCCGCTTACATGTTTAGCCCCACCACATTATTTATGTATGTGCCTGTCCCAAGTCAGGAGCCTATAATTCAGTGGTTGTCGTTTGTTTATGACCTACATATTTGTTTTTCGTTAATTTTTTTTATATAAATAAGGCCGCTAGTTTTCTCGTTTGAATTCTTTTACATTGTCATACCGGGGTCTTTTAAGGCTGACTATGCATTATGGGTTTTGCTCATTGTTGAAGGTTGTACGGTGACAGAGTTGTTAATGTCTGTGTCATGTTGGTCTCTTGTGGACAGTTGTCTCAATGACATCATACCACATCTTTTTTATATTTACTTTGCGAACGTATCATATACCTCCGTTAGCCAAGGAATATTGGACAATACTTTAATTTCCTGAACTTAAAACGGTAATTTAAATATTTCTAGCTTACCCGTTTTTGTATTACATAGAAAATGTGGTCAGTACCGATCAAAAGTTAATTATGCTGTCATATTTTTTATCAATTTATTAGAACGGGAAAAATTTCTATTCTATCTCTATTAAAGTTTTTTTTATGAAGTTTTCATTTCCATAAGAAAACAAAAATTATAGAGGGAGATATCTAAAAAGTTTTAAAATCTCAACCCGATAATATTTAATTATCAATATAACCAGACGCCAAAGTGTAAAAAAATAATAGAGAGGAAAAGGTTGTAAAAATCATTGCGTAATTTTAACCGAATTTTACAGGATTTAAGTACTAAATTAAATATGAACATATAACATGTATTACATAGTCATGATAGTTTTGTCATTGATCACTGGGCTTTTAGTTTTGCTAAAAAAAAATGGATTGCTTGTCAATGTTTAACGATAAACATAAAGAAAATAAAATCTAATTATCTATAGTTTTTCAATTATAATAAATAAACGTTTCAGGTATGTTATATAGAGAAATATGAAACCAGTAACGGACAAAAGACTTGGCATTTGTACAATGTTGGTTGCAAACCACTCAATGTAAGTAACCGTTTACTACTGTTAGGTTTAAATGTAAGTTTATAAGATAGACTTTAGGGACAAATTAATTACAAAATACTGCACTCCGAAGAAAATTCAAAACAGAAAATTCCGGATCAAATGGCAAAATCAAAAGCTCAAACACCTACGAATTGATAACAACTGTCATATTCCTGACTTGGTACCGGTATTTTCTTTATCGATTTTTGAATGTTTGGATGGAGATTTTTTAGATAACAAAAAATGAAAACAAAAAATGCGAACGTCTTTAACTTAAAGCAATGTTTAGAAAATGACGCTCTGTAAAAACTAGACCAATTGGACAATTATTTACTTCAGTACAGTGAATCCGATTTCATTATATATATGGATCATTTCTTTTGTTGAATTGTAGATTAAAAATAATGCTTTGCCCCTACGAAGTCTACTGACTTTTCATATCAATAGATTGCTATCTAAGACTTCCTCTTATAATTGATGTGGTTCCACTAGTTGTGGTTTGTCACCAGGATTTATGTTCGCCCAATCATTCTAATACTATTGAAAAGAGATATACTGTTTTGCCTTCATTTACCCGTCATCATGTATATCCTTTTACCCATTTAGATATAAAATCATATTGTCATCATTATAAAATCGGCAGCTTAACCTTGTCTTCATTCAGAACCTTAAAAAATGTCACAGAATGACAACACTTTTAATTTTTTCAATGACAGGAGTATTGTTTACAGAACTCATAATAATTGAAGAAAATCCAAAAAAACATATCATTGATTATAACTAGATTTGACGTAAATATTATTCTAAGTAATTTTTGTTTTCCCATTCATCATTTCAGAGTTGCACCTCATCAGGCCCAAGTTTACCTGTAGTCGGGAAACGGAGTGCTAGAAAAAGCATAGATACGACCACGTGTGATGAATGCTGTAGTGACAAGGATATCTGTAATTTGGAAGGTCACTGTGGTTCTGAAAGTAGGCATATAAAACATTTAATTATTATCAATTCAACCAAATAAATATAGACATCAAACCAATATTCTAATGCAACAACGTTTGTAACGTTCATTTTGATTGGATAACGTCACTTTCTTACATGGCATCAATTGACAATTGTTAACTTTAATGATTTTAATTTTTGATTTGTTTATTGGAACGTCACTCATGAGTCTTGTGTAGACGAAACGCGCGTCTGGCAAACATAATTTAACCTGGTATCTATGATGTGATTTTGAATAAACCTCCTTCATATTACACTATAATTTGTAAAAATGCTTGGAGAATATGTTGTATAATTTCCAATTACACAACTCTTCATCAGACACCAAATAACGTAGAAGTTCGCCGCTATATGTCACCGTTTTGAGAAAAAAAAATATGTTGACGACAAGCCTGGAACATGTATGATGATATATATTTTTATCGTTCCGAGGCTAAAAACAATTTATGGGTGGTCTATATAACTTGGAGAAGATGTTGTATAATTGCCAATTAGACGACTTTTGACCTAGCACTAAATAATGTAGAAGTTAGCCACTATACATTTTTTTGAAAAGACATGTTGACAAAAAATGTGATGGCTTATAACATTACGAGCCTGGTATGATGATATTTTTTCGAACTTAGACTATATTTTTTTTATGGTAGGTCGATATCAGAATAAGGAGATGATTGTAAATCAGACAACTCTTCAACAGACACCAAATAACGTAGAAGTTAGCAGTTATACGCTTGGAAAGATATGTTGACGAAAAATGTAAAGGCTTATAACATTTCAACCCTGGTATAATGAGTTTATTTTTTGTATCTAAGGTTATAAAACAATGTATGGTAGGTCTTTATAAAAATACGGACGCAAGTGATGATTGCCAATGAGACAAATCTCCAACATAGCTCACATGAACTAGTTTTATATAGACAGTTAATACATTTTTTTAAATGTTTTTAGATTTTACAAAACCGTTTGGATCAACTTTATGCTATGACTGCCCTTTAAGTAAAAGTTCGAATACTTGTAACCAGCTGACACTATGTTATAGCGATTCGGTAAGTTGGTTTGTTTATTTATTAATTCATATAAAAAAGACGATATATAGCAGATAAAAACAAAAACGATTAAATGAGGTCTTATGACTAGATATTTTTAGTGTCTGAACAAGGTAAGTGTACTTCATTGAAAGTAGTTCAGGGGTTTACCGTCATCTTGAATTTTACAATCGTAAATAGTCGGTCTAGTTCTTTACCTAAATCTGCAAATTTGGAGACAGATTTTCAATTTTATTGGTTACACCTTTTATTAAGATAAAATTAAAAACTTGGTTATTCATTGCATTATCGAAAATGTTTTAACAAAAACCAAATATTTCTGCTTTTAGAATTATTTCTTTCAAATAAGCTATTTAAGGGGAGATAACTTTTTAAGATAGTATGAGGTCTTCTGACTAGATTTCTAGTTGCTAGCCAAGGTTAACGTACTTAAACAAGAAAAGATTGTGTTATAATTGATGGTTGAACTATCGAGGTTCTCTTCGGTGTAACATGTACAATAAAAAACCACAAAAGTAACCCCGCCCCAACATGCCCAACCCCCGCCGGAAAAAAAACAGTCAGATGAAAAACAAAATACCTGTTAGATTTCTTTTTGTCCAAAATTTAAAAGAAAAGCAATTACATCATGAATCTGTAAAATGAAAAAAAAAAGTTTACACGACCAACATAAAATGTACCTGTGTGTATTTTAACAGCGTGTGAACATTGTTCATATAATCACACCCCTTACCTTAAGCATGAAAGTTTTAATCTAAATTTGCATTTTTCATATTACAGGCATGCTCTTTAACACAAACACGAAATCTGCTGGGTGAACCTCGTTGGATGCATGGTTGTTCACAGAAATCGGTATGTTGCATCTACTGTATATTCATTATTGTTCGTAAAATGCCATTTGCGTGGATTCCGTGGGTATAGGTGAACCACTTAGTTAAATGTTCAACAAATGACAAGTTTTCTATAGGCTTGTATCCAAAATTCAGAAAATTTCTTATCTCAGCATCCATGCAGTAAATGTATCCACAACATAAAGGTGGCATGTTTCTATTTAAAAATCTCTAATTCATAGCTGAACTTAAATGTTAAAATCAACTGAAATAGATATCATTCAAAATAATTACAATTCAACATCAATAGCTCCCTAGGTGTTAGTATATCTTTTTCCTGGATTATGTAATACCTGCCATGTGTAATCAACAAAGCAGCGCTTTTTGGCGGACTTTTTCATGATCACTGTTGAAGAACAAAAATATTTTGAATACTCAACATTCTTTACGGATGCGATTCAATCAAGACGACACTTTGTTTAATATGCAGTACTCTGATTTCATCCAGAAAAACTATATTGATGCTAATCGGACAATATGGGAACATTTGTATCACACTATACATTAATTAAATGATGTTTCAGCAATGTTCAACAGTTGCACAAATTAATCCCCAGGGAATATGTTCATTTTGTTGTGACACAGAATTGTGTAACCGTAACTGTACCATCAAATCAACAGTAGCTACTCCTCTGAACACAACTTCTACTACTACTACAACTATGGCGCCAACAACGCATATTCCTCGTAAGTACCATCAAATCAACAACAGCTCCTCCTCCAACCACAACTACTTCAACTATGGCACCTACAACACCTTTTCCCGGTAGGTACTATCAAATCAACAATTGGTTCTCCTACAACTAAAACTACAAAAAATATGGCGCCAACAATGTCTATTACTATATGTACCATCAAATCAACAATACCTTCGCCTCCAACCACAACTACTACAACTACTATGGCACCAACAAAGCCTATTACTCTATGTACAATCTAATCAGCAATAGCTCCTCCTCCAACCACAACTACTTCAACTACTACAACTATGGCGCCAGCAACGCCTATTACTCTATGTTCCATCGAATTAAAAATAACTCCTCCTTCAACCACAACTACTACAACTACTACAACTATGGCGCCAACTACACGTTTTCCTCGTTAGAACTATCATAATAGCAATAGCTCCTCATTTAACAACTTCTACTACAATTACTACAACTATGGCTCCAACTACACATTTCCCCATAAGTAACTTCATATCAACAATAGCTCCTCCTAGAACCCAAACTATTACAATTACTATTATTCCTTTTAAGTACCATAAAATCAACAATAGCTCCTCCTGCAATTACAACTACTACAACTACTACACCTATGGCGCCAACAACGCCTCTTCGTCGTAAGTACCACCAAATTAACAATTGCTTTCCCTCCAACAAAAACTACAACAACTTCTACAACAATGGCGCCAACAACACCTATTCCTCGTAAATACCATCAAATCAACAATAGCTTCTCATACAACCACAAATTCTACAACTACTACAACTGTGGGGCCAACAACGCCTATTTCTCGTAAGTACCATTAAATCAACAGTAGCTCCTCTTGCAATTACAACTACTACAACTATGGCGTCAACAACGCCTTATCATCGTCAGTTCCACTAAATTAACAATGGCTTTTCCCCCAACCACAACTACTTCAACTTCTACAACAATGGCACCAACAACGCATATTCCTCGAAAGTAGCATCAAATCCAAAAAAAGGTAATCCTCCCACCATAACTACTACTATTTGGCGCCAACAACTCCAACTACTAGAACTACGGCGCTAACAACGCCTATTCCTCGTACGTACCATCAAATCAACTATAGTTCCTCCTACAACCACAACTACTACAACTGTTGCGCCAACAACGCCTATTCCTTGTAAGCACCATCAAATCAACCATAGCTCCTCCTACATGTACAACCACAACAACTACACATATGGCGCCAACAACGCCTATTCATCATAAGTACCATAAAAGCAATAATAGATCCTCCTCAGACCACAACTTCTACAACTACTTCAATTGTGGCGCCAACAACGCCTTTTCATCGTAAGTACCATCAAAATCAATAAAAAAATCCTGCTCCAACAAAAACTATTATAACTATGGCATATTCCTCGTAAGCTGTTGACATTTTTATATGTTTTTTTAATTATTTTTTTAGAAACCGCCCCAATTATTACACAAACTGTTATACTACCAACGAATATCAGATATGGTAATACTGTGACTATCCAATGCCTTGCTACAGGAAATCCTAAGCCAACAATAGATTTCTTAGTTAAGGTAAACAGTTTTTATCTTTTAGCTCAATTACACATACATGTATAACACTTGCGGTTTATATCAAACGCAATTATATGTTTGAACGTTGTTTTCAATTAAGATTTGTTTTTTGTTTTGTTTTGGATTGTTTTATATTTGTTGACGAGTTAATATGGTTCGCCCATCCTATTTCGACTCTTTGAAAGTCCAGTCTATCCTAAACTGAGATAATTCATATGACATTCAAAATACCGTGGCATGAACAAAAACTGGCGGTTTTGACCAACGCAATGATAGGTTTGGACTTTGTGTTCATTTGAGACTTCAAAAATACATGATATAAATGTGTGAAATGATATTGTGCTAATTCATTCATTTTAACATGGTTACATGTTCACTTTTTAGTACTTACATTATTTAAAATAAATATTTACTAACTATACTACTGTATATTAGCTCAAAAATAATGTCATCATGCTATCCCAGCCATGCTATTATTTTCTAATCAGATGGGAATCATGCTCATGCATCAAAACAAATAATTTCTATGCAGTTAAATACTGTTATAGTGTAAGAGTTCATTGAATGTGATAGTTTTGGTGTTGATCTTTGATAATTAGTCTTGTAAACTAGTTCATAGGGAAAACCATCATTTTTTAGACATGTCAATGTCAGGAGACTCTGGTCTTCACTGAACTAGTACACATTTTAGTTGCAAGCTGAAGTAATTTGCACGCTTTGTAAAAGACCCATTGGTGGCCGTCGGCTGGTTTTTTTTTTTGTTTTTTTTTTTTAATTGTTGGTCGGGTTTGTGTCTCTTTCACACATTCCAATTGTCCATTGGTCATTTTATTGTACATTAAATGAACGTTGTTGATTTAAAAGGTTAACCAGACAATTGTAATGCCACCAATGTTGGTTTTTTTTTTATTTGGAGGTGGGATCAATATAGTTTAAACTGTTTAATTGATTTGAATCTTGATTTCAATTGCATTGTATGCCATATTTGAGTTTTATTGGAGAAGGAATATGTGTTAAATATTTCGAAGCACCAGTGATCACCCTAAAATTGTGTTATAATGTTGTTTTAAGTCTTTGGTTTTCGATGTTTTTTCTACTTTGTGTTTGTATATCTTTTTTTTTTATCCATGACGCTAAGAGTTAATTTTTAACTAATGAGTTTGAATACCCTTCTCGTATCTTTCGCATCTCTTTTATTGATTAAGTGAAATTTGATGCTTTCAGTTTTAAATTCATTTTAATACATCTTCTAAATTTAGATTTTTTTAATTGCAGGGTAGAAGATTAGGCGGTAATGTGCATGTAGATCCCAATACACACATTCTTACAATATCGAACTTTGTATCTTATGATGACACATTTTACAGGTGTATCGCATCAAATCCATTGGGTGAAGATCATAAAGATTTCAAATTACAAGGACAATAATCCTAGATTACTTGTTTGCAAATAAATGAGGTGATACTTAATAACTTTTAAATTAGTTCGAATTTTTCACCTAGCTTTAATCACTCAATTGATAACAAAACGCAAATACTACACCCGTGTTCTTGCAACACAAGTAGATATTTATAATAGTAATAGTGAATGTACTAGTATTCATTGAGGAGTTTTTGTTTTCATTATTTTATTCAACAACAGTATTGCTTGCTGTTAACAATTACGCTACTGACACAGTTATCTCAGTGTAGGCCCCTGTTTCATTAGTAAACGAAGTTCCGGAATTCTTTGGGTAGTTAAACTGCATATTGTTAGTCGTTTACAAAATATTATAAATATGATATCAATAGATAAATATTGTTATTCTAATTATATTAAAGTATATATCATCTGGCGTTGGTTTTTTTGTTTTTGTTTTTTTTTTTTGGGGGGGGGGGGATTTTATAGTTTCATCCGAATATGGGATGACTTCTATCAGTTTCCATGTGTTTCAAGATAACGGGTTTTTTTCAATCAATATCGAAAAAGATTGTACTTATCTTTTATCTACGTCATTATTCAGGTAAGACAGCTATAATTTGAAAAAATAATAAACGTATGGTAATCAAAGAACAACTTTGCTGTTGGTTTTATTTTGTAATGTATAATGCCTCGTACCAGATTATAAAATAAATATTGTAATAAATGTCTATCAAGCATCATAAACAAATAAAAAATTAGATAGTAGATTAAATAATACACATTGATAACATTACTAACCATGTTACCAGTTCAGACAATTCAAATTCACCTAAATATTTTTCATTATACTCCTTTTCTTTCATGGTTAAACAATTGTTTTGTAGAACGAGCCTATTTCTAAGCTCAGTTTTAAAAACAGAAAATACATTTAAATTCTTTGTTCTAAACTCTAAATTGAAAGTATAATAACTGTAAGAAACAAATTAATATCATAATATTCTGTATCATTTATTTTGTAACCCAAAATAAAACATTTTAGTGTTAAAATGTGTTTTCCAAGTTTAACTTTTTCTAACAGATTAAATATGTATTTCCAAAATTTATCAAGAAAGTGGCATGTAATAAAGAAGTGTTCATAATCTTCTATAATATTCCATTGAGGTGATGTAAGTAATAATTAACTAGTTATTTAACAGACTTCACTCTCGGATAACTTGTCAGTTTGTTATATACACATGGAAAAAAGTATTGCAACACCTGGATTTTTCAAAACTTGAAAAATCAGTGTCTTTTTTTTGGATGATACATAATAAGATATTTGTATAATATTATTGAAACCTAGTTTATGATAACATTGTCATTGAAACTAACAAGAAATGTTTGAAAAAAAAAGATTTATATAACCACAATTTTAATAATAAAATGAAGTGTTTTTTGTACAAAAAAATGCAATTTACAACTTTGGCTGTAGTCGAACTTTTCAATGTCAGACATTTCAAAATTAATCTTCAGATGACTGTCTACATCATGGTTGGGCGTTATACGCCAAAGAATTAGTACTTTTTGCGCAGCCTCCATTCAAATGGATAACCGCATTTTAACGTCCGTTGATTCCTGCCAAAAATCGACTAATTTGTTGCTAAGGTAGCAGCAACAATTTCTGATGAAGGGCATTGTTTATTTCATGATGTGTTTGAACTGGGGTGTCCTTTCGCGGACTTTTCGCCCAATAGTGTCCCATATATGCTCGATATGGTTCAAATCTGGGCTACGATCCATCCAAGGAAGATGACCCGAATTCCATTGGAACAATGAATCTTCCTCCACGATGCTAATTTTTAACTTTAGCGAGCTCTGCACTACATTGGATACGGAAAACTGTGTGTCTGTTCGTTAGCAAAGATCTCCGAAATGGTCTTATCGCACCAGTAGCGATGAGCCGATCTCGAACAGTTCTTGTTAAAAGGCTCCTGTTTGCCAACCACTCTCTTTTTGGGATTGTATTATATGCAATGGGTTTCCTTCTGACAAACCTTTATTATGCTTGATTTTCCCTAGCAAATGGTATAGGGGGTCTTCTTTATCTCGGAAGGTCTTTAACGTCGTTATGTGCCATTTTGTTATTCTTAAAACGACTTATAGTGGAATGGGGATGACCAACAATGCGTGCAGTTGTTACAGCGACATCATTGCTTCTCTCATGCTGAAGATATGTTATCTTGCTGCAGTTTAGAGTTGTCGAGGACCCATTACAAGGTGTCAGTCACATAACTTTAACAATTTGGTTATTTAAAGTGTTGAAAACAATGAGGATGAAAACATCTGTTTTGCTTTTTACGGGTACAGTAGCTGCATGTGCAAATACAAACTTACCGAGTCGATATTTATTGATTAAACTCATGTGACACTTAAATAATGTTTAAATGGTTCTATTTTACCAAATTATATCACAAAAAAATAAAAAATGTGTTTTTAATTTCAATTTCAATTTAGTGTTGCAATTCTTTTTTCCAGTTGTATATATAAAATATCAATGTGTATTGAACTATGTTTATGAAGTAGAATTTTATTTATTTACGTTATATGCTTGAAAGCTATGGTATTCATGTATTTAATTAATGAATTTAAAATGTAAGTCTTATTTGCAAAATGAACTCCAAGTGGACAAGAGACTGTCATGCCAAACACGTCAAAAGTCAACAAAACAAAAACAAAAAGTTTGAGTCTATCAACCATACATCATGATATTATGACTGATTTAAAAAAATATGACAATTGTTTCATTGAATTCTGCTGCTATGACATTGTGTGATCATTATGATTAAACGAATGTATTCATCTTTTGAAAGATTTTTAATTGTATTTTCAGGTTTCGCTAAATTCTTAATCTTTTTGTGTGTTTGATCATCAATATTTAATGTCGGCATGTGTATCTGGTGCAGTTACTGTAAACCAACTTATTTTCGATTCATTTTCGCGACTTTCGCGAGTAGAAAAATAATGCGAATATAAATCGTCGCGATGATGTTAAAATTTGATCTTTCCTTTATTAAAATTCATCATGTAAATTAGAAAATCGGGAAATTAAATAGCCGCGAAGTGGTCCAGAATGAGTAAAACGCGAAATATAGAATTCGCGAAAATAAGCTGGTTTACAGTATATTAATACCGGATATGTTAAAACAACATGTGGGACAGTTTCAGGGTTGTCACTAGTCCATTAGTTAGTATTTGGTACTGACATAAAAGTACGGATATGGCTTGATTACAATTTGCTGTTTTAAAATTGGAAAACTAAATTTAAACAAAGGAATACGTTTTTGTCATTTTATCTTTGATTCTTTACCTTCATTTGGCTATACATTCGTTCCTTTGTTGGCTTGATCAGCTCTTCAACCTTTCCTTAGGATTTTTGATTTTGAAATATTTTCGTAAAGAGTATCACTAAAATTAGAGTGGCAAACTGCATCAATTATTTATCATCGGTTTAATTTTGAGCCTAACCTGATGTATTATTATAACTTAGCCAGATTTTAGCCTGCTTGAATTGGTTTTCAATATGCTCTTATCATTTATTCTTAATGTGATCTCTTTTTTTTATCATGATGCATACATACACACCATTCCGCATCATTTAGTTCTGCGACATTGTAAAATTCTAAATGTTTGTGAGTACATTCCTCCCTCACCAAACATTAACCTTCTCTAGATTTTGTTATTTTTTTTAGTACAAATAATAATATGTTGTATGAGTGATAATGAGACAATCTCATCTATGTAAAAAGTTGTAAAACATTCACAATTATAGGTCAAAGTACTGCCTATTATACGTAGTCTCGGCTCACAACGAACAGCAAGTCATAAAGAGCCCAAATGTGACTAGTTTAAAACAATGTAAGCAGAAAAATTAACGGTTCGTATATATAAAAGACGTGGTACACTTTTGATATGTATTTTTGATTAAATAAGATTGACAAAAATACACATTTAGTTACGTTTTGGTGTGTTGATGATGCAATCAATGTAAGAACCAAAGTACACAATGTTAAAATTTCTTAATCACAACAAATATCAAAATAATCTTAACTAATTAGTGTGTTAAATGTTTTATGAGTTTATACGGATTTGGTCATGTAATGCAATTACAATGTAATAATGAATATTTTAAGTTCAAACATGAGATTTCAATGTCTGAATAAAGGCAACAGTAGTATACCGCTGTTCGAAAGTCATACATCTAATTCTATTAAGGGAAAACAAATCCGGGTAACAAACTAAAACGGAGGGAAATACATCAACTATAAGAGGAAAACAACGAAACAACAGAAACACTTAAATGTAGGTGCTACAAAAAAAACAGGAAATGCACAACACACAGGAACGAACAATATGACATACACATTAGGTGTTATGTTAATGCAACGGTTCATCTAAAATGACATAATACATGTACATATGATATGTCTCCTTACCTTAGAATATGGACTGCATTACATGGGGAATACCATTATAACCGCGTTTCTGTAAAAATTACCAGACAATCTCATTCCATCACTAAGGCAATATCTATCGTAATTCAAACATCTATTTAAATCTTCGCTGTTTGCAGTTCTTGATTTGCAATCATGACTCTCGCGAAAAAGTTTCTGAAGGATAAATGAATAAGTGTTACATGCGGAGCAGTCTGCCTATCCTTCTTTAAGATAAATTATTGTTTTCGTGGGGTCATTTGGTTAAGTCTTGTGTTTTTATGTTCCGTTTTGTTTGTGCGATTTGGTCTTTTTCTATTTTAGCATTGCGTTCTTTTTCAATGTAAGACATATGAGTTTTAAATATCCCTCTGGTATCTTGAAAAATAAGTACACCGCTATATGGCATAGCCATACTGTTTTGAGTGTAACATGTGTAAGTTCTTCATCCTGTTCACAATAATCTGTGTAATTTGTTTTTATTCTTGTCATACATAAACAATATTTGCCGAATAAATAAAATCTGGTAATTGTCAAACTTGCCTAATTGGCCACTTCAGAATCTTAAAAAATGTTGGTAATTTAATTGTTCGTATCCAAAATGAAAATGACGTTGTTGAAATTCAATTGTTTAGGATGAAGTAAGTCAATCATGACGTTGTGGTGTTCCCTTTTGAAAATATTACATACAATTGAATAGATTTTGAACAAGCGTCTTTTAAAAGTATGACCTGTGTTATGATACCCTTTCCTTTAGCTTGTACATATTGAACCTGTAAAATTCGTTTTTGTCTTATGAGACCACTTTACCTTCAGTTGTTGTTAATACAAGTTTCACTGTATTTTTCTCTTGGTTTAAACTTCGATAAACCATGTTTCCGAAACTACTTTTGTAATCTATTCATACGCGATACACATTCTTGCAGGGATACTGGGATTTTCAGCAAGTTGAGACTATAAAACAATTACATAACAGTTGTTTCTATTCTAATGCATATATAACAAAAAAAAAGACTTCGGACTTTCATTCAGTTTGTGAGTTAACCGCCCCGATTTACACATCAATAACCTCTAGAAAAAATGTGTTTAATCCTATAATAAACTGTAGTTATATTTGTATTTAAATTGCAATTACATTTACAAATGCCAAAAACAGTTTCAATGTGTCTTTATTGTACTCTTTATAGCTTGTTGTTCGGTGTGGTCCAAGGCTCAGCATTGAAGACCGTACTTTGACCAATAATGGTTCTCTTATACAAACTGTGGTTTGTTTGAAGAATTGTCCCAGTGGCACTCATACCACATCTTCTTATATCTAGAAGTCTAGCCAACTGTATGTAATAGACGACATTGAACCCTAATCTTATATCATCTACTGAGTACACGTAATACTTACCTGATTGATAACAATTACATTCCACTGATATGGTTAAAAGTAAGTTTTATGTCACTTTTTAAACTATTGCATTGAAAGAAATAATCAGTTAAGTAATGTTTCAATTAGTTCGTTTATGACTGCTGCAATTAGGGAGGGTTTGATAGTCTCGATATATGACGAAATTAACTTCCACATTGTTTTTAAAAGAATTTCCAGTTGAGAACAGCTGCAGTTAATGTCTGGTTTATTTTATGAAAATTTTATTTATGATATGCACATTGTACTTAAAGATATAATAAATTTAGAACAGCCGAATTAAATGAGCATTCTTTACCACAAAATTAAACAAAATCAGCATGCACATTAATAATAGTGTTAGTCAGGAAAATACAAACAGACTAACAATAGTACACAAAACACATAGAACAAAACAAACTAATCAACACAACACAAAGATATGTTTTTCGATTATAAGCTCCGTTCTTTTCAGTTTTAAGGACAATGTGTTTGTTTTGCTAAGTAACATAACGCTGGAGTATCCATTAGACCTTAGTTTATTGTCCTTCATTACTTTATAATCCGTAAACAAAAACGAATTATGAACAAGGATGACCGTATCAATTATAATACATAGCAGACATTTTTGCGCCTGTCCCAAGTCAAGAGCCTCTGGCCTTTGTTAGTCTTGTATTATTTTAACTTTTATTTTTTTTGTGTACAATTTGGAATTTAGTATTGCGTTCATCATCACTGAACTAGAATATATTTGTTTAGGGGCCCGATTAAGGACACCTTCGGTGCGGGAATTTCTCGTTGCATTGACGAACTGTTGGTGACCGTCTGCTGTTGTCTGCTCTATGGTCGGGTTGTTGTTTCTTTGGCACATTCCCCATTTTCATTCTCAATATTTCATATAACAGAAAGTAACTTTTCAGCAGTTTCGACTGTTAAAAGACGACATTATGAAATAAAAATGTCTGTAATGATCTAAACCGTAGATTTAAATGTTCCAGACCGTATGAGTATTTGGACCATACGCGTACGGTCTGGACCGTATGCGTACTTTTTTATAATACTCATACGGTCGGACCGTATGCGTACGGTCGGACCGTATGCGTACGGTCGGGCTAATATTAAAAATTTGGTCAAGTTTATTAGATACAAATGCATATATCAGATCAACATAACTGAATTATTAAATTAATGTAAAAAAGTCCAATAACAAAAACTTTATATTTTAACTTTTTATACTTCATGCTTATTAACTATGTTAATCTCTTGTATAAAGCATGTCGATCAGTAATACATCAACTGTATTGCGAACACTGAAATTGAAGATATCAGAAGTAAACACTATGTTAAATCTGTAATCAATTTCTTGACAACTGTTTGGCCATCTGCCAATGTTTAATGCCCTATCATCAATCCTTTCTTGTATTTGGTTACGTAGGTTTTTTTGTAAACTGGTTTTATAAACAGATCGACGCTTTAGAATACGGTGTTACGTTTTATGCTTCATCATTATCGTCATTTTGCTTTAATAATTATTTTAAGTGCATATCCATTCATGTCTGATTGATTCTCTCAGATAACATGAATAATTTAATAACTTTGTTTTAGTTTTCAACTTGATCGTTTGCCTCTGTCTGATAAACAGTGTAGTATGTAAGTTATTTACATTGTTATCAAACAATACAACAATAGTCTTATACGTTTTATGTTTATATTATTATTTTTTTTATGCACAATACTATTAAACTTCATATTCTACTTCACCTTTTTTTTTTTTTTTTATAATTTATTATTTTTCTTCATGGATCTACAAGTATCAACATATATTTATATTGTGGCACAACGAGCAGACAAATGAAATAGAAAAAAGCATTATAAGCATTCTATGAACTAACACTTAGAAATGTATGGATTAAGTATAGTAATAACATTATCATTAATATAGTTATAGTAGTGCAAGAAATATATATGAGCATACATATGGTATGGTATAACAGTATACAGACAATTTCAAATGCTCATATACATACATGTTAAATTTAATTAATGACATTAGCCCAGGGGTTCCAGTACAAGTTGTGTTCTTCCACACTTAAGTATTTTGAAGAAATATGTTTCTCTAAAATCAAGTTTTCTTTTATGTAGTTTTAAAGACCTTTTATATTAGGTTTTATATCTTGCATCTTACATCTGTAAATAAAGTACTTCGTCAGTAAGATAATTTTATTTTTAATAAAGTTCAATTTACAATTTTCATAGAGGCCAAAAATGACAATTTTCAAATTAAGTGGAATTTCGATAAGAACCTTATCGAAAATCCATGAATTTAGATTGTGCCAAATGTCGGCTACAATATGACAACCCCAAAGTAAATGTTCTATAGTTTCAGGCTCTTCCTTGCAAAATGTACACAAATTGCAACTAACAAGCTTCATTTTAAAACGTAAAGCATTTGTCCCTAAAATATAATGAACAATTCTATATTGAAACCAACATAACCTAGTGTTTTTTGAAACCTTGGTAACACACAAGTGTATTTTTTTCCAATTTTCTACAACTTTGTTAAGAATACCTTCCCATTTTTTTTCTGCTACAAAATCTGTAGGTAAGATTCCTTGATTTAAAATAGTATACATGTCCTTTGAGCCCTTTTCGGACTTGAAGAAAATATTAATATTAAAAGGTATAATAGCCTGATGTTTTTTTTCTCTTTCAGTGTTGATTCCAATATCTTGTAGCCACTTTTTTAGTGATAATATAAGTCCATAAAACTGTAGAAACATGGGTTTAAAATTATACATTATTTCAAAATTTTGATATGTTAATATATTTCCATGTTCATCTAACAGGTCATTGACAGTCCATACCCCATGGTTTGCCCAATTTTTATAGTAAACGCTGACATTATCAATTTTGATATGTTCGTTATGCCATATAGATGTAGAAATGACTTCCTAAAAATAAAATGGATGTCTGAGTTTTGACATAGTTTTCCAGGCATGAAAAACTTCATCCCAAAATTTGTTTTTTGATTTTTTAGTAATTCCAAAATAAGCCAACTCTGTAAAATTTATATTTTGGGTGGAGGTAAATAATTGAATCCACTTAGATTTTGACTTTAATAATCTTCTAACCCAAGTTAGTTTTAAACCTTGTATAAAATTTCTCAAATTAATCATTTTTAGGCCCCCTCGGAATTATTCCTGACATAGAAGGTCCCGCTTGATCTTGTCAGGCTTATCATCCCAAATGAATGAATAAATTTTACTATTAAGTTGACTTAGCATATTATCATCTGGTCCTGGGATAGACAGGAACAGATGATTAAATTTTGATATAATTAATGACTTTATAATTGTTATTTTACCAAATGGGGTAAGTGACTGTTTTGACCATTTTTGTAATATTTTTTCTATTTCTTGTATTCGAGAAGCATAATTTAGATTTAACATTCTATCTAAATCAACACAGAAAGTGATACCCAATAATTTGAAGGTACTGAAACCCCATTTCAGTCCCCACTTTACACATATTTTGTCTTGACTATGTTTTTTACTACCTATCCATATAACGTTTGTTTTGTCTAAGTTAATTTTCAGTCATGATATCTCAGCATAGAACTGTAATATACGGAGAGATGCATCCAGCGAGGAAGGCGACCCATCTAAAATCAGTGATGTGTCGTCTGCATATTGAGACAAGATATACTCTGAATCGTCTATCGTAATACCCTTTATCTCCTCACTACCTCTTACCAAAATGCCTAATATTTCAGCACATAGCAAGAAAAGGTAAGGAGATAAAGGATCACCCTGTCTACAGCCTCTCTCAACACGGAAAAAGTCTGACAGACAGCAGTTCTGGGTGACGGTAGATGTAATATCATTATAAAATGTTTTTATCCAGTTCATAATAGAGTCTCATAAATTAAAATACTTCAATGTTTCAAAAAGAAAGGCCCATGATATAGAGTCAAAGGCCTTCTCAAAATCAATGAGTAATAATATACCAGGGATATCATTTTCTTCTGTAAATTGTAAAATATCATATATAAGTCTACAGTTCTCCCCAATAAATCTACCCGGGATAAAAACCTGTTTGATCAGAATCAATAATTCTGTTTAGAACTGACTTTATCCTCTCAGCAATACAACTAGAAGCTAGTTTGTATGTTGAATTCAAAAGTGTAATTGGACGCCAATTTTTTAAGAACTGTTTTGACTTGCCTTCTTTAGGAATACATGTGATAACTCCCTGCCTCTGTGTGACAGACATTTCCCTATCTGATAAGAATAGTTTATTGACCTCAAAACAAACTTTCCAATGTCTATCCAAAATACTTTGAAAAATTCTGCAGTAAAACCATCTGACCCAGGACTTTTATTATTTTTCATCCTTTTCAAAGCTTGTGTTAATTCAGCAAAGGAAATTTTACCTTCTAATGATTCTTTTTCGATATCATTTAATTTAGATGTCAAAGATGGTAATTCCCTTGATAGGTTTACTTTTTTAAGACATTCTTGTCTTTTGTAAAGTTTCTCATAAAATATTTTTGATTGTTTTAAGATTTCTTTTTGATTTTCTACTACAGTATTTTCCTCAGTAACTAGTTTTTTAATAGTTTTATTGACAAAGTTTTGTGTATCTAAATTACAAAAGAAATTTGTTGGCCTCTCTCCTTCTTCAATCCATTGGGTTCTTGACCTAACATATTGACCTTTAACCTTGTTCTGTCTCAAAATTCTAAGTTGACATTTTTTGGCTTCTATTTCATCAAGAGTGTCCTCTATACTTACCTCATTTTCTAAATTTTGTATCTCCTCGGTCAGTTGGATTTCCTGTTTTGTCCTTTCTCTTTTTATAAATGTTGAATAAGAAATAGTCTTACCTCTAATCTCAAGAAGAAGGGTCTCCAACAATAATTGATCATTAATTGAAAAATCAATTTCTAAATTATCAATACAATGTAAAGCATCCCCTCTATGCACTGGAATTTTATATTGCTCGACTGTGTTAGTAATTTGTTGTTTTATTAGTTTTACATATTCAGGATCTTGAAGGAGAGAGTTATTAAATTTCCAGAGGCCTCTGCCTTTTATAAATTCATTTATTTTTAAAGTTAAAATCACTGGTGAATGATCTGACCTGTAGCTATTACCAATGTTTACATCACAAATGTCATCTATAAGGCTTTCAGAAATCAAAAAGAAATCTAATCTAGATTGTTTAAAGGGGTTTTTCCTTCTCCATGTAAACCTTTTAACATCAGGGTATATTTCTCTGAATGGGTCAACAAGATTCTTATATTCTTTAATTTCTAAAATTTTCTCTCTAGATCTTGGATTGTTTATATTTATATAGTTATGGGTATCAAGGTTGAAATTTTGAACAAGATTAAAGTCCCCACAAATAATACAGAGCTGATTTCCAAAGAAATCTATAGCTTCTGTTAATTTGTCATAGAAGCAGGAAGTATCAATATTCGGACCATAAACATTTATCAGAGTAAATCTCTTGTCTTCAATATTAAGATCCAATCCCACCAGATTGCCATCTCCGTCTTTTTTAACTTTGTGTATTTTATAGTCAAAATTATTTTTAAAAAGTATAGCAACTCCTCTTTTGTTTGAAGCAAATGAATTGAAAACACAATGGCATTTCCATTGGTTTTTTATCAAAACTTCATCTTGTTCTATAAAGTGTGTATCCTGGAGACAATATATATTTAAGTCTTTTGAATTAAGATAATCAAAAATATCTCCCTGTTTTTCCTTCATGTGAAGTCCTTGACAGTTATAGGACATTATTTTAATGTTTTTTCCTTCCATCATAATATTTGTTCTTCAACTGTGAAGTATGATATTTGTAAAAACAAAGGAAAAAGTAGTTCATGCGAGACATCAGGACTGATTTCATAATATTTCACTTCCTGAAAAAAATACTCATATATATGCCAAATACCAGAAATCCATGTTTTGTAAAAAGTATATACATAAAATAAACAAACAAAAAAGAAAAAGAAACCCATTTAAAATATATAATATGAAACTAAGATATTTCTAATCTTAATGTAGATTTATCTGTGTTCTAGGGGAGATAACTCAATTTGTTTTAGAACAAAATTAGGCCAGACGAAGTTTTGTACTGATCTACATAATAATATATACTACATCTCAATATTTAAACACCATTTCTTATAAACTTATAATTAATAAATTAGGTTTAAACATTAAATAATTGTTTAGACAAAAGAGAAGAGATCACACAAGAAGCACCTCAAAACCACAAAATGTCCATTGTTTCTATGCTTCCTTATCTGATCTGGTCAAGTTTGTCTTATATGTTTATATCACATCACTACAACATGTTAGGTGTCACTTTTCATCTTTGGATTTGAATAAGCATACACAATTTGTTAATTAACTATAATTGAGATCAAAAACTAAATATTCATTTTTAAAGCTCACCTTAAGGTATAAATTTCTATCCCCTTTCGAGTATTGAAGGTACAAAATGTACATGTTTTATTTCAATCTTAATGTTTATTTTTAAGAAATGTAGAGTCTTAATATATAAAAAAAGCACCCCGCGCATCCTCCAATTATTTAAATACACACTTCTTAAGGTGATCTTATAAATTCATACGCATTGAAATAGAATAAAGCATGCATTTTCTGTAATATGTAAACAACTGAACACAAAATGCGGAATGAAAGAAGCAAAAAAACAAAACAAATCAAATTATAACATATAATACCTATATGTAAGCTAAAGCATGCATGCATTTATTCAATATAACAATAAAAGCTAAGAAAAAAAGCTAATGTATCAAATAAAACTAGTCAAACAAAATAGAGCAAAAATAAAGAAGCAAAATTTAAAATAAAATATAAGCCAAATAAAAAAGCAACAATTTTTTTCTTCTTCTAATCTTACTACATGAACTATCAATCTAAAGCCTGTAAATAGAAATCTAAACAATACAAATTCTTGTTTCAATGTAATATATATAATATTTTCTAGAATTCATTATTAAATTTATATCTTCTTATATTCTTAGTTAATTTATATACTCAATAGTATTATATATTATATATGACATTTTATATATATAGTAACCAGTTTTCATCTTAGAATAGTATACATGTATATACAAGTATATAAAACTGCAGAATAATAGTTATCCCCAGGTAGACCATTCTTCTGAACTATCTTTACGAGTCTCTAATGTCATGTGGGCCCCCTTTGCTCGAATTCTTGTTTGTAATTTGTCCCTTTTTCTTATTTTGTATGCATTGTGCGAAAGTAAAAATCTCTCCTCCTTCATTGAAATTGGCAGATCATCAAGTATGCGTATTTTTTTCCCTTTTAAGTTGTGCGCGTTGGACATGATGAGTTGCTTATCCCCAAAATGCAGGAAACGAACAATGATAGGCTTTGGACCTTTCCCATGTGTAGGGACTCTATGTGCATTTGCGATGGGTATAGCATTAGCTTTTCTTTCATCAATATGCATTGAACAAATGGTTGTAGAACAAATCGCAATCAAAGAAAATTTCGGGCCAATCATACCAATATTTCGGACCTAATTTCTATTTCAAAAAACAACGGCAGACATTATCTGTTAACAAAACTCTGTTCGTTACCGGTTAATAAGTTAAATAAAATTTTGGAGGATTGCAACACAATTTCATATAGCAGTCCTAAGTATGAAATTGTTCAAATTATTATGGCATATTGTTATTCTAAATTATTTCCCAAAATTGATCGCCCTGAAGATCATAAAAAACATTTTATTAAAATTAAGTATGTCAATAAAGGCTTTGATTTTGTAAATATTGCCGGTATATTTAACGACCATTCTGTTAAAGAACAAATTCCTGGATATTTTGACAATACTGAGCTACCTCTTATTTGTTATATTTACAAGAAATCTACCCGGAAATTTGTGTTTAATTATAGTCAATTGTGTAAAGATGTTAATATCAGTGAAAATACACCTACTTCATGTAATTGCAGTAATTCCGAATATATTTATGGACCCATTTCCCATGTTATAACAGGAGATCTTAACATCGTTCAAGACCGAGAGTTAAAATCATTTCTCAGTAAAGGACCTAAATATCGTCCCCCGTCAATTATTAATTGGAATGAGTGTCGTAATATCATCCACGACTCACTCCATACTTACTGTATGAAATGGGTAAAACGGGAAAAAGCTGACAAAAAATCTTTGGACTCTTTTTTTAATTCAGTAATGAAGATAGTTGATATACGTATTCAACATTTTAAAGAACATTTTACTATTAACAATAACCACAATAAACCTATTTCTCGTATCAAACATAAACTAAAAGAACTAGCCAAGGAATTTGTTTTTGTCCCGGCCGATAAAGCTGCTAATAATATTATTATTGTTTGACGTAAATTTTACATCGAGGTTCTGAAAAAGGAAATCACCAATTCACCAACATTCCAACTGACTCCATTTTCAGAAAACGAAATCTGTAACAAACATAAACTTTTAGCCTCCGCTTTACAAGCAGAGCCAAATACAATGAAAGTTCCAACTATGTATTGGCTTCCGAAGCTACACAAAACCCCTTACAAATATAGATTTATTTCGTCTTCAAGTCATTGTTCAACTACTAAATTGTCTATTATTCTTACCAGCACACTTGGTACAATTAAAAACCTTATAATAAATTGTTCAAATAAGGCCTTCGAAAATAGTGGAATAAATTACTTTTGGAGTGTCAAGAACTCGTTGGAAGTACTTGATAAATTGCATGCTTATATTGGTGATTTTGAATCTGTTCAAAGTTTTGATTTTTCTACCCTGTATACCACATTGCCTCACATTCTCATTAAGAAAAAATTCACACACCTAATTAAATGGGCATTCAAAAAATCAGAATGTGAATATATATGTTCAAACTCTTTTAGGTCATTTTTTAGTAGCAATAAACAAAAAAACTATGTTAATTGGACATGCTTTGATACTATATATGCCCTTGAATTTTTACTAGATAACATTTTTGTTCGCTTTGGGGATTCCGTATATCGTCAGATTATCGGAATTCCAATGGGGACTAACTGTGCACCACTTATTGCGGACCTCTTTTTGTATTGTTACGAGTTACAATTTATGACAAAAATAAGCAAAGACCCATCAAAACAACATCTGATAAACAAATTTAATAATACTTTTAGATATTTGGATGATATTTTGGCTCTCAATAATGACGACTTCAGTATGTATATTAATGAAATTTATCCTGGTGAACTCACTTTAAATAAAGCTAATACTAACAATGACCACTGCCCTTTCCTCGATCTTGATATCTATATCACTAACGGAAAGCTGAATACTAAAATTTATGATAAAAGGGATGATTTTTCATTTCCTATCGTTAATTATCCGTTTTTAGATGGTGACGTTCCCTTGTCACCATCTTACGGTGTTTATATATCTCAACTTGTACGATTCGCTCGTGTATGTAACAATGTTTTAGATTTTAACGAGAGAAATTTATGTATTACTGAAAAATTATTACACCAGGGTTTTCGATATCACAAACTAGTCAAAACATTTACTAAATTTTATCATCGGTATAAAGACATCATTCGTAAATATAGCTCAACATGCAGACTTTTTATACGTTCAGGTATTTCACATCCAATTTTTTATGGAAATATTCTTTATAAAGCACAAAGGTGTCAGTATTCACCTCATAAACTTACAAAACCTTTGAATAGACTTATTAAGAAGGGATATAATTACGATACTGTTGTCAAGTCATTAAAGATTGCATATTTTGGCGTTAATATTGAGTCACTGATAAGGTCTTTGCGTCGGAACTAAACACATTTATTCTAAAAACAGTTGTTGGCATGACACGGGTTATGTTCTTCTCATATATGTTATGATGGTATGATACTAAACCCCTTACGGGAAGGATTGTGCCTGATGTTCATATGATGAAATCATAATCTTTCAGTCAGTTTAATTGAAGTCTGGAGCTGGCATGTCAGTTAACTGCTAGTAGTCTGTTGTTATTTATGTATTATTGTCATTTTGTTTATTTTCTTTGGTTACATCTTCTGACATCAGACTCGGACTTCTCTTGAACTGAATTTTAATGTGCGTATTGTTATGCTTTTACTTTTCTACACTGGTTAGAGGTATAGGGGGAGGGTTGAGATCTCACAAACATGTTTAACCCCGCCGCATTTTTGCGCCTGTCCCAAGTCAGGAGCCTCTGGCCTTTGTTAGTCTTGTATTATTTAAATTTTAGTTTCTTGTGTACAATTTGGAAATTAGTATGGCGTTCATTATCACTGAACTAGTATATAATTGTTTAGGGGCCAGCTGAAGGACGCCTCCGGGTGCGGGAATTTCTCGCTACATTGAAGACCTGTTGGTGACCTTCTGCTGTTGTGTTTTTTATTTTGGTCGGGTTGTTGTCTCTTTGACACATTCCCCATTTCCATTCTCAATTTTATGTCTTCACTGAAGAGTTTCCTTGTTATAGCATACACGTTCTCATCTTTTTTGGTGTCGTTTATACCGTATATCAGTATGTTATACTTTCGATCATGTTTTTCTAGTAAAACAGCTTGCTCTTTAAGGTCATCAATTTGCTTTTGTAACTCCATTTTTTGTTTTTCAAGTTTATCATTCTCTATGAATTGAATCTGTGCATCCATACCTTGAACACCTCTTTCGAGCTCTGTGAAATCATTACGAAGAGTGTTCAGCTCTCTGTGGGAGGTTTCGTACTTAACACTGAGCACATTTACATCAGCCTTCACCTCGTTTATCATACTTGTCAAGTTACGTTCAACTTTATTCAGCTGTGTAGAAAAGACAGTAACTTTCTTATCTATTCCCATAATAAGGGTCTTCAAATCATCAAATTGTTCTTGTGATGCCATGTTGGATTATAAAAGTACAATTTTATAGTTTTATCTGACTACTCGTACTGCACTACAGTACACTCAGCACGTACATGTATGGTGTAGTTTTCTTTTATGTTGAGAATTGTATCGTTTATAATACCACTCTGGTTGTATGTTTAAAGAAAACCCTAGGTGATGCCAGGGACTGTATATATATTTTGTCTTCATTACTCGTAACGGCTTCGTTGTGCCCAGCTCATCTGCGGTGCATGGATATGTGCTTATATTGTCTACTATTAACGAGACATTATATTGTTGTATATAGTTATGTCAATTCATTGAAACAAAATCATCTGTACCACTTATAAAGACTCTACATCTCCGTAATATCTAAAATATCTCAAAATGTACTGCTACAAATTTTTGTTCATGGGCGCAGCCATTGGGGTCCGCTCGACTCTCCTACTTCACCTTTTTAGCTTAGTTTTATTCGAGTGTCAATTATGAGTCGTTTGTAGGCGAAACTGCGTCTGGCGCAAATACGAAATGTCAATCCTAATATGTATGATGAGTTGATCTTTAGAATTCCTAATATCACTTATTTGTAATTGTTGTGGAGAATTCAGTTGGTTATCATACTTTCTCTCCTCAATTTTATATTCATCAATCTCCGAATGGCACCAAGATGATAAATAAACTCATCATAGATACAAGGACTAAATTTTGTATATACGCCAGAAGCGCGTTTCGTCTACAATAGACTCATTCACCAGTGACGCTCGAATCCAAAAAAGTTTTTACCAACTTAAAAAAAATCCTAACGTTTCATTACATATCAATCACAACATGTATGACACTATAATCAATAACTTTAAACAAATCACAGACACTACCGTCTATGCCAAGCCCAATATGTGTGCCTTCATCATTGAGATCCTAATTATAATGTGTATTTATACAAAAGGGTATCTGTTATTTTGATATCACAAGTTTACAGTTTCTGTGGTAATATTTACTTATGAATTACTGGTAATCATATATTCTGCTTACCATAGGGAAATGTATATAACTTATATTCCAAAAACGGCGTAGTCTGGTCAGACCATGTGATACTCGAGTGGTTAGTCAATGCAATGAAACACTAGCTTACAGTACGTTGTACATTATAACTAACTAGAAGTCCAACTTTTGTTTTACATGTTGTTTATCGAAGCACGAAGTTTTTTAGGTATCAAGAGTAATCCTCAGATTTGACAATTTCCTTTTTGTGAAAGGCTAAATAAAAAGTTTTCTTTTACTTTCATGCGAATGTACGTACATAAAATGTACAGATATTTAAGGTTGAGGATTACAAGGTTTAGACATTATCACTTCCATGAAAAAGAGGGACGAACGATACCAAAAGAACAGTGAAAGTCATCAGTCGAAGTGACAACGCCTTGGCTAAAAATGAAAAAGACAAAAAAACAGACAAACAATAGAACACATGTACAAAATAGAAAACTGAAGAATATACAACACGAACCACACCAAAAACTAGGGGTGATCTGAGGTGCTCCGGAAGGGTAAGCAGATCCTGCCATGCAATAAATATGACAGAAGACTTCATTGTCATAAAAGAAAAATCACAAAATACCAAACTCAGAGGACAATTCAAGCGTAAAGTCCCTAATCAAATGGCAAAATCGAATGGACAACAATGGTATGTTCCTTACATCCCAACTATTATCCCATGAATGTGACCTACCGAATTAGATTATTTACCGGATTTGTTATAACAATGAGCAACACGACGGATGTCAAATGTGGAGCCGGATCTACATACCCTTCTGAATAACCAAAGATCACCCCTACTTTTTGGTGGGGTCGTGTTGCTTATTCTATAGTTTTCTTTGTTGTGTCATGTGTTCTATTGATTGTCTGTTTGGTTTTTTTTTTCAATTTTAGCCATGGCGTTGTCAGTTTATTTTCGACTGATGAGTTTGACTGTCTCTCTGATATCTTTCGTCCCTCTTTTGTCATATTCCTGACTAAGTACAGGCATTTTCAAATGTAGAAAATGGTAGATTTAAACCTGTAAACAACAATTTTTATTGATATTAGATTTTTTACAGTTTTATAAGTCATTAGATGTTTGAAATGTAATAATTAAGTTTCAGATGTAACGATTTTCTGATTTGCTGGCGTAGTTTTGTTAATTAGCTTAAAGACAAAATTTTGTCATGTGACCATGAGGTCAACTATTTTCAAAATTTACTCCGGTTTAGAATAGAATTCAGAATTGACTTATAAATAATGACTGTAATTTTTTTCTGTAAATGCGAAATAACATAACAAATGTCGTGCACACAAAAAATATGACAGAAATCTACATTGTAAACAATACTTTTAATGATATTAATTTTTTTTATCAGTTTTAGACGCCAGAAGATGTTTACAATGTAATAGTGTAACACAGCCATTAGATTGTAGCCATGTGTCGGAATGTGGAAAAAACGAGGTAATTGTCTTTTTTTTTAGAATCCGTTTAATATTTAGCTGATTTAGCAGATGAAGTTACTATTTTAATTTGATAGAGCGGCTTTTTTGTTTGTCTCCATAAATATTCACACAACTTTATATCACTCAAATTTTACTAAAAATAACTATACTTTTATTTTGAGCGTCACTGATGAATAAAGGCAACAGTAGTATACTGCTGTTCGAAATGCATAAATCGATAGAGAAAAAACAAATCTGAGTTACAAACTAAAACTGAAGGACGCGCATCAAATATAACGAACTACGACACAACAGAAACATAACATTAAAATGTAACACACACAGAAACGAACTATAATATCATAATGGCCATCTTCCTGGTGCAGGGCATTTTAGGATACAAATATTATGTAGACGAGACGCGTGTATGGTGTATACATTTATAATCATTGTTCCTTTGATAACAATTTCAGGAATGTTATCTTGAAAAATACGTTACTACTGATGGAATAATAGTGTACGACGTAGGGTGTAAAGACACGCAGGTGAGTTACCATTTGATTTATATTCTGCTCCTATATAAACAATGTGGTATATTTCACTACCCTGTTCTGTCCGTGTTGTTATCAGCCGATAATATTCGGTTTGTATTCATTTCTCAGATTATTCATTACAAAATAATGCGAAAGATACAAAGAATACACTAACAAAAGTCGCCCACGTGTTGCCAAACAAAAATTGAAGAAATGACAAAAAAGTACAAAAAAGAAGTACATATAAAACTCAGGACTCAGAAACGTTAACGCTTGTTAGAAATTTAATAAACATAGGCAGGTGCTCTAAATAGGTGAGTAGATCCTGCACAAACAGTGTCGGCCTTATATTAGTTTCGAAGTGAAAATTATTCATCTTGTGGAATATATTTTTTCTCAAACGGTAAATGTCTGAGATATGAGGCATACTTCAATGTGTCCTCTGTTTCGTCGATCTCTAGTTCGTTATATGCTCTCCTACATTAGGCTGATTTCGTGTATAATATCAACCACATTCTACTTAGTATGTCTTGAACTGGGTGGAAAAAGCGCACAACTTATAAACGTAAGAATATCTTTTCCGGTTGCAGTAAAGTAAATTCGCAGTTTCAGAATTTAATACATTCTGGGTAATATTTTCAAAAATGTACACCGAAATGACGTGATTGGTTAAAAACGTCCAAAACAATGGGAATTTAACCAATGTCGTGACGTTATTTTCATGTTAGGGTACAAATAATGAAGTTACCCATGATTCGTTAGATTCTGAAAAGGCCAATTGGACCTCCTGATTCAATAAATGGATAAATTTAGAAGGAAATTACATTCTAGATTCAACTTGAAAGAGAAGAAAGCATAGATATCTATATAAGTGAGGAGTTGTATAATCAAAAGTCACTTTAAAACCTAGTATATTACCCTCGTCAACAATATATCAAATTTATGAAATCACTTCAGGCAAATGATACTTTAAGACACATACTCTAACACCAAAAGTTGTTTTTGAATTTCGGTTTATGATTTGTTTTAAAGTTTCAATTGATGTGTCTCTGATCTAATATTTTGTTCATACTAGTTTGTAAGAGACGGATTATTTTGTTCTTATCATCCCTTTTCATAAATTCGAAATTATTTTTGTTAACGTTTTAACTTTTTGCAAGTTATTTGTTTATGTAAGTTTCTTACTTTTTCTTGCAGACATTTGAGTTATTTTCATGCCTTAATTTTTGCATTGATAGCCAAACGCAGAGTCTATAAAAACTTTTTCAGTTCTGTACCGCTTCTCATGGGCCTTTCGGAAAAAGAAGAAGTATCGGCACCAGTATATGTTCTGCGTGCTGCAATGATAAAGACGTATGTAATATCGACGGACACTGTAGTGCTGAAAGTATGTATTTAGCAGTTTCATCAATACGTAATCATAGGTGTATACAAATCATGTGACTTGTTTTCAAATATTTACCTGTTTGCTCGTTTATCAATTATTGCTAGTGTGTGTAAAATCTTACAAACGTACATGTAGACTTTACTTAAATTTCGAAATCTCTAACAGAAATAAATATTATTGCGGTCTTTTATAGACTAAATGTATAAATAACGCTATGTAAAACAATGACCTCCTTACCATACTCTTAATACTATCTCACCAAGAAATATCCTTTGACTTACTTGACAAAACTTTTCAAATTTTTGGGTCCTAACAAATATTCCATTTCGTGTTTTATTCGGGTTTAACACTTTCTCATTTGAGCGTCAAAGTCTTTTTGTAGACGATTCACACATCTTACGTACTAATTTGTAATACTTTAGTATTAAGATTTACTAGAGTTCACTGCTTACTCTAACACGATTATTAACATGTTACGAAAAAGGATATTCAAGGTTGACAAATTACACTTTAAATGTGGGGAATGTGTCAAAACGATGACAAGATTACCTGTGTAAACATATAACTGCCTTGATCCTTTTGGATGCAATTCCGTATGGAACGAATATTCAATAACATGTGTACCATAAGAAATATAAGGAATAGATATTAATCAATTCCATAATATTTTAAGAAACTCTAATGCAAAAATAATGAAGTGGGTGAGCGGTTATGTAAACGCAGTAGATGTGTGGGGCAACAGAGACACAGGGTTCATACGTGTATGAACTCTTCACCGAGCCCTTAATGCAAAAAATCTTAAGTATAATAATATGTTTTATACCTACTCTTAATTATATATGTAACGGTAATTTTTTATATAAGCAAACATAGGAGTGTATGTTTTTAGATTCAGTGGTTTCCCACTTAAATTTTCATTAAACGAGGTCTAGATCTGTTTCAAAACACCTAAATCACGATTTTTATACAATTAAACTTGAAACATGATGCATTATAATTTTAAAAAATTTACTCCCGGTCATATTTCTTCAAAGGCATGTATTTTATTCCTTTTTGTTTTCTTTCACCTTTGTCTGAATTTAAAAGCTGAATTTGTTTCTTTCTGTATAAGGGGTTTGTATATTTCATGCATTTGCAGAACAATAAGAGGTTTGTGACACCAGAAACACTATCGGAAATGTAAGACGCAATTGAACTTCCAAAAATCGTCTAATGATGGTAATTTTGTGGTTTAGAATCTACCCTTGCATATGTTATACTGTCTTACCTCTTTGACGTTTCTGTTCATGCTATCGGTTCACCTTGATTCTCATTTTTGGGAAATTAAAAATGCCCCGATATTTTTTGGCCATCCAAAAATCATTCGCGTCAACTACTCGATGGGTGGAATACATTACCCGTAGCAGCAGTAGCTGCAATCGACATAACATATCATGCCATTTATGCAAACCTCAGACGAAACCTCAAGAACACAGACATTGCATTCATACAAAAATGATTTTGGACAACAGAAATCATATAAGATTTATTCGAAGTGGTTTTATAGGACACCAAAATGATGCCCAACAGAATACTCTGTTGCCTTTTTTGGACCAAAATTTTGCCATCGTCCCTCTTTATCCCCTACAGACGTCATTAATAATTAGTTAAACCACGAATAAAAAGATTAAGATGTTAAAAAATGAATTTGCGTATATCAGAATGTCGGTAATATGTCGATCACGCTATAAGACGCTCTAAAACTTTCAGAGTCATTGGAAGGTAATGGAGACACTCGAGAGACAAAATCAACCAGAACTTTGTGCGGGAGTAGTGGAGCGACAGATTAAACTTTTTCAGGAACTGTAATACAACAATTAAACTAATATCTTAAAGGCTTATTGGGAATATATATTCAATCTAGAATCGAATGAACTTGTATAACTCTCAACCCCCCTCCCCCTTTCTAGCGCACCCACTCCTGCACGCGTATACCTTTTTAAGTCTTGTGATAGCCAGTTATGATATCACAAAAACAATTGTAATATAGGATGTTACATGATGATTTTCTTGATAAATGTGATTTGAATTAGCTAAGACGCACAGGATTCAAATTTTACCTGTTTAAATATATAATCAATGTTTTGACACTGTCCTCAAAATTAAAGTATAATTTGTCAACCTCAGCGTCAAGAATATACCTTTTCGTTACATATCTATTAAAACTAGTATCATCTGCTCTAATTTATGACATCAACACATGATAAACATTTCGTTATAACTTTTTAATTTTATTCATGTATATGGTCTTATGTTTGTTAGACTTATTATATCGTCTTTATCAAGTACTGCTTATCTTTGGAAACTAAATGTTTATGTTTTATTCAGATAGTTTAGTTATCAAGGGCATCATGCTTAGACGTGTTGTTCTTCTACATAAGACTCACCAGTTAGTGACGATCAAATAAAAATGATAAAAAGCTAAACAAGCACAAAGTTGAAGAGCATCGATAACATCGAAATACAAAATATTTGTGCCAAAAACAGCTAAAATCAGTTAAACTAAGATCATAATAACTCATCAAAGATACCAGGATTCTAATTTTGTAATTGCTTCAGACTCGCGTTTACATAAGTCTCATCAGTGAAGCTCGAATAAAAAGTATATTAAAAGGCCAAATCAAATAAAAAACGAAGCTGAAGAGCATAGGGCAAACAAATTCTTTCTTTTATGAGTATAAAAGCATGTTGGCTTTTACGATCGACAAAATTGATACCCAAAAGAAAACAGACGACAAATATTTAATTTTTCGATCCAACAAGCGTAACAAAAATATTCTAGCAATTTTATAATACCATCTTCTTTTATGTTAGAATATGTATTTGTCATAACTGTTATCAAGGTTACGTTATTTTAGATATCGCAACGGTGCTGATAAAGAATAAAACATTATGTAAGCCGATAACAAGTCTACCTTGACTTTACTACGTATTGACACAACCCGAACAGCCAATTGAAATCAACAATATAACAAGAGTTGTACTGCCGGTCTAACAAATTCACTACATGTCCGTATGTCATCTTATTTTCATCAAATAAAGCATTGCAGTACATTAAAATTATAACAAATCCTTACTACCAGTAACTGTGTGTATATATTTTTTTCGGCTTTTGTCATTGCCGTTGCACAAAATTTCAATCTTTTCTATAACTAAAAGGCCTCAGATGATGAAAACATACATATAAAATTGAGAATGGAAAGAGGGAATGTGTCAAAGAGACAACAACCCGACCATAGAACAGACAACAGCAGAAGGTCACCAACAGGTCTTCAATGAAACGAAAATTTCCCGCACCCGGAGGCGTCCTTTAGCTTGCCCCTAAACAAATATATATACATGTACTAGTTCAGTGAAAATAATGTTGTTTTTTTTACCTTTAATTGATTAACAAACTGTCAGTTTGAATTTAAATACATAAAATTATTTCATTTAGGTGTATAAACTATCAGAATTAAACAATACCATAACCACAAAAAAAATATAACGAATTTAATGTTTATTTACACTTGATATATATTTTTTTGTAGAGTTTGTACCACCAACAGGTTCAAACCTTTGCTACAAGTGCCACCTAAGTGGTAGACCTGACAGTTGTCATCAGTTAACATTGTGTGATCAGCATACGGTTTGTCATCACTTTATTCTTTTGGTCCATTTTTTTTTTTAAACGGATCAAAGCACTAGTCTACAAATTAGCATATACCATATATGTTGAAACAATTATAGCATTTGCCTTAAATAATCCACTGTTTCAGATATTGCTGCTTGATTAACATACAAGATAATATATCTTCTAATATGGTCTAATCACTGTTATCATGGTAATTTTAACCATGTATATATCCGATTGTAACAGTTTGTTTTTTAGGGTCCTGATCCTAGTACATTCCGATAAATATATAATGACATGTTCATCACATTCAAAATGGAAACATATCAACTGCAAGATAGATAAAACTGTTGTCGTTAAAAAAACAAAGTAGCATTACTTGAATATTTAGCAATTATAGACTTTTGACGAGATAATAATCAATACGCTACATGTGACCCTGTTCCGATTATATGGAGCGAGGACGAAGTCCGAGCGTCATTATAATCTTGCAGATCAATATGTAATGTATTGACTGAGTTAAAGTCCTTAATTTTTAAATCATATATGCAAATAACGTATGATAATGGACTTAAATGATCTGTCCATATACAAAAAGAAGATATGGTATGATGGCCAATGAGACAACTCTCAAAAAGAGACCAAAATGCCGCAGAAATTAACAACTAAATGTCACCGTACGACCCATACTTTTATTTTTTGCAAAATCTTTACCATGTTTAAAGCGCTATTGAAAATGTTAATAAACAAGGTTTACTTCTTTTATTATATACAAAAACACAACAAACCAATTTTTGGTTTAGAAGAAATAGGAATTCAATATTTTACTAATATCAGCTTACTTTCTGTAATTTTCGGCGCTTCCGCCATGATTGTTTTATTTGACGTCATGAAATTGTTACGTGTGACTTCATGAAATTGTTATGTGTGACGTCATGAAGAGAAACAGTTTATATCCGGATCTAAATTACGCAAGATTTTTAAAAAATGACTATCAATATACGTATGAATAGAGAACAAAGCGTCCATATACTGCAGAATAGAATCAAGGCTTCAGATACATACAATTTCATTTCAAAAACGTTATCGTAATATCCAATAAAAACTGAAGAATGCTATACACCGGTACCATATGCTCTTTATTACAGGTCTGCTCGCTACAACAAGTAACTAATTATCTTGGGCATATTCGATGGGAACATGGTTGCGTTAAAAAGGCGGTAAGTACATATGTATTAATGCAATTATTTTCTAGTCAGTATCGGTTTGCTTATAGTAAGTGAAAAAAGTTAATAAATATATTAACAAAAACGACAGAATAAAAATCTCTAAAACAAAAACCTATTTTCTTTAGTCATATTACACTGTATCTTTATTTAATCTTCCAAATGTGTGAGTATTTTTTATCCATAATTTTGATGTTGGTCACATTTCTCAAAATAGTTTTAATAATATAACCAAATTTTTGTTAACTGATACTGAAACTGAAAATTTGTTGTCTGTTTTTACTCTAAAAATATTTTGTGTTCGCACAAACTTCAAACTTAGTACTCATGTTAATCATAAGATTAAAGACATAACTTGTTTGCCATATTTAAGTTTTTACTCAGATTTCACAATTGACTGATGATGGTGTTAGTTTGGCGTTCGGAACTTTAAGAGAAGTATGCCCTTATAAAAAGAGTTCAATAAAAGAAAACAATACTGACTGACTGTGCCAATGAGACAACTCTCCATCCTAATAACAATTTAAAAAGTAAACCATTATAGGTTAAAGTAGTTTATTTTTCTTATCAGATTTAATCAAAATATGTTCGGCAGCTAAAGGAGTGTGTCCGGTAAGGGCCGGTTTTGGCTTCAATTTTCAATTCCATAAATCGAAAGATTTTGCACACTTTTTAAACAATAAATGTCTATTTCAGTTGATTCAATTAATTTAAATGAAAGATTTTAACTAAGTTATTCATTAAAAACGCTCCGATTGAAGCTTAAATATGACAAATCTATTAAATATGGAAACAAATGTCACTTTTCAGGTGTGTTTTTGTCAAAAATGAAAGTGTTCATCCTCAACCTTTATAAATGTTAAGTTTTTTCATCAAATACAAGTAACATTCAATACTAAGAAAGAGCACAAATGCGGCCACTTTCATTTTAGACGAAAATCGTCTAAAGTTTAACTATAATGCTGGAGTTGTGAAGATTTCAGTAAAATTTAATTTTACATGACTCAATGATACTAGTACCCGATATATGTGCATAAAACAGCCAATAGTCATGTAGCAGAAGCATTCTTGCTTCCAATAAATAACTAAAAGTTTATATTCCAACAATTTTTTTAAAACTGCTATATTTTTGGATCGAAAAGGGGTCTTACTGGACCTACTCTTTTGAAATTCCATTTCAATCTTGTATTTTTATTCAATTTCCCCCCCCCCCCCATTATATAACGATTACAATTAAAAAGAAGAAAAAAAGCCCCCTTAAGTTTACATGTCGTCCAGTTTGTTTTATATACTTTAATTACAATAAGGTATATATAAGCTAAATCTTATAAGACTTCATAAATTATCCCTTATCAGTAATGTTTACAGGATCAATATATTAGTAGAACTGTACTGCGAGCACTCACAGACCTTTATTTCTTGTCAGAACATTATGGAATTCAAATGAACGTTTATATCATAAAATCAAGGCTCTACCTTGACCTATAATAATTTACTTTTATGAATTGTTACTTGAATGTAGAGTGGTATTATCGGCACTCATACCACAGCCTCCTATATCTAAGTACCTAGATTGATTTTATATTCAGTAACAATCATTTTTTTTTACAGGAGTGACGTCTCTTTTATGTAATATTTATACTAGAAATTTAATTGTAAACGACATCATGCCCTCAATTTTTTGAAGGGTGAATATGAAAAAAGTAAAATCACAAAAAATACTGAACTCAGAGGAAAATCAATTCGGAAAGTCCATAATCACATGGCAAATTCAAATAACAAAACGCATCAAAAACGAATGGACAAGAACTGTCATATTCCTGACTTGGTACAGGCATTTTCAAATGTAGAAAATGGTGGATCAAACCTGGTTGAATATGTCTTAACAAAAACCCAAAATAATATGACAAAGTATGTATATCTTGCTTAAAAAAGGTACTTCGTGTACTAACTTAATCCTGGAAAATTTGTATTCAATGAATATCAATGTATCTATAGTATGTGTCTGTACATTATTTGATGACTCTTTTAAATTTCAGGTGTGTAGTAGTTTGTCTAATCATGGATGTTGTTCTTACTGTTGTGACTCTCCACTATGTAATTACAACTGTTCGACAACACATTCAGTAATCACCTCACCATCTATATCGTCGACCACTACTGCAATACAACGTAAGTATCTAAGTTTGAGCCGCCATCTTGTTTTAGAATATTTTTCACCTTTTCAGATTTGACCGTTACTTATTGGTCTTTTGTAGACGAAACGCGAGTGTGGCGTTAATGCGAAATCAATCCTGGTATCTATGATGAGTTTATTTCTTACGTGAAATCAAATGTATAATATAAGCACTTGAACATTATCTAAGGAACAAAATAAGCTAAAATTTTGAAAGGTAAAGGATCTTCTTTTCAAGTTGACAAATTGTTTTGAAAGACGAGAACAGGCTGACTAAGACGTAAGCCGTACCTCAAATCACAAAGATAGAAAAGATGGACGAAAGATACCAAAAGGACAGTCAGACTCATAAATCTAAAACAAACTGACAACGCCATGGCTAAAAATGAAAAAAGACAAACAGAAAAACAATAGTACACATGACAAAACATAGAAAACTAAAGAATAAACAACACGAACCCCACCAAAAACTAGGGGTGATCTCAGGTGCTCCGGAAGGGTAAGCAGATCATGCTTCACATGTGGCACCCGTCGTGTTGCTTATGTGATTACAAATCCGGTAAATAGTCGAATTCGGTAGGTCACATTCATGAAAGGGAAGGGGATTGTAGTTACGACGTAAGGAACATATCCTATATCATTTGTGAAACGGTTATTCCAGTTCGGTCAAACAACTTGTGATGGCGTCCGTAGAAGCTACTTCAAATTTGTTTGGTGACTATTGATCGGCAATTGCAGTCTTATATAAAAAGACAATTGGGAGTTATGGATCAAACTATTTAACCCTATATCATAAAAAAATTGGGTATTCTGAAAATCTGACAAAAATCCCTTAACCTGAACTTATGTTTGAAAGTCACTTCTGTTTTAATGTAGAAAAAACATATAGGAAATCTTGTTTCTAGTCGTTTGATTACACAAAAAAAAAGAAAAAAAAGGTAAATATATAATTTTAATGAAAATCTTTTCAAACTTATTCGGATGGACTTTGTAAGCTCTAATACCACCAAATCGGGTGGTCAAAAAGAACATACAGGAAATCAGAAGATATAATAAAAAAGAAATACTTAACTCCTTTTTCTAGAAATAACTAAGCATGGCGAACAAATGAACAAAGGAAACAAAACAGAATCAAGAACTAAGAAGTCATTATTGAATTTAGACTAAAGAAAAGCTAAGTTAAATCGAGTGATATGAATTTATGTTTCTGAAATTAGGCAATATAAAGGATTGTCGCATTTATATTGTGGCTGCACAATAGTAAAATCAGTGGAACGTAGACATATCTTGAATCATAGATTTTAGAGAAAGGTGATATACAGTGTTCTTTGCCTTTTTAAATCAGGGAAGTCTTTTTCATGTGTTTTTTCTTCTTTGTTTTTATTTTAGAGACACTCCCAATCGTTACACAAACTGTTATACTACCAAAGAATATCATATATGGTGATACCGTTACGGTTCAATGTTTTGTAACAGGAAATCCTAAGCCAACCATAGATTTCTTATTTAAGGTAAATAATTTTGTCTATCTTCTCCATAACAAACTGTTTAACTAACAGTGAATATTTTAAAATAACGACACATTATTTGTTTTGTTAAGGGATGGGGAGAACAGACTTATATCATTAAAACTTGGTTTTGATCTATTTACGCCTCATTAATTTCAAATATTTTTTATATTCGTATTTCATACTGATGTCCCTTACATATACAATTATTGATTTTATGCAAGATGCGTCGAGTTCTAGTATTTGAACCAATCTGATAATTTCAGTTATTTAGTACTAGTGATACATAGACACTAACTGTTTAGTGTCTTTAAATATCAGCTGTATTTGAACGAGGCTAGGAAACAAGGTGTATGCGAGCTTTTAGCGAGCTACTACATCTGTTTCGAGCCGAGTACAAATACAGCTGATTTTAAAAACACTAAACAGTTATTGTCTTTATCCTGCAATTAATTCTGTATATTGTTTGTTTTTTTTAAAGAAACTAACATATTTAGCATTTATTTTCGATTTGTAATCCCTTGAGGCCCGCGTAGTAATATCAAAATCATACATTACGCCGCAGACGGGTTCGCTAAAAAAAGAATCTCGAATGGTCAACAATAATACAGCCCTCAAGGTGAATAATTATTTATTTTATCATAACAACTAATTTCAACAGTAAAACTTGACAAATAACAAAACATTGTCAAATTTGTAACAGAAGTGTACGAGTTGTCCTACGCTTCAGACTTGACATTCACTAAACTTGCATGCTGAAATTGACATGGTTGATTTTGTAACACAATCATACATGTTCAAGTTTTGAAATCGACAATTGTCATCGTCATTGGAATGCAACTCAATACACATTATGAGGTCACACAGGTTCAAACAATACTCAGTCCGGCAGTGGGTGGAGCTTTAAAGCATACAGATACAGCATAGCGATATCTGTAGGGCTGTATCTGTATAGTAGGACACCCAATTGCAGGATAAATGTGCATATCCATTGCATGTGTTGAATATAATATACTGTCATTAAACTTCGATCATCTATATATATTATTTTCAGTTCAAACTAATTGTCAGCATATTTCCTGCTTATTTCAAAAGTGCACTATAAAATAAGTCTGATGATTTTTTAGGCAATATACGTTACGGGTAATAGAAGATTCAAAATAACGCATGAACAATTATTAGACGTTTAAATTTTTTACTGAATATGGGGAAAAGTAATCTGCAAATAATTTTACATCCTTACATGGACTTATTTTCCATCAGAACGATATGTCAATCTTTTAAAGAATCAACACGGATGATATTTCAATGAATTAAGGCAACAGTAGAATACCGATGTTCAAAACTAATAAATCGATAGAAATAAATCAAATCCGGGTCACAAACCAAAACCGAAGGATACGCATTAAATATAAGAGAATGACGTCACTATTTTAAATTTTCTTCAAGGCTTAAAATAGTCACCTGTAAAAGGTCATTATTTTCCTGATTAAAATGCAAACTTTAATTTACTTGAATATAAAATTCGTATGATAGCTATAGTGTGTTGTTGTTGTCAATTAAAAGTTCCCTATATAATTTTTTGTAGGTTTAAGACAAAATCAAGCCAATCATTATCATCATTTGACTAAAGTACCCAAAGTCGTCGTTGACCAACAAATATTTTTTTTAAATTCATGGATACAACAATGGGACAATATGGGATATAAATATAATTAAAAACCAATTGTTCAGAGAACAATTGAAGGTCTTTCCATCAAAACAATGTATTTTGATATGAAAAGTTGTGAAACTAAGTTTAAAATGTCATTTCAATCGTCAAATGATAGCTCCTAGTAAGCTGATTCCAAAAATATATTGTTTCCACGCATTTTTTTTTAAATAAGAGAGATAATTTGTTACTTCCGGTTTGAAAAATGTTACTTCCGATTATATTTGAATATTTACTTGACACTGATTCCAAAAATATATGGTTCTATATACTTTTATATTAATAAAGTACAAAAAATAGCTACTTCCGGTTTACAAAAGGTCACTTCCGGTTGTTTTTTTCAAGGTTAAATGGTTTGATACCTTTTTCTAAAAGTTGTATATCTTTATCATGTATACATATAGAATAAAAGCAAAGGTCAAAATCTAGAACGTCAAATTAAGATATGACCTTGATCAATTTCAAGGTCATAAACCAAGGACCTCAAATCAAAAGACCATAGGTCTTAAATTATATTTAGTTAATGAGTTAAATCACCAAACGCGTATTTTTAAATACAAGACGGGAGAAAACTCCCTTTTACATTCAACGTACGCTTGCAATCAAAATTTACATCTTACGACATGTCGCAACTAACAATTTAGTAAAAATAATTTGTTGATATCTTATACAGTCTTTGGATATAAGTGAAAATAAGCCAAATTCAAATATTAGAATATGACCTTGACCTTTGACCTTGACCTAATTTTCATTTTTTGGGACCAAGGACCTCAAATCAAAAGATCCTAGGTCTCTATCACTTATGGTTTATAAGATAGAAATTCATATCACTTATATCAGATGCATAAGGGGAAATAACTCTCATATGGAGCGGTCATATCGCTTTGGTCAAAATAGGACAAATCATGCGAAGGATATAACGAGCAGTTTTGTAAAATAAATTTGTCATAATCTTTTACGGTTGCGAAGGAGATGCGCTAACAAGGAAAACAGTGTTTGGGGAGATAACTCCTACAAAGAAAAGTATTAGTTTACGCAGGGTAAATTTCAAAAGCGCATAAACTGTTCGATATCATATACAAAATATCTAAGCGACATATTGCGAAACAAATGTTTATCGCAAGAACAAAATTAGGCGGAAGAAAAAAAAAAAAAAAAAAAATAATCAGAAGAAAAACAATAGGTCTTTCCACAGAAAAGTGGAAAGACCTAATAATGCAAACAGTTTCATTACACCTTAATTAAACCATATTTGACAAATGACATATGTGTAGGATTTTGAATTGGAAATAAAATTGAGAATTGAAATGGGGAATGTGTCAAAGAGACAACAACCCGACCAAATAAAAAAAAACAACAGCAGAAGGTCACCAACAGGTCTTCAATATAGCGATAATTTCCCGCACCCGGAGGCGTCCTTCAGCTGACCCCTCAACAAATATATACTAGTTCAGTGATAATGAACGCCATACTTATTTCCAAATTGTACACAAGAAACTAGAATTAAAATAATACAAAACTAACAAAGGCCGGAGGCTCCTACTTTGGCCTATCGATATTCGTTTTTTTGTGTGACATGTACATGTATAACGAATTCGTGCTCTCTCCATTCGATTTTTTTAATATATTTATTTATCTTTTACCTAACTTATAGTTTATGATTTAATATTCAACTTTCCAATAGAAATACACACTTTAAAATGGAGAGGCAATATACTATGTATTCTTAATTCTGAGTTTTATATAAAAAAAAAGAAAGTTGTATTGCCGCACAATACTGAATAGAGAGAAAACAATTACTCTGAATTGATGGTTATGATATAATTTGTTTTTATCTTAAACCACATTTGACTTAGAATGAATTATGTTGAATTTATCTTATTTTTTTTGTCATTATTTGGTTTGAAATCCGTGATAAAAGAAATACGTTTTATGATTTGAAAGTGACTTATAGACCCATTCGGTCGGGTTTCTTTTATTGATTATGTCATAAATTCGTACTTTACTGAACTGTTATTACACATGTCACCACGATGAAAATTTACTTACTTGCTTATTGTAGCTTTTAATCAAAATTTTGGTTTTTAATGTAAAATTAGAATCATTGGCGAAAAAGCTATTGTGAGACCTTGAAATTGAAAATATTATCCTTTTTCTTAATTTAACTATTGCTTATCAATGAAAAATCACCAAACAAATAATAGTTATTTGGTACTGGCTGTTATCAAAGGGAGATATTTCAATCTCAATCTCAATGATTTAAATCCCAGGAGAGATAAATCGTTTTACACGAAGGGATAGCTCATCAACTATAGTCTATTTTTAAAACATCTAGATATTTATTTTGCTCACCCATGTTTTATAATTTTGGGCTCACAAAGTAAACTTTAATAAAAACCCTTAATATGTATTTCATATGTAATCTTTGTGGTTTTGTGAAAAGATAGTTTATTTGTGTGCGTTGCTGCCATATACAGTGAAACCTGGGTAAACCGAACCCTGATAAAACCGAATTTCAGGTTAAACCGAACAATTTTCAAAGTCCCACAAAATTTCTCTATTATTTAACGTTAATTTAACCTGAAAAAAACGAACCCTGTCAACACCGAATACCGAATGCTTTTTGAAGGCTCGTTAGTTAATTTGTATCTAAAAATTACCTGTCAAAATCGATCAATAGTAATTAAAACAATAAAATATTATTAATGATTTACATGATTTAATTAAACAAACACAGGATGGCAGAGTATCCCCGAGGATATTTGAGGTTAAATAAACTTGTGAGTTGTTATTACAAACTAATTAGCATGTCTGTGTCCATGTATAAAGTGATTTTTAGTAAGGAAACGTTAAACTGGTCAGCTACCCACATCGCCGATAATTACAAGAAAGAAACTTTCCCTCAGACTCAAATAATTACGGCCACAAAATCATAACTGCTATTCTGTGGCTAAACTATTTTTTTTAAATAATAGTTTTAAAGCCTTTCACTGGATTAAGAAGTCGTGCAACACAACAAATTCAATGGATTTCGATTGCTGGATTCCCTTTACAGGCCCTATATATTTGATTCGAATGCACCCGAAGACTTCCTTTAGCTATTAAGCAACGATTAAGTCTGAGAATAAACTGGACCCCTGCCGTAGTTTCACTGTTATCGTGTGTGCCGAAGTATCAATCAGCGGGTGACCAGTTTAGTCCGAGAACTCGTTCGTACAATGACGTTCCCGATTCAACAATGGAATCGTCATTTGACAGTGACTGTGAATCTGAATTGGTCAGTGAATTAACGGATGAGAAAATAATTATGAAAAGCAAAATCACTCCACGTCGGATATCTCCCAACGACGAGCGTGATTGACAGAGTGGCGTTTGATTTATAAACAAAAATGTATCATAACGTTTTTCTTCATCTTATTTTATTTTTACATTTACATCTAAATCAACACAAAAATAAACTGTCGTCTGTTTTATTACCTATTATCCCTTGTCAGTAAATGCCAGTACAATTATTTTGGTGTCGACTTCCGTTAACCTCTACAATCCGAACACCTGTGAAAACCGAACAAAACGCAAAGTCCCGCGGGTGTTCGGTTTGGACAGGTTTCACTGTAGTTGATATTAAAAAAACCGCATAAGAGTTAAAAACGAGATATGTGAAAAAAATAGACGTGATTAAAGTAAACAAAACTGACTATTATTTGCATATAGGAAATAAATCAGATAGTATGATATAATTCGTGGCCGAATGGTTGGTTGTTAATGGGTGCGAGTCATTGTGACACTGACAAGGGGTAGACAGAATTATAGAACTATGTAATGAGAGGACTAGAAATGAGAATTTGATGGATGAAAGCTTGAGGCAGGGTGGTTTTAATCGTGAGAAAAGTGTTGTTAAAACAGAGATAATTCTTGTTGATGAAAAATGGGAGTGCAGGGGAACAGAAAATGGAGTGAAGTAGGAGTTTGGGGGAGAGAACTGGGAATCAATTCCCCCTGTCCACCAAATAACTGAAAGCCGTTAAAGAAATAAGGGAGTGGGCCCGACATGTATGTAAAAGGCTCAATTATGCAGGGGATGCAGACCACAGATTGGTCTAATTTGACAACTGATCAAAAAGAAGACGATGGATGCATGCCGAATGTAGCACTTTCTAAATTAAAAAAAATGAAAACAATATATAATTTATTCAAAAGTTCATTTTGTATTGTGTAGACCAAAAGTAGAGAAATATAATTAAAAATGCATCCGGTAGAGCACAGATTCAACTGGTCGGAATGGACATCAGTCCACATACATCTCAATCATTCTATCATTGATGTCAACAACCATATATAAAAAAGGGAAATATGTAGAAATTAATAACAATCAGAATGCTGGAGTAAAGATCATCAGGAAATTGATCTGGTTTGCCACCCAGAGACGCCGATAAGTGATAGTTTACAAAAGCAGGTATTGAGGGGAAGTGATGAATTGTCCTTGCCAAAATTACAATTAATTCAGTTATCTTACATTACTAACATAAATTGATACCACGATAATACATTGATAATACTGCCTTGTTAAATATACCTTATTGTCGAAGAATGCAGCAATAGTTTTATCGTCGACGGCCAAGGGAAAAATCGTGATGATAATGCTTGGAATTCCGGAAATTGACCGTCTCCAAAATCATTAAATTGTAAAATTGAGTTATCGTCCTTTTCGCGCCAGACGACTATTGAAAAGGCTACTTATTGTACGAGACATAATGATCAGTTAATGTATAATAATTTGAAAGTATTAAATCCGTTTGAGTTCTATTATACTTTTACAGTAGGTTTATATGATATATTTGCAGGGAAGCCGATTGGGCCCTAATGTGCAAGTAGATTCCACTACAAATGTACTCACTATATCGAACTTTTTGCCATATAACGATGGAGATTACAGATGTATTGGTGAAAACTTTTTGGGTGATGATCATAAAGATTTCCACATACAAGGACAGTAATACTTTAATTAAATTGATTGTATGAAAATAAATTGATATGATATGTAATAAACTTTTTAAAATAGTTCGCATTCTTCGTTTACTATTATATTCTTAGTTAATAGTCGGTGATCACAACAAGCTGCCTATACAACTTCATCAATATACATAGCCATACATGTACATGTGAAAATAATCAAATGAATATTTCGTGTAAATTGTAAATGGGTGTTAAGAGCAATTAAAGAAATACATTTAATCAGACGCGGGGCACTTGTCAGCTATCATATCTTAAATATCATAAAATATAGGCATGAACCTAACCTCTCACATGGTTTTTGTGTTTAAATTAATTGAGCGAAAATATAAGCACACTCGTAATCAAATACTTCTGAAAGAAATTAATAATCATTTATGATATATTTCACTCAGAATATTATAAAAGTATGTGGTTTATTTTTCGACAATATCACTGTCCAGCTAATTTGAAAGATTTTCAAGCAATCTTTTGCAGAATAAAATGTAAATGTTCCAAAAGCCCCAGTCCAACTAGACAACGATCGCACCACGCTCATTGCGATCTAAAATAAATTCAGATCGTGGTGAGGTCGCAGCATGAGCGGACAAAAAATCTAACTTTTCTTTGCGTTGACGATGCAACTACGTCCTCATAACGTTTCTACAACGATCCCGCTACGAATATACCACGTTCTAACCGCGCTTATTCTGCGACCTCACTACGCTTATCAAGATATTGCTACGCTCATCACGTTCTCATAACGATCGAACCACGAGTTATCCGATTGCAACACGATCTTACCACGCTTCTACTGCGATTATAGCACGTTCTTACCACGTTTTACTACGTTCATACCGCGATCTTACTACATTCTCAACAATAACGTCTACCTCATGTTCCATATCATTACAAGTCAATTACATCAATTTCTGATTAATACGTAGATTCCTCGGAAACAATACAGTCATGCCACCAAAATCTACTAGAACACATGGGCGTGGTGGTAGGGGCTGATGAAGAGAGCAAGGAAGTTCTAATTGTAACGAATTCTAACCAAACAGAAATGTCGGACTGACCAATCCAACCTAAATTTCAACCTGTTGCTGGTCCATAAAGCTCAAATGACGATATTGAAGATAGCAGAGATGACACAGATGTGTCAATAGATATAGAAGATGTGATATGAGTGCCAGTGAGACAACTCTCTATCACAATTTATAAAAGTAAATCATTATAGGCCAAGGTACGGCCTCCAACACTGAGCCTTTGCTCAAACCGAACAGCAAGCTATAAAGGGCCTAACAAAATACTAGTGTAAAACCATTCAAACGGAAAACCAACAGTCTTAAAACGAAAACCATGGTTGAGCCGTTAGAAAAAAACTAGTTACATTACAGCCAAACAAAACCTGGACAGATTTTATACATTTTATGTGAAAATGACAATAAAAAAGTGGTCGGTAGTTTATATACGTAGTATGATCGTATTCAGGTCGTAAGAAGAGCGTGATGAGGACGGCAAGGGCGTGCTAGAATCGTACTATTGTCGTGAACAGCGTGGTAGAGTCGTAGTGGAAGCCTAGTTGGGTCGCGGTGATAACGTGTTGGTCGTAGTGAGGTCGTAATTGTCGTCTCCAAATAGAATTACGCTTTTGCTACGATCTCGCTACGATGGTAGAGCGACCTTTGCGATCTAACTACGACTTTAGTGCGCTCTCACTACGCTTCTACGAACTGATTTCGCCACGACCACACCACGATTGTTTTGAACATGTTCAAAGTTGGCCACGCTAATCACAATTATGAAGATCTCACCACGACCATCATACGTCTTTAAAACTGTGATCTACACGATCGTCCAAAGATCATCAAAATTTGCATTTTTTTTTCACAGATCGTAGTGCGATAGTGGCCTAGAGGGACTGCGGTATTAGTTCAACATAAGTTTTAATAAAATTATCCAAAAATTCACGCACATTCCAAAAGGTGAGCACATGCAGTTGATATCAGATATATATTTATATACTTTCAACCTGCTTTTTGAACCAGTCACCAGGATAACTCTCAAAAAGCTTCTTAAAAAATGTAATTTGCAAAAATTACTTATATGCTTCAATGTCATATGATACGTTGCATCTGGAATATTTACAGTGAATCAAAATATGGACAATTATAGCAAATAATGTACTAACAGCTCACATAATATGAAGGTTCAAGTTTAAACTCTAGCTTCACTTTTAGATAACCTGAACAATATACTGCATTTTTATTTTTTTCTAATGCGACAAGATTGAACTTCCTCTTTATGCATACGGATACCGAAATTTAATTTAAGCATTTGATCAGGCTGATATTAACCGAAAAACTAAACAAAAATGAATAATTTAATATTCAGTAGCTGTTCAGATCAAAGTGAAAGTTATGATATAAAATTGGAAGATACGTGTATCCAACCATGGTATACGCGTCGGTTACCATTTCTTTGCAGTATTTTTACTTTTCGTATTGTTCAAAATATATGTATATTTATCTACGATCTTTCTGGACACTTCTACACTAAAAAAAAACTGAATAAAATTCGCACCTCGTTGTTGTTGTGATATAATGTGTTTGATAAGTGTTCGATACCTATGAAACAACAAGTTATATGACACACACGGAAAATGAAACCAAATGGCTAGAGAACACAGTTATTTCGTAGTGCTTTTCATTTGGATGAGTTTTGTTTATTTTTGAAGCCCTGATGCCGACCTATTTTTGTTGACCAGAAGTTTGGGGTTTTTTTTTTGGTAAAATATTTCTTTTTAAAACAACAACAAAAGAAGATTTAATCTTATGTTTAAATCTAAAAAATACATTCCGCTAAGTTTATTTATTCAATTCAAAATATGCAATGATTATTAGGTGAACGCTACAAGCTATTAGTTTAAAACTTGTTTTTATCGTTTTTTGAAAAGTTTATGTTGCTCCAAAGTCAAACAAGTTTTGTAAGGGATATCTTTTCTTCCGGAACATACTTTCTGCTGTTTAGTACATTATCAAATGTATACTGCTGTTTCTATTTACATCTGTCTATGGTGAGGCTAGCTATAAAACAGGGTTTAAACTAAAATATTTGACATAAAGAAATGCCTGTACAAGTTCAGTTATATGACAGTTGTTTTTCATTCGTACGATTTGCCTGAGCTTTTGGTTTGTGTTTTGATAAAGGATTTGCCATTACGAATTTTCAATGGTGTTCAGTATTTCTTTTGGTTTAATTTCTCCTAACAATAAAATGCATATAGCTCATATTGAGAATTGATGAACGTCACCTATTGAGCAGGATTTGTTTTTAATTTTTTGAAAGATACTCTATTACTTTTTTGTAAATGATTGTTTGTTTTGAGATTGTAACACAGTGATGACTGTTGTACTCATATTTATTGTGTCTGTTTTGTTCACGCATCGTTGAAAATATAACGGAATTTTATGCGACTGTCATACAAGTGAGAGATTTAACACTATAAAACTATGTTCAATCCACCATTTTTTTACATTTGAAAATGCCTATAGCAAGTCAGGAATATGCCAGTTATGGTTCATTCGTTTCATATGTTTTGTCATTTGATTTTGTCACTTGATAAGGATTTTACTGATTGAATTTTCCTTGGAATTCAGTATTTTTGTGATTTTACTTTTATATTTTCCAGAGTACCTGAGATCACCACTGATTTTGGTAGGTTTAAAGTTGTTGACTCTTTAAATATCAAAAAATGTGGTATGAGTGCCAATGAGACAACTCTATTAAATGTTTTTGCGTACTTCTGTTTGTCTTTTCGTTATTTTTCGTTTTTGCCATTACATGGCATCGTTTATTTGTTCTGACTCATAAGTTTGAATATATCTTTAATGTTTTTAAAATTAATTCATCATAGGTTCCAGGATTGAAATTTTATTTTTACGCCAGACGCGCGTTTCGTCTACAGTTGACTCATTCGTGACGCTCGAATAAAAAATATTTGAAAAGGGCAAATAAAGTATGAAGTTGAAACACGTATGTGATTGAATTCTGTGTTAGATCAGTGACCTTTGATAGGACGTTCTATACACAAGTATTTATAAGAAATGATTTTCGATATCATACAGGTAGGATTTCCATTTTGTTTAATTTCATGCTAATATTAAGTTTGTTTTTTTTTTTACTTTTTAGCTTTCAATATCCGCTTACGTCTTTTGAGTAGAAAGATCTATCTGTTAATTATAATCCCTTTATCAATAATCATACAATGCTATGTATAAAGGAATTGAAAATCTGTATTTACTAGATAAAGGTTATCAACACCAGTGCAGCAGAACTACAACGGAGAACATAAGCTACTAATAAACTTTTTTTTTTATATTATCATAGATACCAGGACTGAAATTTTATATTACGCCAGACGCGCGTTTCGCCTACAAAAGACTCATCGATGACGCTCGAATCGAAATATGTTTAAAAGGCCAAATTGAGTACGAAGTTGAAAAATATGTTCGATTAATACATTTACGATTAATGGAGAATGAAGGAATGATAAGGCCACCAGTTTGACCCTTTTATTTATATAGTTTAAGTATCATAAACTACCAAATGACATAACTTCGATGTTCCTGAGACATTGTTCGGACATATATCATTATTCATAGTTTAAAGTTCTGCCTTACATACAAATTCATGATATTTGCATGTATGCTTTAAACTCATGGTATTTATCGCAAAACTGTAGAAGTAGCCTCTGTAAGAGGGTTTTAATTCCTATATATTTCGTGAGAGGCAATTAGTCTTTGTAATTTTTCAAATGCCAAATAATGACTCATTTTATCTTCCGAATCATAACTGTATAAATGTGACATTTCAACGGATTATTTTGTAAAATGAACAATATAAAACATAATATAAACAATATTTACTCATGGAAGACACATAAAGTTTTTTAAAAAGACCGACTTTACTCATTGTCATTAGTTTGATATATAGTAAACACAAATAAAACAACTATAATGTAATATTGTACAATTTACATTCCTCTTACAGTTTTTCTTGGTGGTGATTACAACAGTTAGTACGTATAAATTTGTCTTTAATAAATCAAATGCATTCTAGGTAAACTCTAAAGCGTTCAACATAAAGCTGGCAGTACAATATTGACAGAAGTGAAAGAAAGTGTTCTGAATTTCAGAATGTCGATGTTGGAGACAATTATCACTACATTTTTGTTTGTCCGGCTTTAAGTCGATGCCAGTGTTGGTGGACGTTTCTTCACCGCGGGTATCACCAGCCCAGTAGACAGCACTTATATGTTGACATGAAAATTAATTATATGGTCATATTTTATAAATAAAATGTTTGCAAAAGTAAGAATTTTTTCCGAATACTAAGGACTTTCTTATCCGAGACATAAATATCCTAAGCCGTATCTGGCACAACTTTTGGATTTTTTTTACCTAAATGCTATTCAAGTTCAAGTTCAATTCAAGTTATAATTGTTTGGCCTTTTAAATTGTTTGACCTGTGAGTCTTATACCGGCGTCAAACATCAGCGTATATCTCAGACGTACTCCATTCGTGGTAAAAACAAATCATGTACGCTGCAAATACGCTAGTAATTTTGGATGAATTCAACCTGTCAATCATATCTGTATCGTGTGCACAACGAGCTTTAAATGTGTATTGGGCGTACGAGAAACGTACCTACGCGTTTATCGGGCGTTCAAGTAATGTATGTTTGAGTAGGCCTGGCGTTTGTCTATTAACGTAGATGGAATGCATGCTATGAAGGTAAAAAAAAGTCTCTTGAACGTATTTCAAACGCGTTCTGAACGTATCTGGGACATTTTTTATCGAGTGTTTGTTACAAACACACCAGCATATGTTTGAGTTAAAATCGACCGTTTTTGGAGCGTATACAACGTGCCCTAAACGTGTTTCAAACTTATGTGTAGTGTTTTCAATGCTCTGGTGCGTACAGATATACGCCAGACAAATGCTTTAGCTGGATTTCCTTGACTTATAACGTTCACCAAGCGTGTACCTTAGCATTTCGACTTACTTCAAACTTATGGAACTCGCGGTTAACGATTACTGAGCAGTCCTCTGGCGTGCGACTTATGTATAACGACTTTGTCAAACTTTTCTGTACGTCTGGTGCACGTATAAGTACATACAGCATTATACATTGTTATAATGATATATTATACACAATGTACAATGGTATCTAAAACATAATGAAAAAGCATATTTATTTGCACAATTGATAAAAATTTGTAACTTTTTGTTTTAAAAGATATAAGTGTATTACTCATTTTTATTTCATTTGGTAAATTAACTGTTTTATATTTGAGAACCTGAATATGTAAATGTTTTCTTTAAAAAAAATGTTTTTGGTTTTGGAAGATTTAATAGTTTTTCATCAGCTGAACGTAAGTTATAGTTTTGATTACCAGTAAAAGGAAAATGTTCTGGTAAATAGTTAGAAACTATACCATTTAATGATTTAAATACAAGTATTGCCTTTTGGCATTGAATGCGTTTCTTCACATTTAACCAGTGTGAACTGTTTAACAATAAACTAGATGATGTCATTGTGTCAGCTTCTTCTATAACCATAGATGATTTCTTTAATAATTTATTGAGTTTATCTATTCCACTTTCATAACAACTTCCCAATATATTGCAACAATAATTGCAGAATATAAGCATTAAAATAGATAATACGTATATGCATAGGTAAATAGTTTCTTATCTTTTGTAATAAATTGATTCTTAAAGATACAAGAAGGACAATCAAACTCATAGATTGAAAAAAATAAAATACAAACATACAAATAATAGTACACATGACACAACATAGAAAACTAAAGACTACACAACACGAACCCCTCAAAAACTAAGGGTGATATTAGGTGCTCCGGAAAAGTAGGCAGATTCTGCTCCACATATGGCACCCGTTTAAAACCATCATACAAATATTTTTATTCCATAAAACTGATTTACTAGTACTTGATAATTACTGTGTATGTTATATAGACGCAGGACAACTTTGTTTGAACTGTAAAGCAGTACCCCAGCCTTTAGATTGTACTGATGTTGTGGAATGTGGAACTCATGAGGTAGGCATAAGCATTTGTTGAGGTAGGCATAAATACTTTATTTTAGGCATTTGTTGAGGTAGGCATACACACTTTATGTTAAGAATTTGTTGAGTTAGACATTAAAACTTCATGTTAAGCATTTCTTCAGGTAGGCATAAATACTTCATGTTAAGCATTTCTTCAGGTAGGCATAAATACTTCATGTTTAGCATTTGTTGAGGTAGGCATAAATACTTTATGTTTAGCATTTGTTGAGGTAGGCATAAATACTTCATGTAAACCAAATTTAAATTGGTTCATTTATATGTTTCGAAATTTAGTGTGACATCAATTTGTGATAAACATGTCCATAAATTAGATAAGGGCCAGCTGGAGTATGTCTCCGAGTATCGGATTTTCTTGCTACTCAGGATTCATTTATTTTTGTGAGCATCAATTTTCGTGGATAGAGAAAAAAAAACGTTTCGTGGTATACCTAAATTCGTGCATCGCTGTTTACAACAAAAAAAAATAGATGCGTAATTCGTGGATTTCTTTTTGATTTAGCAGATCATATAACCTCCTTTGTTTGATCAATAATAAAACAAAACAAAGAAAGAAGGAAGGAATTTATTGAAAAAGTTTTGAAATGTCGAAATCCTCATTTGGTCATTCTTGGTTCAAGTGTTCATTGATAACTTCGATTACAATAATGGACAGAGACAACTAAGTATTTGTTTGTTTTACAATTTATAAATTCTTGTCTGAATTCTATAAGGCATTTAAAACTTTATGATTGAAAGCTCATTCCCCTAATCACGATATAATAAACAGTGATAGAAGTATAAGGTGTGAAAAAAAATGTTGCTGTCATAAACAATATTACCTTCGGGCAATATCGCCGTACTTAATCCTATTGAGTTTTAATCAGTGGTAAACCAAACTATGACACGGTAATTAACAACTTGCAGTTATTTTCAATGAATAGTTTTAATCAATTTTAAAAAGTAAATTATCACTGATATTCGATATATTTATTATAGATTGAATCAAAATACTTGTATCTTCTTTCAATAAAAAAAAACACGTGTTATGTTACAATGTTTATCCCTAGTCAACACTATACACTAGAACTGCATAACATAACCGGAAATAAACATCCGACTCCATACACATTTCTCGGGATTATTCTTCATTGAATTCTTAAATTCGTGGTTCGCTGTGACCCACGAAACCCACGAAAATTGGTATACCACGAATAAAAATGAATCAACAGTATTTTGAAGATCCATTTGTAGTCTTTGGGCTGTTTTCTTCATTTTGATCGGGTTGTTGTCTTTTTGACACATTCCCTCTCTCCGTTCTCAATTTTAGATTACTAGTATGTAATATTTTTTTAATCATACCCAAATATTGAAAAATTAACGAATGATGCTTCGCTAGCTTTCAATACTATTCACGCTTTGATTATCGAGGTCAAGAGCAGTACACTGTTGCATAAAGAACTGAGAGTAGTTAGCAAGGGTATCAGGATTATAATTTAGTACGCCAGATAATTAACAGCAACAATTTCTATGACCAATTATCGCAATAAAAGCCATGAACTGTTTTCTCAATTTAACGTGTACGATATAAATGTGATAAAACATGCACAGAGGACAAATTAGTTTAGAATGAGACAATGAAGTATGATTACAAATGACACAAATGACGCAGAAGTTACTAAATGTCAATGTACAGCCTTCAAAATTTATCAAAACCAATACCGCATATTCAATTATAAAGGCCCCAACAAATGTAAAACACACAAACGAGAAAAGCAACAACGATGAGTAAATGATATACAGCACAAACAAAACTAATAAAAAGACTACGTATACCATTAACCAAGGGTCATCTCAATAATTTTAAATCTCCCATATTCAACATTAACGTTACATACGTGTATATCCTAGAGGCGCATTTAGACAATTCTTGTCTCTGCAGTGATGCATGAGGCTAAAATATTTGAAAATTCAAATTAAATAGAAATGTTAGAAGAACCGTTCAAAAGAAAAAGAAATGTTCATGGACATGATGGATAGAATGTACATGTATTATGATCAATGCACTATATTTTGTGTCTCAAAATAGGTAGTGATAAGTCTTGGAAGATGTAGATATCAAGTCAGACAAATAAGGTTTTGGTTGCATTTTCTACAGTCTTTACTTAAAAACGTCAGAACAGACATATCCGGACAAAGGATCAGATTTTTAAGCTAACATTATTTACAATTTTTATCAGAAAGTATTGACATTTGTATGTTCATGCCAGTATCGAATTTGTTGCCCTTGGGGACTATAAGTCTACCTGCAAAAGTATCGGCCCAGCCTCGAGCACTATGCAATGGCATTGTCTTATTTTATTTTCTTATTATTTTCTTCAACAGAGGAATACAGCATACAAATTTCGAATTTTTATCTTGATTTTATTTTTATTTCTTGATAACATTTGATTGATTAAATTGTAATCTTGTCATTTTCGTTTATTTCAGTCATGCTACACACAGAGGTTCATTACATATGATGGCATTACCTTATTTAATGTAGGCTGTCGGGACCATGATGTAAGTTGTATAACTCGGCCTTTGTTGTTATCAAATTTGTTTTCCGAATGCGTTTACCACATTTTTTGTAAAATATACTTTATAGCTCTCATAGAAATGGGCGTCATAAAAAAATCCGCAAAGTCCGTAAAAATTCATATATAGAAAACAAAATATTAAAATAAGAAGATAAGATACAAATGTCAATAAGACAACTCCCCACAAGAGACCAATGACTCAGAAATTAACAACCCTATGTCACCTTAGACTTAAATACACGAATCCAAACTACCCTGGTGTCCTGGAAGTGTAATCCGATCATATCTTGAAAAATTTCCTAGAAAAAACTTGATCACACAGAGAGGTTAGACAGATCGATTGACTGTTAGTTGATAATCACCCAGAGGCAAATATTCAATGCATGTTTATGACTGGAACATATTGACAATACACTGTAAAAGATGTTCATAAAGATATCCCAGGATAAACACAAACTCGAATTTGCTGTTTGGAGAATACACCCAAGCAAGCCGTGTTTGGGAATGATAAAAACCTTCATTTAGTTTTTTTTTCTTCTTCGAATTTTACTTTTTTGTTCAAAATGGCGTTTAGTTGTATTTTTATGGATTCAATTATAATTAAAAAAAAGTCTTTCAATGGCCAAGTCCTTTGGCTTTGGTGTACTTAACCTACACTATTACCACAACATTCTTTAAAGTTTTAGCAAATTTCGATAGAGCGGTTTAATTCCATGAAGACCATTACTCAACCGAATAATTTTACTTTGCTAACAATCCAGTGAAAAATATGTCATACGTATTTCTGTCATATTGTCTTATCAAAGTCATAAGTATTAATTTTTATTTTAGGTTTATAATAATATAATTTATATTGAAAAATACGATGTCTCAACAGTCATCTTCTATTTACAGCAATGTAAGGCAAATCCTGGTAGGTCTGTAGGCGATGTTAACATATGTACGAGATGCTGTAACAATACAGACATGTGTAATTTGGATCAGCTATGTAGTTCAGAAGGTAAGTTGTCTTATACGCAAACTACCTATCAAATATCTCACTAGACAAATTTTTGAAGGAAACTTACATAACTCCAAAATAATCAAAAGTCCCTTATCAAAAGGTAAAATCGAAAGTTCAAACTCATCAAACGAATGGAAAATTACTGTCATATTCCTGACTTGGTACATGTATTTGCTTAAGTAGAAAATAATGGAGTAAACCTGGTTTAATAACTAGCTAAACCTCTAACAGTCACAATGCTGCAAGAATGCAGACGTTTGTAATTTGTATCTGCATAGTAATTTTATATTGTATTTCCATTTGTTTTGAATTGCCACACGTGGAGCAGGATCTACTTATCCTTCAGGAGCACGTGAGAATACCCCATGGTCTTTTTACAGAAAAAATGAGGCGGCACAGAACACGGAATCAAAAACTTCAGACTAGGTCAGAACATCAAATAATCATTTCGTATAATTATTGATGTTTTTAGAAGTTTGATTTTTGAAAAAAAACCAGTTAATAGTATTCTCACATCCACAATTTGTGTATCTACGTCAATTTATCACAGGAGGCGACATGTCTCATTAGCAATCAAATCACATCTTATTTTTGAATTAACTGAGAGTAAAACAATAAAAATACTTACAGGTATAATTTATACCGATTTATAACAGAGTTTTTAGAGGTCAAGTTGTTAAGATTATCGATGTTCTTTAAAACGCATACATGACTCATTAAGGTTGTTATATACATGTAAATATTACGTTGCTGTGAAATTAACATTGCAAATTGTAGCGCTTTTTTTTTTTTGCAGCGTTTGCTCCAAAGGCAGGACACGTTCTTTGTTTCTCGTGTCCTTATAGTTTAGTACAACCAACTCAGTGTCACAGGATAACATTGTGTGGACAGGACCAGGTAATAGCTAATTAGCATAAATGGGCGGAGCATAACCCAATATGGGCGATAGGTGAATTGTATTCGTCTTTTATCGATGATTGTAGATTTTACATCTTCTCTACTTTTTATCGATCAAGTATTGGGTAAAATTGTGTGGAAAAGATCAGATGCTTTTGATTTATTAAACCAGCTGTTGAATCCTAGCCGATATGTACTAATTTACAGTTACTGACAATACCATTTACATAAAAAACGTAAGAAGCCTGATTTTTATAATTGTTAATTTTAATCTGTCGCATACTATATTATATATATATTTTTTTTATTATATTATTTATTTATCAGAAGAAACATTGTTTATGTTTACACAGCCAATTTTGCATAGGTACTATTTTTGTACTAATAATCTGTAGTACTGAAAATTTACTTTTGATATTTAGTACTATTTCTTTACTTTAAAATTATTGTACTATTTACGTACCTGTATTTTACAGTACTTAATTTGTACTTAAAATTTTGGTACAGACATAATACCAAAAGCAAACAAAATATTCCATGGTTAAAAATCATAAAAGTAAGAGATTTGAAGTAGACATATTATCAAAATGCTTGAAATGTAACGTTGTAACCATAAATATGTAGTACTTAAATTTTCAAGTACTGTAAAATACAGGTACCTAAATATTACAATATTTTAAGAGTAACAAAATAGAACTGAATATGAAAAGTAGATTTCCAGTACTAAAGATTTTTGGTTCAGACATAGTACCTATGCAAAATTGGCTGTGTATCCTAATTCTTCTATTTTATCAATGTTTTGATGTTTCTAGCAATGCTCGATCATTACAACCAGAAATTTACTGAATGAGGAGAGATATCAAATGGGTTGTTCATCCAACACGGTTAGTATTGCTCGTGTAGAAACATTATATAGATTTTTAAAAATGCTCACAGTGAATTCTTCGTTGCCAATATATAAGTAAAAATTGAGCGTCGTATTAGTTAATAACTTTGATTTTGGTCTTGAGGTGTAATATCACCATTGATTTTCCCCTATTAGTCTTTGTTAAATTTGCACTTTTCAAAAAATTGTGCAGACTTTATCTTTGTTTCAAATAAAGAAATACTTGGCATGAGTAAAGTTTTATCCTGTCCACTTCTATTGAAAAAGTTTCACATAACATGTTATTGCATATAAGAAAATAACCATCATTGGAAGTTAACCAATCAAATGTCTCCCCTTATTCTATCTGTGCACAAGGTTTAGTCACCATGTAACATCAAGATTACAAAATTTTCTATAGAAATCACAAATAAAAAATAATGGTGTTTTGAAATACCCAAGACATATGTTTATGACACAGAAATAGTTTTACTGCAATAAAATGTAGGATTAATTACCTACAACGGTCAAATTCAAGGGAATATTTTTGTATACCTACTTTCGTATGCAACCGGATGTGACGTACCATGATTTGGTGGTATCACACCTTGATAGATTGAAAATTTTCTTTTATATATTCTGTATCTTTTATATATTTTTTATATCTTTGCAGTTTTCTTTTTTTTTATGTTTCAGCACCCTATTTATTTTTTTTATCGGGAGCCTTGTTTCCTCTTATCTTTATATAGTTTGCCCTTTACTCTTTTATCTTGTTTTTCCCTTTTTACTCTATTATGTTAATCTACACTCTCACGTATCAACCTGCGTATACAGCATTTCTTTTTTAATTATAGGCGTGTCAAGGATCAACAGGTTTATACTGCTGTAACAATCAACTTTGTAACAGACATATTCCAAGTAAGAATTTTTTGAGCAATTAGGATTTAAGGGGCATTATCTGTCAAAATCAAGTTTATCGATTGGACTCAAACTCTTACATTCGACTTGTTACATAACAAAACGCATATCCAAATTATAAAAAATATAAAATAAACAGTTAACGATGGCTAGACTTGATACATGTAGTTTGTATCAGGTTTTTGTATGTATTTACCAGTAGGTTGCATTTCTGTAAATATTGACAATATTATTTTCCATAGAAACTCCTTTTACGGCTAAAACTGTACCACCTTTTATTATGAAGTTTTGAATAAAATCTTATCCTAGAATTAAAGGTTCTTATGCACTACAATTTTTTTTTTCAGAGGTCAAAATATAGGGCTGTGCGGCATATTTTCAAATGCCCTGAAATTTTCACAGTTTAAACTAACAATAATTTTCTTAACTACCCCATGGCCTACCTCGAAAAAAGGTTACCGGAGATTTCAATATACACAAATTGCACATGTATATTTACTGGTAACATTCCCAAGTTACGTGTCTGTGAGATGGATCACAGAGATCATAACTGGGAACCAGTATGTAAACAAAATCAATTTTCTATGAATATTCTAAATCTCCCCAAAAGAGGCGTGGTTTGAGAAACAGCTGTATTTACAAAGTTCAACCAGTAGACATCATATAATTAATCATCGATATTTATTTGTAAAACATATAAACATATTTTTTTACATAATGGTAGCAAAACCAATTATAGTAAATCCAACCTCCAATCAGAATATCCAAGCAAAGTACCAGACAGATGTTCGGATAACGTGTATAGCCACCGGATATCCGGTACCAACCATTGGATATGAGTTCCTGGTAGGTGCACAGTTAGAATGAATTATAACAAAAATACTGATTTCCTATGCAAATCTAAAATCGGGGAGTCTGAAATGACAAAAAACAACCATTAGTGATAAACAGAACAGCTATTATAGTGCTGACTTGGTATATATACTTAGATTACTGAAGAAAATGGTTGGCGTTCAACCGATTTTTATAAGTAGATAGATCGTATTGGCGTGCTGAACATATAAGATAACACAAAAATGTCAATATCTATGACAATACTACAATTATCCACCAGAGACAAAATGACATGGAAGTTCAAGTAACAGGTAAAAGAGATAAAAATATCGATTGGTTGAATTAATTGTTTGGTTTCCGTACGTCCAAATGCAAATATTTCATGCATGATCAAAACCAGAATATAATACATACATAAAAAGAACCTACAAAAGGGGGTCAACCGGGATGATTGACAGGAAATCGCAATTGTTTCTGGTAAATAACAGCTACATGCATCGGATATAGATAAATATTCGGCTTTACAGCACAATTTTTTTTCTCTACACTGGACATTGGAATTGAAGATCCTAATCTAAGCGGACGCGACTGCGAATTTTACCATCCGGTAATACCAAGAGTATCTGTCAAAAGGAGCAAAGGACCCATAAGATAACCGAATGTCGATTTAACAGTCAATCCTTTAATTTTCGAAAATTAGATACCGGGTTTACCTGATGCAAGTTAATGCGCTCCACCGCAGACATTTAAATTCCAACGCGTAATATTTGAATTATTTTTGTAATAGTCTTCAGTAATTATATAATAGGAATGAAATAGTATCCTGATCAAACTTCATATACAAGTATATGAATATATCATATCTTTAGTGTAAACATCAAAAGTTCAATGATGGATAAAAAAAAAACTTCATTGACAAATATGGATAAATGTAAAGAGTCGGATAAACAAAACTTGCAGCAGTTTTACACCTTCCCCGCCCACAAACTATTTGATTTAAGTTTTTTTTATCCTACATTGATTTTTTATGTCGTACCTTAGAAGAAGAAAAATGACGTTATGTTTCTAAAACATCAGTTTGACCTTGACGAATAAAATGGAAGGGGCATTACTAGATATGAACAGCGACCTTAAAGCGTGTTGATTCTTTTTCAATTTCTTTACAGCATACTAACCCTTTCCCAACCAATTTTGCAAGGGAGAACGACAACACTCTGTTGATTTCTAACTATAATAAAGAAAATGACGGCCATTACCACTGTTATGCAGTTAATACAATTGGTACAGCAAAAGTTGAATTTACAATGAAAGGGACTGACACCAAGTAGTAATTCCACAAGACAACAACATTTTACATGTGTTCGGAGTTATTAGAACATAGTTTTGTCTGATCAGTTTTGTATTAAAAAAAATTACGATATCTAACGTACTGTACTGATTATTATATGACAGTATCGCCGCTAAACAAACAACCTTTAATCTTTATAATAACATACCAAAAAACTCATCATATATACCAGGACTAAATTTTGTATATACGCCAGGCGCGTGTTTCGTCTACGAATGACTCATCAGTGACGCTCGAATCCAAAAAAGTTAAAAAGGCCAAATAAATTACTAAGTTGAAGAGCATTGAGGACCAAAAGTTCTTAAAGTTTTTAACCAGCTTAGGTTATCTATGCCTTGGGTAGAAAAGCCTTAGTATTTCACAAATCCTAAATTTTGTTAACAATATATTTACAAATATAACCATATCACCTTGCAGTAAGGTTAGAGTGTTTTGCGTCGTGTTGACGACCTTACTATAGTGAAACAGAGAAAAGCAATGCAAATGCTCTTTTGTTTCTTGTTTAATTTTGCTGTTCATGTTCTGATTTTGTATCATGATTTGGTACTCCATATCCTTTGGTTTTCTATTGAATCTTTAATGATGCATTTGAATACCAAACAACCCTCTAATGATATACAGAACTAATTTCAAAGATATATTGTAGATAATTAAGCAATGCGTTCAGTGTAGGTTTTTTAAAATGATAGTTGTCTGTTCATATGAATCCACGGAGAAGTGAGGTATACACTTGTATCGGTGAGAAATTAACCAAACAGCATAAATAGCCCCAAAGATGGAAAGATGAACAGACCATTTACAACTATAGGCAGGCGTCTATACAGGCTCTCACTCAGACTCAGAAATAACCAATCAAAATACCGGATAAGGAGTTTGGATCACATACAGTAAATGTGAATATAAAAAAAAACATAATGTACTGTATCAGTATAATAGATATTATAAAAAAAACGAATTCAAAACAATGATACACAATACTAAATCAAACAACGTGCTTACAGTCACTTAAAAGAAACCAAAAATACAAAACCTGACGACATGAAATAAACGCATGTGGAGAAAATATTTTCGTGATCCTTATTTACAGTTTGAATGCAGTCAGCTGTTCGTGCACAGACAAAATATTGGCTTGCTTTTACAACCCTTTAGAAATCCTTTTCCTTTACTGATACACATTTCAAACTCTAGACTTGCAACTATATTTATTTTCAAGTTGCTGAAGACAACGTATTTTTCTCAAGATCTTGGGATAACAAAAAATCACATTCCTATGTTTATCTTTTATCATGTGTATGGAAAATGTATGTGAAGTTAGCAGCAGGTTCGCTATTCGTTATTCGATATTCAAAATTTAGTTGAAAATAGTGGATGTCAAGGTATACATATCTTGAAATTTGAAAGAAAGAAAATAACTAAATCAAAGGTAAAACATTTTTTTTGATACCAATAATAACCATGCCCAAGTTAAATCGGTATATAATATATATATAGCTGCTTGGCATATACAGCTTGCGTCCTCTAGTGGAAAATGCATGCATCATGAACTATTTTCCTAACAACTGTTACAAATCAATCATCTTTCGGAAATGGAAGAGGGGAGTAAAAGTACTATCAGTTGTTGTCAAGATAAACACAATATTCGCTATTGTATTGATACTGACAAATCAGTGATTTGTGAACCACCCCCATCGTGACCCCATTAAAACCCCGATTTTGTTGCTACAATACACAACGCGTGTATGTCAATATACATGAAGGGGCCGTAAGTGGCGTACATGTATATAGAAATTTTCACTGACTGTCTAAGAGCGGCAGATGCAGTCTGCTGTGGTTATACCCTATATAATCAGCCCATATATTTTTTCCGCACTAATAAAACGAGAGTGTTGCCACCAATATGCTGAAATTACAAAGTGCTTTTTTAAATAAATGGTTCAATCATTCATCTTTTGATGAGGTGGAGAATTGGTTCGAGATGTATCATGCTTCTTTTATACCAAAAACAATATATATATATTAATATTTAACCAAGGATTTTATATAGAAATACTTATAGAATCCTTATTAGGATTCTTTTATATCCAAATTAAATATAGGAGTTTGACACATTTAATGAAGATATTTTGTTCATCTCGCTTTTAACACAAATCATTCATAAATGCATCTAAATAAAAGATAACACTCTCCTTTTTAAAATAAAACAGCACGATACACGATGTTGTTATTGAAGTAAGGGAGGAGTTTATTATTCAACATGTAAATACATTTCTACCATCCAATCGCGTATTAGAAAAAAGAATCTGAAAATCGTAGGTGAGGCTCATGAATATAACATACATCTCAACAATTGGATCCAAACGTTATTGTTGGCTGTAAGAACGATAACTCTGGTGCATCGAGACTACTTTTCATCAAGTGCGCCTTTTTGTCAAAAAAAATCCCAAAATTCGGAAACGGTAACTCTTAAATTTTTTATTTTTTTTTTAAAAGGTGGAGCTTTAAACGTAAATAGATAAAACAGATCACCTAAGTAACGGCAAAACTGCTCAAAGCAGTTTTGTGTAATTGGCCAAAAAGTAAAAAATCATTCTTTTTAAATGGATAAAACCAAAAAAACTCGGAAACGTAAACTCCAAAAATTATTAAAAAAAAACGAAATCATATCAATAAATATAAACTATTCATCAAAGTTTCAAGAAAACTGCTCAAAGCATTATTAAGTTATTGTCCGAAAATTGAAAAATCCTCCTTTTTATAATAAATAAAACCCTAAAACATGAAATTGAACATTTATAAAAAATGGAATGGAACTCACTTCAATAAATAAGAACAATTTACCAAAGTTTCATGCAAATTATGCGTTGTAAACGTCCGACATTTCTGAACGGAAGGACAGAAAACCATTGGCGGATCCAAGGGGGCGGGGGTTGGAACCCCCTTTTTTTGGCCGATCAATGCATTTGAATTGGAGCGTAAAGTTGGACATCCCCCCCCCCCCTTTTCAAATGGCTGGATCCGCCCCTGGACAACTGTATATCATAATGCAGCCCTTAAACGGGCGTATAATAACGTACAATACATTCTTATGGTTTGGTCTATTAATAATATAATGGTATAAAATGATTTATCAAATACAACTGTTTATTCAGTGCGTCAATTAAGATAACAAATTCCTTAACATTTAACGTGCGTGACTATTGAATGTATGATCGAAGTAAATGTAATGACTGGTATTGCGTAATGAAATCCGTTTATAAATACACATGACCTTTTCACATATGAATTAGACATATATACAGAACAATAAATTAAAGTATACGAAAGATGAGAAAATTCAAAAATGTTGAGGTTATTTATAGTGTACCTAATCCGAATTTACCATTGAAAATATTCAAATGCTCTAATAAAATATCTATATTAAAAAACGTGGGCTTTTGAAGTTAATTATTTTAATTCTTGTTTAAAAGTTCTCCGAATTATGTTATTCTTAGATGACAAGGTGGTTTAACGAGATATTTTTTAATATTTGAAATTATCCTACTGTACAATTTCTATAAGGTCTTGGAGAAAAAATGTTCACATCCTCCATTGTTATTTGCTTACAAAATCCGCTTTTAATATACATAATAACACAGTTTTTCAAGATAAAAATTGTAAATTTGTTATAATCAAACATTTTGAGGTGCTTCAAAATTATCCAATTTCTATGTAACATGCATCTTTAACTTCATCTTTTCATTTTCCCGAATAAACATGGGTTAGTTCAGTTTAATAAGAACATTTTAATATCAGAACATCAGTACAGATAAATTGTTGTGTATTTAAAGTTGACCTGATAAGGATGGTCATGAATGTTCGTTATAATTCTTGTTTTGTGATAATTGTGTGTGCGCTCATATCAGGCAAGTTTAATTAACGCATTTTATTTCCTCAAAGTAAAATTCATTTTTAACATCAGATAATAATACTTATGAAGTCGGTTCCGAACCACATTATGTAACAACACAATGTAAATATGACCATGTAATATTTCAATTCCGAAGTAAGACATATCACCTGACCTTGAAACATTGTTCCGACTCCGAGCCGACCAGACATTGCTCTTACTCCTTAAGGTGGAACCTAACACTACCTAGAGATCTCTGTAAAATCAGCTGAACGTTTTAATCACGTTGTGTTTTTCAGGGATTGAAGCTTCTCCGTGATCAAAATAAGTGTTTGTTAAACTGCTATAAGAATAAGAAGAATAAGAATAAGAATACTTTATTAATTCAATTATGGACCCTTGCGGGTTTTAAATTTCATACAATGATTACAATGATTTGTTATAACAATGAAATAATAAAATGAAATACATGACAATAGAACTCTGAACAGTTATTGCATGCACATGGAATAGAAAGTAATATGGGAGACAATCAATCAATTTCTGTAAGGATTATTTCCCTTTAAACAGATATGGTGTTTTGAGTTGCATACAAATGATATGCAACCCCAACTGATTAGATATAAGGGTATTTTTCTCCCATGTACACACAGCAACCAATTACTAGATATTTATGTATATAATTATATTTTTTGACAATTGCAGGAATATGATAAGCACCTTAGAGTTTTACTGCAGTTTGTTTATAAGCATTTACATATTAATAGAAGAAATATGCATACACATAAAGAAATGTGCACTTAAATTAAATTTTTGAATTTAAAATATATATATATAGATAAACTAAAAGAGATTTAGCCATTAACAGAATTTGTGGATCTCAATTGAAAACTCTGGATAAGAAAAATGCATAACTTTTTCAGTATATGTTGATCTTCAGTGGTCATTAACCATAAAAATTTTGATTTGCAGTCCAAGTTATTGAAATTTTGACAGTGTTCATGAGCTTGTGCAAACAGTGATTCTCTACATTGATTATACAATGGACAGTTAATTAAAAAATGAAACTCATCTTCAATATCATTATGAGAACAAAAAAAGTCCTCTGTGACCTTTCTATAGGTTTGTTCTTATGTCGCTCTTTTTCTACTCTTAATTGGTGAGCACTTATGCGAAATTTACATAAAATTTGTCTTGATTGAAAACTTTGAATATCAAGATATTTTTCCATTTGGAAATTACTTTTATGAGAAAAATATGTATCTAGCTTTCCATTAACATCACTTTATCATTGAACCATGCTTTTAAAAATAATGTCTTTAACTTTTTCATAATAAGTTGTTTTAATCTATTAATTGAATAATCAATACAATATGTTTCTTTCAATTCAAGCTTTTGTAAAATAAATTTAACAGAGGAATACCATGTCATAGTGTTATTTTCATGCATATCTTTGTTACATAAAAATGCTTCTTTCAATAAATTTGAGTTACAATGATGTAATCTATGCAGATAGCTTATCATAGATATAACAATATTAAAATATATAGGAAATCTACCTAATTCTGATTGTACAGCAACATTTGTACTTTTATTATTTAAGCCTAGAATATGCTTACAGAACTTTAAGTTCATTTTATCAGCAACATTATTCTGGTATATTTTTTCAATCACATTTGTAGCATCTTTTTTACAGGAAGCAGAGTTGGTTTTAAACATTCCCCATATCTCTGAGCCATACAAAATAATAGGTTTAATGGTATGGTCAAACAGATGTAAATTTGTTTTAATACTAGCATCTGAGCCAGATAAACATCTATTAAGTTTATATGAAGCTTTTAAAGATTTATTAAATAAGTCTTCTTTTGCATAATTAAATAGGCCACTTGACTGGAATATAACTCCAAGGTATTTATATTTGAAAACAGTTTCAATTAATTCATTTTTAAAATAAAATGGTTCTTTTATGTGGCGTCCACTTTTATTAAAGATTAAGACTTTAGTTTTTTTTAAGTTTACATTAAGGCACCAGGTATCACAGTATGATTCCAATGCCTTCAAGCGCTTTTGACGTCCATCTGAAGAATCAGAAAATACAATGACATCATCTGCATACATAAGACAGTCTATGCGACTAGTGCTGAGTTTTACACTATCAGGACAATTTAGTAAACAGTTAGGTAGATCATTTATGAATAGATTAAAAAGGGCAGGGCTTAAAACATCCCCTTGTCTAACCCCAATATAAGAGTTAAAACATGGACCTAGTTTGTTATCAACTTTTACTCTTAAATTATTAAGTGTATACATGTGTTTAATTAACTGGTAAAATTTTCCCCCAATGTCTGACTTGAGCATTTTGATAAGAATACCTGGGTGTATCACAGTATCAAAAGCTCTTTTAAAGTCAATAAAACAAGCATAAAATTTACTTCCCTTACAGTTAGTATATTTATCAATTAAGCATTTGAGGATAAACATGTGATCTGTTGTCCTTGATTTATTTCTGAAGCCAGCTTGGCAATCAGTCAAAATATTTCTCTCATCTAAATGTTTAGAAAGTCTTGTATTTAACACAACATTAAATAACTTTCCAATACAAGAATTTATAGCTATACCTCTGTAATTTTCAGGGTTATTTATATCTCCTGATTTATGTATAGGTATACATTATCCTTCACACCATAGCTTTGGATATGTACTATGAGCAAATATTAAATTAAAAAGTTTATTAATGCAGCCTATAAGGGCTGTTTGTCCAGCTTTAAGCATGTCGTTTAGTATCAGGTCCAGACCACATGCCTTTCCAGGTTTTAAGTTGGTAATTGCTTTAAATATTTCTTGATTAGTCACTTTATAGTCTAATACATTTGACATGTTCTCTTTTTCTAAATCAACAAGCATGTTATTTAATAGGTTTATTTTTGATTTATTGGTATCAGATAGAGAATTTAAATCTTGGAAGTATTTTGTCCATGTTGAGTTATTTATAGAAGTTTCTGGGGTGTCCCTAGTTTCTTCTGTTTCCCCCTTTAGTTTATTTACAAGGTTCCAGTATTCCTTTGGATTCTTAGTTAGCAGATTATCAAGCTGTTTAACAATTTTTGATTTAAACTCCTTTCTTTTATATTTTTTTAACTTTTTGAATTCTCTATAATGTTTAAAATAGTTATTTCTAATATTAATATTATATGGATTTTCAGACATATGCTTAGCCTTAATGTTTAATTCTCTCCTTTTATTGTAAAGATCTTGATCATACCATTTTTTCTTATTAATAGTTTTCTTTTTATATTTATTAGATTTGAATTTGAGTGACATTTTTGCTGCTTTAATAATAATATTCTGCAGGTCAGTAGCAGCAGAGTTTATGTTTGATTTATCTTGATAATTGTTAGTTAGAAAAGCATTAATATCAAGTTTACAAGATGGGTGACATAGAGCATCCTGAAATTTTTCCTTTGAGCAGTCGGTCCATTTAAATTTACCTGGAAAATTTTGAGTACTTTCATTCTTATTTATAAAAACAGGACTATATGAGGCAAGCAGCATACATGATACCTTACAATGGCAATCTGAAAAACAGGGAATAAAATTTGATACTTTACAATTCAAAGTATGTTGAATCAAATCTTCCGACATAATAATATAATCTACCACACTTGTGCCATTAGGTTTAAAACAAGTAAAATTACCATTTGAATCACCCAACATACGGCCATTCAGTATTCTAAGTTTTAAAGTAATACATAGTTGAAGTAATTGCTTGCCTCTAGCATCAACTTTATTATCACAACTATTCCTTTTCTGTAACCCAATATCATATTCATATTCTTCATCGTCCATTGCAAATGGAACATATGTATCATTTTCTATAAAATCTAATTCTGACCCAGTCCTTGCATTTAAGTCTCCACATAGAACTATGTGACCCCTCTCAGCATAATAATTTGTTATATCTTTTTCTATAGTTTCTAATGGGTCATCATCTGACTGAAATATATAACTAGATGATGCTGGGATAATGTATGCCAAACACAAGAAAATATTTTTGGCGAAATTAAAGAATTTTTTATCCAATTTGACCCATTGATAGTCTAAGCTTGTATTTTTCAATATCTCAACACCAGGTAAAATGGTATTTTTAACAAAAATGCCAAGACCACCAAAATATCTATTGTTTGCTGATTTTGGTCTGCAAACAGGAAAATACTTATATCCTGGAAGGACTATATTTACACCTTTGCCAATATGTGTCTCAGTTAACAGTACTATATCATAAGCTGTTATATCATTTAAGAAATTAGAATCTGATAATTTATTCAGATTTGCTGATAACCAGTGTAGTTTTTCTGGTAAATTGGTTGGTTCAATTTTTTTTGAAATTTTCATATTTTTGTCAAAGGGTTAAAGCAAATATTTTGTCAAAATTTTATAAAAATTTAAGTCAATTTATTGGGTACCACCTTAATGTCTCCTGCTAAGATGGAGAAGCAACAAAAACCAAGTAACACGTGACTGGGGTTCGAATCCACAACCTGTCACACTCGAAGCGAACACTACGGGACCAGTAAGGCGGTTTACGCTAGCGATAAAGGATGGCAAATATAATTGCTTTACAATTAGAAATGATGATGATGTGATTGTATTTTAGTTATACATGTTTATTAAAACAAATATCTCATACGTTTTAATTCATTCGGTACGTGTAACTAAATACAGAAAGAACTTCAGATACGGAAAATTGCCAAACAATTAAAGAAATGAAACATGTGTACTGAATAAAACAAATACCATAAGAAAAACTTGTGTATACGTCGTCTATTTGTGCACATGTTAAAAATGCTTTAATATTTCTACACATGTTTTTGTTTAGGAACAGCATCAATAACATGCTTGTCCTGTCCCAATAACTTAGCTCAGCCACATGATTGTAATCGTGTAACTCGATGTGGAGATCACGAGGTATGTAATATATGTAAATGATTGGTACAATTTCATCCAATCAACGCTTTACTATAGCTAGGGAAAATAAAAAGGGGCGAAAGATACCAGAAGGACAATCAAACTCATAGATAAAAATAAACTGACAACACCTTACTTAAAAAAAAAAGACAAAAAGTAATACAGAATACACGACAAAGAAAATAATAGACTAAGCAACATGAATCCCACCAAAAACTAGGGTGAATTTCAGATGCTTTCAGAAGGGTAATGAAGATCCTGATTTACATGTTGTACCCATCTTGTTTCAATATGTTATTACAAACTGGGTACTAAATAGTCTTTCATAATGTTGGTTTAATTAAATATGTCTATGCGTATGTGCACTTTAATACATACCAGTCCTATTTAAAAACAAAAAGGAAAAAAAGGAGCTCCTCGACATTCTGTATACGCTGTTTTTATCATAATATGGTAGTTAAACAAATGCTTCTATCTTGAATTATCACCAGTCGCACAAGTGTCAAAAATCTTTTAGAGCTTGTGTGCGAGTAACTGAAGATATTTCATCACTTTCATATAATTATATTTTTAAGACGTTCACATATTTCTCTTTTTCATAGAAATGTTTTACAGACAGATTTGTAACGGATGATGGCCATTACTATTTCAAGGTCGGCTGCAGAGATATAGATGTGAGTTGTACACAATAGATATAGGAAGCTGTGGTATGAGTGTCAATAGGACAACTCAAGTCACAATTTATAAAAGTAAACAACTATAGGATAAGGTACGGTCTTCAACGCGGAACCTTGGCTCAAACGTCTTTATTTTAAGGGACTTGTCTTCACGATTAGTTTAGACAATAATTCAATCAAGAATTTATTTTAAATCTATTTCATGTGTCGCATGGTATAGCATAAATTGCCATTCATAAAAGTAGTCCTTCTGTCAATGTTATCCCATATTTTTTTGGATAGTTGTAAGTGAAGTTGAGTTTTTGGATTTCTAGTTTTCAACTGCAAACGTAATCATCCCTCACAGCTAAAACTGATGCCGAAATTCAAAATTTAAAAGGAGTTAAGTGCAAGTCAGACGCAGACCAAGGATTTTCCATATTTATATACCCCAGTAAACCCTGGTGTTGATTGGTAACCGAAAGTCGTACTGACATCATGGAGAAGGTCAAATCGAAATCTTCATGGAAATAAGGACCTTGACGCATTAAACAGATATTTTACTATTTATTGAAGAATGTATTCTTATTACTAGAAAAATGCGACGTTGTACCGGTAACCGGTATCAAAGTAAATGAGAACAATATATAATGATTCCATTAAAACCATAGACCAAATATATTAACAATATATTAATTGTAGATCACTGAATGGTCATCAACAATTCACAAAGTCCATATACGTCGTTGTTATTAAAGGCCCCGATAATAAAAATGTGATATAATTTAACATCGAAAAAAAAGCCTGATTTAAACTACAATGATATATGTGATATTGATGTTGGCTTTATATTAACGCTATGTACGCTTAGGTTTGTAACTCACATTTTCCCCCTTTTTTTTGGCAGATTTTTTTTTCAGTAATGTATGGTAGAGTGCAAATCGACTGTTTCACATGAATGTGGTTTATACATTTTTAATTTCAGATGTGTGTCAACCCAATCGCCGTTGGACGACGAAGAGACATAACGCTATGTTCAAACTGTTGTAATTCTACTTTATGTAATGCTGACAAACACTGTGGATCCCAAGGTAGAGTTTTAAATATAAATACTGTAAACCAACTTACTTTTGTGGATGTTTTATTTCGAGTTCAGCCGTTTCTAGTCCAATTTGCGGCGATTTAATTTCCGTTTTTTTTATAACTAACATGACTAACTTAAAGTAGTAAGGTTAGGAAAAACATCCAGTTTTATAAACTAGTATTCGCGACAATTAAAATTCACGATTTGTTTCTAATCTTAAAAGTCGCGAATGTTAGTTGGTTTACACTTATACCTCTTAGAATATTCGCGACAATTAAGATTCGAGATTTGTTTCTAATCTTGAAAGTCGCGAATATTAGTTTGTTTACACTTATACCTCTTAGAATATCATCATAGTGGCAGCTACATGTATTCCTTCTCATGGTCACGTGTTTATATTTTTAAAAGAGAACATTCTCTAGTCATTTTGTTCTGTTGAAGGTTTTCTATTTAATTCACGCTGGGCACTCTGACTCGGCTTTCTAGTCAATAAAAATGCAAGCATGAAAGAGCATCAACGATGAATCATCTATCGTTTAAATGTTCTCCTAATATAACAAGAAATCTTACAAAAATAAGATTTAGTTCATACCCTCTTTTGATTGAAACGGTTAGATATTTCAGACCAAAAATTCAGAGAGCAAACAGAATATGCTTGAACTGCAATCAAATATTTATTGCAAAAAAAATGAAAATTATAGAAAACAACTATTTAATAAATGAATAAATATTCATTCACAAGATCTGTGCACTGAAAGAGTTATGAAAATTATTATTTATTTAGTTTACTTAACCCACAAAATATTGATGATACAAAAAATATATGCCATTACATACAACATCTTACAGAATTTTAAAACTATGATTTAATGGCAAAGGCTATTGCCTAGTCGGCAAGTAGAGCTCTTGGGTTATTGATCGCAAAATGTAAATCAAATGGTGGTTTGTGTTACTCTACTTATACAAAGCTTTTTGACACACTTGAATGGTCAGTTTTCGATTATGGTGCTTCAAAATGGGGAACAAGAGAATTTTCTTGCATAAATGCTGTTAAAAACAGAGCGATGAGATTTTTATGGGTGTAGGAAAGTATGTATACACCAAACTTATCTTTGTATGGTGATATGGGATGGATTCCATGCAATGTAAAGCAATGGACAGCTGTTTTAGATTATGGTCCAGATTTTGTAAAATGGACAATGATAGATTGAACAAAAGAGTATGTATGTAATCATATAAGTATGGAAATAATCCAATTAAAAACTGGTGCTTCAGAGAGATGACTAAGTTTAAAGAGTACTAGAACACACCCGCGAAATCGCAGGCACTCAGAGCGTAGTTAAAGGTATGTAAAGTGTTGTTTGAAAAATTTTGTAAAATATTGAATGACTGGAGAATTTCAGCAAAAGTATGACTGGAGAATTTCAGCAAAAGTATCATTAGACATAGGTTATTGGGGACAGGAAAATGCTTTCTTTATCCCTCATCCTTTATTTCCAATATTCCCATTTTTTGGTTTTCTATCAATTTCAATATCAACATACATTTAGAATGTTATGAACGTTGAAGTAAGGAGCCTGTAATTCAGTGGTTGTTGTTTGTTCATGTGTTACATATTTGTTTTTCGTTCATTTTGAACATAAATAAGGCCGCTAGTTTTCTGGTTTGAATTGTTTTCCATTGTCAGTTCGGAGCCTTTTGAAGCTGAGTATGCGGTATGAGCTTTGCTCGTTGTTGAAGGTCGTACGTTGACCTATAGTTGTTAATATTTGTGTCATATTGGTTTCTTGTGGAGAGTTGTCTCAACATGGCAATCATACCACAAGTATCAAAAGTTCACATGAATGCTTTTAGCGCTTATCTGTATATTATGAACATTCATTACTATATATAAGTATAGTGTATTTACTTTCAATTCGAAGTTTACTAATCGATCCATAGTGGTCATTGGTATACATGTAGTATACAGACCCTCTCTATTTAATAAACTCTGTGACTGCCGTGGATAGTAAACTTGAAAATGATAGCAGATAGAATTCTGAAAATACACTTTATTCTTTGTATATGTATGTTCAAAGTATACAGAAAAACGCAAACCGGAAGTCTAATCTGACTTGAAATTTCGTCCAATGACGGGACAATATCTGGATGCCTTTTTTCTCGTTTTTCTCCAAAAATAACTCAATCTGAATAATCATATGAATGGATGACAAATGGCACTATGCACTGTACCTATAGGACACAGAGGCGTGTTGATTAATTTATTGTGGAAAGAAGAGAAGCGACACCCAAAATGAGGTCTCCTCGTTTAATAGTATAGATAATCTTGAACCATATTGTAACTGTGATATATAGTTAACTAAAAATGTAATTAAGGATACATAATGCTTAGCTATTGATTTATATATAACTGAATGGCATAATAAGTTGGTTTGGAATGAATATGCCAAGCTTCGTACTTATAAATTATTTAAAACTAATTTAAGGTAGAAAATTACATTCGTTAAACTATTGCAGGGAAATATAGAAGTGCTTTTGCAAAATTTCGCTGTTGTGTTGCGCCCATAAAAGTTGAAACGGGCCGGTATCAGAACTTACCTATTAATGAAAGAATATGTTTTAGTTGTAATACCATTGAAGACGAGAAACATGTAGTTTTGAAATGTCCACTATATGCAGATTTTCGTACTGTGTTGTTTAGTTATGCTAATTTTTTTTGACATGATTTAATAGTATGTCAGATGACGATAAATTTGTATTTTTATTTAGTGATGAAAATGTTTACTTTTATACTGCCAAAATCTGCTATGATATTTTACAGAAAAGAAAATGTTTATCATATTTTAACATTTGTTCACTTTTAGATTGTTTAATGTTATTCTTAACTTTTGTTTACTTTTAATTTGTTTTATGTTTTATGTATGTATGCATATATATATATATGTACATGTATATACCATTTTGTATAGTCTCTCATAACTCTTTTTAGAGTAGCTCTTGTTTTATATTGAAATATTTAAATTGTAATATTATGTAAATGTTGTAGAAGAGGTGAGACTCAAATAAAATATTGCCTTGTCTTGTCAACAATTATGCTTTGAATATTTGTAATTTTGCTATTTAACTTCGATTTGATATTTTGTCATACATAATAAATCTATTAATGTGATGTAATATCATGTAAATGCGATGGAAGACATCATTATACTTGTATTGATTTTCCTGATTTAATCATAATCCTAAAATAGTTCTATACTTTCTTGTTCTTAAATCATGAAGAACGTATACTTTTACTGAAGCACATGTAGAATTGACATTCATACTTAACATCCACCAAAAATTTCATTTACAGAATAAAAATATTGTAACATCTAGAAATTTTAAAACCGTATATATAATTACACTGTTTTTCAGGCATCAATCTTCGAGGTGGACACTTGTGTTACAATTGCCAGACTGGAACACTCAGACCGGATGACTGCAATACTATAACCCTGTGTTCTAGTCAACAGGTAATCAAACCCGTATTTTACAGGGGTTCGTGTAATATATTTTCGTCGGTTTTTATGTTGGTTTTTTGCCTTGATATTGTTAATGCGTTATCGACTTATATTTTTGAATAACCCTTTGTTATCTTAAACCATTCGTTTGTATTATCTTGTTACATTGGGTAACTTTCTTTTACCAAAACTTGTTATTAGATTTTTATTTGAAAAATATCATGAAAAAACATAGCGGTTGCCTTTTGTAATGATCTGTATTGTTTGTAATGTACCTTTTGACCTCGGGTGATCTCGTTCAATCAATTTTTTTCTTACAAACACACTTTATAAAAAGTTATTTTCGTATCAGAGAAACCTTTTACACACCAATTGTCCGCTTTTTAACTAATAATACTGTTTTATTACTGAGCTACAAATTTAAGCTGATTCTTTTTTTTTTTTCTTTATGAGAGAGATAATCGTTATTGGTCTCTGGTGGAGAATTGTGGCGTTTGCCATCTTGCCACATTTTCATACTGATATAAGCCTTTTTTTAAAGATTCATTTTAGCAGGATGAGGCAAATATGTATTTACTCTCTTTTCGTTTATATACAGTCCTGTCAAATTCAACAAGTTTCCACAATTTCTGGAGAAAGTCGATGGAAATCAGGCTGTCAAGAGAACACGGTAGGAACGTAAACAAGTCTACAAAATAGAGGATAATTCGAAAAAAAAAAATAACCATCGAAAAAAGAAGAGAATAATGAGATACCTTTTATAACTCACTATGCGGTATGGGCTTTGCTAATTGTTGAAGGCCGTACGGTGACCTATAGTTGTTAATGTTTGTGTCATTTTGGTCTTCTGTGGTTAGTTGTCTCATTGTCAATCATACCACATCTTCTTTTTTATAGATGCAACTGATAATAGAACTGAAAAAATCAATAAAAAGGTGACAAAAACCACAGAAAAGTAATCATGTAAAGCCAGATAGTTTTAATAGTAAAATGATTATTCAGAATACAAAGAATGATGTGTAGCCAAAAATGTGACATCATATTTTTGGTGATGATTAACAAAGTCATGTTGTATTCGTAACATTTCCGGCAAGATGACTTTAGAGTGAATAGACCGGGGTGAATTTCAACTACTACTTGAAAACTAGAGCATGTTTTATTCTTGCAACAGGCCAGCTTCGGTTTACTCAGCTAGTTTTTGCTAGCGTTCAATAATGTTCAGAGATCGTTGAATTTTATTTTACACCCTTTTTTTTATTTTAGAAATGTCTGAGCATCCAGAACAACAACACACTCTCGTGTAAAGATCATTGTTGTAGCAGTAGTTTATGTAACAACCACTGTCCTAGACCACGTGAGTGTGATGCAGACCTTTAGTTTTACACTTTTAATGTATATCTAGACCTTTTAATCTGCCAATATAAATGAACAGGGGCGGATCCAGCCATTTTAAAAAAAGGGGGATTTTCAAATTACATGTCCCCATTCAAATGCATTGATCGTTCAAAAAGGATGGCTCCAACCCCCGGAACCCCCTCCCCCCTGGACCCTGATGGGCGTTAAATTGAAACATCAACAATAAGTCAGTCAGGGCAGTTATTTGTATGTTGAGTATAGGGTTTACTTACAATATGTAATATACTTCTAAAAATCAATTTAGTTTGCCTGATATGGGTTTTGCTTATTGTTGAAGGCCGATCAGTGACCTGTAATCCGCTTCATTTATACTCTGTTGGATGGTTGCAAAGAAAACATATCTCCTTATTTTATATATTTATATATACTTCTTTGTTTGTTTGTTTTTATTTTATTTTGTTTTGTTTTTTGTTGGGTTTTTTTTTTGTGATGAGGTACCGTCTTTGCATATTTACATTGTACTGTAAATTTTCATTAAACTAAAAACCATCGATTCACCATTTATAAATAAATGAATAGATATGTTGACCTACAGTTGCTTAAGGTGGTACCCAACACTTTCATTAAATTTTAATTTATTTGGCTCGTATATTTTCATAAAACTTTGTCAAAGTATTTACTTTCACTCTTTAACAAAAATATAAAAGTTTCAAAAATTTTGAACCAACCGTTTTGTCAGGAAAATTACACTGGTTATATGGATAGCAGTTTGACAAACACCAATTTTGATCATTGAGAAGCTTGATATTACTTTTACAACACAACGTAATTAAAACGTTTATCTGACTTCACAGAGTTATCTCCCTGTATTGTTAGGTACCACCTTAAATCCATGACATTTTGATTTTGTTTGTCTTTGTCTTCTGTTTTTGATCAATGGAGACTTGCCTTATTGATAATTATACCACATCTTCTTATTTTACACAAAAAAAAAGTATACAAAACTATATTGTCATTCACTATATACAACTCGTCTAAACATCAGCCCAACAATGTTAAATCTGTGAATTTGATTTTGCAAAATTGTTTGTTTTTCCCTCGCCGTGATTCGAACTCATGCTACTGAGATATCGTGACACCAAATCGCCTGCACTGAATCCGACGCGCTAGATCCAGTCTATATATGTATATACATGCATTTATAGCAATTTCCTTTTTTTTCGTTTTAGCTAGCCCACCGAAGATTACAAATATAACCTGGACACCAAATACTATACATTATGGTGACGATGTATCTTTGTCTTGCATAACAACGGGAAATCCTCATCCGAAGACGGAATTTCTATTTCTGGTATTTACTAATCGTTACTTTTCAATTAAGAAATAATTTCTTCATGTCATGCTCTTTGCTCATTTTAACATGGGTAGGCATTATATTTGTCGATATTTTATACTGAGCGTTAGCGAGGTGTAAAATGTGGTCAAATGCATTGTTGAAGGCCGTTTGGTGACCTATAATTGTTAATGTTTGTGTCATTTTGGTCTTTTGTGGATAGTTGTCTCACTGGCAATCATACCACATCTTCTTTTTTTATATTATGATCAATTTCTGTATTGTTATGCCGACATAGTCATAGAAAATGACAATTATACATTATAGTTCTTCTGATTTTCCATCTGAAGGTTCTTTATAATTTTATAAGGCAAGCTAACGCTTATGTATACAACCATAGTTCGGGGGATGGGGGTGGCTTTAGTAATAAAACTTTGGTTGCTTATGGAATCACTGAAGCATGACTTGAGCCCCCCCCCCTTTTTTTGGGGGGGTCAGTCAGCAAGCCCCCTTATGAAAAGTTCTGGATCTGCCACTTACAACTGGTTTGTTTAAATGTACAAACGTTCATAATCGTTCCTGGCCCATTGTATTTGCCAGTAATGACTCATGATCAATTAATGTTTAATTGTAATTTACAAATTATTTTGGTTTTCCGTTTCTGTCATAAGGAATGTGTATACGTGATAAATTGTATTATTTTATAAACAAAATGGAAGGACAATTATGCATTATACTACTTCTGTTTTTCAATCTCAATGTTCTTTATGTTTGCATCAGGCAGGGATACAACTGATTTGTTGAAATATTTTTTTCAAAACTGCATTTTCGTCATCATGATCATTTTTTTTACCGGGTTTTTCTCTAACTGGCGAATGCCATCAGTGTTACACGATCTGCTTTCCTCTGTGGAGTTCGTCTTTAGGCCTTTGATAATGAGCAAAAACTACAACGTATAATCTGTAAAAGACTTCCGAATGACCACATTTGAAACAAATCAATAAAGAAATTAACTAACGAACTAATTTATAAAGTTGTTATATGCCATTATTATATCATATATTTGTTGTAGATATACATCTAGTTCAGTACATGTACAGTACGGTTTTGCTCGTTATTAAAGGTCTTACGGCGAATAAAGTATTAAGTGTTACAATGTATAACAAAGACTCATAAATCGAGTTTGCTATTCGTCTGGATGACTACCTCTTCTTCATTACATCACGGTGAAGAAAACGGAATTTTTTAATACCCTTGGCATGTTTGTCTCTGTCATATTGCATGCATATACAATCATGCTCGTGAAAATCGCATTGTATTTTAACAAGGGAACAACAATCTTTGGGGATTTCTTGGTATTACAAGGAACGAACCAAAAATATGCCAACGGATAGCAAGGATATACAAGATTTTCGTAAATATATATCATTGTGAAAACATACTTACCTTCTTTTCAGCAATACTGTTGTTCAGTTTTGAAATTGGTTGTTTCAAGATAATGATCAATTGTTTTTAAAAAGTTGCTTTTCCACTTTGAGTATTAAACAGAACATATACTATAATCTTATTTCAGCACAGCGGAGACGTAAATAATCTGGAGGCATCTCCAAGTTCTGGAATCCTTAAAATAACCAAGTTCAGTCGCAACAATGACGGCTTGTACAGATGTGTAGCTACCAACGTACATGGACATGATCAAATACAGTTTAGAATAGACGGCGTATTGTAGTGCATAACATATTTTAATAATTAGTTCTACTATTATTCTGGTAATAAAGCAATTAAATTTGTGTTTAACATTATTGTTTCAATCCACATTGTTCTGTGCTTTGTTCCTACGTATTTTAGTTTATTTCTGGATAAAAACACTGATCAGAACACTAAGAGTGAAGATCGTAGACCACGAGGGTCAGAGAAATTCATTTATAAGCTTACACAAGATTTGATACTTATAGTTTTGCAAGTTTATATTGTATTTAAATAAATTCTCACGAAACAATCATGCACATACAAGCTCTTCAACTTCTTACTTTATTTGGCCTTTTAAAACATTTTTTTTTTGCGAGCTTCACTGATGAGTCTTTTGAAGACGAAACGCGCGTCCGTCTTAAATATAAAACTATGTTATAACAAAACCTGAATAGGTATGAAGATAATATAAATTGATATGAATTTTCAAAAAGTTATCAAAGGTACCAGGATTATAATTTAGTACGCCAGACGCGCGTTTCGTCTACATGAGACTCATCAGTGACGCCCATATAAAAATATTTAAAAAGCCAAACAAATACAAAGTTGAAGAGCATTTAGGATCCAAAATTCCAAAAAGTTGTGCCAAATACGAGTAAGGTAATCTATGCCTGGGATAACAAAATCCTTAGTTTTTCGAAAAATCCAAAGTTTTGTAAACAGAAAATTATAAAAAGGACCACATTATTGATATTCATGTCAACACCGAAGTGTTAACTACTGAGCTGGTGATACCCACGGGGACGAAACGTCCACCAGCAGTGGCATCGCCCCAGTGGTGTAAATAGTTATTAAAGGTACCAAGATTATAATTTAGTACGCCAGACCCGCGTTTCGTCTACATAAGACTCATCAGTGACGCTCATATAATAATATTTATAAAGCCAAACAAGTACATAGTTAAAGAGCATTGAGGATCCAAAATTCCAAAAAGTTGTGCCAAGTTTTGTAAATAGGAAATTTATTATTGATATTCATGTCAACAGCGACGTGTTAACTAATGGGCTGGTGATACCCTCGTGTCGTTTGTTTTTTCTACATTTAGTGTTTCTATTGTTTCGTTGTCGAAATGTACTTTATTGTTTTATTTATTTGCGCAATTCTCTGTTCTGAATGTTATTGCATTTATATGTACGATGTATGATGAGCCGCAAAAATGTCTTGTTCCTAGTCAACAACATGATCATTGTTATATAATTATCCGTTTCTGTGTGTGTTGCATTTTAGTGATGTTCTTCTGTTGTATCGTTGATGTATTTCCCTCAGTTTTAGTTTGTAACCCGGATTTGTTTTTCCTCAATCGATCTATGATCTTTCATATATTTTCGTTTAATGGGTTTGAGCTTTTAATATGGCAAATTGATCAGGAACTTTTCGTTTAGAACTTTTCTTGAATTCAGAATTTGTGTGATTTTACTTTTTCAAGTTGGCACAAACTTCCAAAAGGTAGTTCTTGAATTAAGGTAATTCTTAAATTAAATGGCTTGGATGAAGTGGGAAAATTTAGACTGTCGATGGAAAATAAAAGAACTTCTGGGTGCAGCGTAAACAGAGAGGTGTTGATGGCTGTATAACTGATAACAAAAAAGTAATGTTTAAACAATAATTTATTTATAAATCGATGTAAATTATAGCAAATTTTGGACGGTATATTTAAAAAAAGTAATAAATCAATGACAAGCACAAAATTTACTGAGATCTATGCAGTCAGTATTTCCACACTGAATATTACACCAGTTATCGAAATACAGATTTCCTTTCCACCCTGGTGAAATAGCTGTACATTTTCTACCACCTGGAATACAATGTAGCTGTACTTGTTATATGTTGGACCATATCCACCGGATGTGTTCTTGTAGGTTGACGGATCGATGTTTTTAATATAGTGCTCAACGATGAGTATGTTGGTAAGACTGACTTTTCAATTGCTATGTCGGAACAACCATAATATTCTTCTTCTGAACCTCCAGGACTGTTTGCTATAGAAATAAAAACAAATATTTTAACATATTACTTGTTTATTTTCAACAGCTATGGCAATCACGAAGTCAATAAGTCATGAAATCTTATTAAATATAACCAGAATTAGATGTGAAGAAAAACTTTTAATTTGTCTATGCTACGCAGAGCCAACATGGTACTTCGACCTAGTTCGCATACAAGTATCCAAATTAAAGGCAAGAACCCTTATCTACACGAAATCGAGTGAACCTATTAAATAGACCACATGAGAATCCAGAATTCGATATACATGCCCATGAAGAATTCAAAATACGTGCACATGAACAAATAAATGATAAGAAGTCTACATCATAAATTTCTGCGTGATTTTTTAAATGTAGCAGACTTTGGTAGATGATAGAAAATATTTTTTTAAGATGTATCTGTTGTCTCATTTATGGAAATTTTGTCCTATTATAATAGTGTACCTTTATAAACTATGACAACTGAAACTGCAATTGTAATTCGATTACAAACGACACCAATGTTCACAACATCAACATATCAGAGCTAAATGGTCTTAATTGGTTACGAATGTTTAAACAATGATGATGCCAAAGCAACGAGAAAATGTTTAAATACTTGTTTTGTTGATATTCGATTCATAGATATTCAAAGTCAGGACGAGAAAACAATGAAAACACCACTCCAAGAGCATGTTAAAGTGATATGAATATGAAGAGACCGACTTTCGAATTCAACGTACAAGTTCGATTAAAAAATACATGTACTAGTACACAAAATAGCAATCTGCAGAATATACCAATTGCAGTATTTATTTTGACCGCGGACAGGTTTGAGCAGTTTTTGAAAATATGCCTCTACGAGATTAGCAAGGTGGTAGGTTGCTTAAAAAAGTAGAATGCGTCTGTGGGACACATATGATACCTCCGCTTGCATATAACGTTAAAACATGATATAACTGTCGAATGTTATAGTAACGCTTTCCAAATTCAAATGTAAACAAGTTTTATGTTGATAAGCCTTGTGTAAATAGGAAAATCACCAAAAAAAATGAACTCCAAAGACAACTTAAAAAGGACAGTCCTTAATCAAATGGCAAATTCAAAATTCAAACACATCAAACGAATGGATAACAACTGTTTGAGCTAAACTTAAGCTAGAGAACGTTAACGAAAAGTTCAGCAATTTAAACGAGGAGCATAACATAACTGCAAAAGTGGAGCACCAACATTTTAAAATTAATTATTGTTTTGTGGTAATCAGTATAGGGTACACGTTTCATAACATTTGGTTGAGTCCAAACTCTATTTAGGGACGTGGACTAAATTTCGTACAGACAGACCGACAAAGGTAACAATGAATGCCCCTATCGCGGAGGGCGGGGGCATTACAATTGAACAATTATACACACCGGTTCGCCATTTCCATTGAAGAACACACTGAATACAGACGAGGTCCTTAGGTAGTTGCAAAGTCAACTCTTTTATCCCTGAATTTGCAGAAAACCTTGACCTTTTTGTGAAAGAAACAATGCATATCATGTTAATGTTAAGAACCAAGATTTGTTTAACTACGTGAACTATTGAAATCGACGAAAATATATGATTGGTCTTTGCTTAACATCAATTAATATTACATGTTTAGGAAGACCACATACTAAATTATAAATACACAAGGTAGATTCTACAAGGTTATGATCGATTCGGAAAAAGGATGGAATATATAGGCTGCCACCTACGCATAAGGGCAAATGTGATAGGGACAAAAGCTACTTTGTAACGGGTAAAATACAGATCTCTTCAGATCCATTAAAGAGTCAAACGTATACAGTGTAAGCACATTAATTTTTGGTTTTTTTTCGCTTAGGGAAAATGTCAACTTAAAATGATTATGATTGATATCTGAAACAGCTATCCATTTTATATGACGGCGACCACAGCTACGGTTTTCTTCCACACGTTCTTTTTAATTCAAATTTTAAATATGATTGCTGTTTTGTAACTAAATATTTTTTAAATTATATTACAAATTACGTGGAATATATGTTGTTGAATAACTGAATTCTGAAAGTTTGAAAAACTATTTTTTATTCTGTAAGACCGGTATCACTCGTTTTTAGAAGATGTTTGTCTAGACAAGCATGGGTTATCTTCTTTGAAATATTGTTATTAACACAAAGTCTGAACTCAAACCAACCGAGATGATTAGCTGTAATTTGTATTTTGACAGAGATATCCTGCCCAGATTTGTAAGTTCTGGCTATAATTCCTTTTGCATATATTCCGCCAGCCTCGTTTGGGTAAGGGCCTTGATATGGGTCTCCACATACACCACATTTGCCACCATTTGATGCAAGATTCTAAAAATGATAATATTACATATGTTTAAACACACCAACATTTCATTTAAATTGAATTAAAGTGTTTAGACATGTTATCACTGGTGAGTTGTGTATATATAATCTAGTTACTTGTATGTGATTTGTCCATCATCTTTTTTTCTTTCCATAGGTTATTGCTTGTTGGTCGCTTTACGTCCATTGGCAAATGTTTCATGCATGTTCAGGATACTTGGTTTACATTGCCATAGACTTAATATATGTTATGGAAACTAAATTCCATACTTTTGTTACGGTCGGTCGATATCACTATGGTATGTACATGTGCGATACATACATTAAAGAAAAGAGTATAAAAAAAATTGGGTTGAGAATTTTAAGAAGATTCATTGTGTACTAGATTTTTCTAATGTGTAAACTGGTCCGCTGACTCAAAATGTAACGAAAACTTCTTTCGATAAAAATAGAAATAGAACCAAGGCGACACATGCGCTTACCGTATTACGCAGTGGCGGATCCAGGGGGTGGTCCCACGGCGCACTGGACCACCCCCATGACGAACCTCAATTTTTTTTTTAAAGTGTCTATTTTTTCAATAACTAGCTAATTAACAAATTAATACTTAAGATTAATCCTTTTATCGCACTAATTGGTTAGGGGTTACCTGGATACCTGAAGTTGTCTAAATGATATAATACGGATCAATGCGTTTCACCTGTATTGATGTAATTGAATTGTCAAAACAGCTCGTCAATATGAAGAAGTTGACTTCTTATTTTGAAAGGTAAATACAAATTATTTTTGTATTTTTAAGTGAAATTTCCATATATAATTGCATTGTCCAACTAACGGAGTCTCGGTTTAAAGTTTCATTATGTACATTTTGAAAAAAACAATCTCCTCCCTTTTCCTTCCTAAAAACTTTAAATGTTTAAGCACGACTGACCGACCTTCTATATATTTTAGGTCGTCAAGCTGCCCTAGTCCCAAACGCAAGTTGGAGCAAGATGACAATATTCAGCCTAGAATACGTCACAACTCAAATCTAGATGAATTTTGTGAAAGTCGAGGGAGCTCATCTGAGGAGTTACTTTTGGATACAATTGTTAAACCTTCATTTTCACACGCTCAGCCATTGTAGTTTTCTTCTAAAAATGATGTTGGTAATTTTTCGTATAAACTGCAACTCAGTGATGAACAGAAATATCAACTTCTTAGGAATCATTTTATTCCGAATAAAAAATTTGTATTCCCAGTTACCAAGTATGGGGGCCGTAACAGAACATTTCAGAGTACTTGGTTGGAAAGATATGTAGGCCTTGTATATTCACCTTCTTTAAATGGCTGCTTTTGCATCTATTGCTCCTTATTTGGATCAGATGATTTAGGTGTTTTATCATCCAAACCTCTTTTATATATATATGGATTATGTGTATTGCATGGTGTTGTCCAAATTCATGATCTTCCATAATGTCGAAGGTATTTTGTAACCTTTTTCATACCATTCAATATTCATTTTGGGACCACCCCCAATTTTTTTTTCTGGATCCGCCACTGTTACGTCATTGTAATGATATTTTTTTTAATTGATTGTATTACTCAATTTATTTCACTTGACTGGGCAGAGTTTAACCGGTTCGCTCATAATAAACCAGTCCATTTATGGATAGGTGTTTAAGAATAAACTCATCAATGAAGTGTCCAGTCATTCTTTTGTAAATTCCTTTGATGACACTGATTGGTGATTAGAAATCAGTTATAATTATAACGGCAATCATCCTTATCACACACATCTGCAAATAGCCTGTCCTTATGCAAATTAAAACGTAAGCTCCGCCCGATCAGTTTAAATGACATTGGTAATAGGGTTGCTTTATTTGGAATATATTAAGAACTATTCTACAAGTTGATTCTGGTCAACCAGGATAACTTGGACATACACTTTACAATTGATCGTCGTGTTAATATCTAAAGAAATGATATGCATGTTTTGACAAAACCCATTAACAATAAATATAAGAGGGGATATTAAGATTTCCACTTCTTCCAAATGAAGGCAATTTGTATGGAGGAATATTAAGCCTTGTAACATGCAAATACGGAATCTTTTAAGGGTACTTGCAATTTTTCAGTCAGGCCTTCCCACTACATTTTTGCACCCCGTAAAATGAACACAAAAAAACAACATTAGTTACTAGTTTCATTATCTTGTATGTAAGATCCACGTTTCCTATAGTAAAGACATATATTAATTATTAGTCTATCGAAGGTGCGATACGATAAAAACTTTTCTTATATCAATGAGCGATATTGTCTTATATCAATTGTAAATATGCAGACATTCCATGCGGAAATGTAGTTTTCGGCAACGAAAAATTAAGAAAATACTAACTTTAAAACTTATTGTTCAAATATAAACAACAATTGAGTCTAAATATACATTCAGAAGTTAGTAAGAAGCTAAAGTTTATGTCCGTGTAAAATTTGAAGTGCTGTGTTTTTCTTATGTACATAAATAAGCAATGCGATACTTTTAAAATATCAATGCGATACTTTTAAAATATCATAGCGGTGTTTTTGTAATATCGATATTAGTAATTATTAGTTTTAATATTTGACTGCTGTATCCATATTTTGACAATTTTATCTATTATGTCTATTTTGTTCATGCATCGTTGTAAATATGACAGAATTTGATGATACTGTCATACACGTGACAGGTTAAGCGCAATATAACCAGGTTCAATCCACCATTTTCAAAATTTGAAAATGCCAGTACCGATGGGATTTAATAAAGAATGTCGTAATCAAATAGCTAAGTATCAAAATCATTGTTCACATATATATAACATTTAGCAAATTTATAATGAACGCACCGAAATAATATATATCAGATATGCTCGCAACGCATGCATGGAAGACTTTTTTTTTATTGAAAACAATGAAACTAACTTTTGACAAAAATGAATCATACTGTCCTCGTTCAGATTGATTCGACAAAATTTGGCCTGTGCATTTTTGAATCTCCTTTTTATATGCAAATTAGACTGTTGGTTTTCCCGTTTTAGTGGTTAAACACTAGTAATTTTTTGGTGGTGTTCGCTGAGAGTCAAGGCTCCGTGTTGTAGGCCCTATTTTGATCTATAATTGTTTACTTAAAACAAACTATTACTTTGATGGAAAGTTCTCTCATTCGAACTCATGCACAATCTTCTTAATATATCTTTAAATCTTATATCAGATAAACCCCTTATAAATAACTGCTTTCCTGTACTTCAAAACGTCATTTGGGTGCTGAATCTTTTGTTAAGTGCAATATGAACAAACACACTTCTAAAGCTTTAAAGGTAACGGCAGTTATGATGGTACAAGAACGATTACGTCAATAAAAATACCAAATAAACAGCACAGTGACTGAACGATCGAACTGTATAAATATAGAAAAAATATATACACATTTCTAACGTCAACAGACATTTGCATCTTATTAATTTGTTTTCTTAACATTTTTTTTAGTATCCATTGTAAAAATGAATTTATAACAAGCGATACGGATTGTTATTTATACGATCGAATATTAGTCAAAAACGCAAGTCAAATCTCTGTGGTAACAAAGCAACGGAATGCCCTCACGGTCATCGCGATGCAAAAGAGCGTCCAGGCGGTGAGCTGATTATGTTCATAGTGATATCGATTAACCAACGGGGAAAGTCTTTGATATAAAAAAGAACTGTTTCCTTCTCAATATTTTTTCTATGTTAATAATAAATACATTTTCTGTTTGACAAGATTTTTGATTTTCGTTGTATCTGAAGTTGTTCAACTTATAGTCTGAGGCTACTCAGTTGGTATCTTCAAAGTCTGGACATCAGCATTTGTACATTTTAATTTGTTTGGAATATTTATTTTACCATTTGAATATTTATTGTTATTTGGAGCTGTATTGGATTGGACTGTTTGAAAGAATGTTTTTTTTAAGTAATGATATGTATGGTGCGCAACGAAGTTGTCGGTGCCATATAGCTTTACCCTTGTTCGAAATTCCGTAATTCCGAAAATCCGAACATCCGTAATTTCGAAATTCCGTCATTCTGAAATTCCTTCATTCCGTAACAAACCATTATACGGATTTTTTTTTTATAAACGCGTTCATATTTTGGGCTGATTTTTGTTATGTGAGTTAACCATGATGAGTTACAGATAAAGTTTAAGTTTTGTTCAGCTTGACTAATTTTTGCCGAAACTACGGGCTATGGACTTTGATAAATTGTTAAAAAATCTCAGTTTTACAGATTTTTTTTCTAAATCTTTCAGATATTGGACTGCTTTTTTTTTGTATGTGAGATAACTATGATGATTTGCAGATGAAATTAAAATTGTTTTGCTCCGCTAATTTTGGCCTAAATTAAGGGTTAACAACTTCGAAAATTGATGAAAATCACTGTTATACTGACTCTTTTTCTATACGCCTCTAGATTTTGAGCTGATTTTTGATTTGTTAGACTACCATCATGTTTGTGTCCACATTTGTTATTGAAATTGCTGATTTTTCAACATATTAAGACAGGACAATTTGTGTTGCTTTGACATATCTAGTTTTTGTCTGTTTCGATATTACCCATGTGGATACACTATAGCAGTGTGACCTCAAGGGCAGATCCAGCCGTTTTCTCAAAAGGGGGTTCCAAACCTAGGATAAGGGGGTGGAGTCTAACCATATGTCCCAATTCAAATGCATTGATCGGCCACTGGACCTATATTAGAATCTAATAGGTTGGTAGTCTATTTACAACCGCATTTAAATTCCACCATTGCATCATCACTTCAAACAGAATTAGTCGCTTAAACCATGTGATTGAAAACAATAGACTGAACAGGTTATTAACACTTTCAAATATTAATAGGGTCAAGCAACATTTTTGAAATGATAAGATCGTGTAAGCGTTAATTTTGTTACAGATACGAAATTTTAGTGATATTGATCCTCAAATATTAAGCCGGTCATGAACTAAGTTTGTGAATTATCTTTGCGGTTCTTTTTATATGCATTGTGACGTGTCATGGTATTAATTTTATATTAGAAAACTATAGCAGTTATATTAGAAAAGTATCGCATTCATAAATTTTTGATAAAAAAATATCGCTATGATATAAGACAAACATCGCATTGATATTATAAAATATAGCAGTATCTTTGGCTTATAGGCAATTTTGGCTTATCCAACAATTGAATTCATCTCAATTGCATTCCACATAATTTGCTACATGACATTAATTGAATTTGTACATCTACAAATGATAAATCGTGCATTTATGTCTCATTTATACAACAATTCAATTTTCTCGTTTAAATACACCTTGCTTGGCATAACTTAAAATATTTCATGGAAATTATACAGCAGACGTATGTCTTATTAAATGTCAGCCTGTTTTAAGAAAAGAATCATTACTTTATACCGAGAAAACTTCGTTCCTTGATAAAAATGTAAACATTCGCGTCTGAGATTTCCCACAATGCAACTCGTTCATATAAGACAATATCGCTCATTGATATAAGAAAAGTTTTTATCGTATCGCACCTTCCATAGACTGAATATTATATTGTCACCATTTGTATTTCGTAAAAATGTATTCTAAGCTGACCATCAGGGGAATTTGTTTGGGGAATTTTGTCTTTATTCTGTAAACAAAGTAATTTTCGCAAGCGATTTATTTTAGCGACATTCGCGAGTAAAAAAATAACGCAAATAAAAATTGTCGTTAATATGTAAATCTTGAATCTTGGAATATTAAACTACATCAAGTAAATTATATAACCGCAAAGTGGACTAAAATAGGATTAAACGCAAATTATAAGTATTGTAGGAAATAAAACAATTGACGTTCGATTCAAAACATTAATTGAAAACAAAACGTAAACTGATTTCTTCTGAAAAGTAAAGTTGAAATCAGACAATCTTTTGAATTGTGTTACACATAATTTATGTGATTTCGATGCCTCCTATAGCTGGGTATGTGGTATTGGCTTTTCTAATTTTTGAAGGCAATATCAATATCTGTATCATTTGGTCTTTTGTGAAGCGTTGTAAAATTGGCATAAATACAATTTTTTTTCTGTGTGTATATATCAATCTAATATAATAAAACTCGCCCATTTACCTCCACAAAACAAAGCATTGTCATTATAATTTGGTTCTACTATCGGTTTAAATTCTTTCAAACGCCACAATGATGATCTGTTCGGAGGTTCAAACATGTTTCCATGGCCTGCTACATACTGACAGTAAAATAGAATATGTAGTTCATGTTTTGTTCAAAAATTAAATTTTCGCGTTCAGATATTTTCGATCGACTGATGGAACAACGTTAAGCATCCTGCATTTTATACCTTTGAACTAGGAAATTTTACTTTTGAAATAGGAGTAGCATCAAATCAAATCCTCTTGAATATTTGCTTAAACTATATTCCCTTTGACGTTCCTTTGTTGCTTGTTACATATCTACATCCGTTACCTTGTTTGTTGATTTTAATATTAATTTCTCCTATTACTCACACTTTTATATAACAACCTACATGGCTTAATATACTGTGAAACTTTTAAATGTTAAGTGAAATATTGGATGTAAGAATTTAATCACTGATTAAACAAAAGCAATCACTTTATAAATTGAAAATATGTAAAACGTAAAAGTTTAATCAAGTGGATGAGCTAGCTATCGTTACATATTCAAAATTGTGATAACTTCAACATGGTTATCACTGAAAGTATTTGTAATTTTTATTTTTTATCCATATAATAAACATGAACTTCACATGTAAACGATAGTATTCAATTTGATACGTTTAATGATTTTAAACAACTCATTTATCTAATGTACAAATAGAAGAAGATGGTTCTTCTTTCAAACATTTACATAATTACAATTATTCTTCCAACATCAGGCTTCACCTTGCACCATGCTATATACATTTGAAAATGCCTATACAAAGTCAGAAATGACAGTTGCTTTCCATTCGTTTGACGAGTTTTGTCTTTTGGTTCAATCGAATTTTCCTCAGAGTCTAGTATTTTTGTGATATTACTTTTTTTTACTTGATGTTAGGACTTTACAACATTGCATATAAATTATGAAACCTAAATGATAAAATAAAAGTTTTTAGTAGTATTTAATTTACTTATCAACTAAAATGAAGTACAAGTAAATAGGAACATGAAGAGATAAGATTATGAACGTTTTTTCCATGGATCATGCAAGTATATGAAGCCACATAGCTGGTTATTTTCGCAGATATAACATCGCCAAAATAAATTCTTCCACATTAAAAGTGTACATGGAAAGTTTTGAATCCGCCAAAATATTTTGCATACCTTACTCAATGAATATCGCGAAACTTTACACCCGCGAAAAAACCGCTATACTGTAATAAATTCATCATAGAACGTCAAACTTGCGTTTTGTGTACAAACAATATATAGCCAGGCCAAAATAAGTAAGAAGTTAAACATGATAAATTAAAAGTGGAATCTGGAAGAGTACCAAAATAACTAGTTTTTGGTTCATACTTATTATTTTAACCTACTCAAATGTATGAAAAGATTTTTCCTATTTATATTTTTTTAAATATTTTTATGTACCATTTATATGAATTATATTTTCTGATCTGTGCGTCCATTTGTTAGTTTATTCATCCATCTGTCCCGCTTCAGATTAAAATTATTTGGTCAAGGAAGTTTTGATAACTTATTTCAAATGTTCCCTATGAAATGCACTTTCTTATCTTAATGCCAAATAAGTTTTGATCCCAATTTCACGGTCCACTGAATATATAAAACAATAGTGCGATATAAGCATTGGTGTACCACGGATACATTCTTGTTTCTTCGAATATGGTTGATCGGCATGAACTTACGTGTGTTCTGTTGATCAACTTTAAATGAAATTTGGCGGCATCAGAAGATGCAAAACTCCTTTACATTTTTTTGTGGGCTGAAATTAACACATCCTACATTTTTTGAAAGTGGCTTCTTTAGACGTTAAAGCTTAGAATAGATTATACATTATAAACTGATTGATTGCAATTTTTGAGTGTCCAAATGTTCATGTTCCGAATGTTAATTTGTTTGCGCGTCTAGCACAAATACAAAATTTCAATTTTGATATTTATGATGAGTAAATTTACAACCATTGGTTGCGACTGCTGATGGAGTTAATATACTTCATATACCTCAGTAATATATTACCGTAGCTGTATTTGGCATAACATTTTGGTATTTTTGGTCCTATGCTCTTCAACTTCATAATTTAGTTGGCCATTTTTATTCCAGCGTCACTGAAGTCTTTTGTAGACGAAACTAGCACAAAAATAAAATTTCCATTTTGGTATCTCTGATGAGTTTAATATAATCCTGGTACCTTTGATAACTGTTATTTACAATAGGTAAGCCGATATAAAAGGAGAAAAATAATGGCAACAGTATTATACTGCTATTTAAAAATTCATAAATCGATTTAGAGTAAGCCAATCTGGCTAACAAACGAAAAGCGTAGGAAGATAGATGAAAGGTGAAACATTAAAAAAGTCGTTGGACAATAAGGATATATTCAATATGTGCTACTGTCGTATTGCCTTTAACCAGGTTGTTTCCGAGAGTTGCTGTTTTTGGTCTTTAGAGTGCAGAACATTTGTTTTAATTTTCCCGCTTAGTGATACTCCGATTAGTGGACCTGTCAGATTAATTTATATGGCAAGAGCAGGTTTATACTACTGATGCTTATAAGTTACAATTGATATTAATAATACAAGTACTTGTCTTTTTATTGTAGGTCTTCAGAGGAGAATGCGACATGTGTCACCAATGTGCCTGTTTATTTATTGTCGCTTTCACCATTTTGCACTTTGCATAAAACACCGTATGAAGAGTCTCAGTACGAGGTTAAGGTAAGAGTCTCAGTACGAGGTTAAGGTAAACATTGAATCTGCTCTTCCAGCTGTTTTGAAGAGGAATTTTTCTCCCGCTAGACTAATACTTTCTTTTTTGAAAGACATTCAAGAAGCTTATGGTGACCAACCTTTAACCATTTTTTGTGCAGCAACCACACGATGGCTGTCCAAAGGTAAAGCTTGTGTTGAGTCCGATTATTTCATGTATACACACAAATACTTGAAACCTTAGATTTAAACTAGGAAGAAAGAACCTGAGCGTATTGATGTTACAAAGAAAGACAACATGGCAATAAATTATTACTTTGTGATGTTCTAATGTTTGTTAACATTCTTGGAATATATCTGCAACTGTGTTAATAATGAATCAGAGAATGTTAAAACTACTTATAATCAGTTGTCAGAACTTGTAACTCTGCTTGAAAGAAGAGATTCTGATCTGTACTTTTACCGAAATCTATGATTTTTTTTATTTGATAGATGATTGTACTGATTTGCAGAGGTGACCATAATTATGTAATCCCGGATGTATTTCTACATTCATTCATCTAAGCTGTGAGTTAGCCATCCAGACCAGTCTACATAATACACACCTCAGAATAAGCATTCACCATTTTCACTTGGAATCTATAAAAATAAACAAAATAACATTCAACAATAATCAAAACAAAAATCATCAATTAAAACTTGATTTTTTTAACATGAACAGTCAATTTAAGACAATGAAACTATTGAATCAATGCCAAAAATTAAAAGCTATACATATGAGACTGCCCGGCCAGATGTAAATAGTATAATACATTCAAGAAATGGATACTCGATTATATTCCCTTTGTTCTATTTACAGCCTATTTGTAAAACAGATCAACAAAAAATATGAATTTAAAGCTTGACAACCAACAACAGTATACATAATAGTTATCAAAGGTACCAGGATTATAATTTAGTACGCCAGACGCGCGTTTCGTCTACATAAGACTCGTCAGTGACGCTCATATCAAAATATTTATAAAGCCAAACAAGTACAAAACTGAAGAGCATTGAGGATCCAAAATTCCAAAAAACTCTTAATAGTAACTTTTTTATTTTAATTTTTACTATAACCTCATCATTAACATAAAGCCATCATACTCTGCCCTGGCAACACCAATTGTGTCATGTCTGCATCACACCTGATCACATGTCTCTTAAGTTCATTTACTTTAGGTTCAGCATAGTGGTGAAGTAAAATGTTGCTTGACACCCTGAAATATAAAGAAGTCATTAAATGATAAAATGTGTGATTCCTTGGGGTGCAATGTATTCTTTAATATTTATAGTTCTTTTTTTATATAAAGTACTTCATACAAAATCTAACCATAATGAAAAGCAGACCTGATATCAATGACTTGTTACTGGTATTATATGTCATTCTTTTTCTATCTTGTTACTGTGAAAAGTAAAATCACAAAAATACTGGACTCCGAGGAAAATCAATTTTGAAAGTCCACAATCACATGGCAAAGTCAAATAACAAAACACATAAAAAACGAATGGACAAGAACTGTCATATATCTCACTTGGTACAGGCATTTTCAAATGTAGAAAATGTTGGATTAAACATGGTTCTGTAACTTATCATTATTTTACGAAATTGACCTTTGATTTTATTATCTGATAATTTTCTTTCTCAGTACAGTAGAGTGATATGAAAAATTAGCGGACGTGATGAAATTATCAACGTTGTCAAAGGTAAGATTGAACTATATAGATTTTCATTGGTCATACTAAACTCGATTGCTTTACCCACTTTCGCCTTACCTGTAATTTATTTAACTGTGAATAAAAGGTATTCCAACATTCTGTAGAAATACCTCCGGGTTTACATAATTATGGTCACCTCTGCAAATCAGTACAATCATCTACATGATCTATCTAATAAAACAAATCATACATTTTGGTAAAAGTACAGATCAGAATCTCTTCTTTCAAGCTGAGTTACAAGTTCTGACAACTGATTATAAGTAGTTCTAACCTTCTTTGTTTCATTATTAACACATTTGCAGATATATTCCCAGAATGTTAACAAACATCAGCACATCACAAAGTAATAACTCATTGCCATGTTTTCTTTCTTTGTAAATAAAGGCAACAGTAGTATACCGCTGTTCAAAACTCATAAATCCATGGACAAAACATCAATACGCAAGCCTAAAAAACTCAAGTTCTTTCTTCCTAGTATAAATCTAAGGTTTCAAGTATTTGTGTGTAATATAAAGTAATCGGACACAACACAAGCTTTACATTTGGACAGCCATCGTGTGGTTGCTGCACACAAAATGGTTAAAGGTTGGTCACCATAAGCTTCTTGAATGAATGTCTTTCAAAAAAGAAAGTATTAGTCTAGCGGGAGAAAAGTTGCACTTCCAAACAGCTGGAAGAGCAGTTTCAATGTTTACCTTAACCTCGTACTGAGACTCTTCATACGGTGTTTTATGCAAAGTGCAAAATGATGAAAGCGACAATAAATAAACAGGCACATTGGTGACACATGTCGCATTCTCCTCTGAAGACCTACAATAAAAAGACAAGTACTATTTATGAATTTTTAAATAGCAGTATAATACTGTTGCCATTTTTTTCTCCTTTTATCTCGGCTTAACTATTGTAAATAACAGTTATCAAAGGTACCAGGATTATAATAAACTCGTCAGAATGGATTTTTTTTTTTGTGCTAGTTTCGTCTACAAAAGACTTCAGTGACGCTGGAATAAAAATGGCCAACTAAATTATGAAGTTGAAGAGCATAGGACCAAAAATACCAAAATGTTATGCCAAATACAGCTACGGTAATCTATTACTGAGGTATATGAGGTATATTAACTCCATCAGCAGTGGCAACCAATGGTTGTAAATTTACTCATCATAGATATCACGAAATTTTGTATTTGCGCTTATTAACATTCGGAACATGAACATTTTGACACTGGGAAATTGCAATCAATCAATTTATAATGTATTACCTATCCTAAGATTTAACGTCTAAAAAAGCCACTTTCAAAAAATGTAGGGTGTGTTAATTTCAGCCAAAAAAAATGTTAAGGAGTTTTGCAACTTCTAATGCCGACAAATTTCATTTCTATAAAAAAAAAAGAAGATGTGGTATGATTGCCAATGAGACAACTATCCACAAAACACTAAAATGACTCAAACATTAACAATTATATATCACCGTACGGCCTTCAACAATGAGCAAAGCCAATACCGCATATAGTCAGCTATAAAAGGCCCCGATAAGACAATGTAAAACAATTCAAACGAGAAAATTAACGGCCTTATTTATGTAAAAATATGAACGAAAAACAAATATGTAACACATAAACAAACGACAACCACTGAATTACAGGCTCCTGACTTGGGACAGGCACATACATAAATAATGTGGCGGGGTTAAACATGTAAGCGGGATCCCAGCCCTCCCCCTAACCTGGTAAAGTGGTATAACAGTACAACATAAGAACGAACTATAAAAATCAGTTGAAAAGGCTTAACTCATCAGATAGACAAAAAAATACAAGTGGACGTTGCCGGGTACTTATACATCCCGACACAAAAAGACACAATGAACAGATCTGAGAGTTGATCAACAGAACACACGTAACTTCATGCCGATCAACCATATTCGTAGAAACAAGAATGTATCCATAGAACACCAATGCTTATATTGCACTATTGTTTTATATATTCAGTGGACCGTGAAATTGGGATCAAAACTGTTATTTGGCATTAAAATAAGAAAGTTCATATCATAGAGAACATTTGAAATAAGTTTCAAGTTGATTAACTTCAACTTTATCAAAAATTCCTTGACCAAATAATTTTAACCTGAAGCGGGACAGACGGACGAATAAACTAACAAATGGACGCACAGATCAGAAAATATAATTCCCATAAATGGTGCATCAAAATATTTAAAAAAAAATATAAATAAGAAAAATCTTTTCATACATTTGAGTAGGGTAAAATGATAAGTATTAACCAAAAACTAGTTATTTTGGTACTCTTCCAGATTCCACTTTTAATTTATCATGTTTAACTTCTTAATTTATTTGGCCTAGCTATATTTTTTTACACGAAACGCAAGTCTGACGTTCTATGATGAATTTATTACAATATAGCGGGTTTTTTTCGCGGGTGTCAAATTTCGCGATATTCATTGAGTAAGGTATGCAAAATATTTTGGCGGATTCAAAACTTTGCATGTACAATTTTAATGTGGAGGAATTTATTTTGGCGAAGTATATCTGCAAAAATAACCAGCAATGTGGCAACATATACTTGCATGATCCATGGAAAAAACGTTCATAATCTTATCTCTTCATGTTCCTATTTATTTGTACTTAATTATAGTTGATAAGTAAATTAAATACTACTAAAAACTTTTATTTTATCATTTAGGTTTCATAATTTATATGCAATGTTGTAAAGTCCTAACATCAAGAAGAAAAAAGTAATATAACAAAAATACTAGACTCTGAGGAAAATTCGATTGAATCAAATGACAAATCTCATCAAACGAATGGAAAGCAACTGTCATTCCTGACTCGGTACAGGCTTTTTCAAATGTATATAGCATGATGCAAGGCGAAGGCCGATGGTGGAAGAATCATTTTAATTATGTAAATGTTTGGAAGAAGAATCATCTTCTATTTGTACATTAGATAAATAAGTTGTTTGAAGTCATTAAACGAATCAAATTGAATACTAACGTTAACATGTAAAGTTAATGTTTATTATATGGATAAAAATTACACAAATACTTTCAGTGATAACCATGTAAAAGTTATCACAATTTGAAATAGGTAACGGTGGTCAGGCTCATCCACTCGAATAAACCTTTACGTTTTACATATTTTCAATTTATAAAGTGATTGTTTTTGTTTAAACAGTGATTAAATTGTAACATTCCATATTTCACTTAACATTCATCTGTTTAAAAGTTTCACAGTTTATTAAGCCATGTAGGTTGTTATATAAAAAGTGTGAGTAATAGGATAATTTAATATTAAAATCAACAAACAAGGTAACGGATGTACATATGTAACAAGCAACAAAGGAACGACAAGGGAATATAGTTTAAGTAAATATTGAAGAGGATTTGATATGATGCTACTCCTATTTCAAAAGTAAAATTTCCAAAAGATAATATTTTTAATATGTCATCTTCCTTGTTCAAAAGTATAAAGTGCATGATGTTTAACGTTGTTACATCAGTCAATCGAGAATAACTAAAGCGCAATTTTAATTTTCAACTAAAGCATGAACTACGTATTCTATTTTATTTTGGCATGTATAAGTCGTCATAATGTAGCTGGCCATGGATACATGATTGAACCTCCCAATAGATCATCACTGTGGCGTTTAGCTGAATTTAAATCGATAGTAGAACCAAATTATAATGACAATGGTCTGTTTTGTGGCGGACGATGGGTGAGTATTATCAACAAACAAATAATTGTTTAAATTTAAAGAAAGAAAAATCGCTATTATGGCATCTTGTTCGGTGGAGACTAAGTATTCCGTTATTTTCAAACTATTATTTTTCGCGTTTAAAATGCGCCACACTATAAACAAACGTTGTTTTTTTTTGTATTGAGTTGAGTCATTCCAATTGATATTTTATAGTGTACCATAAAAATGTTTAATCCTGCTGTAATTGTTAGCACCTGTCTTACGTCAAGAATCTGATGTTCAGTGGTTTATTTGGTTCATAAGTGTTTTCTGTTTTCATATATAAACTAGACTGTTGAATTTCCCGTTTGAATGGTTTTACACTAGTAATTATCTGGAGGCCTTTATAGCTTGCTGTTCGGTGTGTAACAAAGATCTTTGTTGAAGACCGTACCTTGACCTATAATGGTTTACTTTTATTAATTGTTACTTGGATGGAGAGTTATCTCATTGGTACTCACACCACATCTTCCTATATCTACCTATCAGTCAATCAATCAATCTTTTACAATAATGCATGTATGTAATTCAATTTAATTATAAACAAGAAACCAATCTACGTTTTGTTTCAAATTCTACCTATTTGATAATCGAACGTCAACTTTTTAATTTCCTACACTTGAGGACTATCCTAAAAACAACCTACCTCTGCCGGTGACATTTTTTCTGATAATATCATCGGTCAAGTATTGACACAATTTATATTTGAAATGTTAATAGCTATAAGTTTAACAAATCTTTTTCAATTTTTTGTATTGTCTACTTGCGAAAAAGAATACCTTAGCTGTAAAAGGACAATCGTTTCGAAAATTGTTTCTCAATGCTCTACAGTTTCGTACATTATTAGGCCTTTTAACAATTTTCAAGTTGCACATTCGATGTTAGGGTAAGGGTTCACAACGATCGATCAATCAATTCTTAACTATCTGTCCATGTTATCCCGGTTGGACAGCTTCAACTTGTAGAATATTCATAATAAAGCAACCATATTATCAACTGGAAATATTTAACATTATATGGATGTAATTCGGTTAGCGCGGGTGTCGCTTTATTTCTACCTAAACAAATACCGAAAGACGTTTTTTTTTTAAATTGCGAGTCAGATAACCCGTTCACACACCCGTAAAACCTAGTAAAAAAGACTAATCCTCATTATTCTCAACCTTTATCGTTTAAACTTAATTTTGTCTGTTTTGAAATCCCAACATTGCACTTAAATGTATTATAGTTTTAACATAAGTAACGAACGTCATTTCAATAATATAGAGTATCGAAATGTAAGCCAAGGATCCTGAACATGTAAAAATTGCCACTGAACGTTAACCGACCAACAATAAATAACCCACAGAAAGAAAGAAAAAAAAAGACCATTAACATACAACAGTGGACAAGTAACTAGATATTTAAATCCGATTTAAAGTATTCAGCAGTGATAGTATGTATAAATGGTAACGTACTTTGTTGTAACAAAAATTAAAGAGTGTGTAAACTTAATTGATATATTTTTTTTTAGAATCTTGCATCGAATGGGGGTAAATGTGGTGTATGTGGAGACCCATACCAAGGCCCATACCCAAATGAGGCCGGCGGGATATATGCAAAGGGAATAATTGCAAGAACTTACAGATCTGGGCAAGAAATACCCGTCAAAATTCAGATAACAGCTAATCATCTAGGTTGGCACGAGTTCAGACTTTGTGTTAATAACAATATTTCAAAGAAGATAACCCATGATTGTCTTGACAAACATCTTCTAATAACCAGTGATACCGGTCTTACTAGGTAAGAATAAAATAGTTGTTTCAACTAAGAACTTAGTTATTCAACAACATATATTACATGCAAGATGAAATATAATTAAAGAATATCTAATAAAAAAACAACAATCATATTTAAATTTAAAAAACGTGAGGAAGAAATTAGCTCTAGTCGCCGTCATATAAAATGGAAATCTGTTTCGGGTATTATCAATCAAAATAATTTGAGATAAGGTTTTCCTTAAGCGGAAACAAACAGCATTCTTAAGGATGTACACCTCTGAGGAGCCAAAATTTTCTAGAATTAAACTTTTTTTCTAAACCTGTGTTTTGGGTTCGTATGACTGTAAAAAAATAATTGGTGAAGAAAAAATCATATGGTGGTGCACTTCTTTTTTTGCTACGGCCCTTTCAAAGTACCCAATTTTGATGATTTTCCCATTTTTCACCGGTTTTTACCTATTTTTGGGCTATAATCGTAAAAAAAATCACATTTCCACAATTAAACTTTTTGTCATACTTACAATAAAGATAAAGGGGACCAATCTGAATAAATTTGAATTACCAAAACTATAGGTAGGTGTTAATATAAGAAAGTTTTATCATATTTTGATGCTTTTTTGTGCCAAATTTATCATGTTTTCAATTTTGTAAATTTGTGATTTTTCTCCGTTTTAAGTACAAATTGCATATTTTTTTTAACTTTTTTGTTATAAATGATTGAAAAAATACATATCTAAGAAATTTGAAAAGAAAAAAGAGATGTTGGATGTACATGCTTCTGGTAAAACCATTTTTTGTATCCCTCACCCATTTTCTCAAAATTTTGGCTAAAAAGACTGACTTGATTGGTAATAAAATTTGAAAAATTGATTACTCAAAAATTACTCATTGGAAATATCCAATTTTTTCACAGAGTTGAGTTTGATTATAACATTTTTTTAATTTATTCATATTTTCCACTTGTATCACATGTTATAGACAAAATTCCCGAACGAGATTTCAATGAGACTGGACGAGACTGAAACGTCAGAAGAATACATCCTTAAGATAAACACTACTGTCCTAAAAATGCCTTTTAATGTGTTTGCACTGTAAACGTTTGTCTCTTTAAAGGATCATAAGGGATCTGTATTTTACCCGTTACAAGGTAAGCTGTTGGTCCCTTTCACATTTGCAATTATTCACAAGTGGCAGCCTTTATATATTCCACCCTTTTCCCGTATTGAGCATAACCTTGTCGAAACTGCCTATTGTACTTACAATTTAGTACGTGGTCTTTCTAAATGTGTAATATTAAAGGATATTAAGCAACACTTGTATGCAAATTTGTCCGCCATTACGTAAATTTACACAGGTTCCCGTAAACTTTGACATCATAATTTAAAATATTTGACGTCACAATTTAAAAGTGATTGTTGTTTGACGTCAAAAGGTGATTCGGAGTAGATCTAAGGTCATTCGGAGGCAAGATTCAGCTAAATACCAAAAGTGTAAATACGTTCACTGATTCACACAGTTAACCAAATATGGGGTTCTATACATTAACATGATATGCATTTTTTTCTGTCACATAAAGGACAAAGTTTTCTGCAAATTCCGGGATAAAAGAGTTGAATTTGCAACTACCCAAGGACCTCGTCTGTAGTCAGTGTGTTCTTCAATGGAAATGGCGAACCGGTATGTATAATCATTACGAAATAACGTTCAAAATAAGTTCACGTCTCTAAATTGAGTTCGTCTTAACCAAATATTATGGAACGTATACCCTTTACTTATCACTACAAAACACAGATCAATTTTAAAATGTTGGTGCTCAACTTTTGCCGTTTGTTAATCGAAAATTGTTAAATTAACTAGGTCGAAGTAACATGTTAGATCTGCGAAGCTTAGACACATTATAAAAGTCCTTGCACATCAAATCTGGACTATATGTAACTAAATTTCATGATTTAATGGGGTTCGTGTTGCTTATCCTTTAGTTTTCTATGTTGTGTCATGTGTTCGTCTTTATCTTTTTTGGTCAGGCGTTGTCAGTTTCTTTTCGATTTATGAGTTTGACTGTCCCTCTGGTATCTTTCGTCCCTCTTTTAATGACTTCGTGATTATCACAGCTGTTGAAAATAAACGAGTAATACATCGAAGTAGAGTGGAATTTTAAAATGTAGTGCAATGCTAAAATATTTATTTTTATTTCTATAGCAAACAGTCCTGGAGGTTCAGAAGAAGAATATTATGGATGTTCCGACATAGCAATTGAAAAGTCAGTCTTACCAACATACTCATCGTTGAGCACTATCTTAAATACATCGATCCGACAACCTACAAGAACCCATCCGGTGGATACGGTACAACATATAACAAGTACAGCCATTCCAATTAGTAGAAAATGTAAAGCTATTTCACCAGGGTGGAGAGGAAATCCGTATTTCGATAACTGGTGTAATATTCAGTGTGGAAATACTGACTGCAAAGATCTCAGTAAATTCTGTACTTGTGATTAATTTTTATTTTTTTTAAATATACCGTCCAAAATTTGCTATTATTTACATCGTTTTAAAAATAAATTATTGTTAAAACATTTCTTATTTTGTTATCAGTTATCACTAGTAACCCGAATTTAACTTGATCGGACAAAAACGTGTTAACGCTGTTTAAATGAAATTAATCGTTATTTGATAAAGATCGCTTCACCAAGAAGTACTTTTATTTTCCATTGGCAGTCCACAATTCCCTTACTTCATCCAAAACGTTTAATTTAAAAACTACCTTTATTTAAGAAATACATTTTGAAAGGTAGTGCTAACGTAAAAAGGTAAAATCACAAAAGAACTGAATTCCGAGAAAATAATTATAAGTTGAAAGTGCCATTCACAATTTTAATATTAAAAGCTCAAAATAAAGGCAACAGTAGTATACCGCTGTTCAAAACTCATAAATCCATGGACAAAAAACAAAATCGGGGCAACAAACCAAAACCGAGGGAAACGCATTAAATATAAGAGGAGAACAACGACACAACACCGAAACGCAACAGCACACAGAAACGGACCAAGCAACAGACAATACACCACGAGAATAACAAATATAACATCAAAACCAAATACATGAATATGGGATAGACAAGTACCGTGCCACGTCTTATCTCAAAAATAAGAGAAAACAGAAACGGCTCAACGTTAAAATGCAACACGCACACAGAAACGAACAATATTATAACAATGGCCATCTTCCTGACTTGGTACAGGACACTTTTAAAGGGGAATAAAAGTGGTGGGTTGAACCTGGTTTTTAAGATATTACAGGACTACAATACAAATAAAAAGCAGAACATATTAGACAAAGAAAAGCATGATAAATAGATAACAAAAAGCATCATGTTTAAAATTCAATACGCCAAAAACGCGTCTAGTCCACACGAGACTCACCAGTGACGAAAAAAATACAAAATTGTACAGCACTGAAGATCAAAAATTGAAAAGGTTTTGCCAAATACGGCAAACCCATTAAACAAATAAAAATATGAGGGAAGATTACATAGGGACAGTGTTCCTCTCTTTCATCCGGCTTTTCTAATGTTGTTGCATATCTATCCGTAGGGAACATGGAATTCTACATCAGGCATTTGGTAACCTACCCAAATTCTAAAGTGGCTATGTATTTAGATATCTCACCAAGCCAAACCATCTCAACTATATAGCAATTCGTTTTATATATTGACGTGCTGACTTGGTTTCGTACTTATACATCCAAATCATCATTTTTGAACGCCAAAACTTTAGGCTATACATAGACGGGTTGCAACATGACTTGCAGCGTTTGTATACTGAATGCAAAGGACTGTACCTTTGTTATTGGTTGTACCAATTTTTTTATGTAGAAAATAGAATATTTGATAACTCGGAGGGGCATTTAACACCAACTGAAGAATACCGCTTTTCGAAATTCATAGATCGATTGAAGATAAAACAAATCCGGGTAACAAACTAAACCTGAAGGAAATACATCAACGATACAACATCACTTAAATGCAACACACACAGAAACGAATAATATTATAACAATGGCCATTTTCTCGACTTGGTACAAGACAATTTTAGAAAAAATGGCGAGTTAAATCTGGTTTTTTTTTTGGCTCGCCATACCTCGTACATATCAATGCAATAACATGCAGGACGGAGAATTGCGCAAAGAAATAAAACAATAAAGTACATTTCGACAACGGAACCACAGAAACACTAACTGTAGAGAAAACAAACGACAATGCAACACACACGAAGCAAGCTCGATAACAATTGCCATGTTCCTGACTTGGTTGAGGATATTTCGAAAAAAAGAACCTGGTTTTGTGGCTAGACGAACCTACCGTTTTTAATGACAGGACTACAATACAAATGAGTTGGTTATCATCCAGGACAAAGAAACTCGCAAATAAAAGCTATCAAAAAGTACCAGGCGCGTTTAGTACACATACGACTCATCAGTGACGCTCAGATAAAAAAAAATCAAAAGCCAAAAAAAGTACAAAGTTAAAGAGCGTTGGGAACCAAAAGCTGTGCCCAATACGGCTATGGTTATCTGTCTAGAATAGGAAAACAGTAAATTTATAAAAATGACTTTATAACAGCTATACATGTTAACACCGTAAATAAAGGCAACAGTAGTATACCGCTGTTCAAAACTCTTACATCCATGGACAAAAATCAAAATCGGGTAACAAACTAAAACCGAGGGAAACGCATTATAAATGAAGCGGTGATTAATTTTTCTTTCCATAACACATAAATATAATAAAAAAGACGTCAACACATTTGCCAAAATCCGATGAGAATTACAAATATAACATTTAACATTTAAACTAAATACATGAATTTGGGATAGACAAGTACAGTAACACGTCTTAAAGTAATTCGAATTCACATTCAGCAAAACAGTCACAATCGGGAATAAGTCACGTTTGGTAATTAGAAGATTAGACGTAAAAAAGGTGGTGACTAACTACAGAATTAAAACAAATATGTAAAACAACATAAATCACCACATAAAAAAAGCAGCAGAACAACGTATTTTAATGTTTACCGAGGAAATCAACTGTAAACCAAACACATAGAATTAATAAGGTTTATCTAAACAAAAATTCTATAAATGAACTTGGGATTAATAGAACAGAAAAAATAAGACTTATAAATATAATAAATTACAAAACTAAATTTGGATGGAAAAATGTCGTGACCCGTCTTATGGCAGTGCGAATTCACACGAAGCAAAAAGTCACAACCGGAAACAAGTCAGGTTCGGTACTTAAACGATTATGCGACAGCGACGTAACGGCAAACCCCAATTTAAAACGTGGTAAAAATGTCTAAATTTAGTTTGGACTAGGACACATCTTATGAATCAACCAATTCGTAATGGTGTCTATAAAATTTAAGGAGTGTCATTTTAAATGTGTCCTCATCATAATTTTGTTGGAGCAGCAAATCAATTATATGGTTATTTTTTAAAAATCCTGTTACAAATCTTTAAAGTTTTCGAAAAACAAAAAAAAACTTATCTCAGGAGTAGATTACCTGAGACTTTTTTGGCACAATTTTGGGGAATTTTGGATCCTGTATGCTCTTCAACTCTGTACCTGTTTGGCTTTACAACTATTTTGTTCTGAGCGTCACTGGTGAGTCTTATGTCGACTAAACGCACGTCTGGCGTACTAAATTTAAAATACTGGTATCTTTGAAAACTATCTACGTTAGAAGCACACTCCTGTATATATGATATGGAATGCCAAAACTGTCTAATTATGTCAATTTGCCTATATATGATGTGAACATACCTTTATATGGTGTCCAGATGACATTTTGTAATGTGAACATACCTTTATATGGTGTCCAGCTGACATTATATGATGTGAAAATACCTTTATATTGTGCACTGACATTATATGATGTGAACATACCTTTATATGGTGTCCAGCTGACATTATGTGATGTGCACATACCTTTATATGGTGTCCAGCTCACATAATATGATGTGAACATACCTTTATATGGTGTCCAGCTGACATTATGTGATGTGAACATACCTGTATATGGTGTCCAGCTGACATTATATGATGTGTAAATATCCTAATATGATGTGCATATATACTTATATGGTACGAAAATTTACTTTGATGACGTGCATGTATTATTATATGATATACATATATGCTTATATGATGTGCATGATTACTTGTATGCTGTGGTTTTGTCCTTATTTTATGTACAAATGACAGAATATGGTGTTAAAATGTCTGTATATTATGTGCGTTCTCCTTTTTATCATGTTCAAACATCTTTATATGATGTAATTTTATCATTATATCATGTGGTTCGATTTACTGCATCTTACTTCAATGTACTTATATAGTGTGTAGATATGCTTATATGATAAGCAAACATCCTTATATGCTGTGATTTTGTCCTTATATTATACACAAATGACTTTATATGATGTGCAAATGTGCGTTTTTCCTTATGGTATATGAAACGTGGTGTAGTGGTTAGTGCATCGGACTACTAACACAAAGGTTCCTGGTTCGATTCCCGTTTGGGATGAAAATTTCAGGAACCCAATTTTCGGCTCTCCCTTGACACCATTTGCAAGTATGGTCTTGAGGAAACGATGATAGTCCGTCGGACGGGGACGATAAATGGCTGGCCCGTGTTAAGAGAGAGCCACATCTCTTGCACGTTAAAGACACCCTTGTAGATTTCGAAAAAGAGTAGGCTAATGCCGCTACAAGGCAGCACTCGCACCCGCAAAGTGGAAAGGGATTAATATAAGTTGCAAAACTTGTTTCCCAATCCACTATAAATAAATATGTTTAAATTAAACATCTTTATATTATGTGATCTTATAATTATATTATGTGGCTCGACTTACTTCATTATATAGTGTCAAAATTGTATGTAATTATGTGATGTGCTTTTATCGTTAGTGTTGTGCCAAAGCTATTTAACTGAATTTACTTTCGTGATAGAAGTTATTACGTTGTTTAATGCAAATAGTTTGTGTAGTTCATTTTTATATTTCATAATTTCCGCAATATTTTGGTAATGATTTTACCGGGAGTTCGTAGCAGATTTTAGGTTGTCATTCGCGACATAGATGTTATGCGGAGTAATTTTCATAGGAACTGCATTACAAATCATTTATATATGTTAAAGTTGTATGGAATTACCTTTTAAACATTCATTTATAACGATAATCTTTCATGATTGTAGCCTTTTGCTACACAGCGTTAATTTTTACATCGTAACCGTTAACCGAAAGAAGGGAATATCTATTTTTGTGTATTCGACAGTTCCAAATTTGGATTGCCAAGGATCAGCTGTTCAGAAACGAACTTCAGAAACTTCACAGATTAGTTATGTTATAGGTAATTGAATACGTAGAGAATATTTAAATACTATTAATTGTAAATTGCAGTACATTTCACATTTATTTATGTTATAATAAACGGAATATATTTTACAACAGTTTTTCATTCATTGCTTTGAAATTGGTAAACTTGATAAACTGTCGGCGCTACAGTTGGTATGGTCAATGGACAATTAGACCACATCAAAACTGATTCCGATCCGATGTTTAAATATTTATAACTTAAGATGGCGTCGACGCTAACTAATTTAGACACAGTCGAAGCAGTGCTGATAAAAATCAATTTAAGTGACTTGATAAACATCTTTGTTGAAAGTAAAGATAACAATTTGGCAACATTTCGCGACTTACAAATGTAACAGATGCAGATTTGTCGTGACTGGGAATTACAACAATTGAAAACCAAACGCGTTTCAGATCAGGAGTAAATAAAGGACATAAGGGAGTTCGCTTCTCAGTCTCAAAAAATTTATCTTTTCAAATCACTAATATAAAGTGATGGGGGATTAATAAAGGAATCAAAAAACAAAACAACACATTTTTAGGTCACCGTGCTTGTTTTCGAGATATTAGCCATTGCAAATTTGGCGGGAATATATACTCTCTTGACTTTTCATAGCTTTACCACTGACAAGTTTAAGTCCTCAAAACTGTTAAAAAATAATTATAATTGTACAAGACTTAAAATAGACAACATCAAAAAAAAGATAAACATGATAAATGGGGGTCACCAGGCAAAATCTGTTACAGAATGCAAATGGAGAAAACCAGAGGATTCCGAAAATCTGACCAAAATTCCAAAACGTGAAAAGCGAGCTTCCATGAGGCCTGCATATTAATATATATTCATTTATAAACAATGGCGGACACAGAACTTTTTGTAAAAAAAAAGGGGGGCTCCAGTCATACCTGAGTGATTTCCCATATATTAAATCAAATTTTCCACACAAAATGGGTGACCCCAGCACCACACACCCCTTTTAATCCACCCTTGATATATATGTATAAAAGTGACGTTGTTTTCCTTTGCGACAAGTTTGAAAATACATTGTAGTAAGATGAGAATCCATAATTTGAAAAAGAAGACAAGCCTTTAGAATTTCGGGTCCTCAATGCTCTTCAACTTTGTACTTGTTTGGCTACATACGACTATTTTGATCTGCGCGTCACTGATGGGTCTTACGTAGACGAAGCGCGCGTCTGGCGTATTAAATCATAATCCTGGTACCTTTGATGGTCATTTACTGCTGATGAATGTTATATTAAAAATTACGAAGTTTAAATCGTCCCGTGTAACATAGATTTTCGTGTGAAGTCAATATTGAGCCCGTGTCGCTTACCTGATATTTGTATTTACAATTGATGTATGAAATGATGCCAACATTATTCTTTTGCTTTAGTTTCAGAGATATAAGCCCAGATGTTCTATTTTCAGCCATGTCTGACATGATTGTTGGCTGGAAGGGTCATTGGACACATTTATTAAACTAGGTACCCTAATAATGATTGCGGCCAAGTATGGTTAAATGTGTCTCAGTTGTTTCAGAGAAGACTTTTGTAAAAGACTACAAAAATTTACCAAAAAATTATTTAACAATTTACTTTAAAGGGCACTAACTCCTTATGGATCATTTGACCATTTTGGTCCTGTTGACTTATTTGTAAATCCTACTTTAGTGAACATAATTGCTGTTTACAGTCTGTCTCTATTTTTTATAATACTCAAGATATATTTTTAATCATATTGAAGATAACCAAAAACTGCAAAATTTCCTCCTTAAAATTACCCAATCCGGGGCAACAACCAAACAACTGGTTGTCTGATTATCTGAAAATATCAAGACAAATAGATCTAACCCTGTTGAACATGTTTACCTCTTGTCAAATTTGCTATAAATATTGAAGTTTCAGAGATAAAAGCCAAAAATGCATTATACCGCCGTGTTTTTTTTTTAGCCATGGCATCCATTTTAGTTGGCCGCGCCGGTCATTGGACACAATATTTAATTAGATACCACAATGATGATTGTTACCAAGTTTGGTTAAATTTATCTTCGTAGTTTGAAAGAAGATTACAAAAAATTGTTAAAAAATTAATATGAAAGGACTCCTTTATAGGGGGTCAATTAACCATGTTGGTCATTAGTTTTTTAAACTAGATACCCCAAAGATGATTGTTGCCAAGTTTGGAATAATTTGGAGTAGATTACCGTAGCCGTATTTGGCACAACTTTTTGGAATTTTGGATCCTCAATGCTCTTCAACTATGAATTGATTTGGCTTTAAAACTATTTTGATCTGAGCGTCACTGATGAGTCTTATGTAGACGAAACGCGCGTCTGGCGTATGCAATTATAATCCTGGTACTTTTGATAACTATTGGCCCAGAAGTTTCAGAGAAGAATTTTGAAAAGATTACTAAGATTTACAAAAAAATGGTTAAAAATTGACTATAAAGGGCAAAAACTCCTAAAGGGGTCAACTGACGATTTTGGTATTGTTGACTTAATTGTAAATCTTACTTTGCTGAACATTATTGCTGTTTACAGATTATCTCTATCTATAATAATATTCAAGATAATAACCAAAAACAGCAAAATTTCCCTATAATCACCAATTCAGGGGCAGTAACCCAACAACGGGTTGTCCTAGTAATCTTAAAATGTCAGGGCTGATAGATCTTGACCTGATAAACAATTTAACCCATGTCAAATTTGCTCTAATTGCTTTGGTTTTTGAGTTATAAGCCTCAAACTACATTTTTATCCCTATGTTCTATTTTTAGCCATGGAGGCCATCTTGGTTGGTTGGCCGGTTCACGACACACGTTTTTTAACTAGATACCCCAATGATGATTGTGGTTAAGTTTGAAATAATTTGGCCCAGTAGTTTCAGAAAAGATTTTTTTTTTTAATTTTACCAAGATTTACGAAAAATGGTTAAAAATAAAAGGTCATTACTCCTACAGGGATCAACTGACCATTTATTTCATGTTGACTTATTTGTATAATTTACTTTGCTGAACATTATTGCTGTTTACAGTTCATCTCTATCTATAATTATATTCAAGATAATAACCAAAAACCAAAAAAATCCTTAAAATTACCAATTCAGAGGCAGCAACCCAACAACGGGTTGTCGGATTTATCTTAAAATTTCAGGGCAGATAGATCTTGACATGATAAACAATTTTGATGTAATCAATTATTATTTCATTAGTGACAAAATCTGGGTCCGTTCACTTGAATGAATTTAGCTCTATCATCTTTTAAACAATACAGAAAACTTTAACGAAATCTTAATAAAGACATCATGGGCTTCAAACTAGAGGCTCTTAAGAGCCTGTGTCGCTCACCTTGGTTTATGTGAATATTAAACAAAGGAAGCATTGGATTCATGACAAAATTGTGTTTTGGTGATGGTGATGTGTTTGTAAATATTACTGTAATAAACTGTCTTGCTGCTTACAATTATCTCTATCTATAATGAACTTGGCCCAGTAGTTTCAGTGGAAAATGTTAATAAAAATTTACCAATTTTATGAAAAGTGTTAAAAATTGACTTTAAAGGACAATTACTCCTTAGGGGGTCAATTGATCATTTTGGTTATGTTGACTTATTTGTCAATCCTACTTTGCTGAACATTATTGATGTTTACAGTTTATCTCTATCTATAACAATATTCAAGATAATAACAAAAAACAGCAAAAGTTCCTTAAAATTTCCAATTCAGGGGCAGCAACCCAACAAAGGGTTGTCCGATTCGTCTGAAAATATCAGGGCAGATAGATCTTGACCTGATAAACAATTAAACCCCTGTCAGATTTGCTCTAAATGTTTTGGTTTTTGAGTTATAAGCCAAAAACTGCATTTTACCCCTATGTTCTATTTTTAGCCATGGCGGCCATCTTGGTTGGTTGACCGATTCACGCCACACATTTTTTAAACTAGATACCCCAATAATGATTGTGGCCAAGTTTGGATTAATTTGGCCCAGTAGTTTCAGAGGAGAAGATTTTTCTAAAAGCTAACGACGACGGACGACGACGACGGACGCCGGACGCCAAGTGATGGGAAAAGCTCACTTGGCCCTAAAAAGTGTCTCAAATTGTCCTTATGGTATTCCATTCTCTTATAAATCTCAATTAGTGTAAACATCCTATAAAAAAACACATAAAAGAATAAATATTTGATTAGGTGTAAAATTTGTTCTATACATTCTATCTGAAATCTGAGACACATTTTTATAGATAATGGCCATAGGAACAACATATAATAAAGTCAACCCTCTAGGGAATATGCAGAAGCTAATTTCATTTGAAAGCGGAAATTTGGTAAATAATATTTAAGACACAGTTAACATTATAATTGGTCACATACTTGTTGCATAATACTAACATTGCATTAATTTGAGAGAGTAACCTGTTAACTATCCAAAACTTCAACTTTTATTAATTTTCAAGCATTATTAAGAAAGTTGCAGCGATTTAAAACTTGGGAGTTGGAGTTGTGGCTTAAGAATTTGTAGGCGGAAAATGGCAGGTTGCGCACATCCTAACCACTCAAAGAATATATATCCAGAGAGAGCAGTGTGGGTTGATGGGTCGAGCATTTTCCATGTTTAACTGAAAATTGGTGCCTGTTGGATCAGAAAGTCACTATCTGTGTTAAAAGTAGTAGTAATAAATAGGGTCATGCATCCATCTTTCAAGAGAAAGAAAAAAAATTGGGGTATGAAAAAAAAGGTTCAACTTGTCACAAAAAAACAAACAATGCAATAGAAAATAAGCTTGCATCGACAAAATCAGTCGCCAATGAAATAAAATAAAAAACACCAATTTCTCAGATACCAGAAAAAAGTTAATTACAAAATTACTTGACTCAAAGAAAACTTAAAGAAAATTCAAAACAGAAAGTCCATGATCTAAACATTAAAAACTCAAACAAATCAACTGAATGAATCTCTTACAGGCATTTTCTTAAGTAGAAACTGGTGGATTTAACCTGGTTCTATTGCTTGCAAAACCTAACACTTGTATGACAGTTGCATCATTTTTTATTAAGACAACGATGCGTGAACAAAATTAACCAAACAGCCATAATAAATGAAATGTCAAAAATGCACCAGTAAACATTATATTATAATCTTAATCACTTATACAACATACACATGTAACAAAGAAGCACAAAATAGTATACAACCAAGCAACGGGATGTATAAGTACAGAGTCACGTTATATATGTAATAAAAAAAAACCATAAGGCATATAGAGACAGCACATAGCAAATATGAAAGCAAACAAAACAAGATTTCGAAGTGCCACCAAAAGGCAAATAGCCAAAGCACATTAACCAAAATGAAAAACAAGGATACGAGAATATCATTAATAAAGGCACTCATAAATCCATGGACAAAAAACAAAATCGGGGTAACAAACTAAAACCGAGGGAAACGCATTAAATATAAGAGGAGAACAACGACACAACACCGAAACGCAACAGCACACAGAAACGGACCAAGCAACAGACAAAACACCACGAGAATAACAAATATAACATCAAAACCAAATAAATGAAATTGGGATAGACAAGTACCGTGCCACGTCTTATCTCAAAAATAAGAGAAAACACAAACGACTCAACGTTAAAATGCAACACACACACAGAAACGAACAATATTATAACAATGGCCATCTTCCTGACTTGGTACAGGACACTTTTAAAGGGGAATAAAAGTGGTGGGTTGAACCTGGTTTTATGGCATGCCAAACCTCGCAATAATGACAGGAAGTAAAAGTACCACCATTAACCTAATAACAATAAAAACAAACAATATTTAACAAAGAAGCACAAAAATATTTAACAAAGAAGCAAAAAAAAGGCTAATAAAAAGCCGTATTTGTCACAACTTTTTGAAATTTTGAATCCTTAATGTTCATTAACTTTGACATGACCGTCACTGGTGAGTCTTATGAAGATGAAACACGCGTCTGTTGAACTAAATTATAATCCTTGTACCTTTGATAACTATTTACAATCTCATTCATTGCTTTCTTATTTTTGAATTTTCATTGTGTTTGTTAAATCCACGCCTAAACGACAGAGTAACTAACCACTGGGGCCGAATGGTCAAATCTACATAGCTCTTACGCAGGAATTTTCTACGCTCAGACAAAGCAGGATGCTACCACTGTGGAAATCTCTGGATCTCCGTAAAATTAAACAAGTAGTCGAACAGGTATACCGGTTTTTTTTCGAGCTCGGGACTACTGTCGTAGAAAGCTCGACATGGAATAGCGATCCGGTGGCTGCAGCGTAAGGTTTTGACTTGAAAGCCTCATACTTTAGAAGGTGGAAGACCTGGATGCCTCATGGTTTGTATACAGAAGCATTACGTAACAAAGTTTCGGTTTGACATATGTCCATTGTTCTTGATATCATTTCCATAGTTCAGTGACTACTTGCAAAATAAGTAAAGATTTGTCGTAATGTTAATTGTCTTCATTATTATATAAGTATTAGGATAACTGTATTTAGTTTGTGCGTACCTTACAAGATCCTCATGCCCGCAAAAAGGTTTTCATTTGACCTCGACCTAATTTTGTGGATAAGTAAACCAGGTTTAAAATCAATCATATTATGTACTTTGTTTAACCTATTTTTAATTTACTTTACATTATGTTTGAAAATTATATTGTAATTATTCTGCTCATTTTGGGCGCCGTGATAAAATATTTGTTTGTTGTTTGTTTGTTTGGTTTAGTTTTCGTGGTAATGTCCATATTCTAGATTCTATCAGCAATAGGTCAATTGTATTTGGTGTATTGAATAATTTCAAGGTGTACATGTATTTCTCGTTTGGTTTATGTAACCAGGACCTCATTTTCTTTCATCAAGTTAAGTTTATTTGAAACTTATAGTAAAGCTTTATAAACGATTATCAACTAGTACATGAAACCAATTGTTGGTAAAGAAGGCGAGACATGTCAGATATTTAGTATGTCTTTCTTATTGGTCCGAAAAATGAGGAATGATAATTTATCTTCCATGTAAACATGTAAGCAAGAAAAAAATGATCGTTTCTTGCGGATCTGATGGCTCTCTTGTAAACCTTTTCAAAAACAATAACCTGAAATTATTATCGAAAACTGTAAATGCATTATACTCTGTTTCAATAGATATTCTGTCTAATTTCATATAGTTGCAGGATTTGCAATAAAAAGATACGACTATAGCGAGGCTCAATCAGGCAAATCTTATTGCGATGCCAAATAAAGTCAACAGTAGTATACCGCTAAACTCATAAATCCATGGACAAAATCAAAATCGGGGTAACAAACTAAAACCGAGGAAAACGTATTAAATATAAGAGGAGAACAACGACACAACACCGGAACGCAACACACACACAGAAACGGACCAAGCAACAGACAAAACACCACGAGATTAACAAATATAACATCAAAACCAAATACATGAATTTGGGATAGACAAGTACCGTGCCACGTCTTATCTCAAAAATAAGAGAAAACACAAACGACTCAACGTTAAAATGTAACACACACAGAAACGAACAATATTATAACAAGGGTCATCTTCCTGACTTGGTACAGGACACTTTTAAAGGGGAATAAAAGTGGTGGGTTGAACCTGGTTTTATTGCATGCCAAACCTCGCACTTTAATGGCAAAGTTAAATATAACATTGAAATGACAACATAATATTACAGGACTACAATACAAATAAATAGAACAAATTAGACAAAGAAAAACATGATTAATATATAACAAAAAGCATCAGGTTTAAAATTCAATACGCCAAAAACGCGTCTTGTCCACACAAGACTCACCAGTGACGCCCAGATATAAAAGATCGAAAGTTGTACAGCACTGAAGATCAAAAGTTGTAAAGGTTTTGGCCAAATACGGCATTGTTTGTATGCCCGGGAAATTGCTCACATGAGAAGAAAAATGAAAGTGATTGTAGGAAATGGACATAACGTAACAAGAGCAACATACATGAACTTTGCTATAGACGAATGAGCTTGTGTAGCTAGTTGCCAGGTAGCAGTGGTCAATATTGAAACTAATACAAGTGCCTTAAATAATGTTAAGTAGATCTGAATATGCGTCAACTGTTTAATAAATAATAAAAATGATTCAATGCATACATAACAGGCGCAGGAAAAGATCTGAAAAATGTTTTGCTGATTTATTACAACTTTCATCAACTTTCAATGTTATTGAACTAAAAAACGAAGACAAATACTTGTTGCATCTCAAAGCAAGAGACATTCCATCTTCTTCAAACACACATGAACTGTGAACTGTTCTCATGTACAGAAAAAGGATGTGTTTGTTCATTTCTGACATATTCAGCTCATCAAACGCATATTGATATTGAAATGCAATGAAATGCAAAGAAAGCGAGGGAGATGAAATAAAGGGTTACGAATACCAGGGAGATGAAAACCAGAGAGGTGAAACCTAGGCAGATGAAACTCAAGACAGGTGAAACCCAGGCAGATGAAACTCAGACAGGTGAAACCCAGGCAGATGAAAACCAGAGAGGTGAAACCCAGGCAGATGAAACCCAGGCAGATGAAACTCAGACAGGTGAAACCCAGGCAGATGAAACTCAGACAGGTGAAACCCAGGCAGATGAAAACCAGAAAGGTGAAACCCAGGCAGATGAAACCAGAGAGGTGAAACCCAGGGAGATGAAAACCAGAGAGGTGAAACCCAAGGAAATGAAAACCAGATAGGTGAAAACCAGGGAGATGAAGATGATTGCTTCAAAGGTTGGTCAAAGGTCAGTCTTGTGTCTTCTGGCCCAAACTGGCATCTGATGTAAAGCGATGGCGCAAAATACAAAAGCTAAAAGCAATATTTCATCTATTCACAGAGCACCAATTTTGTTAAAGGTACTAGTATCTGCAACGGGGAAGATATCGTCCTCAGCTTTAGCTCAAATATGTGCTGTATATGGTATATTGATGTTCCAGAGAAACCATTTGTTGTCTGAAAGACAAAGATGCATTTCTCTTGTCTGCTTGAAAGGTATATTCGGAACTATATATACCATTTAAATTATTTTCAACTTGGCATTTTTCTTCATCCTAATATAAATGAAGGACTAAATAAATAATTTCGTCAATTGAAGAATTTTTAATTTATGTTAAAAGTAACAATGCTTTTACATGTGAAAAAACATCCGATTTAATATAAATAGTAACACATTATATCCGTTATTCACGTGTCATAAAGACAGGTCAGTCTCACATAACCCAACCCTTTTTTTCAATTAAGATTGCGTTTCGCCTTCAGCTCACGGAAAGAAAAAACACAATGCATGTTCCATTTGCCTGTTACTGTATTTGCTTTGTAGGATTTAGCAAAAATTTCTCAATTTGGCAATGCCCATTCTCCTACTTCAAAGCCGATTGCAGATGAGACAGCAATAGCAAGCAAGAAGTTAAAAGAAGTTAATTGTGAACATGCTATCTTGCAATCCTTTGGCGAAAACCACAGGAAATAATTTAGACGTATACATCAAAGTGGATATAACTACAGCCACCAGGAACAAAGATCTTCATCTGATTACCTCCAACATTATTTTACCACTGAATTCACACTTTTAATTCCAATGACAAGCCAAGAAATCTGCAAAAGATTAAGAAATAACAACTCAACAACGAGTTCACCTCATAAACATTTATAAAGTATCCAATATATATATACGAGGAAAGGGAAAATGTAAGGCGCCGCAAAGAAAGGTGCCGAAGGGAAAACACGGATTATTATGTTCATTTTTTTTTCAAGTGCAGCCTTGTAAAAGGATATAATTGATACAACACATCCTGTTATCCAAGGTTGTGCAGGACAAAGTAAAAAAATCAATTATTGGAATAAAGTTGTTCTCGATTTATCATAAAAAATTATAAAGCATTCATACATCGTTAAATAAAAAAATCAATTCGGGCACATCCGTGAAATCAAGACTTAGATTTATCCACGAATTTTTAGATTTTTTCCCCCGGAATCAGACGTCACGTTAGCTTCATCGGTAACATCAGCTATTATAGTCCGTCTGTAAGTAACTTGTCAGAGCAGCTGAATATGTTTAAATCACAACCACGGTTTTAGGAGAGGAAACAGAAAAAGAAGCAGTTTTCTTTTATAGACAAAGAACAATGGGAAGACGGGATTACAAAAAATTACCACAACACAAAAACGGGATAAATAAATACCGAGACACGCCAGCAGGATAATACAAAAATAAAAACTGAACAGCAAAGGTTAAATATATACAGACAAATAAAAAAAAACTACAACACGTTACTAAAATGATATTAACGTCAGTAACTAGATATAGAATCCGAAAAGAAGATTTCAGGTAAAAATTTAGAATGCAGCTTATTTATTGAGGGTACGAAAGACAGAAATGAAATTGTTCTTTCCTCTTAATGTCTATTTTTTCATGTACTTTGTCCTAATAAGCCTATCACATTTAATTTAAATCTTCAAAAGTTGTTGAACTACATTATGTCTCCCAAGAATAGAATTCTATACATGCCTTATGATATTAGACAGCACATAATTCGAGGTAGATAAGCCTAGTAAATTAGATTAACAATTATATATAATCGGGTTTTTTTTGTCGATGATTCCATCTTTATACGGCAAAAAATAGTGACTGTGTTCTACATGGGGGTCCTTATCTTTTTTGCCCGATCTCTTCCCCGACAAGCCACCAGGTGTAGAAATGTAGCAAACGTCAGGCCTATTGGAAAATGTTTAATCAAAGACAAATTACCGTTTGCCAATAAAAATAAGAGACAATTTATCCCACAGACTATCGCCAATAAACAACGTATATAGCATCTACAGTCGTAAAAGAAAAGAGGGACAGTCAAACTCATAAATCTGAAACAAACTGACAACGCCACGGCTAAAAATGAAAAAGACAAACAGAAAAACAATAGCACACATGAAACAACATAGAAAAACTTAAGAATAAACAACACGAACCCAAAAACTAGGTGTGATCTCAGGTGCTCCGGAAGGGGAAGCAGATCCTGCTCCACATGTGGCACCTGTCGTGTTGCTTATGAGATTACAAATCCGGTAAATAGTCCAATTCGGTAGGTCACATTCATGAAAGGGAAGGGGATCGTAATTGTCAACAATGTGCGAGATAAACAAACAAACAAAATTGATAAAAAAAATGTCAAAAATTGCGGTAAATAAACTGATCATAGATACCAGGATTAAATTTAGTATGTACGCTAGACGCGCGTTTCGTCTTCAATTGACTCATCAGTGACGCTCGAATAAAATAAAGTCAAAAAGTCCAAATAAAGTATGAAGTTGAAGAGCAACTTGGAAAATTAACTGTCGTGACCTTATATATTTCTGATAGTATCCCCTGCCTATTTTCATTCTTAAAAACCTTTTTCAGCAGCATGACGTCTTATCACCTCACATAGAAAATCATTTCTAATTTGAACCTAAAAAAAAAAAATCCCCTCCCTCTCCTTAGGCAGCAACGGTTTTTTTTTTCTTATGACTTTAAAAATTCTATATATAACTTTTGGACTAGTTTAAAGTCATAAGAAACCTCAAATCAAAAAAAAATAATGCATATGATTTTTATAACTCAATGGATAGTTTTCATTATAAAACTTATGTACATATACTTTTTTCTGAAGAAAATTCTTTAATTTATTCATATTTAGAAGAAGTTTACTTTATTTGAATAGCTTCCTTCCAGCAAGCAATTCCCCCGACATATTTTCCGTATGCAATGTGACCTCAGTGTGACCCATCTCGTAAAAATCCGTAGACCACAATACGCATGGATGTCCTTAAAATAAACTATTATCTGAATTTATATGTTAAACACGTGCTCAATTTCCATGCTTTTTTGTTTATTTTTCGTCAATTGTTGACAAACAGGTGACAATCGTTAAACTTCGGCTTCAAAACGTGAACTTTAGTTACCTGCCATATTTTCACAACAACACTGACCGATTGAAAAAAAAATTACAATTATACGAAAGGAGTAGGGGCTTTAAGGGCCTAAAATGGCCCCAGATTTACAAGATAATAAAAATTCTAACAGAGCAGATTTTTCTCCATAAATTATTAGAATATGAGTAAATGATTTAAAAAAATGTTTTTTTTTAACTAAAAAAGGTTCAATGACGTCACAATGGTAGGTTCAAATGACGTCATAATTGGGAAAATAAGCAAAAATACCGAAAATTTGATGGTTTTTCTAAATTTTTACCACCGCACCATGCTTGCACCAATTAGAAATTTTAACATTTTGACAAGTTTATACATATCAAACTTCGGTTAAAAAATCTTTTTGGTGCAAGGTTGGTGCAATAGTTTATTTTATATTTTTCATAGCCAAGAGGAGCAATAAAAAGCTGAAATTTGCCGTCCAAATTGGACCTTTTCATCTGACAAAGTTTAGTTTATACATTCTTATACCTATAGAAACTTATTTTTTTTGTTTATGAATGTAAAGTGTATTCTTAATTATATTTCTGTAAGTTTATCTAGTTAAATTTCTTTAAAAAATCCGACAGCAATAGACTTCATGTGTAAGGAAGTCAATAACAACTTTGAGGACAATTTTTTTAATTATGAAATTTTAGATAGACCTTCCTTCAACATAACAAAATCTGCACATTTCTGATGTTTTTGCTAATTATAAATTCAAAATTTGTTGTTTGAATGGCATAGATGCCAACCATTACGATTTTCCCGTAGTTTTTACGATTTTGCCATCAAAACTACGCTATTACGGTCAATAGTCCAATATTTACGGATTCCTAGTCGCCGCCGTTCAATTTTTGAAAAACGCGGATTATTTACATTGCCTTTCCGGCATGGTCCGGTTTTTAGAAAACTCCAGTTTCAGTTCCGTTTTCTCGGGAGTTATCGAGTATCGTTAGGTAACTAACTGACTTCCGAAGAGTCAAACACGCATTTGAACCATGATTTCTAGTGGCTTTCCCCGTTACTGTTTTTCTCCTTTGCAGAATAAAAATGTCAGAGTCTGGGCCGTCTGCCCCAAAAATTAAAAAGAAAGCCAAGGGTCAGCGATATAGGGCTGAATATTCAATAGAATACCCATGCCTTATAAAGTCAACAAAGGAAAATTGCGTGTTTTGCACATACTGCAATCAAGATGTAAGTGTTTTGCACGGAGGTCGGGACGACTGTAAAAGGCATGTCGAATCCAAAAAGCATGAGAGCAATGCAAATCTCCAAAATAACAACTCGAAGCTTTCATCTTTTTTTGAAAAGAGAGTATCTCCAATGGAACTCCAAGTCACAAATGCGGAAATGTTATTTACAAAATTTATTATAGAACATAACGTCCCAATTGCCGTCAGTGATCACGCAGGACCTTTATTCAGGAAAATGTTTCCTGACACTGAAATTGCTAAAAAGTATGGTTGTGCAAGAACCAAAACGTCTGCAATAATTGACAATCTCTCAAGAGACAAAATTGAAACTATTGTGGAAACACTTCAAAAAACCTTTTTTGCATGTGCTACAGATGGCAGTAATGATGTCAACACACAACTATATCCCATAGTAGTTCGTTATTATAATAAAGAAATTGATCAGATAATGACTGCTTTGTTATCAATGCCAAGTTGTAATGAAAGTTGTACTGGGGAAAATATTTTCAACTTGCTCAATCGGGAGTTTGTGAAATACAACATACCATGGGAAAATTGTGTTTCATTTGGTTGTGATAATGCGTCAGTGATGACTGGAAAGCACAAGGGTGTTGCTAAATTTGTAGCCGATCAGAATGAAAATATCTATATAAGTGGTTGTCCTTGTCATCTTGTACATATCGCTGCACAGAAAGCAGCTCAGAAAATACCAATAAAATTTGAAGATTTGCTTGTTGATATTTACTATTATTTAGATAAAAGTTCTAAGCGTAATTTAGAATTAAAAAACTGTCAACTGATGTGTGAAATAAAAACCCACAAAATCTTAAAACATGTTGCTACAAGATGGCTTTCATTGGGCAAATGTTTAGAAAGACTTCTTGAGCAGTGGGATGCACTGAAAATGTTTTTTGAACAAGAGTATGAGATCGAAAAGAAAAAAAAGGAAAAACAAAAATTAGCTAGTGAAAAAAAGGAAAAGAAAAATGCTACCTCAACTGTGACATCTGAAAAAAGTAAGGGCAAAGCAAAAACTGACAAAAATGAAGAAAAACAAAAAACTGATAAAAGAAAAGACAAATCAAAAACTGAATCAAGACCTTCTGGATCAAAAACTAACACAGTTACGGTTTCTAAACCAAGCAATCCAACAACATTTATGGCAAGGCAAGCTTCAAATGACAAAACATCTAAACCTAAACAAAAGGAAGTCATATTGCCATCAAGGGTAGAAAGAGTACACAGATTATTAAGTAGTCCAAAGACCAAGTTGTACTGTCTTTTTCTGAAACAAACAATTCCATTATTTGATTCATTTAACACATTTCTACAGAGTGACAAACCTTTAATCTATGTATTAAGGAGAGAAATTCTTGCATTACTAACTGACTTATACACCAGATTTGTGAAACCTTCATCTATCACATCCACTAGTAATCTGTTAAAAGTTAATTACACTGAAAGGAAAAATCAAAAAAGTAGGGAAGACCTTACCATTGGAGCAGAAACCAGAATTCACTTGAGACTGGTCAAACTCACTTCTGAAGAAGAAACAACTTTTTATCAATCCATCAGAGAGTTTTTTATGGCTGCTTGTGACTATATAATAAAAAAACTTCCTGTAAATGACCCTCTCTTACACCATGCAGAAGTTGTAGATGTAAAAGTAAGATCAAATCAAAAGTTCTGCTCAGTAGAATATTTTATTGATAAGTTGTCAATGGCACTAGTAACTGATACTGCATCAGATAAGAACAGCATGAAAGATCAACTAGAAGTCCAATTTGCCCATTATCAAATTGAGAATCTTTCGCCTGACATCACTGAAGCAGAGAGAATTGACACTACTTGGAATATGATTGCTAAGATTAAGGGAACTGATGGAAAACCAAAGTATTCAGAACTGTCTAAACTAATGCTTGGCATACTAGTTATCCCACACAGCAATGCTGACAGTGAAAGAATTTTCAGCCAAGTCAGAAAAAACAGAACTGAAACTCGGCCTAATTTATCAGTGTCAACTCTGTCTTCTTTGATGGTTGTGAAAACTTATATGACCTCCACAGACAAGAAGTGTTATGAACACACTTACACACCAAAACAATTGAAAAGTGCTAAGTCAGCAACATACCAGGCATTACAGAATTGACTGTCCAGTTCCAGATTTTAATTGACTGTTTTATATATGTTTTAAGTTTGACAGTGTGAACTCATAAAGGATAATGAACAATGTACTTGTCACATTAAAACATTTAACTTTACTATTCTTTTTATAAAATTACTTCCAACACCCAAGTTGAAGTATTGTCATTGATATAAGATGTACTAAAATCAAGGGACATACAAAATATATAAATTAAAAGAACATACCAGTAAACATTAACAAATTCCAATAAACAAAAACAATGGTACAAAAATGTCAATCAAAATGTCTTTTAGAAACAAGACTAATTATGAACAACTTACGAATGGAATACATACTACAGATAACATATGTGAAGAGACATGTTTTTGCACATCTTTTTGCATCAATTCGTCAGTGTTTATTTTGGTAAATGCATGTTTTTGAATGATTACTGAAAAGTTTTCAAAATTACTGAAAATTTGATAGATTGTTACTGATTGTGTCAAAAGGGGGTTGGCATCTATGGAATGGGGTAATCTTCTCTCTCTCTCTGGTATTAGGGTCAGATCCATGATTTATGTAACGAAAAGTTTGGGGGTATTTTACTTAAATTTCCATAATTGGCGAGAAACATGAGATTTATTTCGAAAATGAAACTACATATATTTCAATTGGATGTGTCTTTGTGGGTAATGTGCATAGAGAACAAGTTCTATAAAATTTGATGATAAAAAACTGAAACGGCATAAGGGTAGACTATCCATATATCCGTATAAACATGTATATATTATTATATAAGTACGCCTGAGCCTGTGACAACTCTACAACAGATTTATTCATTGGGTCCCCAGCAGTGATGGTGATATATGGCTGTCTACATTATGTATATACAACTCGTCTAAACATCAACCCAACAATGTAAGATCTGTAAATTTGCAAATGTATATATGGATAATTGACCTTTCCATGCATAGAAACAAGAGCCTGAAGTCTGTAAGCATACTCCATGTCTGTAACCTTTTTAAAGGTTATGTTTTGAATAGTTTTATAATCATGCGTAAAAATGAAGTGTAAATTTGACCCGGCTTTGTTGTTAAGCCCCATTTGTGGGCATTATGTTTTCTGGTCTATGCGTCTGTTCGTCTGTGCGTATGTCAGTCTGTTCGTCCGATTGTCCTTGTGTCTCGCTTCAGGTTTATGTGTTTGGTGAAGGTAGTTGAATCTGACATCAGACTCAGACTTTTTTTAAAGTAAATTTTACTGTGTGTATTGTGTGTTTGATTTTTTTCTACTTTGCCTAGGGAGGGAGAGGGGGTTTGAGATCGCAACAATAACATGTTTAAATCTGCCGATTTTTTGGGCCTGTCCTAACCTAGGATTTCCTGGTCATTGTTAGTCTTGCGATTTGGGCATCCATGTACTAAAGACACATTCTTGTTTTCAATAATTTTTAAGAATATATAATGAATATTGTCATCATGATCAAAGACCAAGTCATACGACGCTATGATTAGTGAAGGCGAAACTGAGTAAACTAGTCACATTGACAAAAACTACAATAAAACAAATAATATATATATATTGAATATAGAAAAAATCTCTAAGAATACAGATTTATTTGATATAGTAGCATGTTCCAGTTTTGTAATTCTATAGAATGATACGGTTATATGTCTGGACGACTGAAATAGATAATAAAAATAAGATGAATTTGGAAAAGTCAACCCTATTAACGATCCTTTACATTAGTCTAGAGGGGTTGGGGTTGGGAGGGGGTGTACTTCAATACTTAATTGATAGGGGGTGCCGCTATTTTGACACCTCACCCAGTTTTACATTTTAAAAATATATACCTTTTCATAAATTGCGTAGGAAAAAAAGTTATATCATATATATCTGATAGTTTTCTCAACTTTTCACTTATTCAAGCTTAAAGTCATAATTAAAAAAAAATATGCATATGTTTTTTATAACTTTATGGATAGTTTTCATTATACAACTTATGTACATATATTTTTTTCTGAGGAAAATTCTTTAATTTGTCCACATTTAGAAGAAGTTTAATTATTTTTAATTGCATGCTTCCAGGAAGCAATTCGCCGACATATTTTCCGTATGCATAGTGACCCGAGCGTAACCCTCCTCGTAAAATTCCGGTGACCACAATACGCATGGATCTGTCATTGAAATAAACAAATATCTGATTATACATGTTAAACACGTGCTCAATACCCATGCTTTTTGTGATTTGTTTACTTTAAGGTGACAATCGTTAAAACTCGGCTTCAAAACACGGCATTTAATGAGCAGCCATATGTGTTAAATCATAACAAACAGAGTGAAAAAAAATGACGATTATATGATATATTTGCGAAAATAATGATACAATCGTGCACAGAGGACTAAGTTTATGATGTATACATGCATTGGTTCAAGAATTGAACAAACATTATTTTTCACCGCTCACGCGTTTCATATGACTTTAAAAAGGTGTAAATAGAAATGCCCCCCTTCAACCCCAACCCCTTCCGGAAAGATAACTACTGTCATGGAAATACACTGACTTTTGAAAACACCCTTTAATGCATGTGTCTGTTGTATCTATTTATTTAAGATAATCAATATTAAGATTTCTAGCGCTAAATGTGTTTTGTCTTTATATTATTCTTCTTATCGCTGATAAGTGAGACCCCACCCAGCATCATATGCATAATCTGTATATATCAGCAATACCCGGTGTTTTGTTTTGTTTGTTGGTGTTTCAATATTGCTTTCCCCCTTAATATTTACCTTGGAGTTTGTTTCTTTTTACAATTTACATCTTAAATTGCCTTTCTGTTTCAATATATTTAAAATTAAATCTTGTAAATCGGTTGCCATGGGCACAGATATGTTGCTAGGGAGAAACAACAGTGAATTGGCAAAAATGTGCAATTAATTATGTAATATTTAAATAGTGTACAAGTGTAAAGTTCACTACATGCTAAACAGGTTCAATTTCAAATATAGATATATTTAAGCTGTATAATAATCATATTTGATGAGTTTAACTTCGTCATTTTAGTGGTTGCTAGGCAACAGAACAAACGAGCTAGACCCAAAATTCGATTATTTTCAGAAGGTCTATGGTATAGACTTACAACATGACAAATTAAATGGAATTTGGGGGTGGGGCCAAAAATGGCCCTTATAGCCCCTAGTCCTTTACACGAAAAAAAATTATAAATTCGAGCACAGAAGACTAAGTTTATGATGTTTGTATGCATTGGTTCAAGAATTGGAAAAACATTATTTTTCACCGGTCACTCGTTTCTTATGACTTTAAATCTCGGTCTATTTCTGAAATTAATTCTTACATACTTTTGATTTTTTAACCCTGTATGCTAACATTGTCTATGTAAAATTTTAAAATTGTTGGTATGCACATTGAACGACATATTTATGTGACGTATGAAATTTTCTGACGTCAGACACTCAAATCAATCAATGTGTTCGTAGATAGTAGAATTTTTGTGTTCTGTTAAATTGTTCCTTTTAAAATTGTTATACGATGATGACTGATGTGCCCATATTTTGACTATTTTATTTATTTTGTCTATTTATTCAACGCATCAATGTAAATATTACAGAATTTGATGAGACTGTCATTAAAGTGAGAGGATTAACGCTATAGAACCCGGTTTAATCCACCATTTTCTACATTTAAAAATGTCTGTACCAAGTCAGGAATATGACAGTTCTTGTTCATTCGTGTTTGATGCGTTTTGTTATTTGATTTTGCCACGTGATTATGTACTTTTCGTATTGATTTTCCTTAAGTTCAGTATTTTTGTGATTTTATTTTTTTCTTAAAGCAACCGATGACGACTTGATTAAACTACCAGTCTTGCTATTATATTTGTGGGTTTCGTCGTGAAATCTGTAGGCGATCAATTTCTTTTCTGATTTTTCAACAAATAAAAAATAAGTAGTTCATTTTCAAGACCATTTATAATATTCATATTTTCCGAATAATTATTATGCAGCATCAAGGAACGACTTTTTCTAGGGAAGTATTATTGTATTGATATCTAAGGACATGTAAAACACTCCGATAAATAATTTTATTTAATTTACAAATGAAACCCATTTTTTTCGAAGATTTGTTTTTAGTCAACAAGTCACTTTCGTTAATAAACTGAGCAAGGATGTGGCATATGAAATAAAACAGACGAAAATAAAACCATTAACAAACAAGAATATCCGGGATGTACAAGTACACAGCCACGTCCGGTCAAAGATGGGACGTTTATTTCTATGCCTCGAATTAACACTGGCACGTTTAGAATAGTTTTAACAAATATGCAGAGATCCATCAGACGCATGTTACAAAACAAGACAAGGTTCCTATTAACTTAACACTCATTTTCTAGTGGCAGTCAATGTTTTTCGCCATTCACATTTCTCTAATGAATGTCCTACTTATCTTTTGTTTATTCGATCTCTTCCTGAACACAGATGAATTGTTTCCCATTGCGTACTGAACAACATCAATCATTAAAACTCATAAATAAATTTTGATCCAAGTTTACAGTTTACAATGTTTTTGTTTTTTAATTTACTTTAGAGTGTACGGCATTCTTTTTCGTATGAATACAATTTATATGCCGAAAAGCAAATGTTGTCACAAATACGAACTTCTGTGCTAGTAAGATTCTATGGTTAGAAAAGACTTTCTACCAGTGCCATACTACCCTAAAACGAATTATTTATGGCAAATTTTATCACGGATGAACTTTCCCGGTGCACTGACAAGCACATTGGATCATGATACTTGGATACTAAAATCTTAAGTCATATTGAAGCTACACACGGCACTTGTACCACGTGCGAAATCTGCATGCCTTAAGGTTAAAAAAAATTTTATGGTGTTTGTGTATAGATTTAATAAGAAAGATTATTTCATGAGGAGTGGGTCTGTGATTATCAATTTTCCAGTTTAATGATCAAATTCCAATAGCTGATGACTGTCTGAAAATATTTTGCTTCTACTATTATGGTTTTATTTTCAACTCTGCTTACATAATTTTAAACTAAAGTTATTGCTCCACGCTCTGCTAAAAAAGTCGAAATCCTCTTTGATACTGATTGTTTAAGTTCGGTTTCTTAATTGTTGAAGATAACAATAACACCTGCTCCACAAGGTCCCGTGTTGGATTGGAATAACTGTCGGTAAATGCAACGAGATCTAGGAGATGATACAAAATATCGCTAGACACAGAGAAAAATTTGAAAATGAATTTAACTTAAAAAAGAGGATCGTGATTACATTAAGATAAAAAGAGGCGCAGTTTGTTCTCCCACTCACACTACATCTTCATATATATATTAATAATATTATTGTTTGAATTTCTCGGGGGGGGGGGGGGGGGGGGTCGGGAATCTTTGCATTGTTGCATTAAGAGAACACTGACAGAAAAATAACACTGCTGTTTCAATGACAGTACATTCAATTGTATTGCTAATGATCTTACGTTTCTTATTTGAGATTGCCTTGATGTCAAGTTCACCCTGGAACTCCTTTCAGGATACTGGATCTACAGAGATTGTCTGTACTGGCCTACTGTACACGGTACTTGTCTATTCCAAATTCATGTGTTTGGTTTTGATGTTATATTTGTTGTTCTCGTGGGATTTTGTCTGATGCTTGGTCCGTTTCTGTGTGTGTTACTTTTCAGTGTTGTGTCGTTGTTCTCCTCTTATATGTAATGCGTTTCCCTCTGTTTTGGTTTGCTACCCCGATTTTGTTTATTGTCCATGGATTTATGCGTTTTGAATAGCGGTATACTACTGTTGCCTTTATCAACCATTATTATGGTCATGTAAATCCTACAAACCAGTCCCCCTTTCCAGAGCTGCAGAACAGTATGTAATATTCAATGACCCGCTTCTGTTAAATTTAAGGATTGTGGTCCAAACTGACGCATTCGATTAACAGTGCGGGATGTACAAGTACATATCTACGTCTTTTTAGAATGGTTACAGTACATTCGGTACCTCCTGTAAAATAGAGTAGCACGCTCTCTGCATGTAACTCATCTGTTATACTTAATTTTCCTGTTCAAATCATGTACTTCAAATACAAGTACCTATATAAAACACTAATTTTCAAGTAAAGAAATAGTACTAAATATTAAAGTAAATTTCCAGTACTAGAAATAGTGCTCATGCAAAAGTAGTAGTACTGTACCCATTTTGTTAATTCACTTTAAAAAAAATCTTTAAAATGTGATTAAATTAATTATCAATAAACGAAATAAATACCATATTGTTGTGTGCATACTTACTTCAACTACATCATATTCTTTTTTTATATTTAAAGGATAAGGTTGTTTATTCTATACTACAATAAATTGTAGTGCAAGGATAATTATTGTGAATAATTGGCATCTCTTTTTACTACAATAACTGTATAAGATTGAAAAGTGGGAATTTCATAATGGAAAAAAAAAATCTGCATGTATAGAAAGATACCAAAGGGACAGTCAAACTCATAAATCTAAAATCAACTGATAACGACATGGCTAAAAATGAAAAAGACAAAAATACAAACAATATTACACATGATACCACATAGAAAACTAAAGAATAAACAACACGATCCCCACCAAAAACTAGAGGTGATTTCAGGTGCTCTGGAAAGGGTAAGCAGATCCTGCTCCACATGTGGCAGCCGTCGTGTTGCTTATGTGATAACACATCCGGTAATGAGATGATTTCAACTTCACCATTTGGAACTCTTGGTTTAATAGCTTCCTTGCAACCCTCTATCAAGAAAATCATGATAGGAAATGCAAGCTCGGGAATATCGTATCAATTGGAAGATATATACCCCGTATGCAGGTGCTGCTGGAATGTTGCTACATAGAAATGTAAAGTTCACAATTGGAAAGCTGAAATCATATCTTTTGTCGTAAAGTTTTGTTTTCAATCGACCCTCATTGTCAATTTCTAGATGTAAGTCAAGATATGAAGCCGACTTGACTGTATCTGTAGTATCCTTTATCTCTAGTTCCATGGGATAGATGCGTTCCACATAGTCACCAAATTTTGAAATATTTAGTGAAAGAACATCATCTATATAGCGGAAAGTAGAGCTAAAGGATATTGGTAACTTCTTATCTTTTTTTCCTAAGAAGTTCCTGCATGAAGTCATCCTCATAGTAATAAAGAATAAGTCTGCTAGTAGAGGGACACATTTTGTTTACATTGGAATGCTGACAGTCTGTTGAAAAACACGTCCTCCGAACGTAACAAATATGTTGTTAATCAAGAAATCTTGCAAGCATCTTGATAATATCAGTTTCAGAGAATTTTCTGTTTGAATCAGAGTAGTCATTTACAAAGTAGGATTTATTCCTCCTTAAGACAAGATACTTGTATCTACGTTGGCCATTCTTTTTTTTATGAAGCAAAGCAATACCATCCCTTTCAATTCGTCTCTTAGTTTGGAATGTGGAATATTTGTGTAAAGAGTAGAAAAGTCCAATGTTTTAATACTGTTACAAGATGAAAGAGAGTAAGATTGTATGTACTCTAAAAGAAATTTTTAAGTATCCACATCTGATTCACGCCACCACTAGAATAGGCAGTTTCACAATAACTTTAAAGCCCGTCTTTGATTGCTGATAAAAAAATGTTTATAATTTAGAAAGAGGTTTCATGGAGCACTTGGAAGACCCAGCAATATACCGTTGTTTGTAAGGACACTTATGTAGTTTATGTGTCCAATACAGTGATGAAAGTTCTTCATCTTTGTTTGAAATTCCGAAGGAACAAAGAACAGACCTATGATTATCCAGAATTTCCTCTTTGTTAAGTGTCGTGAGGGTATATGTTGAGTTTCCAATTGAATTGTCAATACCTAATTCGTTTAACAAGCAGTTTATGTAATGACTTTTACTAAAAAAAAAAAAAACGATGTTACTTGGGGCTTTGTCTGCGGGTGTTTTGCAACATTTGGGTCTTTAAAGATTGACGTTGCATGGGCATTGATGGACCCATTCAGTTTCTTAAATCTACTTGTATCAACGACCTCACTGCCTTAATCCATTCGGAAAGAGTGTCTACGTCTTCCATCTCACGCTTAGCCCATTGCCTGGCATAATCATCGACTGAATCCATCAAAATTTTAAAGTTGTATTTCCAATCGATGGATTTAGGCTCACGATGTTTGGGACCTTTCGATAACACATTTCGTAGATAAGTGTTATTAACAATGTTGAGGTGACCTGTAATAACGTGGCAAGCAGGATTACGTGTGAATTAGCACAAGTGCAATCAGGAGGTTTGGACTTGAAGTCGTCAATATCGAGATCCTGCAAAACGTGTTTGTAATTGAAAATTTTAGTTGTAATAGGTTTGGTATAGGTTTAGGTATGATTGGTACAGACTGGTCTTTGAACTGAGGTATTTTCGATTGAACTAATTAATGATGAAGGATATTGCCTAAGTTGACGCCATCGATATCTTTGTTGGCTAAGGAAAGATCTTCTCTCTTTTTCATCTTTTTCAATGTGGACTGGCTTGAAAATTTTGTGACTTACAATATCCGAAATTATAGCTTCAAGTTTGTATTTGTTTGAATGAGGGTTTGTAACAGTGGATTCCAAACATAAATTGAACAGAGAATGAAATTTTGAAAGGGGTAATGAATAATGTTTCGTGCGAATGTGATAAATACCTAACGGTTTTTGTATAAATGGCAGCAAGTCATTAATAGAGACATCATACAGAGAAGGTGATGTATAATGACGATAGCCATGACTGTGTCTACGTCGAGGAGTCGAATTGAAAAAATTCATCACATTCACCGAGTTACACGAAGGACTAGATAGAATACCTATACTATCGATTTTGTCATTGCAACCATAAGGTGTCGCAGTTCCCAATTGTCTAGTTCAGTTGTCTTCTTTTTGTCTACGGAGAGTCGTTGAAAGAATAGGATTGTTAGAGCTATAGTATATTTTTTTGATAATACGAACTGTCATAGAAACGATGGAATGATCGGGCTGATTGAAATGCTGGTATAGAATGTCGTTAGCATTGAGGTTAATGTCTGATCTATGACTGCACATACGTTTGTTTAGCCGTCCTTTCGTTTCACCAACGTATACCAATCCGCAAAGGTTGCACTCTAATCCGTAGACGACACTTATCGATTTACAATTCATATCATCGTAACTTCTTGTAAAATATGACTTCTTGGTCAAATTGCTAGTGAATCCAGCATCTGTAATCAAAATTGCACGTTTTGCAGACTTTGGTCTCACATTTCGAAATGCGGCAGTGTTGTACTGTCATCAAAAACCAAAGTGTCTTTAAGGAGAACTGAACATGGCTATATATGTGTAATATTGCTATTGTCACTACGACGATGATCTGAATGAGTCATGTTTGAGATATTTTTCATGTCTGGTGATGAGGGGACACCTGCCGTATCAGACGACACCGTGTCCATGGTGACGTCTGTTTCAGACCTTTTATATACTGGGTGACGTCCGAGCCAGTTTCCTGTTTGATCTTCGTAAATTCAGGCAATTTTAGTTTTGCTACTGGGCGGATGATGTCCTCGGGGACAAAATGTCTACCAGCAGAGACCGTCTTGATTACAGTATAAATAACGTGAAGGAATTCAAATTTTGTCTTCTACCCAAAATAATCCTCTTTCAATAAACCAGAATAATTATATAGTGTCGTGCAATAATTTCTTATATATGCATATAACTGGCTAAATGGCTTGACACCTGTAAAATTTCGCTTCAACGCAATACTACTCGTGACAGGTTTGTTTTGCTTTGCATTGTAAAATGTCTTGATTCGGATAAATAATAAAACTGAAGAATTGAGAGAATCTAAAACAGTTAGGATGCCAAAATTCAAACTGAAAGAATGATCTCTCAGATCTGTAATCAAGGCTTAGGCTTTTAAAATTTTCAAAGACGTATTTAACAATTGTAGTCATATTTAATCATTAATAAGATGAATTTTACTTTATTAATTGAAATATAAAACTAAATAAGTAGATAATATTGCATGACAATTTTTTTTTTCATTATGATAAGGCCTAGACATGGAGATGTACTCATTATCTTTTTTTTATTGAACTCCTCAATTAACTTGCTGTACTTTGCAGTAAGCTTTTTCCAGTATTCTCCCTGGTTTTCCCTGCATCTTAACGTTGTAATAAATTGCCTAAAAGTGTTCCAAAAATCTTTTATGTCTTTACTCCAGGCATTGGCCTCCATAAAAGTTCTCTGAAAAAGTATAAAATTTATATACAAGTGTGACAAAATATGTATCTTGTCAGAGTTGGTGACATTTAAATGAAAAAAAGGTCTAATTTGACAAAGATCTTTTAACCAAGTCATATTGAAATGCAATTTGTAGTATATGTATCAGACTTAGCTGCAAATTGAAACTTTTTTCTCAGCCATAAATCTGAGTAATTAATCCTAGTTGTTTAGCAAATCTGCTTATTCTTCTAAAACATGTTTTGTTGGTGCTAATGCTGCTCACTCTAAAGTTTATAATATTAAAGTGTAGCCTTCTAATTGCCTTTTCTGCTTCATAGGATTGATCATTGGTGTATTCTCAAATGCCTCTCTTAAAGTAGCAATGCTATATTCTGATATATTTAGTTTTTAAAAATAAATATTTCCCTAACAGGGACTCACTAAATATATGGGGCAAATACTTAATACCTCACTTCAGAGTTTATGGTTTCTTAATCATGTACATGCAAGCATACTAGTTTCAATAATGACTTAAAAATCTTAATACATACATACCAAAGCAACCACAATTTCTTTATTTGCCTTCTTCATAGCCTCAGTCTCTATACCAATTTTAAAATCTGTAAATGTCAGCTTTCCCAGGGCCTTAAAATTGAGGCCCTGTATAGCCTTGCCATTTCCATTTACTAACTGAAAGTCAAAATAGTCTGAACATAAATAATTTTTGAAGACAAAAGATTAAAATGTCAAACAGAAGATTTCATATAATCTTGTTTCCTATGAGGGTATTACATATTTATACTACATTTGCTTTATTTGACCATTCCCATTACCATGACTGTTACAACACCTATTATCACAAGAAATAACACGATACAATTATTGTCTACGGAGGGGGTGAGTATCCAAAATTATCAACAGAAGTGTTATTCCACAAGGCCTTTCATCGACTCAATTGGCCATAATTGTTTTATTATACCAAACGAACATATTTCTATTAAAAGTAAGTTATTGTAACAGATTGTCAAACCACTTACAGAAGAAAACAATTTCTGTACCGACTCATGATAGTAAATCAATCGTTTTGAAATGATCAATGATTATCTATAATTATTGTCAATATAAACTAGAGGCTCTTAAGAGCCTTAGTCCTCCCTCACCTTGGTTTATGTGCATATAAAACAAAGGAAACAGATGGATTCATGCCAAAATTGTGTTTTGGTGATGGTGATGTGTTTGTAGATCTTACTTTACTGAACATTCTTGCTACCTACAATTTTCTTTTTCCATAATAAACTTGGCCCTTTTAATAGTTCCAGAGAAAAATATTTTGTAAAAATTTACAAAAAATTTACAAAATTAACTATAAAGGGCAATTCCTCCTTATAGGGTCAACTGATCATTTTGGTCATCTTGGCTGATTTGTCGATCGTACTTTGCTGAACATTATAGCTGTTTACAGTTTATCTCTATCTTTAATAGTATTCAAGGTAATAAAGGAAAACAGTAAAATTTCTTTAAAAAATTACCAACTATGGGGGCAGCAACCCAACAATCAGTTGTCCAATTCATCTGAAAATTTCAGGACAGATAGATCTTGACTTGTTTAACAATTGTACCCCTTTCAGATTTGCTCTAAATGCTTCGGTTTCAGGGATATAAGCCAAAAACTGGGCCAGGTGAGCTAAAGATGTTTACATGACATGACGTTTAAAATTCAAGTATTGTAAAATATACAATAAAGGATTACATGTTGAAATTTCAGATAATATAAATATTAAACACATATATGTTTTACAGTAAAAGAGTTACTACATTTCCTAAAGGCCAATTGTAACCTTGCTTGGAATTAAGCAAACCCAAATTGTATTTAAAGCTTTACCTCAGGTTAATGGCATTAGCGAATTTCCTGCTGCAAATGCATGGTTTTTTCTGGCAAGGCGTAGTTGAGACAGGTTGATAGGTATTAATTTCAACAGTTAAACTAACGATGCATGTTTACAAAGCTTTAAATACAATACAAGTATATATTTTACTTTTTAAAGCAAAACAAGTACACAATCCAATGTCGATCATTATTTCAGTGTAAAAAGTTCATAAAGGAAAATTCTGTGAAAAGATGCTATCAACCGTGTATTCTCGTACAGCGGATACAGTCATTTTAAAAGAACAACATGGAACATAAGATTGTATTAACAATTCTGTAAACGATCAAAAGACAACGGAATAATCAAATTCCGATGATACATACTGATTTCTCGCTGCATTGATGACCCATTAGTGACCTTCTGTTGTTATCTGTTCTAAAATCGGGTTGTTGTCTCTTCCGACACATTCCTCATTTCCATTCTCAATTTTATATTTATAACTTAGCATTAGACTTCTTATAGTTTATTATTTTTTAGTAAATATCACAAATTGCTGTAAATTCATATTGATGTTGGCTTACCCCGAAATGATTTTCGTTGTATTATATGAACTTTGACCTATACGGTTTACTACATCGTACAAATCTATAATAAAATGTTCTGTGAACTTAAACATCTAGGTACTCCTATTTTTAAAGAGTTTATTCCATTTAGAACAGAACTTCCTGCAATTAGAACTCTGGAGGCAGTTTCGTTTGTGTGTCATACATTGAATTTTGTGATTCATGAATTGAATCAGCATTTATTGGTTGTTCTTTTACATAGATAAGTTATTCTTGTTCGTGTACAGGTTCTTCGTAAAATGGTGTTTTTGAAATTTGTCTTTTAAATATGTTACAACAGCAGTTAGTTTGGTTAGAGTTATAATGAACTTCAAATCTTGAATATTTATCTTTGGTAAGATTGGTAAGGTGACACTAATTTCATCCGAACATGTGCTTGGTTTTACTGTCATTTGAAAAAGAATGATTTATATCTTTAATTTTGCTTGTGTAATATCTGAGGTATGTGTAGCGACTGGTTGACAGTTCCCGACCTGTATTCGACGATACATCATTTATTGATTTTATTAGGTTGTTAACTTGACACTTCAATGGTATAGATATAAAATTGAGAATGGAAATGTGGAATGTATCGAATTGACAACAAACCTACAATAGAACAGATAACAGCAAAAGGTCACCAATAGGTCTTCAATGCAGCGAGAAATCAGTATGTATTATCGGAATTACTTATTCCTTTTTCTTTAGATCGTTTACAGAATTGTTTATACAATCTTATGTTCAATGTTTTTCTATTAAAATGACTTCGAAAATTGTGTTTAGCGCATTTCAAACTGCATCTTTCAGGTTGATTTGTTTCACATATTGCACACGTATTTAGTCCTTTTCCATTAACGAGTACAGAAGGTGTGAAATAAATAGTGATACAACACGATTTTCGCATGATAGATGTTCCCAACTCCATTGGCAGAATGTCATTCGCATTCAGAATTAGCTGTCAGTAGTAACAGCGAGTACTCTCAGATTTGTACTTAGTTTAGTGTTTTTTGGTTGGGATATACAAGTACCCGGCCACGTCCATTCTTTTTTTGTGTTTTTCATTTTTGCTAGTTATATTTCTATTTTATCCATATAATGAGTAAAGCCTTTTTCAACTGATTTCTTTAGTTTGCTCTAATGTTGTACTGTTACCATTGTTCCAGGTAAGGAGAAGGTTGTGATCCCGCTTTCATGTTAAATCCCGCCACATTCTGTATGTATGTACCTGTCACAAGTCAAGAGCCTGTAATCAAGAAATTATCGTTTGCTGTTGTGGTACTTATATATTTTTCGTTCATTTTTCATTAGGCTGGCTAATCCCCATTATATCTCCTACTACTGTCGGAAAATATCCTGTGGCATAATATCTGACAGCTGTTAATGTTTGATATTTCGTTGTCAATGCATGTGATCTGTGTGTTTCATTTACAATATCATCTCGAACCATATGTATCACCCTCATTAATTTGTCTAGACATCATATATCGATACAGTACTTCATGGTCATCATAGGCAGCTAAAGTGTTCAACCTATTTATAAATATTCTCTTGAGTCTCAAATTATTTTGAGCACTGACCAGGAATAATTACAAAGCCTTTTTTGACGACGTCTCATAGCTGAGTGACGTCCAATGATCATGACGTTAACCTCCCATTTGTGACGCGTTGCTTGCTTCAGCTGTGCTCTATTTTAAATGGTGCTTATAGGTATACCAAAATCGACTTAAGTTTGAAAAAGAAAACTTGAAAAAAAAGTTAAAGGTATATACAAAATTATCATGATGGCATACCACCTTTAAACGTTAAGGTGTAGAAATTGAATTTATTAAACCTTTTGCATGCAAATCGGGGACATTTAATAATAACTTGAAATTGAAAACATAATGCATTTAACTCTTACTATTTTCTTAAATATTTCTGCCTGAATTCTTTTAGCAAAGGTGAAGGTTTGTATACAAAGCACACGAAATCGACGTAAATAGTTATCAAAGGCACCAGGATTATGAGTTAATGCGCCCGAAAACGTTGTTAAATTTGTCTTAAAATCATAAAACTTCCTACTGCAATGCATAGACTTTCGTTACAAACTGAGTTACTTAGTTGGTATTGAAAAACCTCTTAACTCGACTTTTACAACACGATGATGTCAGGCTTATTTCATCGTTTGTTTTTTGGGGTTTCTTTTGTAGATTTTCTCCATGGTCACTTTGTCTTATGTCTACCGAAAAAGCAAAGTTGATAACCAATAATTATTTCACTATGTCCCAGGTACATCACTTCCAATACAGTCTGAGCCCGATGAGTCTAAAACAGAAATAACATGAGCAACACGACGGATGCCACATATGGAGCAGGATCTTCTTATCCTTCCGGAGCACCTGAGATGACCCCTAGTTTTTATTGCGTTTGTGTTGCGTATTCTTTGGTTTTCTATTTTGTGTCATGTGTACTATTGTTCAAATGTCTTTTTTCATTTTAGCCATGGCGTTGTCAGTTTATTTCGATTTATGAGTTAAACTGCCCCTCTGATATCTTTCGTCCCTCTTTTGCCTTTTTGCATGTGGTATCCCTTAACTTATTATCGTATAAAGATCGACAAGAAAACGCAATGACATACGTTAAAATGTTTTACTTCTCGGTTAACAATTGTAAGGGGTAACTTTGTGAACAATATTATATTTCCTGGCTACTCTTGAAAACTGTTATATTTCCTGGCCACTCTTGAAAACTATCCAAACGAAGTGGGTATTACCCACCACATGTTAAAAATTTCAAAATGACCGTATTTATTGTATAAAATGTTCTTGGTGCCCATTTAGCGGGTACGTTGAGGTATATGTTAATTTTTCAGGTTAGCGTTATATTTAACGGAGACGCTACCGGATGCGTTAATTAACGGAGGTTTTATGAATACGAAATAACATTACCGGAAATTTAACGGAAATGTTAACGGCCCGCAAATTACCGGAGGCTTTGTGAAGGATCGTTTCTTAATTTCCGGGCAAGCCGGTAAACAACATTTGCGTTAATAGAGGATGTGCTATCCTTATGAACTAAGTTTTCAGTTACAACCAAACTTCAAATTAAACCAAATCTTTATATATCTAATGGATAATTTAGTATTTGTGTTAAAAATATTCATTTTCAAATTTCCCCTTGATGGCCCCTAAAAATGAGCAAGGAAAACTACAAAAAGGCACGTTTTTAAAGTAATTTATCTTGCTTTAATAATATATTTTTTGTTGCTAGTATATACTTTATAAAGAATACTTCGTCTAATTTCATTTGATTTTTTTAAGAAACAGCAACAGTATACATATAATTTCTTTCGTTTGAACGAAGTGAATAAGAGTGAAATTATTTTCTCTTGTTTGTTCATGATGTATGTAGGTGTCGTGCTTATCGCACGGTCATTTTCCCCGCCAAAACGGGGGTTTTGGTCATTCAGCACGACAGCGCTGAAGTAACACAAAGTAAGTTGGTAAAATTTTTTGTAATGTCGGACCCTGAAGAGAGGGAAACCCCAGAACAGGAGGTGTCTCTTAGAGATGTTATGAAAGCTGTTAAAACCCAGGGTGACTTTAACGAAAAACTTAGGAAAGACATTTCCGATTTAAGACATGAAGTTCACGGGTCTACCGTTGCAGTTGCTTCCCAGGTTAAAAAGTTTAAAACTGAATCTCAATATAATTGGAAGTATAAGGTTCAATTTCTACTAAATACTGAATTTTTAGAAGACCTGACACAAGCTATTTGGGCCATTGATAATTCAAAGAGCGACTACGCACGGGAAACTATTACTGAAGTAATTGACCAGATTAAAAGACGAAATAAACTTGTTAAGATTGCCGATAGTAGTGAAGGGGGTTGGGAGACTGTTAGGCAATATGAAAGTAATCCAGTGGCCAGTGACTCCGACGATGAGAGCAAAATTAATAAAGCTGAGAGTAGGGCGATACGTAAACGTAATGCAAAAGGAAAAAAGTCTGCTTCTAAGAAGGCTAATTATTCTGTTCCTAGTACTCCTTCTCATTTTGTTGATACTTTTCAAACAAAAAATCAGCCCTTTCGTGAACCCCAGTCATGGTACAATGGTCAAGCCTTGTATCAAAATCAACCCAGCACGAGCGGATATCAACGACAAAATAGACAAGGTGCATGTTATGGTTGTGGATCGTTCCAGCACTGGAGAAGCCAGTGTCCCTTCAATCCCAGACCTATCCAGCCAAAATCGAAATAGTACAGACTTTATAAAAGATGAGTATAATTGTAGCATAGATTATTTAATTGAAAATAATACAACTAAAGTATCTTCGATAAGTGACTCGGATAATCTCACTAATGATTACTACGAGTATGAACAGGGACAGGCACATATTATTGTGAAGGACAGGCTTAAAAGTCACTATTCTTTTTGGAAAAATATTAATTGTTATGATTATATTTTAGATACTATTTTGAATGGTTACAAAATTCCTTTTTACAGTACCCCTCCTTCTATATGCTTAAAAAACAATCGATCGGCAATCATCCATAGCGAGTTTGTTACCGAAGCTATACATGATCTTCTTATAAGGGGTTTGATTGAGGAATGTGAATTTCAACCTTGTGTTGTAAATCCTCTTACAGTTTCAGCGTCGGACGGTAGGAAAAAACGCCTTATTTTAGACCTCCGTCATATTAACAAACATCTTTGGAAATCAAGTGTAAAATTTGAAGATGTTCGCATAGCCATGCAGTTTATCACAACCAATTCTTTTTGTTTCCAGTTTGATATTGTGTCGGCATATCACCATGTTAATATTTTTATGCCACATACAGAATTTTTAGGGTTTTCCTGGAGGCATGAAAACACCGAAAAATGGTATAAGTTTTTGGTTCTCCCGTTTGGACATTCGTCAGCATGTTATATATTTACTAAGATCACAAGACCACTTATAAAAAAGTGGAGGGGTGAAGGTAAACAAGTTTTAATGTACCTAGATGATGGTTTAGGCACTCACACGGACGAAGAAACTTGCAAAACTATGTCCAATCAAGTGAGACAAGATTTAATTCAGAGTGGATTTATTCCTAAAAATAAAAAATCTAAATGGTCACCTATGAAACTTTTGGTATTTTTGGGTTATTCAATTGACACAAACCGTGGCACTATAGCCATTCCGAACGAAAGAGTTCAAAAGGTTTTAAAAACTATTGCTGACGTTGAATATTATGTATCTAAACATGGCAAAGTCCATGCACGATTGGTTGCTTCTTTAGTGGGACAAATAGTGTCCATGTCATACGTCATTGGAAACGTTGCTTATATCATGTCTAAACATTTAAGCATTGATATTTTAAGTATGACTTCGTGGAATAGTTGTATTGTTTTATCAACAGAAAGCTTGATACAAATTAAATTTTGGAGAGAAAATTTAGAACACGTAAATGTTAAAAAGTTTTCTTCAGATGTGTCATGTCAATCTGTAGTTTATAGTGATGCAAGCAATACAGGATATGGTGGCTATGTTGTAGAAACACCTTTTAATATAGCACATGGTATGTGGTCCGAATGTGAGGCTTCAAAAGAGTTCTACGTGGAAAGAGCTAAATGCTGTTAGAAATATTCTATTATCTATGATCAATGTATTAAAAGATAAACGAATTAAATGGTTCAGTGATAACCAGAATGTAGTAACTATTGTGGAAAAAGGTAGTATGAAACCCGAGTTACAGGATATTGCTATGTGCATTTTTGAGAATTGTTTGATACATAATATATCTATCGATGTAGTTTGGGTTCCTAGAACCTTGAATGAGAAAGCGGATTTCATCAGTCGTATTATTGATTATGACGATTGGGGTATTGACGAACAGTTATTTATGTATGTAGATTCCCTATGGGGACCACACGAGATAGACTGGTTTGCAAATGATGACAATCATAAGTTAACGGTATTTTATTCCCGTTATTGGACGGTGAACTCGATGGGTATCGATGTATTCACTATTAACTGGCAAGGTGCCAATGGTTGGTTTGTACCACCTGTATGTTTAGTGTCTAAAGTAATAAGTTACATGAGGCAATGTTTTGCTCATGGGACACTTGTTTTACCTTTATGGAAGTCGGCAAGCTTTTGGCCGATGTTATGTCCTACGGGTGAAGGGTTCATTAAAGAGGTGAAAGGCTGTATAGATTTACCTACTAACAAGAAATTCTATACTTCTGGTAAAGGGAATAAATCAGTATTTGGAAATATTGATTTACCCTTCAGGGTGTTGGCTTTGAGACTTGATTTTGAACCTTTTTAACAACTAATATAAAAGTTCTTGAGTTGGTGGCGGTAATGTTACAGTAGGCCTGAGGGGCTGTGGTGGTGGTTTAATCTTAAGTGAAATGGTAGACGAGTTATGTGAACATTAGATTGTGAAATTGTTTATATACAAATTGTATGTGCTTTGTACATTATGTTTTAATGTGATTTTTATTTTTACATATGTTTTTGCAGGCTTTCCAAAGCGATCTGTTGGAATTACCTGATACTTTGATTGAGAAAATTCATTTACTTCCTGATCTGTTAACCGAAAGTAAATCTAACAACACCGTTCAAAATTATTATTATGGTTTTTTGAGATGGAAAAAATGGGCTTTATCTAATGGAATATCTAGTGAATTTATTTTACCGGCCAAACCAATACATGTGGCTATATATTTAGCATGTTTAGTGCAACAAAATCGTACGCCCAGTCCTATCAATCAAGCGTTTTATAGTATTAGATGGGCACATAAAATTATTAGTGTTATTTCTCCTACAGATTCTAATTTAGTGAAAAATATTCTTGAAGGAGCTAAGAGACGTCTATCTGTTCCGATTAAAAAGAAAGAACCGATCACTCCAGATATGCTTTCACAGATGTTCGACAGGTTATATTGTGAAAATAACCTTTACAACCAGCGCACTATTTCTGCTTGTTTGTTATCTTATTCTGGTTTTTTACGTGTTTCTGAATTGCTGAATTTGAGAACCTGTGATATTCAATTTTTTCTAAGTCATATGTCAGTATTCATACAGAAAAGTAAAACGGATATTTACAGAGATGGTGATCGAATAATCGTTGCGAGAACCGGGAATAAATTATGTCCTGTGAAGAACTTGGAGAGTTTTTTAGAATGGAGCAATAATCCACTTGATACTGATGTTTTCGTATTTCAAAATTTGACAAAAACCAAGGAAAATTATGTGTTCCGAAAAGAAAACAAACCTCTTTCTTATACAAGAATGCGAGAACTATTTATAGAAGCATTTTCTCCGATTGTGCCAAATATAAAATCTTTTGGCCTTCACAGTCTAAGGTCTGGTGGAGCTTCTACAGCTTGTAATTTTGGTATTTCTGATAGACTTTTCAAAAGGCATGGACGTTGGAGGTCGGAGACAGCAAAAGACGGTTACGTTAAGGACTCGTTTTCGGACATTTTACATATTGTCCCTTTCTTTGGTTCAGCAGCGGCGTTGTCGTGTGGCTTTGCACTTTATTTATGAGTTTATTGTTTTCTTTATACTGTTTAGCAGTATGTCATTTACATTTTCATCAATACGAAGAATTTGTGGTATATTGTATATGAGACCAATACGAAGTATTTGTGGTATATGGTATATGAGACCAATACGAAGTATTTGTGGTATATGGTATATGAGACGGCATTGAGTAGTAATTCTGTTTTTTTGAATACAGAATGAAGTTTGTTACAAGAGAAATATAATTTCTTTCGTTTGAACGAAGTGAATAAGAGTGAAATTATTTTCTCTTGTTTGTTCATGATGTATGTAGGTGTCGTGCTTATCGCACGGTCATTTTCCCCGCCAAAACGGGGGTTTTGGTCATTCAGCACGACAGCGCCGAACCGTCAACACACATTTATTTATCTAAAGTTTAATTCTTAAGTAAGTTGGTAAATTTTAATTTATAAGTCCCCCCCTTTTATCGTAATTATATGATTGATAGGACTGGAGTGTAGTTTTTATGCTTGGAAAATTAGAAATTATATTGTTGAAATGTTGTATTGTGTATACAAGTTATATGAATTGTTTCATATCTTTAATAAACTGAGCAGCGGCTTTGCACTTTATTTATGAGTTTATTGTTTTCTTCATACTGTTTAGCAGTATGTCATTTACATTTTCATCAATACGAAGAATTTGTGGTATATTGTATATGAGACCAATACGAAGTATTTGTGGTATATGGTATATGAGACCAATACGAAGTATTTGTGGTATATGGTATATGAGACGGCATTGAGTAGTAATTCTGTTTTTTTTTTTAATACAGAATGAAGTTTGTTACAAGAGAAACACTTTTATTATATATTCCCTTTTAATAGAAGCCCTGAAGAATAAATCAAAACAAAAAAAGTTCGGAAATATTTCGCTGTTGTAGGTGGCAGCACCATCAAAATCGTCAATTTTTCAGGTTTTCACTTATGTCATACCAATTCCTATACATATGATATACCAGGGTTTAAAGGGTTAATATTTTACATTTTGAGTGGAACAATATAAAGCTTTTTTGTGTATGATTGGGAAGGAATGTCGCTTGAACTATTTCCAAGGGGGGAAATGTTATGATTTACATTAGTAATGAGCCAAAGTCCACAATAATTGTGTTGTTACCTTGCAAGCATCAATGGGGTCTGAATTGATATGAATGAAGGATTTTATTTCTAAGAAGCAAATAATTTTCTCACATCTCACAAGCCACTGTAGTGAAGATATTTCAGCCACAGATTACTCTGTTTTGTGTCTCGAACATGGAATTTGTTGGGGTTTTTTATGTAGATGTTATAAACAGTTATACCTGCAGAATGTTTGTTCAGTGGTATAATTAGTAAAATTAAATGAAAGGTGCGCATGGCAAAAAGGTACCCCCCTCCTCAATAATTATGTAAACATGCAAGAGTCAATGTTCTTTTATTCAGTATTTTCCCCTTTTGAACAGGACATATCTAGTTAACTTACATGTATAAAATGATAATTGGAGATAATGGAAGTAAAGAATAAAATGGAAAAAAGATAATAAGTTGTTCAAATGTTTAATTTTCTAAAACAAAATTATATGAACCAAGCAAAATCATTTTAACATATTTTTATTATGCTTAGTTGTAAATTATTATGGTACAAATATATATCATAAACTTCTTATCAAAAGAGTGATTGCTTAGTACTTTTAATAATTTGTGACAATTACTTTAATATAAAAAAAAATTGATGTGATTGCCAATGAGACCACTTTCCACAAAATGACACAAAAATTAAAAACTATATGTCACTGTACAGCCTTCAGCAATGAGCAAAGCCCATAACCAATAGTCAGCTATAAAAGACCCCAAAATTACAATTCTAAACAATACAAACAAGAAAACTAACAGCCTTATGAAGAAGATGTGGTGTGATTAACAATGAGACAACTCTCCACAAGAGACCAAAATGACACAGATATGTACAACTATATGTCACTGTAAAGTCTTCAACAATGAGCAAGGCCCATACCAAATAGTCAGCTTAAAAGACCTTAAAATGACAATGTTAAACAATTCAAACGATAAAACTAACAGCCTTATTTATGTACAAAAAATGAATGAACAAGAAAGTTTCCTAACTAGTACACAGATGCCCCACTCGCACTATCATTTTCTATGCTTAATATACTGTTCTGAACAAGAATGTGTCCATATTACACTGGTGCCATACTCACACTGTCTTTTTCTATGTTCAGCGGACTTACAAACTTGGGTCAATTCTATCATTTGGAAATTACATTAGTAAAATCATACATAGGGAAAATATGTACTAAGTATCATTTTTTTTTTGGATTTCCAACCTCATCAAAAACTACCTTGACCAAAAATTGTAACCTGAAGCAGAACAGATAGATGGATAGACAGAAAAAAAAGAGCAGACAAAAAAAACAATGCACAGAACAATTTTTTTTACAAAAATTAGAACTCAATACTTTTGTGCAGTTGACCAACAATTACTACTTAGTTGAGATTACATAAAAGTTTTTTACCACTTGACATGGTACCTAACACTACTGGGAGATAACTCAAGTAAAATCAGCTAAACGTTTTAGTTATGTTGTCTAGGAAATATTAAGCTTCTCAATGATCAAAACTAGTGTTTGCAAAACTGTTATATAAATTTTCTGATAAATTGGTTGGCTCAAATATTTTGAAATTTTTATATGTTTGTCAAAGGGTCAAAGTAAAATTGAGAAAGGAAATAGTGAATATGTCAAAGCGACAACCACCCGACCATAGAGCAGATAACAGCCGAAGGCAACCAATGGGTCTTCAATGTAGCGAGAATTCCCGCACCCGTAGGTGTCCTTCACCTGGCCCCTAAAAATATGCATAATAGTACAGTACTTCATAATAAATTTTATGAAAATTAAATGAGCCAAATTAATTTTTGTGAATGTGTTGGGTACCACATTAAGACAAGGAATTCAAGTTCAAAAACATTTGATATGAAAAAATGTAGTATAACATGAACATGATGAAATTTCAAGTGAATAATTAAAGTTTTCTGAATACTTGTTGCACCTCTAAGTCTCTGTTAATGATTATAATGTTATCAATTCTATTTATTGATACTGTCCATCAACTCTTGTTCTTCAATAGCAGAAAAGGCTGCCATAAGATCATCATCATCAATTTCTTCTTGTTTCACAGGTGTCTGGACTGAAAGTGCTTTGCCTGCTAATCTCGAAAAGTATGATGTAATTTGTGCAACAGTCAGCCATTTATCAACTTGGAATAATCTTTTTCCATCAGAATCTCTTACAAGATTTCATTTGTTCACAAGCTTCAACAGGATTTGATTTTTTTTCCACTTGTCTCCTAATCTAAAAATTTATCTATTAGAAATTTCTTAACCTGCACTGGGAATCGTATAGTCCTTTTTCCTTTCTGTAAAGCTCACCCCATTTGCTCACAGTTGAGTGTGTTTTCAACACTGCTATTTGGGGATGAAAGTGTCTTGCGTGTTATCACAACATCATTACACAGAGATGCCCACTGTTCTCTGATTTTATCATGTTGTTTTTTCTCTAGCTGTAATGAATGTTTTCCACAGAGGACATGATTTTCCATTCCTTTATAAGTAATAAATTTTCTGATGCAACCAACTTCTGGACAAAAGAATAAAGCATAATTAGTTTCATTTTGATGAAGACTTTCAATATCATTTTCAGGACAAGTTTTACTTACAGTATCATTACCGTAATTTTTAGCAACCATTTTGATATTTCCTGCTGGTGTTAAAGGCACTTTAAATGATTCGTGAACAATGCATCCTGATCTGTGCTCTATTAGTTTATTATTAGAAAGTTCTGACAGGTTTATTTGTACAGTGGAAACTTGACATCCTGCAACGCCTACAACCAGATTGAAAGATTATTTAGTTCTTTCTCATAGCAAACATTTATTTATCTTAAAAAACAGAAATAAAATTAATACTCAACTTGAGAAATAATTCATGTAGCCATACAAAAGTTTAGATTTCTTGTGCTGCATAGCCACTTGTTAGAGGGTGGGTTAGGTTCTGTCTGTTAAGATATAGCAAACATAACTAGATATCATTAAGATCGGAGCTGTATCTGTGAGCCCCCATGTGTATAATGTGTGTAAAAAATTGTTACTTTACCATAATGATTGTAAATGGGGTTGTAAACTGATCGAAATCTAAGGTTTTGACCTTGATCTTATGACACAGCCTCTGGTGTTGTATAATAATGACGACTTCAGTATGTATATTAATGAAATTTATCCTGCTGAACTTACTTTAAATAAAGCTAATACTAACAATGACCACTGCCCTTTCCTCGATCTTGATATCTATATCACTAACGGAAAGCTGAATACTAAAATTTATGATAAAAGGGATGATTTTTCATTTCCTATCGTTAATTATCCGTTTTTAGATGGTGACGTTCCCTTGTCATCATCTTACGGTGTTTATATATCTCAACTTGTACGATTCGCTCTTGAATGTAACAATGTTTTAGATTTTAACGAGAGAAATTTATGTATTACTGAAAAAATTATAACACCAGGGTTTTCGATATCACAAACTAGTCAAAACATTTACTAAATTTTATCATCGGTATAAAGACATCATTCGTAAATATAGCTCAACATGCAGACTTTTTATACGTTCAGGTATTTCACATCCATTTTTTTATGGAAATATTCTTTATAAAGCACAAAGGTGTCAGTATTCACCTCAGAAACTTAAAAAACCTTTGAATAGACTTATTAAGAAATATATTTCATTTCGTTTGAAATTGGGGTTTTCCCTTTAGGTATTTGTAGTTATTATATATAGATGGGAATTAGTGTAACTAGTTTTAGAACTAGTTCTGCAGGAGTATGTACTATTTATAAAGTCTGATGTTACGTGTACAAAGCACGAGAAAAGTTTTGGCGGTTTCTACGGGTGGGGTACTATATAAAGTTTGGCATTTAAATGTATTAGTATCGAAGGTGCTCGCAGTTAGGTCGTATAGTACGAAGTTAGTCACATTAATTTACGTTTATGATGTCCGATACTGGTTCCGACCATGATGATTTGAGACCGTCCAAAAGTAAAGAGAGTACATCAAATACCGAGTTGTCTACTGATGGTGCCGTATCGTTGTTTTCAACAGTTTTAACGAACGCTCTAGAACAGCAGAAGGTTAATTTAATCAAACATTTCGAAAACCAATTTATACAACCAGTGAAGTCAACCGGTGTTTCGACTCCAGATTTCGTTTTCAAGAGAGAGGGACATCGCATTCAGTACTTATTTAATACAGAAAGGTCCGACACGATTTCAAGAATAGAGAAACTGATAAGGTCCAAATCGTACGTTCAGGCGTTGGAGGTGTTAGCAGAAGAGAAAGAAACCTTGCGGAAGAGGAACAAAATTGTGAAAATCGCCGACAAACATGGATGGGACACCGTTAATGAATATCTTGATAGTCCTTTGGCTGACGATAAGGATGATGCAGCCAATTTGCGTTCCGCTATTGCCAGTGCTTCTAGAAAAAGGAAAAGTTCAAAACCGTATGATCGGCCCAGCAATAAACCTACAGAAAGTGGAAATAAATTCAACGCAAAGAATTTTTTTCGTGGGATTAGTCAAAACAGTGGATTCGGAGAAAATGCAGGTCAGTCGCAGAACAGATCCGGGAAATGCTTCTATTGCAATCAACAAGGACATTTCGCCAGATACTGTCCATTCAAGGCAAGTCCGTCAGCAACAGTCAGCACGGCCCCAAAGGAACAAGAAAAGTCACAGTAAAGAACCGACGTTAGATGAAGATACTACGAATGGAGTTGAGTATAATTTTGACTTTATTAACAATTATGAAATTAAATCTGGAGATCAAGTTATTAACGTTAAAGGGAATTTAAAACATAGTGTGTCTTTTTGGAAATCTGTTTTACAGGCAAATGATTTTATCTTAAATACTATAGAATTTGGCTATCGTATTCCATTTAATATTGAACCATGTTGTATTTATTTACCTAATAACAAATCAGCTCTTAAGCATGCCACTTTTGTTGAAAAGTCAATAGATGAACTTCTTACTACCAATTGTATTAATGAAGTAGAGTGTCCACCTTTTGTAGTAAATCCGTTAACTGTTTCGGTACAAAGCTCAGGTAAAATAAGACTTGTACTAGATTTAAGACATGTAAACAAATACGTTGAAAAACAAAAGGTTAAATTTGAAGGTGTTAATGAAGCATTATCTTTTGCACATAATTCAAAATACATGTATAAATTTGATTTAAGGCATGGTTATCATCACTTAGATGTGCATAATGATCATCAAAAATTTTTAGGTTTTTCATGGAAATTCGGCAATAAAACCAGATTTTTTACTTTCACAGTTTTGCCTTTCGGTTTGTCATCAGCAGGTCACATTTTTACTAAAACGCTTAGAGTTTTAGTAAAATATTGGAGAGCAATGAGTATTCCTATTGTGGTTTATTTAGATGACGGGTGGGGAACTGCAGAAAATTCAGAAATATGTGAAAATATGGCTTTACAGGTTAAAAGTGATCTAGAAAAATCTGGTTTCGTTGTAAATAATAAAAAGAGTGTATGGACACCTGTTCAAATTATGGAATGGCTAGGTTTTAATTGGAATTTAAAAGACGGAACTTTAGAAATACCTGTGAAAAAATTTGAGAATTTAAAAAACATAATATCTGCTTTATTTGAATGTAATATACATATCACTTGTAGAAATTTAGCTAAAGTGTGTGGAAAAATAATTTCTATGTTACCAGCATTAGGCAGTATTTGTCAAATTATGACAAGACATTTACATATGACTATTTGTTGTAGAGATTATTGGGATTCTTTTGTATATTTGAATGAAAATGTTATTCAAGAACTTAGATTTTGGTATTTTTACTGTGAAAAAGTTAGTTTTAGGCAAATTTCATATTTTCATAGAATGCCTGAGAGAATTGTTTTTTCTGATGCCAGCGAATATGCAGGTGCTGGTTATATTGTAGGTTCAAATAATGTCGCTCATTTTATGTGGGATAAATCAGAAAAAACCAAGAGTTCATCTTGGAGAGAATTAAAAGCAGTAAGCAATATTTTACAGTCTGTACATAATCAATTGAGTGGAAAACTTGTAAAAATTTACACCGATAATCAGAATGTGACTAAGATTATTAGAAAAGGTAGTATGAAGTCAGAGCTTCAGGACATAGCTTTAGATGTTTTTAATATATGTTTAGATAACAATATTGTATTAGAAATTGAATGGATCCCGAGAGATAAAAATATTCAAGCTGACGAATTGAGCAAAATTTTCGATTTTGATGATTGGGGTGTTTCAGATATTATTTTTAAATATTTTGATAGATTATGGGGTCCATTCAATTGTGATTTATTTGCTGACAGTAGAAATAAAAAAGTATCTAGGTTCTTCTCAAAGTTTTTTACACCTGGTACTTCCGGCGTTGATGCATTTGCATATGACTGGTCAGCATTTAATAACTGGATAGTTCCTCCTATTTATTTGATTACTAGGGTTATTAATTATATGCTTATATGCAAGGCAAAAGGTGCATTAGTAATACCTAAGTGGAAATCAGCTGTGTATTGGATGATTGTGAATCGTTTAACATATGAATATAAAGACTATATTAAAGATTTTCGTGAGTACAGAAATCCGAAATCATTTTTTATAAAAGGATCGGACGAAAACAGTATCTTTGCTAAGCAACCATTTAACAGTAATGTGTTAGTGTTGTTAGTTGATTTTTCAACTTAGAAATTTAGATGATTATCTATTTAGATACAATTATATATGTGTATGTCACACAGTGTGAAATGTTTACGGGTGAACAATATAGTTGTTCTGTGGTATAATATACAGTGTTATGATGGATTATGTATGAACTTTCACGAGCTATGTTGCACAGTGTAACATAAAGAATCACACAGTGTGATTAGAGGATGATGTATGTAGATATGAGATGTATATATTAATAGAACTTTAATGTTAAGATACATGTATGTATAAAGATTTTAATTGGGTTTTTTCTATTTACAGACTCAATGGAAACAGTTCGAAGAATTAGCCAATGATTCTAGATTTGCCAAAATTGTCAGTGCATTGCCATCAATTGTGGAAGCGTCTAGCTCAAAATCTACTGTTAAAAAGTATAAATTTTATTTTGGAAAATTTCGTATTTGGTGTTCCGATTGTCAACTTGAATCTTCTCCGGCTAATTCAACTACAGTATGTTTATATATCGGTTCACTGATACAGCAAGGTGTTGGCGTGTCCGTTTTAGAATCTAATTTTTATTCAATTAAATGGTATCATGACATTAACTTTAAATACAATCCTTGTTCTGATAAGTTGTTATCTAATATTTTGGAAGGCGGTCGTAGAATTTTGAGTAAACCCATCAACAAAAAAGAGCCTATTACTACTGACATTTTAAAGTTAATTGTTTCTAGATACGGCTCCGAACACGATTTGTCTAATTTAAGAGTGTGTTTACTATGTCTTCTTGGATTTTCCGGTTTCTTACGCTACAGCGAGTTAGCTAAGATAAAAAGAAACAACATTGTTTTTTATGATTCTCATGTTGAGATTACTATTGATAAGAGTAAAACAGACATTTATAGAAGAGGAAACACGGTTATAATTGCTAGGACCGGGAATGAAACGTGTCCTGTTAAGTGGTTAAAAATTTATTTGAAATTAGCTGGTTTAGAATCTGATTCTGATTATTTTATTTTTCGGTCTTTGTCATTTTTGAAATCACAAGGTGTATACAAGCTAAGCAAAAACAATACATCCTTATCGTACACTAGAGCTCGTGAGATATTACTTAAGGCATTGGAAGACATTGGTTTAGATAAATCTAAATTCGGGTTGCATAGTCTGAGAAGCGGAGGTGCTACCTCAGCAGCTAATAACGGAGTTTCTGATAGATTATTGAAGGCCCACGGTAGATGGTCATCAGATCAGTCGAAAGATGGTTATATTAAGGACAATTTACATCGTCAGTTGGTAGTATCTTTGAATCTTGGCATATAATTCTGAACTGTTTCATTTCCTTTGATTCGATGTTACTGCGAGCAACTAACTCTATTTATGTGTTTGTTTTGTTTAAAGCCTAATTGAATTTAGAGTAGAAATACTTTAAATTCGGACGAGCAGGGCGAGGGAGAATTTAAATATATTTCATTTCGTTTGAAATTGGGGTTTTCCCTTTAGGTATTTGTAGTTATTATATATAGATGGGAATTAGTGTAACTAGTTTTAGAACTAGTTCTGCAGGAGTATGTACTATTTATAAAGTCTGATGTTACGTGTACAAAGCACGAGAAAAGTTTTGGCGGTTTCTACGGGTGGGGTACTATATAAAGTTTGGCATTTAAATGTATTAGTATCGAAGGTGCTCGCAGTTAGGTCGTATAGTACGAAGTTAGTCACATTAATGGCTGCTATGTTTATAACATGTATTTATATTATGTTGTTTGTATCGAAGAAACTTGTATTATAGAGTGAAATAAAATTTGTATCGCAAGAGAAGATAATAATGTTACTGCGAGCAACTAACTCTATTTATGTGTTTGTTTTGTTTAAAGCCTAATTGAATTTAGAGTAGAAATACTTTAAATTCGGACGAGCAGGGCGAGGGAGAATTTAAGGGATATTATTACGATACTGTTGTCAAGTCATTAAAGATTGCATATTTTGGCGTTAATATTGAGTCACTGATAAGGTCTTTGCGTCGGAACTAAACACATTTATTCTAAAAACAGTTGTTGGCATGACACGGGTTATGTTCTTCTCATATATGTTATGATGGTATGATACTAAACCCCTAACGGGAAGGATTGTGCCTGATGTTCATATGATGAAATCATAATCTTTCAGTCAGTTTAATTGAAGTCTGGAGCTGGCATGTCAGTTAACTGCTAGTAGTCTGTTGTTATTTATGTATTATTGTCATTTTGTTTATTTTCTTTGGTTACATCTTCTGACATCAGACTCGGACTTCTCTTGAACTGAATTTTAATGTGCGTATTGTTATGCGTTTACTTTTCTACATTGGTTAGAGGTATAGGGGGAGGGTTGAGATCTCACAAACATGTTTAACCCCGCCGCATTTTTGCGCCTGTCCCAAGTCAGGAGCCTCTGGCCTTTTTTAGTCTTGTATTTTTTTTAATTTTAGTTTCTTGTGTACAATTTGGAAATTAGTATGGCGTTCATTATCACTGAACTAGTATATATTTGTTTAGGGGCCAGCTGAAGGACGCCTCCGGGTGCGGGAATTTCTCGCTACATTGAAGACCTGTTGGTGACCTTCTGCTGTTGTTTTTTTTTTTTTGGTCGGGTTGTTGTCTGTTTGACACATTCCCCATTTCCATTCTCAATTTTATGTCGGGTATATACTTTGAAATCATAAGGGTTCTCTAGATATACAACAAACACAATGTGTTATAGACAGACAGACAGACTGTCAGACCAATCACTATAGGGTCTCCCTCATTCGACAGGGGCCATATGTACTATATGTGCCTGTACCAAGTCAGGAGCCTGTAGCTAAAGTGGTTTTCTGTTGCTTATGTATTTCATATTTGTTTTTTGTATATATATCTGTCTATATGTTTATCTTCGAGACATATCTAATGGAAACACCGGTAATTTAGTTGCCCAATATAGTTTAGTTTGCAGTGTGAGCCAAAGTTCTGAGTAAAAGTAATATGAAACTTCAAATAAAAAAAAAAGTGATGCATGTACTTATTTATAATCAAATGGCTAGTTATTATTATAAACTTATCATGTTCCCTTACATAATACAACCGTGACAGCTTCAAAGTTCAAAAATAAATGCTGAAAAAAGTAATATAATACATAACCAAAAAAAATATTCACGCATTGAGTAAAACATAACTAGATAAATTTCAATACATGCTCATAGAAAAGTAAATTTTAAATAAGAGAAAAGGATTGTAATAAAATATATATATTGCTTTTCTGTTGTTATTCCACTTCAATTCCATCTGTTTCAATCCAAATGAATTTGCTGTTTAATTATAATGGGATTCCCCTTTGCCATCTACCTCAAACCTCAGTCGAACTGTAACCTCGCAGCTCACTTTCGGTGGGGGTGGGGCGGGGTTGCCCCCAAAACGGACGTCACGTCAACCCCAACAAAACGGTATTCATAACGTCAGAGACATATAAGTATTATATGTCTCTGATAACGTACATGATTAAATTATTTGCTTTGACAAGAAGATGATGAGACTTAAAGAATCAGTTTTAATGAAATTAAAATATTCCTTTGAAATTTAACTTGTTAATAACTGTCATCAGTGGCCCATTTAAAAAAACAACCGCGTCACTTTTTTTAATTTATAAGATAAAAACTTGTATGAAAAAATATGGAGTGAAATTACCGAAATATACTTTTTATTCTACGACTGTTAACTCTTAATTCTTTTTATGTTAAGAGACAACATGTAATTGTCGTGATGCCTTTTTGAAAATGTTAGAAATATGAATATAGGCATCAAACTTAACTTGGTATTATTCAATTGTTGCATGGTGCATTTTTTTTTAAATAATTTTTAAATCTGAAAAGAGCTGAAAAACAGTTCATTTAACATTCGACAATGCCTTAGAGTTAATACAAAACATATTAATTTCTTTAATACTTTCAGCTTGAAGCACTATTCTGTCATTTTTATGATTGATTGGTTTGTATGTCAAGTAAGATTAACTTCCAGTTGTTCCCCTTTGCCAGTAGAGGGCGCAATTAGATAACTTCCGTAAAACGAAAGCCAGCTGTCAGGATGGTAGCACGACTGTTTCTGTTGTTTTTATTTTGTTTTGTCATAAATGCAGCGAATTTGAAGCCTAGATTTGAGTATAAATACAGTTTTAAAGGACCACATCTAGTGCAAAGTGATAATAGCATCCCTTTCTGGGAATACGGTGGAGGTAAGGTGTTGAGATTCGGCGTGTTTTGGTTGGCAGTTTGGTACACGTGTAACTTACCGGTCAACATATGGTCCGTGTTTACATTTTTTTGCAAGAAATATTAATTTCGTAAAAATATTTCTTTTAACTTACCGTGATCTGCAATATGGTTTCTATGAAATATATAGTCTATTTTCCTTATTGCAAAATTGAATTGCAGAAGTTAAACATTTGAAAATATGTTTTGAATTTAGAACTTTTACCTTATTTAAACTACATTCAATAAGTTTATATGTTATGAACAAAATAGCAAAACCTAACTCGAAAATTCTATGAAATTGCTTTTGTATTATTAAACAATCTTGCATACATTACACCTTGTTATTATAAGGAGTAATGATGATACTAACATGCCATGGAAAGACAAATACACCTTATCGTTATTTTGTCTGCCCAGTCTGCGACGTTAAGCGGTAGCCCGAAGCCCGAGTCTAGTTTAAATAAGCTCGGACTAGTAAACATACACTGCCAATAGTCCGACCGGTCTAGTGCATATATGTGTGCACTTTTTTAATCGTTATCGTAAGTTAACGCAGACTGTCACTCGACGCAATCAATATTAATAAACTGATACTCTCTTCCTTGCAAAAATTCCGTAAACCAGTTTTGACGGTCTCCCTAATAACCGACTGCTCAAAAATATAAAAAAAAGCGCGAAAACGGTCAGAACCACATGTTTTGAAAATGTCAAATTTTGGTAATTATTTATTGATTTATGTTGCATAGACTTAATAAAATATAATCATAACAGAAAATAATAAAAACATTGAACATTAAAGTCATTTTTGCATCGGAAGATATTAATTCGTAACTGCCCTCTTGACATCTTGTGTGTTTTAGACGGTTGGTTATTAGGACGACTTCAGTGACTGGTTACCGTTAATTTTATGAAGAAGTGGAACCAGTTTTGTTTTCTTTTCAGAAGTGTTCACATAATTGTGGTCACACACATCGCTTGATATACATGGCTTCACTGTCGTAAAGTGCGAGACCATGAAAGGCATCAAAAAGGCCGTCTCACAAGTCCGACCAAGTTACGGGGTTTAACGGGTCCGAGAATTTATAACCCATTGGAGAGACGGTCGTCCCTAAATCCCCGACCCTTGCTCCAGTACGAGAATCTAGTTAATATGTTGTGTAGCTACTGTAAGGAGCAGGGAAAAGGAGGCACATTTGTATTTGTATTTGAACAGGAGTTGTTCAGCAAATTGAAAAATAATATTTATGAAAAATCATGAAGAATAAAATTTTAACTGATTGATTTTTTTCTTTTCTTGGTCTTCATCAGAAAGGATGATCTCTTTAACTTCCAAAGTCAAATTTGAATGAGAAATTAATTTTAACAAAATGTGATGGCAAGGGGTTTATATCTACGTTTATACATTTATTTTACATCTATGTCTTAAATTCTTGTCAACAGTTTTGAGAAGGTTTTTTTTATGGAAAGTAGAATTTTTTATTTTTCATGGAGAAAAAACTCTATATTTTTGAAAAGTTATATACACTTCCAGATACAAAAATGTAACCTCAGAATGCAGGATTTTACATCTAATATTCCAAAATTTTCGTGGGGGGCATGCCCCCAAACCCCCCTAGCAGGTTCGGATCACTTCGTGATCCTCAACCAGTGACACAGATTTTATTTGGTCTAGTACATATAAATTCGGGCTAGTAAATTTTTTTTTTGACTAGCCCATAGGGCTAGTGCTTCAAATAGTTTTTGGCACAGACTGTCTGCCATATGATATCCTGATAACTAGATATCACAAAGATTCCCATCAAATTTTTACATCATATAGCAATTATCTGATGCCTTAAAGGAACTTTGATTGTTATATACTATAAATCATGACTCCAATTTCAAACTAGCATTAATGTCCATATACTACACATGTACAATAAGTTCATGTATGGATCTATGTTTCACTTAAAGTGTGTTTGTGATTGTTAGTAGTGGTCGCTATTACACGAATTGCGTAGTTTTTTCACTCCTAAATCTACAGGCAACTCATGATGAATTACAAAAATATGACAGCTGACTAATGCAACAACCCCAAGAAGCAAATCATTGTAATGTTACAACTCAAGTAATCACCTGGTTTCCTGTTCATTTGGTTTGAATGTTAATTCCATAGAGCTGAAAAGTTATTTTATTACAGCACATTTCAGTCAGTATTTAGCTAATGGTAATATCTAAATGGTTAGCTTGCTTGTTAGCTGAACCGTGAAGTCATTGTTAGGTAAGGTAAACTTCCCTCCTTTTAAAGTAGCTTAGTCCTACAGAGCGATAGATTTTTTATCTGTTGGGCTATTCTACTATTTAAGGACGGAAGTTTACCTTACCTAACAATGACTTCACGTTTCAGCTAACAGGCAAGCTAACCAAAGATATTACCATTAGCTACATACTGACTGAAATGTGCTGTAATGATGATCATTTAGTCATTCTTGGTCACTTTAAAAGCTTGATCTTCTTTGTCATGCTCCATATTTATGCCCCATTTTTGTTTTATTGTCTGTTCGTCTGTTTGTTTGTCCGTCCGTCTGTTCGCTCCACGTTAAAGTTTTTGGTCAAGGTAGTTTCTGATAAAGTTGAAGTCCAATCAACTTGAAACTTTTTCACATGTTCCCTGTGATATGATCTTCTAATTTTAATGGCAAATTAGAGTTTTTATCCCAATCTGAACATTTAGACAGTTAGAGTGGGGAATTCATGTACTTTGGTCACATTCTTGTTGCAAGTCTATTAATTTTGGATGTTAATTGGGACCTGACTTCACAATGAAGTCTAGTTGGCCAGTAAGAACTTTGCACCTGTCTTAAGTCAGGAATCTGATGTACAGTAGTTGTCGATTGTTTATGTAGTTCATACATGTTTCTCGTCTTTATACATGTATATATTAGCTAGGCTGTTGTTTTTTTCCTGTTGAATGGTTTTACATTTCTAATTTCTAATTTTTTGGGCCCTTGATAGCTTGCTGTTGATGTGAGCCAAGGCTGCACATTGATGGCTGTACCTTGACCTATAATGGTTTACTTTTATAAATTGTTATTTAGATGGAGAGTTGTCCAAATTAGTCATACCACATCTTCCTATATCTATTCAAAATGCTCTTGGGACTTGTCACTTCGTATCCAAGATTATGCCCTGTGCTTGTCACCTGTCGAATTTGATTTTTTTTTCAACAGTACCACTTTATTAATATACATATATATTATATAAGAAAATAAGACCTAAGAACAAGATATTTAAACAATTACAGGAAGTTTGACCTTCAACAATCAGAAAATTCTGTACTTACATGTAGCATATTTGGAAAAGGAAAGGTGCTATAAGCTTGCAAAGAATTGATTGTTTGTGTTACCCACATAAAAAATCCTAATGAGAATCAATCATTTTAAGTATTTATAGAAGCAGTAGAGTACACATAAAATTTAAAGAATGCTCTATAGTGTACGAGAGAAATCTTCAGAATTGGGATTCAGAGCAGGTCTATCAGAAAATTATCAAGTCCCAACAAAAGATGAATGGTTGGTGTGTTAGCCATATACATGATATACATGAACATGTGCCATGTGTACATACAAATTTGTTTTTGTTCCAATAAAAATCTTTAATGTTATATATAGACATACATGTACATGTTGTCTCATTGGCATGCAGACATGAACCACATCTTCCTATATCTATGTAAATGTATGTAATTAGCATGCCTGTCCAGTGACAGAAATGATCACGATCTTAATAGTCTATTCCCCAACTGAATCTGCCTGTGAAACAGTTCATGTTTAAAATGTACATTGTAGGTGTTAATATAATGTATAGACAATATTTTAAAGTACCTGAATTATAATAACAAAGAAGTGAATCAATCTTCTCTTGGTCTAGGAATCTTTTACATGTCAACCTATTCTATATAGTTCATGCATGTGTAAGGTTTTGCACCAAGTCTTTTTCCATCACATTTTATAATGCCCTGCTGTAATTTAATATTTGCAATGGTTCTAAAATTCCATCTTTTTTAATTTTTTAAGTATTTTGAGTTATTTCCCTTTGAATGATCAAAATATAAATTGTATTAAACTTTTTTTTTCAGATGCCATTGCAAGTGCAGATAACATCAGAATCACACCATCACTACGTAGCAAGAAAGGTAAGATTACCATGGTAAAAATTCGTTTTTAAGTCTGGATTTAACAATAGCAGAGTGGTACATGTATGATGTAAATGAAAAGGGTACCCTTTGAGGCTAAACAAAAAAGGGAGTGTGTTTACTATCACATGCTGAAAAAAATAGGATAGGTATTTTGGGATTTTTTTGATTTTTTAATTTATTTTACATTGTAGCTACATGTACGAGAGCAACATTGTGACTTTATCAGTGCTTAATCGAAAATGTTTAAAAAATCTTTAGGGTAGGTAGGGGTACAGTAAACTCGCATACTTCTTTGTTTGGCCTAATACATTGTGTACATGTACGATAATAAGGAGTTTAGTGTGTAAACTGAAATTTGAACTAAAAAAATAAAACTTAGTCAAAATAAATATGTCTGTTTAAGGTACAATAAGGTCATGAAGATTAGGTACAATGTAGGTTGACATTTCTATTTTATTTTTTGTGACATCAATATAAGTAGTGTGATAAAAAGCTGGTAAACAAAAATTTGTTACGTAACTTGAAAAACGTCTCTGAAGCATCATGAGCATGTAAAAGATTCAATAGGGAAAATGTACCTTTAATATTGTGTAAAACTTCCCATATGTTGAATATGTTAAATGAAATTGATTATGTTTTGCATAATCATGTGTTAAATACAACACATTTCTTTACAATTGAGGGAAATATAATTCAGGAGTTTACACTATTCTTAAGTATTGAGGCATTAAGCTGATTTTGTTGTAACATGTGTTATGAAAATATTCTTTGTGTATAACAGTAAAATGTACATCGAAGGTCTTTGCTTATAATTAGTTTCCCAATAAAATACTACATGCATATATTATAAAATTTGTTACAAAGTTATGTAACTGCTAATTTTTCAAATTAAACAATTTTGGTTTATCATGTTTATGAAATGCAAAGATTTAATGTTCATCCATTATTATTCTAGGCTATGCCTATTTTTAAAAACCCATTCATTATTCTTTTCCTTCTCTATAGGATGGGCATGGACGAAAAACCCCATCATCTTTGACCAGTGGTCAGTTGAGTGTGTATTTAAAGTGACCGGTAGAGGAAGAATTGGTGCTGATGGATTGGTATGTTGAAATTAAGATTATAATTGATGTATTGAAAGATTCATGTACATGTATGATAAGACATTAAATGTGTAAATTTCATGCCAACAAAATATTTAAAAATTTACTGATAGACTGCATTTTTGGCTTTTTAAAGTACTTGGTAAAAACCTGTAATCAGGAATATATTCATTTTGCTAACTCAAATGACATGAAAATTGATAAATGATTTTTTCTAAGATTTGACAAAGAATTCACAGCATGGATGCCAGTCAAATGATTTGCTGTGTCTTTTGAAAAATTAAGCCTTTTAAAAATATTTATCCTTAAGTGGATAGAATTACACAAATATGATATTTTAAGGTGGTACCTAACACTACAGGGAGGTAACTCTGTAAAGTTAGTGAAATGTTTAAATGACGTTGTGTTGTATAAGGAATATAAAGCTTCTCAATGATCAAAATTGATGTTTGTCAAACTGCTATATAACCAGTGTAATTTTTCTGACAAAAAGGTTGGTTCAAAATTTTTTAAATTTTTATAGTTTTGTTAAAGGGTCAAAGTAAATACTTTGACAAAATTTTATGAAAATTAAACGAGCCAAATTAATTTTAGTGAAAGTGTTGGGTACCACCTTAATGCTATAGATATGATATTTTACAGGCAGTATGGTATACTACACAGAAGAGTCAGGAAGGAACAGTGTATGGTAGTACAGATATGTGGAATGGACTTGGTGTCTTCATGGACTCTTTTGACAATGATGGACAGGTAAATATAAATACCACATGTGGGTTAAACTTTAATTTCTGCTAATCAGAAAGTGTATCCTCATTATTTTATAACATGTGTTTTTAGATGTAGGACTTTTCAAAATCTCCCTGTGGGCCACAATCATCATTCTTGCTTGAATAATTTTGCACACAACAAATAAATGACCATCGATTCATGTTCAAAAATCTATTAATACTACTTCACTTCCTACCAAGCCACATCAATTTTAATGGAAAAGCCATCTTTTTACTTTTTAATCTTATGTGAAGATCATATCAGTTCTAAAGACAAGGTAAAAAGATGGTCTCATTTTAAATTCTCCACAACAAAAAATACCTGATAAACATGATAAAAAGGTTGATATTGAAGAAAGAAATCACAAATATTCATCCAATTTTCTTTATTTTGTTACTATAACATGCATATGATATAAGTATGATATTGTTTTCAGCACAACAATCCTTATGTTATGGCTATGGTAAATGATGGAACTAAACAGTATGATCATCAGAGGTAATTATTATGTCTAAATATAAGGCATAAAAAAAATTGTATAAAAAAGAAAATGTGGTATGATTGCCAATGAGACAACTATCCACAAAAGACCAAAATGACACAAACATTAACAACTATAGGTCACCATACGGCCTTCAACAATGAGCAAAGCCCATACCGCATAGTCAGCTATAAAAGGCCCCGAAATGACAATGTAAAACAATTCAGACAAGAAAACTAACAGCCTTATTTATGTAAGAAAATGAAGGAAAAACAAATATGTAACACATAAACAAACAACAACCACTGAATTACAGGCTCCTGACTTAGGACAGGCACATACATAAATAATGTGGCGGGGTTAAACATCTATGCGGGATCCCAACCCTCCCCTAACCTGAGACAGTGGTATAACAGTACAACATAAGAACGAACAAATCAGTTGAAAAAGGCTTAACTCATCAGATAGACAAAAAATACAAATGTATATCAGTTATGTGAAAACTAACTCAAGAAAAACATGAACATTAGTCAGGTGAAAACTATCATCCCAAAAACATGAACATAAGTTAGTGAAAAGTAACTCACAAAATCATGCACATAGTCTTGTGAAAACTAACATCTGGAACATGAACATTAGCCATGTGAAAACTTACTCAGGAAAAACATGCTTATTGTTGCAGTCCAAATAGTAATGTATTAAATTCACATAATTTGGATTCTATTGGATAGTTGTCTCATTGGTAATCACGCCACTGTTTTGAACTTCTATAGATTTGATACTGTGGATTCATTATTATTCGTTTGATACCAATCTTTGTTGTTATCTTGGGTACAGATAAACCACAAAATTAAATGTTCAATGAACTACAAATTGTCTATCAAATCGTGTGCAGATATTGGCAAAACCACAAAATTACATATATCCAAGAAAAGGCAAATTTTCTGCAATCCACAAAAATTGGTACCCATTAAATGAATCCTCAGTAACATGTAATTTTATATTTCAGTGATGGTTCTCAACAACAGATAGGAGGGTGTATGAGAGATTTCAGAAACAAGCCCTACCCTGTCAGAGTTAAAGTGGAATATTACAATAGAATACTGACAGTATGTACATTGTTTGATGTCATGAAATTTTCTTTGTCATTAAAAGTTATAATTATATTGATGTACCTATGACTGCTCTCTATAGAAATTATTTTAGAATATAAAACAGTGTCTTAATTTTAAATGACTGTCTAGTTATAATAAGTAAACATCTTTGCAAAATATATTTCTTTGCTTAGTTCTTGTAATAAAAGATAGAACTCTAATTGAAAAAAACAAGCAAACCAGAAGAATATTAAAGGGAGATAATTCAAATTTTTACAATCAAATAAAAAAACTAGTATTAAAATATTAATGACATTTTCAAGTAAATAATAAAAAATACTTGTATAAGTATAACCACTGACTTGTATGAACAGAATTTAGATATTTTAAATAACATTTTATTCTGTGTTCTTTAGGTTTTCATCAACACTGGTCTGACTAATAACAAAGACGATTTTGAGTTATGTTTACGTCAAGAGAATGTTGATTTACCTAAAGGTGGATACTTTGGAATATCTGCTGCTACAGGTGGACTTGCTGGTAAGTTTTAGACTACAGTATTCATGTGAAAAGAGATATTATGTGTTATAAAAAATCTTTGTCTTAAAGGGATTTTAAGTATAAAAATGCTTGTTGTGTAAAAATAAAAGAAGATGTGTTGTATATATATATATATATATATATCCTATTTAAATTTTACTTAAGTTCTTGAACGATGAGACAATGTTTTTTTGGAAAAAGAGCGCCAATTTATTTTTTAGTAATACATAGTTACCTTATTATTGCTACAAAATAAGTGCCAGTCTTTGTAAGAATCAGGCAATTTAGGTAAAAATCAAAACATGATCAGAAAAAAACCATTGAGCTAATCATGTTATTTAATACTAATCGTCATCCTGAGTTAAAAAAAATAGTTAGTCTTTTGTTTATTTGTGTCTGGTAATATCAAATAACTCGGTTAATAGAAAATTGGTTACAATGATAGCAAATTACAGAGTTATCTCCCCTTATTTGTTAATTTCTAGTGCATTTCAACCAAATTGTATCTTCTATTACCAGAACAGAAAACGGAAATGGATGTTATTTTTGTGCATAACTACATATAATGAACTGAAATCATTATCAAGTTGGGTGGGGTTTTTTGGTCATGATTTCACCACTGCCTGATTCTTAGGCAGACTGGCACTTAAGTAACAAATGTGATTATGATTTTATTATTCTTTCAGAAAAAAACATTTGTTCTAATTCTTTTCAAACTGATGATATATAATCAATTTGTTTGCTTTTTGAAACTCTTCTTTTTTGTTGATAAACCTTTCCATTTTTTTGTGTGTATTGCAATTGATTTTTTTTTCCCCTTTTTTAGACGACCATGATGTGCTTGCATTCCTAACCCATTCTCTACATGATGGTGATCAACTGGTAATTAATCTTTACATTATGATTTAAAGTTATCATACCCTCTGTATATCAGATATTTACAGGTATACTACACACGAAGATTTAATACCATTAAATACAAAAGAAGAAAAAAATACCAAGGGTTTATCAAAATTATAATTCAAATGAAAACATTTGACACCATGGCAAAAAAAAAATTGACAGAAAAAGACAAATAATAATGACAAAAGATTACACATACCACACTTGAGCAACAATAACCTTCTTAAAAAAGTTGAGTTCATGTGCTTCACAGGGGTAAGAGATCTGTTGTTTTTTTTATCTGTACGTCCGTTTGTTTGTTCCAATGTCTGTCCTACTTCAGGTTAAAGTTTTTGGTCAAGGTTGAAATCAAATTATCTTGATTTTTATTTATCTATAAATGCATAGTTTCTGTATTATTTAATTTTTAATTGACAAAGAGAATGTTATAAATAAGATTAATGTTCTCTTCACAGGCAGCAAAGACACAGGTTTCTGAACAAGAAAGACAAAAATATGAGAACGAGTTTGATACCTATTATAAAGAATTAGAAAAAAATAAACAAGAGTAAGTACACTTATTTTGAGAAGTGGGACTTTATTCATAAAAGAAGGGGGGATTTTCAATGTTTCAGACAATAACTGTAAATAGCTAAAAAAACACTTTTATCAGTTATCATAAAACTTTTGTAACTTGTTTATATCCATTGAAATGGGCTCCGATTTGTTTTTAAAAATTTCTGATATGACATTGAGGAGTTTTGAAACTTCGTTAGTTGTAAAATGTGGTAAATTGTCAAGTTCTTGTTTCATGTATACATGTTTAGGGAACAAAAAGGAAAGTTAGGGTGTATGTCAATGATACAAGAATAGAGCAACAAAAAAGCTAGGGCACATATGGCTTCCTCCACCAATACAAACTGGCCGCCACGAAATAGCCCAAAAGTGGTTCTTAAAAATGGCCTAAATCACCAAAACTCAAAAAAGCTAAACACTACAAAAGTAGTAAGTAAAGTTACTGACTGTTGGAAGGATTTAATACCAACAAATAGATATCGCAATTTCAGTTTTGAAGATGGCAGAAAATTGTATTACAACTTTGTTATTTGAGTGAACTATACAAAGAATATACAGTCAATCCTGCTCAAGATACCACCTGTATTAAGCAAAATCCTGTGTTATAAGACCACCAATTTTTGATCCCTCTATAGTACATTTCATATGAATTGAATCTGTATTAAAAGACCACCTGTCTTGAGACCACTTTTTTGCTCTCCCTTAAGTGGCCTCTTAAAACAGGATTCACTGTAGAAGTAATAGTTATATTTTAAGTATTGTTTATTTTCAGTTTTAATGAAGCCCATCCAGACAAGGTTCATCAAGATTATGAAGGAGAGGTAAATATATAGAGATATCTACAGGGTCAAAAAATATTTTGTATTAATACTAGTATCACAACTATTTCTATGTGTGATTTAAAACAATTTGGTCAAATTAGAAAAAAATAAAATCTAAGGTCCAATTTTAGCCTTACATGAACCTACTCCTTTGATCTTGAAGAAAAATCAAAATTAAGGACCAGCAAATGGAAAAATAAAACACCAAAAACATGCTTGGACATAACTGTTTTCTTAAACATTTACACTGAACTGAAATTCACATACATTTAATGGTAGCTTAATTTATAGTGTTGTTAAAATAATTAATTTTCCAACTTGTTTTTGTGTATATATTTTTTTCACTTTTAGCAGTTTCTTGCTGACTACTCTGATCTTATTTGTGATATTTAACTTTTTTCATGTATTGATAGATAAGATCATAGTTTCATATCTTAACAACTATTATTTTTTGCTTCTTTTTTTTTCTATTTGCAAATGTTCTTAGTTAACAGTACCAATTTGTTATAGATATTTTAGATATTGCCAAAAATACATTTCTAACAGTGTCTGGTGATGTTTCATAGCCCTAACCAGTCTTGGTCCTTCAAAGTAACCAGATAATTCTAATTCATTCTGTTAAATATCTATAAATATATATATTGAATATATCTTACATAATTGAATATATCTTATATATTTATATATTGTTTTCTTTTGTTTTTAGTTTGATAATCAGGGTGAGAGAGAATTAAGGATGATATTTGAAGGCCAGAATTCTATCCACCATGCTGTTAAAGAACTGAGAAAAACATTAGATGAGTTATTAGGCAGACAGGAAATGGTTCTGACAAGAGTCAGTCAGTTGTCCACAGGGGGCGCTGTACAAGCCCCACAAGGTGGTGCTCAACAGGTGAGTGGTGATCAATAATATTCATAGAAATTAAAGGATCTGCACAAAAATTTATTTTGTATATTCAATGTTGGTATAAATTATCTCAAGAAAAAAAGCTGTAATCTAGACTGTATTTTCTTCCGTTAGCTCAAATTGGATTTGCAATTTCAGAATCTAACACATTATAAAATTTTTAAATTCAATGCATGTAATTACTGAATAGAAGGTCATTTGTAGTAAAATAGTTAGGGGCATGGAATTCTTGTAATGTACTTTACTATATTTTCACACAAATCAAGATTTATTATCGTCAACTAGTATAAGTGCAATATATCTACCTTTAGCACAATCACAGTAATACACAAAAACAGCTATTCCACATTACAACCAACTTATTTTGACTGCCAGATATTCTGAATTTTTTACATCAAAATCCCCAGTTTACAAAGGCTAAGATTCAGATACAATATATTTATCTCTATTCTACAGCAAAATAAACAAATCAGTCCATTTCAATTTTTTTTTCATTGTAAACTTTCATAAAAACGAAAAATTCAAAAATATTTTTAAATAAAAAGATTATTACCGTAAAGGTATTTTGGTTTTTTTAAGTATACAATGAGAAAGAACTTTTACATGCAAAATAATTTGTCACAAGTCAAAAACTTCCTGTCCATACAGAAACCTGAATAAACCAAACCACTGTTCAAACAGTCCCATTTTCATAGTCCCATAGCCTGTCTGTTTATACAGGATTTTACTGTAGATGCATTGTCATACTTTGAAATATGAAATACTTTTTCTATTGCAGCAGATGGGAGGGGGAGGTGTTCCATTGTTAGATACTATAAAGAGGCATGAAGTAGATAGAGTTATGAATAATCAAAATGAATTAATGCAGAGTACTCGAGAAATGAGGTAAGATTAACAACATTTATTACATTTTTACCACCTTTTAGGATACTCAAACAATTATAACACATTTTCTTATTTTTATGCCCCCGTTATTATTCCTGACTTGGGGACATTATGTTTTTTTATCTGTGCCTTTGTTCATTTGTCAGTCTGACTTCAGATTAAAGTTTTTGGTCAAGGTAGTTTCTGATGAGAGTATAAGTCCAATCAATTTAAAACTTAGTGCACATGTTCCCTGTGAAACGATTTTCCTAACTTTAATGCCAAATTAAGAGTTTTTACCTCAATAGTCCATTGAACATAGAATATTATTGTGTTTGGGGGTCATCCGTGTACTATGGACACATTCTTGTTATCTAGACAACTATATATACTGATATATATTCTTTTTTTTTATTTGGTCGGGTTGTTGTCTCTTTGACACATTCCCCATTTCCATTCTCAATTTTATTTTGAAGCATAATTCATCAACTTGATTAAAATTTTTCTCAATTTCAGACAATTATTAAACGATATACAAAATAGAGCCAATGTTATACAACAGAATATGGGTCAGGGAGGAGGAGCTGCAGGTGGGGGCGGAGGTGGTGGCATCCCACAACATACACAACAAGCTATATCAGAGTTACAGGAACATATGAAATATGTCAGACAAGATGTAGTTAATTTAGTTAATAGGCCACAGGTAAGAAAATGCCACTCAAATTCACCTTTTCAGAATCTAAAGGACTATGGGTAATCTCATTGTTCGTACACCAAAATGAAAATAATGTTACGTCATTGGTTGAATTTCCATTTGAAAATATTACCCAGAATGCATTATATTCTGAAATTGAATTGTACAATGTACTTTAAATTTAAAGTGTTTTATCATAAATCAAGAAGGTACAAATGAAATTAAACAATATCCAGAATATATTTGGGGGTTGCATTGCTTGAAGATGTGACGATGTTCTGTGTAGGCCATTGGTCAATTTTCATTCCCAGATTTTTCCAATTAGATCCACTTCTTACATTACAGATTTAAAAAAACACATTAAGCTTCAACAATTTTCCACAGGAAACAAGAATATGAGGATATGCATGAACGGAAATAATCCCAGACCAAGTCACCAAAATGTAAAAGGGGAGATAATCAAATTTACTACCTTCAATATATTATTGCAAAAGGAAGTATCTTTTTGTGAGCTCACTCACAGTTCTAGATTCTACAGATTGCAATGATAAAAGAGAGACACAAGATACCAGAGGGATATTTAAACTCATTAGTAAAAAAAAGGATGTTGATAAAGTTTGACTAAATTGTTGATTAATTTTATTTTTCTATTTTCAGTCAGCTGGAGGTGTCGCCTGTCCTCCACCATTAGCAGTGTCCTGTATAACACCAACGTTATTTTTTGTTTCAATAATAGCACAATTTGTTTTATTAATAGCATATATGGTTTATAGGTAAGTATCTTTTAATTGATTATTACTTATTTAAGAAATTAAACAAAGAAAATATGATAAGTAGGGTTTCGTTAATAAAAATGGATAAACTGGGTTAAAAGTAAATAATAAGGCCAAAAAATATATGCTTGTTTCTTGTCTGGGGACAGTTCTGCAAATATTTTATTGTCTTTACAAAAAAATAATATTAGACTATGAATCCTATTTCAGCTGGATTATATACTCAAATTTGTAATAAGATCAATACAAGAACTTTTCAAACCACCAAAATCCTATCTAGCTGTAAGAGTATTTGATGAAAAATTTGCCAGATTTCATTATACAAATTGCGCTTTATCAATCTACGTCACAAGTGGTCATTTTCATTTTCTCTATTAGGCATAAGAAGACCCTTAACCTAAAATTTAAAGGAAAGGTTAAACTGGGTCCAGTGAATTATTAATTGTTTTACCATAAAAGTCACAAATTGAGTAATTTTCATTGTAAAATACCATATTATACATGAACCTTGAACTGTATAGTTTCCATCTTTTTTACAGGTCAAATAAAGAAGCACAAGCAAAGAAATTTTATTAAGAAATATTGTTATTTATATTGGTATGAATGTATAGATGGATGAAAGAAGATATGTGATGAAGTTAAAGATCATGACAGATATTTTATGAAGTTCAAGATCATTACAGATATTTTATGAAGTTCAAGATCATTACAGATATTTTATGAAGTTCAAGATCACATTTTTTAAAGTGCTCAGGGTCTCTTATATGGGAGCATTTATAGAAATTTACTACTTGACTGATTATTTAACCCTTAATAAATTAGTTGTTTACCTCAATTTGATAAAATTAATGAAATATTTAGACAAATATATAATTTTAAATTCTGTATATTATTTTCAAAAACATAAATAAAAGAACAGACAATGAATGCACTTTTTGTCAACCTGTAAATCTTAAGTAGAATAAGTGATTTCAATATGTTATTAATGATGATATGATAAATTACAAATACTAACCAACGATATTTGTTATTTTTGTTCAGGTAATAAACTTCTTTATATGGTTCACATTTTCATGTCTCAAGTGAAATAGTGCTTGATTTTGCAAGTTATAGGGTTTTCTAGATAAGAAAACATTCACTCATTTATAAAACAAAAAATTTCAAAAACAAAAATGTTATACCTTTTGTGAGTAAAATTTTCTGTTACATAAAACATAGGAAAGTGCTCTTGAGGCCTATTTGATGCGATAAAAAACTATTATTTATGACAAAATGTACATTCAATTTTAAGCTTACTCACACTGCATTATACAAATATTCCTTGAATTACCTGTAAAAAAGGGACTTTAACATTTATCTTCCAATTTGAATTGTTATGGTATTTCCTGGTAAACTTGGAATGAAAATAACATTTTAAAGAAAATTCTACAGCAAAATCTTTAGATAGTGTCCCTTTCAAACAAAAAATCACAATGATGATTAAAAAACCCATAGGACACTCAATATTATAAATCTTAGTAAATTTTAGAAAAAAAAGAAAATCATCTTAAAATCATTTAATAGGTTTTACCAAAATATGCAGGAGCAAACTAAATTTTTAGATGTTTTAAATCATTAAACAAATTTGCAATGAACTGATATTATTAATATTAGCATTTAATACAGTAGTATAGAAATTAAACTGATTTTTTGTAAGTTTATATATTGGAGAGTCACAAATCAAAAACTAATTATATATATATTGTTAATTCAAGAAACACTTAAGGCTGCATCAAATTGTTTGAAATTTAATTTTATTAAAAAGAATTTATTCAGGTCTGAATTTTAAATAGAAAATTACAAATAAAGAAAATATTTGTCCAGCATTAGCTGATATTTTAACTTTTACAAAGTTGCCCCCCCCCCCCAAAAAAAAGAATAAAAATTTAAATAAAAAAGATTAAAATTATATTTAGAAAAGTTAGAAAACAATAAAGAATTGCTTTTTCTGCTCGTATTGAAAAGTTCAGTTTTGTTAACAATTGAAATCAAATTGATGTAGCCTAATAATGATCATGTCACAAATAGAAAAATAAAAATATACCCTGTAGATTTTTTAAGCCTATCATTTTATGATTGTTGATGTTTTCTTAAAGACTTGTTGTTGTTAACGATTTTTGTTGTCAAGAACATGGTGCTAATCACTGTACAGAATGTGCTTGAGTAGAACTATAAATTGTTTACAGCAAATTAGAATAGATGTAGATTTACTTATACATGTATCTTGATTCAAGATCAGCATTATGTTTTAAATAGTCTTATAAAAATACAGTGTCCAATCTATGCTCACAAGGATCTGTAAACACTCTGCTTTCTGTTTTAAGGACCTCATTGAAATTTGAAAGCTGAAATTTTATTGGCTGATGTAATTCATTCTAGGAACTGAAACTAGAACGAAGTGTTGTCAGATCTTTGTAAGCTAAGCTTGGACACCAGATGGATATTTTAATCAGATATGTTTTTTCTTCAAGTTAATACAGAGTGCAAAATCATTGTCACATCATAGCTATTTACTTTTTTGCAATGAAATTACATTTTGAATCTATATTGCATGACTGTGTATGTTACACATGATGTGTTTAAGTTTTGAAACTTTTTGTGTGATGTAAAGTAAAAAAAGTGTGTAATTGCATATCAGGGTCTATCTTAAGACCCTATGATACAAATTACCTCTTAATTGTTAGTCATTCCTAATGAAAGAATTAAAAATTGAAATAATTTGCAAAGCTTATAAATTTTACATCTGTTAAGATGAGTTTAGATATGGAATAAAAAAATTGGAAACAAAGTAGAAAATTTAGTTGTCTCCAATATCGACTATTTCAATATTTATTTTATTTGCTTGAAATATGATTTCAAGTGTCTTATTTTTAACTTCCTTATCATTACATTGTTCAGTTCTATATCTAATTTGGTGCAATATATTTCTGTCAGTGCTTCTCGCAATTGAAACAGAATTTTTATTTCCAGAGTTGTCTTCCCTTGTTTAACAAATTGGTGCAATCTACTATAAAGCATTTTAGATTTTAGTCGGGTTATTAATTTTGTTCTTTTTCAAATTTCGTTTTATTTTTTCTCGGGTTCTTAAGGTAGCACCCAACACCTTGATTTATATTAATTAGGCTCGTTTATTTTTCTAAACTTTTTGGCAAAATGTTAACTTTGACTCTTTGACGAAAATATGAAATATAAAAATTTCAAAAATTTTAAGCAACCACTTGATAAAAAAAAATCATTGGTTTTATGGCAGTTTTACAAACGATAATTTTGATAATTGAGAAGCTTAAAATTTCCTCAACAATAGAATATGACGTTAAGCTGATTTTCACAGTGCTATCTCCCTGTTGTGATAGGTACCACCTTAACTGGTATTTTGTATATGTTAAAATTTATAAAAATATTATACTTGTAACCATAGTAGCAGTTATCTCAGTGAGATAAATCTAGTTGATCTGAATAAAATTAGAAATCTCTATGTAGACGTAGTAATAAATATGATATAGAATTCTGAGGATAAAATTATTTTACATGATATTTTCAAATCCTCAGGACCAACCAATTATTGAAAATTGATAAACTCAAAATACCCCACCTTCATTGCCAAAATTAGATAAATTTAGTGTAATAGTCCTACAAATGTAAAATTAAACCATTTGCTAGTTTTTGTATTAGTTTAGAATGAATGGTCATAAATTATAAGTTTCTAATAACAACCCATGCAATTAGTGACAGAATCTTCCAAAGTTGATTTCTGGATATGTGATGAGGGTTACCACCAAAATAAATAATATTATGTCTAAAAAGGGTTGAAACAATATTAAGTTATAGAAAATAATAATGCATACTTGCATAGAAAAGATGAATTTTTCATCCTGTTATTATTGAAATCTATTGATCAAAACAGTTGGCTTAAAATGTTTGTTTTATAATTCAATAAAGTCATGTGACAATATTTCAATGTGCATATTGATGCAGTTACAAGTACTGCAAACTATAACTAAATAAAGAGCAAAACTAGTAAAACTATATAATATAAATGAAATAACAGTTATTTAAACATCAAGTTTGATATATTGTCAGCATGCAAGTTTTATAAAGCTAAAGTGTTAATATTTAATGCATGTTGATATGAGCTGCGTAGGACAGAAATCTACCTTATGCAAATGCACGAATGCATGTACACATATACGAATAATTGATTTTGTAGATTTTCTTACGACATATAATTTTTTTTATCAATAACAGACTTACAACAAATATTTTTCAACTCGAAAAAGATTTAATTTTCATTTGCATCAATTCAATTTCTATCCGACGCAGCCCATATATTATATAAATTTTATTCCATGTTGTAAACATTCCATTTTACATGTATTTTATCATGAATGAGAGATGGTGAGACACAAAGGTAAATGGCAAGTGAGATATATAATTGTATGGATTTATATTTTTTATTAAGATTTATCAAATAAATTTGTTTTGCTGTATTGGTTAAACCAGATTCTCATAAACTGTGCTTTTTTTCCAAATTTCTTATTTTTTTGCAATTTTTCCCCACTACACTCACTTTTCCCCATACTGTACTGTTTTCGTCTACCATTCCCCACTTCCTAAAAGCTTGTCAACCCTCTGGAAATAACTTTTAAACATCAATAATCTATTAATCAATTTGTGTAAATAATTAAATAGTTAGAAACTTGGCTTTCTAACAAGAAAGACAAAATGTTAAATAAGAATTTTCTATTACTTTAACATTGGAGTGAAGTTATTTAACAAAATTTGATCTTAAAACTTTTCAGTATGCATGTTTCCCCACTTGGTTCTTATTTAGAGTTCAATTGAAATATTTAATTGTGAGTAATCTTGAGGCAAAAGAAAATGGTTCTTGTGTCATTAATGTAATTTTACTTATTGTTTTGTCCAGTTATATTTTGTAAAATAATTCACAACCAAAGTTATACATGTGTTACCCAATTTTTTCTTGCAAGCAGTCAATTGTATTTTTTCTTTTCATTTAGAGCAATTTTTAATTTGTTACATCAAACTTATTTAGATTTGCTAATAAAAATCAGCTGTAAAATAACAAGAAAAGAGCATTTTTTATACAACTGATTATATTGACATTATAATGCAAATTGTAAGACAGTGTTGGTAAAATATAACTTGCAAGAATATTTGTTAGCACTTGTTTAATTTTGGTTGTAATTGTTATGTTGTGAATTAACTGGAATATTATTAATTATTCGTTGTTTGGATGTATGACTGGTTAATACGTTTTATTATTATTATGTATGATTGTAAATGTATGCCAAAAACAGTTATTTCAGATCTGGGTCAACTAAGCATTTATTTCTTTACCAAAATTACTCATTTTTTTCCTCTTACAAAATTTACACTTTAATAGCATTTTTTTTGGTTGGAAAAATGTGTATGAATGATTTTAAAATTGCAGATTTATTCTTAAGATTTTTTATACACACCTATATTGTATTCAGCAACAAGTTGAACCAAATTTTCAATGATAATAAATCAGTATTACATTTTTATAAAATCTGTTAATTCAGAAATTGAGGCATGAACTTGAACTGATTATAAAACATGTGTACTTTAGTAATAATGGTGAGTCATTATGTACCCCTGCAAAAAAGATAACCATCAAATTTTAATTTTGCAAAATAAATTGAATTGTAAACAAATTATTGTGAATAAAAGAATTGCTGCATCCAAGTAAAGTTATAAAATTGAAAATGCAAAGTTTTATTTTTGCAATTGAACTCCTGTTGCAATTTTTAGCAATATTAAAAACATTATAAAAATTCTGAATTTACAATAAAAGAAAGAAAGAAGATTTTTTTTTCTTGTAAATTGAAAAGTTTAATGCCAAACTGTAAGATATTATAAAAAAAGCATTTATTTCATTTCAATAACAAAAATATGCATGTTATCCCTTTCTTTTTAATTTATGTCCTTTAGTATAAATGGCAAGTCATGTATACCTCTACCAAAACGTTAACCAACTAATTATAAATTAGCAAAAATATTTATTTACCCTTTATATATTGTCAAAAATAAGAACATTAATTATTCAAAGAGAAATGACAAATTGAATTTATTTTTTCAACTACAGCAACCTCAATATGTTGTTAATCTTATTATGAGAACATGTTTGTATGAAATGACAGCAATCTTCAACTACATTTCTGCCATGACTTTGTATTTTCTAGTCATTCCTTCTGTTGAGTATTTGGTGTCTGGTACATTAAATTTCATTATCAGGAATATTGTTTATTATATTTACTGCCATACACTACTACTACTTTCTTATGTTTAAAGACCTTTAGTAATTATGTGGCCTTTTATGGTCAGATGACATAGAAGATACTTATTTTAAAGTAAGAAAAGATATATTGCATGTACATGGGACAGTTAACATTTTTAGACAGAAAATTATAAAAAGGTGCAAGAGAGACGTAAAATACCAAAGAGATATTCAAACACACAAGTTGGAAACAAAAACAAACTGCCATTGCAAAATACGAAAAATTGCTCAAAGACAAACAGCTGTTGACAAAACAAAAGATAAAAAAAAAGTCTGAGCAACAAAAACCATGCCTAAAATGGGGGTGATCTCAGATACTCCGACTTACAAAAAGACACAATAGATATCTCACAAATTAGACAAAATGAGTTCAATCATAGTTTTTTCTTGTGCCATTGCAAATCCCTATAAGAAATGGGATCACGAGGGATGACAGCTTCACAGTAGTAACTTTTGAGAATAAGGAAAAAATGTTAAACTGAAGGGCAAGTCACAAGAAATCAATAGGAGTTGACAGACAATAAAACTAGAGGCTCCAATAAGCATGTTTTCCTCAGCTGGAAGTTTTGCATCTTATTAATCCAATATCCAATATGTGTCGAGTAGAAACTATACGTAAGTTCTAATCTGGGGTTGTAGAACAGAGGTTCTGGTTATTAATTAACTAGGGGTTTCAAGGTAAAAAGTAAAAACGAAAAAAAAGCACATTTAAATTGCGTTTTCTAATCAAAAATTCTTGTAAGGAGTCGACTGACTGTTCAGTTGCATTGGCTCATTTGTATATCTTGTTTTCATTTTCAAATTTCTCTCTTTTAATCATCTTCCGATTCAATCCCCAACTCTTCGTCTTGAAAAGGAGGGGACATGATCGTTACCCTTTGCTAGCAAATATATATCTACTGGTTTTCACAAAATATAAACATGGACAAAAATCCTCATATAGGTTACACTTTGTAAATACAGCTGTTTCTCAAAACACGCCTCTTTTGAGGAGATCTTGAATATTCATATTAAAATAAAATAAAATTAATTTTGTTTACATACTGGTTCCCAGTTATGAACTCTGTGTTCATTTCTCACAGAGACATAACTGGGGAATGTTACACACGTGCATATTGTTTACATTGAAATCTGTGGTAACCTTTCATTCGAGGTAGGGGTAGTTCAGAAAATAAGTGCTAGTTTAAAATCTGAGTAGTTAAGGGCATATAAACGTTGCACATATGCCGCACAGCCCTATATTTTGACCTTGGAAAAAAATTGTGGTGCATATGAACTTTCAATTCAAGGATAAGATTTTTTTTTCTTCAAAACTTCATAGTTAAAGTGGTACAGTTTTAGTCGTAAAAGGAGTTCCTATGGGAAATTTCATTGTCTATATTTACAGAAATGCAACCTTTAGGAGTTTAATGACGGTTCCGGATTTGTTGAATCATTCGAAGATGTCATTTTGATCATTTATAGTTTATCTCATGTTTATTATCGTTTCCTCAATCATTTAAGGGAAAAAACTCATAATAGGACTGACGATTTCTTTCTAAACGCAAGGAAGTAGGTAACAAAAAAAAACTCTTATGAGGATTCGATTTTCTTGTTGACTGAAATATCCTTTTTTCTATACACTTTCAGTTGACTCTCATCCTTGATCTAAAAATTACATTTTAAATTGTCATGACTTAACCATTTTCACGCACTACTAAGTTCGACCTATGTCTTAAAGCAGTTTTCTCTACATCTAAAAACAATTAAAAAAAGTAACTTAAGGATGCTCGAGGGTACACACAATTAAGCAAAAATTTAAACATTTATTTTCATTACAAATTTTTATTTATTTACCTTATGATATGGTACAAAAATCAACAACAAAAAATCAATTCGTTTTGGCTCCATATGACTTTCAAAATATTTAGAAAAAGATCCAAATTTTCTCCCTTTGATGAAAAAAATGTCATTGTTTTGCATTAAAATTGAAATATCGTATTTCAAATAAGGTGTACATAAACTAAACTTTTTTAAGATTTCTGTAATAAAGTTCTTTTTTATTTTGATATTACCTTCTTTTTCTTCTATTAGTTCAACAGAAAATAAGTACCTTAAAAAAATGCACGTTTCTTTCGAAGGCATATTGTGAGCTTAAATGAACGGTGACCCTATATTTTTTTTTAAAGTATAGGATATAGTTTATTTATAGAAAAAATATTCGACTGATTAGACTTATTGAGGAATCTTATTCCTTTATTGTTCTGTTTTCTTTCTCAGCACATTGCTTACCTACCTACATACTATGTAAGGAAAAGTAAAAGAACACAAACATTATGTGTGAAATATGTGTATTTTTTTTTTACAGACGTTGACATTGATAATCGTAATAAATATTTGAGTTTCTGTTTCAATTCCATTATGGAAGAGAATTATAGATTATCGTTGATTATCTCAACGAGATTGATTTTTTCGCCTGAGCTGGTACAGCGAAAGTGAGAAAAGCAATCGAGTTGAGATGACCAATGATAATCTGTTTATCGCTATTTTACCTATGACGACGTTGTCAATTTCAATGTCAATTTCGTTAGAAACGCCAGGTGGTCTCCTTAGTTTCTAGCGATAATTTTTCCATCTCAAGCGAGAAGAATGATATGAAAATTATCACAAAAAAAGATCAAAGAAAAAATTCACAAAATAGCGATAAATTTTTATCTTGTTATCATTGTTATCAACGATGGATAAGGAGGCAGACGTGAGTCAAAAAAAATAACTCTTAAAATTATCAGTACGTTTGCGTCAACCATTGTCATAAATATATTATAAGCTTCTAGGTTATATTTCTTATTTCATGTAAATGCTTAAAACACATTGATGAAAATTTGACTATCGAAACGCATCAGTGTTTTAAAGAGCTATTTCCATGAACTGAGGCCTAACTCCTTAAAGATAGCAAGATTATGAAATTCTCGAAACCTGAGATAAGCCATGTAAGCTATGAATGAACACATAACTGTAAGAACATAATATAATTAGAATATGGACAAGGGCAAAACTGGGGCTGAAATAGAAAAAGTTATCCATGAATAATTTTGTTCAAACATCCTTATCTATTTGTTGACAACATGATGGCAACTTAAACTTGGAACGATATCGGGTCTATAACTTTGTACCTTCAACGCATGTATCGTCTTCCGAAGACTCACCAGAGGCACCCAAAAGACCGAATCAAATACGAAGTAAAAATATAACCATCGTTTACAATTTGTTTAGTCCTTAAATATATGTCTCCGCATTTTTTTTTCATCTGTAACATCATCTATGGACAATATTTATAAGGAGTTGACTGCCGATTTTGGACATTTTACTTATCTAAATTTTAATTATTGATTTCAAAACAGTAGTCAACAAAGCAAAACGTGTTGCAAAATTGTCATTTAATAGCAAAGAGAAGATAAAAACACATAATTTAGATAATTTATAGGCGCCCTAGCCAATTAAATGACAGTATTGCCAATATTTTATCCTAAAAAAATATGGTAAAGTCCTATAAAAAGTTAACTGACAATTTTAAACCGAAAGTATTTGACCGCCATATTTATTCTATTTTAGATACCTTTAAAATTGCACTTGGTTGCATTACGAAATTCAATATTACTTATCAACACTCATTTAATATCCGAAGCGAGCAAACAACTACATGTTTCAACAATGTAACGCCTCTTTGATTTTCTCCCAAAACACGATATTGCCCTGTTCATCGTTCGGGCATTCTATATACGATTATTTCTGAACAAGTTCTAGCATCACAAGTGGTATATCCTTTGTTTGAATCTGTTCTAAAAATATTAAGAATATAATGTTCTTGCCATCTCTGGAATAAATACTTTCCATACTCGCCATGTTGAACTCAAACATACAGTAATACAACTCGAAAAACGCTTTACTTATAATACAAATGGTTTTTCTACTTTCATGAATAGCATTAGTTATGTTAACAGTTATGTCCTGACCTGGCAAAAAGTCTCGCTGATGAACACAAAGTTTAAATTCTTCGTCTTTTTCCAAGTTTGAAATGCAATCTTTTATGACGAATGATCTATCATTGTCCGAGTACGAAATGAAAGAATGGTACGAGTAATCGAAGCCATCTTCGTTTGAAGCCTTGTAGCTGTAGTGTTTGATAAAACATGTACCGCAATTTCCATCTGTACTTATAAACAAGAGCAGATAGAAGAAGGACGATTATGGTAAGAAAACTAATGGTGGATTCTATAAGAATAACAGAATACGAGACACAGTCCTTTTGTTGTTAATTTTTTTTCCTTCATTGTATCTAATGTCACCTCTGAATCATCATCCAGGACAAATCTGTTTTGTCTTTGATGTGAAAATATAACACGTGTTTTCGTCATCTAAGTGAGAAAAGGTAAAGTTACGCAATTACAGCTGAGGGGATTGTTAAACATATCAATAGTTAGGTTAGATATCTTAGCGATATTGTCAAACATTGCCATATTCCTCTCAGTAAGGGATGTTATTAAATTATTCGATAAATCTAAGAATCGAAGGTTATGTGATCGTGACAAGTCGAATGCGACTTCGCGTAAGCCATTTTGACCTAATATAATGTTTTTCAAATTAGGCTGTCTATGAAATAACCTGACATTCAGTTTGTTAATATTATTTTGTGACAAATCAACGTGTTCCAAATAAACTCATCATATATACCAGGACTAAATTTAGTATACGCCAGACGCGCGTTTCGTCTAAAAAAAGACTCATCAGTGACGCTCGAATCCAAAAAAGTTAAAAAGGCCAAATAAAGTACGAAGTTGAAGAGCATTGAGGACCAAAATTCCTAAAAGTTTTGCCAAAGACAGGTTAGGTAATCTATGCCTGAGGTAGAAAAGCCTTAGTATTTCAAAAAAATCAAAAATTTGTAAACAGTAAATTTATAAATATAACAATATCAATGACAATTCATGTCAGCACAAAAAGTGTTGACTACTGGGCTTGTGATACCCTCGGGGAAATAAATCTCCACCAGCAGTACCCAGTGGTTGTGAATAAACTCATCATAGATACCAGAACTAAATTTAGTATACGCCAGACGCTTTCCAACACACTTTTGTTTGTTGTCATATATCTATTTGAATTAAGAAAATCCCTAAGAAGGTTATCACTCGGAATCAAAAAGCGAATTCTATTTAATTTGACAGAAAACTGATTAAGTGTGTTTGTGGAAAGGTTTAAAAACCGTAAAATGTCTGGTGGTTCTCGTAATTCAGATATGGGTTCTTCAAAGTTATTCTCTGTAACTCGTATCAATTTTATTCGTGAACTGTTTAAACAATGACAAAGAGTATTCCATATGGTAGATAAGTCATCTGTTTTCTCGGTAAATGTGTTCCTAAATGATAATATTTCAGTTGGTGTCTGCATCAATTCACAAACTATACGAGGGAAATCTTGAATCACGAACTTTATACCTAATTTGCGTAGCGTTAAACTTTTCAATCGAGACATATCAAAATGAAAGTTGCGTAAAAACCTAACAGAACAAGAAATATCTATATCAATGTTCTTTAGATAAGGCACAAATCTAAACGTAGTACTAGCAATTTGATAAAAAGACAACATTTTCCCATATTAATTGTTAGCAAATGATTCAAAGATTTATAAACTTGTCCAAATGGATCTACTTTTAATATATCTACTTCCACAGTTTCGAGCATTTTTAAATCTGATAGCGATTCACCTGGGATATTATGATAACTCGAACGGTCAACAGGCGGGATAATATTTTTGATGCCCGAATGTTTTAGTCCTCCCAGCGGTTTCAACGCAAATACTGGAATTGAAGTCCCTTTAAAACGAAGAGAGTTATTACTTAGTTTAAGAATAATTAGCTTCTTCATATATTCAAACGAACTCCGATTAAAGCCAGCTATGACGTTAAACGACAGATCCAGCAAGGTCAGATTATTGAGAAATCGAAACTTTTCACCATTTATGGACTGAATTCGATTATGTTGCAGATCTATACTATACGAATTTCTTGGAAATCCTGGAATGGGGGTGGTATTTGTTTTTGAACAATCAATTATCACATTCGAATTATCTGTTTCTTTCTTACATCGACAGTTTACTTGAAAGAAGCAAGGCACTGGTATTTTCCTTGCATAAATATTTTCCAGATTACATGTCAGAAAAATGATCATAACAGTAGTGAATACCATTTTGTTTATTCGCTATGAATCCAAGCTAAAATGAAGTAGAACAAATATAAAACAAAACGATTTTCCACCTTTTACTACTTATAAGTTGAATTATGTTCCTTGTTGGTTTTATTAGAGGGATATGAAGTATGAGTTTCAACCTCAAATTTAATGAATGTATTCATTTATTGAGGAAATATGCCCATACTCATCAAATATTTCCTGTTCATGTCATCATATATCCACATTAAATTGTAGGGAAAGTGAAATTGAATTAAAATTCTGTGTGAAACATGTGTAATAAAAATACAGACGTCGACATTGATAATGTTTTAAATATTTGATTTTCAGTTTTTAAGTTCCATTAAGGAAGACAAACTTTGTTTAACTGATTGTTTGTTAAGCAGTGCTTCACTATAGCACAGTTATGAAATTTTCGAAACTATAGGATCGTAGGTAATTTTTATCTTGTCATCTTTTTTGAATTGTTTTTAGATTTAAAAAAAGTGCTTTAATACAAAGGTCAAAATATAGGGTCTGTGTTAAAATGGTTTTCTCAAATTTGTAAATATAACACTTATTACTAAATAAGATCTACAAATTAATCAACATGGCAAATATTGTCAGTTTATTTCTTTGCGTTAGTGTTTACATGGCGATTTGTATCCAATTTCATAAGTTTTCGCCAAAAATAAATTCGCCCGTCAACTCATCTTATGAGTTATTTTCTTTGAATAATAAATTTTACCACGGGGAAATTTTCGTTTCTTATAATAACAAAACAAAATAAAACGCAAAAATGATACAACCGTTGTTGCATAGCGATGTTCAGGTCCTTATTGGTCATAAAGGTCTTCGGATTATTATTTTTTTGTTCTTGTACATCCCTGGCCTTTAAATATCCGGCATTGAGTGGTGACTTAGATAGAAGAAAAATACATTTTGGACGCATGAAATTTATGACGCTTTGTTATCATTTTTAACCATGTTTAGTTTGCGTTTTTAGAGGAGACGATACAAATCAAGGGAGAAACTATAAAGTGCACCAAAAAAAAGATCTTCATGATATCTAAAAATTAGTCACTGTGACTGAAATCGTCAGTCAACTTCTAAATGAGGATATTCACCCATAGTTTTATTTTTTGTGTCAACTAGTAGATAGAGAGAAACATTTAAAATGGAAACAAGATATGGAGAAGCTATTGTTTTTTTTACCTCTGATAATAATCCCTGCGAATAAAAAGGGGTTTTAATTCCAGTAGATGCGTTCAAACCGCTAAGTGGACTAAAACATTTGTCCATTAAAAATATCATTAACCGTTCGAAATATCATAATACAGTGTATCCCAAATTATTCACAATCAGATTTTAAAATGCTTGAAACGAAACTGTGGAAGTAGAAATATTAAAAGCAGATTCATATAGAAAAGTTTATAAATCTTTGAATTATTTGCTTAAAATTAATATGGGAAAATGTTGTTTTTTTCAAATTGTTAGTACTACTTTTAGATTTGTCCCTTATTCAAAGAACCTTGATATAGACATTTTTTGTTCTATTAGGTTTTTACGTAACTTTCATTATGGTATGACGCTACGTAAATTAGGCACTAATTCCATGATAGAAGGTTTCTTTCTTTTTGTTTGCGAATTAAATCAGACATCAATTAAAAATATTATCATTTAGGAACACATTCACAAAGAAAACTGAAGACTTATCTACCACATGGAATACTCTTTGTCATTGTTTAAACAGTTCACAAATAAAAATGTTGCGACTTACAGAGAACAACTTTGCTGGACTATTTAAATTAAGAGAGTCACCAGACAGCATTTTTTCACCTTTTTAGTAATAAACTTGATCATTTTGCTGTCATGTTAAACAAGAGTGTTTTCTATCTTGAGTGTTAACTTTTTAAGAGATTTTTTCATTCAAACAGCTCACGTTTATGGACAAGACAAGACAAGACAAGACAATATTGACAAGTGTCAAATAATGGATGGTTTGGTGCTTGAGAGAAACATTCAAAAATGTTGTTTTGAGGAAGGGAAAGTGAGACCGGAATATAAAATTTATCGGCTTTATAAGCTATAAATAGATATTCAATTTCAATTCTTTGTTACTTTAAGCAAATGATGCTCATCAGTACAAATATAATATATATGCAAATACAATATATCATAAATAAATACATACAACATACATAACTGATAAATGAATACATCCGAGAAGAATAATGATCTATATTAAGTATTGGTAAGTTAACACATGTCTGTTCTACGTTTAGATGCATGGAAAAGAAATTTACAAAGGTATAAGATGTGGTATGAGTGTCAAGGAGACAGCTCTCCGTCCAAGTCAGAATTTATAAAAGTAAACCATTATGGGTCAAGGTACGGTTTTCAAAACGGAGCCTTAACTCACACCGAACAGCAAGCTATAAAGGGTTACAAAAAATAACTAGTGAAAACCCATTCAAATCGGAAAACGGACGGTCTAATCTATGTATATATTTTTTTCTTGCAATTTAAAAATGGTTGAAGAAATTTGTCATTTTTTTTTAGTTAAACATAAATCATGTTGAATATATCACACTTAAATGTGACATTTAATATGTACTCCGACGAACATTCGCCGTGATCACACTGAGAAACTGATTTTTTCACTACTCTTAATTCACTGGAGAAAGTCACGGAACTACTAGTGAGACATGCTGCAGTTCACCCGTTGTCTCCTCAGAGCTAGTTGAAGATGTAAGTTCAACTGCATTTAAAAACGCTGAAATGACTGCCATCATCACGGCAGCTTTCCCAGAATATGTTACAGACAAACCGGTTGAATGGGAAAACCAAGCTAACATTGTTACCACTGCATCAACGAAGGACCATACACCAACGATTATTAACAGGGATGATACAGCAAATAAAAGAGACAAGTCAACAACTCAAACCTTATAGAAACACTCCAGAACTACTAAGCAGTTACTAGTAGCAGATTATGGATCTCAACGAATGTCAGCACTTAAAGAACATTTTCTGGAAACTTACCGTCCAGGACTACCCCGACCAAGCCACATTCCTCCTCTACATGAAAATACGACAGCAGTGTACAGTGTACTGTATTGACATTTAGCCAACATAATCAATATATATTTGTTCAGTATATGACTTGTCATTTGATGAATTATTCATTCTACTTAATTTCAAGAGTTAGTAGTTCAAAATATGTTGTTTAATTTTGTTAGTTTATGCTTTTAAATTTAATTTCAACAGTTTATAGTTAAAATTTGTTGTTTAATTTTAATAGTTCAATGTGCACATCGATTTCCTTATAACGCTTTATTTTTTTTACATTGTTTTTGTGTTTAATTCAAAGATTTTCGGTAGGTGGACTTTGTTATTTATGTTGCTATTTATGTCCCCGCAATTATTTTCCTGTGCATAACTTCAAGCATTCATTTTTTATTTGTATAGTTTATCTTTTTATACTATCGTAAATTGTTTTGTTTTATATATCACTGTTGTGATTGTACATCAGCGCTCGGATGAAAATCAGATATTACGACATGATCTCTACTATAGGGGCATTTGAGAGTGAAATCTATACGGCAATGCATCTATTTAAAACTTTCATAAAACACCTACGATAGTGGCACAATTTGTCATCAAACTTTTATAAGAATTAAGATATCGGCACTACAAGCAAATAATGACCGGTAATATTAAAAACCGATTCCACAGAAAAACCTTGCAAGTGGGAACACTACAAAATCTCGCCCCAAATACAATGTAAGCAAAAACCTTATGCCATGGAAATCAAAGACTGCTATTAAGAATTATTTTTGTCAATCAATAAATACTTGCAAAAAAAGTAATTATTTTAGCAATTATTTTTTTTTCATTTTGCATTGACGCCAATTATAAAAATGTTGTTGATAATTAGTAGTAGCTCAACAGACTTGAAGAAGATTTGTCTTCCCCATAAAAGTACTACGCTCATAACATTTTTTGTACTTTCCTGCATGGTCTACCATGCATCATAGTATCTAAAAGACATATATTTATACTTTTACAGTCAAACTGTGTTATATAACAAAAACGCATCTTTATGGAATAATTCGATAAAATTAAATTCCGATTGATTATTAGTCCGATAAGAAATATATTAAATGACATCTCTAACTTGAATTAGATAAACTTTAATTAAGCCGTTATCTGGTTACATGAACATCAGACATTACAGACCTATAGTAAATATCCCCGGGTATTTAAACACGGTTGTAATTTATTGTAAATCAATTGAAAATGTCAATAAATGTATCCTTAGATCAGATATAAATAAAGAGGTGCTTGAATAGGGTGAACTATAAACACAGCTAGTCGATGATATATAGACATAATTATCATGGAGTGTTTTATATCTTTTCTATTCAGCTACTAGTAATTTTTGAAAATCAAGACAGAATATCCCCTAAACATTATAGTAATACAATGGCATTACACATTTATGAACATTTTCTTGATAATTGTGTATACCCCCGTCATGATTTTCTCAGGAAATACAATACAAGGATTTCTGAAATTTGATTTGAGGGTTTATACAAGTAAACTATACAGTGTGATGCATTTTCCGATTCCTCACTAAAGTTTACCGAAATATTTGGCGGGAGTATCATCAGTGAGCCTGCAGTAGCTCCGGTTGACTTGTTTGGTATTGATTCCAATCATTTTGAAGGCCGTACAGTGAAATACATGCAAGAGTTTTGAAAACTGAACATCTCGTCCATTTGTTTCTTATATTTGACACTGGACATTAAACAATCAATAAATCGAATAACTTAGACTACCATACATTACAGGAACCATTTAATGTGAGGGTTGTGTCCTATCCTTTATGTTCAGTTCAGTTCAGTTTCTTGTATATTCCTCCATTAAATGTGGAGCACTACCCAAAGGGTATAGTTTGAGCAACTATTTACACCTTAAAACATAGGGAAACAATTAATTATATTATATACAGATGACTGAATTTGGTTATAAGGATCACTAAATAATAGGTATCATAATTAATTCATAGGATTGTCATCATAAAGTTTAAAAAAAAAAAAAACTTCATAACGTCAGTTTATTTTACGACGACGACGGACGACGACGGACGCCAAGTGATGAAAAAAGCTCACTTTACCCTTCGGGCCAGGTGAGCTAAAAAGGTTCATCTACCCCATGAAAGTACTACATTCACAATATATTGTACTTTGATGCATGGTCTACTATGCATCACAGTAACGTCAGTTTATTTTAATGTTGGTCTTGGTCAATTCCATCTCGGGATATCAGAAGAAATATGTTGTTGTCTTAAATCAATATTATCCAACCAATCTGTACGTAAATTCAACCCTTTTTGACCGAATGAAAACGCATTAGATGTTCAGTTGCAATCTCCGGCGCAGAGTTCATATCCGTTCCATACATGCTTTGCAATACTGCACTTAATATGAGTGTAGTGTTACAAAGTATTGAAAGGAACGGATATGTGATCTCTGCGCCGGAGATTGGTTCAGTTGCCACTGGACATACACTTCCTATCAAATCAATAACTGATAAAAAAAAAAAAAAAAAAGTCTTGTGGTGGAAGTAAACCGTCTTTTCATTTAAAATTATTAAAAATTAAGTTAAAAAGAGGCCGGAAAGATAATAATGAGACATTAATTAAAACTCATTTAGTTTGTCATGGCTAAAAAGACAAGCAGAAAAACAATAGTACACAAAACACAACATAGATAACCGAAAACATATCAAACACGAACCCCACCACAAATTGGGGCCGATATCCGGTTGCTCCTACATGGTAAACAGATGTGTTCTCCACATGTGGCACCCGTCGTGTTTCCGAGTCATACAAGTACTGACAAACCTGGTAATAAATAACTGATTGTTGTAACAATCGTTGACAAGACTAACATATTACGAGTTCTTAGTGTGTATATTGTCACTATGCTTCGCCTTGGGTTTGTGCTATAAAAAAAACACCTCTTCGTGATCCGAACGTTAAAAAAATGTCGAGTAAAGTATTATATAATTCTGCTATTTTTGAATTTACTAAAATAAATCTAAATATTCGACATGTATTAAAGATACATAATATGATATTTTAAGATTAATGTTGTTCCCAGTTTACAGGTAGATATTGACATAATATACAAGATATCGTCAATAGTTAGAACTCAATACCTGTTGTACAATATGCATGTATAGAAACCAATTATCTCAAACCCTTTGGGAAGGCCTCACATCAATTTACACTGCGGTATTTTAAATTGAAGTTATTTTGTGTATTAAAGGAAGTGTACCTGAGTTACATTTTATCCTTTGAACATTGTCCTACAAGACAATTCGCCATTGTACGATATTAAGATTGGTGTCAATTTTTCTGTGACACGATGTTATTTCCCCGGTAACAATAGTTGTGTATTGGGTGTTATTTGTGTATTGATTTAGCTAAGATGGTAATTTTCTGTGATCATTATTGGAAGTAGCTGCTGAAATTATTGTAAAAGGTAAGTTAAATAGTGTGTTTATATTCTTAGGTGTTGTGGTAATAGCTGAGTGCTATAAAATTAAGAAGGAACTTGCTTATGGGTATATTGATCATATTTTAAGTATGTAAAATTCTAATGAAAAAGGATGCTTCCATGTAGAAAATTATCAATTGATACATGTTAACATGTAAGCAAGATACAGTTGAACTAATATTATAGTATTGGATTTAGGGTGATTGGAAAAAAAAGATATTTTAGCATAAAATCGCCAAAACAAATGCTCGCCTTGGTTCGCTAAGCAGATTATATTCAATTTTCTGGGAATATGCTCCCATTTCAAAAAACAAGATCCGACCCTGTCTCACGCAGAAGATGATACAACATATCAATATCATTGTGATAAAATTTATAAAATAAATCAGGTCTAAAAGTATACTACAAGATGTATTCTAGTTAAGCGACATTTGGGCAACACGTTTCAAAATGACGGAGAAAACAACCCGTTTTAAGCAACGTTTAAGTTGATAATTATGCCGACTGTGAAATGTCTAAAAAGTATATTTTGACAACAAATAAGCCATACAAAAAGAGTTAAGTTCGTGTCTTAAAGTAGGTTAAGATTTACTTCAAAACCTACTTGAGTGAACGAATATGTCGTGATAAAATTTAAAATAATATATCAGTGGCGGATCCAGAGGGGGTTACCACCCCCTTTTTTTTGGCTGATCAATGCATTTTGAATGGGGAAATACAGTTGGAACTCCCCTTTATCCTGGGTTGGGACCCCTCTCCCTTTTTAAAATGGCTGGATCCGCCCCTGTATATAAACAATATTAACACCCCATTGTAATTGGTTTGTTAATATTCAGTCCATCTATAAAGTCTAACTTTTTGTGAGTTAGTTTTGTACTATTAGCACTCGCAATTTCACGTAGTATATATTATTGCGAACGTTTATTGAATGTAAAGAGTAAAAAAAAAGGGAGACATACATGACTGACGACTCTGAAGATTTCGGGTGTTGTTTTTTTTTTTTTTTTTTAAGTTTTATAATATTTATTTTAAATCCATTTAGATTTATCACATTTTCCTCTGAGTCTCATTAAAACCAATTAACACTACATCTTGAAAATGAAAATGTCTGAAAGGTTTGTTATGGTCAACAAACAAATTATCTTTGTAGATAAAACAAAGAAAGATCGACAAATGTTGAATGATTTTTCTACATGTAAAACACATTTGTATTGTTACCTGGCTAACCATTTACCTATGCAAAAAATATAGATATAACAATTATGTTTGTTTTAAAGCGGAAATGGAATCAATTAAGATGAAAATGATAAAGGTTATGAATATACTTTTGTTTAGTCACTTAAATGTTTTGACTCTTAGTTTAAAAACGCAGGAAGTTATGAGGGTATGGATTGGGGCCATTATTTTTTATTTTTTTTTAGACCTTGTAACATTTTTTTAATATATAAGTACGGGGAGTGGACCTCAAGGAAAGCACACTTTAAACCAATGTTATTGGCAAGAATATAGGTCATATTTTTCATTCAAGCACCGTTTGGCATGTATCATATATATTATAAAGGCATTAAAATCTTTTAGAATAGTATATAGTACACAATTTATCATTCCGATTCATTCAATTTTAATTTGCCATTTGCGTATCCTTATTTACCTAACAATTCACACAAAGGTATTACTTACTAGTTTCTATACAATACAAAGGATATTTTATCTAAATGCTTTGCAATGTAAATATTTGGAAGATAGACTGACGTTCGGGTGAGACCAAGAGATCGACAAATACGTAATTAATCGATTTACCAGTACCTACCGGTATTTTGAACACTTCAAACAAATAAAAGTTTATAACCCTTTTTACAATATTTATGTATCGTATATACTATAAAAGACATGTTGTAAGTAAATTCAATTTAAATTTAAACGTCTAAATGGTTTGTTAAGGGAAATGGTGTTTAAGTTTAATTAAAGTTTTACCACTCAATATATTGACGTTTAGGGTGAAATATGTAAAATAATTTGTTATTTATTTCAAATTTTAATTTAAATCACTGGTATTTCACATGAAACTAAATAACAAAATCGCTAACGGGCATCAGTTAAAAAGATAAAATAAACGTTTTGTTATGAAATGTTATTTTTATTTCTGAAGTATACATTAAGAGAAAGTTTATGTACGGTTGTAAAAATCTTTCAACTATACCCTGAATATACGTTATGTATACCCACCTACACGACATTACATTGTGGTAAGTCATTTATTATTTGTCCCGAACTGTCACTGGTTTGAAAAAAATAACTAAAATTATTCAAAATGTCGTGAGAAAACTATGATTTGCCTTTATTTTGTTATACATTTCGAAGACTTCACTTCGAAATCGAGATTAAGTTTATAAATCTCTGAACGTGATCTATTCTCGTGCTTTTGTCTCGTGTTGACAGTTGTGTCATGACAATCAAACCGCATCAAATGTTTGAAGAACATATGTCAACCTCAATATATCTCGTTTTTTGTTGAGTTGCTGTCTCATTGAACGTACCCCCCCCCCCCCAAAAAAAAAAATCAAAAAAAATCTCATTATACTTATATTTTTGTATTCACAATAAATTCAACCGACACGAGTTTTATAACGCAGAGATGCGTCAAATCGAAGACGCATTTATAATCTTACAGTAATTTATATTCAAATAACAATCAAAGTGAGATATTGAAAATGTCGTTGAGCAAAACAGAATTTTTCATTTCTTATGTATAAAAAACATATTTACAAACGCTCCTACTAATAATAAATGAATTCTAAGGTTTCAAAATATGTTTTTGAAGTGGGCGATGTCAAACTTGACACGTCTACAATAGATTATGGTAATAGGTTTCACCTCATTTGAATGAAGGGCTTTCAGCTATATTTTGGAATTTGAAAGATGTATTGATATTGACAAATATAAGCTGAATGGAGTAAATGTTCGAATTCAACTGAAACGAACTTAAAACAACCAACCATGTATAATTGGTTTATAAGTTGTACAATGTGCATATGTATGAAATTTGTTTACATACAGAATTTGTTTTTAAACATGTGCAGTCGTTCACAATTTGTATTGCGGTCGGCTCTTTTGGGTCTAACGAAAATTCTGTTCGGCTCAACGACATTTTCAATATCTCACTTAGATAGTAATTTGAAAATAAATTACTGTAACATTATAAATGCGTCTTCAATTTGCTAAAACTTTCATGGCGGTTGAATTTATTCTGACTACTAGAATACAATGTGCATATGTTATTTAGCCTTTGTTGTGTTCGAATTGCTATCTTGAATACGCTTGAGCAGAAACGTTTACTTGTATTAAAACGGAACAGAAATTACTTTTTTTTTGGATAAAGAGCAGTTTAACAGAGTGACATCAGTACAGTTGCATCCAAAGTTTACAATATTTTGGCCATATTCAGGACAATCTTACCTATGATTAGCTAGGGGTCTGCTAATGCGGCACTATATACATGTATATATATATGTGTGTCAAAGAACGCGTAACCTTTTGTACTCATTAGTTTTTTTTATTTATTTACACACTACGCAGAGGTTGTGATGGAAATAGCTATTCTCGGCTGCTAAGAACTGAAAATGAATTGTAAAGCTTTTCCAAGAAAAGAATAAAATGAATAATCTATTATTGAACACATAATGCAGCTATCTGTATGAAATACTTCTGTTCAAAACCCGTAAATAAATGTTCGAGCTATAAACAAGACTCGCAAAGGTTAAATTGAATATTTCAGAAGAACAAAATATACCCCAGCCCCCATCCTACAGAATACCTTAAAATGTTTACCTCTTAGGAGTGTGCTATTCGAATACTAAAACTGCTATACAAGCAAAGTCTTTGATTGCGTTGACAGGACTTATATCAATATTTATGATTCGTTTCTATTTTCATAAATTGACCACAAATTATGATATCTGAATTGATACCTTTAACCTGACCAGGAATTATCAGGAGAATGTCAAATATCTCTTTATAATAGAAACTTCCGTAGGATTATGATAACCTTTTAATCAGATCCTAACGGGAGCGGATTGTTGACATAATACTATACAAATCGCCCTGGACAAAGACACGATACAAAGACGTAGTATCACGGTATTATACCATAATACAAATACTACAGGTGGATCAAGAGGATCAAGTAGATATTGAAGATGCTTACCACAAGATACCTGTCGAGGGTCTGTATGCTGGTCGTAATTTGAGGTGCTTTAACTATGTCGCCAGTGATACTAATACATTAGTATATACGTATGGCATATTTGATTTTTTTCGGTAATTTGGAGATGTTTGCTACAAGATACCTGTTGAGAATCTGTATTGGCTATTGTAGTCGTTTCTGTAATCAATATCGTACTTTAACTCTGGAAAGTCGCCAGTAGTTGTCGTATGAATACGAATACGTATGGCATAATGTTTTCGGTAATTTTGAGAATTGGGTGTTTATGTCAGATATTGAAGATGTTTACCACAATTAAGATACCTGTGGAAGGTCTGTATGCCGGTCTAAGTTTAAGGTGCCTTCATCTCTGGAACGTCGACACTACTTGTACTTTAAAATGGAAGCCGCATATCTAAATATTTTCGGTAATTTGGAGAAATGGGGCGATAATGGCAGAAATTTGATTGCTTCTGTTGAATTTAGGCACAACATTTATCGACTCGAACGATTTAGATACTAGTATTACATATTGTAGAGTCTGGGTACCCGTAATATATATATTTTTTTCCTATTTTACTATAATCACAAATAGAACAGTAAAACATGATTTCTCGAACCTGAATCTCAGCAACATACGCTTTGCTTCAGCTAGAAAAGGTCTTTTTTTAAAGCTTAAATTAAAGAAGAAACGAGTACGTAAAAACAACAAAAGCACAATAAAACACTTCCTCTATAGGTCAATATTCGGTCACTTTAAAAGTGTTTAACCCCCTCTAGCGCCTCAGAGAAATTGATACTTTAATGTCACTCTTTTGTCAAGTGAGATGTTTATAACGGTAGAGTGTGTAACTACCACTGTTTGTTTGCTCTCTGATACAAATATTTGACGAACATTTTCATAAACGGGTGGAAACTTTTAACACATACCAGGGAGAGGGACCGAACGTATATAATTTATAAATAATAATTTGCGGATGATATATCTTCACTTTCATGAATGAGTGAAACACTATGCATAGGACAGGGAGAGGGACCGTACGCATATAAGTTATAAATTATTTGTGGAGTATATAGTTTCTCTTTCACGAACGAGACGTAGTGGGAATGAGCGCAAACAAGTTATAAATGGTATACGGTGTATATACATATTCACTATAAACACATGCGAATAAAAGTTATTAATGTTCTTCGGTGTATATACATATTCACATTAACGGATGGAAACGCTAAAACAAAACAGCGAGAAGGAACGAACTCGTATATAGTTCACCGGATCGAGTCGACACAATTTTGATCGTTGAAATAACGCCTTTCGTTGGACAATATCAGTACCGATTTTAGGAATGATAATGTATCAACTTCCATCGTATTAAAATATTTTTTCTATAGATGATTTCGATCTGATAATTATATGTGTGAATATATATCGTTTTCTTTTGATTTACAACAATTATTTATTGAAACCTTGCACTCGCCTACCTCTCGGAAAATAATTTAATGAGTTAATTTAAACCAAAATGTACAATGAATTGTACAGATAAAGTATTCGATTAAGATTCGCGACACAAAGAATTGAAGAGATAATTTTATGTCAAGATTGATATACATCTCCGAGGGCCAAGAGTAAAATACAAGTCGTTTAATTTATGTTGGTTTTTGTGAACAAGGACATTTAATTTTTTCTCAACCTCGTGCGACTGGGACAAAAATTATCCGTTAAGTACGAAATGAAAATAAACGATTTTCAGTTATACAAAAGAATAAATTTGATAGAAATATGAAACGGAGATTTGAGATATGTAAAATAGATAATTACCTACAATTGTGATCAATCATAATATGTGAATTTTATGACTTATTTGACACGGGAGTGTATATACACGTACGTCAAACGGCAGTTTGTGTGTTAAACTTGTGAGAAATATACATGGAAGTATTGTGTTACCTACCCGAGGTTAGAAGTATCACAAACATAGTCATATCAAAATGGATTAACTATGGAATAAACAGAACTTGATGATTTTTGGAGATTTGACAGTTGTATTGTGTGACAAACTAACGAATTTAACCAAATTGTTGCGAGCTTGATTTTTCACAACGAGCGGATTTTATAAACAATGGAGTAAACAGAACTAGATTTTTGAGATTTGACAGCTGTATTGTGTGCAAAACTAACGAATTTAAACAAATTGTTGCGAGTTTGATTTTTCACAACGAGCGGATTTTATAAACAATGGAGTAAACAAAACTAGATTTTTGAGATTTGAGTCGTATTGTGGGCAAAACTAACGAATTTAACCAACTTTTAGCGAATTAAGTGATTTACAACGAGCGGATTTTATCAACAATGGAGTAAACAAACTAGTTTTTTTTTAGATTTGACAGTCACATAGTGTGAAAAACTATAGAATTTAAACAAATTGTACATGTAGCGAGTTTAATTTTCTACAATGAGCGGATTTCTAAAATATATTTGTTTGTTTAATCAAAAGGAAAGATATTCTCCATTGTGGAGTGTTAATAACTTTCATTTTAAACGGGATGGAAAGCACAATGAGGAAATATGGTAAGCATGAAAAAAAAATCTATTTTTTCCCCTAGTTTATGGGTTTGGTGGTTTTGGAGGGGATGTCGTTTTGTAAATGAATACTTCAGTAATGATTGCAGAGTTTTATATTTAAATACAACATGGTAGTTTCACATTTTTTGAAATTAATAACACATTTTAAATCCGAGCAAGACATTACTGACCAATTAATCAAATGATATCACTTTAATTGTTTCTATCAGTAACAGTCGAACGTATCATATAAGTTTATTAATAGGTTTAAATATACATCGAAATGTAATAATAAGACAAGCCCAGACTGTTCTCAAATGTATATCTTCTTTTATTCAAATCTAAACATAATGATTGTATCAAACTTTAATTTCAATGTATAATTTATTTCTTTTAAATCCAAACAAACACAAAAACATTAATGGTCTGACATGCTCGAACAAAAACTTAATTATACAGAGTTTTAAAAAATATTATATTAGAGCTAATTTCCTAATGCAGGTAAAGTAAGACTTTGGTTAGCTTGCTTGCTTTCTTTGTATATTGTACAATTGTAATTGGGATAATATTCTATCAAATTTAGATAAATATACATTTTATACAATTTTGTCTATGCCTGCCTACATTGTTTGCAGATGTCAATGATAATAACTATGTTTGAGCTAACGTTTATACAAATAAAGCAAGTAAGCAAACCAAAGTCTTACACACCAAGCATTAGGAAATTAGCTCTAAAAGATACTGACACAGCATAATATACCTCTCTAATGCTTTGTAACTGAAAAGAAAATCTAACAATGTCATGAATGTCTATTAAATAAAATAAATGTAAATTGTTGATTTAACTAATTGAAGTGAAGTTTTATCCCCAGTTAACATGTAAAGTTTACTATGTTTTACTTACTTTAACTGTTCCTGGAAAAACAAATCAAGCAAATCAATAGAAATTTGAAGATGGCAAAACATAGAAAGAGAAAACTGATAATGTTTTCTGGGTAATTCAAATGCCATTGGTGATGAATATCATTACATTGTGAATTGTTTAGCTTTTGATAACTGTAGAAAACAATCTATTGCATTTTACTATAGAAATAGACCAAACACATTGAAGTTTTATGACTTTATGAATTCAAAAAAATGTACAAAACTGAACGAACTATGTAAACTTATTAAGGAGATCAATAACAAATTGAACTTTTCTGGGTGAACAATTGTGAATGCCTCTATCTTCTTTCGTATATTATTTATTTATGTAATTTTGAAATATGTATAATTATCTCTGACTATACCTTTGTAATTTGGTCTGTGAGAATAAAGATATATATATATATGAAAAAAAAAGCAATGTCCAAAAAATCTGTTTTACCAAGAGTAGAATGGTTTCTTTGAGTATCAATGATCTTCTTTTTTAAGTGTGAAAAAAAAATCTGACACATAATCAGTTACCACATAAAACAATAAAACAAAGATCTACATTCATTCACTTATAAACATAATGTACTAGCAGTGTTAACCTTCTTGGGCTTTCGATTTAATGGTACTTTGATTCAGGGTCTACGTTCCCTGCCGGAGCACAATACAACCTCATTTAACACCGAGGGTGATCTCATGTCAGGTTGTTTTCGCCATACAGCCTTTCTTTTTCTACGTTTTTTTGCCTTGAATTGTCCGTTTTTCTTCGAATTAAGAGTTTGAATGTTCCTTTAGTATCATTCGCCTCTCTTTTAGTGTCACAGTTTTATTGAGTAATCATAATTTAGTGTCACTATTTTATTGAGTGATGATACTTTAAAGTCACTGTTGTGTTGAGCGTTTATACTTTAGTGTCACTGTTTTGTTGAGTGAGATGTGAGATCTCATGTGCTCCGAAAGGGTAGGAAGATACTGCTTCGAACATTATTATCGTTAGAATGTTACGTTAAGATTTTAAAACATTTGATCTTTATCATAGTATGATATACTCATTTGGCAAGGTACACACACATTTTAATTTGAAGGTCCCTACATGTACATGTACTCCTCAACCCCTACATTTTTTGACACTCTTTAGCGACACATATAAAGTATATAAATATTAAACTATACAATTATGGTATCTTGTGGTAATAAAGGGTTGTCCTGGGCAAGGTATACATACTAATATTATAATTCAAAGGTCTCTACAAACCCCCTCAACCCCTCCGTCTTTTGTTTGTCACTCTTTCGCGACAAATATATAGTATACAGACATTAAACTGTACAATTATGGTAGGTTGTGGTAATACAGATTGTCCTTTGCAAGGGTATACTCATTCTAATGCAAAGGTCCCTACAAACTCCTTCACCCCTTCACCTTTTGTATCATTTGACACTCTTTTGCGGGAAATATATAGTATACAGACATTTAACTGTATAATTATGGTATCCATGTGGTAAAAAAATATTGTCTCGGGCAAAGCACATACATTCTAATTTGAAGGTCCCTATATGTACAAACCCCTCAGTCCCTCTATTTTTTGTTTGACTCTTTTGCGACAAATATATAGTATACAGACATTAGACTGTACAGTTATGGTGTGTTGTGGTAATAAAATGTTGTCTGAGGCAAAGCACACACATTCTTATTGAAAGGTCCCACAAACCCCTCAACTCCTTCAATTTCTGGTTGACACTCTTTCGCGAACATATACAGTTTATAGACATTAAACTTTACAATTATGGTATGTTGTGGTAATAAAGGGCTGTCCTGGGCAAGGGCACACGCATTCGAATTCAAAGGTCCCTTACAAATCACTCCACCCCTCCATCTTTTGTAACGTTTGAAACTCTTTCTTCGCAAAACATATATATTAGAAAGACATTAAACTGTACAGTAATGGTATGTTGTGGTAATACAGGGTTGTCTCGTGTAAGACACACACATTCTTATTAAAAGGTCCCTACAAACCCTTCAACTCCTGCAATTTCTGGTTGACACTATTTCGCGACAAATATATAGTATACAGACATTAAACTATATACAGTTATAGTATGTTGTGGTAATAAAGATGTCCTGGTTTGACACGTGACACTGAAACAATTGTAAATATACATTTAACATAAATCTAGTCCATAGGTGTAACCTTGCATGTTTCTCAGGTAAAAAGAGAACAAAATATGTAACACAGATATACATATTTCTGTCTAAAACAGACTGTTATGTTATTTAATGTTATTTACAAAATAATGTGTTTTACATTCATTTGTGTATATATGCGATTTAAAGAAGTTTTGCTATAGGTTATATTCTCTCAAAATAAGCAATATATAACATTTATTTTAATATATAAATAAAGCCAACAGTATTTTACCGCTAATCAGAAGTCAAAAATTGGTTGAGAGAGAACAAATCCGGGTTACAAACTAAAACCGAGGAAAACACATCTACTATATAAAAGGAAAACATCTAAACAACAGATACACTGAATATAACATTTATTGGGACCAAAATCGACTGCATCAATATTTAAAATTTCGGTTGGGCAGCAAAATCGCAAAGAATTTTTCAAATTTATACAAAATATACGCTAGTTAGTAACGATGTTAAAAGATTTTTCTTTTTTTCTTGCTATTTGTTTGGCGATTAAATATCACGTTAGTGAAGGTTGTTTTCACACACCCTAAATATTATTTTTATAGGATACGGTGCAGGGTCAACAAAAAACACCTCTTCATCGGGTACATCAATGCCTTAAAAGTAACATGCACATAAAATGTGAAGGGTTAACGTAGTTAAAATTTTCTACCCTCCCCCTCCCTTTTCCACACCCACACATACATTTTCAAAAGTATTATCATTTCAAGAGATGTGGTATGTACTAGTGAAGAAGACAAGACAGGCCACCTATCGTCCATACTTTATAACTCTAGTTTTCTTTTAGGCCTTTCTTTTACCCATTAATCTAGGTGTCTCGCCATATATAACGCCATAATGTTTTGGTTATAAATTACCATATGTAAAACAAAAATAGAACCGGAATTCCTGACTGACATTGCATATTTAATCATAATTAAACTTGTGAAGTATTGCCAACGTGAAATGGTTCTAAAATGGCAATGGCTGCATTTTATAGTTTTATGTGACTCATTTTCTAATTTTCATTTATCGCTGCGATATAGAATTTTTGTGCTGATGCGGCGTAAAGAGCAAACATCAATTGATTAATTTAACAGACCTCTGTTCTTTGCCATTGTTTACATATTTCGAATATTTCAGCGATTTTTTTTCTTAACCTATTCTTACACATTTTTTTGTACAATAACATATAAGATCATTAAATTAGACAAGATGCTGATGTTATGCTGGAAGGGAATAGTGTATAGATTGTACGATTGCAGCGTTACGTCCAGTAACAAGTATCACATGAAAATGTAGGCTAATGAAATGTTAATGAGATATGTACTAAGGCGAAGCCACAATTTTACCAATTTTAGGAGGGATTCTTCTTGCTTAACAAATATTTTAAATTTCAATGCATGTCTTTGCATGGTCTTTCAGTTAGAAAAAATAACATTTTAAAGACCACCAGAAAACCAATTTACTGTAAATTTGATACCGTACTGTAAGTGTCACATTGAATGTATATTTGTTTCCCTTGAAATTTTTTATAGACAGACAATGCCATTATATCTGTTCCTGTTGGCTGACAAAGAATATCTTCTTTCCTCAGTCCTAACGACAGTCCATGAAAGGAAAAAAAAAGAGTCCTGATTTGGTTGGGTACCAATCGATCTAGTATTTTTATATAATGCTTTCTTCTTTTCCAGTGCTCTACATAACTCTGAATCTTCCCTGAGTCACGTTGGAAGCATGGAGACGCTGATCGACACGCCATCTATAGCGGAAGACAACCCAGAGGTAATGTTAGGTAAGCATTTGTATGCGCTTTTTGTGCACAAATATGTTTCATAACTGTGTATTTTTTTTGTATTAAGACAACTTCGATTTATGACATCTTTCGTCCTTTTAATCATGGCTAAAATTTATTATATTTTGGTTTTATCTTTGTACATGTATATCAATCAATAAATTCAATAAAACAATCAAACGATTTTGATTTTTTTTTTAGAAAATGTACCCTTAGGGCACCTGCTTCTTTGTGTGGTGTCTGTTTGTAGTAGATAGATTTTTGTAGTAGATTCATTTCTTTATATCGTCCTGAACATGCATGAAATATTTGCCACTGGACGTTAAACAGCCAACAACCAATCATTTTTTAATGTATCATATATATATTTTTCTGGATCTACTTTCAATGGTATGGACACGGAACTAAACTACATGCAAAACGTGACAGTGACATCACATAATTAAACATGTTGGAATTCATGTAGTAGACACCATAATCATTCTTTAATTTATATTTCATTTCTGTCATTCTATTTTTGTCATATATGAATTGCATTTACATATTATTATGTATTTGTCATTGAAAGATGCATTATTGGAAAACTGTACAACTTCGTTTAATTTTGAAATGTTCATCTATATTTGTATCCATGTAGTTTTGTTTGTTTGTTTGTTTTGTTGCTGTTATAGTCTCTGTGTGTTTTCCTATTTTACGAAGGTGTCGTTGGCTAGTAATGTCAGTAATTCTCAATCGGTGTCGTGTGAAATAGTTTTAAAAGAGTTGTAATTTAAAGGACACCATCAAATTGTTAAAAGTCACCTTAATTGTTAAATGCGACAATGTAATTGATGCCTTATCAATACTGAAAATAATTAATTAATAACTAGTAATAAGAAATTTGTAATATTACCTGTAAGTGTTAGTGATAAGCAAAACATCGTCGGAAAACTTATTAATAGTTGAATGTGATGATACCATGGAGACTATGGATATGAAATCTTTGAAATTACGAAGACAACATCATAATTATTTATGTTTTTGTACATTTTTTTTTATTATATACTTACAATATAGTCCTGTAAATCTTAATGAGTTTTAAATGCCCGACAGCTTGGATAGACGTTCGTTCACACATAATTGGTTATCAGCAATTTGTACAAGTTTCCTTTGATCCTACTACCTACTATTTTATAAAATGTATAAGTTAATGGTGCCACGTAATACTGTGGCAAAGTTATGCTTTCTTATCTCTCCACGTTAATTTATCAATGAAATTCGGGCTTGTTTGCTTATCTTCCTGATAAAGTCGGTATCAAAAACAGAACCTCGTATGATTTCCGCGGAACCCAGTGTCTCGCCTACTTTTGATTTTAGTCGAAGGCTCAATAAAAATGGGGGAATATTTTCCTCTAGAACCTATCTTTTAATTGTAAGAAGCTTCTGTCCGAGTTTGGTAAAAAGCTAGGATGGTTTATGAATCACTAATAAATGTTTTTAAAAACTTTAATTGCAGACTGTATGTAATGTTAACTGGAAGAAAAACTAAGTCCATTTATCAGTAATAAATGGAAAAACAGGAAGTAAATGTTTACAAAATTTTCTTCTAGATACCAATTTCCGATCCGATAATAAACAAGCTATTGTCCAAGTTTGGTAGAAATCAAGGATATTTTAAGAAAGTAATAAAAATTCTAAAAACTTTAACAACAAAGTGGATGTTATGTTAAATGGCAAAACATCTAAGTCCATGTATAAGTAAAATACGGATAATCGCATTTCTTTTACAAAATTTACTACTGGATACTTTCTTATGATCATAAACAAGCATCTGTCCAAGTTTCGTAGAAATCCAGGATAGTTTAAGAAAGTTATTTAAATTTCGACGACCACGACGACGGAATGTAGGATTGCTTTGTCTTGCTCTTGCGACAAAAGTCACAGGCTCGACAAAAATGCCACTATTCTACATGCAGTAACCTACCTTATTATACTATGCTATATAAAAATGTGTTGATTATTGGTTTTGTCTATGTACCATGTGTACCTCTATTTCTCAGAGTTATCGGGTTGGCAGTTTGGTCTCTTATATAGTAGAATATTCATGGTTTATCAATTTATCCGATGTTATTTTATTATTCTTTTAGATTTCCTTACAATGCAGAGTCTAAGAGACAGATACAATGAGAAAGACCTATTTGAGGTAGAGTTAACGGCCCCATACGTCAACGAACAAGACTTTGATAACTACGTCAGAGAATTCGTCATTGATGATGCTATTTCCGAGTGTTTTGCTGCCTCTGAAGATTCAAGTCCTATATTTTCATTTCCGGTATGTTCCGTTGTCTTCTATAGTTTACTTTACGATGTACATGATTTTGCTCATTACTGAAGGTCGTACGATGATGCAAATTCCCTCCACATCTTCGTCGATTGGTCTCTGATGGAAAGTTGTCGCATTTACAATTACAATACCACATCTTACTAATTTTTTTTTACACTAGAGGTGTTTTCGAGATGTGATAGTAGGTAGATGCTTACGCTTAGCTTACCTTTGCGGTATTAGGCATAACCTTTTTGAATTATGGGTCCTCAATACTCTAACTTTGTACTTGTTTGGCTTTATAACTATTTGGTTTTAAGCGTCATTGGTGAGTATTATGTAGACGAACCGCGCGTTTTGCGTATTAAATTATAATCCTGGTACCTTAGTATTAGCATGTTATGAATATAAATCCATTATTAAATTTGACAAAGATCTTATGCGTATAAAATGAACATATTTCCTATTTTAGCAGATAGTACGTTTTCCCTGTTTTAGAATTCTATAGTATTCCCAAAAACAGGGAATGATGTGCGCATCTTTATTTGATGATCAATTTTGATACAGCAGATTGCATTTACTGTTATGCCATGTTTGTGAACAGTTGTAAATAATTGTTTAAAACTGACAAACACCTTGAATGTATAAAGAATTACTTTACTATTTTCTCACACTACATGCTCTCATTTTCATTGTCATAGCAACTGGGTAAGAATTCCCTACATACTTTTTGGCCAAAACCAAAAAAAGATGTTAATGGAAGAATATAAGACTAAATTACTTCTAGAATATAATGGAAAAGAAAATTTTATTATAAAGAAAAAGGTTTACTTGTTACTTTCAATAGTTTGTCAATCCCCCTACTGTTCAGTCTACTCGCGAGCTTCTGGTTTTCTTCGTCAGTCTGATTTCAGCATATCGATTACAAATGTACTGTTACATCCAACTGAATAGTAAAAAAGATATGTATTTGTTGTAATACAAAGCCTTTTCTTTATAGTTTCAGAAAGCGTCTAATTCACCTGCAAAACAAAACCGATTGAAAAAGAAACTTGTCCACAAATCCCCTCAAGAGGAAATGATACTAAGTGATGAGGACTCAAGGTCAAGTGATTCAAAAAGGTCAAAGCTGATAGGTAATATTTTCAACCGGAAGCAGAAGGGTAAGGAGAATATGAAACCGATCAAAGAACCAGATTCTAAAGAAAACGGCGACATTACAGGGGCGATAATCGATGCTTGTGAACATATTACAAATACATATAAACATCCTTCAGGGAAACCAGATTCTACTATAAGTGATACATCACCGAAAAAAGACTCCAATAAAAATCAGGGAATAGTTAAAAATGGCAGCATAGTGAAAGAAAGTGATAATGTTAGTCGTAGGACCAGTGTTAGTAATCGGTCACGTGACAGTAGTTCTTCTCGTCGTCTACCTCCGGTTCCTTCCGATTCCAGTCGATCAGAAAGTTCTGTTCCGAGGAGAAAACACTCAACTGCTTCGTCTACGGGTACAGCAAGAAGGACACCGAAAAAGAGTGAAACACTTATTGATGAACTGTTGTCAAAGAGTGATGCTGATTTGGTAATTTTATTTTAAATTATAACGCGAACATGGATATTATTTCCTCTATACTTATCTTACAATGTTTTCATCTAACTAAGTTTACTGTCTGCAATTAAAAAATTGTTTATATCTCATTACTTCATCAAGTTAAAGTTTAAGAAACATACTAAACTCTGCCGCCCATTCGATTGTAAAGTTATCAGATGGATTGCAGATTAACAAAGACATATAGGTAAAAAGTTTTTTATATTTTCATCCCATGCTTTTTAAATTAGGTAATTTATATAAATTATGCGATTATTTCTTGACCGGGATTGGCTTTACTTTTGGTTCTCTTATCAGCTATGGAACGTTTGTATTTTGTTTTTGGACTCGAGCATCACTGAAGAGACATGCGTATCTGGGGCAGTAAAAGTGGTACCTTTAATGTTTTAATCAGCTTTGTTTTGTTTTTTTGTGTTACGTTAAGGATGGTATTACAAATATGCCGAATGAATTGAGAAGGACAAGTGTTTCTCTTGTACCATTTGTTTTTATAAAATATACATATAATACTATGCTATTCTTTATTTAGGCGTCCACATTGAACAGTATGTCGTATGATTCTTTGAGAAAAACAAGAGACCGAATGGGTGACACCGTACTACATAGATGTGTCAAAGAGGACAAAACTACCTCAACAAAAACCTTATCTACTAAATATCCTCAGATGTGTTCAGAACTCAATAACGACAGATTGTCTCCCTTAGAATACTCAGTAAAGGTAAATATTACTTAGATAAAAGACAGCAGGAGTATACCGCTGTTCGAAATTCATAAATAGATCGAGAAAGAAAAAACCCGGGTTAGAAGCTGAAACTGAGGGAAACACATCAAATATAGGAGGAGAACAACGACACAACAGAAACACTAAAATGCAACACACACAGAAACAAACTATAAGATACTAATAGCCATTTTCCGGAGTTCGAAGCTGATTGGAACGAGTCTGTGGCCTCAGAAATATTCTGGTTAAACATTGAGTTCCCTAAGAACCTATTGCAGATCAAAAAGCCTGACTCAAATATGTATCTTTAAAAGATATTCTGTTAAGCAAACTCATAAATTACAGATTCAAAGTCCCGTATAAACAGTTCAGTCAAAATATAGGGAAATCTTTATTATGATTGTAGAATTTCTTGAAAGTACCTGTTTATTGATATTTGTAACATATTCAGTGATGAAATTGCCTAGTTGTGTGAGAAGCAAAATTAAGAACATATGGCGTAAACCCAGAGTTAATACCAGTGCAAATTTGAATATAACGAAATTGATTTTTCAAAAATCGATATTTTTAGATTTATGAGTTTGACTGTCCTTTTGGTATCTTTCGTCCATCTTTTGCATCAATACAAAAAGTAAAATCACAAAAATACTGAACTCCGAGGAAAATTCAAAACGAAAAGTACTCAATCAAATGGCAAAATCAAATGATAACGAATGGACAACTGTTATATTCCTGTTATGACTTGGTACAGACATCGAACAGCTTAGGACAATTAATAAAAGTTATCAGAGGTACCAGGATTATAATTAAATACGCCAGACGCGCGTTTCGTCTACACGAGACTCACCAGTGACGCTCAGGTCACAATAGTTACAAAGCCAAACAAGTACAAAGTTGAATAGCATTGAGGACCCACAATTCATAAAAGATGTGCTAAATAAGGGTAAGGCAATCTATATATCCTTTTATTAACACATTTCTATGTTTTATGATCTATCTTGTAGCTTGGAAAATGTGAATGTATGTTGATTTTACTTGAAAAATCCCGTTCTGACGGAGTACTGGAATCTTTAACGGTGCCTAGACTACTTAATATGGCAGCTCAGTACGATCAGGTAAAAACAGTCATATATTTTTATATATCACATGAATAAAGTATTGTAAACACCAATGAGATGGAAACTCATTGACAAAAACCGACAATTAGATGTCAACAGACGTTCTTCAGCTATAGACAGGTGTCTGACATCCTAATCACAGGTGTCTGACATCCTAATCACAGGTGTCTGACATCCTAATCACAGGTGTCTGACATCCTAATCACAGATGTCTGGTACACCAAATGCCAGTTTTGTCTTCACAAAACTTCACAAAAACAGCGGTGCCCGAATTAAAGCAGACATTTAGATATTCGATATTCAACTTTAGACAGGTGTCTATAAACATGATCAAAGATGCCAGCCTTCAATATGGTCCAGCAACCGTGCGTTTCGTCAATTCAAGACCAATTAATGGGGCTAGAATACACCTTATCGCTATTTGCCCGTCATTACTGCATGGACATCACAAAAGTTCCTGTAACCTATTTGACTTCAAAATGCAAAATATCTGACGCCACAAAGGAAAAATGATTGTTGTATAAGGTCAATGGCTCAAGCTGCACATATTCTTGTGTTAACCGGCGCAGATTTCCAAATAGCGATAAGGTGTACTAATATTGAAATAATTGGAAGGCAAAATCAAATATAGTGTTGTTATCTACGAGCATTAAAATAAAAAAATAAATCCCACTAGTGTCAAGTACAACGAAACATTAATAAAGCTTCTGATACTTCAACAATTTACGCTTTTGTTCTGCTTATTCATTAATATCATCCATGTGTAATAGGAAATTAATCAGCTGATTGCGGATTACATTAAACAAATAAATTAAGTTAATACATATTGTCATCTCTTGAAATCGAACCATCCAACAGTTATATATATGCTTACTAGTTTTTTTCCGTTTTGGGATTACGGGATGCAACCACTTTTGATCTGAATAGGAACGTTAAATCTGATGCCTGCTAGTGAAAGGGTCTAACGTTTCACACAGGACCTGTAATTTTGAAGTAACAAAGTTCTGAACCTCCAAGCTATAATACTTTCTAAATAGCAGATTTCTGATTTTCTAAACGATTGTTCAGATATTTCTTATCTATATGTACAAATACTCATCTTTTCTTTTATCCTTAGCCTGAATGTTTGGAATCTTTGCTGAATTTACTCCCTAAAGGAGAGGGCAATCCACTGGAACTACCTCCAGATAGTCTTGGTAATACGGCTGCGCACGAGGCTACAAGTAAAGGTCATCTCAGGTGTTTACAGGTACCAATGAACTTCTACTAACTAGTAAAATTACAAAAATACTCCACTCTGAGGAAAATTCAAAATGAAATTCCCTAATCAAAAGTCAAAATAAAAATGATAAAACACATCAAACGAATGGACAACAACTGTCATATACCCGACTTGGAACAGGTAAACTCTTCTTCTTAGTACAGGTAAACTCTTCTTTTTGTATACATCGATAGAAAAATGCAACCAATGTTAATGTAAAAGATTAATGTCACGTCTGTTATGTTATAGGCAAGTTTTCGCGTGTGTCTAATTTTCTCTATTTCGCGGTAGACATTTAACCGCGAAATTTATCGTACACAAACATTTCACTATTAATTTAAGCTATATTTATATAACGTGACTATAATTTGAGACACCAGTCACTCGTTTCGTCTGCACCAGACTTATTAGTTACGATTAGATTACACATGTGTCAGTGGGTATTCCGTATAACACGCTGATTTTGAATTAGTTCGACTTTTACAAATAAACCTGTATGTACCCAAATCAAAACAGTTAGAAGGCCATATTAAATGTGAAGTTGCAGATCATTTAAATCCAAAACATCTGTATAGTTCCACTTTTACAAATAAACCTGTATGTACCCAAATCAAAACAGTTAGAAGGCCATACTAAATATGAAGTTGCAAATCATTAATCCAAAAAAATCTGTATAGTTCCACTTTTACAAATAAACCTGTATGTACCCAAATCAAAACAGTTAGAAGGCCATACTAAATGTGAAGTTGCAGATCACTCAAATCCAAAAAAAATCTGTATATCTGTCGAAATTCACGACACAAGATAAAACCCATTACAAAAGTGCTGAATGCTTGGTTGTTAAACCATTCGGGACGTAACGTTCATCTATCAACATATAGTGAAACTCATTGCCTATAACTCCATCATCAATTTAACAACTGTATCACAAATATCCACGTAAAGCCATTACACTAATTATAATTCTTCTTTTCAGATATTGTTGGATAATGGGTATGATGTTTGGTCCAAGAACTCGGAGGGATTATGTCCTATACAGCTTGCCATACATAATCACCATACGGAATGTTACGGGTTTATGTTATTGTTTGAAAGTTCTCGATGTCTTGCAAGAGAAGCTGCACACCAGTATAATAAAGCAGTCAGGTATTGTGATAATCACCTCATAACACACAAACTACTTTTACATAAATTTTGTAGTCGTTTTAAAGTTTGTGTTTTAAATTATGTTTATTCTGCTTTCACAATTAAACATAGGGAAACAAATGTATCAAACATTATATTTTATCTATAGTATGATGTTTTAAGAGAAGAATCTTACAAATTTTTTATTTTTTTTGAAATACAAAGGCTTTTCTACCTAAGGCATATATTACCTTAGCTGTATTTGGCAAAACTTTAAGGAATTTTGGTCCTCAATGTTCTTCAACTTCGTACTTTATTTGGCCTTTTTAACTTTTTTGGATTCTAGCGTCACTAATGAGTCTTTTGTAAACAAAACGCGCGTCTGGCGTATATACTAAATTTAGTCCTGATATCTATGATGAGTTTATTTAGAAATGAAAAATATCATATATCTATATCATCATTCAAAAAACTATTAAAGTCACCTTATAAATGAATCATCTAATGGAGACAGTCGTAGTCGTAATTTGTATTTCGGTCCTTCCTATTGTAATTCGTCCATAGTTGATTTACAGTGTGTTTTCATCTTTTAAACGTAATGTTGTATCCTATTTTACAGGTTGACAAATTCTAAGATTTCAAATTACGACGCTTTTTTTATGGTATGTATATATCTATTAAAATTTATAAGGACCATACATCCTTGTATTGCACATTTTGCGTTATTATACACAAAACACAACAAGGCAATGTCTTTTAACATGGGGGAACTAGATTTGAACACAATTATACGACGATTGTTGCTTTAATACATATCTGTCTATCCTTTTCGAGTGAAATTGTCTTTATTTTCTTGTTACCTTGTTCGTTCTCTTAATCTGTATGAATTTATTAACAAGAATATATGAGAGCAATCTTTTCTACATATTTCAACAACCTCAAAATGCTTTCAAGCTCTATCTCCAGTTGTTTATCATTTGCTTTTTATATAGAAATTAACCTCACTATTGTTAGAACTTTAAACTACACACATCGATCTATGATACCATGAATATAATTGGTGACAGTACCAAAATGGCTATGGTGTGAATAAATTAAATAGAGATCGGCCTTATTATTACTCACTTTATTTCTCATGACTGGGCGGAGTTGAACCGGTTTGCTCATAATAAACCAGCTCATCTATAGATAGGTGTTTTAAAATAAACTCATCAATGAAGTATCCAGTCATTCTTTTGTAAATTCCTATGTTGCCACTAATAGGTGATTAGAAATCAATTATGATTAAAACTGTCATTATTCTTATTATACACATCTTCAAATAGACTGTCCTTATACAAATTAAAACGTAGGCTCCGCCCTTATGCAAATTAAAACGTAAGCTCCGCCCCATCAGGCGAAAAAACATTGGTAATAGTTGTTGTTTTTGTCAGTTGTTCTGTAACGGTCAGATAACTGATTATCATTCATTATTTCATTACATATTTCCCTAGAAATTGTTTGTACTCATAAATTTGAAAACCGTCTTAGAAAACAGTTTTCATCTTAAACAAAATCGATAAAGCTTATGTTACACATTTACAGATTGAATCCCAGCTTTCACGATACCAGGAACAGTTGAATGAAGCCATGAGGTCCACTCTGGAGAGTCAGGAGAATATCTTAGTTTCTTTAGACTGTATATACGATCAGTTAGCTGCAGTGCTAGCTTCAATGGAGGATGCATCAGAATTAACGTAAGATATTTCAGAATTAATGTAACATATTTCCGTATTAACGTAAGATATTTCCGAATTAACGTAGGATCTTTGTCCGGTGGTCAAAGGTTATTTTCTCAATAATGATATCGCTTATATAATGTAAAAAAAAAATAAGTATTAAATTCAGAAATATTGAAATGGACGTCACGATTTATCATTATGGATGACAATTTTTGTCTCGTTTCAAAGCTAAACTTGAATGTTCTTTTTATGAATTTCGAATTTATAACGCATTTTTACCTAAAAAGGTTATTTTTAGGATCGCCATAACATATAACAAATATATTATATTGTGCAATTTATTTAATGAGCTGGTTGATATTTGTGATTACTATAAGTCTATTTTATATTCTCAGTTGCCATTTAGAAACTATCAAGGGAGAATCTGAACGCCTGCAAGATCTGTTTGACTTTTCGGTTATTGCTAATGCTAACAGTATGCTGTCTAAAGTGTTGACTGACTTCCGTGAGGTATTGAAAGATGCGGATGGGAAGGAAATCAAAGACGGTTCTCCTGATAAAAAGCCGTACAATAATTTTAGGTAAATCTTTTTTACATTACTTACACACCATACATAATTATTTGGTCATTACACCTGGTGATTTTTCACAATGATTTGTTTTATAAGCATCAACATTACCAGTTGTATTTTATTGCCTTTCCTTAAGAGGTTTTTTTCAATTATCTAAAATTTCTTGTTATTGACAATTGTAAACATTAAATACAATTTTAATTTTGTTTTTTAAATCAGTCACGTTGTTTTTTATTATTATAAAATGTATTGATGGTTAATTCGAAAACGAGTACATGGATAAAAGCAAGGATTTTCAAAAAGTTATTTCAATGACATTTAAAATAATAATACTAACAAGAAACAAGAATTGTTCTTTAAGTATCATACATGATTTCACCTGAAAAGAAGTGCCAATGTCGTCAAAAAACACCACACAGTGTATATCTATTATTCTTATTTAAATGATTATGAATTGAAGCAAATAATGCGATTTATACTTTTGGTATATACAATTGTAACTCCTTTTTTTATATTTCAGATCTTCATATAAGGATATGATAAAAACTCTAGAGCATGATAAAGGTGATCATTTTGAAACAACGGTACAACAACATATGCAGACATTTATAGAAAAATATAAGCTACCGGAAACGCTATTTTCAGATAAGGAGAGTACTTCTAATTCTAGTAGTTCCACAAGCAATCGAACATTTACCATTACTAAAAAGTCTTTAAAATTACAGTCCTTTCCCGTGGACTCTACGCATCATGAACTACCTCAAAATAACCCTGACAATAGTAGTAAAGAAGGGAACACACAAAAATCGCCTTCTAAACTGAAGAGAGGTAATACGAAAACTAAAAGTCTTAAAGGTCGAACTCCAAGCCAAGAGAAAAGAGCTGATGTGGTAAAAACAGCTCTGTCCGATGAGATTAGTTCAAAAGATAGAAGAAACATTAATGGAAATGCAAGTCAACATTGTAATGACGATACAGATAATATTGTTAGTCATATAATGTCGTCACCGGAAGTGCCATTATTGGAAAGTCCTAGTGCAACAGAGTCTGTTTACACATCAACTCTGACGTCAGACCAAACTGTCACAGATCAGTATTCTGATTGGACATCAAGGACTGAAACACTCCAAAGAGAATCGAATGATTCCGGTTCCGAATGGTGGCAAGAAAACAACGGTTACTATAACGAGGAAGAAGACGATATTGACGATGGTCATAGTCGTGTGCGTCTAAATGTTGACAATGAAGACTTGCCTGATGAAATGTTGCGTCAGCATCGTCTGAACCAACACTTAAAATCAGTGGAGAAGATAAACGCACATAGAACTGACGTCATAGAAACTGTAGTAACAGCTTCGGGTAGACAGCTGGGTCGGTCTAATCCATCCAAAGTACCGAAGCCAGCTCCTAGACCCTCTTTGAACAAGGAACAACTGAAACAAAACAAGGAATCCAAAAGAGGAACTAGCATTTTTAGCAAGATCAAAAATAAAAGCAAAGTGAAACTTTTTAGTGCTGAGAATGTTGGTCCTTCGCGTGAAATAACCCCATCGGAGTTCTTGGAAAGTTATGATCGTTCACATGATGGAGCAAAAAATGATTTGAAGTGGGACGAAGTTTCTCTAACGGTAAGTAATCCTTAGAAATGCATTGATAATTCTGAATTGTACTTGTGTTTTGTGATATACCTAATGAAGTTTAACTATTGAGGACGAACTTTTCACGAGCATTATATTACAATATACATCATCTAGGCTTGGTCAATTTTCAGTCACACATGGTAACCTTTCCACAGTAACCAATGCATAATCATGCCTTATTATAGAATCTTATCATCATTGGCCAGGATCAGTTCTACTGTTGGTCATTGCTCAGTCCCAGTTGGTTACCTCCACACAATTAGCAGTGCTTCATTATGGATTCGTTTAAATAGTGATCGTCATATTTAATTAACTATACCATTGATCTATTCTGATGAGGCGTGGTTGGTTAAATGGTCTAATGCATTGCATGTTTTTATTTCGCACCATATACAACGTAACTGAGTAAGAATTGGCTCCGTTTTAGTTTTACTAGCTCTTTAACGTTTTTACGAGGGTTGGATAATAAAAATGTCTACCTTCAGCATCACTAAAAAGACATAAGTTGTCAAAAGGCGAATCTGGTTTAGTTAAATTGATACCGTTGTTTATTTAATTACGAAAGAATCAATTGTCCTGCACTTGTAAGTTTCAAATGTTGGAGACAATTCTCAATTTTTAACCTGTTACATCCAATCACTGCTATTGCATGCATTTCTTTTATAAAAGAAAAGATACGAAACCGTTGATAGGGAAAAGTACATATTGTGATTTTTTAGGAAAGCGAAAGTGTTGTTTCAAATGATTCTCCATATTGTAATTGTAATTATCATTGTACGATTGTTTCATTCTAGATCGTGTGCCTTTTATTGGGTGTTGTTTTTGGTTTGTTTTGCATGCATGCGACAACAACCAATAAAGTTCACAAAATCTAACTTTAAACCATCATACAATGATAGTAACATGTACAATATGAAATTGCATTTGAATCATTTCAAACTTATATTTATCTACACCAATGCCAAAATAGCTAGAAGAACAGTATTGCATTGGTAGATGTATATGAGATTTCAATGTTTGTATTCTCGAAAAGCTGACACAGTTGTTGTGTTAGCACTGCATACATTCATTAATTTAAGAAAATATGATTAGTTAATACTTGGATATGTAATGTACGAATCATTCGTTAATGAATATTTTGAAAACTTGACCTCAAGTCTGGATACTGTCATTTTTTATTTAATACATTTTTTATCTAGTTCATGAGGTTGTAAGGAACCATAGTACCTAAAATAGAACTTTAAGAGATAGATTCAGGCTGGACTCTTATGATCTTAGAAATTACGGTATAACACTTCCATTTGAAGGGGGTAGATAGTTCTAAAGAGTACCAGGTTTATAACTAGACACGATAGACGTGTGTTTCATCTTTATAAGACTCACCAGTGATGCTCAGATAGAAATAGTCAGAAGGCCAAACAAATTATAAAGTTGAAGTGCATTGAGTACCCAAAATTCCAAAACGTTGTGCTTAATACGACTAATAATATCTATGCCATGAAGCCTTTTCTGTTTCCTTTTCGATAAATGTACGTTCTGTATGATTACAGCAACACTTTGGGTATTTAAAATTGTATTATAAAAGCCCTTAGCAAAACTACACATAAATGGAGTTACAAAGCTATCAAATTATCAAGGCGATGGCAACTCTAACAAAATTTGCTGAAAAAAATAAAATCACAAAAACACTGAACTCCGAGGAAAATTCAAAACGGAAATTCCTTTATAAAATGGCAAAATCAAATGATAAAACACATCAAACAAATGGACAATCGCATTCACAGTCTTGAACTACACACATATTGCAATTCTATGGCATCTCGAGCTGCAAACAAAAAAAACCAGAAACTATCAAATATGTGCATATAGTTTATAAGAACATTACTGAGGAGGTAAATAAATATTCATTTTACTTTTTCAGGACGGAGAAGAGTACAAATCAAATGAAAAGCCTTGGTAAGTTAAGTAAAATATAGAAAGACAATGAATCTATTTATGAGTATGTAAACCTACTTTTGTATGACTGTAATGTGTATTCATCGTATTTATAGGTTCAATCGATGAATTTTAGCAATAGTTACATCTATTGTGTCGCCATATTTGAGGGTGTTATGCATTAGTTCCTTCATAAATTAGTCAACTTATTAAACTGACCGCAAGACGAACGAAACAATGGTTTTCTGAACAAGGACGATTTCTTTAGCTATGCTTAACTCATCATTATGATCTAGTAAGAATTTGTTATCAGGCGTTTGTAATCTGATATAACAATAACCGCTTGGTTCAACTTGGCTAGTCAAATAAAAAAATCTCAACCATACAAATGGAAAAGAAAGTAACAACTCAAACTTTTTTTTTTACGTCGTATTTTTATGCAAAGATTTACTGTCCAAGAAATCCTTGTAGTGTTTGGTGGTTTCTTTAATATTCTGGTTTCACCGTGATGGTTCTACAACCCTGGCATATTCCGGGGGTATAGGAATATTACGTTCGTTCTTTTATTCAGCAACTCAATTCTTTCTGTAGTTAATCGTGTCATCAAGTTTGTAAAAGGGTTTGAATAATGCCAACGTCGTTCCTTTTTTGAAAATGGCATCGTTAGCACTCTCACGGGTGCAATTCTTGTCAGATCTTTATCAATCTGATTTTTAAAATGTTGACAGATAACAATAAAAGTGTTCTAGTTGTTTCCCTTGTACCTTGGATTAATAAAATATGTGCAGTGCGTTGGGACATTGTAACTGTTCTTTATTTTAAAAAAAAACACCTGTGTTAAATTTGGTATTATTGATTATTTGAAAAGTCGAACCTGTATTAAGGTGGTACAAAATGTACTTAATTTTTATATTTATTGCGTTGAGGCCTGGAATGAGTCGGGTGTGTCAATTCTGTGTTGGTTTTTGCATTATGTATTCGGGTTTTGTTTTCTGTAATTAGTCAATACTTTAGTAGTTTCATTATGTATATCTTTTATATTCGTTTGATACAATTTACTGTTTGCAATAGCATTGATTGTTCTAAATAATAATGGATGTTCTTATCCCATAAAAAACATAGCCGTACTTGACACAACCTTTTTCAATTTTTGATCTTCAGTGCTGTACAACTTTGTACTTTTTTTTCACTTTCGATCTTTTATATCTGGGCGTCACTGGTGAGTCTTGGGCCTTTTTGACGTATTAAATTTTAAACCTGATGCTTTTTGTTATCTATTAATCATGTGTATCTTTGTCTACTACGTTCTCCTATTTATTTGTATTGAAGTCCTGTAATATTATATTGTCATTTCAATGTTACGTTCTCCTATTTATTTTGATGCCCACCTACGATAGTAGAGGGGCATTATGTGTTCTGGTCTGTGCATCCGTTCGTCTGTCTGTTCGTTCGTCCGTCTGTTCGTTCGTCCGTCTGTCCCGCTTCAGGTTAAAGTTTTTGGTCAAGGTAGTTTTTGATGAAGTTGAAGTCCAATCAACTTGAAACTTAGTATGCATGTGCCCTATGATATGATCTTTCTAATTTTAATGCAAAATTAGAGAATTTATTCCAATTTCATGGTCCACTAAACATAGAAAATGACAGTGCGAGTGGGCATCCGTGTACTATGGACACATTCTTGTTATTGTTTTCCTGTAATATTATGTTGTCACTTCCATGTTATATTTAACATTGCCATTAAAGTGCGAGGTTTGGCATGCCACAAAACCAGGTTCAACCCACCATTTTTATCCTTTTAAAAATGTCCTGTACCAAGTCAGGAATATGGCCATTGTTATATTATTGTTCTTTTCTGTGTGTGTTACATTATAACGTTGTGTCGTTTGTTTTCTTTTATTTTTGAGTGTAAATTCAGATTGCGATAAGACGTGTCACGGTACATGTCTATCCCGAATTCATGTATTTGGTTTTGATGTTATATTTGTTATTCTAGTGGGATTTTGTCTGATGCTTTGTCCGTTTCTGTGTGTGTTACATTTTAGTGTTGTGTCGTTGTTCTCCTCTTATATTTAATGTTTTTCCCTCGGTTTTAGTTTGTTTCACCGATTTTGTTTTTATCCATGGATTTTTGAGTTTGAACAGCGGTATACTACTGTTGCCTTTATTTAACACTGTAAAATCAGCTAACTGTTTTGATTACGTTGTGTTGTTAAGGAAATATTAAGCCTCTCAGTGATTAAAATAAGTGTTTGTCAAACTGCTATATAACCAGTGTAATTTTTCTGATAAAATGGTTGGTTCAAATTTTTTGAAATTTTTACATTTTTGTCAAATTGTCAAAGTTAATACTTTGTCAAAATTTTTAGAAAATTAAACGAGCCAAATTAATTTTAGTTGAAGTTTTGGGTACCATCTTAATCAGCAACTCGACTCAACTCAAGAGAGGTGACATTTTAAACTAGGTTTTAGCAAATTCCAATATCGATATCGTCCGTGGCACATTGTTTTAGGGGTTTCAATCAGTAAAATTATCGTACTTGCGAGCAGTCTAATGGAAAAGGTCGGAAGGATTTTGGCGCTGTACAAATTTTAAATATGTTAATATTGACGACATATATTTTTCGTCATGAAATTTTTTGGTAGAAAATAGCAATAAAAAGACCGTTGTTAATAGTTGAAATGATGAATTCATTCGAAAATTAGGTGACCGCTGACCATGTTAATCAGGTGATAGCTGAAACGAGTTAAATTATAGAGCGAAACATTTGGGATTGTCTGAAAACGCCCGTTTACTGTGGATTCATTTATTTTCGTGGGTACCAATTTTCGTGGATTGCGTAAAACTTGCCTTTTCGTGGATTGCGGAAAACTTGCCTTTCGTGGATATGTAATTTCATGGGCTTGCCAAAGTCTGAATAAAACCCGAGAGATAATTTGTAATTCGTTGAACATTTAAATTTGTGTTTCATCTGTACCCTCGAAAATCACGAAAATTGGTATCCAACGAATAATAATGAATTCACAGTAGTTCAAATATATTTATTTATGTTTAAACTTGACGACCGTTTGATGCATTGAATCGTCGTTAAGATAAGTTTGACTGTAGTATGATTACATGATATAGTTTGCTAATTCTAGCAAAGAATGTAATGATTAATTTATCTTTAAAAGGTATGAAATGTCAGAAGATGAAGAAAGCCTACTACAAGGTTGGAAAACGGACGATGAAGATGAAAATGCGCGGGATTTTGGAAACCTATGATTTTAAATCTATTAGGACAAAAACAGTCTAACTGTGCATTGCAGCATCATCAAAATAAGGATATACGGTTATTGTGATATCAAATCAATTTTGTTTTATTACACTCAGGGTTAACATATAATGAATATTGTTGTGAAAACAGGGACATATTTACAAAATTATATTTGCATACAGTATCTATTTTATTACATTATCTGTGTACATATCGTCTGTTGATCAAAATGTGTTAAATGAGTGTGTTAAATGAGTATTTTAACATTATTAGTTATATGTAATGTTGTATTTTTGTTATTGATTTTGTTGATTGATTATAAATTATTTAAATTTAAGCTCATATTTGTTCTTAGAAACATGTCATCGTGTGAAAAATCAATCGAAATACTGATTAAAGTAAATAGATGAAAATATAATTTTAAAAAATCCCCAGGTGATGTTAATACGTAAGACTCAGGCCGTGTTCACATTGACCTAAACTCGGTGTTGTGTAAGTGTAACTCACACATAAACTAAACATAATTACGTTCCCATTGATAAAACTCAATGTTTACATGTAGCTTAAATCATGTTTTGTCTACATGCAGTCGATAGTCGATGTAGGCCTTGTGTAGGTTCAGTGTACACAAAATTAGACATTCCGAACTGTAATTTTTCCATTTATATGTAAAAAAGAAACGATTTTTATATAAAATTGATACTTATATAACTTATTAATTAAGTTCTTTACAGAAATATTTGTCTAAATTTTTTATATTTATTTGTTATTAAAAACACTTTACGTAGCCTTATTAACCCCTCAAAACTCATCCATCATCATTGCCGAACACATAATTCCTTAGAAAAGGTCTTCCCGAATCGACTGGACGTACACACTGACAGAAATATATACCACTGGTCTTTACTCTAACAACGATTCACTTATAAATGCGAATTACTGAAAAAGGGTGAGGTTAATTGTTTGTTTGTGTAGAATCTCAGATCAGTTAAAATAGAATTAGAAATAAAAAAATATCACCCTCTCCTTTTGCCAAAAAAAAAACAATTTGTAGAAATAATACCATTTGAAACAAACAGAAAAGATAGAAATATAGTGATCCTTAACATCGCAATTCTTTTTCTGTGTCTATAAGCACGCTGATGCAGCCTACATTTTTAATGCGTAGTCGAGACATCTTTAAACTACTGCAAATCATCCAAAATGACTTTCTTAAAGGAGCAACCACTTTACTTTAAAAAAAAAAAAAAAGGGGGGGTCTGAGTCCGAATTTTTTCTTGCGCGAAGGTTAATTTTCATTTTTTTTCGATGGTACCAATTCAATATTAAAAACAATAATGTATGGGGAAACTTTGGATTCAGACTATTTTTTCATTCTAATCATCTGTATGACCCGATTTTTTTTCAATCAAATTGTGGAAAAATCCATCCCCCCCTTTTTTTTAAGTCAAATGGTCGTTCCCTTACTGCTAGAAAAGTTGTTCGAAAATTTGAGTTCGGTTCTACGTAATGAACATTTAAATGACATATAGTTTACAAGTGTGAACACATCTTATGTACAGGTAACTGAACAAGGTGTATAGATGTGGACAAATCTTATGTGAAACTAGTGTAGATTACATTAAACCAAATGTAAACATGTTTACTGTACACGGCGTTTGGTGTGAACACGGCCTCAGTGTGAAGTCTGTTTATCAGATTTGGGTGCGATCTGACAATTGAAAAGATCCTTTTCTAAAGTCGAAAATGTATTTATATTGATGGATATCTGATGAACGTTGCCTTTGAAAACAAATCTGAAAATTTAATTTTTGATTTTTAATTGACCTGACATCATATTTTCAAATGAAATAGAGGTCAACCTTGTACATATAAAAAAGAAGATGTGGTATGATTGCCAATGAGACAACTGTCCACAAGAGACCAAAATGACACAGACATTAACAACTATAGGTCACCGTACGGCCTTCAACAATGAGTTAAGCCCATGGCTATCCTGAAATACCAGAGTATTTTACATATCCTAGCGAGGTACACCGTAGCAATTTCGAATTACTGTGGGTAAATTTTTGTCATTCTGAATCTGACACACTTGGCATCGGTCTGAACTCTGACAAGACGAGTCTAAATGGACATTGGTTCCTTGTTACCTAAAATGACATGTGTTATTGATTAGAAAATGAAATACATGTACTCATTAATAGACAATAATAGTGCATTGGCCTGACATTTCAACGACATAAGGATGAGGCTTAGAAATATTGAAACACAAATGGAAGTTTTTAACGACCTTGACTGGCTATAAGCTACTGGCTATACGGTCGGCTAACATGGAAATGCGAGGCTCTTGTTTCGGGCCGAATCCTTATGCCTTTGATATATCAAGCTAATGCACTATTATTGTCTTTATACTGCAATCTAACACAAAACACATTTTCAATTGTTGTATTTAATGTGTTAATGTTATTCATTTTTTTAGATTCGGCCTGAAACGACAGAGCCTTGCATTTCCCCGTTTCTAAGCCTCATCATTACATCGTTGATATGTCAAGTCAATACACTATTATTAGGGCCCCGCCTGTAGGCGGGTCGCCCTATAGTGATCAGTCCGTCCGTCCGTCCGTCCATCTGTCCGTCCGTAACACTTTCGTGTCCGCTCCATATCTAGAGAACCATTATGATTTCATACTTTATACTTTACATATATATTAACCAACACCAGAGGGCGTGTCATGATGTATGTACAACTTCCTAGGTCAAAGGTCAAGGTAAAAAAACTTTGGTTTCAGTTGACAACCCTGTATCCTGTGGTGAAGATCGTGTCCGCTCTATATCTTGAGAACCATTATAATTTCAAAGTTTATACTTGACATCCATTTTAACCAACACCAGAGGGTGTGTCATGATGTATGTACAACTTCCTAGGTCAAAGGTCAAGGTCAAAAACTTTGGTTTCAGTTGACAACACTGTGTTCTTTGGTGAAGATCGTGTCCGCTCCATATATAGATAACCGTTATGATTTTATACTTAATACTTAAATGATTATTAACCAACACCAGAGGGTGTGTCATGATGTATGTACAACTTCGTAGGTCAAAGGTCAAGGTCAAAAACTTTGGTTTCAGTTGACAACCCTGTGTTCTTTGGTGAAGATCGTGTCCGCTCCATATCTAGATAACCGTTATGATTTTATACTTAATACTTAAATGATTATAAACCAACACCAGAGGGTGTGTCATGATGTATGTACAACTTCCTAGGTCAAAGGTCAAGGTCAAAAACTTTGGTTTCAGTTGACAACCCCGTGTCCTGTGGTGAAGATCGTGTCCGCTCCATATCTAGATAACCGTTATGATTTCAAAGTTTATAATTGACATCTATTTTAACCACCACCAGAGGGCGTGTCATGATGTATGTACAACTTCCTAGGTCAAAGGTCAACGTCAAAAAAACTTTGGTTTCAGTTTACAACCCTGTGTCCTATTGTGAAGATTGTGGCCGCTCTATATCTTGAGAACCGTTATGATTTCAAATATTATACTTGACACCCATTTTAACCAACACCAGAGGGTGTGTCATGATGTATGTACCACTTCCTAGGTCAAAGGTCTGTCTGTCTGTTGGTCTGTCCATCGCTAACAAATTTGATTCACACTATATTTTGAGAGGACAGCTGTTATTATTTCATACTTTATATCTGACAAACATTTTCAACTTAACATATATATTAACCAACACCAGAGAATGTGTCATAATGTATGCATCCTAGGTCAAAGGTCAGTCAGTCGGTCTGTCCATCCGTTCGTTGTTCTTAACAAATTGTGTCCGCTCTACCTCTCGAGAACCGTTAATATTTCATATTTTATACTTGGTGGGTCATAATATATTGAAGGCATAATTCTAAAAAAAAATGTGACAACTATCAATTAGGACAGCACCTTTAAACATATTGTTCAAACATCAATCCATATATCCAGAAGTCACCTTAGAGTAGTCAACAATGAGTTCACATCATGCAGTCATATCACTATTATACTATGAAAGTAAGTTGAGAATATTTATCAGTTTTAACTTAATATCTTAGATTAAAATCACACGTGAGACTATGTAATAACTTCAAATAATGCTTCATATCAGATTATCCATACAACTTATTTATCCCACGTTATTGACAGCGGCTCCCATCTCAATGATATCTAGTTTTCTATATATACAGATTATATAAAGGTACAACCCAAAACGCAGTAATAGTTACTTCAAAGCCTTTAAATGTACTATATTTGTGAAGAGAGCGGGAGTGGATCGTAAACCTTGGCTAGCGAAGATGATTTATTCAATGGACACCAGCAGTTAAATCATTTTTAAATATCGTTAACTTTGTAAATCAAGAATAGTACAAAATATGACAAATAACAAAATTGCTTTCAAATTAACATTTACATTTAAAAGTACACTTTTTCGCTAAAAACATTTTTCCCACAACATGTTGTTAAATAAATGAAACATATTCAATAATTTGGTTACATCACACCATAAGAGAAAAAAACAGTAGTAGTCAAGTTCGGTGCTTTGTGTTTGTCATTTGTATAATCTTAATAGACCTAGGTATGTGAAGGAAGCCAACTTTAGAGCGCTGTGATGAATGTAAGTGTATATTTTTTTATCAATAAATGTAGTGCGTATATTTTCAATAAAGATTATTAACCAACTAGAAATATTTCAAACAGATATATCATGTTAAGAAGGGGTATTTGCGAAAAATACCAGTCGAGAGAATGTTAAATTTCACGAGCCGTAAGGCTGGTATTCTCAAAAACTTCCGGATAATTAGTATTTGTTTTCTCTTTAGGTTTTATTTTCTGGTACAATTACTGACGCCAAATAAATGCTAATAATATTTTAAAAATTGCTTTTTGATACATAGTAAATCATGTCGACAAAATACAGTTTAGTAACTTATAAATACTGCTAAAATCCAAATATATTAAATTTATAATCAAATGAACTCACATCAGCAAAATAAAATGTTTAACTTTGATATACGTCTATTCAAGTCGGTCCTGTCGTACTGAATGGTGATAACCCATGTAGCGCGGGGAAATAAATAACGGTCGATTGGCAGACTACTAGAAGAAATTAATTTCAATTTTCAGTTTATTCCAACACTTGAAATTACATTTTTTCATCGAGTCGCTTTTAATGATAATAACAGAAGAGTATTGGTTTTCAATTTAATTCGCCATTTTGATTATTTAAGGAATGACTAATATTTGTTTCTGTCTATGGAGAAATAACATAAAAAATTTGGTGCACACTGAATAACGCTATTTCATTTCAAACTGTAGAAAACCATGAAAAAACGTTGATTACGTCATGGTCACATGACTTAGTTATGTCTATGAGATGATAACAAAATAATGCCAGCCAATTAGAAGACGTGTTACATCCAACAAAATTAAATCATTCGTACATGTAGCGCGCTTTTGGTTAAATACATTTCATCGTTTAAGTCATCATCGTGTAATTTCAGCTTCCCAAGATTTGCCTCAGGGATGATAATGAGAGAGGGTCTTGAAGGGGTCCTTCGGTAATTCAAGAAAAGTTTTTACAGCCGATTGCATTGAGTGTGAAAGCAAAGATTATTTCTTTTGTTAGCTTGCTTGCTAGCTGAAACGTGAAATTATTGTTAGGTTAGATAAACTACCCTCCTTTAAGAGTAGTCGTCTAGTCCGACAGATAACCAATCTATCTGTCTGTTGGACTAGGCTAGTTCAAAAGGAGGGTTGTATACTTGACTTAATAATGACTGCATGGTTCAGCTAACAAGCAGAAAATGATGGTTAAACAACAACGAAAAGAGTAAAATACGCAATAAGATAGGAATAAAGAATACTGGAGTGCCAAAGTATAAAAGAATAATTCAAGAATTTTTTTTAAGTTATCCCATAGAAATGAACGATGTACAGAACTGAGAAATTATAAAATTACAGAAATAAACTATGTACAGAACAGAAATGTCGTTTGTTTATGTGTAACATATTTGTTTTTCGTTCATTCTTTATATAAATGAGGCCGTTAGTTTTATCGTTTGAATTGTTTTACATTGTCTTATCGGGGCCTTTTACAGCTGACTATGCAGTATGGCCTTTGCTCATTGTTGAAGGCCGTATAGTGACTTATGTCTGTTTCCTTTTGGTATCTTATGGACAGTTTTCTAATTGGCAAAGCAATCATACCACATCTTCTTTTTTATATGTACAGAATAGAGAAATAATACAATTACAGAAATGAACTATGTACAGAATAGAGAAATAATACAATACAGAAATGAACTATGTACAGAATAGAGAAATTATACAATAACAGAAATGAATTATGTACAGAATAGGGAAATAATACAATACAGAAATGAACTATGTACAGAATAGAGAAATAATACAATTACAGAAATGAACTATGTACAGAAAAGAGAATTATACAATTACAGAAATAAACTATGTACAGAAAAGAGAATTATACAATTACAGAAAGAACCATGTACAGAATAGAGCAATTATACAATAACAGAAATGAACTATGTACAGAATAGAGAAATTATACAATAACAGAAATGAACTATGTACAGAATAGAGAAATTATACAATTACAGAAATGAACTATGTACAGAATAGAGAAATTATACAATTACAGAAATGAACTATGTACAGAATAGAGAAATTATACAATAACATAAATGAACTATGTACAGAATAGAGAAATTATACAATTACAGAAAAGGTAAATTCATTTTCATGACAATTTTACAGAAAAATCGTTATTTTCAAAGATGATACAAATGTCCTGTAGAAATAATATATTAAGTCCAGTGGAGAATCCAGGGGGCCGGGGGGGGGACCCTTTATTTTGGAACGATCAATGCATTTGCATTGGGACATGTCGTTGAAACCCCCTTCCCTTCTTTATTCTGGGTTGGGACCCCCTCTTTTTTTTAAATGGCCGGTTCCGCCCCTGAAGTAACATTGCAAGACAGTTCTAATTTGAACGTGCTATTGGAAATTGAGTATATATGTAACACTCCCAAACTTGTCCTTCCCTCCAAACGTGTCCGATTCCCCCAAACGTGTCTTTTCTCCCTAAACGTGTCCGAAATGTACAATATTCCCCAAACGTGTCCGAATTCATAACCCCCAAACGTGTCCGATAAATGTTATTCGCCAAAACGTGTCCAATATTTAACGCCAGAACGTCTCATGTCTTTTAGCGTTAATACATGTATCTCCTAAATAAAATCGCTGATAACGTTTACGGGAATTTTATGATGGGAACACAGGTGACAAAGTTTTCATTTAATAGCTTTAGTTAATTAAATGTAGGTTTTTAATGAATATCATAATTCAAAATTTAATCTATAATTGGTAATAAATTTTTGACTGAAATTGCTTATTGTTCAGTTGCAAGTATTTTAAACTCATTCAGAGCGAACCTGCACATAATTGTAGAGTTGAATTAATCGGTGACTTTGTAAATTATTTTGTACTTATAAACTCCGATGATGCTTTTTATACATATCCGAATATTGCCTGGCGGGCGTTAAGCAGCATTTTTTTTTTTTAACTTTTGTTAATATTTCTCCATCTGAATTTGTGTGTATTTCAAAAACTCATCAAATCATAAACTGGTTATCCGGTGTTTTTTTTTTTATGAATTTTAGGTTTCCAGCATCACTAAAGACACACGATCAAGATACATAACGTCCAGTGCCAAATATTTCATGCATTGGTTTTATAGATTCTTTTTATAAATATGAATGTTATGTGATCAACGCCGGTTATTAGTGGTTACCGTAATTGCAAATTTAATTTGTACTGTATAAATTCACTTTCTAGACTGTTGATAGCGTATTGTCCAGTTGCAAGTACTCTGTGCATATTTAGAGCGAAATAGTTTTACATTTGCTGTATAAATTAACTTTAGACTGTTGATAGCGTATTTCCAGTTGCAAGTATTTCATGCATATCTAGAGAACATAATGGTTTTAATGATTTTACTGTTCTATACTGTTTAAATTATCTTTAAACTGATGATTGTGTATTGTCCAGTTGCAAGTATTACATGCATATTTAGAGAGAACATAGGTTACAAGTTTTTATTTTTTTACATTTGTACTGTATAAATTTATTTTAGACTGTTGATCGTCCAGTTGCCGGTGCTTCACATTATTTAGAGAGAATAAACAAATTTTAATGTGCAGAGAAAGGGGCACTTTCATCCGTTAACCGTACAGTTTAACTAAACATGTTTGCTTACAATTTACATACAACATAGCCGAAATGACGCCCCACTTTTACCCAGTTTTTTCGGCCGGTTTAAAAAAGTACCTTATCTATATTTTTAATAAAAGGTAAAATTAGTATACGTTAATGGAATAGCAATAACCAAATAAAGCTTGATATGGACACATTTTTGGGATTGGACACGTTTGGGGGTTTGTTGAGAAATGGACACGTTTGGGCGTTTATACAAATCACACGCTTTGGCGATGTTTTTAACTAGACATGTTTTGCAGTTCAGTGACGTCAATGTGGACACGTTTGGGGGATTCGGACACGTTTGGGGGGAAGGACACGTTTCTGAGTGTTACATATATAATTGGTTTTGTTACAAATGTAACACACCAAATATTTTTCAATTTTGAGATCTTATTTATAGAAGCAACTCGTCTGAATTTTATACGAATATTAAAGGCATACCTAGAATCTCCTGGGCAACCACTGACTTTATTTACTTAATTTTTTAATAATGTATTTTATTTCATTTGAAAATGTCTCTATACCATTGTACTTTGGTTTACGAGAATAAAGACATGTATTGTATTTTGAACATTTTTGTGTTAGTGGTGTTACTTTCTTTTGTGTTCAATTTGACTTCAATTTAGTTTTTTAAGAGAATGATAATGCATTTATTCACCGTGCTAGGGCTGTATAGCCAGTCTTCTTTTCTCGGTATAAGCTTCCTTTATAAGGAACAATAACTTAACGGATCAAATCCAAGTAAAAGTACTATTCACACGGTCAAGGTCGTTAAAACAAAGATCATCTTCACACTGGGGAAGACTAGTGCTCTAGGCTCAATTGACCTCTTGGTTTGTTATAACCAAGATTAAAATTCATGGTCAGCTTAATGTTTAAAATGAATGCACGTGACTTTTTCTTAAGGCACGTCATTCACGGATTTGTCCTAGTGATGTAAGTAACTATTCCTAATTTGGGAAATTTTGAGACATTCTGATTTTTACAGTAGATGAAATGGTTGGAATCGTAAATTAAGTTTTCTTATACAAATTGTTGTCAATTGTGAGTGTACGTTTGAATCATTTAAGGTTCATGTGGATCCTTTGGCTAACATGGCCGTATTTCACCTCAAAATTTATTCGGGGTACAGACAAACATGTGCATCTGGAAAAGTTTTAAGGCATAGCATGCCCTAGATAAAATAAGTCAAGAGCATTGTATGATTTAGAAAATTCATAACTTAACTGGATTTTGTCGTGCACATTTTTTCGCCCCAGCATAAGATGATAAAATTAACAAACGACCTTCATTAGGAAAACTGACAATCAGTTTAAAGTTGAGTGCACCACAACTTGCGGAATTCGAACTTACAATCTCAGTTCATGGTGACTGGCTATATTGACTGATCTAGCAGTTCGTCTACTTAGTGAAGGTGTTAAAAGTTCGCTATTAGACTAATGATAATAATAATTCGTCTCGTTTCAGGGATTCCCTATAAAATCAACCAAATTTGCCCCGCCAAAGGAGGATCCGCCCTCCCTTTGGATCCGCCTATGAGAGAGTCCAACCGTCCTTTTACAGTAGGATTCTATAGTGTCCGCCATGAAATATTTTTTAGCTGACTAAGCGGTATGGGCTTTGCTCATTGTTGAAGGTCGTATGGTGACCTATAGTTGTTAATGTCTTTGTCATTCTGGTCTCTTGTGAACAGTTGTCGCAGTGGCAATCATACCACATCTTTTTTTTTTTTTTTATTTTTGCAAAGGAAATTGTCTCCACGGATACAATATTATTATTATGAAATATTATCAGGACGATATTTACCTATGAAATCGTGTCCACAGATGTAATAAAAAAAGTGTCCTTCAAAGAAAGTAGTACGGTGACCACACAATATGATTTAGATTTAATCGTCAAACTGGCTTTATTATATTCGGCAATTTGAGTACTTTTTCAATATCGATGTCGTCAAAAATAAATGGGGTAACAGTTTTGCATAAAATAAGGTAAAAGATCAACATACTGTTTTCTTTTTTTCCTTCTATTTTTTTTTTGATTTCAAGATATAAGCAGCACTTTGTGTTAAATTTTCGATACAGACATATTTAAATCAATAAACATTGAATTATCTCGAAAACAAGTTCTATAATACAAGATCAATACAAATTCCGTTAAAGTTACAGTAGTTACCTGTAAGTGCATTTTAATCATATTATGATGGAATGATAAAAAGAGATTTTTTGGATCATAAATCTTTGAAACTAACTTTCTTGCACAAACTAGGGCTTCGTCTTTGTGCAAACGATGGCCGGACAAATAGACACTTTTCTTCAACCCCGAACCCCCGGATCCGCTACTGCCTTTTCTGTGAAAAAAAAGTGTGCAGTGGACACTATTTCACAAGACACTCTTTTTGTAGCAGTTCATTTTTGTGTTATTCTTTATTGGAACACGCGACAACCGAAGTAATGACAATAATTCTCACCTTGTGTTCCTCTCTTCATTGAATATTTGTGTGTCTACTCCAATATATGAGGACAGGTAATTCACTGAAATTTATATTAAAAGTTCAAACAGTATAAAATGAAATAATCGCCTTCTAAAATTTTGATATTCAAATCTAATTCAGTTTTAACTGTATCTGAATAATTGAAATGACTATTTTACCCAACCGTACGCGTGGATACAATAATCGGAATTTTGATATAACTATTAACTAAAGATTTAGGTTGTACCTAGTTTTTTTAATCTTTAGTTTTTGTATTTTTTCTCTATTCTTTATGTTTTTCGTTTTTTTTCTGAACCGTTTGCATATTATTCTCCTTTCTATGTAAACCCATCAACATCCTCTTATAACGTTCAAAGAACTTATATATAGCATACATTTTTAAATTTGAAATGTACGTATTGTTATGCGTTTACTTTTCTACATTGGCTAGGTATAGGTGGAGGGTTGAGATCTCATAAACATGTTTAACCCCGCCGCAATTTTGCGCCTGTCCCAAGTCAGGAGCCTCTGGTCTTTGTTAGTCTTGTATTATTTTAATTTTAGCTTATGGTGTACAATTTGGAAATTAGTATGGCGGTCATTATCACTGAACTAGTATATATTTGTTTAGGAGCCAACTGAAGGACGCCTTCGGGTGCCTGAATTTCTCGTTACATTGAAGACCTGTTGGTGACCTTCTGCTGTTGTTTTTTCTATAGTCGGGTTGTTGTCTCTTTGAAACGTTCCCTATTTCCATTCTCAATTTTATACATCAATCGGTAATCCTCGGGTGAATCCGCTACTCTCGTTAGATGAAGTACGGAATCGGCCGAGTTGTGACGAATGGGTGTCTATCTAATCGGCAATCCTCGGGTGACTCCGCTACTCTCGTTAGATGAAGTACGGAATCGGCCGAGTTGTGACGAATGGGTGTCTATCTAATCGGCAATCCTCGGGTGAATCCGCTACTCTCGTTAGATGAAGTACGGAATCGGCCGAGTTGTGACGAATGGGTGTCTATCACATCGGCAATCCTCGGGTGATTCCGCTACTCTCGTTAGATGAAGTACGGAATCGGCCGAGTTGTGACGAATGGGTGTCTATCTAATCGGCAATCCTCGGGTGACTCCGCTACTCTCGTTAGATGAAGTACGGAATCGGCCGAGTTGTGACGAATGGGTATCTATCTAATCGGCAATCCTCGGGTGACTCCGCTACTCTCGTTAGATGAAGTACGGAATCGGCCGAGTTGTGACGAATGGGTGTCTATCACATCGGCAATCCTCGGGTGATTCCGCTACTCTCGTTAGATGAAGTACGGAATCGGCCGAGTTGTGACGAATGGGTGTCTATCAAATCGGCTATCCTCGGGTGACTCCGCTACTCTCGTTAGATGAAGTACGGAATCGGCCGAGTTGTGACGAATGGGTGTCTATCACATCGGCAATCCTCGGGTGACTCCGCTACTCTCGTTAGATGAAGTACGGAATCGGCCGAGTTGTGACGAATGGGTGTCTATCTAATCGGCAATCCTCGGGTGACTCCGCTACTCTCGTTAGATGAAGTACGGAATCGGCCGAGTTGTGACGAATGGGTGTCTATCACATCGGCAATCCTCGGGTGACTCCGCTACTCTCGTTAGATGAAGTACGGAATCGGCCGAGTTGTGACGAATGGGTGTCTATCAAATCGGCTATCCTCGGGTGACTCCGCTACTCTCGTTAGATGAAGTACGGAATCGGCCGAGTTGTGACGAATGGGTGTCTATCACATCGGCAATCCTCGGGTGACTCCGCTACTCTCGTTAGATGAAGTACGGAATCGGCCGAGTTGTGACGAATGGGTGTCTATCAAATCGGCAATCCTCGGGTGACTCCGCTACATTCGTTAGATGAAGACCGGAATCGGCCGAGTTGTGACGAATGGGTGTCTATCAAATCGGCAATCCTCGGGTGACTCCGCTACTCTCGTTAGATGAAGACCGGAATCGGCCGAGTTGTGACGAATGAGTGTCTATCAATCGGTAATCCTCGGATGAATCCGTACTCTCGTTAGATGAAGGTATGAAATAGACCGAGTTGTGATGAATGATACACACATTAAATATCAATTATAGCTCGCTTGTATACTAAAATCCACATATGATTGATTCATAATTTGTTGCCTTATGTCCAGTGGGAAATATTTCATGCATTTTCGGGATGATAGGCACTAATTTGTAAGGATATCATCAATTCAGATAAAATGCTTTTACTCTCCTGAACACTATCTCGAAAAACGTCACCATAGCCGCATAAATTTATTTTACTCTCCTGATCACTATCTAAAAAAGGTCACCATAGCCGGATACAATACTTTTACTCTCCTGATTACTATCTCGAAAAAGGTCACCGTAGCCGGATACATTTCTTTTACTCTCCTGATCACTATCTCGAAACAGGTCACCATAGCCGGATAAACTTCTTTTACTCTCCTGATCATTATCCCGAAAAAGGTCACCATAGCCGGATAAAGTAATTTTACTCTCCTGATCGCTATCTCGGAAAAAGGTCACCATAGTCGAATACATTTCTTTTACTCTCCTGGTCAAAGTCTCGAAAAAGGTAACCATAGCCGGATAAATTTCTTATACTCTCCTGGTCACTTTCTCGAAAGAGGTCACCATAGCCGGATAATTTCTTTTACTCTCCTGATCACTATCTCGAAAATGGTCCCCATAGCCGCATAAATTAATTTTACTCTCCTGATCGCTATCTCGAAAAAGATCACCATAGCCGAATAAATTTCTTTTACTCTCCTCATAACTATCTCGAAAAAGGTCACCATAGCCGGATATATTTCTTTTCCTCTCCTATAAAATGTCTCGAAAAAGGTCACCATAGCCGGATACATTTCTTTGACTCTCCTGATCACTAATTCAAAAAGTTCACCATAGCCGGATAAATGTCTTTTACTCACCTGATCACTCTCGAAAAACGTCACCATAGCCGGATAAATTTCTTTTACTCTCCTGATCACTATTTTGAAAAAAGTCACCATAGCCGGATACATTTCTTTTGCTCTCCTGATCACTATCTCGAAAAAGGTCACCAGAGCCGGATAAATTTCTCAAACTCTCCTGATCACTATCTTGAAAAAGGTCACCATAGCCGGATACTTTTCCTTTGATGTTCTTTTCACTATCTCGAAAAAGGTCACTATATCCGACTAAATTTCTTTTAGTCTCCTGATCACTATCTCGAAAAAGGTCACCATAGACGGATACATTTCGTTTACTCTCCTGATCACTATCTTGAAAAAGATCACCATATCCGACTAAATTTCTTTTACTCTCTTGGTCACTATCCCGAAAAAGGTCACCATAGCCGGATAAATTTCTTATACTGTCCTGGTAACCATCTCAAAAAGGTCACTAGAGCCGAATACAATGGCGTAGTCATATTACACTTAACATGTTTAAAGGTTCATGCCGTTATGGTCATGCGAATCTGCTAGAACTATTGATTTGCTGAAAGTGTTATAACGTCTAGTGGAATATATTCTTTATTTGTGTTCCAAGACGAGAACAAATTGACAATAAAAACAATATAGGTAGACCCTGTTACAGAGGTCTGAGAAATTTAGAAAATGAGGATATATCTGACAAGGACAGACATTTTGCCTTCCATTGTCACGGAATAGAAGTTCCTTCATAACATAAGTTCCAAAAGGAAAGAATATTCTGGAATATTATTTCCACAGGAATAAATATTACAATATATGTTCCTAACGGAATAAATGGTATAGAATATTTGTTCCAACAGGTATAGGTATTACGACAATGTTTATAATAAAGTTTCCATTGGAACTTCTGTTAGGTGGAACAAATATACGTTGACACCATCAAGTCTACTACGGACCCTTTAAGGGATTTACTGTCGGTTAGGAGAAGACCTAAGTGACCATATTTCTTATCCAAGGTACATTTTTTTTCAAATTGACTTGTTCAATAACATCCCGCACTGTGATTAATGAAACTGCAGTAATTGTATTTATTCTTTCATCTACATACATTGTAGCGAAGTTTTCCATCCATGTCGATATGACTTCAACGCGGACCGCACTGAAGAACCCCCAGTTAACAGTTATGTACTAAACGGTATTTTAACATTATCGTTTGCTCGCAACAGAAGCAGGATACCACGAGACCATTAATGTCTAGCTATATATATATATAGAATACGTTAATCAGTTAATTTAATCTGTCATCCCGTATTTGTATAAAGGTAGATTGCAAAATTATTAATTTTTATATTTCACATAATATGTGTACATGTGTGCTTATGACGTTTGCTGTACATGTACAATCCGAAACGTAATTTTTTCAATTTTTATTTTTTTTTAATTACATTTTTTTCACATTCAAATAGATTACTTTCTACTGCTTATTTAATTGGCTATTAATCAGGAAACATACCAAAACTCTGTTAATCACAAGGGATATCGAATAAAATGCGAACTAATAAATAATGTAACTCTTGAGAAATCCAATTGACATTTGAACGGATAAACCTATAGCATATAACCTACCTTTGTTGAAAAGATATTTAAATATTTTCGTCGCGATCATTCAAAAGTGATATGTTGGATTATTCTTAAATCAATATGAAAGACAGGTAGATAAAACCTCTGGCGAACCTCAATTAAGGATTATCTGACCGTTGATAACAGCCGTATAAAGACCATATTGATTTTGTCACAGTAAAATGTTCAAGCCATAACGTAAGTATGATTAGTATCTATATGTTTTATTTCCTTGACGGGGAAGTAGATAAAAAATTATGTATATTTTTAACTAGGCAACTCGCCACTAGCGTGTATTGTATACGTGTGTCCGCTTATTTTACAGTGTTTGCTTTCGAGTGTACTTAAATTAGATGTTGAAACCTTGGCGACAATGTTTTAACTAATTATGGAAATATAGGTATGTGATTAATGTATACTGCTGTCAATCAGATATTTCTGCGTGCATGTAGTGCTTATAATATATGTACACCGTGCATGAAGAGTAAAGGGCGTAGGTGGATTAAGGGGACCCCGGGCTGGGGGCAGGGTTTCTTTAAAGGCTTTACTAATGCTCTTCTAACTAAAAATATAAATTTTAAATTCCTTTTTTGTTTTAATATGTTCACCTACAACTACATCCTTAAGATGACTTACCAGAACAGGGTAGGTCATGATTCATTCAATTTCAATAAATGTTTTACAAATACAAAATAGAATTTAAATGTTTACACGAAAAACTAATTAGACATGAATGATATTTAGTTTAGACTCTACATGCTACTTAAAGCTTTAAAAGCTATAAAAGTCAACTTTCCAGTGCATGAACCGTCGTAAGTGAGAGCAATTTTTGCCAAAATTTTTCTTCAGTTATATGAATAAGCACAGAACTTTTTTTTGTTATTGTACATATTGTCATATTATATTGTGTTATTATCATGTTTTGAAAACTTTTGTAATTTGATCTGTTTACATATATGATTGTTCATTGAATCTCTTAATAGAGGAAATAAAGATATGAATGAATGAATGAAAAGACCACCAACGGGTATTCAAAACAGTGATCAAATCTCGCACCCGGCCACCGTTTCACAAAAGGTCGTGAATCGTGAAATAAGTCACACGACCATCTTAACGATATGCGACCGTTTCACAAATATTTCGCCTGTCTTTAAAACAAAAATGTGTTCTAGTTGAGATAAAATTGACGCAACACAAAAATCCGATCTTATGAATGTACAAAAATTAGGACCCCCCCCCCCCCCCCCCAAAAAAAAAAAAAAGAAAAAAAGAAACAACCCACAATACTAACAAGGACCAGAGGTTCCTGCTTCAGGACAATCGTAGAAATGAGTCAGTGTTAAACATGTTTTGTGATATCTCAACCCTCCCCCTCTTTACATCTTGCCAATGTAGATTAAAAACAAACACATAGTAATACGCATAGTAAAACTTATTTCAAGAAGTCCGAGTTTGGTGTGAATAAAGAGTTACAAAAAACAGGGGAAATGTCCTCACTTTTGATTTTAAATTAGCTATTTAAATTTCTAATCCTTATAAAACATTTTCATTATTGTACGTATATTTCTATGACTTTTTTCAGGTCAATGGATTCATTTCGAAATTTATAAGTTGATATTAAAATAAGGAGACATGGTGTGGTTGTAAATGAGACAAATAACTGAAGGGGATGTAACCAATTCTATAATAGGCAAACGTACGTCTTTCAACGTACAGTCGGCTATGAAAGACCCCGACATAAAAAAAGTGAGACAATTCAATCGAGAAAAAGTACATTTAACGGCCTTATTTATAACAAAACAAAAATGACATAAAAACAACAATGACACACAGACGGATTTGATATTAGATAACGCGATAGTTTAAAGTGCATTTAAAAGGTCACTATTGAATTTGTGTATTTAAAATACTGTAACATTACCTTTACTTACTGTTAACAGTTGTATAAACATTTAAACAAGTTATCTAAATATTTTTACAAGTAGCCATGTAAACTTCCACGAAAACTGAAAATAAAACTGAAAACATATATAGTGGTCCTGGACGACAATTTAAGAATTGTTGTGATTATTTTGTTTATATATTAAATATTTGAACATAGCACCGGTATGTGGACATCCTTGAACCCTTAAGTCATCCGCACAGCTTCGTTTCAGTAAGTTGTTGATTGAAACTGGACGTTAAGCAACCAACAACCAATCAATCGTTATTGATAAAGATTGTCATGTAATATTAATATTAAAACAGTGTTAGTGGAGTTCACAAACATTTTGTAAGGACTGACACAATTTTGATAAATTGCAATAGAAATAAGAGTGAGGACCAGTATATTTCCCAGGGGGGGGGGGGGGGGGGGGGGGGGATTTCAAAAACTCTGTTCTAGTCGCACTTCAAATGCAAGCAAATACTATAGGTATAACTTATTCTTGTTTTTCCTGCATTTGTATAGTTGCATTGAACCGATTCTTTAATTCTAGTTGCGACTCTATTTTAGGCTTTGACTCCTTTTGCATAGGCGGATCCAGAAGGGGCGGGGGCTTTCGTGGGAAAACGTTTTAGTGATTATATAGGTAATCACTGAAGCGTGACTGAAGCTGCTCCCCTTATTACGTTACCCACTCCATTATCTTACAAAAAGTTCTGGATCCGCCACTGTTTTGATCTAATCTATTAAAGGAAAGTACGACTAATCCATGAAAATATTGACTGACCGCATTTTGTTAGCGATTGCAAGAGATATTGAACTTAGTTTAATGACTGAAAACTACAAGACTTAGTGTGATCTTGGCCAGGTTAACCAAGCAATTGTTAATTATACATTGGGTATTTTTGTATACATTACTTTTCTTTAAATAACTATCTGGGTGTACCAGGTTCCTGTGGCTAAGAATATTAAAGTATCGTGAATTGCTCGAGTATAGTTTGAATTTTGTCTAAACTATTATACTTCATTAATATAATTAAACAGAAATTTGAACATTACAGTTGGGTTAGAATAGTATTGAAGTTTATCTAATGATCGATATTAAAAAATAAAAAGGATATTTAAGGAAAATAAATATTGCCGAAGTAATTGAAAATATTGAAATTCTACAAAACTCAGGAAGTGAGAACTAGGAAAATGAGCCGAAATAGAAGAATAGAGAATAAGGTTGAAAAAAAAGAGAATAAGGACCAGAAAAAAAGAATAGAGATAACTAGGCTTAAAATAATTAATCAAAGCGTACAGAATGAAGTCACTTGTAATTGACCTGCAAAAAACAGTACATTTATATATAGTAGTATGTTTAATACAAACAATAAATTTCAATGTAACCTGGTATCGAAATTCGCTTTGTGTGAAAATATAATCTGACTCGGGGAAAAAAACCCAACATAACCTAATACACACCCCTTGAAGTAAACTAGTTGCTCCCATAGTACTTACAACCTAAAACAAATAGCAAATGTGGAGAAGGGGTTTGATTGTCAATGAGAAAGGTAGTAATTAAAAGACGTCTTAAGCAACTACAGGCCACAATATGACCTTCAAGAATGAGAAAAAACATATCATTCAGTCAGCACGATTAATATAAAGTTATGCAGTGAATTTTTCGTTTCCGTTTCTCTAACTTTAGTTTGTCTTACCCAGGTGTTATGAAACCTATACACAATCCATATTATCCATAATACAGATAAAGTGCGAAATTGCGTTGCGTCGATTTTACCGTTCTTGAGTAATGCCCCTTTATAAAATGGGGGGGGGGGGGGGGGGGGGGGATGCTGAATTTTACGTTTCTGTTCTCAAACTTCATTGTGCATCCACCAATTGTTATGGAACTTATACACAAGCTTGTTTCCAATAAATACAGATCCAGTGGGAATTTGGGTAGCGTCAATTTTACCATTTCTCAGTTATGTCCCTTTATAACGTTATATGATACGCAAGCGCCGAAGCTGGGGACATGGACACATTTCCCATTTATTCTAATGTTTTCTACTTTTACCATTTGTTATTTGCTTTTTCAGGAAGGGATTAACTAGTATAAAATCTAATGGAGAATATCAAGACAGTTCCGGTCAAGTGGAAACAGCTATGCCGAACAGACGACAGGATCAAGTTGGAACAAATGGAATTTTTATTTGGACATACGGAAAGTTTTACATGTTTTGTCTTATTGCGGTGATATGTTTTTTCCTATTGGAATATTCAGACTACACTGGATCAATCAGTATTCAAATGATTCCAAAATTTATTAAAAAAAGCAAAATGAAAGTTCATGAAATTGAAACGAAAGGAGTAACAAAAGGCTTGCGTTTTCCCCAAAAATCTATAGTGGATATTGTTGGCAAACATAAAACAACAAAATCGGTCTCTACTACACAGAATTCAAGCAGACTATCTAATAGTAGTCAAGATTTTACCGACTTCAAAAAGACACATTTTATGACCGCCAATGGTCAAGGGCGTCTTGGAAACCAACTATTTCAAGTAGCTTGTCTTATTGGCACCGCCTTCCGTCATAATTACACACCGTTTATTCCACGTAATCATCGCCTTAACCGTGTTTTAGACTTAAAACAAGCAAGGGATATTCACATGACAAATATTGCTAGCATCGGCGAAGGCAAAGCAATGGCTTACAACAGTAAAGTGGAAACATTATCCCATGATAAAAACTGGACATTAAACGGATATTTTCAATCATGGAAGTATTTTCATCATTGCAGACATGAAATCATTAGTTCGTTTAAATTTAAGCAAAATACAAAAAGAAAAGTGATAGAAATTCTTAAAACAATCAACGCCAAAGGGCGGCCATTGATAGGTGTACACATAAGAAGGGGTGATATGTCGTCGAGCTCTGAAATGAAACGAGGTTACAATGTCGCAACACCAGAATTTATTACAAAAGCATTTGCATATTTTAGAAACAATACTAACAAACCTTTATTCTTAGTTGTCTCGGATGATCCACGATGGTGTAAAGCGCATGCTCATGGACCGGATGTTATCTACGCTGGAACCGGAAGTCCAGAAACAGACATGGTGCTGTTAACATATTGCAATCATACAATTATCACCTCTGGATCGTTTGGTTGGTGGGGAGCATATCTATGTGGGGGTAAAACAGTTTATTTCAGTAATTTTCCTCGTAATGGAAGCTGGCTGGCTACCATATATAACCGTGATGATTACTATCTCCCGGAATGGATTGGGATGCAATAGATCATGTGACATATATGTTTGTGTGCGCGCACCCGAAATGGATTGGGATGCAATAGATACATATATGTTTCTGTGCGCACATATGTGATTTACTTTAATGTGTAATCCTTAAGCTCTATGTGATTAATTTATTCAAACTTCCATGAAAAAATTGACGAAGCTTGTAGTTTGGTATCATTATTGTGTACGTCTTAAGTTTGTTAACTGCGAAATAACCATCAGAATAATTTGCCTTTTATGCAACAAAAAATGTCTAAGCTGTGTATTACGAAATGCTGATTTGATGTTCATGTCGGGGATGGGTAGGAATTAAGTAGAATTATGTTGGCCTTGTAAAAATTTAAAATAGCCAATCTTGCCCATTGCTTTATGAAAAAGCATATTATCACCCACAAAATGCAAGATACACAATGTCCTAAAACGAAAATAAATTTTAAAACCCCCCATAGAAAGAGGTTCAAATATATATTCTTTCATTAAAAGGTCTTCCGTTCGCAGCATATTTATCGCATATAAATAAAGCAATCTCGGCAATTTGTTAAAAATAAGATACATACTCTACCGTCATAATTGTACCAAAAGAAAAATTTTAATTCCATGTGATTTTTTTTAAGGGGAGAGGTATTGTTTTTGTCTTGAGTACATTTTTTTTCGTGCAAAGCGCTCACATTTCAAGTTTTGAGTTTTCCAACGCTATTATTCAATTTATATTTTTTCAGATTTCCAAGGTATGGAATATAATTCAGAAAACTTTTTTTTTGTGTCATAAGCTTGACCACATTTTATTTGTGTCACCTAATTGGGGAACGAAATATATTTTTTAGGAAAAAACATCCCCCTCCCCCTTTCCCTTTTGACGTGAAATAGTTGTTCCCTTAGCGATGTAATTCCAATGCGTTTTTCATGTTTCACATTTTTTCAATGGCTTCTGTTTCCTGTCAAATACACAGATAGTTAAACTTTACTTGATGTTGAACAAAAAATCCATCTCTGTGTTTCACCAGTGTACAGATTCAACCGTTTAAAGTAATTTAAATACATATGAGTAGATTTTCTTAAAATTTCAATGGAACTGACCAATTTCAAATAAAGTTTACTTACCGTATGTAAATAATGTTGAAAGTTTGCGATGTAAATATAGATATACATGAATGGGCTAATCAAGAGAGGTTCGAATATTATTTTGTTGGCCATTTTTTTAATTATCACTGTTGGAATCAGAATTTTTCTCCCATTGATTCAAAGAAAAAAAATTGTAAAACGAAAAGAAATCCCAACCTACCTACCCCCTTTGTTTTTCAAAAATGTGATATAAGAAACACATATATTATTTTATTTGGTCTGAGGCGTCTAAATTTACAAGAAGAACTTGAACCTTATTTTAACTGATGGAACCACACTTTGAAAATAATCATTATTCCACGCATGTTGCTCTTTTCACAAAACGACTTCGATTTTCGGAAGTTAATTTTATTTCGTAAGATGTTATGTCAAAACCGTCGCTGAAACTTAAAATTGAGAATGGAAATGTGGAATGTGTCGAAGAGACAACAAACCGAACATAGAGCAGACAAGAGCTGAAGGCCACATATTGGTCTTCAATGCAGCGAGAAACTCCCGCACCCGGTTGCTTGCAGATTTTCTACTTTTGTTGTTGTATATTTGTACTTTTTATAGTGGGAGATTCACTTTTTCTACTGGTATAAAACAAATTTGTAATTTCCATAACTGATGAACATATAACAAATTTTCTTGGATATACATGCGAATCTATTAGAACATTACGAACAACTGACACTTCTTTTTTAAATCCTTCCGAACGAGCAAGATCATGAAATTTAAACTCAGTGTATTTAGTTTGTCAATGAATGTCAAGACCCAAAATGTTATGAAAATATTCTGTATTCACAAATGTTAAGAAATTTAAAATATTTGTCAGTGCCTTATTAGTTTTGTTTTGAAAAATGTGAGCTATCGATGGATATATAATTTTTGCGAAATGTATTTATGCTATTTCTAATTTTTTGATAGTTCTGTTTAGTATATAGAAATATTATTTTTTTTGTTTGCATTAGGTTAGTGACTCTATTTGTAGACGGAGGACGTTCCTGGCGTAATTACAACGTTTAACCCTGGTATCTATGACGAGTTTATTTTAAACCACTTGGCCGAGGGTATCACCCGCCCAGTAGTTAGCACCTATCTGTTGACCCAAGTTATTATTGATATGGTCAATATTATAAATTAACTGTTTACAAATCTGAATTTTTGAAAAACGTAGGCTTTTCTTCAGATTACCTTAGCTGTTCGCAAAACATTGTGGAGTTTTTGGTCCTCAATGCTCTTCAACTTCGTACTTTTTTTTTGCCTTTTCGAAAAAAAATATTCGAGCGTCTTTTGTAGATCAAACGCGAGTCTGTTGCAAATATAAGTTTCAATCCTTGTACATGTATCCATAATGAGTATAATTACTGAGGTGGTAAATAAGCTTGGTAAAACATGTATTGTTCCGTATAATTATGTAACGCACATATAAATTTCCAGGAAACATTATACCAAAATATGCAAATACGTAGAAAGTAGTGTTCCCGACCTGTTTAATCTATTTTGATGGTGTTAGTTGTTATGTAGACATGTACGTGGAGGATGTCATAAAGAACAGTCATTTTATTATTTGTTTGAAATGGTTTTGAACATGGAAGTGTTGTTTATATATTTTGTATTAATACAAAATCACCACAAGTGACTAAATGAAATAGAAATTAACAACTTTAATTCACCGTACAGCCTACAACAATGAGTAAAACCCATACCACCAACCCAAGTTTATTGTATCAATCATGTATATTTACGTCAGCTGTCGTTTTTGGGTGTGTGTGGATTTATGAGAAAGTGATGTCTTTTTTTTTTTAAATTTTTAAAGAATGTTTGATTGTGTTTTTTTTTTCTTATTCACTCTCGCAAGTAACTTCAAACTTCTTAAAATATAGAAAAGTGGACAAAAGGCCATTAGTTTCACAAAAGAGAGGCGAAAGCATTGGCGGATCCAGGGGGGATGGTTCCGGGGGTTGGAACCCCCCTTTTTCTTTGGCTGATCAATGCATTCGAATGGGGACATATAGTTGGAACACCCTCCTTTGCCCTGGGTTGGGAACCCCTCCCCTTTTTTTTAAAATGGCTGGATCCACCCCTGGAAAGATACAAAAGGTACATTCACACACAAAATTATTTTATATCATACGCGCGACTCTAGTACGTCAGAGTTAATGTTAATCTAACCATATGTCTGTCAGGGTAGGATACGGTCCCAGTACCTTAAATCTTTCAGTTGAGCTGTGCGGATTTTACATAGATAAATAAAAACGTATAATAAAAAAGCAAAATGAGGTTGTTAAATTTGATGTTTGCGTTTTTTGTGCCTCATTGTTTATACATTTGTTTGTTTTATAGTGATTACGATGATAACACAATGTTGACTCTCACAAGTGAGAGATATAGCAGGCTATTAACCCAGGTTCAATCCACCATTTTCTACATAAGAATATGCCTGTACCAAATCGGGAATATGACAGTTGTTATTTATTCGTTTGATGTATGTGAGCTTTTGATTTTGCCCATTGATTAAGGACTTTTCTTTTTGAATTTTGGAGTTCAGTATTTTTGTGCTTTTTACTCATAAGTTGACAATAAACTGACAACGCAATAGTTGAAAAAGTAAAAGACAAATAGACAAACAATAAACACAATATAGTAAACTAAAGATTGAGCAGCACGAACCCACCAAAAGTCTCAGGTGAAAAAATGAAAAGTTTGGTGTAAAAATTATTGACAGTTTTGTAAAATTGTTTGTTTTAAGATTGTGATTGTAACACAGTGATGACTGCTGTACCCATATTTTGGCTGTTTTATTTATTATGTCTGTTTTGTTCACGCATCGTTGTAAATATAACGGAATTTGATGAGACTGTCGTACAAGTGAGAGGGTAAGCGCTATAAAACCAGGTTCAATGCACTATTTTCTACATTTAAAAATGCCTGTACCAAGTCAGGAATATGACAGTTGTTGTCCATTCGTTTGATGTGTTTTGTCATTTGATTTTGCCATGTGATTAAGGACTTTCCGATTGAATTTTCCTCGGAGTTCAGTATTTTTGTGATTTTACTTTTAACTATTAACCGGCGTTTTGCATTTGCGCCGATCTGCATTTCATTTGCGCCGTTTTTTTTCTTTCATTTGCGCCGATTTTTGTTTTCATTTGCGCCGATTTTATTACAGGTAAATTACAGGTGAATAGATATAAGAAGATGTGATATGAGTGTCAATGAGAGAACTCTCCATCCAAGTCATGTTATTTTTCATTTATCATTATAGACCTCATTTGCCACTTGTACAAATGTAATGAATTGTCAATCACAACATGTATATAACTGTTGTCCCCTGCTCACCACTGGGAGGTGGAAGAAGGCCTACAAGATACATCTCCAGACTTTTTTCCTTGTTGACCGTATCCGTAGTTCTTTAGCATCTGTCTTTCGGACATCTGCCACATGGTTATGCTCGATCTGTGTTTTGACAATAGAATCCGTGGTAACTCTGGCTTTACACGATTTTATGGTACATTAGTAAGATATGTAGTTATGTTTCAGAACACTGACCTTCCGATATGTATGGCCCTCGATGATTAAAGAATTGACTCCTCGGTCCATTTCAGTGTGCAATATGTCCATCAAGTTACAACGAAGTTCCAGAACAATATGAATCAAAATTAACTTAAACATGGATGAAAAACAATTATAACCAGATTTTACCAATGGTATAGCATAGTACATGTACAAGTTTTAACTTACCTGTAAATCTAATGAGAGCAAAATATAAAATCGGCGCATATGAAAAAATGAAATCGGCGCAAATGAAAGAATGAAAATTTTCAAAATCGGCGCAAATGTCATACGCCCCTATTAACTAATGCAACGTTTTTGTTGACTTCTATTTTAGATTTCTTCATTAATCTTCTTTTTTTTTGTAAATGTTTATGTCAGTAGTTCAGTAGTGCTGTATGTTTAGTTTACGTTTACAAAGTTTTGGCGGCTGGATCTTAGTAATGGTCTAATTTTTTTTTATAACAGCTCAATTTGGGGTCCTCACCACGGTCCGCGTCTTAAGTCATGTCCATTTCACCAACAAATAATATATAAAAAAAATCAAAAGTTGAGATGTTTATAACTATACGTTAATGTTTTTCTGTACAGTGTATTGAAATATATAATTAATTTGATCTCTTATCAAAGGGGAAAAAGCTCGACTTCTACGACCCCTCTTCTGAATCTCCTAGATATACATTTTATATTTTTCTACACTACGAACATTGTATATGTATGTGTAGATCTTTTGGTAAAGACAAATTATCAAAAACGTTCTGCATGGATCGCATGAAAAACATTTACAGTACAATTAGGAGTTGTAACTTATTGACAATTCAAGTGCCTCAAATTATTCTTTTCCGATGCATGGCTTGAATATTTCCACCCACTGTATTGTAAATCACTTAGGCAGCAACCATTTTTTTTTTTGGGGGGGGCTATGGATTTTTTTGAAAAAAAGTTTGTTTCTAGTTTTTGGAGAAAAAAATGTTTTTGACCCTGAGAAAAAAAATTGCTTGTTTCACCCTCAGCTGCCACTATATATGTAATGCTAAAATAGAAAGAAAAAAAAAGACACGTCGCCAAAAAAATCAAATGGTTGCTGTCTTACTATTCCTAAACTGTACTGTAATTAAACTGTTGGTTCATTGTGTCGAATGGTAAATATATGTAACTGAAGCCATTGATATTTTATTGTTTGAGTCTGGTGGTCACAGCAAGACAACTTATGATTCCGTATTTGCGGATAGTAAAGAATGATATTTATTCATAAGACATCTGCTTTAAATCGCAAATATCATTGTTGTTCGCTTTATTACGTATTCATAAGCATGATCACAAATATCTTGATAACATGAGTATACTTTAAATATATATAATTGTTAAACAAATTATAGACAGTGAACAAAGGGATCTAATTTGCCAGTTATGATTTATAAAATATTAAAATATCCTGCTAAATGTATTGTCATATTATATAGCTTTGGCACACTCGTAATTACGTACACTGCATGCAATTTCCGCATATATTGGGTGCAGTGACGTGCACATGTACCAGAAAATTTCCACTTTTAGTCATTGGAAAGCTGTAGGATGGATAAACACGAATAAGAACCACTATAAATGTGTGAAGCAGTTTCAGTCTTGATATCGAGAATATCATGCATATTCAAATATTGTAATGTCAAAAAAGTACTTGTTCGGTATTTGGCACCAGTTGTAATCTCAGGAGATATAAACGAAGAAATCGTTTGATCATTCTTCCTCAAAACAAACTCCATGAATCCTGTAGTGTCTGTCATAAGATATCCTGATATAAGAAAAAGACCAGTCTTTTCACATTTGAACTTTCCGGAATTTCCCAATGCAGAAATAGTCGAACTGCTGACTCCATAACTTGTTTTCACTTCAGGAAAAATAATTATATTTCCGCCAGAATATGTCTTACTTTGTGCACATACCGTTAATGCAGCTACAAAAAAAAATAAAAGTGAAAATGCTATATATAAGTATTAAACTTATCCTTAAACATAAATTACAACTGTTACAACGTTTACCATATCTTCCTACACAAGTTATTTACGCACGCAATAAAGACACCATATACCGTGATTGAGATGCAATAAGAAAACATACCGTTATGCAGTAACTATACACAAGGCTTTGTTTATTACTATTAAACATTATACAAAAATGTTAATGAATAAAAGATTTTATGAAGCAGAAGATAAACATTGTATAAACAATTTATTTGTAAAAATCATGTCTATCTATATACGTTTTGAATGTGTGTGTGTTTGCATGTAATGCATTTTATTCAGATCAAGAATTGCAAATAAAGTCAGCATACATGTTTTTTAGTGTGTCTGTTTGAGACATACCATTGGTTAAGTATCAACATTCAACCATCTCTCCAAGTCTGCATTTTATTGCGATGAAATACTTAAGAAATAAATGCCTCTTATTGTAATTTTATTGAGGTGTAAAAGTGTTAATCATACAAAATATGCTTCGGTGAACACTTTTGCATTCCGAACAAATTACTATAAAAAATGTAATAACTTACTTGTAATATTATTAATAATAGCTCAAGTCTTTTATTTACATCTTTATCTGTATGCCGTATTAATATATATAAAACACTTTTATATAAATGCCTGTTGCATTCCAAAACCTTTATTTTGCACATTTTCTTACATTATTGCGTTCTAAATGTATTTCAAATAATAAATAACAAGATTCAGAGATGAAAGCAATCATAATTTACCTCGGTTTGACATGTTATGTATTTCCAAGTCTAACTTTCCGACAGATAATTTTTGAACGCCCTCTACAGCAGCCAGGTTTTCATGAAGATGTTGAAATGTCTGATTTTGGACCGTTCCCAACTTCTGCATATCATCTTGCATCAGTTTCATATCGAGTTTTGTCCGGTTTTGTTGGTTTTCAATTTTATCATTTAACGTTTTAACTGAATACCCCATTTTGTTTTCCGTTGAATCGGCTTTATTTAGAAGCGCAACAAAGTCTTGTTTTCTAGCCTCTGCTTCATTTCTAAGGGAATTAACTGAATTATTCGTATTTCTTAATTCTTCCCTTAATATTTTTGTCTCATTGCGCACGCTCAGGACTGTTTTTAAATCAGTGACACCTTTCAGTTGTTGGAGAGATGCCACTTCCTGTTCCAATACTTTGGTGTAATTTTCCAAATTCGAATGTTTCATATCAAGTTTCTCAAATTTCAATTTTAACAGACTGTGGTCGGTGTCTAAATCATTATATTTTGCGGATAATATATTCCAGTTCTTTGCCTCACGTGTTAGCGTAGCGTTGTTGTCTGCACTTGTGTGATATATGTCAGTAACTCCTTGTTGGGTTGCCTGTAATTCTTGTTCCAAACGTACTACGTGCTGTTCTAGCTTCGCACGCGTTTGACGCTCGGTCATGATTAGATTAAGAAGGTTATTGTAATGCTGGTCAGATAGCAATGGCCCGGATGTGGTCACTGGTTTAGTTCTATCATCTAATAAAAATCCATCACAAGCAAGGAGTAAAGATATTACTGCGAATATTAATGAGAAACCCATCATGTCTGTCATTAAAATTACTTCATTGCCTTCAGTTAAACCTTACCAAACTGAAAATGCAGTACAAAGTTTGAAAAGATAAAGATTTATATTTGTAGGGTTTGTTTGTTTATTGATTAAGAAGATATGTCAAAAACCTTTTTCAGATAGCATTGAAAATTTTACTCTGAGTGTTTTCATCTTGATATTACAATATAATATGTAGTTTTCAAGGGTTTTTATCAGCTGACAAATTTTGACTTGTTTTTGTCTTTTCAGATCACTTGAAAGAGGGACGAAAGATACCAAAGGGACAGTCAAACTCATAAATCTAAAATAAACTGACAACGCAATGGCTAAAAATGAAAAAGACAAACAGACAAACAATAGTACACTTGACACAACATAGAAAACTAAAGAATAAACAACACGAACCCCACCAAAAACTAGGGGTGATCTCAGGTGCTCCGGAAGGGTAAGCAGATCCTGCTCCACGTGTGGCACCCGTCGTGTTGCTTATGTGATAACAGAAAGGAGGAAACTAACATTTGCACCAACAGCCGTGTATGAATACGTAGTTTACTTGCTTATGTGCTGAATATTGAAAGTATAATATATAAAATGAGGTAACATTATCCATAAAAAAATCTTGGCGTTAGAGTTTTTCTCAGTTATTTTGGAATTGTGTAGGTATATTGATCCAAATTGAGAATAAACACGAAGAAACTTAAACAGACAATACCGTTACCAAAAATTAAACTGATAGGCAAACAACAGTCTAGAAAATTACACATTGGTCTGTTGTTAATCATTTGGATTATTGATGTTTATATAAAGGATTATTCTAGTTTAAGCAATAAGATGTGGTTCACCCTGTATATGGTTCTCTTTTATCTGATAAATTTAGCTTTTCAACTGATTTTTATAGTTTTTTACGTTGTACTGTTTCACCACTGTCCAAATTAAGAGGAGGGTTCTGATCCTTCTAAAAATTTTAGACGGCCACATTCATATGCATAAGGTCCAAACCTACAGTCAATAAATTTTGATCGTATGCAGTTATTTTGAAAAGTTATAGAAAGTATGAAATGAAAGCTTGAGGGTAATAGAAATATCTAGAACTGAAATAAGAAGAAATCCAGTCGCTGATAGCTTCATTTTTAGTATCATCTTTCGTATTAAAAAGTTGTAGCTATCTCTGACCCTTTAATATAGCATGTTCAACCTTTTTGTTCTATACATTGTTAAAGCGTCCTAAAATCACATGACCACCAAGTTCATATCTAAATTTTTCAACTTTCATGAAACAACTGTAGAGTTGTTTGATAATAAATCGGAAAGTAATGTTACGATGTATCAATTTGGGACACAAAATATCTGCACCTAAATGTAAAATTCATAAAGTGAAAAAAACTGCTAAAACTTCTCACACAGATGCTATGAGAGCTTCAATATGGGGTAAATTCAGTCAAGCACTGCAAACCAATTAGTTTTCACGAGTAGACAAATTATGCGAATATAAATCGTCGCAAACTGGTTAATCTTGGATCTTTCCTTATTGAACTACATCAAATAATTTAAAAATTCGCGAAATCAAATCGCCGCGAAATTGGCATAAAAGGACTTAACGCGAAATAAAGTATCCGCAAAAAAAAGTTGGTTTACATTAACTGAAAATTCAAATTCGTCCCTAGCACTGTTTGGTCAGAATTGTTTGTATAGATATCGATTACACTACCTACATGCCTTTTGAAAACACACCTAGGGATGACTGAAGGAAACAGTTATATACCGCTGTTCGAAAGTTACAAATCGATTGAGAGAAAACAAATCCGGGTTACAAAGTAAAATAAAACGAAATGTTTGTATTTGAGTCTCTAAATGATAGAACACAGGCTCTGATCAATATCAATACTTAATTTATAGTGAACAAACGGATTCCATTTAATAAATAATCATTTATACCAGGATTGAAATTTTATACCGTTTATAAAGATACAAAAAAAATGATATAAAATTCTTGTCAAAACTTTCGTTGCCATAAAAGTTCTATTGTAAGTAAGTCCCTTCTGAATGGATTGTAGCTTTTTATGTTGTAAATCAATTGAAATAAAAGTTTTATCAGGTTGTAGGTACGAAATATATGAAAATTGGTCAGGAGTTACATTCAAATTAGATATAGCAATTATATAAAAAGTACAATGTATACATGTTCTTTAATATTTGAGAATTAAAAAGGTACTGGTTCGATAAATGCTACTTGAAACAGTAAAATAAGTAAATGCAATTTCAGTCATCCTTAAACCCTTCTCCTTCAACCAGTTCTCTACATATCATTAAGAGCTTGTCTTGATATAGGCTAATATAAGATAGAGGTCAGACTTTTCACATTTGATCTTTCCCGAAATTACACACACTAATTTCCATTTAGGTTGACATACTATTCTATTAAGGCTTTAATGAGTTGTTTTCTTTTTAGTTTAGAGTAATTTTCTTAATAAGAATGGTTGTTAGGAAAAGCACCAATTACAACAATTTAATTAAATCTTCAATCATTGTGTTTTCTTTATAGTCTTTTCTAATTTTTCGACTCTCATTTGAGTGTTGTATTATTGTCCGTATTAGTGAGAAATATGTCTTTAACTCCTTTTTGAGGTTGGCGCTTATTCTTATTACAAACCTAATAAATAATGCGCTAGCTTGCCACGCGATTGTCTATCGTTAACAATAAGATTAAAAAGGGCATTGATGTGTTCAGTAGTAAAAATAACCATGATAACGTCGAGTGTAAATTATGTGATCTTCGACAAATACATCACAACCAAGAATAAGGTATCACTGCAAATGCCAATGAAAACCCTATCGTGGCTGATAAAAATGCTACATTACTTAGACAAACCTAACACAATGTATCGTAGAGTACAGCATTTCAGAAGATAAAGATTTGTATTTGCAGGGACGATTGTTTATTTTGATAATCATATTTTAACACCTTTTCTGATAGCAATTTAAATTCAAATTTGAGGGTCTGCATTGTGATGTCACACTATAATGTGTTTCATGAAATTTATAAAATATTGTTTCCATTTATTTACTATTCGTTTTGTTTCCGATTGAGTTGCCTTTGACGTGGCTGGGTATTTTTACATTCCGCTTTCTTGGTATTTTTTTTTTTTACCTTGAGCGTTCCTTTTGCAGTCGGATTTTGAATTGTTTCAAAGGAACTGCAGTTTTATTCCGCTGCTGGATAACTCGGACTAAAAGAAGATCGGCCTATCACAAAATCGGACAATAACAAACTCGGACTATCACAAACTCGGCCGACCATTACTTATATGCAGAAATATATTGAACAAACTCGAACTACGATTAGTAAATTGGGAAGTAAATGGGTTTTTACTGACTTTTAAAAAATTCTTTGTATAGATTCAACGTATAAACGAATTTATAAGAATATGATAATATTTTAAAAAAAATAATGTATAGAAATGTATTAAAATAAACTTAGATCCATCATATTAGTTATGTTTTATATGAGTTGAATTTGATATTTTTAGATGAGGATAGTAAAGTTTTAATTGAAATGTTCTTCTAATTTTCTCGTTTATTATGTTTGTTGACAAAAGACGTTTTAATGATTGACGTGTGAGCGTGTTAAAGTTTGTATTGACGTTGCGCCAATGTTGGTACCAATTTCAGTTTGCTACTGATTAACATAAAAATTGAAACATAGAATAGTCAGTTCGATAGAAAAATTCAGTACATTAGACATGAAAATAAAGAAAAAAAAAGGAACCGAAATTTAAAATACCAGGAATTATAACACTAAATTCTCCAATTTTTACGCAAAAACGTAATGTCCAACGTTACATTTTGTGTGCAAAAGATCAGAGTTCCGTTTCTCGAACATACGGTATTTTTTCTCCGATCATCGTAAAACTTCACAAGAGTATTTCTTTTGTTAAAGTTTATTCGCGAGGTATGCATATTTCGGGTTTGCGCATTTATGTAAGCATAGTTGGATGATAGAAAATAAAACTTAGCGGTAATCAAACTAAAAGAAAAGAACACGAAAACGGCATCAGTTATAATCCTGGTACCTTTGAAACCCATTATACACAAGCTGTTACTGGTAGTTTTGTTCTCACTTGGGTGATTAAATAGGTGTCAATAGTGCATGTGCCAGTTGTTTGTTTAAGACAAAAAGTGGTAGATTTTCATTATCAAATGAATGTATTCTTACTTTTCTTTTTAAACATATCTTGTAAACGTAAATTATATTACTCGCTTCTAAAATGTCAATAGAAATTATTTCATTAATTGTAAATCATGTTTAATTTCAAATTGGGTATTGATTATCAATTTCAAATAAAGAAAACAACATCAAACATCATACTGTTTAACCACATTGGGATTGTCATTTAGGAGATAAAATGTGCATTACATAAATATTCCTCTCACAATTTATAATAGATTACAGCATTTCAGTAGATAAAGATTTGTATTTGCAGCGACGATTGTTTATTTTGATAAGCATATTTTAACATCTTTTTGGATGGCAATTTAAATTCAAATTAGAGGGTCTGCACTGTGACGTCACACTATAATGTGTTTCATAAAATTTATAAAATATTGGTTTAAATTTTTATTTGGTCCGATTGAGTTGCCTTTGACGTGGTGGTGTATTTTGACATTGCGCTATCGTCTTTTTTTACCTTGAGCAGGTCCTGATTATCGATACAGACACAATAGAAATTGTTAAGTTTGTGTTCATTATATCTATATTTTATATGCGTACATTGCCTATGTAAATTTTAAAATTGTTTGTATGCACATTGAACGACAAATTTATGTGACGTATATAATTTTTCTGACGTCGGACACTCAAGTAGATCCATGTGTTCGTGGATAGGTTTTTGTGTCCTGTTAAATTGTTCCTTTTAAAAGTTTTGGATTCTCATAAATTCTATGTATAACTTTTGGACTAGTTTGATTTCTGTAATTTATTCCTACATACTTTTGATTTTTTTAAACCCTGTCTGCGCTCATTGCCTATGTAAAATTTAAAATTGTTTATAATCCAGGTACTTTTGATAACTATTGTATTCACATTGAACGACAAATTTATGTGACGTATATAATTTTTCTGACGTCAGACACTCAAATCAATCCATGTGTTCGTAGATGTTGTTGTGTCCTGTTAAATTGTTATACGATGATGACTGATGTTCACATATTTTGACTATTTTATTGATTGTGACTGTTTATTTAACGCATCATGTAAATGTAACGGAATTTGATGAGACTGTTATTAAAGTGAGAGGGTTAGCGCTATAGAACCAGGTTTAATCCACCATTTTCTACATTTGAAAATGCCTGTACCAAGTCAGGAATATGACAGTTCTTGTCCATTCGTTTTTGATGCGTTTTGTTTTTTGATTTTGCCATGTGATTATGGACTTTCCAAATTGATTTTCCTCTGAGTTCAGTATTTTTGTGATTTTACTTTTTACTTAACTTTCAAGTATCTCTATGGAGAAGGTGTGTGCTAAAACGGTATAAACTATGAACTACGAACTGTCTTATCGGCCTGCTTATCAATACACTATCGTCTACAAACACTTTTTTTTCTCTTGTCATATTTACTAACAACTACACCACGTTTTCTGGTGGTGTCTTTGTAAGATTTGTTTGTATATTGATTGAAGTTTTAGGTTAGTTCTGATGTATTTACATAATTATGGCTGCTTGCTTTTTTTAATTGTATCATTTACCTTATGTGTCTGTTAAGGTTGTTAACCCAATTTTTTTCATTTCAATATCACGGAACTTTATTAGTATAAACAACTGTTATACAGGTGAGAGGCTAATCGTTCATTGCATCATTCATGTTGATATACCGTTTGGGACTAGAGCCTAATTTTGTTGTTTGGAGCATTCCATATGTTTGTCATTAATTTTGTGGAGCTTCTTAATAGTCAGTAGTCAAATATCCTTTAAATCATAAAATAGACTTCATAATCAAAATAAAACGATTTGACCGTGGATAAAAATGGAAAACAAAATGAACCATACATTAACAACAAAATGTTGCTAATTTAATTTCGCTTTTTTCGCTACCAGAACACAATTTACGATCCGAGCAATCAATGGGAATTCACCACTCGTGACAGAACACAAACGTATTACATGCAAATGATCATCCTTGGCTTTGAAATATTTAAGTGGTAGCTTTCCTATTTAAGGTAAATCCAAATAATTTTCGATTTGTCTTTTTTCCCTCATTTTGAATTTATCATATACCACTCATCCCGCAATTGGGTGTTCTATTACACATTAAAAACTGAGCTGTTTGAGATTTTATGCATTGACTGAAAAAAAAATCGACTTCGAACGTTTCTGGTGAAGGTAAACTTAGGAAACGCTTAGAATTTATTTAGTGGTGTCTACTTTTTTATGGACAATAAATGTTTGTTGTTTTATATTTCAATTACTTATTATATATAAGGTACACATTATCATGTATTACTTGATTTATTTCACCTGACTGGGCGATGTTTAGCCGGTTCGCTCAACATAGATCAGTCCTTCTAAAGAGGCGAGTTTTGGGATAAATTCATCAACGAAGTGTCTTAATATTTGTCCTATATCTTACACTCAGTTCTTTTGAATATCCGTTTGGTGATAAAGATTGGTGATTAGAAATCAATAATAATTATAACGGCAATCATCCTTATAACACACATCTTCAAATAGACTGTCCTCATGCAAATGAATATGCAAGCTCCGCCCGATCAGTTGAAATAACATTGGTAAGACATAGTACTTGTGTCTGCTTACATCAGTTAACAAATTAGTAAGCTGTAGAAACGAAATACATGAATAAATACTGCCGTAAACATGTACATCTTGTCCAGCCTTTATTAGGATTGTATCATTTATCTTCAAATGTCGTAAAACCAAAATGCTACTTGTCTGGTAACTGGAACTAGTCGTCACAGAAGATAATACAGCATATATGATACCACCATTCTTGTACAAATGAAACTATATATGTCCTTGGGTGTCTGTCATAAGAAATAGTGATAAAAGATAAAGACCGGCGTTCTCAAATTTGAACATTCCAGAACTTATATAGGCCAACATATTGGAATCACTGACACCATCTCTTGTCTTTACAAAAGGGAAAAGAATGATACTTCCACCTGAATATGTTTTATCTTTGGCACATACTGAAAATCCAGCTACAAAAACAAACGATATTTTATGAAAACCTTTACATGTAACTAATTACCAAATAAAAAACAATACTGATGTACACAAGTAATGAAAACCATTACGTTTTACTGAAGTTATATAAGTAAATAAAGACAATCATGATCATAAATCAACATCATTAACACAAAAGAATACGAGAAACAAATAGCGCAACAAGTAAAAGAAAACCCGAAGAAATTCTGGAAATATGCACGGTCCAAAACAAAGACAAAATCAAGTATTCCAGATTTATTTAAGGATGCTAGCCAAAAAGAATCAACAACAACTGATAAGGAGAAAGCAGATGTACTAGCTGAATTATTTACATCAGTATTTACAAATGAAACGGATACTGAGATGCCAAAAGTAGAGAAAGTTAAGGTTCCACCATTAGAAACTATGAAAATAAATGTAGAGAAAATAAAGAAAAAACTAGACAAGATGAATGTATCCAAATCACCGGGACCAGATGGAATACATCCAAGGGTACTAAGAGAAATAAGTAGCACCATATCTACTCCAATAGCCATTATATTTCAAACATCTATTTCTACCGGAGAACTTCATGAAGACTGGAAATGTGCAAATATCACAGCATTGTTTAAGAAAGGTAATAAAAAGGTAGCTGGTAATTATAGACCCGTTAGTTTAACTAGCATCATATGCAAATTGATGGAATCTTTGGTGAGGGAAGAAATAATAGAACACATGAAACGGCACAAACTTTTCAGTAAACGACAGTTCGGATTTATAAGCGGTCGTTCAACAGTACTCCAACTATTACAAGTTATGGATAAATGGACTGAAATTTAAGACAGAGGAGGATGTGTGGATGTCGTATACTGTGACTTTATGAAAGCATTTGACAAGGTGCCGCACCTAAGATTGCTACACAAACTTGATAAATACCAAATTACAGGACAATACAACACATGGATTAGATCATTCTTATAAGGACGAAAACAAAGAGTTATAGTTAATGGGGAGAAATCCGAATGGAAAGATGTCACGAGTGGAATACCTCAAGGTTCAGTGCTAGACCCAATTTTATTCGTACTATATATAAATGATATGCCTGAAGTCACCAGTATTGGCACAGACACATACCTTTTTGCAGATGACACCAAAGCATTTAGAGGTATATGTCAACAGTCTGATTGTGGACACCTGCAAGAAGACATTCATGCACTTCATGAATGGTCAGAAAAATGGCTCCTATGCTTCCATCCAGACAAATGTAAGGTGATGAGAATTGGACGATCTAAAGTAGAACAGAAAGCTTACACATTGAAGGAATATGTAGAAGCTGAGAAAGATATAGGAGTTACCATTGACACCAAATTATCATTTGAACAACATATGCATGAAAAGATAAACAAAGCAAATTCAATCATGGGAATACTAAGAAGAACAATGGAATACATGGATATGAATACATTTAAATTATTATACACAGCTTTAGTACGACCACATCTTGAATATGCCAACCAGGTATGGTGTCCACATTTGAAGAAACAAATTGAAGCCATTGAAAATGTCCAAAGAAGAGCAACTAAACAAATACCTGGACTATCAACATTAACATATGAAGAACGACTTAGAAAACTAAAACTTCCAACATTAGCCTACAGAAGATCTCGAGGTGACATGATAGAAATGTACAAAATACTATCAGGAAAATATGATGATGATGTATCAGACTTTATATCACCGTGTACTGACTCCAACACTCGAGGACACCATCTCAAATTGTATAAAACAAGATCTAGACTAGATGTAATAAAATATACATTTACACAAAGAGCAGTAGAAATTTGGAACAGTCTACCAGAAAAAGTAGTATCAGCACCAACAATACCATGTTTTGAAGCCAGATTAGACCGTTACTGGGAAAATCAAACACAAAAATATAATTATAGTGAAAAAATACACACGACCGGACAAGACCTAAGTAAAAAAAGTTTAGACAAGGAGCTGACAGAAGAGGATTCCTCAGGAATCCTACAGTCAGAAGAGGATCTGTGAGTATCTGTGAGTAAGTGACAAAATGACACAGATATCTAGTAAAGGACAGGTATTCTTGTTAATATTAGATTTGTTGAAGGCAATGTTCCTTTTTTTCTTTGTCTTATAAAAAGAAAAATTCGTTCATAACGACCTCTAAAATCAGATTACTAAAGGCAAGTAAGATAGTTTTACTAAAGATAGTTTCTACAGAGAAGACTAATTATGAAATATATTGGGTTTTTTTTGTCAAGAAAAATGTACAGTCATGTGCACTTTCAGCATCGTAATTGCCAACTTAGTGTATTTGTGATATGATATGATAATATTTTGAGAAGTTGTTAATTGCATGTGCATAATCCTCAGCACTTTGATGCTTTCTTTTTGTGAATTCATTACGGCAGTTATCTCGTACAGCGTAAACAAGGATATAATTCAAATAACACGTATTGCATTATGAAAATAGTTATGAAGGAAAAGAAGTAAAAGTAGATTTGCCATTGCAAGCAAAATCAGATGTAACCCAGTCCGCTCATTGCCACTAAACGACAACCATCTTGAAAATGTTAACCATTAATGCACATATCCGCATGATAACACCTAATTCTGAAAATTATCAGTAAATTATCAATGACTTGAGAGCATTTTTCATTTTTTCCTAATTTCCTGTGTTCAAGGTTACGGCGGCCATTTTTGAAGACAAAGACCATATAGTTAAAGTTTCAACAATTTCCTTTTTTTTCACATATTTCCCTATTTCATGGCAATGTCAACCATTTTGGAATTCCAAAGTCAGGTACGCAACTACACTCGGACTGCTGGACACAAAGTGTGGAATAATGATTAAAAAAAATCGTACAAAAACAATATATCACCTAATAGACATAAGAAGATTTGGTGTGAGTGCCATTGAGACAACTCTCCATTCTAGTCACAATTTATAGCCATTATAGGTCAATGAATGTACGGCCTTCAACAAAGAGCCTTGGCTCATACCGAACAAAAAGCTATGAAGGGCCCAAAAATTACTAGTGTAAAATCATTCAAACGGGAAAAGCAACGGTCTAATCTATATAAAAAACGAGAAACGAGAAACATGTATAAACTACTTAAACAAACGACAACTACTGTACATCAGATTCCTGACTTAGAATAGGTGCGAACATTTGCAGCGGGATTAAATGTTTTAATGGTACCAAACCTTCTCCCTTTTTCTGAAACAATAGCATAACATCACAACATAGAAAACCAGACGATAAAATATCAATTGGAAGGCTTAACTCAATCAAAAAACGTAAATTAACACACTATGAACGAATAACTCCGTTTAGGAAGCATGAATATCAGAAAATGGAAACTGAAACAAATATAAAAATATCGCTTGAAAAAGACATTCCTGTCTACTAACCAGACCACAAACGTAAATAAACAAAACACTGGATACCCCAAAGGTTTTTAAAAATAAATAAAGTGTAATTTTTATTTTTTTTCGCGTACAAAAACTATAATTTCAATTAATCAACCTTTAATGGTGAAATTATAAGTCTTCAAAGTCATTGTCTACAAATAAAAATAATTTATATTTTTACGACAGACTTCAGCAATTATTCGAACACATGAAAAGGCCTGATACAAAAATTATGTAACATATGTAATTTTTCAATTCAACTAAACAAAAGAAAACAGTTTCTTTCAATAATTTTAAATTTATCTTACATCGGACAATAGTTAAATAAACACGTCGAGGGCAATTAGACACACGAGAATGTCAATTCCAATTAGTTTCTATGTGATTTACAGTCATATAACTTTGCTATTATTTTTTTATAATTTTTAAAATTTGTCAGGGTATGATTTTTTAAAAACAATTTGAAAAGAAACATATTGTAAGCCACCCGAGAGCATCCTGTCCTATACTCGGTAGTTTACTTTAATAACACGTAAATACAATATGTGACTCCTGAAGCAACTCTACATTTGTATTAAACTTCCTAAATTACTTGTCAGGTATGGTCTTCAGGTTGTTTAATATGTATGTATTGAGCGATCCCTTGTATTCGAGTGTTACTGAGCTAATTTTTTGTTCCTAACGGCTTTCCATAGTTTTTATGTTTGAACGAGTGTCTTCCAGCATCTATTGTTTTCATCAGTGTAAATTCATGTTCTTTTTATATGTATCATAGTTCAATTAAACAAAGTTATCTTTCCAATGTTAACAGTTTTTATTTGCTCACTGTTAAAAGTATGTAACATTATAACATCGTAAAACAATATAAATAAACAGTTGCGTTCAAGTGTACTGAATCATAAATCCTTATAAATACATATTTGTGGTGTCCGACGTGGTGGGAGATAGCTTACTGTACAAAAGACGGCTAGTTACATATCATTAAACTTCATTATGTTATCCTTATTCTCACCTAAAGGTTATTGTTACTTTATTTGTTTTCCAAGGTTTGAACTTGCCGCCAGCAAAACTTTGGGCTATCTGCCATTGCTGAGTGCTCGCGCGTTTATATACTAAATTGTAATTGTCACGTGACATACTAATCCAATGGAAACTTGTCCTTTCCGGGAAGCCGGAACTATAAAAATTTCAGATAATGAAAAACATGATATACATATCATCTTAAGTTGTCCGGACATTGTCCTTATACATAAAATATCAAAACAAAGCTATAGCATCTGAAATATCGACAAAGAAGCTTGAAATAAACAATCGGACACCACTGCGCGCGCATTGATTTAGCAGACGATCTGCGTAATTACATAATACGTAAATAACATACAACATAGTTCATTTCAACCATCTAAATATTTACAATATATTTGTGTCCGGCAGGGTATACTTAATAAAAATCTTATCTGTGGTATTAAAAATATAATAATAGATCAAATGTCCAAGGGACGAATTGGTATTTAAAGATATCAAAACACATGTTTCGGTCCCCACAAAATTGCAGACGACAAAGTCTCCGTAAATAAACAATTGCAGTTGAAGTATTTTCCTATGTATATCAGGCATATTAGACGTTTAAATATGAATATTTGGTTACAAGAAATGATCCTTAAATCTGGAATTACATGATATAAAGCATGTAGAAGGTAAGCCATGAGTAATTACATACATTCCCTGCCGTAACACTTGTACAACAAAATGTAAACAAATGAAAAATTCATTTCACTTCCAGTGTTTTACGCATTAAAAATTTGTTATCCTTGATAATTGTCAACATCATCTTGAACCTATATACAAACATGAACTAGAAATTCATATCATAGCTGATGAAATGCTTCCCTCCTTTATATTTGGTAAACAAAAATGAAACTTTGGCCTGTGAAATCCATACATAAAAATAGTAAATTAATGCCATATCTTTGATTAAAAAAATGTTTTACTTGCTCGTGCGAGCCAAGTTACTATGCGTAAGAACACAACCATCATGTTTAAAAGAATAATATTTCCTTTTTCTGAATTTATAATATCAGAACAAGTACTTCCAATGCCTTACAATATTTAAAACAGAGATATAATAAACAATGAAAGTAAAGAAAATGACGTCACTATATTAAATAGACGAGGAGTTGTGTTTGTATAGTCGATGCTTCTTTTTTGTTATTTTGAAAGTACATAAAAAAGCATGATGATATATAACATGAAAATTTGTATTCTTTTAATATTTCGTGAATTTAAAGAACAAAATACATTAACAACAAAATTATGAGGGTCTTTGATAACAAATGATTTTGTTTAGTAGGTAATCTCTTGTATTATATGTCTTCAAAAATAACAAAATAAATGAATAACAAAATGTATATCATGTCATTCATTGAACATATCACAGGAACGCTATGTCAACGCCACGGATGTAAAATAGTTGAAGAACTATATGACGAAGAAGGTCCTAACAAAATTATAGCCACACTTCATCTTTCCTGAGATAGTTCAAACCTTTGCTTCTAAATAATTTTAAAATGTATAAATGTACAATTCTTAAAACTTTTGTGAAATGTTTTTATATATTACACGATTGAAGTAGGGAATCCTGTTAAATATCAATACCGCAAAAATAATTGCACTGCATTTTCATCTTATTACATGACTTTGTGGTGCCGTGTAACATGGATTTAGCAATGTTATCCATTAGTAAGCTGAAGGATCGAAATACATGAATACGGACCACCCCAAACATGAATGTCCGCGTGAGCCATTGTATAGAGATTATCATTGATGTTTAAGTATTTAATAGTAGAAATGCTACTGGTTTGATAACTGTTACCAACAGTCTCCACGGAAAAAAACATATAAGCAAAAAGTTGACCATTCGTGTCAAATGTAAGATGTACAAGTCCTTTAGTGTTTGTCATAAAATATCCTGATATCAGATAGAGACCTGCTTTTTCACATTTGAACTTTCCAGTGATTCGTAAAGATGATACAATGGAGTCACTTACTCCATATCTTGTCTGTACTTGTGGGAAAAGAATTATATTTCCGTTTTTATATACATGACTAGATGAACATACTGTCAATGCAGCTACAAAGTAAACAATGGACAGTTAAGTAAATGAGAACCGCTTTATACAAATGCCAAAAAAATAAATGTATTGTTTTGCATGTATATAATTAATGATGAAACCAATATAAAAACAAGCAGATTTTTTTTTTAAATCATTTCGTTATACATGTTATACAAAATAATGATAATGATAGCAACAATAAAAACACATACTAGTACGTATTTATTCAACGTAAATTTTAATGATGTAAATCTAATTAACAATATTTTTAGGAACCATAGAACCAAAATAGCAACTACCAAATTCCAGTGATAGTTTTATATTTTTAGCAAACATCGAAAGAGATGACTGCCTGGTATGTGTGTGTCATAACTATTAAACGTGGCAATCATACCACATCTTCTCTTTTATGATGATGGATTGTATATATTTTTTCTCTCTGTTTTTATATGGCACGCGTTTATGTTAAACATAAATTGCAAATTAACATCACTTGTCCTTTTATATTTTCTTTTAATAATTTATTATTTTAATTTAGAACCAACAGTTAAGATAGGATACCGTTAACTAGTTTACTTACATCGATTTGACATGTTTTGTATTTCTAATTCTAAATTTTCCTGAAAATGTTCCAATGTAAGATTTCGATACTTTATTTCGAGTTCAGTTTGACGAAGTGTTTCACTGACAATGTTTATATTGTTGTCTAATGCTTTGACAGAAATTTCAAGTTTTTGTTCTTTATTCAGAAGAGCAACAAAATCTTGTTTTCTTGCCTCGGCATCATTTCTAACGGAATTAAGATAATTATTCGTGATTTTCAATTCTTTCCGTAAAACTTTTGTCTCATTCCGAACATTCAGGAGTGTTTGTAAATCTGTTACACCTTTCAGTTGTTGGAGAGATGATACTTCCTGTTCCAAAACTTTTGTGTAATTTTCCAAATTCAAATGTTTAATATCTAGTTTGTCAAATTTCAATTTTAACAGATTGTGGTCGGTTTCCAAATCATTATATTTTGCGTATAATGTATGCCAGTTCCTTGTCTCTCGTTCTAGAGTAGCGTTATTGTTCGAACTTGTGTGGTAAATGTCAGTAACTCCTTGTTGGGTTGCAGTCAATTCTCGTTCCATACGTGCTAGTTGTTGCTCTAGCTTTGCGCGCGATTGTCGTTCGTGCACGATTAAATTAAAAAGGGCATTGTAATTTTCGTCGGTTAGCAATGACCTGGATGTTGTTGCTGGTTTATTTCTGTCATCTAATAAGAATCCATCACACACCAGGAATAAATAAGGTATTATTACTGCAAATACCCAAGAGAAACCCATCGTGCCTGTCATTGAAATGATATCATAACTACATTACCTTAGACAAACTAACATTGTTTATCTTAAAGTACAAAGTTTGATCAGATAAAGATTTGTGCATGCAAGGTGTGTTTACTGATGATAAAAATATTTTAAAAACACCGTCACAAATGACAACAACATATTTACTTTGAATGTTTACATTTTGATATTGAAATACGATCTACATTTAAATTAGTTTTCTCAGGGATAATTTTTTAATATTACATGTCATCCTACTAAAATTCATGTTCGCCAAAAAGGAGTTAATTAAACTGTTCAAAAAATCAACCTACGTGAATACGTACGTAGTTGAACTGTATCTAAAGGAACCCAATATTTTGTCTTGAAAAGTGGGCGTTATATTGGTCCCCTTTTGAAGAGGCATTAGCTACGAGATTTATATACAAAATAAAACGAAAATGAACATACATTAACCCTCTGAAGTAGATATGGGTTATGCATAAATTAGGCGTGTTCAGTTATTAAAAGAAAACTTGTGTCTAATCCATTTGTTTTGAACAATAAAATATGTTTAAACTAAAAGAAAACGAATGTCATGCCCGGTGACATCGACAACGCAAAAAAGGGTAAACAATTTGATTGATTGATTCGAGCCACAAAAACTCATTCTCATACAGATGAAAACGACAATAAATCATGTTTTTAACCTATGATATGAAATCAAACAGACCTAGAAAAATTCAACGGCACGCGTTCGCTATCTTATATCTTTAATTATGTTTATATAAGGTAATATGAACGTCGGCAGTCTTCGAATGTCACCTCGACTGTTAAATAGATAGCGTCTATACTAGAATACACACAAAATGTTGCTTCATATTATTGAGATCATGCATTGTAAAATGTTTATTTAAACCAATTTATAATTTGGATTTACGTTTTGGCATGTTAGAAATCAAATATGAAAATGTTGAGTGGAATCGGTAAATGTGAATTTGACAACTAGTGCAATTTGAAGAGAATTTACAAAGATTCGGTCGTAGTATTAGATGATCATAAGGTTCATATATCAGTTAGGGATAACATTGTAAACCATGACCAATGAAAGAGTTTGTTTTCCATGACTAATTCGTAGTTATCATTATCAGGGTTTGAAGCAATTTTGGACTCTCCGTATTTCACGGACCGCAATGCGAATCAGGTTCGGTTCGTCATACTTTTTGCTAGCTGTTATAATCATGTGACCAACCATGTCACGTGATTGAATGTCAAAAATGGCTTTTTCAGCGAAAAACAGTGGAAATTTAGCCCGATCAAAAAAACTGTTTGCGTCTCTTTTCCTTGTGTTTTGTGTCCACCAAGACTATCAATAAGAGCTTCGTTGATCGATTTACATTTTTGCATTGTTTTTATTCAAGTTACGCTCGGTTTTATACGAGTTATGTGATGTTTTTTGGACCAAAAACACACTTTTTTTTAATTTTAAATATCATTGGTCACGGTTTTCCATGACAAATTGTAATTACAGGTCATGGGAAATCGTGACTAGTTCAAAGTCATGATTTTTCATGACGGTGATTGTTTCATTCAGGGAGAATACATTGAAAACATACTTTCACTGAAGTTATTTTAAAAAAGGGGAATAAAGACTTTCCATTAACGCCGTTACTTGAGAGAAGTCTTATTTAATATACTTCCAATGTTATACAATTGGGTCTTACAATTAGAATAATCAAAAGGTCTGTATACTTTTTGGGATAAAAGCCATTTATTAATGTTAATGGAAAAAAATGATGTGACTTTGAAGGGGCACTAGCTGTCATCGTGTAAATAATTAGTTCAAATAATTATGACGTTTGGCAAGGCTATTTTAAATTTTTTCTGGGAGGAAGGCGTAGGAGGAAAAAATTAAAATAGGCTTGCCAGACGTCATAATTATTTTGACTAGTTAATAACATGATAAACTGAATCGACTCAAATTCTCATATTTTTTTTTATCACAATGTAAAATATTTTTCCAAACTATCAAAATTCTAAAATAAACAATTAGCAATTTCATAAGGGGTTAAATTGAAGTTCACATGGATACAGATTTAAGAGGTCTAACTATATTCACTTGCCAGTGAAAAATTCATTATAAATATTTCTCAGCTGTATTTGACAAAATTGAAAAATTAAAAGCAAATAATGTTCCTTACATCGTAACTACAATCCCTTTCATGAATGTGACTTACCGAATTAGACTATTTACCGGATTTGTTATAACAGAAGGACGAACGGTACCAGAGGGACAGTCAATCTCATAAATCGAAAATAAGCTGACAACGCCATGGGTAAAATTAAAAAGACAAACAGACAAACAATAGTACACATGACACACCTTAGAAAACTAAAAAATAAGCAACACAAACCCCACCAAAACTAGGGGTGATCTCAGGTGCTCCGGAAGTGTAAGCAGATTCTGCTCCACATGTGGCACCCGTCGTGTTGCTCATGTAATAACAAATCCGGTAAATGTATAATTCGGTAGGTCACATTCATGAAAGGGAAGGGGATTGTAGTTACGACGTAAGGAACATATCCGATATCATCTGTGAAACGGTTATTCCATAACGGTCAACCAACTTGTGATGGCGTCCGTAAAATTTACGAAAGGGATGATTTCAACTACTCATGCCAAGAAATCCTACCTAAAAATTCCGGTAAACTTCCTATGGCACCCATTAGTAGTTAAAGATTTGATTTCATTCAACAAATTAATTTATGACCTTTATGTAAGCGTCGCTCAGATTACGGTCATTCACCAAATGGTAAATTTTAATCAACCATTTAATTTGCTCTATGGGATAATTGCAGAATTTCAACTGAGGCAATTTCTTGGCACGCATTTGAAACTCTTGGTTTAATATCTTCCTTGTGAACAGCAACCCTCTATAAAAAAAATCATGATAGGCAATACAAGCAGGGGAATATCGTATAAATTGGGAGATATATACCCCGTATGCAGGCGCTGCTGGAATGTAGCTACTTACAAATGGATCAGTGGGCGAACTGGTGACAAATTAGTACCTCCCTTGTAAACAGTGCGCTCTTCTGACTAGAGATGATCGGTAAAGAAAAACAGATTATGCTGTAATTGTTAAGCTTGCTCAAACCAACTAAGACGTGTCAACATAATGTGAATATGGTAAGGAATAATGTAAAATATTTATTGTTAAGTTTATCACCTCATCGTATCATCATATCATAGGTAAATGCGTGAATTTTTGATTTTCAGTGTCGTCAGGGTTCAAACTTGTAATCATGCCATCCTTTCATTATTTTTTAAAAATACTACCCAATGGTCGGAACACCTTGATTTTCTCCCAATTTGTAAAGTCGATTATGTTGCATGATATATATTTTTATCGGGGAAAAAAATATGCAGCAAAGATTGGCAGTTTTTAATTATTGTTGCTATGTGAAATAAATGGAAGTAAATTAAAGTAAAAGAAGGCGCGCTTTTTCAAATAGTAAACAATTAATTCAGATGAATTATATTTTCACAAATGATAAAGAATATCCTAGAAACTTGCTAGAAATGCAACTAATTTATAAAAGATATACAACATGACATACTGAAATCTGACTTGAAAGGGGTAAAACCACCATATCTTGAACAAATTCAGTAAAAAAAAAGGGGGGTGAAAATGGTACGAAATTTAGATTTTATTTATTTGGGGTCGACAACCAAAAATGATTGGACATGCAACTAACCACTTTTTCAATTTCATTGTAAAGTATAATGGCTGTTTTCGGGTCTATGATCATTGTGGTCTAATATTTTCAGGTTCTCATTGGATTGCCAAATAATATTGTAATCCTCTCAAAGTTCAAAATATTTTGCAGCAATGGTCTGTATGGAAGGAAGACTGTCATAAAATCCAACAGTTCCGGATGGCCCTTTAAGCTGGGGTCACACATACACGATTTTTACTACCGTTCTTGACAGGACCATTCCCGATTAAAATTTATTAAAAGTCTGATCAAGATCCTGTGAATCGTGGATGGAAATTCAAACTTAAATTATAATTTGTAAAAAAAATAATTTTATCACGACAACAATCAGATAGTGTTCAGGAAGCACCGATATTCAACCGTTTCTAAGCGAATTAGTCCCGAGAATCCCGTTCTGAATCCGCTTCTAATCCGATTTGTATTTTTCGCCAGGTAAAATTCGACCGAGTCTGTCATGACTGCGTCCCGACTCTACCGAATATAATCCGACTGAGATCAGACAGTGACCAGACAGTGAACCGACGCTGACGGAAGTTATCCGTTCGAAAACTGTCGGCATATTCGGGATGATCAGGTACTGTCGGAACGTGATCCTATCACGGTCCGCTCTATCGCATTGCAAACGGCTTTGTCTGGTCTCAGTCGTATTGCATTCTGTAATTGTCGGGACTCTGACGTGGGTATCATTGACGAATTTCGTATAATTAACGGGACTGTTTCGGAACGGTTTCGGCAAAAAACGGTTCGCAATCGACAAGATCTGGATGCAATCTGGACTCAATCGGCAGAAAAACAGCTATGAAAAATAACTCCGGATCACTCCCGTTCCACAGGACACCGTCCAGAATACACAAAACATTGTTCAGAATTCGATCCGATACAGCAGAATCTGTCACGACATAGCCACGATTGTAATCCGACTAGACAAAATCGGCTGAGTTGCCCCGAATGTTACGGGACCCACCTAACTGTCGGGATGCTTTGCCGAACTATTCGGACCCTTCCCGATCCGTAGGAATCTGTAACGAACTAAAACGAATGTGTTCAGACAATGATAGGACATTCCAGATAATTGAGGATACTAATCCGACTTTGTCACTTTTCGTGTCGTATTGCTGTCTGATCTCAAACGGGAGCAATAATCGGCAATGTGTGAACCCCGCATTAAACTAATAGCTTAACATCAATAGCGATGTAAGATTCAAGTGTCTGATCCAGCACAACTTTAGCCAGGTTTTCCTTGTAATTATGGCAGAAATGCCACTAGACAGTGTCTGGCATTGAAAGGATATCAAACGGATGTTTTATTGAATGATTCTCGTACATATGACAATCATATGCATAGGAATGTGGAGCTAGTCTCTTTCATGCAGCAATTTTTAATTTCCAATATGAACTCCGAAAAGACAAGAGCATAGAAATGTACACCAATGAGAAACATTCTTGGTGAATAAAATCATTCCAAAACTTAAATGTGTCATAAGTGTTGCTTTATTTATCAGTAGAGATAATCAGATTCCAGTAAGAATGCCCAACTTAAGGTTTTTGATGGTAATGTTTTGTGAATCTTGGTTGTTTTGACAAGCTGGGTTGTGCAGGTTGCCGGGTCGCTCCTCTCAGTGTGAGACATTATTTTGTTTATTGTAAACAAAATCACTGATTCAAGACTGGAGCGGGCCCCCTTTTAGGCAGTTAGTGCGATTCCCCTTAGGTTTCAACCATTACATGCAAAACGGGGGGAGGAGGAAGGTTTTTTTTTACCGAGTCAAACATTTTTCTTAATAATGATACATTGAGACTAAACATATATTTTCCTATATGTAGTGTTTGCATTAAAGTATTGCCAACAAAGTTCATTAAATTTGGGATCATAATATTGTTTAAGAAAATATCTTCCCCCCCTGTAAAAGTGCATAATCTTCTGTAACACACGTGCATGGTTAATTCGGATCACATATTTTCTATTCCGATATTATAAAAATCGAAAGTTCATATCATTTACAATATCATTCAAAATTTTTCGGGGATTATTTTTACTATCAACGTTGAACCCACAGGCACTTGTCTCAAAAAAAAAATTCCTATATACCTTAATATAACACAAGGTACTTAACTAATTTTTTGAATAATGACACCCAGTCCCAAATTCCCGTTATTTTTTTTATTCATCATTCATATCTATACATACTCATGATACAATCGTTATACACATCATATTTTAAATATTATGAAGATACTCCAAACAACACTACATACATACATACTCTCACACATTACATCATTTTCATTAAGAATTTTTATCTTTTTTTTCTGATCTTTAAATTTAAAAGAAGTTTAATAAAAAAAAACTATCTCAAAAACAACAACAATCAATCGAATTCATATTTCACAACATTACTCTCAGTCACAATGGTTATTATAGCATGAACATAAATATTGTATATATATATGCAGATGGTTTTCCAATTCCGTCACATATCAACTTTTTTTTACATTCCAAGCTGTTTACTAAAAGACTTGTTAGTTGAAATATTACAGAAAAGAAAGTTATTCGAAATAATGGAAATCAATATTCTCAAAATTTAAAATTTATCTAATATAAACATCAATCATTTCATACAAACGAACAGTTTTTTGTCAAAAGCAAATTTAGCCATCAACAAAAGTTTATCGTTAGTATCATTCGGACGGAATCCATAAGTTCTCACGTCCATAAAGTCATGTTCTACATTTTTCTTATATATTTGATAATCTACATCATTTGGATTCACTTGTTCTACTTAATCAGATCCTCGATCATATTTTATAATATTTCCGGTTCCTTTCAATTTCGCGATGAATTTATCAGAAAACAGTCTTCTTTTCTTTATCACCGCTTTTGAAATGATATCGTCGATTTCAACTGCAATTATATCATCCTTATTACCATCGTCGTCATCTTCATCATCATCATCATCGTCTTCATCGTCGTCGTCATCATCATCATCATTATCATCATCATTGTCGTCGTCATCATCATCATCATCATCATCATCATCATCATCATCTCCATCATCATTTTTATCAGATTCATATGACTGCTCTGGATTTTCATTTCGAGTTGGTATTGTTGTATCGTTATCATCTGTTATCATAGTTTCGAATAATTGATGCTCACTAATTTCCTGTTGTTTTGTTACTTTGTTTAAATCTTCCAATTCAACTTTTTTGGAATGCATATTTGAAAAAACTGCATTCTTTTCCTGTAATGTAAGGTCACCATTCTCTACTATAGTGTTAGTTTTTGCGCTCCTTATATTTGCAGTTTCATTTTCAATTAATTGATCATCATCGATATTGACAGTTTCTTGTAAAACACTTTTATTTCAATCTTGACTTGCATCTACTTTTGTAATTTTTTGAATATATTCAGCCATTCTTTTGTTATTTCGGTGTTCCGTAGATTTTGATTTTCGTTTACTTTGTTTATTATCACTTTGTCCGAACATTATTGATATTCGTGCTTTACTTTCATCCCCGTGTATTGTGAATGTTAAATTGTCAAATATACTACATGCATTTTCTATAGACTTCATCAAATAAACAGGTAATTTATCCATATTGATAATAAATCTCAAGGTTAATATCTAGGTCGATGTTACAGTTATAATAACTCGGCTTAAAATGTCTTTGTGAAACAGGGACATCAAAGTTTTCAACATAGAAACACCACTTACTTTAAACTAGTAAGCTCTGCTGCCAAAACATGAATACGGATCCTGGAAATCCTGGAAATCCTACATATATTGGAGATTTGTTTTCCTGATGAAATTACTGTCCTTGCTTATCAAAGGTGCGTTCGATTTTTTCTTATTTACTTAAACTTAATATGCCGTAAATCTAAATTTATTTATCTACACAATGGTATATGACACGACTATCATTGTTATCGGGATCATTAGTAGCAAGCATCAGAAGTCGGTCAACAGGATGTTTTTTTGCATTCGTCTAATTTTTTGGCAACACCCAGTCCGCATGTAATTTTATACTGGTTTCTCATTGGTCAATCGTCTGGCTAAAAATAAATGTGGGAAATTTTGGTCAATTTATAACTCTACATTAGTGTCGTTGTGTACACGTGTGTTTCATAACAAACTTATTTGGGTTTGTTTCACATATACTGTAAAGAACTTACAATAAAGGTAATAATTCATAGTCAGAGGGAAGCTGACAGTTTTTATTTCAATAATTTTTTATAATAATTCAATCACTGCGGGCTGGGTGTTGCCAAAAATTGAGACGAATGCAAAAAAAAACATCCCGTTTACCGACTTCTGAGGCCTGCTACTAATAATTCCGACAACAATGATAGTCGTGTCATATACCATTGTGTAGATAAATCAATTTAGATTTACGGCATATTAAGTGTAAGTAGGTTTGACAACCGAGAAATACAAAAATAACGGGAATTCGGGACTGGGTGTCATTTTTCAAAAAAAATAGTTAAGTACCTTGTGTTATATTAAGGTATATAGGGGGGAAAATTTGAGACAAGTGCCTGTGGTTGAACCTCGAGGTTACATTGTAGTAAAAAAAAATCCAATAAAACGTTGAATGTAAATGATATGAACCTGTAAAGTCTTATGTTATAGGACTCATGTTTTTCAAACATAATGTGTTGATCAATTATGTTATGATGATTTTGATAAACTTCACATTAGGTAATCTGTCACGTATATTGATTACATTATATCGAGTTGTCCAAACGATATACTTGTCGGTGTGCTCGATCATACGAATTAACCGACATTCATATAGACAAAATGACATAACTTTGAAAAATTCTTGTGACGAAACTACATTTGGGATCACGTTAAAAATTGGATACTCAGAAAGCTACATTATTAAGGTTTGATATATATTTTTTTCAAAAAACAAGAAAAATATGCATTCAAATCTGGCAGTTTTTTACACACCCCTATGTTGAACAATAGATTGTTCAATTAACAGCATGTCCGCCAATTAAAAAATCATCAACTGACAAATTTAGCTTTAACATATAATTTACTTATCGGTTGTATAAAAGTTATATAATGGTTTTGTGTTTTAAGAGATATTCATCCCTATGCATATCGGCTTTTATGCGTAAATTGTCTCTCCTGTTTTTTTTCCTTTTCCATGTCTTTCATAAGAAGAGTGAATTTTTTAGCTCACCTGGTCCAAAGGGCCATTTGAGCTTCTCTCATCATTTGCTGTCCGTCGTCCGTTGTCCGTCGTCCCTCGTCCGTCGTCCGTCGTCGTCGTCGATAACATTTTACATTTAGAACTTCTACTAGAGAACCACTGAATGAAATGAAACCAAACATGACATGAATGTTCCTTATGAGGTCCTGACCAAGTTTTGTTACTTTTTGTTGGCCGATCCATCATTCAAAATGGCCGTTAGCGGGGGACTTAGTTTAACATAGGACCCTATGGGAAATGCATGCAAATGACTTCTTTTAGAGAACCACTGAATGGAATGAAACCAAACATGGCATGAATGTTCCATATGAGGTGCTGACCAAAAGTTGTTACTTCGTAGCGGATCCATCATCCAAGATGGCCGCATGCAGGTGACTTAGTTTAACATAGGAACCTATGGGAAATGCATACAAATAACTTTTTAAGAGAACCATTAAATGGAATGAAACCAAACATGTCACCAATGTTCCTTATAAGATGCTGACCAAGTGTTGTTACTTTGTAGCGGATCCATCATTCAAAATGGCCGCCAGCGGAGTACTTAGTTTAGCATAGGACCCTATGGGAAATGCATACAAATGACTTATTTTAGAGAACCACTGAATGGAATGAAACCAAACATGGCATGAATGTTCCATATGAGCTCTGACCAAGTGTTGCTACTTTGTAGCGGATCCATCATTCAAAATGGCCGCCAGCGGAGGACTTAGTTTAACATAGGACCCTATGAGAAATGCATACAAATGACTTCTTTTAGAGAACCATTGCATGGAATGAAACCAAACATGGCATGAATGTTCCATACGAGGTGCTGACCAAGTGTTGTTACTTTGTAGCGGATCCATCATCCAAGATAGCCGCCAGCGGGGGACTTAGTTTAACATAAGACCCTATGGGAAATGCATACAAATGACTTCTTTAAGAGAACCATTGAATGGAAGGAAACCAAACATGGCACCAATGTTCCTATAAGTTGCTGACCACGTGTTGTTACTTTGTAGTGGATCCATCATTCAAAATGGCCGCCAGCGGAGGACTTAGTTTAACATAGGACCCTATGGGAAATGCATACAAATGACTTCTTTTAGAGAACCACTGAATTGAATGAAACCAAACATGGCATGAATGTTCCATATGAGGTGCTGACCAAGTGTTGTTACTTTGTAGCGGATCCATCATGGCCACCAGCGGGGGACTTAGTTTTACATAGGACCCTAAGGGAAATGCATACAAATGACTTCTTTTAGAGATTCATTGAATGGAATGAAACCAAAAATGGCACAAATATTCCTTATAAGGTGATGACCAAGTGTTGTTACTTTGTAGCCGATCCATCATTCAAAAAGGTTGCCAGCGGAGGACTTAGTTTAACATAGGACCCTTTGGGAAATGCATACAAATGACTTCTTTTAGAGAACCATTGCATGGAATGAAACCAAACATAGCATGAATGTTCCATATGAGGTGCTGACCAAGTGTTGCTACTTTGTAGCGGATCCATCATGGCCACCAGCGGGGGACTTAGTTTTACATAGGACCCTAAGGGAAATGTATACAAATGACTTCTTTTAGAGAACCATTGAATGGAATGAAACCAAATATGGCACAAATGTTCCTTATAAGGTGCTGACCAAGTGTTGTTATTTTGTAGCGGATCCATCATTCAAAATGGCCGCCAGCGCAGGACTTAGTTTAACATAGGACCCTATGGGAAATGCATACAAATGACTTATTTTAGAGAACCACTGAATGGAATGAAACCAAACATGGCATGAATGTTCCATATGAGGTGCTGACCAAAAGTTGTTACTTTGTAGCGGATCCATCATCCAAGATGGCCGCCAGCAGGTGACTTAGTTTAACATAGGAACCTATGGGAAATGCATACAAATAACTTTTTTAGAGAACCATTGAATGGAATGAAACCAAACATGGCACCAATGTTCCTTATAAGGTGCTGACCAAGTGTTGTTACTTTGTAGCGGATCCATCATTCAAAATGGCCGCCAGCGGAGTACTTTGTTTAACATAGGACCCTACGAGAAATGTATACAAATGACTTCTTTTAGAGAACCACTGAATTGAATGAAACCAAACATGGCATGAATGTTCCATATGAGGTGCTGACCAAGTGTTGCTACTTTGTAGCGGATCCATCATTCAAAATGGCCGCCAGCGGGGGACTTAGTTTAACATAGGACCCTATGGGAAATGCATACAAATAACTTTTTTGAGAGAACCATTGAATGGAATGAAACCAAACATGGCACCAATGTTCCTTATAAGGTGCTGATCAAGTGTTGTTACTTTGTAGCGGATCGATCATTCAAAATGGCTGCTTCGGAGGACTTAGTTTAACATAGGACCCTATGGGAAATACATACAAATGAATTCTTTTAGAGAACCACTGAATGGAATGAAACCAAACATAGCATGAATGTTCCATATGAGGTGCTGACCAAGTGTTGCTACTTTGTAGCGGATCCATCATGGCCACCAGCGGGGGACTTAGTTTTACATAGGACCCTATGGGAAATGCATACAAATGACTTCTTTTAGAGAACCATTGAATGGAATGAAACCAAAAATGGCACCAATATTCCTCATAAGCTGATGACCAAGTGTTGTTACTTTGTAGCCGATCCATCATTCAAAATGGCTGCCAGCGGAGGACTTAGTTTAACATAGGACCCTATCGGAAATGCATACAGATGACTTATTTTAGAGAACCCTTGAATCGAATGAAACCAAACATGGCATGAATGCTCCATATGAGGTGCTGACCAAGTGTTGTTACTTTGTAGCGGATCCATCATCCAAGATGGCCGCCAGCGGAGGACTTAGTTTAACATAGGACCCTCAGGGAAATGCATACAAATGACTTCTTTTAGAGAACCACTGAATTGAATGAAACCAAACATAGCATAAATGTTCCTTTCTTAATGAGTTGTTGGCCAAGTGTTGTTACTTTGTAGCCAAATTGTATTTTTATACGACCGCAAATTTTGAAAAAATTTTCGTCGTATATTGCTATCACGTTGGCGTCGTCGTCGTCGTCGTCGTCGTCGTCGTCGTCGTCGTCGTCGTCCGAATACTTTTAGTTTTCGCACTCTAACTTTAGTAAAAGTGAATAGAAATCTATGAAATTTTAACACAAGGTTTATGACCATAAAAGGAAGGCTGGTATTGATTTTGGGAGTTTTGGTCCCAACATTTTAGGAATAAGGGGCCAAAAAGGGCCCAAATAAGCATTTTTTTTGGTTTTCGCACTATAACTTTAGTTTAAGTTAATAGAAATCTATGAAATTTTGACACAAGGTTTAGGACCACAAAAGAAAGGTTGGGATTGATTTTGGGAGTTTTGGTTTCAACAGTTTAGGAATTAGGGGCCAAAAAAGGGCCCAAATAAGCATTATTCTTGGTTTTCGCACAATAACTTTAGTTTAAGTAAATAGAAATCAATGAAATTTAATAACAATGTTTATGACCACAAAAGGAAGGTTGGTATTGATTTTGGGAGTTAAGGTCCCAACAGTTTAGAAAAAAGGGGCCAAAAAGGGACCCAAATAAGCATTTTTCTAGGTTTTTGCACCATAACGTTAGTATAAGTAAATAGAAATCTATGAAATTTAAACACAAGGTTTATGACTTTAAAAGGAAGGTTGGTATTGATTTTTGGAGTTTTGGTCCCAACAGTTAAGGAAAAAGGGGCCCAAAGGGTCCAAAATTAAACTTTGTTTGATTTCATCAAAATTGAATAATTGGGGTTCTTTAATATGCTGAATCTAACTGTGTATGTAGATTCTTAATTTTTGGTCCCGTTTTCAAATTGGTCTACATTAAGGTCCAAAGGGTCCAAAATTAAACTTAGTTTGATTTTAACAAAAATTGAACCCTTGGGGTTCTTTGATATGCTGAATCTAAAAATGTACTTAGATTTTTGATTATTGGCCCAGTTTTCAAGTTGGCCCAAATCGAGGTCCAAAATTAAACATTGTTTGATTTCATCAAAAATTGAATAATTGGAGTTATTTGATATGCCAAATCTAACTGTGTATGTAGATTCTTAATTTTTGGTCCAGTTTTAAAATTGGTCTAAATTAAAGTCCAAAGGGTCTAAAATTAAACTAAGTTTGATTTTAACAAAAATTAAATTCTTGGGCCTCTTTGATATGCTGAATCTAAACATGTACTTAGATTTTTGATTATGGGCCCAGTTTTCAAGTTGGTCCAAATCAGGATCTAAAATTATTATATTAAGTATTGTGCAATAGCAAGTCTTTTCAATTGCACAGTATTGTGCAATGGCAAGAAATATCTAATTTCACAATATTGTGAAATAGCAATTTTTTTTAAAAATTAAGAGTTATCTTTCTTTGTCCAGTATAGTAAGCAAGAAATATCTGCAAGAATTTTTTTAATTGGAGTTATCTTTCTTTGTCCAGAATTAACTTAAATCTTTGTTATATACAATATACAATGTATATTCACTTTTTACTACCAACTGATAAATTTAAATAATCTTTACCATTCAGTGATAACAAGCAGTTTTTTGTACATCTTAATATTTTATGATGTATTTAAATGAGTAGTAATTGTTGCAAACTCCATCAGAATATTTTAATTGAAATTAGTTTTGGAATAAGGGAAAGGGGGATGTGATTAAAAAATTGGGTTCAATTTTTCTCATTTGAAATTTCATAAATAAAAAGAAAATTTCTTCAAACATTTTTTTGAGAGGATTAATATTCAACAGCATAGTGAATTGCTCTAAGAGGAAACACAAATTTTAAGTTCATTTGAATACATTCATTCTGTGTCAGAAACCTATGCTGTGTCAACTATTTAATCACAATCCAAATTTAGAGCGGAATCCAGCTTGAATGTTGTGTCCATACTTGCCCCAACCGTTCAGGGTTCAACCTCTGCGGTCGTATAAAGCTACGCCCTGCGGAGCATCTGGTTTTATATGATTTCAAAAACCCATGTAGAATCAGGTGAGCGATACAGGCTCTTGAGAGGCTCTAGTTATTGTTCTAGTGTCACTGGAAATCCCACTGGGATGATATACATCATAAATAAAAATGTTCGGACATTTTCTTTGTGAACACACATTTATTTAAAACTTCTGTTAGATAACAAGTTTTTGATTCATTCCCTTTGTTTATTTATGTCGTTACTACGATTATTTTATAAGTTTTAACAAATATAAATAACAGACGGTCCAGAGATGGTGCACCACTTGTTAACCTCGATTTGACATGTTATGGATTTCCATGTTTAATGTTCCTCTTGTAATAGTTAGATTTTCTTGAAAACGTCTAAAGGTACGATCTTGGTTTTGAATTTTGATTTGAATCTGTTGTATTTCGAGGTCTGTCTGATTATGTTGATGAACATAGACTGAAGGGTTTCATAAACATTATTTATATTGTTGCCTGTCGCCTAAACAGAAAATTCTAGTTGGTGTTCAGTAGACTCGGCTTTATTTATACAAAATCTTGTTGTCTAGCCTCGGCTTCATATCTAACGTAGTTAAGTAAATTGCTCGTTTTTTAAATTAAATTCTTATGATATTTGCCTCATTGCGAACTTTGAGGATTTTTTGTAAATCTGTGACTCCTTTCAGTTGTCAGAGAGATGCCTGTTCTTGTTCCATCAATTTAGTGTATTTAGTGTCCGAATGAATCATTCGCAGCTCATCCAATATCGACCTTATCTTTATTTGCAAAACAGACAAAAACCAATTTTGGTTATGGCAAATACATTGACAAAACAAACATGATCAAGCATAATGAAAACTCGACAATGTTATAAGAGATATGATAAACACAGTTATTGTTTTCCTTTCCTCAGTTCTAATGACTCTTTAATAAAAGAAACAACTGCTTTTCATTAATTTGGTGTTGATTGGTTCAGTATAATCACGAGTTTATCAGTAAAATTAAGTGTATTAAAATTTACATATTTTTATATTTAATATTTTTATTTATTTTACAGTTAAAGAAAAAATGGAGATCATCGTCTAAGATATTACATATTTTACATTTTCTTTCATTTCGTGGTATTTTGGTACCAGTCCAGTTTCAATGAAGAGACAATGACGCTTATTCTAAATTTAGTTTACATTTTTCTTTTTTCTTTACTTGGGGGCGATAGGTAGTTTTGGTTATTTATATTTGATTTGAGAAATTTATATAGATATATTTTATTATTTTCGTTTAAGTTATTTATTTTATCATCAATTACAGTTTGATTATAGTTAATATAACCCTTTTTTAATTGGGGTTTTACCACTTTAGTTTGTTTTAAAGTTTTAGTTTCCTCAATAAGTTTGATGTCAATATTTATATCTTGTGACATATGTTTTGCAAAAGTATACCAAGAGTATGTTCCATTAGTATCTAAACTTTTAGTTAATTTAAAGGCTTCATTAAGAAATGGGTTCATATTTTCATTATCTAATCTAGATAGGTACATCATAGTTTCGGCGTTTTACGTTTCCGCAAATTGGCATTACTTTTCCGCGAAAAAAAGATGACGTTTCCGGAAATAAATATTTTACTTTTCCGGAAAAAAAAGTAACACCGGAAAAAATAAATTATTACTTTTCCGCAAATAATTTAGGAATACCTATTGATCGAAAGCAAAGATATAATAAAAAAAATAATATGCATTAAGTTAAAAGTCATCATAACATGATGTAAGTAAAAAACAACATTAAAATGTATGAAAACGTATGTTCAAAAATATCTTGATATGAGTTCATAAGTCAGTTCTGTCAAATATTTCTAGCCAACACGTCGTGCAAAGTCCATAGGAGTACATTCACCGGTTACAAGTTCTCTTTTTTGTTCAGGAAGAAGTCGATCTTCTCCTTTTCATACTTCCGAACGAGTGATTTTACAGTTAGACTTCTCATCTTTATGTAAGATGTTGTCTTCATTTTCAATAGCACATCGACAAAGACAATATGGTATGCTGGCTAGCTTGAAACTGCTCGTTCAGGTAGGAACTAAAAGACTCGACACCATTCGTTGTTCTCTTTTCCTCGGGGTCAGGGGTGATGCACAAATGCTTGGTGAAAATCTCAATTGCCATCCAAATGAAATTCCAATATATTATCGGCAGACCTCATGCATTTATCGTCAGATCATGGAAATATTATATTGACAATATCGTCAATATAACACTTCCATGGTCAGATGGAGCATCGGCAATTAATTCAACAAAGCTTTCTTTAATCATGTCAGTTGGCAAGTAAGCCAAACCAAAGATTTCTCAATGAAGTGTAACTCATCCTTACCCGAGTCAACTAGTTATATCTGTTTTATTTCCAGTGTTGTCTGATTTTGGTTATACTGAAGAGTTCCGCTGACATTGTGTATATTGTTGTGTATCTCTTTAACAGAATATTCTAGTTTGTGTTCGGTTGAATCGGCTTTGTTCAAAAGGGCAACAAAATCTTGTTTTCTTGCCTCGGCTTCATTTATAACGGAATTAAGTGAATTATTCGTGATTTTCAATTCTTCTCTTAATACTTTTGTCTCATTGCTCTGATCTTTTACACCTTTCAGTTGTTAAGAGATGCAACTTCCTGTTCCAACACTTTTTTAAGTTTGAATGTTTCATAACAACCGAATCTAATTTCGATTTTATCAAATTGTTTTCGTTTACTAAATTGATGTATTTTGCGTATAGTACATTCCAATTCTTCGTCTGTTGTTCTAGTGTAACGTTATTGATCGAGCTTGTATGGTATATGTCCGTAACTCCTTGTTGGGTTGCCAGCAATTCTTGTTCTAAACGAACAACATGCTGCTCTAGCTTCGAACGCGTCTGTCGTTCGTTCATAATTAGATTGATAAGGAAATTGTAATGTTGGTCTGATAACAATGGTCCAGATGTAGTCGCCGGACTAGTTCTGTCATCCAATAGAAATCCATCACTAGCAAGGAGCAAATTTATTACTACAAATACCCATGAGAGACCCATCGTGGCTCGTATATGAATAATGAAAATACAGACAACCTATTTATAAAACATGTATCATTAAGTACAAAGTTTGAGGAGATAAATATTTAAAGTCAATGTAGATGAAGTTGTTGATATTTTGATAACATTATTTTAAAAAGCCTATTTTACTACAATAACAAATTTACTATGAGTTTCTGCATCACGATAAGGTAATACAGTTTACGCTTTAAAATATACTTTCTGTCGGATTAATGAATAATCATTGATACCAGTATTAAGTTTGGCTTTTAACATCATCCTGAATGACAAATGTCGAAGTTTTCAGAAACCTTTAAAGCGCAGGTTTGTCTTGTATGGGATGAGAGAAATTATCATCTGGGACTACCTCTGAATGCACTTTTGTAGATGAATTATATCGGAGAGGCTTCATTTGTATTCGTTGTAAATTGCAATTCTTATTCAGAAGTTTTTGTATTTAATGTTGGTGAGCATGACCTATTATTGACACATGTGTGTCTGCATTGAATAATCAATAATGATCAAACTTTCTCCTGACGAGTACTAAAAACTTGCGTGCAAGTAAAAGATTGTAGCTATAGGCAGGTAAGTGTCTGGTAAAAAGTCTCTACCTTTCTTTAATAATTTTAGGTTTGAATCAAAATGTGTATTATATACTGTTTCGTCATAACATGCATACACGATTCACTGTTCATTGGAAATAATAAGTATATATTGTAGGTTAAGGATGTATTTTGGATACCAACAAAGGATCAGGTAATTTTATTTTTTTTGTCTGCAGATTTATTTTTATTTCACTTGCATGTCTATTGCACAAAATTGTGCAATTAAAGACTTCTTCTTCACACTTTTAAAAAATATAAAAATGGAAAAAAAATGAAACTTGTTGAATTACCCGGAATACCAAGGATTTTCTTGTTTGAATTTTCTACCACACACAGTAGATCTGAATTCTAAAACAGGTTATACCATAACCCCAAAAATTAATCCAAACCTTCCTTTTGAGGTAAATGCACTTAAACATGTTAAACACAAGTATTTGTCCTGAAATAAGAAAAGTGCTTTTTTTATACTAAATTCCTAAATAGTTAGGACTATAAACCCAAAAATCAATCCCTACCAGACTAAATTGGGTATTAATTTTTCTAAATCATTCAAACATATCAGCTTTATTAGACTGATCACATGAAATCATTTCTGTATTTTCTTAAAGTTGAACTACTGTAGAATGTAAAATTTGTATTAGGCTTTAAACTAGCTTTCGATTACTCTAATTTTAGTGCTTTGTGTCTTTTGCTCTTTTACTAGTTATTTTTGCCTGATATCGATCTCTTTAGTTATGCATATTGTAATAGGTGTTTTCAGTTTGTTCTTATGATGACCTTTAAACCACCCCAGTTTAGGGGAGGACTGATGTTTATTCCCACCACATTCACCCGGCGGTTTGTCCTTTTTTTGTATTTTTTTATACTTTTTCAAGGCATTTTATTACTTGCTATATGATATACATTTTGCTCATTGTTGAAGATCACATGGTTACATCTACTTTATTTGGTCTCTGTTTTGTAGTTGCCTCATTCATTGGCAATCATATCATTTCTTTATTTTATATTGAAATATTTATAAAAAGATCTTCCTTTGGACTATGGAATATACATTTGTTAAGTGAAAACTACTAATACTGTATTATTTAAATGACTCTCTACAGTGTGGACCAATCGTTTAATAGGCACGTGTCTTGACAAACATTGTTTTGCTACTTTTCCATTAGCATGTCTGCAAGTATAGATAGCATAGTCGTATCGCCGAATTAAAATATTTAACATTTGGTAAGCTGTGGGCACGAAACACATGAATGGGGGTCTCATTGGGGGTTCTGATCCGGGATCCCACTTACTGGTTTATTTCAGATTCCCCTATCCCGCTTACACTATGAACGTAATCTTTGTAATTTCCTGTGTCCCGCTGTGTCCCGTTTACAGCACAATAATTTGACTTTACAAAAAATCGGCTATCCTGCGTTACGCTTAGACCCTTATGAGACCCACATGAATGATAATCTGGATAAACAAAAGCTATAGTTTCCTTGTATATGGATAGTATTATGTATTATTTTATATGGATAGTATTATAGTATTATGTATACATAGAAATTGAAGAATCAGAAAGGAAGGTACTTGTTCAGGAAATGTCACCAGTGATTGCCGAAGATAATACAGCAAGAAGCACAGCCTTATTCTTGTACATTTGAAACTCTACATATATGTTGGTCTCTGTCGTAAGATATGCAGATATAAGATAAAGATCGGTCTTCTTATTTGGCCTTTTTAACTTTTTTGGATTCGAGCGACACTGATGAGTCTTTTTTTAGACGAAACGCGCGTCTGGCGTATATCTTAAATTTAGTTCTGGTTTCTATGATGAGTTAATTTATTCACACTTGAACTTTCCAGAAATTGCTTAAGTAGACAAAGTCGAATCGCTGACTCCATAACTTGTCTTCACACGCGTAAAAAGAATTTTGTTTCCGCGGCCGTATGCTTCATCTTTTGTACATACTGTGAATGGAGCTACAAAAAACGATAAAGTAGTAAAATAACCCATATGTGTTTGTATTAAAGTCAGAGCAAGTATTTAGACAAAAATCAGCAAATTTGTTTTCGGTTGAATTGGCCGTATTCAGATGCGCAACAAAAACTTGTCTTCTAACCTCCTCTTCTTTTTAAGGAAATTAAGTGCATTTTTCGTGTTTTTTTTTTAATTCTTCTTGTAATATATTTATCTAATTGCGCACATTCAAATGGTGTATCCAAATTCGATTTCACCAAACTTTTTTTCATTTTCCAACTCATTACATGTTGCGTATATAGTTATCAAAAGTACCAGGATTTTAATTTTATACGCCAGACGCGCGTTTCGTCTACATAAGACTCGTCAGTGACGCTCAGATCAAAATAGTTAAAAAGCCAAATAAATACAAAGTTCAAGAGCATTGAGGATCCAAAAGTACAAAAAGTTGTGCCAAATACGGCTAAGGTTATCTACTCCTAGGGTAAGAAAATCCTTAGTTTTTCGAAAAATTCAAGGTTTTGTGAACAGAAAATTTATAAAAATGACCATATAATTGATATTCATGTCAACACCGAAGTGCTGACTACTGGGCTGGTAATACCCTCGGGGACGAAACGTCCACCAGCAGTGGCGTCGACCCAGTGGTGTAAATAGTTATCAAAAGTACCAGGATTTTAGTTTTATACGCCAGACGCGCGTTTCGTCTACATAAGACTCATCAGTGACGCTCAGATCAAAATAGTTAAAAAGCCAAATAAATACAAAGTTGAAGAGCATTGAGGATCCAAAAGTACAAAAAGTTGTGCCAAATACGGCTAAGGTTATCTACTCCTGGGGTAAGAAAATCCTTAGTTTTTCGAAATATTCAAGGTTTTGTGAACAGAAAATTTATAAAAATGACCATATAATTGATGGCAGTGGCTATTTGACCGGCACCGGCTAAATAGCAAATTTGCTATTTGACCGGCACCGGCAAAATAGCAAATTTGCTATTTAGCCGGCACTGAATAAAACTGTTCGTTGATGTGATTAGTAGAGAACAAAAAAGCTTTATGATAATATAAAATCATTTTATCACAATTTCAAGCATTGAATATACACGGAGTACAATAAAAAAAAAGAATTATTGAAGATGTTCATAAATAAATAGTTCATAACTTTATAATATCAATTAAAAGCATGAAAACACATATCATAACTAAATGTATGTTTTTCTAAAATATTTATAAATCTGTGATACATCATTCTTCCACATTACCAGATTTTGCTGAACATTTTCTGATTGCCTTAATTTCTTGGCGAACAGAACGAGACCTAAAAACTAGTGGTATATTTCAAAAGAGGACTGTTTCAGCATTCTCGAATGATTCACCTGAATATAAATATCAAAAGTTGGTGACACCATATGCTTGGACATATATCACGAAACAGTTTTTACTAAGGTCTGAAGTAAAACTGGAGCAGAAAGAGAGTGGTGATAGAGAAATTATATGGACAACTACAACAAACTGTCATCAGTTTAAAAAAAAGAGTACCTGAAAAAGCAATTGTGGACCATTTCATAAGAAAAGTTCCAAAAAAATCGGATTTCTTTTCATGATTAAACTGGTTTGTTGGAAGCGATTTAGCAAAATCTTTTGCTAATAACAACATTTTATAACTGAGGAACAAGTTGGAGCAAAACCTGAACTTTAAACTACCTCTTGTTTGGACTCAATTGTAAACATTGATTTAATAAAAATTAGTGTCAAAAAGATGCATGGGAAGCTATTAAGAGCGTACATAAAGAGAAATAAAAGAACCCTATGCACATATGATACAGATCTAAAGGAAGCCAGTGTAAGGTGTAGTTCCTGTTTGGAGTGGCAACATTTATATTGTGCTAGATTAAAACAACCGTTCAAAGGCAAAGAATTGGTTTTGTAACAATTGCAGATGTTAAATCATGTACATGTGTCCTTTTGAAATTCATAGCAAACAACTTTTAATACTGTCTTTTTTAAGATGTACGTGGTTTCACATATTTTTATAGCATGGCAGGATATTTAAACCATAGATTTTACACAGATTTGGCAATCAACTTTTTTATAAATATTTTAGAAAAAAAATATATTTAAAAATGTATATATACAAATGTGTTTTCATGCTTTTAATTAATATTATAAAGTTATAAATTATTTATTTATGAACATATTCGATTTTTTTTTTTACTGAACTCGGTGTATTTTTAATGCTTGATATTGTGATAAATCATTTATAATTATATAAGCTTATGTATTCTCTACTAATCACATCAATGAACAGTTTTGTTCAGTGCCGGCTAAATAGCAAATTTGCTATTTTGCCGGTACCGGTCAAATAGCAAATTTGCTATTTAGCCGGTGCCGGTCAAATAGCCACTGCCATAATTGATATTCATGTCAACACCGAAGTGCTGACTACTGGGCTGGTGATACCCTCCAGTTCCTTTAAGACTGCTTTTCAAGTGTAATGTCGTTGAACATGCATGTGTTTATACGTATGCAATTCTCTGATTGGTTTCCAAAGATTCATGTTTTGAGCGCTTTATATGATACTCTAGTACATCGCTCAGTTTTTTTGTTCATAAATAATAGATAAATATAGTCCTACATATACCCAAGTATAACCCATCGTGGTTCACGAAAAAAATGACAGAAATAAGGAAAAAATAGAAATATGGAAAGTTTATTAAGTTTATCATTGAGACAAAGTTTTTGGAAGATATTGGTTCAACATTGCTTTGTTTTTTGCTCTAATACAAATAGTTTAGAGAGCGTTTCAGATAACAATGACCTTTGTTTAACTTAAGTGTCCCAATGCACGATGATGTCGCAATATCATGAAGATTCAAAAAGATTCCGAATTAAAACTTCCTGATTTGATTTATAAAGACTACATACTATTAACCTTGTTTTTGTCTTTGTTGACAAAGTTGTTGACTGCCGTACTACATTTTTTACATTTTCACCTATCAGTCTAGTAGTATAAACAAGTGAATTATTTCACCTCATGATATATGTTCATTTTAACATACATGAGCTTGATATTTGTCAACATTCTTCTCTTCTCTTCTCACTAATACTCTATTAAAGATGTGGAAAAACTAAAACTATATATTTTTGAAGCATGAATAGATCTCAACTTTCTGCTTGAAACTGAAACGCACATAGATACCAGGAGTAAATTTAGTATTTACGCCAGACGCACATTTCGTCTACAAAAGACTTATCAGTGACGGTCGAATCCCAAAAAGTTAAAAAGGCTAAATAAAGTATGAAGTTGAAGAGCATTGAGGACCAAAATTCCTAAAAGTTTTGCCAAATACAGCTAAGGTAATCTATGCCTGAGGTAGAAAATCCCTAGTATTTCAAAAAGTTCAAAAATTTGTAAACAGTAAATTTAAAAGTATAACCATATCAATGACAATTCATGTCAGCACAAACAATAGCATTCTTTCAAAGTTTTATGAGTATACATTTCATAGATGTTTGTCATTAGAATGTGAAGAATGCGTAAAGCACTTTGTTTGGACACAATTTTAACAGTAGTGATAAAGTCTGTGAAATTGATAACTATCAAGCTGCCATTAAGGGGTTTGACTACATAAATGCAATATTTGTCACATCCACCCATCCCCTATTAAAAAAGAAATATAAAAGAAGTAAATCAAACATCAGGAATAAAGAACATTTATAATAAAATCAGAAAGAACAAGAATGTGTCCAAAGTACACGGATGCCCCACTCGCACTATCATTTTGCATGTTCAATGGACCGTGAAATTTGGTAAAAAATCCAATTCGGCATTTAAATTAAAAAGATCATACCATAGGGGACAAAGTACTAAGTTTCAAGTTGTTTAGTCTTCAACTTTATCAAAAACTACCTTGACCAAAAACTTTAACCTGAAACTCCCACTTTCAATTTCTATGTTCAGTAGACCGTGAAATTGGGGTCAAAAGCCTAATTGGGCTTTAAAATTAGAAAGATAATTTCATAAGCAACAAGTGTACTAAGTTTCAAGTTGATTGGACTTTAGCTTCATCAAAAACAATCTTAACCAAAAAACTTAAACCTGAAGCTGGACGAACGAACGGACAAACGAACGAACGAATGGAGGCACAGACAAGAAAACATAATGCCCCTCTACTATCGTAGGTGGGGCATAAAAATGTGCAAAAAAAAAGCTGACACAAAGAATTTGAACCTTTTCTAAGCCATAAAAACTCAAATAAAAGCTAAAATAAGGTAGTAGGATCATCTTTACTAACAAGTCAATATCTCCAGTTGATTGATCAGTGATCAGAGAAGTCCAAGTTAGCAAAGGGAACCTAATCCATTACACAATATGAAGCATTTACGAAATATGTTTTCTTTTTACTGTAAAACACTAAATTGATATGGTCAGAATTATAGAATAAATAATAACGAAGGCTATAAGATTTTGTGACACCTAAGGTTGAATATAAACAAAACATACCAAAACAAAGTACAAATATTAATTCATTTATTTTTGTCAACATTTATAATACAAACAAGCTTTATTTCTTAATGATATGCAAATTAGTTAGGCAGAGATGTCATTAAAAACAAACAAAAACAAGAAATTAAAATGATGCTTTCCCTTAGTCTGATGCAGTATTTACAATTTCATAATTAAGTAACACCATTTTCAAATTAGAAATTAAAAACATGATTGTGTGAAAACTAGTTGTGAATTCCAACATTATTAATATTAGTTTTCTTTCGACACCTATCCTCTTTCTACTACTAGTTTTGGAATAGCCCTTAACATAATCTACAACTAGCTGAAAGAACACAGGTTAAAATCTGAATTTCCTCTTATTAGAATCTCTGTTTAAAGATTAACTTTAAACTGATGAAAATCTAGTAAATTTGATCCTAATCTTATATTGAACTAAAATAAAGTGGATTTTTTTTTAATTTATAATTGTTCACATTCTAACTGACATTTTGTCTGATCTTCTAATGACATCATCTGCCACAGGGTACAGTATATAAATTATAAAACAAAAAGTGCAAATGTATGTAAATAACATATCTTTCAATATATTATGTTGCTAAGCAACAGAGCTAATATATACAAAATTCTATCAATAATGGACTAGTATTTTATGTAGAAGCACTGGATACATTCTGTACACTCCATACAATTATATAACAATATGCTGTATTTAAATCCGAGCAAGCTCCCCTTTACCACAGTAAATAAATCATCCCAACGACTTCAAATTGTTCAAATTATATATTTCTTTGAGAAATAAAATTATTACGATTTTTATTCCATATATTTTATCCTTCTGTTTCCTTATTTATAAAATATATTTATTTTTTTCAGCCATAGCAGCTTTCCCTTCAGATGGATGTGGGAAAATGGACTGTAGGGCTGAAATCCCCTTTTAATAATGAACTTTATTTATTTTACATACAGAAAATTTTAAAATAAAACCAAAGTAAACCATCTGGCATGTCCCCAATTATAAAACTTCACTTCCTAATACCATATTTAGCATACAATAGTATAAAGTTTCTATGAGTAATAGAATGCTAAAAGATTTATAAAAATCTAAAACTCTATAAAGGCCACTTAGTGATAACTTTGCAAAGCAATATATCTAATAACAAATTACCTACAACAAAATACATCAAATGAAGAGTATACAATGATCAAAACGGAAAACATGCTTTCTATAAAAGTGTATTCGTCTAAATTCAACAAATTGAATGAATATCAAGGACACTAAATATAATGAGCACTTTAATTGTGTCCAATATTTGACTTTGGCCTCTATGTATCTAGGCTTTTATCTAGAAAATTGTTTGGTTTTACAATATTTTCTATCCTTATTTTTATAAATCGAGCAAATATGTTTATAAATACACTCTATATTCTGTGAAATGATCTGATAATTGTCCAATGTTTGAAATTTTCATGACTGCTGTTGAAATTGGTACACATTTTCAACACTCCTTTACTAAATTGTATGTTTTTATGCTTTTATGGGATTAAAACTAGGTGACATACATACAAATTAAATACTTATTCATTTCTTTAATATTCTCTACAATATTAACATAATTTATATATGATTTTTATATCATTATCACATTACATATAATACAACAAAAAAATATGGAAAGGCAAAGATAACATAATTAGAAAATTTTAGTTTACATCTAAAGGAAGCTAATGGCACAGAGGTGCATCAGTTTTTGTATATTATAAAATAACTATTGATATTTTTTTTACCAATAAAATTCTATCAATAAATTTATTGGAAATATTTCAGGAAAACACCTGCTGGATGTTGGAATCTATTTTAACATCACATGTTTATAAAGGAGAAATAAATTATTGAAAAATGAAAAAAATCTTTGGTAGTCAAATTTGCATAGTAAATATTAAATTTAACCTACTATTTAGTTTTCAATTGACTATTACTATAGCTATGTAAAATGTGGTTAGGTTTTATTGCATTAGAAAATACAACTGTATATGGCTATAAGGAAGACTTATATATCAATAAACTTGGTTTTTATAAACATAACTTGGTTTTCCTAAGTAATAATTAGTCTTTTTTTTCAACTTTAGCATAGAACGTCATTATTATCTTGTTTATATGAGTCCGAGTAATGACAGTAAACTTATTAAAAATGTGTACTATACACACCTTAAGATGGTACTTAATTTCACCTGATCACATGGAACTGGTGTAAGTATTCCTCCAATTAGGCCAGGCAAAAGCAAATACTTGTTTGATACTAGCATCAGCAATTACCTGAATAGGACAGGCAAAAGCAATAACTTGTTTGATACTGGTATCAGTAATTACCCAATTAGGCCAGGCTAAAGCAAATACTTGTTTGATATTGGCATCAGCAATTACCTGAATATGCTATTTCTCACTGAAATCACAACTGTAATGAATTATTGAGCAACTTTGGTTTTGTTCTTCTTTTTACGACACAGTGAAGTAAGCCCTATTTTCAAACTTAAGTCTCTGAAACATTTCCGTGTAGTTCAATAAACATCAATATTATGGATTCATTTTGATGATTTTAACCAAGTATGCATACAAGCCTATTTAAAATTTGGTACTCATGGAATTATTGAAATTCATGGTCTAACTGTTCCCCTGAAATCCACAAAAAATTGGCATCTAACGAATAATAATGAATCCACAGTATCACAAAACAATCATTTCTTTGAAAAAAAGACTGTAATTGTTTAGCATTTTATGCCACACTAAAAAGGTAAAATTACTTTTCACTTATAGAAAAAAAATGTCAACGCGTAAAATTGTCAATTAAGACATAGAGAAAGAGATTGGTTCAAAGTGTAAATAAGCTTGTATCACAAATAAAATGTGTATAAACATGTATAAAAAGACTAAAATATATCCTAAAATTTACTCCAAAAAACTCTCCGATAATAATACAACATATATATATGTGCCACTCAACAAGTAAACAGACAGGATATTATTACTATGTGTTTCCGAAACATTAAACATGCTGTATTTTTAGCACTTATGTCGATATTTAACATTACAATACAGGCAGGCTGTTGAAACAATTAAATATATTCAGATGTAAGCTAAAAAAAACTTTCTTGTATGATTTACAAAAAATACAAGTTTACAAAAAATTACATTTTTCTTAAAATACTAAAATGCAAACATAAGCTTATTACTACATACCTAATGGTTTGTACATTTAGAAATGATCTATACTACGAAGGAGTATTTATAAGTATTCTTAAATTGCAAATAATAAACTTATCATACATAGAACTATGCAAATACTTTATTTTCACAGCCTCAGTTCCAAGGCATTTTGATAATTACAGTTTGAGTGTAATTTCACAGACTGTTATTTCACATTTGTATTATTTTAGTGTGTGTGCATGTTTTTGCACCATTTAAAAAATTGTTAAACCGTCGTTTTATTCTAGTATAACTAAAGTAAACATGAACAACGCCCACTTTTGAAATCATTCTCCCAGTTGAAAATAAATTCCTTTCAATGACCTCACTTATGATTTCTGATATGTAAAATTGTGAGCATGAACTTTCACCTCTGGACCTCATCCACTACAACATGGAAAAAAACTTCAAATCATAACATGGCACTTCTTTTCCGTATATTTACAAATATCTATAAAAAATCATTCTTCTTTTACAATCAAAATACAGTGAAACCTGTGGGAAAGATCACATCTATTACATGAAAACTTGTCTGAGCCTGCCTTTTGTAACAAATGTACATTTTCAACCTCAATTTCAAGGTCAAATCTCTTATAGAGTCAGTTTTCACTGTTCCATAGGGTAACCCTTGTATACAGGTTTGACTGTATTTGCACTTGCAAAAATAATAACAATCACTCTTGATTAGACAATGAACACACAGATATTACGGTTTAGTCTTTCAAAAATTAGATGATGATGAATCATAATCGTCAGGTTTATAACGAGCTTTTCTAATTTCTGCCAACTTCAGTCTGGCTCTTTCAAGTTCTTTTTCTCTCTTTAAGATTTCTTCCTGTGCTTGCAATTCCTGTAATGGAGAATTGAAAATTTGTGAAACTATTTATATATTTTTTTTTTAATTTTAAGACTTGAAATACATTTATTGAAAATCACCTAAATATAATTTACCTTGTACAATCCAGGGAAGTACATGTATACAATTAATTTATCTGTGTTTCCTTAAAGTCAATAATCCACTGAATTGTTATTCTTCACTTTTCAGGTTTACTTTGTTTAAGCATATTTCATTTGCAAAAGAAGTACAAGTGAAAGGATTGGACAGAAGTTATAACAGGATTAGTGATGTCCTCTCCCTTCTTCAGGTTTTCTGTATAGAACTTAAATCAACCAGAATTGCAACTCACTGTTGTAGACCTAACGCATTCTGGGTAATATAACTAGAGGCTCTAAAGAGCCTGTGTCGCTCACCTAGGTAAATGTGAATTAAACAAAGGACGAAAAATGGTTAAAAATTGACTATAAAGGGCAATAACTCCTAAAGGGGTCAACTGAGTTATAAGCCAAAAATTGCATTTTACCCCTATGTTCTATTTTAGCCATGGTGGCCATTTTGGATGGTTGACCGGGTAAAAAACCACAAACTTTAAACTAGATACATCAATGATGATTGTGGCCAAGTTTGGTTTAATTTGGCCAAGTAGTTTCAGAGAAGAAGATTTTTGTAAAAGATTATGGATATTTACGAAAAATGGTTAAAAATTGACTATAAAGGGCAATAACTCCTAAAGGGGTCAACTGACCATTTTGGTCATGTTGACTTATTTGTAAATCTTACTTTGCTGAACATTATTGCTGATTACAGTTTATCTATAATAATATTCAAGATAATAACCAAAATTAGTAAAATTTCCTTAAAATTACCAATTAAGGGGCAGCAACCCAACAATGGGTTGTCTGATTCATCTGAAAATTTCAGGGCAGATAGATCTTGACCTGATAAACAATTTTACCCAAGTCAGATTTGCTCTAAATACTTTGGTTTTTGAGTTATAAGCCAAAAACTGCATTTTACCCCTATGTTCTATTTTTAGCCATGGCAGCCATCTTGATGATTGTGGCCAAGTTTGGTTTAATTTGGCCAAGTAGTTTCAGAGAAGAAGATTTTTGTAAAAGTTAACGCCGGACGACGGACGCCAAGTGATGAGAAAAGCTCACTTAGCCCTTCGGGCCCGGTGAGCTAATAGAAAGCTGACGCCAAAATATTTTGACTGGTTATACATGGCAAAAAAAAAATAATTTCAATTAATGATGTGAATTTTGCTCATTTTGGGGTAAAAACATTGAAAGTTTACTAAGTCCTTAGGGAGGTACCCAACACTTTGACTAAAATTAATTTGGCTCTTTATATTTTCATAAAAGTTTGACAAAATGTTTACTTTGACCCTTTGAAGAAAATTTCAAAATTTCAAAAAACTTGAAACAATCACTTTCACAGAAAAATATATAGCAGTTTGACAAACACTAATTTTGATCATTGAGAACTTAATATTTCCTTTACAATAGAATGTGATTAAAACATTAAGCTGATTGTACAGAGTTATCTCCCTGTAGTGTAAGGAACCACCTTCAGATGAGGAAACCACAAATAAAGAGAGTATTACATACAGCTCACTGAAGAAAAAATCTTTCAGATATACACACACACCCCTACCCAAATGTTGTTTGCTATAAGTATTCAATGGATATATTCTCGGAATTTTCTATTTTTAAATTATCTAAGGGATGCAGTCTTTAGAATATAATGTACACACTATTTGTACAAATTAGCAAAATACATAAACTCATAATTTCCATAATATACTTACAACCATTTGTTGAACCTTTATATAACTTTATATATAGATTGTTTAAATATACTCTTCAAGAACACTTCAATTTAAAGGATTTTTTTATAGTATATTATTTCAATGCATATGTTGTTAAAATAGATAGTACATGCATATTCCTAAAATATTAAAAAGACATGTGTTTGTTGAAAGATTTGATAGGAAGAATCAAGATGGCATAGATTTGACAGTCAGATAACATTTTCTCTCTTTAATATAACTAACCCTGTGAAAATACAAATAAAGTTCAGTTTTTATAGCCCTATTATAATACAAAGACCAATAAAGAATGAACATTAACATTTCTCAGGAATTATTTAAAAAATTATATAAAAAAAAAATTATTCACCAATTTTTACTTAAAAAATCTGGTTAAAAACCATAAAAAGTATATTTTGGTGCTTGTTTGGCCATGTAAGTTTGCAAAAAATAAAAAAAATGATAAACATCATTGTTACCACAGCTTAAAGACACACACATTTTTACAGCATTATTTTAATTTTTTAAGCATGATGATATAAGCTTTTAAAAAAGCCTAAATCTACAGCAAGCATTGTCAATCCATTTGACTGAAATGTAATTAATGTAGTTAGACTATTAATATCTACATGGACAGATTACAGTTGTGTTTAAGCCCATTGCACTCCTTTTACCAAAGCAATAAGCAATATTGATTTAACATGTGACAGTAAGCTAGCGTGTAATATTCTAGGATTTTTGCATTAGTGCAAATCTAACTTTAAATTATGGACATCATCAGTGCAAAAATATGTTTAAATCAGTTTTCAAGCTTTTCTACACAATAAAAAGGATTATTCAATATTAGATGAATATTTCAGAATATTATCCTCATAGCATATTTATTGCACCCGCAAGCTGGACAATATAAAACTATACTCTAGAAAATTTATTAGTTACAGGGTGCTAATGACTTAATATGATATATACAGGGTCAGCAAATTCCATTTTATAAATTCTTATTTCGGTGGTTGGTATAGCATTCAATGATTGAAAGTCAGCCTATGAAATGTTTTCGTCTAAAACCTTGGAAAATTTTAATTATGTTTATTTAAAATGTTTGTTTATATGGGAACAACACCAGATATTTGTTTTTAAAGGAATGTAACTCTACTACTAACAGTTTAATCCACGCCCACTAACCTAATATTAAATATATACCATTCCCACATGTTCACATTTAACCAATGATATCCACTGTGTAAATTTAACAGTTTCTGATTATTAAAATCAAAGACAATAACAATATGAAAATAAAACCTAAAGGAATTGGTTTGACTTTTAAAATTGCATTAAGGGGTAAACCTTGGTCCAGGGAGATAACTCTTTAATTCAGTGATGCGTTTGTAATAGTCAAGTGTTATTAATGTATTTTCAGCATTTACCTGAAACAGATTGAAAATAATCTATGTATCCTAGAAGCTTAGAACATATTTATGAAAATGGCTGACACAAACGTACTGATGATTTTAAGAGTTATTTCCCTTAACCTAGGTCTACCACCTTAAACGAACCTCTTATGAACGATCAGTTAAAGGAAAATACAGATATGATTAAGTATCAAAGTGATCAGTCTAGTGAAAATGAAATGTTTGAATGAATGAAAAGACTAATGCATAACTTGATAAGTTTGGTGAATGAATGAATGAAGAATAAACACCAAGGTCGTGTCACAGAATGAATGAATAGACTATTACAGAATTATTAATAATTATTATTATCCCTAGAAACACAGTGAGGAATATAGCTGCATTCTGTTTAAGTTACAAAGCAATGCCATCTTACACTCTTTTGTATATTTGGCTTTTCTTATTTTAGCCAGTTTCTCTCGTGCTTCCTGTAGTTTCCGTTCCATGATTAACATGTCTTCATGAGCTTGTAATTCCTTTAAATAAATTGTCAATTTAGACATAATTCGTAAGTTTCAATCCTATAAATTTATTCTATTTCCCTAACTTATTTGAGGAGTTCAACTTATTTAAACTTAATTCAATGTTTATAAATTACTGTGGATTCATTTATATTCATGGGTATCAATTTTTGTGGATTAAGGAAAAACTTGCATTTTAGTGAATGTTTGATTTCGTGGTTTGCCAACCTCTGCATATAAAGCCTTTTACAAATTTGTAATTTGTTGAACATTTAAATTCATGGTTCACATCTATCCACATAACCCTAGAAAATTGGTATCCAACGAAATAATGAATCCACAGTAAATAAACTGATGACACAAGTTTTACAACTTAGTAATATCTTTCACTGATATTTATATTGACACAACTAAGTTAAATCTTTCACCAATTCCTATAAGTGGGCTGCAATCAATTACACCTACATCATAAGGAGGAATTGGTGTTTAACATCCAGTGGCAAATATTACATGCAAAGCATGATGAGAATATATTTCTGTCACAACAATATGAACCCCCAAGTTGCCGGCTCTCAAATTTTTAATTACCTAGATATAAGGTTATCAGACACTTCTCTTTTAAAATTAAGGGGAGGTAAATCAATAATTGAAAACAATTTATTGAACAAGAATTCAAAAATTGACCAGTAAAATTTATGTTTTAAAATTTAGCCAAAGTTCAAGCTGGGAATAAATGACAAATTCTGTAGATTCTTTTTGAGAAATAATCAGTACAAATGCCTTCTAAATTTGGTATACATCATATCTTTTTGAATTCTTCAGCTTATCAACACTTCTGTAAACTTATTGAGGGACGTACCTTTCTACAGTACGGGTAGGGACTTATTTTTATGGATGTCTTAATCCGTCTAGTCGGATATGAATAATCGGACATTTTTATGGTAGGTAGTATGGTCATTAATCAACAAATCCAGGTGTGATTGGCAATATATTTGTCCTTTCATCTTAATCCGTGCTGCTAGAATTACGGTTCACTGATTTCAGAATCAGGTTACCTGTAATTTTAACCTCTCAGTCACTTTATTGATTACATCGTTTTTGACATAAAATATTTTTACAGGTGAAATACTGGAGAAAACTTTGTTTTAATAAAAATAGCCTATTTTTTTAATTATGGTTTTTATATTTCAACTGCTATTTATTTTCTAATTTGTTCATCAAAATTATTTTTGTTCTATGTTCTTTGTTGTTTTTTTTTTTGTTTTTTTTTGTGTATCTGTTTCTTATTTGTTAATTTCAAACATAAATATTTTTACATGTATTCTATTTCTGGAAGCTAACGGTTATTTTTGTTTTACTCGTAAATCCATTCGCAGAATGCTGTCTCCAGGGTGTTAGTTTGACGCGGCCACATGCAAAATATTTCTATAATATGTATTTAATATTCAGTCTGTGTTGGGTCAGTTCCGAGATAAAAAAAAATAAATAATTACAGTGAGCAATACTTGTATATTATTTTGTAGCTTGCTGATTCTTTGTAATTTTTACTTTTTACTGTAAACAATTTATTGTCCGAAACTTCAAAGTTGGAGATGTATCAATAAAATAGAACGCAAATAATAACACTAGAAGAAGATATTGATTCTTCCCGGACATAAATTTATATAATTGATCTGCATTTGGGGGTAGGGGGTAAATAGGGTCCGGATCTCGAAATCCCGGGCTTAAAAACACGAAGTCCCAAGGTCCCGAATTTAAATAAATCAAAACCCCGACATCGCGAACAAAAAGAAATTCCCAGATCCCGAAAGTGTTAATCCCGAAATCCTGAACTTAAATTAATTGCGTAATATTAATTTACGCACAATCCATGTAAAAAGGGAAACTTGTATGTTATATATTTTTTAACAGCAATTTGTTAAGAAAAATTTGCCCTGAAAAGATAATTCCATGATACACATATTAGTGATCATCAGCGTGTGCACGTGGTTGAACTTTAACTTGACTCCACTCACAATATTATTGTAATAAAAGATGTTAAAGATCGATTTTGTCCACTGCACGAGATTTTTATATGGCGGGAAATGTCGTAACAGTAAACTCAGGTGACCTTACTGAACGACCGTGGGAAAATCCATTCATGATTAAATTTGATGTGGAATGATTGACAGTATTGTGCGTTAGTTTTTGAGGCTCTTGATCTATTGACCAGAATAGAAATTTAATCGATTTACATACATGTAAAATCAAAACAAGATTTAGTCTCCTTTAACTATTTTTTGTTTTATTTTTATCAGTCATTTCCCAGATTCCCATTTAAATATTGTGGAGAACTCCTTTAAACTTCGGAAATAATACAACATCGATTTAAAAATTCTTACGGACTGCGCGAGCTATAGAATGACTAGAAGTACGACGAAAAAGTAAAGACAGCTGATCATGAATAGTACGATTAGCCTTCAACCCCATTGGGGTATAAATGTGCATTTATTCAATAAACTATATAAGGTTAAATTTTGATTTTCGTGTATCGATTCGTAAAATATATTTATATTAAAACACCGGCGATTTTCATAAAAGAGTCGACTGAGACATGAAAATAGAAAGGCAATATCTCGAATGTCAACAATTCTTTGTTAAATAAAAAATAGGAATCGAAATATGATCACGGCGTTATAAATATTGTATTTAAAGAAACCAATTGTTTGACTTTCAAAGAGATTAACGGGAAATATGTCAAAATAGAAAGCACGAGTGATCTGTCTGACCAAAATGTTTTACTTGCGAGAAATGATTGACAGATGTGAATTGATGTAGAGGCTCCGACGGGGAAAGTTGAGTCAAAAGGAAAATAACTTTATTCACAATGCCTATACATATTTTATAAATACGATATGTTGGCCTTATACTTAAAATTGTGTTTCTAATAATAACATATAAAGGAACAGGGCGTTAAAAGGGGGAAATAATATAACCATCAATGAAAACTCGTATAATTTACGGGATTGATGTCTCAACAATTTGATTTAAACTTCCGATTGAAAACAGTCTTGGTTGTTATTAGGCTTATTATTTTGAATCAGATGAAATATTTACGGTTTACAAATACAAATACAAAATAGTTTATTGGCACAAAACTATTATAATAATTGGCAACACAATATATTGTTAAAAATCGTCTTTATTTCATTTTCAAATTATAAAAAAAAAATCCCACATTCATGATATTTAATTTTAATTTTAATTCTAAATATTTAATTTTTAATTTAAATTCTTATATATTTAATTTTAATTTCAATTCTTTCTCTTTGAATACAAAACAATATTTTACATTTATCCATTCTCCATAAATACAAATATATCTGTACAGGTAAAATTTAATTCTAATCAAGCTGGTACAGATTGATTTACGACCTTCCACTTGGATATTGCACAGCAGGTGTTTATTACTCTTGGACAACTGTCCGACCAGTCTGACATCTAGACGGATTAAGGCTTCCATAAAAATAAGTCCCTACCTGTACTGTATGTGACCTCTTAAAACTTGTTTGACCCAGACCAATAATATCTTGAAAGGTTTTAAAATGACCCAGACCAATAATATCTTGAAAGGTTTTAAAATGACCCAGACCGATAATATCTTGAAAGGTTTTAAAATGACCCAGACCAATAATATCTTGAAAGGTTTTAAAATGACCCAGACCGATAATATCTTGAAAGGTTTTAAAATGACCCAGACCAATAATATCTTGAAAGGTTTTAAAAAGGTGGACCCTTAATATCTACCAGCTGGATTCAAATTTTGATCAGATCAAATGAAAATAAATCATTCACAAATGAAAATAAATAATTCAAATTACATGCAAAAAATAAATTTTTCATCTCATTATGCCCAATCAATTCTGAAGCAGCAAGACAAATAATTTGCAAATAATATGGATATATAACAAAAGCTCTAAGAAACATAGACCACAAACAATAACATTCTAATCAGACCAGTCCCCTTATCCTAAGTATGGATATATATAACAAAAGCTCTAAAACATGTGTACCCCCAACAATAACAATGCATAAGAACAGCCCCCTTTAACCTTGGATTATAACATGTCCTTACCTGTCTTATTCCTCCGACCCTGGTAGCGTCTATGTTAACATCTTCCTGTTCTTCTGAGAATCCTTTGGCTTGTTGTGCTGCCTTCACTAAAGCATCTGTGGCTCTCTTTACTGCATTACCAGCAGACTAAAAACAAGAAAATAAAAGTTTGAAAAATATGTGACATCCGGATATTAGAATGTGCATTGCCCTTCCTTAGTAAATGCAGAATGTGATGGTTCCTTGCTTTCATTTTTCATATATTGTCAACAACAACAAAAAACAGGGGAAAAAAATCAGTTTTAAACTTTCTGTGCATGATTTTTTTTTGTGCTTGATGAATTTACCCATCTCAATAAAGTATTGAATTTACCCATTTTAATAAAGTATTGAATTTACCAATTTTAATAAAGTATTGGAAAGAGGAAACATGAAAAGTATGCACAAGTAGTTGAAGGATTGCTGACTGCTTACCATTCAGGTCAGTAGCAAATAGTACATACATATTCGGATGCTAACATGAACCCAACTTTGTACTAGAAAGTATTGCAATTTTGTCATTTTTTACTTAAATGCGATTTTATTTTGTAGGATTTTGAGAAAAGTCATGCTTAATTCAGTTAAAAAAATACAAAATGCGAGTTTTAATTATTGTGTTTACAACTCTGTCGCATTATTCACAATAATTTCAGAATTTACAGTATGCAGTCAGTTATGTAAGGATATCGCTCAAAGTAGATAACAACATGAATACACTAACCTGTAACCTTTGCATGGCCATTGACCCTGGATCAGCCTTGACCTTACAGGCCACCAATAATGCTGCTGTAGATCCTGCAACCTCTTTAGCTGATGCGATGAGTTTCTCCTCCGTAGCGTTACCTTGTACCATAGCGTTGGCTGACTCACATAAACTGTGTGTGGCTCCTGCTACCATTCTAGCCTATGAATACACGTTGAAATTAAATTAACTTATATCCTATGTTTGATAGCTAATGTTATATGTTTTATATGATGTAAATATGCAAATTTTGAACTTTTAGAATAATTAGGTCTTTTGATTCATGTAAAACATTCTTCAAAGTTTACACATTGTGACGCTCATTAGCTACCATATAAAAACATTGAATTTTGGCCACTCATAACAGACTTTAGAATATCTAAGAAGGCATTAAACATAACTTTGAGGCTAAGTGTAAGGTCATAACTAAAACATAATGTACAAGGGCAACTTCCAATACAAAACTCAAATTAAATTAATTTTAAGGTTTTTCGATAAAATGAAGAAAAAAAACCTTCCAAAAAAATGTAAATAATTGGAATAAAAAATAGATGGTAGTGGTTGTTGATAAAAAAATAATTCTTAAAAGCCAAAAATTTCACATTTTAATTTTTAAATTAAACATATGTAACATAAAAAAAATATTCAAAGTTGATCTGTATTTTGTGATGTGTTGTGTAATAGTTTCATAACATTTGGTTGAGGCAAACATAAGTTAGTAGAATGGAAACTAAAGTTTTTGCATTTTTTTTCATTTATTAAGGGCATAAACTAGAACAGATAAAGTGACGCCACCAAAATTCAAACTTGATCTGTGTTTTGCGGAAATAAGCATTGTGTAGAAGTTTCATAACATTTGGTGGAGACAAACTCAAGTTAAAGAATGGAAACCAATTTTGGGAAGTACATAAGTAATGACCCCTCCACTACGACAGGGGCATAAATATGTAACTTACTGCTGAGATTAGTCCCTGTGACCATTGTCCATCATCATTCTGGAAATCAGCTTTGTGGTATGCAGCTTCAATCTACAAAGGGAAGTAACTTGTTTGTTAAAAATATCAATAATAAGGATTAATAATATTGCTACTATTTTCATGCAATTTTACTATACATTGATCAACATGGTTTTATAAATTGACAAGAGAGAAATCAGCAAAATCATTCATCAAGAATTTTGTTAAATAGAATAGTTTTAGTTAAAGTATTTTAATACACTTCATGCTATGGTTGTCATTAATCATTCCAATGAGTCAGATATTTTCATATTAGTTATCAAGTTTTTTAGGATGAAAACAGAAAACAGAGAACAAATCATACATACAATATAACATTCTATTATTCAATAACGTTGTGTAATTGAACAGTATTCTTTATAATAGATTCAATGCAACAGGAAAAGCAATTTAACAGAATTTAAGGTTTAAACTGTTTTTTGGCAACATATAATGCTATTATAACCATACAAAGTAAAGTGTTAGAGAGCTACATGTTCACAATTCAATTGTGTATAAAAAAGTGGTAAATAAACATGCATACACTAATACTTTTTTTCTAGTTAATTCATAGTTATATCAATATATGATGGACCATCCATAATGAAATAACTAATAGTCTTATAGCCATAATAGTTGAGTTACAAGCTTAAGAAAGATAGGTAACACAAAAATGTTTATGTTTAATTTTTCAGATGTGAAGCAAGCATGAAAGCAAAATAGTAATTCAATAATTTGTTCTGGACATCTTGTTTTTAATCATGCAGCTAGAAAAAAGATTTTTTTTCTACTCGAAAAATTAAGCCATATACTTCAATCAGTAACTGTGTAATCTCATGAAAATCACAAAACTACAGTAAGAAGGAAGAATGATTTTACACAAGCAAGACAGTGCAGACTAAAAACACATGGCTACTCTTGATTCTATTACTCTTCAGGAGACAGTTAGGACTGCCCCAGCCAATCTCAGTACTTGTCTAAAACAAAAGGGTTATTTACCTGATGAACCTAAAGCTAAGTAGGGACTATCTCAAAAGGGAAAAGTTAACTTTTTATGAATTTTTTCCTGTCATACTGAGACAACCTGAGGAAAATCCCATTGTAGGATTCCTCAGCCTCAATTTAGGACTTTTCCCTGTTAAGGTATAATTTGTGTATTCAGAATCTAATGCATTCTGGGAAACATTTTCAAAAACGTACACCAAAAAGTTGTGGTTTGGTTCCAAAAGTTCTAAACCAATGGAAATGAGACCAATGACATAACATTTTTGTCATTTTAATGTAAAACTAATGAGATTACCCATAGTCCTTTAGATTCTGAAAAGGCCAATTAGAAGGCACTGCCACACATATTTAAATATATAAATTCCACAAAATGTTAAGGTCAAACCCATCCATTCTGAGATAATCCCTTTTGATACAAGGTAGCTTCCTCTATTGATAAATATTCCTTATTTTCATAGCTATTTTTATTAAACCTTCCGCCATTTTTAAAATATACAATTGCAAAGCACACCACCACTACAAAGCGTGATATAATTTTACCTCTTTTCTAGTACGGATCTGAAAAGCAGTAATGTTAACTTCTAAACACAGTTAATATACTAACAGGCAATCATTCATAATAAAATAGAAGATAGATAAGTTCAGTAATCAACTAAAATATGTCTCATATTCATCTATAATATAAACCAGTTTTAAAATAGTGTGGATTCATTTATTTTTGGGGGTACCAATTTTCATGTTTTAAGGAAAACTTGCATACTACTGGGTATTCATTTTCCCAGTTTTGCTGAAGTCAGCATACAAACCTATAGAAAATTCATCAATTCGTTGAACATTTAATTTCGTGGTTTAACTGTACCCACCAAATTCACAGAAATTGGTATCCAATGAATAATAATGAATCCACAGTAAAAGGGCTAAATATTATTTTTTTGTATAATAAGGAACTGTAATGGGCAGTATAAGATTGATGTAACTTGAAGTCATTTTAATTACGCTAAAAGTGGAAAATAATCATCTCTGCAAATAACTGCAAAGTAACAAAAAGGGAAATTTGAGCTGTAGTCATGGTCATATGTAATTCTATACGAAAATTGCAATGCAATCTTTTTTCTTTTTTCGGAACTTTTTAACTTTGACATTGTCTGATATGGTCTAATACTATATTCTACCTGGAACTGGATTCTGAAGTCCACTAAACTTACAAAATATAATAAGTTGAAAAGAAATATAAGCATTCTACGGGTTAAAGCAGGTATTGCAACTATTGTTTCTCAAATTTTCCGATCTTCATGCTTAGGATAAAGTAGAAGGTACCATAGTATTAAAAGACATGCAAAAATCTGGTACCTTTCGTGTACCAGTCAAACACAGAGACATGGTTTGTAAGAAAAACAAAAGCTGTATAATGTCACCATGCTCTTGAGAATGTGAATCAGAACTATAATACTTGAGCCTGACTCCGAGAACCTTGCTGACAAATGACTCTTTTACTTGAAATTAGTCAGATGTAAAAATTAGGAAGGACATTTTTTTTAAATCTACTTCTATAACAAATTGGAATAACTAGTTCAGATTTTTCTATGCATTAACATAGCTTTTAGTCTTAAATTCTGTAAATTCAGATTTTTATTTTCGATCTTCTGTTATTGCAAAAATTGACACAAAAACTGTTTCTAAAAGAAAACCACTTGCATTTTAAATAATTTATTATTTTATTTTTGTATGCAGTATTTCCTTAAATGGCAATAATTAGTCTTGCATTTCTGTAAAAAAATTTAACAATCACATTAATAAATTTACATAAAAACTTCTGAATTCACAGAATCCCCTATTACTGGAATCTTTCTGCTTCAATTCAAAATGTTTCAATTATAATCCTAATGTGTCTGTGATAAAAATACAAGGCAAATTATAAAATTGAAAAAGAATTATGACTGACAAATCTTAAAATAGGGACTTTTTACCTTTCCTTGTGCCACCAATTCTTTTTGTGCTGCTGATGCTGACTTGACAAGAGCCGCTGTGGCTGCTGCAATGGATTTGGCAGCATCTAAGATCTGTTCTTCAAAGTTAAGACTCATGTCAGCTTCCTAAAGATAGGAAAAATAAAAATAATGAACAGGTCAGAATATGTCAACCTCTTTTCAGGTCTATAATCTCACAAATCAGTGTTTTCTTCTTCATTATTAGAATGAAAAGAAGGAAAAACTTTTTGCCAATTAAAGGGACTTTTGTTACAATAAACCTTAATAAGATATCTTTTTTTTTAATGCGGGTGAATGGGGGATACTTTCTTACTTCAATACAGTAACCATTCTTGAAAAATTATCTATTATCTGTTTACATTAATTGAATTTGCTTCAAATGACATAAGATATGAGTCTTGATGTCAGTTTATTTGAATTTCAACATTTTATATTTTAATATTTAATAAATAAAAATATATGGTAAACATGAAGCAGAAATTTTCAAAAATTAAACAACCTCTGGGAAAGGGGAAGAATCTAATAAAATCATTGTCTCCACACATTCTGAGGGAATAGCCCAAATTAAATAATATAAAAAAAGCATGGGACATGATTGTTATACCCATGGACAACACACCAGAAAATGCTGGAGAGGATCATATACATCATGATAAAAAAATCTCAAATAATCACATCAAGTACATGAGTTGCAAAAATTATAATACTTTCAATCAATTTACACACATGTGGTAAAATTGCACAGTATCTTATCAAAGGGGTGAAGTTTATCAACTTAAAATTTCCAAAACTCGATCCAAATTGTTACAATTGTTTTAAAAAAAGATTTAACAAATCTTTAATTTTGAAAATGATCAAAGGATAGTAGAAATGACCTTTGTTTAAAAAGTTAAGGTCCTTTTCAAGTCTTTCATAATTATTTTTACCATTTATTCTGGGTTTAATGTTAAAGGATTTGAATGACGTGATTACTCGAGGTAAACACTTACCCATGTAACTAGCAATGATCTCAGCTAAAAGAAAACACTAACAATTTATATCTAACTTTTACCTACAACCTTTTTAATATTTGTCATTTTCTTATACAAACAAACTGATCAACTCAGTAGAACTTAGCCTGTGTATAATCACAACCAAACACCTACGTAGAACTTGACGACTATTCTGACTACAAACAATCCACCACTTCTGAAGAACTTGGCCTATCTATAAACACAACCCAACACCTATGCATAAGATCTTTAATCATAGCTAAACACATCTGCTGAATAATCGCAACCTAATACATCTGTAGAAGTGGTCCACTATTCTAACTATAAACAACCCTCCAACGCTGTAGAACTAGACTACTATTCTGTTTATATCAATAAAAACAACTGACTACATCTGTAGAACTTGGTTAGTCTATTTAAGACAACCCACATCCTCTGTAGAACTTGGTTAATCTATTTAAGACAACCCACATCCTCTGTAGAACTTGGTTAATCTATTTAAGACAACCCACATCCTCTGTAGAACTTGGTTAGTCTATTTAAGACAACCCACATCCTCTGTAGAACTTGGTTAATCTATTTAAGACAACCCACATCCTCTGTAGAACTTGGTTAATCTATTTATGACAACCCACATCCTCTGTAGAACTTGGTTAGTCTATTTAAGACAACCCACATCCTCTGTAGAACTTGGTTAATCTATTTAAGACAACCCACATCCTCTGTAGAACTTGGTTAGTCTATTTAAGACAACCCACATCCTCTGTAGAACTTGGTTAATCTATTTAAGACAACCCACATCCTCTGTAGAACTTGGTTAATCTATTTAAGACAACCCACATCCTCTGTTGAACTTGGTTAGTCTATTTAAGACAACCCACATCCTCTGTAGAACTTGGTTAATCTATTTAAGACAACCCACATCCTCTGTAGAACTTGGTTAATCTATTTAAGACAACCCACATCCTCTGTAGAACTTGGTTAGTCTATTTAAGACAACCCACATCCTCTGTAGAACTTGACAAATTCTGATAACAAACAACCCACCACCGCTGTTATTAGCTTGCCACTGTTCTGACTAAAACAACTACCCACCTCTGTAAAAATTGGCCATAAAAAAAGCTCCACCGCTGTTTTTTGCTGGCCACTATAAAGACACACAACCCACCACCACAGTTCTTCAATGGCCACTGTCACAACAAACAACCCACCACAGCTGTTATTCGCTGGCCACTGTCACAACAAACAACCCACCACCGCTGTTATTCGCTGGCCACTGTCACAACAAACAACCCACCACCGCTGTTATGTGCGTGCCACTATCATGACAAACAACCCTCCACCGCTGTTATTTGCGTGCCACTATCATGACATGTTTGATACTCGGTGACTATTATCTACCACCAAATATATCAAACATATCTGACAGTAGTTAGCTGTTATCCTTCACCAATGTTAGTATACAGTGAAATAAAATCAAATATAATCTACAGTGTGTCTAAATCCAACATTTAAAACCATGTTCCTATTGTGAATACTGTACAGTGCAACCTGGCTAAATAGAACCATCTATCCAACAAAATATCCAAATATCCTTGAATCAACAGACTTATTGGGTTAATGATGTTAGTAAATAACTAAGTTATGCGTATAAAAATTAGTGTGGAAATATTCCTTTACAGTGGGAACAAATTTTCGTGGATTGAATACAAAAAATTATATTTCTGCTCAGGGAAAAGTTTCAAATTAGATATACTCTAACATTGTAAGGTTGATTTTCTAGGCATGTATATTTATTTTGTAGATACTTGATTTCAAAATATTGACAAACTGCTTAAGGTCAAAAGATAATTTGAATTGATTTGCTTTGAAATTTATGGTTAAAACCGTTAATCCAATATGACAAATCCACGAAAATAAGTTTCCCAGAAACAATAAAAAATACACAGTCTGTCAAAACCTTACCCTAGCTTTTTGTCTTGGTTTAAGTAATGCCAATTTTTTAGCAGCTGCTTCAATAGAGTTAGCTGCTCCCAGTAATTCATTCTCCGCTATCACAGTAGGGTCTTCTGGATCTACCCAATCAGAACCTACAAATATACATGATATGTTAAATTAATACATGTATTTAACTTCTTACATCACATTACCAAAGTGTATACAAGACATATCCAGTTCTATCATGAAAAATAATGAGTTGTGAACATATTTCACTAGAACTTAGCCTTTTTTATTATTTCTCATCTTATAACAACCTATATTAATTTCATGTTGAAACTTAGACAGAAATCCATATATGTGCTTCTTCTAATGGGTACCACTGCACAATCTAATGCATCCTGGGAAATATTTTCTATGATTTCAATGCATCCTAGTGATTGGTTAAACAATCTCCTAATCAATGTTTAAATGCTATCTTCACTTTGATGTTATCACAACAAAATTTTACCCACAGTCCTACTTGTATAAAGTGCAATGCTTTCATAGGTTTTAAATAAGGTATCTAGTCTTTTAAGAGGAGACTAAAACTGTCAATGATGAGGATGCAATTTAACTTTCTGAATCCATGCTTAGTAGCATTTAACATCTCAGGTAATTCATGCTGTTAACATCGTGGTCTATATATCAATCATGCCATAGTTGGTTTTGATGGGAATGGACACTTAATTTGGTGTAGGGGTTAACATCATAATGAAAACATACTGTGTATTTCTGATGCAAGAAAGTACTCATGCAGAATTATAGGGCAACACATGGAAATAATGGAATAATGAGCAATGGTTTAATCTCAGCTGCATATGTGTTAGCCAATACATTTTTTCATTAACAACAATTGCTTATATTTCTCTGTTTATCAAAGGTCAAATCAAAGGTTAAAACAAAGGTCAAAACAAAGGTCAAGGACTTCCAGGACAAAACCTGTAGAAGGTATTCTCTACTAACTACTGACTTTAAAAGTAAATGCATTAACTAACATCTTTAATGAACACTTTATTTAACTGTTAGTAAGAAAGGCATTCAGTACAATAATATCAGGTCATATAACAGATGCATGCTTTACAGCTAATTTCCTAAAGCATGTAGAGCAATAATTGAGTTAATTTGCTTGCTTTTTTTTTTTTTTATATTGTATAATCATTACCAGTAGGATAACACCCAATTAAATTCAAATATTATATATACAAGGTAAAACTTTGACTATATATTGTTTAAAGATGCAAATCTTATTTACAAAGCTTGTATAAACAATTATACAAATAAAGCAAGCACGCCAACCAGAGTTTTGCTTTACATGCATTAGGAAATTAGCTGTAAACTACTCTTCATTAGGCTCACTGTATTTTACATTTTGGATAATAATAAGTGAAATCAAATTATTATATCCTTTTAATTTGGAAAAAAAAAATCATTCAACATTCTCAAAAGCACTGGGTCGTGTGGATTTTTTCTCAAGTTGGACATATGCAATCAAAGTAACTGCAAATTGATATTAGTTAGTGATCAGCAGTTCTGACCATATTGTGTTTGATTTGTATTTTTGACCTTTGTAAGTAAAGTACGATTAATAACCTATCAACACTTTCCTTAGAAACTAATAAACAACATCAAAGGGGAGATAACTCAACTATCCTACTGGCATTCAGACTGGTTCCCTTAAAACTTTGAAGATCATTACATGGCCATGGAAAGGCGTTCCCTCTAGCTACAAAGCTATTCTTATTATCAAAATTTTGAAATTGTTAAGGAAAGCAATTTTTAACCATGTCTGAAGTTATCTAATTTTAAACAGTTGTCACTTTCCATGGCCATTTCCACTAAACAGGGAACCAGTAACAATTGGCATTCCATGTTGGTTACCTGGGACAATATATGACCATCTTATTTCATTGTTGGCTGTAGAGGAAAATAATCACATTATATAAACAGATTGACCACTGCTGGTCACTCAAGTCATACATATTAAATTGCTGACTATTCAAGATCACTAAGGCAAAGTAATAGCCAGTCTTTTTTAGACTAAATTCTAATAAAAGTTATAAATAAAATGAAGAAGCAGTAATACTTTCTATCTGAAAAAAATATATAAGAATGTGAGGGTTCATTATCATCAAATGGGTTTCATTATCTAAAAATCAATTCCTCAATTTTAATATTGTTTTTAAAATTAGCAACTTTTGCCATATAAACTGGTACCCACATCATTTAATGAACCAACTACATTCTATTAAATGGCAATTAACGGAAGCGCTTCTAAAAATAAAACTTTTAATAATAGACAGTTAGTAGTGATAAATTACCAAACCCATGTGATTTGCTGCAGGAAGGCAATATGATAATAATATCGAATATATATTTAGATTCTATATAATTTCTTCTTTAAATATATATAAATAAATCAAAAACTATTGTTCCTATTTTTTTTTTCATCAACAAAAGATTTTTCCAAATCACAAAAAAATCTTTTGATTAAAATCACATATTACACAAACAGCATAATTTGTGAAAATTTCAGATTTCAGACTTTTTAACAATTGCATGCCTGATGATAAAATGATCATATGAAATATTCATAAAATTGAAAGCCTTAAAAATAAAATTAAGTTCTTATGACCATTTGGAAATGTTTTTTGAACACTGACAAATCAAGCAAAAGTCACAATCAGCAGTAAAATTATGAATAATTACAATTAAGGCCATTCAAAATTGATTGGTTTTTTTCTCAAGCCTATTGTGCAGGCAAGTATCTTTTTTCTGATCAATTTGTTCTATTCTATTTATTTAGATATTAAAGCGTAAGAAAAATCGTAAAATGACACATTGAGGTCTTTTCTATCTTTCAATTTTCCAAAATGAGCAACATTACACTCAAAATAATGTCACACATTTGTTCTTATTTTATTTAAGAGAGATCAGACTAAAAGATAATTGTAATGAAATTTGAAATAACAAGAAATAAGGCTTTTATCAGATTTTTTTCTCAGATGCACAATTCCAACAACTTGTGTAGGCTTGAGAAACAATCATTGGAATGAATGGCCTGCACATTTCCACAAATTTCACAGACATACATAACAGTAACAAAAAGAAGATAACTCTTCAAAGTAAGGGAGATAATGGAACAATTTAAAAAAAAAAATCAATCGTCATTAAAATATAATAGGCAGAACTTTGCAACTAATGGCTGTTTTACTTACTAAAAAGACTTGAATTTATACTATCAAAAACTAATCCTTTTTTGTTAAAAAAAAATAAATGGCTAAATAAAATTATATGATAAATAATATTTATATTAAAATATAATAACAACATTATTACATGTAAACAATATTTGATTGGGAAGGGTATTGTATTGTCACCTACCTAGTTGTAAAGCTAACAAATAATAAATATTAAGTATAATTACAATAATGTATATCATAAAAAAAATATGGGGAAAATACTTTTTTCGTTCAGGAAAATATAAAAATCGTTTCAAGTGACGAATGTATAATAAAACCACAGCAACAAAACAAATCGTGCTGATCTCATGAGGGGCTGTCTAAAGGATCTACTTGGGAATTAAAAAACAACGTAAAATGACTGCGTGCAAAACAAAAATTACCCAAGAAAACTGCTCGCGGCACTCCTTTACTTCTATCGTACATATTATTGACTAAAAACAAAAGGAAAGCATGTGGTCTTGTAGAACAAAACAAAAATGTGCACACACATAATCGTCAAACACAAGACATAAATGTAAGAATGAGACTATGGGAAATTCGGCATTCATGTAAATAAGATCTTTAAATGTTCTAATCAATAATTGTAAATTCCTAATTTTTTTGGTTAGTTTTTTTCTAAATATCACAGAGAAAATACTTTGGGAAATTGATACTTTCAATTTATATAATCTTTAAAATTACTCTTTGCTTTGCCACAAGAAAACAAACATAAGTAAAAGCTTGATATATTTCCTATTATCTTAAGCTCTGTTGTTAATTCCATTAGTAATATCTTTTGTTCAGTCAAAAAAATCTGAGAATTCTATTTCTAATTTTGAATAATCTTATAAATAATAATTAGAATTATAAAACACACACAAAATGAAACAGCTATTCATATGTCTATAAATAGAAACTGAAAAGTCCTATCAGAAATAAGATGTATATGAAATGACCATGATATAACAAGACTTTAGCAGCTGATAAGCATTGTAAAATGTGAAGCGTCAAGCATCAAACTCATGCTTAATTCAATTAAAAAATATCTCAACACAAAATAATGTAATAAACTCATGTTACATATGTTCTAGGACTAAGTATGATATTTTTAAATTTATGTTTTTTAACTCATTTTCTTTTTTTGCTAAAAGGTTAAAATATTTCTTCTTTTTCAAATTAAAATATAAGATCAGTAAAATCCAAGAAATAAATATGATGTACATATAACTATTCATTCATTTTTTTTTATAACACACCTTATGTGCTCAAATTATTTTTACATTATTTATTTTGTGCATTATTTAGTATTATTGGACTAATTCATCTTTGTCCAAAAACTTATTATGGTCAATAAAATAACTTCTTCCCATTTCACACAATTAAATCTGGATAAAACACACAGACATTTGGGGATAAACTAAGGGCTGCTCCATTAAAACACACATAGTACTCACTCAGTGAACGTACTTTGAAAATAGGGAAACCACCTATAGAAGCAAATTAAGAAATTTATATTTTCGCTGCCCACAAAAAGTATCTTAAGTAAAAATTTCAAGCCACCTTCCCTGAGTACCATGTATGTTTTAAGGAACATCCCCAAGGAGGTACGATAAAATCAATATAATATAAAACAAACCTTTTATAACTTCCGCTGAGTGAACAATTTCTGTGACTGAGTTAGCCACTTGTCGAGATATAGTGATTAGATTGTGTTTTGCCTCTGCTGTGGGTTTCTGTACACACTGATAAAGAAACAGAAATAAATTCAGATATCACTGAAGAAGTGCTTATAAGTTTGTTATACAGTTTTAAAATAGAACTGAAAATAAGCTCTGTTTCCAAAATGTAATTAAAGTACAAGTATCACATCATATATACGAAACCAATTGGTAATATTTTGTATTTTATTGTGCAAAGAAACTGAAACATTTTCTTTGTAGCAATTTTCAAAGTGTTCACTTCTCTTCGTGTTTCATCTGCGCCTAATTTCAATTTATCTTACTTTTCATTTTTTTTTTAACATATTTACAATCATGTTAGTTTTTTATGTTGTTTTTATCTTAATCTTAATATGAGTTGAAGATTATGACAGGCTGGTTCCCTAAACTTACAGCATGGACTTGTCGTAACAGTTCATTATAGGATACGGCAGCAGCATGTCCTGCTCTGACTGTTCTCTGTCTGGTTTCTGTTGTCTCTGCTGTTAACGCAGCAGCCTGCAATTAAAAAGTTTAGATTATATTTGTGTCCATTCTCTGGAAATGAAAACAATGTCATAATAATGGCAAAGCTTTCAGTTGCTTGAGAATTCCTTACAAATATCATTATCATGGAAAGACATGGTGAAAATTTGTCACTTCAAAAAGATCATGTGTAAAACCAATGCACACTATACAATTGTATTATTTTCAATGAATATTGAAATATGATAGCTGACTGGCAATAGTCTAATAAATTGTAGTCCTTTTTCCGCAATGTCATAAAAATGTCATCAAAGTTGCGCGATATGGATTAAACAGCAGGCTATTTATCACATATGCAAAACTACTGTATTTACTACTAAACATATGATAAGTCAGCAAGTACAACGACACACAAAACATGCAATGAAGCATTTCAATCAGTTAATCAACTCTTGAACAAAATTTGTAATAGATTTGGTATCTTGAGAATGTCCTCCTATTTGCAGAATGACCATATGAGGCACATAACCTACCTTACAAACACCTAATAAATCAAACACAGCTTTTCTACTCATGTTGGCTGCCACTATAACATCTTCCTGTCGACATGAATTACCAGCAGCAACTGCTTTGGCTGTTGCCATGGTTATAGGTTTGGTCAAGCGTATCAGATCTTCTGCAGAGGCTTTCTTGTCTGTGCCTGGTGTACTATCATAAGCCTGAAAAGAAAAAAATATTTAAAACATTAAGGTTTATTTATTAATACAGAATTAACCAATTAAAAAAATTAATATGCCTTCAAAATGTTCTACTGTGTTCAAAAATAGGCAATTTTCACTATAAAAAAGAAATTTTTAACTTAGTGAATGGTTCTGGACAACACACATTTGTAAATGCTAGTTCTGGAGTTACAGATTTGGCAGGCTTTTTTATAAGGAGAGATCTTTTACCAAAAAAGAGGGACGAAAGATACCAGAGGGACAGTCAAACCTTCTTGAGCTTTAATAAATATTTGCAGGATATTACTGCAGACTGTGAGTTGACCTTGAGGAGTCTTTTTGATTTAAATGTGTTATATTAAAATTTTTGAAAGGGGAAATAACTTATCTGATTTTGAGTTATTGTCCCCTTTTTTTAGAAAGGGGAGACTACTGACCTTTATTTCTTGGTTGATGGCCTCAATTGTACCTTCTAGAGCCTGAGTACCTCTAGAAGCCTCATCCTCCACTGTCTTTACAGTTTTCAGCAGAGATGTCACATTTGTTACCATTACCTATAAAGGGAAATAACTATTCTTTAATATGTAAATCATTTCTTATCTCCCTTGTTTGTATTTGTAAAAAGTGTTCTGACCAATCAAATTGCATCTAACAGTGCTCCCTTGTTATTTCAATCAATTTGAAGTTTTTCTTGGCTTACATTTTTACTCAAATTGAAAATATAGAAAATGACCTTGGAATATTTGGTCGTTCTCACATTTGATAAAATTTTCTTTGACCAAATTTCTATATATGACAACAAGGGTACACTGTGTATGCAGATATGCTTTGATAATATTTTTTTTAAATTTCCTGCCTTATTACAGTACCTTTATATATACCTCACCTTTGAAACAAAAATATTACCAAAGCAGAACACAACAAAAACATAATATCTACACTTAATGATAATTAATACTAGGGCAATGATCATTTCAATAGCAGATGACAGCAAGTTCTTACTTTTAATATTTATCATGTGCTAAACTTGAATTTATGTAAACAGGATGGATTCTGTATCATAGGTTTGTAAAATAACAACATTTTGTTTTGTACTTGTATGTGTAAGTGACAGATAGTTTCACAAATAGTTTGATATCAACTGTAGTGTAGAGATTTTTTTCATTGCATAAGAAATATTACTTGAACAGAAAACCTGAGTGGGACATTTCATCAGAAACTGACAAATTCTCATGTAACAAGTGACATTCTGAAGGTCAAGTTCATCTTAATATTTTTCACTTTTTCTTTATATTATATTCATCAGTGTTCATGTCATTTGAATTCTGGTGGGTAGATTTCAAATTGGCAATCATACCACATCTCCTTATACTTATAACCAGCACTTAACAGAATGTTGACCTTCATAAGCAGACGGCGAACTGCCACAGATTTTGATACACTTGACCTATAAATGTCATAAAAGTAGTTCTGCACTTAGGTGTAAAATATTTTCTCATGTAATGTAAAAATTGTATAGAAATGCCTGCAATATCATGTCAAGGCTGAAAATACAATATTCAATCATCAAGAAAGTTATTTTCTTTGTCAAACAGAACTTTGAAAATATTTTTCTCAGTGTCATTTTTTTATACAACAAAAGGGTAGGTCAAAGAAAGTTATATATGTCGTAATAACCAATAATAAACTCAATAGTTTTAAACATTTATGTAAAAACATTAAATGATATTTTACAGAAATCATAACAACAATTAATTGGACAAAGCAAAATTTTGTTTGTCAAATTTTCATTTTTTCTTACTATATTGCAAATGTTTATTAGTATCTGATCTTTTATTTCCATAAAGGAAATCACCAGTTGAATAAATGTATGAATTTAATTATATATTTGATTTTTTTAATTTGAATTTTCAAAGAGTATGTTATATCGTTTAAAAGAAAGATTTCATGTTTAGAAAGAACAAGAGGGTCAAAAAATAGATTCTAAATTTCAATACCACTAAATAGATATTAGACAAACAAAATATACTTTGGCACTGCACCATCATTGAACTATCTAAATTACATCTTTTAAAAAACAGCAAATATTCACAATTAATAAATAATGATTTTGTTTATGTTTGTACCATCTGATAAATTCATCCGTGAAAAGAAATAAAGGATAGATTTTACTCATTACACTACATTTGGTACAAAACTTCTTTGATTCTTAGACCAAAAGTGCTGAATATTAGAATAACTGATCTAAATCTAGATCTGTTTTTTTTTTTAAATTATTAAACTTTCTCTAAGCAAGGCCATTTATAATTTCCTGAGTGAGGCTTAGCATCATATGGTTACAACCCATTTCATAAGTGTATGAGAAATAAACAAGTTAAGACATTGAAGACCTGATGGTGACCTTCTGCTGTTGTTTTTTCTATGGTCGGGTTGTTGTCTCTTTGACACAGTCCTCATTTCCATTCTCAATTTTATTTTAAGTTAAAAATGACTATGAAATTTTAAATGTTTCAATTTTATTGATATGTTGAATTATTTAAACACAATTTGTTGAAATCCCCTCAACCCCAATTATTTTTAAAAATAAATATGAACGTTATGAATTTAATGATTGATATGTACCATACAAAAGCATCCTAACATAAATATATAATCTACAAACAACAACATTGGCATGTACAGTGATATGTTTAGTTCTTTTCTTATAAAATCATGTCAACCCTATACGAAGGTTGCAAAAATACGAAAAAATCATCAAAACTTTCCCTTTAAAGCTTGGTCACACGAATCAGTAAAATTTACGAAATCGAAACCTTTTTCCGTTTGACAGAAGAGTTTCAAAGGAAATAATTTTTTTTATGACAAAATCTATCATAAAACAAAAATAAACCAAGCCATCTTCTTTTAACCATTTATAAAGTGATTGGCTAAAGATATGGATAAAACGAAAAAAATAGCCAGTTAAGAGACAATTGGTAAATTCCTTCTACAATTTACAACAATAGCAATCTTGTAGTATTAAAAGTATTAGAAGTCATCTTAGTAATAACAACATACGAATGAAGCTGCTTATAAACACTCCATAATATTTGTAACAAACTCAAAAGGATATACACACACTGCTAAATTTCAAAAAAGTGGTTGTCTGAAAGTTTGACTACCAAATCTTGCATAGTAACATTACAATTTTGTTTTTTGCAAAATAGTCAATAGTGAGGACCAGCAGATTTTCTTCCAAGGATCACCACAGGAAACAAAGATTTTGAGAACTTTGGCACAACAGCCTGTGTGATTCAAATGCTGTTGGTCATTCAGTTTAAATTCATTTCAATGCTTTGCATGTATATCCTTGATACAGTGTAAAATGGGCAAATATGATGCCACCATTAAATTTTGTTTCAAACTGAACATTTTCTAATTCTTTTACCATATACAGTTGAAAGCTTGTTGGGTTTAATGACAAATCAAGTTAAACTCTGTCTTAAGAAATGAGATTTTCATTTCAAAATATTTTTTGCAGACAAATACGAACAATTCGAATAAATTGTTTTGCAAAAAACAAAAAAAACACTGAAAATAACAAAATTTAAAGTTGGCATAGCACACAAACATTTATATAAAAAGGATTCCATTCTACTAAAACAGGGGTTTAACATGATGGTTGCTATGGAGAAACCAAGTTGTATATGTTAACAAATGCATCCATGGCAACAATGACACATGAACCACATTCACTATAGACACTGAAAGTTTTTTTAGTCCTGCATGGAATATGGTAAGGCAATTTTCTACTAATCAAATTATTTGCAAGCCCTTTCACTCAGAGCATGCTTGAACAAGAAATTTGATACCGCTGTGGACTATGACTCAACACGTAATCTGCTTTCTGAAATATAACCATAATACATCTAGGTTTTTCCATAGATAGAAAGCAAGCAAGATAGCAATCTAATTAAAATACAGTTCGTGAGTCCAAGCTTTGCTGACATGGACCTGACAACACTCCAGGGGCAGACCCAGCCATCTATAAAAGAGGAGGTTCCTAACCCAGAATAAAGGGGGGCTTCCAACTATATTTCCCCATTCAAATGCATCAATCTTCAAAAAAGAAGGGAGGTCTGACCCCCTCATTCAAAGGATAAGCCACTGCACTCCATTTTTACTCTTTGTTCTGGTTATTATTACATTAGCCAATGAAATTTCCACCTTCAATTTTGTGAAGGTGTGTTTTAATCCAACAAAATCAGAGGATTCCAAAAGTTCGTAATACAGGAAGTAGAATGAAGTGTTTTTAGGTCCTTGTAAGCAAAGCATGGAAGCATAATCTATATTTTAATCAGATTTCCAAAGAGGGTCACCACAGCAAATAGTGCCACAAAGACCATGGTGTTTTATATATCTCTTGTTCATTTTCTTAATATATTTATTTTAGAAAATCTGCATAATTCTGTAAATGGATACTTTTTAAAAATGCAAGCTGAAATCAGTAACAATAAATTCTTTAGTAATATTTCTTTTCTTTATTTGAATGATTTAACTGATCAGTTTATATACAAACTGTTTTGCTTATAATTAATTTACTTTGATGACCCTATAAGAAAATTGCCTTCATTTTAAAATTATGCACTTTATTTTCAGCAAAAAATGTTATATCCTAGTCCCCTACTTTAAAGTTTGTTTACATTATGTTAAGAGAGTTATACCTAATCATTCAATACAGAGAAATATAAGAATATATATATATATATGAATATAGCAACATAATTGTCTATTTTTCCTCTTGGATAATACTTTCTAGGGTATCCAAAACCAAATGCAATATATAAAACAACTGAATTTATAAAATTAATACATTCAGAAACTATAGTTGATGATATGATATAGATCTTAACCCTTCGCCAACTATCTTAAAAATAAATATATAAATAAATGCCCTCAGTTTTTTATGCAAATTAAAAGCTAAAAATAGCAAATAAATGAATTCTGAAGTCCAAACCAGGAAGTAATTTACCTTAGCAGATTCTTTGAGGTGTAACATAGCTGGGTCTTGTACACTTTTACCCGAAGCATTCTTGGTAGCACTGATAAGATCAGCCAAGGCTGAGGCAACATCCTTCACTGCGTTTATTAATAACACCTGAAATGTTCCAAAAGTACAATTTAAAATATTTTCATATGTCAGTATGTTGCTTTTATTTCTCAAACTCTAAAATACAAATTTCAGATAGAAAATTCTAGCACTGCAAGTTAAACATAAACATACTTATATGATATCAAATCTACATTTATCTAACTTTTCATTGGTTTAAATTCTTGGGCTGGTCAAACCTTTACATACCTTTATTACACCAAAAACACACTTATCTACCTTGGTGTTTGAGTAGAGCATATAGTGATTTGACATTCTGATTTTGACCTACTGACATCAGTCAACAATTGTTTTATGATATTTGGCAAGTGCTGTCAAATATTGACAAAGGTGTATAGTTCAAACTATTGCCAGAATTATCCTAAACACATAGCTTATCAGATATAACGGTATTAACCTTATTATATTTCAACTCTTTGAAAAATATTAAGTCAGATTTGAGAAGAAAAATGCCATAAACATTTTAAAATCAGTTCAACATTTTACATCTATTGATACTTTGTATTTACCTGAGCCTCTGGTTGGTCAGCTCCAAGTGAGGATGCCCCAAATTTGACGACATCAGCCAATCGTGTGATTGTTTTGACAGCTTGTTGGGCAGCACCTGCCAGCTGTTCTTGGTTAGAGGCTGCACCTGCCACCAATGTTTTGGTATCTTCTACTAAAGCCTTAGCTGTCTTCAGTATATTCTCTCTAAAAACCAAAATAAATTTGATATTCACAATAAAATGTTATTATCATCTATATTTCATTGGAGCACTTGCATTGAGACGTCAACTATCAAGTCGTCATCAATTCTTAAGTGACTTTTGAGTCTGGAACTATCAACTTATGTGTACTACCCATAAGAACATTGGTTAACTATAACAAGAATCAAAACAAAATTTTACCAATTATAATTAGTTCTCAATATTTAGTGAAACTTGCATTCAGCAATTTACTGCCTACAAACAGTTTTGAAAATTGAAGAACATTATTCTTCTTTCTTGTAACCCCTTTATAACAGTTACCCATCTTACCTATGATCAGTAAAGCTTTCCTCGCCTTCTCTGTTCAGAGTTCCAGCAGTGGCAAACATAATGGTAGTGTCAAGGTCAGCTATGATGCCACTGACAGTACTAGCAGCATTGATACAAGCCTGGGTACCTCTTGATCCTGCTTGTAAGGAGGCCAATACAAAGGCTACCTGTAAGAAATCAAGTATAAAGAATACAATTTTTTAAGAAACAAAGTATAAAGGTTTAATTGCCCCAAAGTTGGTAATCAGGTGCAAAAAGCATTAATTTTGACGATTTGTCGTCCTTTACCTTGACCCCAAAAGACCCAGGGATACTGGTAAAGGCACCCAGCTGTAGCCTGCATGTAGAGTGGACCCTAGATAACAAATTAAGCCCAACAGTTGTTAGGTGGGAATGAATCTGATCTTTGTTTCATCAGTCTGCAGAAGGTCATTTGGACCAAAAATACGGAATTTAACGATTTTTTTCTGATTTTTTACTTTAAATGGACAGTTAACCAGAAGTAGTTGTTTCTTATGTTTATTTCAATAATAATTAAGATTAGCAGTTATATGCATGCAGGTTTGCACTATTTTTGCAAGTTTTAAGCCTCTGAACTTCCTGTGTTGTCACAGAAGGGAAGCCCACCCCTCCAGAAAACTGAGTTTCATCTGATTTCAATTTTCCAGGTCCGTATTTGTGCTCAAAAGGCAATTTATAAATGAGAAACATGGCTTTAGATAGCCTCAGGTTGACGGAACATGCATAAATTTCGAATTATAAAGTAGCATAAAGCTGACTTCTCCAAGTATGGAACGTCATTGGAGCCAAAACACCAAATGATATTTTAGTATGCTGTTTTACAATAAGATCAAAATAGATTTGAAACTAAATTTGTGAGTATTCAGTTGTTCATGGATTTTATAAAATTAATGAAACATGACTATTACCTTCTCATTAACACTCCTAGCATGATCAGCCAGGTCTCTTTGTGCGTAGGTGTCCCCTGGGTTGCTCTGTAGGTTACCAGAATCTTGTACCAGTTCTATACAACTCTTTCCAAGATCCATCACGGTAGTTCTAATTCTGTTAGACACCTGGAAATGAAATGATAGACATATGCAATAGACCTTGATTAAATTAAAATGGTACAAGCTGAGGAATTGTCTAAATATAAACATTCTAATACTTTAAAATATATTTTGCATCCATTCCTTATTGTGTTTTAAATAAAATCTTATATGAGATTTTAGTTAAATGCCACTTAATATTTCTAATAAAATTTTAACTGTGGCTCTCACATGATTGTGGGGGCCTATCTGAAAACAATTTTAAAATGAAATTTTTCTCTAACAACCAATGAAAATGCTTCTCTAACACTTACATCAGAACTAGCAGACGCTCCAGCAGCTCCTGCAGAGTTGGCAGCCAGGAGGTCGTAATCTCTTGTCAGCTGATTGGCTAATGATCCCAGTTCTGCTGGATTACTGGTAGATTTACCCACCATGTCTTGGGCTGTCATGGCTATCTTCTTGGCCACACTGACCATGTTGGTTTGGAAATCTACATACGATTCTGTTTCACTGATCTGGATCTTCTGGTCAGTCTGAAAAGTTAATAAACAATGATTTTTAATTTTTGGCCAATTTATATTTTACGAAAATAATTTGACTTTTTCATAAAAAATGAGTCGTGGGGTCCATTTGATCACGATTCTTCATTAGAAAAAATTGTTATGCTAAATTGTCTTGCTTTCCTTTGGATTGTATATTGGGATATCATCAAAAAGGTGACAATATCTGTGAAGACATCTTTTTTTGCAGATCACTGAATAAAAAAAAAAGTTTGTCTAAATGTCATCTAAAAACTATTAGGGAAACAGATGTCACCATGGAATCTTGTGAAACACAATATCTCTCCCCTCTCAACTGTTACAGCCAATTGCATTAAGTGTGTAGGCAAAGGTAATATCTTTGGTTGGCTTGCTTGCTAGCTGAACCGTGAAGTAATTAAGGTCACTACCCTCCTATTGAAGTACCCTAGTCCTACAGAAAGGTAGATTGGTTATTTCTTAAAAGAGGGTATTTTACCTAACCTAATAATGTCTTCACGGTTCAGCTAGCAAGCAAGCTAACAAAAGACATTACCTTTAGCTACACACTAAATTCAATCAGCTGTAATCATAAGTAAAAAGCTCTACATATCTCTCTTCATAAAAATGATATATATATATATATTCCTTTTACACAAAATCAAAGAAATAGGAGAAAAGAAGTAATGTATCACATTTAAGACCAAAGGGTTGTGATTTTTCTTCCACAATAAGCCAATGGTACCAGAAAGCATATCGGCATATTACATTTTGTATATTGCAGGAAAATGATTTGCAAATTTATCAATGACACAATAGAAGTGAGCCTATTTATAAATTTTACAGGTTAAAGCCAGGTTTAATATTGTAAAGGTCCAAGGTCCAGGATCCAGGACCTATAAATGATTGAGAATGACCTTTCATAAATGAATATTTAAGTGGATGATTAATCTGAAAGAGACTGTGAGGACTATTCCATTAAAATGTATGTAGGACGGTAGGTAAGGAAATTGGTTTTAGAGGACTTTGATTGTAGGTCAATCTCAGTCCTTCAATGTATGCAAAATTTCAAATTGAAATTATTTTGGTTAACGGTTATTTTTTAAGTCCAGACCTTCCAACACCCATTCATTTTCATGGAATAGCCCAGACTGGAAAGATCAGGATAGAGTGCAAAAAAGTTAGGCTGAAGAATTCTGATTGTAAAAACATTTGTGTATTTCTCTGGTTATAGGTATTTCCTTTCAAAGCAACTCACCCTGAACCTCAATGTTGTCTAAATGCATATAGAATAACAAATCTTCAAAGTTGTATATTGAATAGCTCTACCACTACATGTAGGGTAGAAATCAATTCAGATCCTAAAATTTGTTTACCTAATTTTTATACAATAGCAGTTTTCTTCTTTTTTTTAAACAAATGAAACATTAAAGTAAATTGAACATTCATTTTTAATTGATTTTTTAAAAATTATTTATCTAAAAGAATATTTCAAGAAAAATTCCGTTTACATCACGACTCTCATTTGAAATTAGGCTAACTATTTCATTTTATTACAATTTTGCACTAAAAGGAAAATCCATTTTCACAGCATGTTCCTCGAGATAAAAATTATTCTAGTCAATATGAAATAAAATTTTCTTGAATAACTTTTCATCTACTTCACTCGTACTGTAGTTTAATGTTGTTCAATAGTTTAGAAGTGCTACATCTTATATTATTGTAGTACATTTTTAGAAGTGTTTTAAAAGTAACAGTACTAAAATAGTTCACATACAAAAAAGATGCAACCATAAATGAACAGCAGATTAAGGGGCAATAACTCTAACGTTAATTAATTTCAAAGGGAAGTATAAGCTCTTACCATCAGTCGAAATAAATTTGGCAATTTCAAAGGGCAGTAACTCATACCTTTGTTTTTAGATTATGTTACTTTAAAGGGCAGTAACTCTCACCTTAGTTATAGATTTGGTAATTTTCTCAATCATACTGGTAACCATGCCTGCCTGAGAAGCAGCTTCCTCCATGGCTTGTAACAGATCTTGTAACACGTCCCTCGTATTCTCAGCAGCAGTTTCAATATTTTCATGGGTATGAGTGGCTTTTGGATTACCTCCCCCTTCTTTACATGCAAATAAGAACTGTAGTGCTGACTCCATGACTGTTTTGGTAAGATCCAGCGTATGCGTCTGTTGTTTTGATGTTGTAGACTGGGAAGCAGCTCCCACAGCTCCGTCAGCAACTGGTTCAAAATAACTGGCCATCATAGTAACCTGTATATAATTTTATTGTGTCAATGTACATGTAAGTAAATCAAGGGCATTCCAGCTTGCAATGCATGGGGGATGTAAGGCAATTACATTAGTAATAATAAGTTGAAGGCTGTTGCATTTCCTTTAAAATAGTGTTGGAATTAACAGTAACATTTTTTTTACTATGGGGGTTGTACTTTCACTTTTGTCTACAGTAAGTTTCCATATAACCCAATATCTTCTGGTTCAGATTTAACAGCTACTTTCACTTTGTCTGCAATAACTTACCAAGACCTTCTGGTTTTAGATATAGCAGCTATGTAGCTAGTTTCACTTTGTCTATATTAACTTACCCTGTAACCTAGATTTTCTGGTTCAGATTTAGCTGCTATTTTCACTTTGTCAACCATATCCAGAATTTCTCTTGCACTTCCTATAATCTGTTCTTGGAAGCCCTGTTCAAAAAGTTTTAAATACTTGAAAACATTGAAAGACTAATGATTGGAAATAAGCAAAATAAATGTTTTAGAATTCATGAAATACTTAATCTTCAAGGACTTTAGTAACTTGAAATTTGTACAAAGAACATATCACATAACTTAAATTCGACAATTAGAAAAGAAAGAAAATACTTCAACCAAATATTCAAATAGATATAGGAAGATGTGGCGTGAGTGCCAATGAGACAACTCTCCATCCAAATAACAATTTAAAAATTAAACCATTATAGGTTAAAGTACGGCCTTCAACACGGAGCCTTGGCTCACACCGAACAACAAGCTATAAAGGGCCAAAATGAATGCTAAAATTCAAAGAAACTCATCGAAGATATAATGAAAGAATTTGTTTTCTGTCCCTAATCAAGAAGCACTTGCTTATGAACTTACCCGTAATGTTTTCTCAGTTCTTGGAGTAAGACTTTGACTGATAGCAGACAATGAAGCCTGGTCAAGACTACGGACACATTGATTAATAGTGTCAAGTGAATCATCACATTCCTTCTGGCCAGGGGCACAGTCCCTGAAAACGGAAGAGAAACGTTAATCACACTGCCAATATGTCCTTTATTAATTATTCATTACTATAATGATAATTTAGATTATCATAAGTTAAAAAGCTAACTTTGATATTTTTCTGTGAAAAAAACACTAAAAAACACTTGATTATTAGCATTTCTGAGTGAATATAAAATTTGATACAACAGTTCAGTTGAGACAATGATCAAGGTTTTTCTATCATACAAAATCATAATAGTCACAATGTATTAAATAAGTGGGCATATCTTACGAACTGAAAACCAATCAGAACTGACTACATACTTGATTGATGCTACTAATTTCTTAATGGCATCTGACACACTCTTTGAGTAGCTTGAATACATCTGGTAAGTGGGCGGATCTTTAGGATTGACAGCCAATTGTTTGGCAGCTTGGACCATGTTTGAAGCTCCTCCTATCATTGCCTTGCCAGCCTGGATGATTGGCTGCTGGGCAATTCTTGCCTAGAAAAAAGAAAACATAAAATATCATATTTATATGGTTTGAATTGATGATGCATTACTTGAAATTTATATTCTAATTGAAATAAATTTTCTTACACCTAGTGTTTACTTTACTAAAGTACATTTCATTGGCAAAAATAGCAAATGGAATACCATAGTGGGTTATTTTCACAGATGGAACAAAATCGCCAAAATAAATTCTGCCAATTTAAAAGTGCACATGCGTAGGTATTGATAACAGTCAAGAATCCACCAGATTAATAGACGCTAAATATATTTCGTATACCTGATTCAATGAAAATCACAAAATATTACATCCACAAAAAATAACCCGCTATACAATATGACACAAGTTACGAAAACATTAATGAAAATCCTCCCAAACACCTGTGACCTTTATTGCTCTATCTTTCCATCTCAACCCTCATATCTAAATACTATTAGCATGGTTATTTCCAGAACAAAAATATCATCATAAATGCATATATTATTTCACCACATTTGATTTAATATGAATGAACTATTTTATTAATTTTTACCTCTGCACTTATTTTTGCAGGCATGCTGGCAAACTCTGGTGAAGATGCAAAGGTAGATAACTCATCAACAGCGTTGATCAATGGCTTAGCAGCCTCTGCACATTTCTGTCTATTTTGTTCAGTGAAATCACTGTCCAATGCTTTAATAGCTTTAACAAGAGCTGCTGTGCTATTGGCTACATCCTTAGCACTCTGCACAAAATGTCTCTTTGCCACTGGATTGGTTGTTTTTGAAGATGCCAGACGACAGGCATTACACAATGATGATGTATGTTTGGCAACAACAGTAGCAGCAGACAGAACCTGAAATAGGTCAATCATAATATTTGAATATTATCTATCTGAAATTTGATTGGCTGACTCTAAGTCATTTGTCATAATTTGATTGGCTGACTCATAGTCAGTCACATGATTCCATAGAAATTGTTGTCATTCCAATAACATACAAAGCATAGCACATTGCAATTTAAATAATTATATAAATAGCATATTGCATTGGTATGTCACAAAATACAAAAGATAAATATAAAAGGTAAAAATTTAAGGAGGTTACTATGACAAAACATATATAAATAGACCAGATACATTATGTATAATCTTAAGACAAAATATGAGGTTGAATGAAATAACGCCCTGTGAACTATCACCAATCTACATTTCCAACAGTATTGCCATATCCATAAAAGATAGAATTAGGTGATATAATGATTGCAAATACCGCTACTTGAAGAAAACTCTTTGAAGGTAAATGTAAAACAACCAAATACTTAGATAATTTGAAGTCAATGAAAAAAGTCCCAATGATCTTATTAGAAGAAAAAGCCATTAAATAAGAATTATTTCGAGAAAAAAAATGCTTTCAAATTATCATTATTATACTATTTGCTCTATGATATATGTATTAATGCTGTTAGACATGACATATTTCAGTATAAAGCAACTATAATACAAGTCGATGTTTCTTTACAAAAAGTTTTGTATATCTTCAAAATGTTTTAAATACACATCATCTGTGTCGTAAGATGCTCTGACATCAAATATTACTGATTTCTTAACTATTTCTTGTACAACTATTTTTCTAGATATTCTGTTGACATTCCCAGGCATATGATGTGCTGAACATATCACTTGCATGTGTAATACATGTGTTATACAAGTGTGTTTTACATTCTTTAAAAAAAAGGCATACACACTGTCTAAAAACACACAAACTTGATTCAAAACACGTTATTAACAATCTTTTTATAGTCCAAAATTTTTACAATATTTGTTTCAAAATAAACATTGAAGAAAGTGTTTCGTAAAAAAAGAAAATGACAAAAATAACTTACAACATTTAAGCAATTTATTCAAGAATAGAGTTTAGTTTCAGGCGAAAAATTCAGGATTTGATGTTAGGGGCTCCCGAAAATAATGAGTTAAAGGATAATTTTAGACCCTCTCAAAAATTTGCTGCAAAAATTGCATGTTTTTCTTTTTTTTTATGGCCCATGTCAAAATCTGTCAGAGTTAACAAAAGGACCAAGAAATATATAGGAAGTTGCTGCTAAGGCAGTCACACCTCTTTCCAACTGACTTAGCGTTAACATATCAACAGTGCAAAGCATTTTACATTTGCTTGTTCTTGTTTTCTTAAGATTCTAAGATTGTGTCAAATAATGTTCAAAACATACAATATTTCTCCCAGAAGATAACTTAATAAATGAGTATCCACAATGATTTGTATGTTGTCAGACCTGCCAACTTTTAAAATCCTCATAGGAAATAACCAGATGCTCCGCAGGGCGTAGCTTTATACGACCGCAGAGGTTGAACCCTGAACGGTTGGGGCAAGTATGGACACAACATTCAAGCTGGATTCCGCTCTAAATTTGGATTGTGATTAAATAGTTGACACAGCATAGGTTTCTGACACAGAATGAATGTATTCAAATGAACTTAAAATTTTTGTTTTCTCTTAGAGCAATTTACTATGCTGTTGAATATTAATCCTCTCAAAAAAATGTTTGAAGAAATTTTCTTTTTATTTATGAAATTTCAAATGAGAACCAGATGCTCCGCAGGGCGTAGCTTTATACGACCGCAGAGGTTGAACCCTGAACGGTTGGGGCAAGTATGGACACAACATTCAAGCTGGATTCCGCTCTAAATTTGGATTGTGATTAAATAGTTGACACAGCATAGGTTTCTGACACAGAATGAATGTATTCAAATGAACTTAAAATTTTTGTTTTCTCTTAGAGCAATTCACTATGCTGTTGAATATTAATCCTCTCAAAAAAATGTTTGAAGAAATTTTCTTTTTATTTATGAAATTTCAAATGAGAAAAATTTAACCCAATTTTTTATTCACATCCCCCTTTCCCTTATTCCAAAACTAATTTCAATTAAAATATTCTAATGGAGTTTGCAACAATTACTAATTTAAATACATGATGTAAAAAAACTGCTTGTTATCACTGAATGGTAAAGATTATTTAAATTTATCAGTTGGTAGTAAAAAGTGAATATACATTGTATATTGTATATAACAAAGATTTAAGTTGATTCTGGACAAAGAAAGATAACTCCAATTAAAAAAAATTCTTGCAGATATTTCTTGCTTACTATACTGGACAAAGAAAGATAACTCTTAATTAAAAAAAAATTTGCTATTTCACAATATTGTGAAATTAGATATTTCTTGCCATTGCACAATACTGTGCAACTGAAAAGACTTGCTATTGCACAATACTTAATATAATAATTTTAGATCCTGATTTGGACCAACTTGAAAACTGGGCCCATAATCAAAAATCTAAGTACATGTTTAGATTCAGCATATCAAAGAGGCCCAAGAATTTAATTTTTGTTAAAATCAAACTTAGTTTAATTTTGGACCCTTTGCACTTTAATTTAGACCAATTTTAAAACTGGACCAAAAATTAAGAATCTACATACACAGTTAGATTTGGCATATCAAAGAACCCCATATATTCAATTTTTGATGAAATCAAACAATGTTTAATTCTGGACCCCGATTTGGGCCAACTTGAAAACTGGGCCAATAATCAAAAATCTAAGTATATTTTTAGATTCAGCATATCAAAGAACCCCAAGGTTTCAATTTTTGTTAAAATCAAACTAAGTTTAATTTTGGACCCTTTGGACCTTAATGTAGACCAATTTGAAAACGGGACCAAAAATTAAGAATCTACATACACAGTTAGATTCGGCATATTAAAGAACCCCAATTATTCAATTTTGATGAAATCAAACAAAGTTTAATTTTGGACCCTTTGGGCCCCTTTTTCCTTAACTGTTGGGACCAAAACTTCCAAAATCAATACCAACCTTCCTTTTATAGTCATAAACCTTGTGTTTAAATTTCATAGATTTCTATTTACTTATACTAACGCTATGGTGCGAAAACCAAGAAAAATGCTTATTTGGGTCCCTTTTTGGCCCCTAATTCCTAAACTGTTGGGACCAAAACTTCCAAAATCAATACCAACCTTCCTTTTGTGGTCATAAACCTTGTGTCAAAATTTCATAGATTTCTATTGACTTAAACTAAAGTTATAGTGCGAAAACCAAGAAAATGCTTATTTGGGCCCTTTTTGGCCCCTAATTCCTAAAATGTTGGGACCAAAACTCCCAAAATCAATACCAGCCTTCCTTTTATGGTCATAAACCTTGTGTTAAAATTTCATAGATTTCTATTCACTTTTACTAAAGTTAGAGTGCGAAAACTAAAAGTATTCGGACGACGACGACGACGACGACGCCGCCAACGTGATAGCAATATACGACGAAAATTTTTTCAAAATTTGCGGTCGTATAAAAATTGAACCCAATTTTTTAATCACATCCCCCTTTCCCTTATTCCAAAACTAATTTCAATTAAAATATTCTAATGGAGTTTGCAACAATTACTACTCATTTAAATACATCATAAAATATTAAGATGTAAAAAAACTGCTTGTTATCACTGAATGGTAAAGATTATTTAAATTTATCAGTTGGTAGTAAAAAGTGAATATACATTGTATATTGTATATAACAAAGATTTAAGTTGATTCTGGACAAAGAAAGATAACTCCAATTAAAAAAAATTCTTGCAGATATTTCTTGCTTACTATACTGGACAAAGAAAGATAACTCTTAATTAAAAAAAATTTTGCAATTTCACAATATTGTGAAATAAGATATTTCTTGCCATTGCACAATACTGTGCAATTGAAAAGACTTGCTATTGCACAATATTTAATATAATAATTTTAGATCCTGATTTGGACCAACTTGAAAACTGGGCGCATAATCAAAAATCTAAGTACATGTTTAGATTCAGCATATCAAAGAGGCCCAAGAATTTAATTTTTGTTAAAATCAAACTTAGTTTAATTTTGGACCCTTTGCACTTTAATTTAGACCAATTTGAAAACGGGACCAAAAATGAAGAATCTACATACACAGTTAGATTTGGCATATCAAAGAACCCCAATTATTCAATTTTTGATAAAATCAAACAATGTTTAATTTTGGACCTCGATTTGGGCCAACTTGAAAACTGGGCCAATAATCAAAAATCTAAGTACATTTTTAGATTCAGCATATTAAAGAACCCCAAGGTTTCAATTTTTGTTAAAATCAAACTAAGTTTAATTTTGGACCCTTTGGACCTTTATGTAGACCAATTTGAAAACGGGACCAAAAATTAAGAATCTACATACACAGTTAGATTCGGCATATTAAAGAACCCCAATTATTCAATTTTGATGAAATCAAACAAAGTTTAATTTTGGACCCTTTGGGCCCCTTTTTCCTTAACTGTTGGGACCAAAACTCCCAAAATCAATACCAACCTTCCTTTTATAGTCATAAACCTTGTGTTTAAATTTCATAGATTTCTATTAACTTATACTAACGCTATGGTGGGAAAACCAAGAAAAATGCTTATTTGGGTCCCTTTTTGGCCCCTAATTCCTAAACTGTTGGGACCGAAACTCCAAAAATCAATACCAACCTTCCTTTTGTGGTCATAAACATTGTGTTTAAATTTCATTGATTTCTATTTACTTTAACTAAAGTTATTGTGCGAAAACCAAGAATAATGCTTATTTGGGCCCTTTTTTGGCCCCTAATTCCTAAACTGTTGAAACCAAAACTCCCAAAATCAATCCCAACCTTTCTTTTGTGGTCATAAACCTTGTGTCAAAATTTCATAGATTTCTATTAACTCAAACTAAAGTTATAGTGCGAAAACCAAGAAAATGCTTATTTGGGCCCTTTTTGGCCCCTAATTCCTAAAATGTTGGGACCAAAACTCCCAAAATCAATACCAGCCTTCCTTTTATGGTCATAAACCTTGTGTTAAAATTTCATAGATTTCTATTCACTTTTACTAAAGTTAGAGTGCGAAAACTAAAAGTATTCGGACGACGACGACGACGACGCCAACGTGATAGCAATATACGACGAAAATTTTTTCAAAATTTGCGGTCGTATAAAAATTTGTCAATTTATATTTAAAGTGTTCTATCGTATATGTCCAGTAGAAACAAAACATGTATATTGGCAGGTCTATGCTGTAAATTACTTAAAGTAACCCGATTAATTCAGTCCTTATATTCCATGGCCCCTTATTGGTTACATTAAAGATGAATGCATTCACAATGAAAAAAAGTCAATCCATAACAGGGCAGGAATCAAAATCCAGGAACCATTAAGAGATTTTAGTGAGTTAGAATTTCACGCTCTCACAAATTGGAAAGTTCAATAAGGGGGACGAAATGAATTAATCAGGTTAAATCTAAGGCAAATATGAATATATGGCTAACATGATTTTAAAGAAGACTTATATATATAATGTTTAGAGGGGGTCAATAAAATACACAATTACACGTGTGTACTAGCAGACAAGACAATAGTGAAGTAGGAAATGTAAGTGAGAGTCAAAGTTCATCAACAACTTTTGAAGAGTTTGATGAATTTTCATGAGAAACTTTTGCCAAAATAAAGAAAAAGTCTTTTGAACTCTTTCAGCATATCTCTGAACTTATGACTCTCTTAATAAAGTAACACATAGCAGTACAGATAAAAATAAACTAAAATGGAAGAAAGATGTTTGTCTAAAGACATACATATATCGTATGCAGAAACGTACCATTGACCTAGACGTCCATGAAGAGTAATACTTATAAAAGAATAATGAGGAGCAATTAGACCTGGAATATTAGGGTTGTTAAAATAAATTATTGAATTTGAATTTAAAAAAATTCTAAAATATAAATAATATTTCTACTACATAATGATTAGACTATAATTTGTATTTGTATAAATATAGATAATTATTGATTCCAACCAAAAAATCGAAAAAAATCTTTTAACTAATGACATTTACAACAAAATATATCAGAAAATGGTGACAAAAATATTTAACACAAATGTTTCGCTTTGTAAAAAATGTTAAATTTTTATAAAGGACCAAACATGGGTACAATATAGTTATAAAACAATGGACCTCCAACAAGTAAAGGCATACTAGTACATCACCTTACAATTCATCTAAACACAAATTTGCAAAATTATGTAATTTTCATTTAAATATCTATCACAAATAAATTATTATAAATTCTCTATTGTTTACCTGTTGTTGAGAGCTTGCTGGATTGGCAAGGTTCTGGCAGGCAAGTTGTATTGCCTGATTTGCTCTGGCAAACTGTGACTGGTCTACCAATCCTGGTCGCCCTGGTTCTGAGGCCTTGTCTGATATTCCAACTAAATAAGCTGCCTAGAAATAGAAAGGCATTGAAATATTTATGTCTTTAAAGAAACAATATAAGGAGAAATGATTACTCAATCAGTACACACAGAAATAATAATGCTCAATAGTGGTCCCAATTTCATCCTTACTTGTTAATTTTGTTCATATATTTCATTTTCAGTAGACAAATAAATAACGATCTTAAATCTTGACAGTGTATTGTTTGTTATTGTTGTCTTTGTTCGTATTTCTGTTAATTTTTGGGGGGACTCTGTTGTTGGTGATTGTTGTGCTCTGATGTACCCTCAGTATATTTTATGAATATTTTTATGTAATATTGTATTTTCCTTTTTTATCATTTTTATTCTCATGGCATTGCATCTCAGCCATGTAAGTTTATTTGGTAGAGAAATTAAATTCCTTTTGCTTCACAAACAATTTAGTTTAAACCAATTTTAAAACTAATGAATAAATGTATAGTTTTATACATTGAATGACAAAATTTAGTTTTTTAATCAATTAAAATCTCATGAAGGTAACAGCAACTGTTATCACTTTTAAAAGTCAATTCTTACCTGTGATGAAGCCTCTGTTAGGCCACAGACTGACCCAGCAAAGTTGTGAACAGAATCACAGAAATCATCTAGTTCTCCTTTCTTAGCATGGTTAGTAATACCTGTCATAGACTCACCAAGGTTCTGTAGAGAAAATATACAACATTAATAAGTGTTACATATATTACTAGAGGCTTCAAAGTGGCAAGCATCTGCCCAATAGTTTAAAAGGCTTTAAAGTGGCAAGCATCTGCCCAATAGTTGAAAAGGCTTCAAAGTGTCAAGCATCTTCCCAATAGTTGAAAAGGCTTCAAAGTGGCAAGCATCTGCCCAATAGTTGAAAAGGCTTCAAAGTGGCAAGCATCTGCCCAATAGTTGAAAAGGCTTCAAAGTGGCAAGCATCTGCCCAATAGTTGAAAAGGCTTCAAAGTGGCAAGCATCAGCCCAATAGTTGAAATTTTTTAAAGGCTTGATCATTCATTTTGCTAGCTTTTCATAGACATTTGGTTCTAAAAATGTTTATACAATTAGTTATCAAAGTTACCAGTCTTATAATTTGATAAGCTAAATGCATGTTTCGTCTACATAAGACTCATCAGGGACACTCACATCAAAATATTTAGAAAGACAAACAAGTATAAAGTTGTTTATATCTGTATTGTATACAAATATCTAAAAATTGATCTTCAAAAGTCTGATCCATATTAATAAAAAAAAAATCCTAAGAGATTTATAACCCAAATAAAACTTCCTTGTTCTATTTATAACATGAATTGAGTCTCGTTTACTAGCTTCATCTTGATAAAATCTGATATGTATAGTGCTGAATAAATCCCTTTTATTTATATTTTCTGTTACAACTCACGATATGATTATGCAATACAGTGGATTCATTTATTTTCATGAGTATTAATTTTCGTGGATTGCTGAATACTTGCATTTTTGTGGATAGTAGGTTTTGCGGTTTTACTATTTTCTGTATACAGAACATACTGGAAAATTTTATTCGTTGAACATTTGAATTCGTGGTTCACCAGTACCCAGGAAATCCACGAAAATTGGTATCGAACGAATATTAATGAATCCACAGAATTTCGATTTGATAACACAACAATAACTTTATCAACCAGTGTTGCTCATTTATAAAAAAAATCATAAAAAAATTACTTGGGAGTATTGATAATAAAAGAAACAACTTGTAAGCAATATTTTATTTAACCTGTCTGTGTGTCGTGTTTATAAAAATGAAATTTCAACAAAACTGAAAATAAAGTGACAATATTAAATGTGGCCCTTACAAATGATATGTGTTTTGAAATGAATTTTGGACTATTCCATTTTGATGAAAATAGTAGAGATCTTATTAATTTGGAATGACTTTGTTAATATGGATAAGTGTACTATAGAATTCAGATGGTAAAATTGGGTTAGTGTACAAGGAGAATATGGACTATTGCTTCTAAAATATGGAAAGGTTCGGAAGGGATAACCAAGGTACATTTATTTGACAGGATAGACACATGAACAGTAACAAAAACAAATACAGAGTTTCATGCCAACATGTACACCTGAATCTTTAACATGCAATGGAAAACAAAAGAGTGCATCCAGCATCTTGGAATTAGTTCTATCCTTATTTCAGATCATCATGCAATAAATGTCTAAGCCCTAAACCCTTTACAATACTGGCCATTTCCCTGTTACGAAGTTTTTTGGTTGTTAAAACCCACCTCCCATGAAAAATCAAGCCCGAGTTCAATTTTCACATTTCCATGATGGATGGTGGTTTTCTAAAATCCTCGTAAAGTAAAGATACACAAATATTTTTCTTTTTTAAAATTTCATTTAAGTTAGTCAAAAAGTAAGAAGTGCTTTCCAGCCCTTTAATTAATAATTTTCAGATTCCATTTTTTGGGGGGTCTGGATACACACTTAGTTTTCATCAACTAATAGTGTGAGGACAAGGTGTTAAAAATATATAAAACAACTAAATTTACCCAAACGTGTCCCTGAAACAACCTGTACACATCAAAACCATTCAACCATATATAGTATCAACAAGTAGACATTATATAACATGCTCTCAAAAACGAATACTACTAAAGGTCAAATGATAACATTCTCATAAAGTCTAAGCAAAAATGTAATGAAACCTTGTTAAACTGGCTTATTTCTGTCAGAGAGACATTCATAATTCAATTCAAGTTGCAAATAAATAAAAAAAATATTACAGATAATTAGGTGAAAAAAGGCCTAAAATTTAAAAAAAAATTCTCATAGCTAAAATTTAAAAAAAAATTCTCATAGCTAAAATTTAAAAAAAAAATCTCATAGCTAAAATTTACCAGAAAGTCTACAAGGTTTCATACCTAATCAAAAGTTTAAAAAGGAGAAAAAAATATATATAAGCAACTTAATCAATCATCAAAAAGAACAATAAAAACTAAGGGAGGTAAGAAATATGAGTAGGTGTTTTATTTTCATTCATTTTTTTTTTCAAAATTAGTAAGATTTCAATCACAGTACTTTGTAAGTGTATGTACAAATGTATATGATTTGATGTTTATTAGTTAGCTAGTGTATTATGCCAATTTATATTCAGTATGAAGCTCATTACAACAAAGGCCATTCATATGTTAACCTATTGTCTTTTAAATGTGTATTTCTATTAAAAGATAGCTCTTGAATCTAAATTTCTCATATGAATTGTCAGTCAATCTATCAACATGTTTTAAACACATAATAACTGTACATTAAATTTCAAAATCTTACAGTTTTTTAAATATCATTTTAAAATTAACAAAATTGACCATAAGTAAAAATTTGGCTTTAACATATGTATAACCTCCCCTGTAACCAATATTATCTATATGTATTTGTTAACCAATGGATATGAAGATGCTTATATTATATGTTGCAATATAAGTATAAAAGTTCAAAAGGTTAAAGGTTAAATGTACTTACCTTTGACCTCTCCATGACAGCATCTAAACATTCAAAGTAAGACATGTCTGTCACAGGTTCATTAGCACTCTCTAATAGATTCTGCATCATCTGCAAACAAAATTATAGTGTTATATAAACATAGATATAGAAAGAGTACAGGATATTGTAATGTTTATTTCAGCTTTTTAAATTATTCAAACTGGTAAGTGTCATGTATTTTTCAGCAAGACATATTTGATCCCACAAAAATATGTGCCTGTACTATTTCTGGCTATAAGAGGGGGTGAATGTGTGGTTTTTCATTTCTGTATTTTTTTAATGTTAAAGGTCATTTTTCTCTTTTGTTTATACTTTTTGACCCTTATTCTCTATCCTTTATATTCTAGCATCTTATCATTCTCTATTTTGAAAACCCCTATCCACACCACTCCAATATGGACCATGAGGTGTAAGGGATAGTGTGGACTTCAATCTTTTCAGACAAGTTGAATGTTAAAGTAATGATTGGCTTGAACTGTTTGAATGTCTAATATTTTTGGTGTTTCCTAATATTCCTTTAAGTATAACGTACTATTTTTACAAGATACTTTTTTCAATTTAAAGGAATTTTCTATTATTTTTTGTTTGTTTTGAACAATAGTGAAAGGCTTTCATTCTTGTATGTAAATTATTTATTCTTTCTAAATTTTTAGTTTCTGTCTGGTATGACATCCATATTTGAGTAGTACCTGTATTTGTCTAAGAGCATTGTCACATTCCTTCTGTCCTGGTGCTGACACTGTACAGGTGTTTATTAACTGGTTAATACTTTCTGTTACTGCCCTGGGAATAGAAATAAAATAATACATTACTAAACATAAATAATTTTATTTTGGATGTAATGCGTCCTCTGATTGGCTGACGTTATTTTGTTATCAGCCTATAGACATAATTTGGTCATGTGATCGTGAAGTCATCAACATTTTTTCATGGTTTTCTACGTTTTAAAATAGAATTTTTAATTAAATTATAAGAAATGACTGTAATATTTTTTCTGTCAATTGGAAATAACATAAAAAATGTGGTACACACTGTTAAATATCCTGTTACGTGCGTTATTCAGTGTGCACCACATTTTTTATGTTATTTCTTCAGACAGAAAAAATATTAGTCATTCCTTAAATAAATATTTATTGTAATGTATGTTTACCCAGACTTCTATAGTATCTTGTAGACAAGTCCAAAGAGGAAAAGTCTTTTTTTTGTCCTTTTTTTGTACATGAATAATGTTCTCTTGATTCATAACCTAAATATTTACTTAATTACGAAAAAATATAACAGCACAAATATAGTCTAGGAATATGGTGGATTCCATTATTTTCGTTGGTACCAATTTTAGCGTATTGAGAAAACTTTGGACATTTGATTTGACAATTTGGCCAAGTCTGTATTCGTTGAATATTTAAATTAGTAGTTTTCCTAAAATCAAGAAATTCAATAAAATTGGTATCCGACGTATAATAATGCATCCACCGTATATAAATTTTCCAATCATAAAATTATCAACAGTAACCTCCACCCCTGCAGCAGTTTCTCAATTTTGTACAAGATCATATTTAAAATTTACCTTGCAGCATTTTGTAAGAGATTCTTTGAGTTTGGTGCATTAGGATCGGCAGACACTTGTTTGGAAGCCATTAAAAGTTTACTAGAAACCATGGAAACACTTCTCAAACCTCCTACAATCTGGCTCTGCGTTTCATTATCTTTTGTTATTCCAGCAATGGTTAGTCCTGTTTTCACAAATTCTTCATAGGTGGCACTATATTGGCGAGTGGACTCGGCGAGAAGTTTAGGAGCACCACGAGATGATGTGACGATGTCACTAGCGGCTTGGTTTAGATTGACAGCTACATTGTTCATTTCTAACTGTACATCCTGGAAGCTCTTATTTGTGTGTGGAAACTGTGAATAAAATATAAGTATATATATATTCAGAGAGATTTTTGTTTTTTTGTTTTATTTTTGTAAAAGGGGGTTGTAGTCTGAGTAGTTTACTGCTCTAAGATACATCTCTGCTTCATTGTTTCAATTTAGAAAGCCATGTTCAAATAAAAACAAGATCAAGCCTCACGGTCATAAAACTTTCGAGCATGATTTTTGTACTCAGACTTGAAAATCAATCAATTAAATTGCTGGATTTCATGTTTCGAGCATGATTTTTGTGCTCATGTTTTGAGCATGATTTTTGTGCTCAGAGCACTGAGCAAAGTTTTATGCCTTCAAGACCTGTGCTGCTGAATGCAACTGATTGAGGTCACAAGTGTACTGAAGCATAACTTATGAAGAGATCAAGACCAAAAATAAATCATTCCCTTTCATTGAAGTCAAGAAAACTTTGATGAAACAATTTCCTTTAACAATGAGTGTTGTAAATTATCAAACTCTTGACAAATAGGGAGTAAATGCACGGCAGATGTTAAATTTGCTTACATATTACAACTCATCATTATCAAGCACCAAACCTATCAGACAATTTAAAATGGCCATACAAGTTTGATGAAAATTTTCAGTGTGTAATGAGATTTTTAATTTTTTTTTAATTACCATCGGTGATACAGGTAAAAGCAGTGAAACATACAAATGCTATGAAAAGTTGTTTTTTTGAACCCTTGAGATATGCTTGCTTAACACACAGTTGAAGTGATACAGCAAAATCTATTCTTTATCTGTACTCATCTGGCACCTTCTATGGTTGGGTCTCATAGAAACCCTAATTAAATTTATATTACTTTATGTATTTAGGGGTTAAATGTTCTGAAGAATAAATAGCCAAAAAGAGATACAGTTGAGTTAGCATCATAAAATGAATGTAAACATTTAAAGATCAACGTTGGCCTCTTACAATCAGCATCAACATAAAAAGAGGGAACACAATATGGTCTAGGGGAGACAATTATATTTACCTGTGTAACAGCCAGAGCTTGAAAGGAGTCTGTGATTTGTCTGATAGCATTGTCTATATCTCTCTGACCTGGCAAACAATTCACACAGTTGTTCAGAGCATTGGATACTGATTTGGCAACCTAGAAAAAACATTTAATTAGAATATTTAATTATTTAGGTATTTCTTTGGCAAAAGAAAGATGTTTGTATTAAAATAAAGCATCCAACTTTTAAAAAAAACAACAGTTTTCTAAATGTTTTTATAAAAGTTTCAAATTGTTTTTTTAGTCATTTTACTTTGTCATATTATCATAAATTAGCAGTTTTCATTCAAAGATAATTTGTTTTCCCTTAAACAAATGTGAAATTTAGCAGAGTTTATTTTTCAAATGTTACCGTTGCCTTATGGATAATCATTTCAAAATTGACAATATTTGAATACTCTTTAACAATTTAGTTTAAAACAAATTAAGAAGCACAAAATCTTTCATTTCATCATTCCAAATCTCCTCAAAATTTAGAAGCATTGAATTTTTCAATTTATCATTTTAAATTTCTTTAAAAAATAAGAAGCAGTTAATCTGTCATTTTATCGTTCCAAATCTCTTTAAAATATTGAGAATCATTAATTACCTGGTTTAATCTTTGTTGATTCTCTGGATTTTCAGGATCATTCATGGCTTTCTTGGCCTCCTCCAATAATTTTGTTGACTGGTTAATTACCTCCCTTGCACTGTCCACAACAAGTTCCTGTACTTCACGGTCGTCTGAGGTAGCTGCCACACCTCGAGTGGCATCAGCCAGGACACGTAAAGCATTGGCTGTATCTTTGGCAGCTATTCCTACGTAATTGTCATTACCCTACAAAACATTTCAAGGTTTTTAATTATTAGTTAAACACTCTTTAATACACAGGATTAATTACTAATTCCTGCATATTTGATACTGGTACTTACAGATAATGTGTTTTTTATAACTGATTTTCATTGTCCTTATATTTATGTATGCAACTTATTTATTTCTCAGATCAAGTTCAATAAGGGGGTGTAGTGATCAACTCTTGACCATGTGCCTGACTGAATTCAGGAATCTTAGATGCTTTTTTGGGGGGTTATTTTTTTCCAATTTGGTGATGACAGCACATTTTTAGTCTTTCTGTTATATGAATTTTAAACTTTTCAACACTTGTTGCAATTTCAAGATGAATGCATCTTCTTTTACTACACAAGTAAAACAATTCAGTTCAAGTTAAAGCAATTCATGTCAGAGATATTACTTCACATATATTATCAGAATCACAGCTTTAAATAATACATATGATAATTTCTCTATTTGAGGTCTATAAAGATTGTGATTATCTGCTCAATTCTATTTCTCCTTCAAGTCGGTGAATTGAATGCAATGGTATATTATAAGATCTAGAATACGTACCTGTGAAGCAGCTGTCAGGAGTTGTGCCATGGCAGATCCTACTGTCTTAGAAGTAGCTCCAAGTTTAGATGCTGACGTCTCAGCCTGCAAAACAAATAATAAAATATATATCATCTGTTAACAATTTCAGAAAAAATGGGGGATCATTTTCAATTCTAGTTTTTCTTCTTGACAATACACAACTGTGTAGGTCAGAATCTATGGTGTTATAACGATATAATAGATGACTAAAAAAATGCAGCCTCCTGTACAGTTGAAAGTTCATTTATGCTTTTTCAAAAGAGGGTGTTTCTTAACTTACAAGATCATCAAAGGACAACAGTCCTCAGAAGAATTGTAGGCCAGAAACATCTTTAAGGAGGTATTGAACACCTTGCCAAAAAATAATTTGGCTCGTTTAATTTTAATAAAATTTTGACAAAGTATTTACTTTGACCCTTTGACAAAAATATAAAAATTTCAAAAAACTTGAACCAACCATTTTATCAGAAATTAATACACTGGTCATATAGCAGTTTGACAAACACTTATTTTGATCATTTAGAAGCTTAATATTACCTAAACAAAGCAAAATATTTAAAACGTTTAGCTGATTTTACAGAGTTATCTCCCTGTAGTGTTAGGTTCCACCTTAAGAACATGAAAAATTATCATACAGAATGGTCAAAAGATAGTTTTAGAAAATAGGGACAAGTATTAAAGGGACGACATCAAAAGTTCAATGAAGGATGAAAAACTTAATTCATATAGTTTTTTCACTGACCCCCCTACCCCCCTCTTAACTTAATTTGGGAAAAATTTATTGACCAATATGTAAGTTTTTTATCCTTCATTGATTTTTTGATGTCCCTAAATATAGGGTTGGACAACCATGAATATATAACCAAGAAATTTTTTGTATAAGTACAATGACAACTTACAGTTTCTCCAGGTAGAGGTCTGAGTTGTCCATGTTGGGCAGATCTTTTAACTTCAATCATTTCAGAGTCAAGTGTTTGTAGCTGGTCTAAGGCACTGTCTATCTCCAAGGACCCATATGCCTCTTCTGATTTAGAGGTGGAGGACCTTAGTTCAGCCAAGGCATTGGACATGACCTTGACAGTATGGCTCAAGTTCAAGGCTGCAGCCTGGTCACCAATTGTTGGATTGGCAGCATTAGATGCAGCTATTAAGGCACTAGCAGGCTTTAAAGAAAGAATTGGTGGTTAACATACCTCAAGCAGACATTATCATTATTCGAAATAAAATAGATTTTACGTTTAATAGATTTCTTAAAATATTTCCATTTTCTGAAAAACACGAACTCATAGAAAAAAAATAAGAATTAATAATCTTAAATGAGTTAGACTCAGTTGGAGAGATGTCTCACAGGCAACCACAACACATTCTGATAATTAGATATAAGATTCTGATATAAAGCATATTCATGTATTAAACCCTAACACATTCTCTTTTCATGAGGATTCGTTTCTTTTCCTGGTTACAACTTTTTGTATATTGTGGTAAAAATGATTCCTAAATACTTGATTTTGTGATTTTGATCATTTTTGCATAAATAACTATCGAAAAATACATTCATTTGAATACTTGAATTTCGTGTTCATCTAGATCTTTATCCACAATATGGATGATAATTGGTATCACACAAATGATGAATTTACTGTACATAATATTAAAATATTCATTTTTTTATACAAATGAGGCCGTAAGTTTTCTCTTTTGAATTGTTTTACATTGTCATTTCAGGGTATTTTATAGCTTACTATGCAGTATGGGCTTTGATCATTGTTGAAGGCCGTACAGTGAGCTATAGTTGTTAATTTTTGTGTCATTTTGGTCTCTTGTGTAGAGTGGTCTTGTTGGCAATCATACCACATCTTATTCTTTAAATTTAAAAAAGTGTGAGCCTCCCTACCTGTATAAAATCTTTACTTTGGTTAATGAGATTCAGTTGAGCAGTAGCACTGTCTGTGTTTAACATTGAGGCTCTGAAGGCCTGTACAAGTTTAGGTAACTCTTCATTAATTTCCTGTAAACAAAATAATATAGAGCTATTAACATCTTGTTTGTATTGTGCCTTCTTTTACTTCAGGTGCTCAACCCAAATATGGCTATACTAATTTACCTCTTTTCCTAAATCTATCACTCATCCAATCATAACCTTTCCACAAGGCCTGGTCCAAAAACCTAGCACTAGCCCTAAACTGAACACAACCCTTAAGTACAGAGTCACCATAGGTTTAAAAGCCCCTTAAGGAGGCTCGAGGGTATAAAAAAATCAGAAAAAAATCAAACATTTGTTTTTCATTACAAATTTTAATTGTTACCTTTTTTAGTTGTTACTTTATCATATTGTACAAAAATCATTCAAAACAATCAATTTATATTGGCCCCAGATGACTTTTAAAATGTATACATCATTGAAAAAATTCCAAATTATCTCCCTTTGGTGGAAAAATGCCATTTTTTGGCTTTAGAATTGAAATATCTTTTTCAACTCATCGGTGACCTATGTTTTTTAATATAATTTCCATATAAGCTGTACTTAAACTAAATTATTGTAAAATTTGAGCGATTTCTGTAATAAATTTCTTTTTTTATTTCGATATTAACTTTATTTTTCCTATTACTTCAACCGGAAAAGCCAACTTTTACAAAAATGTATGCTTCTTTCGAAAGCAGATTGTGAGCGCAAATAAACGGTGACCCCACTTTTTTACTTTATTTTTCTATTAACTATAAGATAAAGTTCATTTGTAGAAAAATATAGAGAAATCCTATATAAATGATTTAGACCCGCGCAACCCCCTTAATTCATGGATTTAAAGAAAACGGACAGAGTTTCATAATTTATAGGTGATCATTTAAAAGACCCAAATGCAATACAAAAGTCAAGTTATGTCTTAGATAAATGTTTATTTTCATTAAAAAATTTGTAAGGGTTCCGCGGAAACCAGTGTCTCGCCTACTTTTGCTGTAACTCCCAGGCTCAACAAAAATGAGGAAAACAATCAATAAAAATATTCCTCTTGATACTATCTTTTGATTGTAAGAAGCTTCTGTCCAAGTTTGGTAAAAATTTCAGGATAGTTTATGAATCAAATAAATGTTTTAAGAACTTTAACTGCAGACTGTATGTAATGTTAACTGGAAGAAAAACTAAGTCCATTTATAAGTAAAATTCAGATACACAGGTACCAAATATTAACAAAATTTCCTTTCTAGATACTAGCTTTTGATCATAAACAAGCTTCTGTCCAAGTTTGGTACAAATTTAAAATAGTATAAGAAAGTTATTAATTTTTAAAAAATTTAACCACAGAGTGAATGTGTTGTTTCCTGGCAGAAAACCTAAGTTCATTTAAAAGTATTAATATGGAAAAAATAGATTTATTTTTTTACAAATTTTACTTCTGGATACTATCTTATGATCATAAACAAGCTTCTGTCCAAGTTTGGTACAAACCCAGGATAGTTAAAAAGAAAGTTATTAAAATTTGAAAAACTTTAACCACAGAGTGAATGTAATGTTTCCCCGCAGAAAAATTAAGTCCATTAAGAAATAAAAAACAGAAAAAATGGAATTTTATTTTTGCAAACTTTACTTCTGGATACTATCTAATGATCATAAACAAGCTTCTGTCCAAGTTTGGTAGAAATCCAGTATATTTTAAGAAAGATATTCCAATTTTAAAAACTTTAACCCAGTGAATGTAATGTTTCCCCACAGAAAAACTAAGTCCATTTATAAATAAAATACAGAAAAAATAGAATTTTATTTTTACAAAATTTACTTCTGGATACTATCTAATTATCATAAACAAGCTTCTGACAAAGTTTGGTAGAAATCCAGTATAGTTTAAGAAAGTTATTAAATTTTCAAAAACTTTAACCACAGAGTGAATATTTGTGGACGCCGCCACCGCCGCCGACGGAATGTAGGATCGCTTAGTCTCGCTTTTTCGACTTAAGTCGAAGGCTCGACAAAAAGTGGTATCTTATATGTTAACTGAATTTCTGAAACATCACTAATTTACTATTTTTCATCATTAACTCTTTTTCCATATACATATTTCATTATTTCCTGTGGACTAGACTCCTTATAACCTAACAATAACAATGACTATACATACATTGATCTGAATGTCCAGTTGGTGTTGTGAGGATGTATTTGTATTGGTAGTATTGGCAGACTTAGCTGCATTGACCAACTGTGTGGAGGCTGAGGCGGCTTGTCTCGCTGCATTCTGTAATGGTAAAATGAAATTGTGATATTTGTGGTCTAAATATATTTTCATGCAATAAGAGTCATTTCATCTTTGAGTTTTCACTTCAATTTTGTTAATTTACACCTATAATAAACACCTTTTTGCTTTCTCTCTCTGGTTATAAAAGTTGTGCATGTAAGGAGTGTTTTACAAGCTAGTTCCAAAGCCTGATGATAAAAAGACGAGGCCCATATCATCACAATACAATATATCAAATTCATTAAAATTCTTATGGTTTCCTATCCCTGTCATAGATTACCTTATTGACGAAAGCTTTGGCTTTTAATCTACTTTGATTTAACAGTTACTGATTAGTTTTGTGAAGGAAAATATCACATCTGTCTTACAAAACTTTAAGCCTTGTACCATAACTTTTGAGAGGTCTAACATATACTTGGCTTTCAAATGTTTTGGTTTTTGTATTTATAATGAAGGCAAATCCAGAAAAGTGATTCAGATGCATAAAATTTATAACTTTTTATTTTCCTCTGAACACATAATACCTTACTTAGAGACAGGTTGTACAGATATCTATCTTATTTTGTACTTACCTCCAGACGTTTAATGACTTTCTTTTTCAATGCATTACTAGCAGCAATGTTAGTGGCAGATCTAAGATCCTCTGCAGCTTGTCTCAGTCTGTGTTGCTGCATAGCATCGTTAGGATTGGAGGCACAGCCCTACAAACAAAATAACATTAATAAATAAACTACAATGGTCTTTTCATATATAACTTATTTAAATCATAAGGATATGAAACTCATTATAATTATGCTTCTTTTTAAAATTTGAAACTTTTGATGAATTTGTAAGGATCTCCAAAGAAAACATCAATATCTTTTGAAGCAATTTAATTTTCCATTTCAAAGCAGACTAAATAAAATATTTTTTTCACAATGTTAAATTTTTAATTATGTTAATTTAGCACTTATTTTGTTTTCAACATGACAGACAAAAAAGTGAAAAGAATTTTTGCAATTACAGGAAAAGATAAATGTCTCAGATTTCAGAATATGATCAGAACACATTATAGAGATAATCACCAAGTACCATTTTTTGCAAAAATTAAAACTTTGCAATTATTTAAGAATTTACAGAAGTACAAATATGACAGGGTTATCTACCTTTGCAGCCTCCACCATTTTAGCTGTAGCATCAGCGAGAGCTTTGGCGGCTGCCAGTAATCGTTTCTGCATGTCTGAATCAGTATGGCCTTCAGCATCACCTTTGATGGCATTTACCAACATGGAGGTTGCCTACAAACAGAAATGATCATAACATCAAAATTATTATAACAGATTTTCTGTCAGATTTAAACGATAATTTAAACAGAGTTATTTTTTATCAATTTACTACAAGGAAGGAAGAAACTTGCTAAGAGATATTACATAATAGCATACAATCTTCAAGCAATGGCAATGTGAAATCTCATTTATGGATGGGTGACTATAATTTAAAAAAAAATTAAGCCAAATCTTTCAATTGTCTCCATACGTAACTTTCTATTATACGTAGTTTCCTATTTTCAAAAAGACTTCCTTGAGTAACTTGTTGAAATGGAGTTTTCCAAGAAATAATCAATGATCTTTAATTATAAGATCTTTAGAAAAGCAAATTCACACAATATTTCTCATATGTTTTACTTAAATATCTAAATATGATTTCAATTTATGTAGGACATTATGAAACTAAATTTTAACATCAATTACAACGTACCTGTGTAATTTATGTAGGACATTTTGAAACTAAATTTCAACATCAATTACAACGTACCTGTGTAATTTATGTAGGACATTATGAAACTTAATTTTAACATCAATTACAACGTACCTGTGTAATTTATGTAGGACATTATGAAACTAAATTTTAACATCAATTACAACGTACCTGTGTAATTTATGTAGGACATTATGAAACTAAATTTTAACATCAATTACAACGTACCTCTGTAATTTATGTAGGACATTATGAAACTAAATTTTAACATCAATTACAACGTACCTGTGTAATTTAAGTAGGACATTATGAAACTGAATTTTAACATCAATTACAACATACCTGTGCAAGTTGTCTAGCCTGTTTGACCATCTCATGTGCATCACCAAAATAACTAACAATCTTGTCTGTTCCAGCTAAAATAGTGTCCACTGCCTCTTCATGTGCTTCATGGGCCTACAAATATTCAAATGAAAATCAACATTTAGAAACTAAAAATATGGAAATAACAAAGAGGGCATTACTGAATTAATATTTTGTCTTCATAGCCTTTTCTAAATCATAAAATATATACTGTGGATTCATTTATTTTCGTGGGTATCAATTTTCGTGGATTGCTGAAAACTTGCATATTCGTGGATATTTGATTTCGTGGTTTTGTAGATCTCAATATATAAAGCCTATTGAAAATAGGATATTCATTGAACATTTGAATTTGTGGTTCACCTGTACCCACGAAACCCACGAAAATTGGTATCCAATGAATAATAATAAATCCACAGCAGTCATTTTATATACGATAACTTCTTGGTGATTTTATAGTGTCTATATTTCATACCTGAGATAAGTTCCCCAAAACAATGATTTGAATTTTGATAGATGTGTTTATTGACTATTACTGTGGATTCATTATTACTCATAGGATACCTATTTTTTGTTAATTTCATTGGTAAAAGGTGAACCATGAATCTAAATATTCAACAAATTATTTATTTTCTATTAGATTGTATGCAAAACCAGAAAATCAAATATCCATGAAAATGGTTACCTATGGATATAATATACAAGTAGATATTTTTATTGACTTATTACACATACATGAGTGGGTCCTGCTCCTTTCTTAATATGCTGCAACAGATCATTCAATGCTTGTGTTACCATGGTAGCAGCACCTCCCAGATCCTGGAGCAGACGGTCATCACGACAGGCCTGCTGGGCAGCATCAACAATGCCCTCGACTGATTGGGCCACTTGTTTGGCTGCTTCTATTAACTGTTCCTGACAAGCTGGACTGGCTATTGTTGGAGCAACAACCTGCAAGAAGAAATTTAAAGTCAATAAAATGGCCTTTCAATTTTTGGGTGTTTTTTATTTTTTATTTTGAATCCTGAATAGCAGGGTATTTATAATAAGGATCAGACTTTTGATTCTTAATTCCTTCAGAAACATAAACACTTTGGGATTTAAATGAATATTTTTAAAAATTCTCACACACATAATTGAAATCAAGATAAAACTAAGTAATTTTTCAAAAGATTCTCCCACTGATAAAATCACATTTCTCTATGATTTATGACTGCAGTAACTTAGAAATGGGGCTTCATTCAAAACAGTCATAATAATGAACTCACAAAAGAATCAGTATCTTTTACCATCTCCTTAACTGAGTAAGAGCAAATACTTGAATTTTATATAATGCATGGGTGTTTACCTTTATTACATGTATTTTAAATCTATAAATGTGGATACTTTTAACCATGTGATAATTTTCAAATCAATAACTACACATTACCTTAGTACATGCCACCAGTTGTGACGTAGCGAGAGCACAGCTTGTTGCGGAGTTGATAACTTTGTTCTGTAATCCCTGGTCATCCGTAGAACTAGCCACACCCTTAGCCTTCAGTACCAAGGTAGATGTAGCACCGGCCACAGCCTTGGCCAGGGCCAGAAGAGTCTCTTGGTACATTCTGTCCAGGTCTTCTGCTGTTTCTCCAACACCATACATCACTTCCTGGCTAGCCTCACCAACAATCTTGGCAGCTGCTATAATATTTTGTCTCTGGAATAATAAAACATTCAATTTTTTATCACAATATATTAAACATTCTAAAAGTAGTACAGTTAGTGAAGTGTGAACTTTTCTCCAAGGGAATCCTATTTGGCAATAGAGATATTTGGGAAAAGTATCCCCTAGTTTGAATTTGTCCTACTGGATAATGTTAATTAAAATTTTTGTGATAGATTTGCTATCATAAAATGAGAATGGAAATGGGGAATGTGTTAAAGAGACAACAACCCAACCATTATGCAGACACCTTTTTTTCAAAACATTTGAAACAAGAGTGTCCATAGTAGAGAGGGGATAGGACCTTTATCAGGATTTCGGGATTGACCCTTTCGGGATCCGGGAATTATTTTTTTTCGAATTTCGGGACCTTGGGATTTCGCATTTTTTAAGCCCGGGATTTCGGGATTTCGTGTTTTTTAAGCTCGGGATTTCGGGACCAAGACCCCTACTAACCCCCCTCATAGTACACTGATCCCATAGAACTGTGATGCTCAGCAAGCACTATGATTTTCTATGTTCATTTTCTATGAACATGCATACTTAGTTTCAAGTTGATTTGACATCAACTTCATTAAAAATGACCTTTTCCAAAAACTTTAACCTGAAGCAGGACAGACAAACAAATAGATAAACCGATGCACAAACCATAAAACATACTGGCCCTTAGTTGGGTATTTCAAAAGGAAGAACATATATTGTTCCAGGCAAAGGACAATCATTCTTTTTAAATATCTTTCAAAATATTTCCAAATTCTCTACCATACCAAACATTACATTAGATTAAACTTATTTCCATGACTTTATTTAAACATCCCTTGTGCAAAACTGTACCGAGCCAATCATGTGTAAAATGTAGGCCAATATCATCTTATTTGAGAGAGGGGTATCACAAGTAAACTGTACCGAGCCAATCATGTGTAAAATGTAGGCCATTATCATCTAATTTGAGAGAGGGGTATCACAAGTAAACTGTACCGAGCCAATCATGTGTAAAATGTAGGCCATTATCATCTAATTTGAGAGAGGGGTATCACAAGTAAACTGTACCGAGCCAATGGATTTCGTGGGTTCCAAATTTTGTGGATTGAGGAAAACTTACATAATCGTGGATACTGAATTTCCTGGTTTTAGCAATGTCTGCATATATTCATTAATATAATGTATATTTCGTTGAATATTTAAATTTGAGGTTTCCCTGTTCCCACGAACTCCACCAAAATTGGTATTCAACGAATGATAATGAATCCACAGTATCATGATTTACAGTGATAATATATATACTGTAAACCAAATTTTTTCGAATATACTTTATTTCTCATTTTAATCTATCTAGTTGCCTCATAGCTTTTTTCATGATTTTCACATCTTATTATATAGATTAATCTTATTTCAATATCCATGACTTACATCTCTTGCATTAGGTTGTGCCGCATTAAGTAAATCTGAGAAGGCACCAGCCAGACGTTTAGCAGCGTTCATTAAATTGTTACCAGTGTTCTCGTCTTCATGTAGAGCTGCCAACATACGCACATCATGTGAGAACTCTCCAATATTGGAGGTGCTAAAATAAAAAGTATCATTTTAAAAATTAGTAAAAATTTTCTTTAAATCTTTAAATATTGTGTTGCATCAATTTTTTAATTTCCCTAATTTCACGATCTAAAATTGACATTAAAAACCTGTCTTTTTCATAATATAATATCCTATATATTTCAATTGTACATCATAAAACTTAGTTTGATTTACATTTGAGCTACAGCCGAGCTAACTGCTTGTGGATCAGGCTCCTCGTCTCCTGCTGACAATGTAACTAGCTGTGCTGTGGCAGCATTCATAGCTGATACCTCAGCGCTCACTTTCTGTCGGGACAAATCTAAAGTATTTTGACGCCATTTCTTGGAGGCCTGTTTAGAAAAAAATAACAAATTGTTGATAATTTCTGTTACACACATTCATCAAAAGTTTATTTCTATATATTAAAACTTTCAGCATTTCCTTTTTTTCTTTTTTAACCGAAAATCCTACATGAAAGTAAAGGTGACCTTATTATAGCATAGATCTTTTTGTAAATATAAATAATAAACGACAAACAAAAATCATTTGTCAGATCTATTTGGACCTTGCCTAAAACTGTAACAAACCATTTATGTGTAAATTGAGTTCACTTTAATTAAATTTTGCTGTTTCTATTACCCCACTTTTAAGCTATTCATTATTGTCATGATTTTCGTATTTGCTTGATGTTATCATATTGGGAATATCTAAGTTTTGAGTTTGTAACAATTTATGTTTGGATTTTTTTTTTTATTCATACTGCTCCAAAAGCTGCAAAAATTTAACAGTTGTTAAAATTCATAAATAAACATACAGCATCGTCTCCAAGCTGTGGAAGTGTGGCACCATGATCCATCTGTGATTGGGCCTTCTTGATGGACGTCATTCCCTCGTCTATAATGGTAATCAGCGCCCTCTGTGAATGTGACAGCGTCTGTTCTCGTATGTTCTGACTCTGTATAAAGGCAATCAAACATTAAGTTATATTTTTTCTCCCTTCAAATTCTGGTTTAATTTTTAAGCTTCCATCAAACTAATTACTTATCTGATACCTAAATAATAAATAATCTCAATAATAACGCTATTTTGATTTTTGTGTTGCATTTAATTCATCATTTGATTAAATTTTCAGACAAATCCACAACTTAAAAAAAAAATTCTGCTTCTAGAGTATATTACTCATGATTTACTAGAAATTTACAAAAAGCCAAATTCAAATAGATCTTCCTTTCTTTTCTTATTTCAATAATCTAGGTGAACAAATCTTACTAAAGACTAAGTCTGAATTACTTTGAATGACCCTGATGTACAGTATTCTTCGCTGACAGAATATTTTTTCAATTAACAAATAAAACCAAACATTTTCTAAATAATTTCTTGGAAGTATAGCACTTCTGTATTAAAGGAGGACAATAAAACACAGGGAAAGTAAAATGGAATACACAAGCAATGCAATCACCTAATCATAATTTTACACATTGTCAACAGAAAGCTTTAATCTGGTACATGTACTATACTGCTGTTCAGTAAATGGCTATTGTATCCTTTTCCTTTTAAGCTTGGAATCTTTGATGAGTTTTTGTAATTCATTCTCTATGCTGTTCAAGAACACTCAACTTAAGCTTGTGTAATGACCAAAATAATTACAGCAGACACCAAAATTTCAAAATAGAGTTCTTAATTCTGCATCAGAAAAATCTTTGGACCACAATCTCTTTTGGCAAATTTTCTTGTACAATAAAAAGCACTGTTGTACTCATAAAAATCTTATAAACAATGTTCATCTCAACACATCTTTCCAATTCTTAGTCTCTGTTGTTCAAGAACAAACAATTAAAGCTAGTATAATTACCAAAGTTATAATAACTGCTAACTGCAAAATGTTTAAGATAGAGGGATTCTGAATTCAATATACATGTCAATAAAATTTTAAAAGCTTTGGTTGAACAGTTCATGAGTTTATGCCTGGCCGCCCGATTGCCATACCTCCCCAAATCAATAACCGACATTTTTGTCACAAAAATCCGGTTTAAAATCAATCTAATTGAAATAAACATCCACTGTCCAAGTATTGCTTACACTTTGTTTTATTTTCTGTTCTGGTAATAAATACCTCAACCAATGAGATTTCAGTCTGCAAATTTAAACAGGTGTGTGACATTACAACAAAACCAAAGGATCTCTAAAGTTTTCAAAACAGTTGTCAGATTCTTGTAGGCAAATTATGGACGCAGGATCGGAACTTTAAAAATTAGAATGGTATAATATTACACTTTTTTCCTTTTTCTTTTTCGAGAAAAAACTTCAACCAACTTCTTATCAAATTGTCTCCGACTAAAAACTAAGCTTAGTTCAACAAATAACAATTTTTAATTTTAAAAATTAATTTTCAGAGATGCAACAGCTACTTTGTGTTGAACTAGGTAATTGCATGTATTATCCATTGAAGTACTATTCATTAAAAAGAATCCATCAGTTTAGAGAAAAATACAGATTCTAAAATTTTCAAACAAACTAAAACCTAATTTAAACATCTACTGTAATACGTGTACTACAAACTGAATAAACATGCATACTACTTAAAATTAAATAAATAGAGTTCCTAATAAATTCTAATGTAGTAAACTGCTTGAAGTAACTAACAATTAGGTTCTATAACAAATCGTAAAAAATATACATCATATAATTAAAATAATATATCTATAAGAAAAATAACATAAGCTGTACAACAGTAAAATGTTACTTTCATTGTATTAGTAAACAGGAATAAAAAGGGGTGAAAGGTCACTTCAGTTGAGGGTGGTGTACAATATTTAAAGTGCTTGTAATGTATGAGGTCCAGTCAACACATACCTTACACAATCACTGATTGTGTGAAAACTAGGTTGGCAAGTCTGATTGAATATTTTTTTTTACACAGATCAAATGAAGAAGGCAGCTGCCTCACTTGGTAACATCAATAGAACAGAGCATGACTAAATATGTTCGCTACAGTTTTTGATAACAGGTAGTTGTATGCCTTAGCTCACAAGCAACACTTGGGAAGTCTTGTGGCGTAATCATCTTAATAGCTAAATCCCTTATAAAGAAAGCTTGCTAATTGGATTGAGAATGTCTGCAAAAACCTTTGATGCACAGACCACTGTAAATAACAGACAGAGATCTCACAAACTCATGTGGGATAATTTTTACGAGATCTCACAAACTCGTGTGGGATAATTTTTACGAGATCTCACAAACTCATGTGGGATAATTTTTACGAGATCTCACAAACTCATGTGGGATAATTTTTACAATTTTGCTCAGTGTGTAGGGAAATTGGTCTGAAAAGACTTGGCTGAACGGTTTTTGGGGATTTTTTTAACATATTTGTTTATTGTCAAAATCTTAATGTGAAAATGATTTGTTTTGTCAGAATTGTACAAATCTAATCAGAAAAAGATTAACAGGTTTTTACAGCAATGGATGTGTACATTATTATTTTCTCAACATAAACAAAACTTTATTTTTATCACCAATCAAATACCGATTTTTAGAACTGGTCTACATAAACCAACAACATTGAACTAAAGTCAGTAAAGGATTTTGTTATCACCTAAACCCTTACCTATCAAATTTTGTCATAACATATACTAAAGAAGTAAAGATCAACAAACATTAAACTGTTCCCAACTAAATAAAAGGACAGTTTTGCAAAACAGAAAAGAGAAAGACTTGCAAAATCAAATAGAACAGATTTTTTTTTTCAAAAACAAAACAGAAAGTAGAAAGTTTTGCATATCAAATCAAAAAGAAGATTGTTGTCAAGTCACCAATTTTATCTTTCAAACAGAAAGAAGAGATTTGTAAAATCAAACAGAAAGTAGAAACTTTTGAACAACCAAACAGAAACAAGACTATTTTCAACCCCCCTTTTTTAAGGGCAAACAAGCAGGAAGTAGTTATTTTGTTAGTAGTAAATATCACACCTGTCTATTAGCATGCCCTACATGCGCTTCATTTGACACCTGACTATGTTGAGCTGATCCCATTGATCCCGTAGAAAAACTAGATTGCCCAGTGTTAGCTCCCCTTAAAACTGCTGGCATGGCAACGGATCCAACATCAGCATGACCAATCTTTGCCTGGTTCCTCTGGATAATGGTGGCCCTATAACAAAATCGAGAAATTTTAAGACCTATATATTCTATGTCTGATGACTGGTAGTCCATGATTTAGATTGATTGATTGATTGGTTGGTGTTTAACCAACTTTCAGCACCCATTGTCTATTTTGTTTTTGATAGTTGAGGATTGACAGTCAACCAAGATAAGTTAAATATAAATTCCATCACTGCAACAAGTGTATAACAATATTTCTCCACTTGAGACAGTTTAATTTTTTTATTTAAAGGACAAGGCTGGCCGAGCTTTATAAAAATTTAAAATTCAACTATTGAGAGTGAAGAAATATCGTAATACATAAGATAAAGTGATGGAATCTGTTCTTCTTATAATTTTTTTTTTTCTTTTTCAAATATTTTGAGAAAATTGTGCTATTTATTTGTGACATTATCAGGAACAGTTGCCTTAACACCACTTTCAGCAATATTGTCTATTTTTAAGTCTAAACAGGAAATTCCGATGAAACAAAAAAAATTGAATTTCGACCAATCACTAGTGTTGATATATATATGTCTTAGACCACTCAAAAAATGTGAAAATAGCACAAAATTTGAGAAAAATTTATTAACAATACATTGCCTTGTCTATCATATTTTGATTGAAAAACCTTACTAACCATGAAGGCCGTACGGTGACCTATAGTTGTTAATGTCTGTGTCATTTTGGTCTTTTGTGGATAGTTGTCTCATTGGCAATCATACCACATCTTCTTTTTTATATTTTAATTTATTCATTAATCAATCTGATATATGTCTTTACTAGTAATAAGCTACTTACTGTGATGGAGCAACATTATCCTCAGAAATAGGAGCTTCATCTTCTCCATCAATACCAAGGTGATCTTTGGCTTTTTTCTGTAAAATTATGTATCACAACTTTAAAATCAATCAGAAAACATTGCCAAATTTTCTGTAAAATAATGTTCTTTAAAATCAGCCCCGAAAATATTATCATCTTTTCCTACCTCAATATATTAACAGTTATGATTTGAATTTTATGAAATATTCTTATCCTCAGAAAAAAAGTTTGCTATTCTGCGGGTCACCAATCTTAGGTTCAAAGTAAGTATGACTTTTGCACTGTCATTTTAAAATCAACCTGATAACATTGCAACTATTTTCCACCTCACTATAAAGTTCTGATCTGAATTTCATAAAATACATTTGTATCCTCTGAAAAAATGTGTAATTAAGCTGGTAACCAATCCTGGTTCCCTGTTAGAATGTTTTTGCAGTGTATGTATAAGCATGGATTATATTGATTTTGTCACAGTTCCTTTGTCAACCTATATTTACCGAAGGGCTAGACAGTTTTACTGCCAAAGTAAACATCCAACAGAAGTGATGATATTAAATTAATAGCCAGGCTGATTGCTGACTTTATTATTGAAATTCAAATGCATCACCCCACTTTCTATAACAATGATTTCCATGTCTACAGTGCTCTATAAAACTCTATTAACTATATCAATTTTCACCCTTCAAGTTTGGTACGACAAGCAAAAAGCATTAGGGATTATTCTTCACTAGACTAACCATCATTAGTTTTCAAGTCAAAGTAATTTATCAGTTCTGTCAAGTTCTTTCTCAAGTCTACAACCAGTTACTGGTTGAATTAGAAATAGATTCTTTGAACTGTAAAATTGTATTTCAATATTATCCACTTAAGATCATTTGGTTTTTTTCTTGAACTTTTTATCAACCTTAATCATGGTAACCAAATTTTCATTTATACAAAAAATGCAACTTTAACAGAAAAAACCAGATGCTCCGCAGGGCGTAGCTTTATACGACCGCAGAGGTTGAACCCTGAACGGTTGGGGCAAGTATGGACACAACATTCAAGCTGGATTCCACTCTAAATTTGGATTGTGATTAAATAGTTGACACAGCATAGGTTTCTGACACAGAATGAATGTATTCAAATGAACTTAAAATTTTTGTTTTCTCTTAGAGCAATTCACTATGCTGTTGAATATTAATCCTCTCAAAAAAATGTTTGAAGAAATTTTCTTTTTATTTATGAAATTTCAAATGAGAAAAATTGAACCCAATTTTTTATTCACATCCCCCTTTCCCTTATTCCAAAACTAATTTCAATTAAAATATTCTAATGGAGTTTGCAACAATTACTACTCATTTAAATACATCATAAAATATTAAGATGTAAAAAAACTGCTTGTTATCACTGAATGGTAAAGATTATTTAAATTTACCAGTTGGTAGTAAAAAGTGAATATACATTGTATATTGTATATAACAAAGATTTAAGTTGATTCTGGACAAAGAAAGATAACTCCAATTAAAAAAAATTCTTGCAGATATTTCTTGCTTACTATACTGGACAAAGAAAGATAACTCTTAATTAAAAAAAAATTTGCTATTTCACAATATTGTGAAATTAGATATTTCTTGCCATTGCACAATACTGTGCAATTGAAAAGACTTGCTATTGCACAATACTTAATATAATAATTTTAGATCCTGATTTGGACCAACTTGAAAACTGGGCCCATAATCAAAAATCTAAGTACATGTTTAGATTCAGCATATCAAAGAGGCCCAAGAATTTAATTTTTGTTAAAATCAAACTTAGTTTAATTTTGGACCCTTTGCACTTTAATTTAGATCAATTTTAAAACTGGGCCAAAAATTAAGAATCTACATACACAGTTAGATTTGGCATATCAAAGAACCCCAATTATTCAATTTTTGATGAAATCAAACAATGTTTAATTTTGGACCTCGATTTGGGCCAACTTGAAAACTGGGCCAATAATCAAAAATCTAAGTACATTTTTAGATTCAGCATATCAATGAACCCCAAGGTTTCAATTTTTGTTAAAATCAAACTAAGTTTAATTTTGGACCCTTTGGACCTTAATGTAGACCAATTTGAAAACGGGACCAAAAATTAAGAATCTACATACACAGTTAGATTCGGCATATTAAAGAACCCCAATTATTCAATTTTGATGAAATCAAACAAAGTTTAATTTTGGACCCTTTGGGCCCCTTTTTCCTTAACTGTTGGGACCAAAACTCCCAAAATCAATACCAACCTTCCTTTTATAGTCATAAACCTTATGTTTAAATTTCATAGATTTCTATTTACTTATACTAACGCTATGGTGCGAAAACCAAGAAAAATGCTTATTTGGGTCCCTTTTTGGCCCCTTATTCCTAAACTGTTGGGACCGAAACTCCCAAAATCAATACCAACCTTCCTTTTGTGGTCATAAACATTGTGTTTAAATTTCATTGATTTCTATTCACTTTAACTAAAGTTATTGTGCAAAAACCAAGAATAATGCTTATTTGGGCCCTTTTTTGGCCCCTAATTCCTAAACTGTTGAAACCAAAACTCCCAAAATCAATCCCAACCTTTCTTTTGTGGTCATAAACCTTGTGTCAAAATTTCATAGATTTCTATTAACTTAAACTAAAGTTATAGTGCGAAAACCAAGAAAATGCTTATTTGGGCCCTTTTTGGCCCCTAATTCCTAAAATGTTGGGACCAAAACTCCCAAAATCAATACCAGCCTTCCTTTTATGGTCATAAACCTTGTGTTAAAATTTCATAGATTTCTATTCACTTTTACTAAAGTTAGAGTGCGAAAACTAAAAGTATTCGGACGACGACGACGACGACGACGACGACGACGCCAACGTGATAGCAATATACGACGAAAATTTTTTCAAAATTTGCGGTCGTATAAAAATCCTATAAAGGAAATAAAACATATTTTATTGTGACACCTAACGACAAAAATTGTATATGATATAAACTTTATAAATATACAAGAGAAAAAAAAACACCTATCAAAACCACATACTGTGACCTTAAACCTACCTTGCTTAGTATAATATCAATATAACCAGCTATGAGTCTGGAAATTTGTTCTCCTTCTTGAGTCTGTACTGAATAGTAATTGTCAGAATAATCACCAAAATCCTACAAATAAAATGTATCATTGGTATGATAAGTAAATAAAGGAGAAGTATTGTGAAGGGCTTGTATATATTGTATGGGCTGTCAGAAGAAGACATCAAGAGTATAAAGAGAGGGGGTCTGAGGGGTCCTTGTCCCGAATTCCCGGGCTTAAAAACATGAAATCTCGAGGTCCTGAATTTAAAGAAATTTAAATCCCAACATCCAAAAAGGAGCAATCCCGAAATCCCGAGCAGAAAAACAACCGATTCCGACGTCTCGAAAAAGGTCTATAAAAATCAAAACATTCTCTAAAATAATATTTTTTTAAACTTATATGTAAGAAATATGTTTAATTGTCACTAATAAAACTTGTATATAACCTCAATTCTTACCAAAGTAAAACTGTTTGGTGAAGCAGCCCATCTTCTAACTGTTGTAAGTGGCCAAGTCTTTAAGATCTGAAATTAACACAAAAAGCTTTAAAATAAAACTTTCTCAATAAGTTTAAAAAAAAAAAAAAAATATTCAATGCTTGTCAATTAATAACATCAATTTAATCTGTATTGTTTAAGATATAGTTGCTGTCAAGAACTTTGAATGGTGAGGCAGATTTCAAAACGGCAATAATTAGACTCTTATGATGACATCAGTAAATGCATGCAATTATTCTAAATTTAGCCTAAACTTTAAATTTCTAGTACTATCAAAACCCAAGGTTTTCTATTAAAATTTTAAATTATTTAAAAAAATTTAAACACATGTTAAGACCATTAGATGAAACTTTTTACCTCTTTAGTTTTTTCGTCCATCCTGACAACACTTTCCTTTGTAATACCAAGTAAACGTGGCGTTAGCTTATTTTTACCTGGCATCTTCTCCTGTTAAAGAAAAAACATTTATTTGCATTAATATTTAAGAAGTTTTGGTATTTACAATTTCTTATTCACTCATTGAAATTTAATTGCATGATAAAAATATGCAAGTGTTCGGTAAACAGGAAGTTGTTGAGTGATGAATCTGAAAACACATCACACGGTACAGTTGACTTATATAAATCCTGAAACCAAATTTCAGAAATCCTTGTATTGTAGTTCCTGAGAAAAATGTGATGAAAATTTTCAACTTGGCTATCATGTGTAAAATCATACAAGTGTTCGGTAAACAGGAAGTTGTCAAGTGATCAATCTGAAAACGCATCACACCGTATAGCTGACTTAGATAAACCCTGAAACCAAATTTCAGAAATCCTTGTATTGTAGTTCCTGAGAAAAATGCGAAGAAAAATATTCATGGAAGGGACGGACTGACTGACTGCCTGTGCTTTCAATCAGGCTATTATTTTGGTTTTCCAAACTCTTGATCCCAAGGTTTGTTTTTTAAACATGTGAAGTCTATATGGAAAACAATATTACCAAAAAAATATATATTTCTAGATTTATATTTTAATCTTATTTGCACTTACCTTGACTAAGAAGAAAGTAATACCATAAGTTTTTAGAGATCTGCACATCTGTGTGTACTTGGCCTTGGCTTCAAATTCATTTAAACCTTTATTTCTCAGTTTATCATGTTCCTGAAGAAAAAATTATGATAGATAATAACAAATTTTAAGATAACAAAGGGGAATAACTCTTGTACATTAAATGTCAAAACCCTCAAAATTGAACTAGACAAATATTTTAAGATCCATGATATTGTGTTCAAGTTTAAAGGATACATTTTTAATTCACATGATCAGGATCATAAGGAAACATTTATTGGTGAATGTACAGATTTCATCAAAAAGAGCATTATCCAACAACACATTAAAGTGGCACATAGCATTACAGGGAGATAACTCATCTGAACGTTTTAATCATGTTCTATTAATTAGGAAATATAAAGCTTTTCATTCAATGATCAAAATTTGTGTTTGTCAAACTGCTTTATACCAACTTAAAATAAGAAAAGATGTTGAGGTGAAAATAAGATTTTAAACAACTGACACATGTCCATACCATTGTAAAATGCTTCTTAGTTAACATATACTTACAAGAAATATTTTCTTTTCTATTCCTTTTGTCTTAATGTATTCCTTGGGAAGAAATTCTTTCAATCTGCAATGAGATAAATTATTTGAAAATTCCCTTGAAAATATTATTAAGTAATTTTTCTAATTAGATAGTACAAATTAACTAAAAGAAGTAAATTACATGTAAAAAATGCTTCGGTATATAATTTTTTTCACTGTGTGGTTTGCTCTTTTTGACTTTGTTGCTGTGAACTGTTTGTCCAGTTAATCTAATGAGTGGTGCCATATCTTTACTTTAATATCTGTTTTTTTTCTAAATTAATTGAAACACTTTAACTTTTCACCAACATCCTGGCTAATGTTTGTCATAGTTAGTAACTTGACTCACTCTAAGAATCCTGGTTTGTGTTTACCCTCCACAAAGTTTCCAAACTGAATTTGACACTGGAACCCTGCCAGTTGTATAGCTTCATCTTGAGTAACAGGATGGGTACCATTCAACACAGCATCTCGACACTATAAGATAAAATCAAATATTTAAAAAAAAAAATCTCAATTCTTTTTAACATAATTGTTTCAGATATTGCAAAGATTTAAACTCAGAAAAAAACAATAATCTTTCATACAGTATCTGAACACTTACAATGAACAAGAATGTGAAATTGGGGTCAAAAGTCTAATTTGGCTTTAAAATTAGAAAGATCATATCATAAGTACTAAATGTACTTGATTGGACTTCAGCTTCATCAAAAACTACCTTGACCAAAAACTTTAACCTGAAGTGGGCCGAACAGACGCACGGACAGACAAACAACAAAACGACGAACGGAGGCACAGACCAGAAAACATAATGCCCCTCTTCTATCATAGGTGGGGCATAAAAATATAAAAGACTTTTCTCTGCTTGATTTACCTAAAACCATTCTAACACTGATTCTACATACTGTACTAAAAACTCAGAAATTATTGTGTGTATCTATTATAATTGTATCAAAAAAACAATTTTTGAGATGTTTCGGCCATTGGCCTTCTTCAGTTCTTTATTATCAGTATTATAAAAATTATTTGTATTTATTATTGTAATTTTTCAAGAATAGTCTTATCGGGGCCTTTTATAGCTGAATATGCGGTATGGGCTTATACTCATTGTTGAAGGCCGTACAGTGACCTATAGTTGTTAATGTCTGTGTCATTTTGGTCTTTTGTGGATAGTTGTCTCATTGGCAATCATACCACATCTTCTTTTTTTATAAAAATGTGAGTTTAATTATTGTGATTCTTGCGATTTCGAAAAAAAGTCTTCAAACAGGTCTACATTTCAGTTATCAGAATGCAAGTACTTATTATTAGGATTCTCACCTAATCGTATCATGTGCATGAATAAAAACATTGTCATAAATTCCGAAATTACAGTAATGCAAATTACAGTTATAATTTACCTGTACAAACAATAAGTTGAGCTGTATAGGATCCCTCTGATCTATGTTCTGGTCGGAGAAGAAGAATTTCCTTCTCAACAGTAAAACATCATTGTCTGTAACTCCCTGTTCTCGTAAAGTTTTAGAATGGTCTAACCAGTCCACTGAAATACACAAAAAAAAAGATTTGTCATTCTATTGGGACATAATGTATTGGCTAAATTGTTACTTTAGGATTTGTTTGGTTTTAAAACTAGAATTAATGTTTCAGATAGGTAGGGCAAATCCTAACCAAAAATTTCAATACCTAATACAATTTAGCAATAGTCTGTTATTTTAAAAGTTAATGCAAGAAAAAAAAAATATGTCCTAAGTACACGGATGCCACACCTGCACTATCATTTTCTATGTTCAGTGGACCATGAAAATGGTATAAAATCTTTAATTTGGCATTAAAATTAGAAAGATCATATCATAAGGAACATGAGTACTAAGTTTCAAGTTGATTGGACTTCAACTTCATTGAAAACTATCTTGATCAAAATATTAAAATAAAAACTTAAACATGGAGTGGGACGGACGAAAGAACAAATGAACAAACAAATGAACGCACAGACCAGAAAACATAATGCCCATAAATGGGGCATAAAAACACAATTAGACTACTTTCACAGTAAAACTAATACATACTTTCATCATCTGTGTGAAGTTTCTTCCTCATTTCATCTAATTTTTTCTGATCTTTTGCGATGGATTTGTCCCGTTTTAATGTTAATGTTTTCTCTCTCTCGTCCTCAGGCATTTCTAAAACTAATGAGTATTCTTCATGGTTGGATATTCCTAAAAAAAAAATAGATAATAAACATTTTATAGATAAAGTTATGAAATAAAATATAAATACTATTGAAAGGTTAAACACATTATTTTTTTCACTATGATTCCCAAATTTTGGTTGATTCCTGGCCTTACGGTCATAAAACTTTTGAGCAAGATTTCTGTACTCAGACTCAGGAATCAACCAATCAAAATACAGGATTTGGTGTTTCAAGCATGATTTTTGTGCTCCAAGCACTGAGCAAAGTTTTATGACTTCAATCCCTGTTTCTCATGCAGAAATTTACTTTTCTTTTGGCGTCAAGACAGTTTCTTGTTATCAATTTTAGTTGATTGTCATTTAATGGTTCCCTGCACTATATAAACAGAACCAGTATCTTAGCCAATTACACAGTACAGATTATTACTTTTACTGGTTCCCTGCATTTTATAAACAGAATCTTTGGCTTTTTTCACAAAAACAATTTATGATAGAAAGTGAAATATACTGAAATGTGCATGACTTGCAAGTATTTTTTCTAGTAAAATTTTTTGAGAAATGAGTTGCATTTTCTTAACCAATTTAAGTTCCGAATGTCCGTAATACTGGTGCCCTGTACTATAAAACCAGTATCTTACCCATTTTAGTACAGATTGTCACCATAAGCTGTCCGACTTGGAAGCTGTCGTCTATCTGGATTTTCTTGTTAGCATCGTCTAAAGTTCTAATCTGTAATATCCTTAGTTTCTTTTTGTACTCTAGTAAATCCTGTAAAAAGAATATTACATTTAAAAATAGTCTACTGTAAAGTGTGTCTGCATTAATTATACATGAACAAATACGGTACTTATCTATCATCTATTTTCAAATTATATAAGAATTATGGAATATATCCATTGTAAAAGCAGTTACAAGTATTCATGCCTTTCCCTATTTTGTACACTAGTAAGTCCTATAAAAATAATATAAAATTTTAAAATCTACAGTTGTGTTTTTATATCCATCTCCTCTTCCAACTATAGGTTTTAAAGTTTATTCGAGTATGCATTGTACATGGCTAAATACGGTAATTATCAATCTACAATTTTCAAATAATATTAGAAAAAAAATATTCATGCTTTTCCCTTAAATTATAGTATGATTGTTAGATGACTGGATTCCCTTAACATTAAGCAATGCTCAAAGTTGGTTAATAGGGTACCATATTTTTTTAATATGTTAGAAAGTTTGTATGTCTGATATATAGTTATATAAGAAAATGCACTTTAATTGATCTTTATGCCAGTCTGCTTTCATAACTTTATTTCAACATATACATTTATTGTATAATATCAATATGTTTGTGTCCAACAGTCTGGTGATAGAATTACATACACCAGATACTACCAAGGGAAAGTATTAACAAACAATGATACATTTATCATGTTTATAAACAATAATATATGACAGACAGAAATATATGCCATGATGTATGTTAGTTTCAAGCAAAATTGTGTGACCATGTGGATTGTGTAAGGACTAGTCCATAATTCCCATTTTTTAGGGGGAGTGGGTTTTCTATGCTTTTTTTTAAACACATTCCACCTACTATATAAACTGTTTATCATAAAATTGAGAATGGAACAAAGAGACAACAACCTGACGAAAAGGCAGAAAACAGCACACAGCTAACAATGGGTCTTAAACACAGCGAGAAAACCCTGAATAATTCTTGTAGATTCAATAGTAAAATTTATCATGAAGACTTACTGGTAAATATGAGAGCCACAAGCTAAGGAAATTTTGCTGGCATTGGATTATCCCCATTAGGACCAGACTGGATTCCATTTACCGTAAGCTCAAGATTGGTCAAAGGGAATGATTTTTTTTATGGTGGAAGTTGGTATGTTTGATAAAAGATCCTGCACTAGGTTGACTTTATCCTACTGGATATTCATTTCTAAATAGTACTCCCATACTTGAAGTTGCTGTTTGATAACAGGCATTAATATAAAGACTTTGAATGTAGTATACACTTCCTAAGTGAACTTAAAATGACAAGAAAGAACAGTAATGAACTGATTCACAAGAAATGCTGACAGGGGGTAAAACGGGGATCTTTTTATCGGGTAATCAGATTAATACATTTGACAGGCTAAAAAAAGTACTTAAAAATCCAAAAGAACACAGTAATGAACTGTTTCACAAGATATTTTGATGGGGGTAAAATTGGTTTTTTTTTTTTTTAACTTTATATTATTTTCAACAGACTTTATAAAATTAAAAAAAAGAAATGTAATAGAAATGTCTTCAAACTATGAATATATCTTTTCCAAAATAATTTTATCAGGTCCCACCGCACAAATGCATCAGGAAGATTTGTAGTACTAACGGAAACCTCTCTCCTTACATTAGCAAAGAGAAGTACCACTTCAACAGACTTATCAATACTAAGTGTTTATTTCTTTTTACCCAGAATGTAATACGACTCCAAGTCCGGATTTTGGTCAATTTAATCTCTATTCTATAAGTACTTCAAATTTTGAACAGGAAGAGAACATGAATTCTGATTTGAATAACATATGTAAGATATGATTTCGTCCTGTGTGATATGAATTACTACTTAAATTCAAAACATCTGATAAATGTATGTTTAAAAGTATAAGAAATATATACTGAATATTTAATGGTAAATATGAAGTCAAATAATTAATTGGTTGCTAACTTTTGAAACTTTGCTTTCAACTATTTCATCATTCTTATTTTTACAAATCATTAGTGTATCAACACACAATTAATTGCCCAAATAAAAAAATAAAAATTCATTTCATATTGTTAGAAAGCTATGGAAGACTAACACCACTTCTTAGTAGACCGTGCAGTCTAGTATATTGCTATTTTCATGAAACTTTACATTCAATTATTTTATGATTCTTGTTTTCACAAGAAATCATTGACTGTATCAACACTCCACTGTCTCAAGACAAAATAGTTTATATGATAATGTTTGAATGCTATGGAAGACTTACACCACTTCTTAGTAGATAGTAGTCTAGTGTTCTGCCATTTTCTAACCATATTCCTTTACGTGGATCTTCATCTGATAGAAACAGTCCAAATTCTCCAGCTGAAAAATAACAAAAATTATAGTATTTACAATTATAGTATGGATACAATAAACTCTTCATAGATACCAGGATTAAATTTTGTATTTACATCAGACGCTTGTTTCCTCATCAGTGACGCTGTGTCTGTACCATATATCTTTGAATCACCATGCAACTGTCCAACAAGTAGTGAGTAAATTTAATCAAAATTTAAAAAGCTAACTTAACTTCAGAATCTATGAAAAGTGACTGGAATCCCTCCTTACGAGACTCAATTTCCAGTATACCGACCCCATTTTAATAACCAGAATCTACTTACTAGTGTTCCTCAAATCCTCAAATCCCCCCTCCAGTAATGGTTCTCACTATTATTTCAATTATAAAATTCTGAAATTGTGTCAATCCTTCAAAATCTTGGTGGTCAAAACTTGCGGACCACCACTTTACAAAAATTCTACTTTACTACTCTAACTATTGTAATATTAGACTTATAAATGAATGAAATTATCAATATGCAGTATAAGTCTTCAATAAAATATAAAGTTCATGCATCCAGAATCGAGATCTATTTCATTTCTCTCAGACAGTAAATCTCCCTTGTTGTCAGACAGATCCCATCAATTAACTATATTTCACTTTTATTGGTCTTGGATATACACCAAATATTAAGTATATAATCAGGATGTTTTATTGGAATAGCTGCATGTTATAATTGTAATCGATAGTGGTAAAACTGTGAAATGCAGCAGAGGTCTTGAATGTCTGATATCAAAGTCAAGCTTTCAATTTGAGGTTTCTAAATCTTCCATTCTGTACGAATTTCTTGAATGTCCAATATCAAATGTTTATAATCAAAGTGAACTTTACATTTTGAGGTTTCAAAATCTACCATTCTGTGCATGTTTATTAGATGTCCAATATTAAAAGTTTAAAAACAATGTTAAAGCTTTCAAAATCTTCTGTTCAAGAAAACGAACAGGTTACATGAGCATGGTAGCCTACCAGTGGTATATGTTTAAAAATTTAAATTGTAAAGAATTAAAAAGGTGTATATTGTCAAACAACAAAAGTTAATCCTAAATGCAAGTGTAATGGTAGCATCTAATTTTAATGGTATAGACACATCTTTAATGGCTTTTTAACGGTTACATTTTTTCTTTCTTTCTACCAGTTATCTTTTCTCACACAATTTCATTATGATAAATATTAAATGTAAATGTGTGCTGTAATAACCTAAATGGGTGTTTTAAGATTTATAAGAGGAAGAAAATGATTTCTCTTCCTCAACGTGAATCTACTGGCCAAAAGTAGACTTAATTAACAAGCACAAATTATATCAGTAAAAATTCCAGATATCAGGGTGAAAAGATTAAGAGTCTTATTAGCCATAAAAAGTAATATTTGTGGTTTCATTACTTAGAAATGAAGTAGAAACTCAGAAAAAAATAATAAGATTTTTATTCTTCCTGTTTCAAATTAAATAATCTTTTTTTGCATTTAATATCAAAGTACGAAAATGTTGTATGATTGTCAAATTGTCAACAACTTTCCACTAAAAGTAACCAAAAGACAAGAATTAAACATTTACTAAAGGTCATTATTCAGTCTTCAACAATGAGCAAAAGCCACACCACATAGTAAATCATAAAGGCTCCAAAATGACGTTTGTAAAAACAATTCAACCACTACTATTTAGACTAGATTATATAGATATAGGAAGATGTGGTTTGAGTGCCAATGAGACAACTTTCCATCCAAATAACAATTTTAAAAAGTTAACCATTATAGGCTCTCACAGAATAACAAGCTATAAAGGGCCCCAAAATTACTAGTGTAAAATCATTCAAATGGGAAAACCAACGGTCTAATATTCATATCTTTTATTACTTTTATACAAATAATTACTCCTTGACCACATTTTTTTTGTTATTTTTTAATTCAATTTAAGTTCAAGAACATGTAAGGTAGAGTTCATTGAGAATACATACCAGAAATTACAGGCTATTATTTAAACTTGGAATTATTCTTAATTATGGAATTTACATAATTTCTTGTGTTTAAATTTTTAATAAATTCATGTTTATTTGGTATTATGATCTTTTGAGCGGTTAGTAAAACTTTCCTTACAATGTATTTTGGTTAGATAGTGTTGTACGTACACAGCACAGTACATTCTATTGAAAATATATATACTATTTTCTTTGTAATAGAAAGTGTTGTGCGCAGCACAGAACATTTCAAGACAGAATAAACATGGAATTTATTAAAAATTTCAAAAACAAGAAATCAAGCAAATTCCATAATTAAAATTAATTCCAAGTTCAAATAATTAGCCTGCTAGATTTTGTTAACTGCAGAAATAATGTCCATCTAGAGAAAAACGACAAAGCATTTTTCTGTCACCTCCAATTACTTTACCCAATACATCAACTCATTAAACACTAGCTTTAAATACAGTAAACATTTGCATTGCAATCTAGCTATACACCAGCTTAACCAACACTGAATCAATTGTATCTCTAAAACTATTCCCAATAAATGCTTTTAAGAAAATCAGCCAAATTGGGATCATATTTGTCTCTGCCATGCATAAAATACAGCTTGTATTTACATAAAACAATTCCCAAGTATTCATGAGGCTTTATTCAATACTAAAACATAGGCCATGAGAGAAAATATTTGGTTCTTTCATTTAAAATATGTCTAATTTATTTAAAAGACACTAAAGGCTTTCAAACATAAGAAAAGTAAAAATTAAGGATTTTTTTAATTGCTTATTGTCAATCCATTATTTAACAGATACAAATTGACTTTGCATGCAAGGCATTTACATTTGCTCTGAATATTGCAGGATTGAAAATCTACCTTTCATATTTATATTGCTGGGTTATCTACCTTTCATATTTATATTGCAGGGTTATCTACCCTTCATGTGTATATTGCTGGGTTATCTACCCTTTAAGTGTTTATTGCTGGGTTATCTACCTTTCATATTTGTATTGCAAGTTTATTTAGCTTTCAAACTTTCAACAGATGTGTATCAAATGGGAGGTTTAACAAATGAAACCTTCTGTGTCTGACTATCTTTTGACCATAGACTTTTCAGATTCAGGAATTTTTCGTCCAATTGTTCAACATCTTGATTTTATTTTTATTTTTCCAATTGTTGTCAGTTGGGATATGATTATTTTCTTTTAATTCATTACAAGGCCTTGCAGCAATATTATCATCAAGAAACAGGCTCCCAATCAGCAGAATGTGGAAAACTGTTTAAGGGTGTCTACAGGTTCTAAAAAGATATTTGATTTTTTTTCTGTATTTTCAGCTTAAAAATCTAAAATTTTCTGTCAGACTGAATGATTTAAAAAAAAAAAGGTTTTGTCTGTCAGACAGAGTTTGGGATACACTGCCCAATGATCATAATCAAGAACAAAAATAATAATTCTTGGCCTAATAATACTCTTTCTTAACTATCACAAACTATAATGGCCATTGGTCTAGACACAATACTGCGGGGTATGGAAATTTATAACCAAATGGGAAGAAATGACATCAAGTGAATAGAATTAGTAACTTACACGGTCAATTTGGCTCTGTCTTAAGTCTACGTAATGGGGTATATTATCCAATACTATTATTGTCTGTTCAGTCTGACTGTACCGGTGGAAATTAAAACTCTCTGTGACATTTTGTGAGAAAATGATGTATAAAAATGCTGCTATATATTTAGTTATTATTTTTTCTTCCCATTGTCTTGATGTAGCCAAGATGACGAGTTTTGTCAAGTGTAATTGGATACAGTCAAGTCTCATAAGCATACCTGCCAAGTTTTCAAAATGCCCATGGGGGTTTTGAGTGCAAAATGGCTGCCCATACTCCTGCAAAACCTTCAAGGGGGCCTTCAAATACAGTGTCATGTTGTTTTTTGGCTTCTGTATATTTTAAAATATTTTATAAGCCTCAATTCATTGTCAAATTATTTGTTTTGTTAAAATTGTGGACATAACTGCTCTTTAAAAATTTCAATTTGGGACCCTCCATGGGGGAAACCCCCCAAATAGTGACAGTTGGCATGTATGCATAAGTTTATGCACCTTCCAACCTCCAACTTGCTTTGATAGACAGGGTTAAGTTAAGTTTTGTCAAGTCTAATTGTTCAAAAGATTATGCACCCTTCAGCCTCCAAACTGCTTTGTAACATTGGGAAAAGTAAGGAATTTTAATAAAGCAGTACATGTTTACAATTTTAAATGTAGCAGTTACATTTCATTTTCTCCATACTTTTAGTTTGTAATGAATTATATGCAAAATTGTTTAAACCACAGGGTTTCCAGGAAAAGAAAAGATTTCGACAAACCACAAAAATTTTAACATAGCTAAGTGTTCGGATATCAGACTTGGTCATATTTGAGTTCTCTGAGTGTGAGTTATACAATCTTGATGTCAAATTTTAAAAGTTTATTCATTTATTTTCAAGGACTAAGGTGATTTGTATTTCCATGGTTATTCAATTCTAAATTTAAGATTTCAACAGCATTATTGTCTATGCAGCATTTCTGAAATGGAATGAACAATCTCACAATTGTTCAACAACCATTGAATCAAACATATAAATGATGATTCTGCAGTATTTTATTTCAAAATTAAACAAAAAATCTTTTTCATTTCAAAACATTTCTATCCCAATCTACCAAATTTTTTAAAGGATAAATTACTAGATTTTCCACTAATTGTCTTAAATCTTTCAACTTTAATACCCAAAACTTCGAAAATCACAAATAGCCGGAAGAGAGGTTATTCAACCTACAACATTTCACAGTTTTAAGCAATAATTTAATAGTACAATAGAACTCTCACCAGTACTCTAGAAGCAGCATTGGCACCCTGTTAAATTAACCAGAAAACTGAACAGTTATTGCTTAGGACAAATTCATGGCATTAATATCTACGATAAATGATATTTCTGCTTCCGATCTTCCGTTATCTGTTGAATTATGCAATCTCGGAATTGTATAGCGGTACTTAGTTTAATACGAACCAATCTAATTTGAATAAAGAACTGCAGGATCACTCGACTACGATTTTTTTCTCCAATCAAATTGTGCATAATCAAGCATGTAATTTGAATGATAGGGTCGGAAAAGTCAATGAATCTAGTTGTCTAATACAATACAAGATAAAACTCACAACTGACACGGAATCAAGTATTTTCAAGTTTTAACGAATCAATATTGCAGAAAACGTTAACAGAGATATATATCATTCGTTTGGAATAATAACAATTTTTTTTGTAATTCAGTTATCAAAATCGTGAACATTTATTTATAAACATTTTCTATATTTCAAATAATTGTTTATAATAGACTTGATTCTGTTGTGGATAGTTGTCTCATTGGCAATCATACCACATCTTCTTTTTTATATTGAACATAATGAAAATACTTTCAGTTCTACTTATTTTTTATTTTATTATTTTTTTTATTTAACTTTTGCTGCAGTTGCAATATTGATTATGAAATTTTGACAATGATTTTGATAGGGAATAGCAGTATTATATAATTATAGATTTTTTTAAAATCAAATATGTAAAGTCAAGATTTTTTTTTGCATGCATTTTTAAATAAGATTGTTGAAAAATTTGACAAAAATGCAAGGTTGCAAAAATAAAATTCTACATGTGAGTACTTGTTTTTCGAGTCCAAGCCATCTTGTGTCAATTTTCCCTATTCTTTATTTCTTTTGCCCATCATTCTCTATTTTTTGTATTTAAGCATTCCATTTCTTTAATCTTCATTTTTCAGCCTATTTTTTTACTTTTTGTCCTTATTCAGCATTTTTGCCAATTATTCTATATAAACCCAATCCTTACCCTCATATAGCAATGTCCTAAACAGTGAAGTGTCAGGCTATTGGAAATCTTGTATACAGATAAAAATCTGTCCATTCCCCTCTAACTAAACATGCTTTAAATATCAATTTCTCAATTGTTCCAGAGCACAAATACAATCAACTTAAGACAATACTCAAAACACTATGTTTAAACAAGACATAAAACGTTTTAGTGATAAATCGTATCAACTGCATTAGGACGATGAATCTATGAATCTCTTTCTCCCGATTTACACGATAAAAGACTTTATCATTTTAATGTAGCCAATTACAATATTGATTTACAAGAAATTAATAATCTTACGCCATTCAATGTTGGCAAAATAGCTGAACGTGATCGATGGCCGAAAATATAGCAATGTGTTCTGACAAATTACACCAATTCATCTATTGGGCTCTTTAGAAATAATTTTACAGCCAATCATTCATAGTAATTTTCTCCAAATACTTCTGAAAATCGGAGGAATTTTCACGGTTGCTATTTTTGAAAATGACTACTAATCAAAAATGTCAGTTACAATATTGTAATTATAAATTTCTTGACACACATGGAATTGACATCTCTCTATGTGAAGGCTGCAATTTGAATAAAACGACAAAACTTAAAATTATAAAGAAATTCTACGAAAATATTTTTTATTTCTTTTTCCAAATTTTCTCAGTTTGATGCCACTTATCTGATGATAATTCAAGTTGAAATCAAGCAGAATAGTTTTCATTTAAATTGGACTGAAATGCTAATTTTTTTCTTCTTTTAACATTAAGAAGTATTACCGATAGAAAATTCAATTCATGCTCTCCATTGAAAATGACAGTTAAATGGTATAAACTGATAATATGAAATCAACGATTTTTTTTAGAATTCTCCTAAGTATAAATTAGTGCGTTATATTTAATGGGTTTTCTTCTTAAAACAGAAAAGTTTTAGCCTGGTGTTTTGATCCTTCACTTGATTAAACTGAAACACATAGCCTACAGAACTTAATTGCACCTTTCTATAGAGCATAAATCTCTTTTAAAAAAGCGGAAATCTTTGAAAGCTGTAAAAGTAAATATAAAATCTTAATGCAAAAAAGTAAACCCAATTGTACTTAAAAGTAGAGAAAGCCAAAATTTCCAAAAAATTGAGAAAATACTGCTTGTGCTATCTGAATGCCTGGTAGAAGAAACATTGTAAAATTTCAAATAATTTAACATTTTATAAACAGTAAATTTATAGAAAATGGAAGTATCTAGCAGATTTTAATATTTCCTTATAACACAAATGATGACTTCTGGACAAGGGGTAGTCTTTCTTTCTAATGAAGGGTCCATTACCTCAAACAAAAATTAAAATTATTTTTACGAGTTGATCAATAGAACTCAGGACAATTTTTAAACCAATACATTAATATCTGCGGTAGTAAATTTTCGTTGATTCTGTTTGCTTTTTAATGTGATACTCAAGCATCTCCATAAAACGCTATAAACATGCTTGCTTCTTTAATTGAAAATGTAATTCATCTTCAAAATCTGACACAAGAGCAGCCGATTTCTTCATTTCTATCGAAAACTAGCGCGTCCTTACAAATAACAGAAATCAATGGTTTTTTGACAAAATTAATAATTTCAATGAATCTAATAAAACATCACAGAAAAAAAGTGTAAAACTGACAAGCAGTTTTGTAAATTATATTCTTAAAAGGTTTCACTAAAATATTTTCTGTAAACAATCATAAAATCTTTGAAAGCCAGTATTAGTTATATGCCCTTAACATTTAACTTTTTTATTGACTGTTTTCAGACATGGCCTTACATTAAATTTATTTTAGTTCTAACAAAAAAATTCTGATATTGTGAAGAATACATTTTATTGAAACAGTTTTCAGACATTCCTTTTTGATTCCAATTGATTTTCCTTTAAGTTCACTATTTTTGTGATTTTCCTTTTTTTTAGTTCCAATAAAACTTTTCATGTAATTTAGAGAATTTTGAAAAATCATATAGTTTTTTTTTCCAGTTCATTGAACTTTCTTTTCATGCAAACAGTGTTCTGCTGTTGTTTTTTCTATGGTCAGGTTGTTGTCTCTTTGATTCATTCCCCATTTCCATTCTCAATTTTATTAGACAAAATCTTTTTTCAGTTCCAATAAAAAAAATCTGATAGGACTTAAAGCATTATAAGACATGTAACGATATTATAAGGTGTTCTTTTTTGTTACAAATGTTTAATGAAATTTATCTTAAACAGTACATTTGTAAAAAAAAAATCAAATTATCAAATTAAAGTTATTTAATCAGACCTAAAAAAAAATCCTGCTTTTTTAACATTAACATGATTCAAAACATTAATTCTTATAAAAATTCAAATTTTTTACTCACTTTGGAATCAAATTTTCCACATTCCAAACGCCAGTGGAACAAAATCCCTCCCAGACTCATTGAAACATACAAATAAAATACCACGTACTTCAAATATACATGGCCAACTATTTTTCCCCCCACTATCAGTAGCACATGAATGGCTGCTGAAGTTCAAACATGGATGACATTTCCAAATTTGTATTAGGGAACATTTGACAAAGTTTGATGGGCAATCAGATGCTGACATTTCCTACTTAACGACCAATTATGTTATTATTCCATTTTAGTCCAATCTGTTGATTGATAGCCATTTTCAAATGGACCTATTTATATATGATATTTGTAATTTTCCCTAACTTACAATCACGCCAGACAGATGCCATTTTAAGTTTTGATCATTCATGATATCAAAGATTTTAGTGTATTAAACATGTTAAATATCATCAGTGATTTCAAATTAATGCCTTATTAATTTCTCATACAAATTTCTGTTATTGTGGATTTATTAATATTCGTTGGGTACTTATTTTCATGAATGACTTTGATAAAGGGGGACCAACAATTTAAATGATCATTAAAATACAACTTCCCCATAAGATTGCATGTAGAATTGGCTTTAACAAAAAATCAAGTTTCTTTGAAGATACAATTTCCCTCCCTTCACGATGAACTGCTAATTCTACAGGCCCAAAGCTCAATTTTTGATAATTTCTAGTTAGATTCTGTTGGCCTGTAGATATGATTTTTACAGGCCCGAGCAATTTTACATACCTAGCCTGCATGGGCTGCCACTCAGCGTGAAGACTGGGGTGATCTCAAGAAACAACAAACACTATAAGAAGATCTCAATATAACAAAATACTTACGATTTATTTTTTCTGTAGTTGTCTCTATCAACTTGTCTCTGATGATTCTGCAGGCATCAAAAACTTGCATGTTTGGTTCAAACTGCATGGTCTTTACAACATTCTGCCCAACTACGCTGATTTTCAGCGAGAGGGTTGCCATCTTGGTTAAAGTTGTCTCCCCTTTTTTCAACAACAATTCCTGTTTCTTTAGTAGTGTTCTTGTCTGTATCAAGTTTTGTCTATAGTTCTTTTATCACATTGACGAAAATCTGAAAAATAAAAATGAAATAATTAAAATTCAATCATTTAACAAATTTTTGTAGGATTCTACATGAAATAAACTTAAACGCCATTGGTGGCCTTCGGCTGTTTTCTACTCTTTGCTCCGGTTCTTTGACACATTCTGCATTTCCATTCTTAATTTATGAAGTTTTTTACTTTCAACAAAATATTAGTGACAAGCATTATCAACCACTGATTCCAACCATTTCAAGTCGGAAAAAGTACATTATATACATTGTCTGGTTATGAAAAAAGTAAATTTCACATTTACGTATAAGTTGTTAATTTCTTATATTTTTCGCTGATTGCTAAAAGAGATAGTGAATTTTCTATTCTATACTTTAACAATCCATCATTAATGACAGCTCAGTCCCGATAAAAATGCAAATGAATAAAACTTTACAATACAACTATTGAATAACCATAAATTAAACTAAAATATCATGTGTCGGACTAACATGGAAAAATTTACATCTTCTATCGCTTTTTTTTGGAAGTTGAGTTGATTTTGATGTTTCGAAAGTGATCTCAATATTCATCAAGTGAACATAGTAAGTTCGATGGACTTCTAGCGTATGATAAATTCAATGGCATTTATGTGTTGGTCTGAGTAAAGAAAAGCTCAATATTTCAGTGTTATGGTATTTAAGCTTTCTAACCCAGTATTAAATTACAATTCTTTACAAAGCAACAGAACAGTTGTACATTAGCTTTTGTCCAAATGTTCTTTTTTATAATTCATTATTCCCGAGATCAATTTATTTGACATCAATTTATTTGACGCAGAACATTTTTCACATCATAATTTTTCACTCAGTCTTTCACTGTTTTTTCTACTTAATACAAAAATAACAGTTAAATAACCACAACCCCTCGCTCCCTTCCCCTCAACTTTTTATGTACCATGAAGTGATATGTATCTCTGTGATAAAAGTTAGGAATGAACTACTCAAACAAAGAACTGTAGTCCAGAAAATAACTTCCAAGTTTAAAACCCAACACCAAAAAAAAATAAAACTCTTTTATAGCTGATTATGCTGTATGGGCTCTGCTCAGTGTTGAAGGCCATATGGTGACCTGGTGACCTATAGCTGTAAATGTCTGTGTCATTTGGTCTCTTGCATTATAATTCATACCACATCTTCTTTTTTAGATAAAACAATGCATGTTTGGAACTATTTCCAGCAATTCTTGTTTTTTTTCTCCATTTGAACATTAGCCAGCCCTTCAAGTCAAAGGAATACCTCAACAACTATTACAAGAGATCTTTTAAAACACATAGTTGCAAAACCTTGCAGTATCAGTAACACAGCATCCCAAAGTTGTCATCAAATGAATAGAATTTTAAAAGATAAATGCTGACAGCCCCCTAGGGTAAAATATTGGCTTATCTATGTAATATTGTACAAACTTAGTACCTTATAATGCACCAAAACATCTTTACAAATAAATACAATACTAGAAAGAGAAACTGATACTTTGATGTATGAAATGATCAAGTCATCTATACCTTTGAGGCGTGATTTTCACTTCTTTCATTACCTTAAAAGGAATCAAACTTTAAAACCACTACTACAATGTATTCCTTAACACTTTGATATGCCTTTTTTATCAGATTATTACTAGGCTGTCAATTCCAAGGTGCACTGTCAGTCATTGGGTACAATGTGGCACATTCCTTTCAAAGTTTTTCAGTTTTAAATTCCTTTAAAACAGTTTGCATTTGATTTTGGCTTTTGACTGTTTTGATTTGACCACAATGTGTCTTTATATAGAGGAAACATGGTCTGGTCAATACCAAATAATTAAACTCCAGGGATCTGGGATGATTTCATGCTGAGATATTTTCAATTGTTATATTTTGAAATTTTATAAGTAAATTGCACACATTGCCAAAATTTGATCGTATCAAAAATAAAACCTTATAGTAAATAAGGAATTTGTTCACTCATACTAGCAGAAGGTTATGGGATATTGTACAAATGTATCCTGTAGAGTTATCTCCCATTAAAAAACATGTGAAATTATCTCCCATTAAAAAACATGTGGAATTATCTCCCATTAAATAGCACTAATTGCAACTTAAACACATGCAATAAATGTTTTAGTATTCATAATTTTTGTTTACAGAATTATTATTCCTTGAATATTATATCCATCCAGATTCTCTTAGATAGAATCCCCAGTTTCCTTATTTGGTGCGAGTACACAGTTATCGACCCTTGATTTCCATTGTCCACGAATATAGTCCCTAGTGTGGACAGTGTGTAACTTGTCATTTTTTTTGGTACCCCTTCCAAGTTTATTTTTTTGTTTTATGCCTCAAGTAACAAGAAGGGGGATAAAATTACACTGTAAACAAATTTGATTCATGAATTATAATTTAAAGTAGTGATTTGGTCCTGTTGAAAAAGGTCAAAATTTAGCATTTCGGAAGCTGTCAAAAGATTTCAAGACCCCCTTTACATAAAATTGTTCATATTTTGAGTTAGAGCTGATGAAGTTTTCTATAATTTTGATATAATTTGTCCCTAAAGTAGTACAACACACTGTAAAAATATTATTGAGAAAGCGCAGGACCATTTGCTAATTTAAATGATATTAATCATAAACACAAAAGGTGAACAAATATGCAACACTTTTCTACTTTCCCATGAGTCTTCCTGTTGACAATTTTCTTCCTTTTTTAAAATCTCCTCTTTTCTTCAAAATTTATCAACAACCCCTGAACAATATCATAAGAGTCCTTACCAATATATTTTTCAACTGCAAATACTCACAGAATTTCAATGTTGACCAAACAAAAAGTACTGGGTTTTACAAATGACAAACAAGTTACAAAAATACATCTACGGCCAGATTTAGATAAGAACCTTCAAAGATTTAAAAGAATTTAAAACTTCCTGGTATACTGATTCTAATTATAGATTAAGGGAATCCTTAAGAGTATAAATATAGTTCTAGGTGCATTCCTAATTGTCAGGTGTTATTTATCAAATCTGAACAGCCTCTTTTAATTAAACAGAGATGTTTGTGCTCTTCTTAAATTGAATCCAGTAGCAGTTAATAATGTACTGTACAGAAATAGCTTTCATTTAGTGTAAATATATAATTAAATTGTCTATATAACTTTTCTTTATTTAAGTATGATCATTAAAACAAGGTAATTGCAGGTTAAATTGATGAAAAATGTAGGGAGGGGATTTGGACATTTTTCTTGAATTTCAAAAATATATTGACAACTTTTAAATTGAGAAAGAAGATAAGGTTCTAAAAGGGATACTTAAGTTGCAAGTTACATCAGAGAAAAGGGGGAAATTCTGCTAATGTGTCTAAATGTTTTCATTGTTTTCAAACATCAGTTATTGTTTCAACTACCTTTTGTAAAGTTCACTGTATGTGGATTGGGCTATTCTTTATGGTCCAATTTAATCATATGGCAGCTCTAGTATAAGCAAAATGATGAAATTTGAGAATTTCAGACTGCACGGTTAGCCACTTACGTCCGATGCCCCAGACTAGTAAAATTTTATATGGACTAGTAAGTTATTGCAAAACTTTATTTGGACCAATAAGAAAATATTGGAATATTGGTCTTCGGACTAGTAGTTCAAAAAGTTTTTGGTGCAGACATAAATTTTGTAATGTTTCGATATCTGAAGTTTGGTGGTTGTGATTCACCCCCAAATCATTAAATAATTTCAAAAGAACTGTCACAATATGTAATTTTTATTCAATCCAACTTTTAATTTCTAACCCTCTGGTTTTGTAATGAATATTCTCGAAACACACTTTAAAAAAAATGAAACATTTAAATAGACAGTGATCTTTTTTCTATCATCTCAAATTTCAATTATATCATTTTTTTAAAGTCCTTTTTTCATCATTTAATATTTGTCATATATTCTTTTGCCGATTACAAATGAGACCTACCTATATAATAGTTAACATTTTTGGTTTCAGCTTAATCACTTGTAAAATGTGACTCAACACTTTATCGTGAATCATATTTATAACATTGCGTTTGATAGAACAAACCAATTACTGTACAGTCACAGAATTATTTCCCTCCATTGTTGATTGTTCAACTAAGTGTTGGGGTAATATTACATATAACATTTATTTCTTAATATGGTGAATTAAATTTTATATTTCTTCAGCGTTCTACGTTTCATTTTTATCAAAGCCTAATATGACAGCACAAGTACTTCAGTTCAAAACAGTACAATTCAGTAGAAATGGTGGTCGTGAGGACTAACATAATATCATAAAATGTTTGAACCAATATAAAGAATAAAAGATCGCTTAATAATTTTCTTATTTCAAGTTTTTTTCTTTATTTCAAGCATTAGTGGGCTGCACTAACAGGGACTGAGCTTATTCCACATAGCAATCTTTTTGGAGACTTTTGGTCATTTCAAATTCCATAAAGGGTTAAAGTTTTTATAAATCAATGATGTTGAAATTTTTTAGTTTAAACTGTGAAGGGATTCTAATAAAGGTAAATTCAGAAAAGCACTTTGGATGCTCAATACGATTACCAGCATTTAATATTCATTTATATAAAGGAAAAAAAAAAGCTATATCAAATTTTAAAAACTTTCCTTATTACAGTAAAGTCAAAATAGCGCATTGGATGCACAAAATGACATTTTCATTTTTACAAGGACAAAGAAAGGTAAAGGAAGCCTGCAGCAGTAGCACATAATTATCTCATCAAAATGATGAATTATTATACAATATGGCAGTTCTATTTTTATAAACATTATCAGCGACTTAAATTAATAATAGTACATCGACATCTTTATACATGAACAGTTTTACAAGAAAACAAAATATTACTACACTGAAGAAAAACATTTGACCTGACTCCCCGCTGACTTACAAAGAATTTGACATACATTGTTCTTATTTAAAAATATAATACATTTTTTTAAAATACTGACATAATATATTTACCTACATTTGACATACTTCTTGACAATAGAAACTCTTTTTCTTTCTTCAAACAACTGTTAAAAAAATCTTTACCTGATTTTATTGTGATTTCTCTGTTTATAATTTTTCCACTTCTTATTAATAAGATAATTTAATAGTTACACAATTTACAAAAATATATCATAACTTAAAGTGGGTTTCAATTGATCAATAATAGTTTACTAAACAGTACTGCCCACATCTTCAATTATTTTTTTTCAAATTGACAGGTTTAAAAGTACTTATAAACTTACATTGATATATTACTAGAAAAGTTTGTCAAGTTCATTTATTTTGTTTCTTCAAAAACAACGGAAAACAAAAAAAATAATAGAATTAAAAAAAGATTTCTACCAAAATTGAAACTTTCTGATCCATTTCATTTTATTTTGTCAAATTCATATATATTTATTAAATTTTCCAAAAAACAATTACAAAAATATTTTATTAGAAAGAGCTTATTCTACCTACCATGAAATTTTCCGATGCCCATCATTTCAACAAAAGCCACTATCTCTCTAGATGACCCAGAGATAAAAACCATCCTTGTTTCTCTCTCCCGAACGTTTTCCCAATAAACCAATTTAGATATGATATTTCCTTAACAATCGACAACTTCATCAATATACCAGGACGACGTGAATTCACCGAGGATAACACCACAATCTAAAATGGGACGGCTTCTATTCCCATCTCTATCTGCGGAAAGTCTATCATTTGCATAACTACGGCTATTCAGTCACAATTAGCATTTTTCTTAATAGCATCAAATATCAACGTCCTACGAGACCCAATAATTTTGTTAATGTGCCGTTATGTTTGATATTTCATGTGCATTTTTCTCCATTCTATATTACGACCATATGAATCCAAGTAGAAAATGACAGTTACAATTCCCTACTAATTCCATATTTCCTGAGACTCCATAGGAATTACACAACAGTATTTAAACTATAAAATTCATAAATATGATGAATTCAAAACTGCATGGTTACCCTTGGAATTACACAACAGTATTTATACAACAAGATTCAACTTAGATTAATATGATAAATAAAGAACTGATACCTTCCATATTACACAACAGTATTTAAACCATAAAATTCATAACTATGATGAATAATAAAGAATAGATACCTTGGAATTACATAACATTATTAAAACCACAAAATTCACAACATTTTTTCCACTATGAAGCCTAGATTATGATGAATAAAGAACTGCATGGTGCCTCAGAATTAAAAAATAGTATTTGAAACAAATAATTCATTCTTTTTCTGCCTTAATGATGATGATTAAAGAAGTCACTCAGGTACCTTCCAAATTGCACAAGTATTTCAACCACAAAATTCATGATTTTTCTACCTTGATTAAGATGAATAAAGAAAGAACTGATACCTTAAGCTTACTGGTATCAAAAGTTTACAGTGCTTTCTGATTAGAGATTATAATGACAACCTGTTAGCCGAAATTTAGGTCACACTCAGATGCTCCATCTTTCTTGACAACTAAATAATATTGGAGAGGAATTTATACAACAAGTCCATATCTTTAAACAGTTCTTAATACTAGTAACAGTCATCATTTTATGAGACATTTTAGCTAAGCCACACATCCAACGATCCTTCAAAGCCATCATAATGCAAGGTACAAAACGGAAGGCATGTCTTCCAAAATCTTTTTTGAAAATAAAATCCACAGTAATCAGAATGATGAAAAGTTTACACACAAAAATTCAAATTGAATGACTCTTAATCATAGCATGTAAGAATTCTACACAATGTTATCCAAATCTCCTGATCAGAAATGCTTATCTTAGATTGAAGTTAATACAGCTTCTTCTGTGACTGTATCCTTAACCACTCTATCAAATATGATAAAATAGCCTGACTGTTCTAGTAACCCAGACAAGGTCAATGGTTCATAGACTTACTTATATAAACTTACTGAATCATATGCTGAAAGAATGACACAAGTGTGACTGTCAGAAGATTTACATCATATAGAAGTGTCTGGGGGAAAAAAGGGGGGTGAGATGGATTTCAAATTATCACGCCATTTTACTCTGCTCTTTTCTTTGTTTGTCTATTGTTTTCTATTCTTTATATCTAAGTCCCCAATTTTTTTCCTCTTTTTTTGCCAATATTCAGCATTTTGTAAACCATAATCTAGACCTTAACCATAACAGATATTTCTATGACGCATGTAATTGTATGATTGTGTCTTGAAAAATGCATCATGTAATTTTTCTGTGAACTTGGAACATGCATAAATAGGGAATTTATAACTGAAATTTATAATATTTATACAACAGCAACCAATGATTAAGTTAAGAAACTTTTTAAGGTAATATTAAACTTGCACCAAATAGTTCTTCGTCAATCCCAGAGAGAGTGATCCATACACTTTTTTAAATAATATTTATTGGCCAGAACATTTCTGCAATGATGATGCCTAAGACCTATTATAGAGTAAATAAAGTAATTATTCATGTTCTAGATCATGATTGGCATTGGCAATGAATGCAATGAAAAATAAAAAAACCTTCCAAAACATCTAAAACACACAATTTTTTAGTCACTGGCCTGACTTGTGCAGATAAAAGCATATTTCTGTTATAGTGTAATATTGATAAATGGGACAATTCTACTATTTCCAGTAATATTCAATAATCTAGGATAATTCTGTATAATTAGCTACTTACACAATGCACATGACATGCAGTAAAACTCAAATAAACATTTATTGGGAAATTATAGGATTATGGACAATTGTTTAGTGGTCTGGAAAATTAACAAATGGGTTCCAAATGATACTAAAAAACTTTATCAAAGATCCCTGAATTGTCATGGGATATGGTCCACATATGCTACTTTCTCTTTTATTATATTTTTTGATGGAATGTTTTGAGAATTGCTATGTCTCGCTTTTGCTACAAAAAGGGTCAACAAAAATGAAATAAGTGAATTTATTAAAGTAATCATACAATTTCAAAATTCAATTTTAACATTTTTGATGCAACTTTTAATGTTGTCGGCAGAAAAGCTGATTCTACTTGGAATCAGAATAAGTTTAAATTTAAATTTCATCGATTTCTAAAGTACGAAAAATACCCATTATCTAAATACATTTTTAAACAAATCGTCACTTAAACACAGAGGGAATGTAATGGACATCTGTTTATTGAAATTTACATGTAAAACGGATAGCATAATCAGAGATAATCAATTATAAACAAAGCACTAATTGAGTCCTTAACAGGCCGAACAAACAGCATGAAAACCAATTACACGGAGAATATGGAGGCATATGTTATCTTAATGAAGTAATAGGACTATCTGTGAAATTATCATTACCATTATAATGGCATGCAAATGAAAAGGTCAGACTATGGTATTTGTACCGACCACGGAAATAATGTGGAAAATAATCCAAATTTTAGTAACTGAGTTTGGCCTATAGGTCTAAATTTTCAATTTCTTCAATTCAAAGTTGACCTAAAATTTTTGAGAGTGTTTGTTTAGTGGGGAGAGGAGGGGGTCAAAACTAACTGAGTACGAGGACCCAGTTTGAATTTTACCTTGCTTGAAATAAGAAAAATAACTTAGATTTTGAGAGTGCAACAAACTGTGCAAGTGTGTGTGGATTGTTTGGGTTTTTTTTGTTGCTGTTTTTGGTTGGGTTTGTTTGTTTTTTTTTTGGGGGGGGGGTTGCTTGATGACTGTTGACCTTAACATTTTAACTACTATTTTTTCTTTTTCTTTTTAAGAACATAAGGGAGGACAGAATAATAATAATACCTATTAATTGTAATACCATTTTAAGGTAGATTTTTTTTTATTTAAGCAACTTCTTTCATACAAGAATTTTGAAACTTCATCTTTTAGCATGTGCGACATGCCACTAGATGCAACAAATTGATAAAAATCCTATAACAACAGAAACAAAATCTTATTTAAATTACAATTTCTAAAGCCAATTAGAAGTCAGTTAAAAAGATCTTCCAAAGATCCTCCATCGTAACGGATAAGAACTCTTGCTACAGAATTCCATAGCTTGATACAATTCTGAAGCCATTAATCAATGGTCTATTTGATGGTCAATTACATCTCCCTGTTTTCTATTATTATTCATGTATTAAATATTCATCCCAGCTTTGGATCAATCTCAGAGTCTAACTTCATCTTAATGATGCTCAGAGTCTTCAGAGAATTGACGGAATTGGCAGGCAACAATAGAAAATACTTTTTTGATAATGGTTTCTAAACTTTTCTCTCCATGTAAAATACAAATTACACAATCTTGCAAGCTAAGCATTTATTGGAATTTTTACAATTTCTTTGGCACAGCAGTTCATGAACAATAGAAAATACTTTTTAATGATTTCCAAAGTTTTACTATACAAGAAAAATACAAATTACACAATCTTGCAAGTGAAGCATTTATTGAAATCTAGACATGGCCATTCATGAACAATAAAAAATACTTTTTTTAAAATGGTTTCATAACTTTTCTCTCCATGTAAAATACAAATTACACAATCTTGCAAGCTAAGCATTTATTGGAATTTTTACAATTTATTTGGCATGGTAAGTTCATGAACAATAGGAATATCTTAAAATAGCTTTTCAAGCTTTACCATACATGGAAGATAAAAATTATATAATCTTGCAAGCAAGGCATTTATTGAAATTTTAACACTCCAGACATTGACTTACTTGGCATGGCAGTTCCTGAACAATGGAAAATACTTTTTAATGGCTAGTTTTACTTTACATGGAAAATACAGACTTCTCAAATATTGCAAGACAAGCATTTATTGAAATTTTGACAATCTAGACCTGGACTGACGTCATATATATTGAAATAATTTCTTAAATGATAGTTCAATACTGAATCGTAAGGCTTTTGATTCTATCTCTAATACTATGACGTACTAAACATATTATATGATCTTATTTTATACATTGAATCTTATGACATGAAAATGTGAACAAATCTACTACAAGATTTTTTTTTCAATATATAAGGAATGGAAATTATGTTAAATTATTACCATACAGATTTAAATACTTAACTTAAAAAATCAAAAATAAAACTAATTGTGTAATTAATATTTTATCCAACTGTTGGTATTCCAATGAGTACTATAAGTGTTCACCAACTACATTTACTATTATGCAAAACAACAAACGGTTCATTAGCCACATATCAGTCAATGACATGGCAATAAAACAAGAAAGAGACCAAAAGAAAAATAGCAGTACATAGTACACTGTACATGTACATAACATACAAAACTAAAAGACTGAGCAACACAGACTCAAACTAAAAACAGGAGATGATCCTAGATACTCTGAAAGGGTAAGTAGATCCTGCTCTACATGAAGCACCATTATGTCTTGTCGTTTATGTAAGTACAAAACTGTTGACAAGTCTATAATTTCTCATTGTCTTGTCGCTTATGTAAGTACAAAACTGTTGACAAGTCTATAATTTCTCATTGCCTTGTCGCTTATGTAAGTACAAAACTGTTGACAAGTCTATAATTTCTACGAGCTCATTAAAAGAAAAGAGAACAGAATTGTGGGGTATGACAATTGAATATAAACTCATCATAGATCCAATGAATAAACGAATAAACGTTGTATTTACGGCAGATGCATGTTTTGTCTACAAAAGACTCAGGGATGCTCAAATCCCAAAAAGGGAAAAAGGCCAAATAAAACATATCAGTAAAATCCCATCTAATTGAAGATCTACTCCATAGCTTGAAAGTGGCACTGAACAATTATCACAAGGATCTACGAGAAGTGCTACGATTTGTGTATTCCTTTGGTAACTTCCTGGTCTTGCCCTTATCGTAATTTAAAATATCATTTAAGAGGAAGAAGATGGCTGACAGATCAGAAAATCTTTCAGACAAATACAACTCATTATGTTAAACTGCTGACCAAATATGGAAACATTGTCTGTCTTCAGTAGTTTACAAGATAAGGGGGGGATAGAACAACAGAAAAATAACGAAAATCGATGCAGTAGAGTCTAATTCCCTGGAGTGAGGGAATAAAATTCCTCAGTGTAGATAATTAAAAAATTAAAACATCGCTTGTAGAAAAGAATCGAAAAAGCCAAATGGGTTGCATGATGTTTCTGTTTAATTTAACCCACAACCTTAAAGAAACAACTAGACATAAAAAAATTCAAAGCCACAAGCAAAACTTTTTTCTTATTTTCCCCAAAAAAGCTTAAAACATAAATAAATGTTACTCACAAAGCCTCCTAAACATGTGTGCCATTCCCTAACCTGCTAGAGGAGCTCTCTGTATCATATTTCTTTACCTTCAGAAGAGGAGAGTTACACTGGCCATACCCACTTCTTGACAATTTACCATCTGATAATGATTCATAACTGACAAACCAAAACCTTTTGAGAGATTCGTTTTTATTCATTTGATATTTTCAATTGACAGTTGCGTCATTAGGGGACCAATTGAAGGATTATTTTTATTATTCTTTGACACAATGCATAATTCATATCCCGAAAATGTAATAAATAATCAAAAAACATGCAAGATTAGTAATTTCGTAAAAATAAAAATTAATTTAGATGATTTTTTTCACAAAATATGAGTTAAACCCCCTAAACGCACCTCTTAATAAAAAGTCAAAGTTCAATTTAAGTCATCTGATCTTTAATTTCAAAAAAAGGAAATGGACAATTTCATATCCAATTTAAGCTAACACTAATGATTTCCTCTCGTTCAGATAAAATATCATCTAAAATATTCATATATGGTTGATAATTCGATTGTGCTGAATTGCACAAAACTTCTTGTCTATAAAATAAATATATCATTTCCACTTGGGAAGGTTATTCCCATACAAATTAATAACTTTATACACACAAAACATAAACCAATTTAGACAATACTTTTACTGTCAAAAATAACTGCGCTCTGACAAGCTGTCTGAAATTTACAATACTTTGTGCACTTACAAAATATCAAACTCATTTTGGTAGTTCTCTATTTTAGTACTCGCAGGAGGCGAAATAGCTTTTCAATTGTTTTAAAAACACCATTTAAAGTTTAATTAGTAAATAACGGTATTGTATTTGCAGATTTTCAGACATCAATTAGTGATTATCCATTTCAAAATCAGTCATTAGACAACTGCAGTTATGTAGCATATATATCACAACATCAATCATAGAATTGATGCCCTGAAATTTGTGCCTCATCCAATCATTATGTTTTAAAATGTTTGATTACTACATGCAGTTTCACTTTACGCCACTAGCTCCACAAAAAAGACTGAGCAAGTCAAGATGGTATTTTCTGGCATGCTGAAAATGTATCAGTTACAGTATACATGTTTGTCAACAAGACAGCAACACAACACTCATATGAAGGAACTTGTGCACCTTGAACTCAACACGGTTGTAAAGGGAAATAAATTTAGCTTAAATAAAGTTAATCAAAAAGGGATAAAACTCAAACTGGAATGAAGGCAGTCAAAAACTATCAATAAATATGTATATAAACATGTCTTTTGCAAATATTAAGTTCAAAAATGATTGTTTTAAAAAAAATAGTTAAAATACTAATACTGAGAGGAATTAAGAGGGGTAAATCAGAAATATTTTTCATTAGTTTGAAAATTGAACTTTTCATCTAGGTTTCTTCCACCATCATGATGTGTCGATAACTTACAAAACTGTTTAAATTTATTTGCCAGACCTAAACCTAAGAATTTCAGATTAAATAGTTGACAGGGTAATATTTCTCCAAACCACAACTGGAATTGTATAGAGAGCACTGTCACCAAACTGACAACAGAATAAAATGAACTGTATTATTAGGGATGTCTGAGACAAAGTAAACAAGAGGAAGTCTGTTTGTATTTGACAACAGCAATTGACTAGAGCATGCTGGGAGCTTGATTAAAAATATGCAAATATAAATATACCACAATACTTATTAAATATTTCTGACTAGAACATCAATATTGTATTTTAGGATTTATAAAATTAATTACAACAGAAGAAACTAAATATAAATTTACAAGTCTGTGAAGAGTGTATCTCCCGGAGTGTAGCCTACGGTTAAGTGGTCAAACTCTTAAAAGTCTCCAAGTTTTCTAGTATATACTGAAATAACATTAAATCTTGTGACTTATAAGACAGAAAAAAAGTTAATAATCTTAAGATTTCTTCCTATTTCAATGACCCAAATATAAATTGAAGTAATAACACGAAATCATCATATTTTAACCACCACCTGTATCCCTGTTAATATGGTCCCATGCTGGGTAAACAGGAAGCATTTATAATTTATCTGTTCACAGAATAACCTGATAGATAGACATCTTATACTTGAAGGAGATTTGGAGAATCTTGGTGTAAAATATTACAGAAAACTGTCTAAAAATAAAATCATCTTTAATCCTTTCAACTTCAAACACTTATAATAACCTGATATTCAAAATAGAAGAAAAATAACATTTTCATAAATTTTCACATCCCTAGTGCTTTTTTAGATTTAAACTTCTTTAAAAACACTCAAAGCTTTACATTTGATATTTAGGGATGTGTAAATACTTGTAAACTTGAAAAGCTACAAATTTTCCTTTCACAGTCATTTTATATTTTATAAGCCATTTAGCAATGCAAGTTTGATTAAAAATATTAAAAGATAAAACAAATGTTTTTACAGAATGGGACGCCACTGAATTCATTCAGCCTCCCATACTGTAAATTTCCCAAATCCACTATAATCTTAAAAGCCCACTTAATTGCCATTCTTTCAGTCATTTCCCAAACGTTCAACATACTTGAAGGAAAAGATACCCTTCAAGTAATATATAACTCTAAATATAACTACAAATCTTCATTTGACTTTTTGGGCACTTTAGCCTCTTGTCTGTGGCTGAAGTTGTATGACCTCCTGGGTCAATGGCCGAGAAACTTGAATTACATCACATATATCCTATATATTCATATCTATTTATATGAATTGTCTAACACAAAATGGAATTGCATAAAACATCCTATTTGATATTAATATTTCTATGAACTATATAATGGACAAACAAGAATACAGCTTTCAAAGAAATGCATCTGCATTAGACAGATTTCATAAATGAAGCTAAGAATCACATTTTCCTTACAGAAGCCATTTGTAAACTATTTAAAATTGAATTACTTCTGTATATCATTACATGTGCAGTATGCATATAGTCATCATGTGTGACAATTAGAGTAAAATTCTCAATTTTATTACATAATGCAGTTTTCAAATGTAGCTAGAAAATTAGTTTGCAATACACAAGCAAAATTGAATTTTCGAAAGAAAATGCACAACAATCTGTGATTTCAATTAAATATTTATTTGTATCTATAATTGCAGATTATGCATCTGTTTCATGAACAAGTAGGTTTTGTGCAATGTAACAGTGTAAAGCCAGAGTAGTAACTTTCTGGTCTAGATAAAATTGAGAATGGAATGTGTCAACAAAAAGGCAACAATTTAAACAACCACAACCATGAGTAGATAACAGCCCAAGGCCACCAATGGGTCTTCACCAAAGCAAGCAAACCTAGCACCTGGAGGTGGGCTTCAGCTGGCCCCTAAGCAAAAATGTGTACAATGGACGTCATTCTAAACTCAGAATTATATAAATGAACTTACAGTGTTGCTCAACTGAATCTATGCACATATTCAACAATGGTAGACAAAACTTATGACTAAAATATCTTTCTGGTTGATCAATTCCATACTACTTACAGATGATTTTTACTTTAAAGTTTCTATCTATCAATTATAATTTTCAAGATAGTGAAAACATGCACAGTTGTTAATTACTGTGTCATTAGGGCTAGTGTGGAGAGTTGTCTTATCACATCTTCTTTTTTATACAAACATTTAAAGGCAATAACAGTCCCTTTAAAGAGTTGGCTGAAAATTTGGTATACTGTGTATTCATTATTATTCGTTGGATACCAATATTCGTGGTTTTCGTGGGTACTGGTGAACAACGAAATTAAATGTTCAACGAATAACAATTTTTCTATAAACTTGTATGCAGACTTCGGCAAAACCACGAAATTAAATATGCACGAACTAGGAATTTTTCCTTAATCCACGAAAATTGGTACCCACGAAAATAAATGAATCCACAGTATGTTGCCTTGCAGAAACTGTCTTGTTCTGTCTTGTTGATCATTTTTGCTTTTTAAATCTTTATCTATCTTTTGTAGTTTTCAAGATAAACAAAAAGCAAAACCACTTTTTCTTAATTTTTGGTGAAGTTATATAATCCTCAGACCTAAACCTTTGCACTAAATCATAATTTACACTATAGGTGACTCATTTGCAAACGTATCTTCAGAATAATTTTGTCAACAAATATATATATGTATTAGTATTACTAATATATATAAACTGACATTGTCAGATGAAAATGACCAAGGATAAATAAATGGATGACCCACTGACCAACTATCTTATACTCAGCCTGAACTGAAGTATCTAAACAAACCTGGCATTTCTCTTGTTTAAAATGATATCATGATAGAGAGCAGAGGCGGATCCAGCCATTTTAAAAAGGGGGGGATTCCCAACCCAGGACAAAGGGGGTGTTCCAACTATATGTCCAAATTCAAATGCCTTGATCAGCCAAAAAAAAAGGGGGTTCCAACCCCCAGAACCCTCCTCCTGGATCAGCCAATGAAGAAGCAAATAAGATTGTTAATGTAACAGCCTTTACATTAACATGTGCTGATATAAGCATGACAAGGAAGGGGACACTGACGCTCAACCTCAGGCATAGATTTGATGTTGTTTCTGATCTAAACTTAAGAGATCAAGGACATAAAACAGCTGTATGTATTTTACTATATGCTTTGTTGAGTCATATTTTAATGCTCTTTTTAACAAAACATCATATCTATCTATGGCTATTAATACATGTACTCATGATAATGTGAATACATTTTTATAACATGATTTTTTTACATCGTGAAAAAAGCGATGTCAAGCACCTGCAAGGACAGGGGCGGATCCAGCCATTTTAAAAAGGGGGGTTCCTAACCCAGGACAAAGGGGGGGGTTCCAATTACATGTCCCCATTCAAATGCATTGATCGTCCAAACAAAAAAAGGTGGGGGTGGGTTCCAACACCCAACCACCCCCCCACCCCCCTGGATCCGCACCTGAAGGAATTGATACAATGATTACTATCAAAGGGGAGACAACTCACAATGATCATGTTGCTTTGTTACCCATTATGATACCCCTAAGAAATATATTGACAATCCCCCCTAAGGACCAACATGGGGTCAACTCATGATGGTAGTCACAAAGTCATCAACTTGTTCACAATATTAAGCTTTAAGTTGCAAAATAACCCATCACCAAACAACAAGTACAAATGCACTAGATTATTTTTAAAACATTTTAATTTGAAACAAAGATGTCATTTATTGTAATGGGATATCCTGTATTATCATTTTTTTTACTAATCATAGAATGATAAGGTCAACTTGATGAAAGATCCTCCTCCAAAATTATATTAAAATTTTCTGTCTGAAAATACCATAATCATGATAATATCTTGGTGTCAACTAGCATAGATACACCCAAACAGGACCAATTAACACCCTTGAAAACCTAGTACACATAAGATAGCCTTCACAAAATCCTTACCATTGGCGGATCCAGGGGGGTTCGGTGGGTTGGAACCCCAACTTTTTTTTGGCCGATCAATGCATTTGAATGGGGACATATAGTTGGAACCTCCCTTTGTCGTGGGTTGGGAACCTCCCCCTTTTAAAATGGCTGGATCCGCCCCTGCTTACACTCTGAGTGATCGTCAAGGACCACCTTAGAGTAACTATGGTAACAAAATTTTCAAATATAATGAGGAAGAGATGCAAATGTCAAACATGACCTGAGAATCCAAGGTCAAGGTCATGTATAACAGGTTGCAAATGGGTGGAGAAACCATATGGCAAGTGTAAAGACCGTCTGCTTAAGATTATAAACACTTCACACTGTCTGAGACACAAATCTAAATTAAGAACCACATCACCATATAATTACACATACCTTATCATCATGTCTATCCTGGTCAAGAAAGTCATTAACAGTAGCCAACCACAAAAATGTACACAATTTTTAATCATTCTTTTTCTTACCTCTCTAAGTTACATCCTGTGTGTATATACAATAGACAACAACAACATGGTCTGACGTCATCTCAACTGATGAATCAAATTCATTAATTAACCCAACCTCTCCTTATTTCTTCCCTTGCTCCTTTATTCCACATGTTCTACGATTCAATAAGTAATGGCTTATCAAATTGCTCTCTGACCTAACTTTTGCTTTCCTCTCAAAATTTCATTTCAAAACATTTGTCAAATCAAAATTGTTTCTATTGATTTTTCTTCAACCTCTTAAATACTACAAGATTGTTCCTACACATTTTTGAAATTCATAAAATATCCATTTTTTAATAACTTTTTCCCTTCAAATCTTTCAAACTGTAACTTAGACAAAATTCAAACATCAACCTAACCCAGAATAATCTAAATCAATTAAATGCAATAGATCTTAAAATTGCTGCTATTTTTAGAGCCACAGTACTATTTTCAGGTTCTCTTGTATGATGTGTTGTGGGAGTTAGTATCAAAGCCTGTTATCTGATAAACAAATAGAACATGATCATGACTTAGAAAAGCTTTTTTATACCACCTGTTAACTTGGAACAGGCTGATGATTCTTCAAAGAGAAAAGTCATTGCAAAAAACACATATACAAAGGCTGAGGTCATAATGGCCATCCCCAACTGGCTCAAAACCAGAAATAAAATTTATTGCCAGTGAATAAATTGACTAATACAAATTCATGGATAATGCTAGGAGACAGCAATCTAAGTAATTCATTTGTGGTGAACCAGTTTCAGTTCTGTATTTCTGTCTAAGACTTAACCAGATCCTAGGTAGGGAGGGTCCTGATTCTTATTCTTGATTTTTTTCAATTTCCACGCCCCTTAAACGAAAAAAAAATAAAGCTCAGCCTCTAACTACACCCTCCTTTAAAAAAATTCTGGACCTGCCACTGACAATTATAATTCAATCTTATAACGAAAAAGAGATACCAAGAAATAGTCCAGATGTTCATAGTATGAATAAATAAATAATGAATTTTACAATTCTAATTTTTTAATAAATCTTAAAATGTGTGGTATAGATACAGGACATGCTAACTTAAATCATTAAATTGAGGAAATGCATCAAATCTTTCACAAAAATGTAATAAACTAAAACAGGAAATCATAATCATGTTAAATATCAGATCAGGGGAGATAACCCAAAATCAAATGATTGTTTTTTTATCTTAAAAAAAATCTCAAACATTTGTTTTTCACAATTGAATATATATACATTATCAAACCTACCAAAAGTTTTAATTTAATAATAAAATATCTAAGGCAACTCACGTATGAAATGTAGGTTTATTTTGCTCATTAAATTTTTGCTATAGTTTACAATACAATAAAACCCTAAGGCAGTGATACATCACTGTAAAATATCATGAAAAATTTCTCAAATAAAAACAGAATGCAAAACTTGACCAATCATGATAAATGTTGGTCATAGTTCCTTTATTGAATTAAATGTGGTATGAACTGTGTAGTGTAGTATGTATAATATACATACATGTATAAGGCATTGTAAGGATTAAGTGGCAATATATAATTCAGAGAAATGAATGTGCACAGCAATGTCAGACAAATTGAACTAATTACTGCTAGGTGCCCTGTACAGTCCCAATGAAATAAACATTAAAATATTTATGTAAACATTCACTGGCAGACCCATTTGGAAAATCACCGCGATTTTTGTAAAATATTCGGTGTTTTTTGGCCAATCTCCGCGGAACGGATAAAAAATAGAGGTTCATCGTAGATTTTCCGTTTTACAGAATATTTTGCGGTTCTCCGGAGATTTTCCGTGTCTCAGGGAATTATCCGTTTGTCCGATAAAACGGGTGTGTATTGAGTCATTGATAGAACCAGTGATGCGTGAGCGACGGTTATTAAAAGGTCGGTTGTATAATCCGTTATGCGTGAGCGACGTTCAATCATTAATTGATCGTTGTATTATCCGTTAAGTGTGAGGGACGGTTGTATTGAGGTACAGATTGTAATATATGTAGAAGTTTACAGAACTATCATTAATCGATTGAGATATACGGAATTTTCAAAAATTTATCACATAATGTTTCTGTAAATTTAGAGAGAAACAGATTATATATTTCTCGGGGTTAAAGGTTTACTTTTATGATTGAAAAATACATGTGTATGTCTGAGGCCGAAGATCATTTAAACTTCATTGGCAAATAGGAATTTTTAAAACGATCTTGATCACCTGCTGATCCATTAATCTTTCAGAATGAAATGCACATTTATACCTCTTGGGGTTGAAGGCATATATTAGCAACATTAACAATATGCTACGATGAGATAATGACAAGTTGCGAATTTTAGTCCGAATGTGTATATATATGAGCATATGGACATACATTCATCTTTATAATTAATCAGTTCATCTGTCATTTGTTTTATTAAATTACTTTTCAATTGTGGTATAAATACAATTTAATCATTGTGTAAGACGATTTGAGAATAATGCTTTCATCGTAAATACTTCAGAAATTATAATTGATTCAAGAACCGATTATTGGAACAAAAATAAAATGAACGGCCTATAGGAAGTTCTAACCTTAGTTGATATCAGGGGTCAATTGGTATAGCAGTATGTAACGTAATACAACGATCGTCGATGCATAATATGCATATGTAAGTATACAGTATGCATGCAACTGGATTTCGACAACTCGTGGGTTGTCTTTTAGACAAAGAAGTTCCATTTTAAAGATATGAAAGTACGTCAATGCACGTCTTGTAAACTAATCTGTTACTTTTTGAAATATAAATAAGTTATATTTAAAAGATTGGATGGTTATTTCACACGTATTAAAGTTCTTCTGTCATCATTACTGTTTTTCGATTATTTTTTGAGAGTTCGATCTTAAGACATTTATGGAATATTTGCCACTGGAAGTTAAACAACCAACAATCAATCATCTTATTACAAAATTTAAAATATGCCTGAGCGATAATATTCTTTTAAATTTTAATGTGAAAGACAGTTTCTCCATTTATAAGAAGGCACTTCCAGGTCTAATTTTAAGTGTATCTACATTCCGGGACTGAGATTTATTTACTATACTAGCAAAAAAAAAAAGAAAAGAAAAGAAATGATGATACGTTTTTTTTTTTTAATAATTAAATAATTGACGTTAAAAATATATGTAATTAACTTGATCTAAAACTTGACCTCGCTCATGATAGAGAATGTTAAAAATCAATTGTGTCGACTGCACGGGATTTTCCAACGGCGGGAAATACCCTGTAACTATAAACACAGGTGATGTTATATACTGACCGATTGTGGAATGTCAATTCAGGGTTAAAGTGATGTGTAATGATTGACATTATCGTGCGCTTGAAAGTTGAGGCTCTAGTAGGTTCATTTCAATTGATAATCGAAAATCTAAAATCATTTTTTTTTTCAAATCAACGATGAAGTTTTGGATATTATGGAAGGGATTTTTTTAAAGACAACGGAGGTACCTTAAAAGTCTATAGGAAAATATACAAATAAAATAATATAAAACAATTTCGAAGGTCACAACTTGTATCTTATAAATCAATGATAAAGCGACTTCATCAGTATTAACAGTTATAAGATTGCAATCAGATGACTTTTAATTTTGTTTGTGTTTCAGGACTGGGAGTGTATACGATTACCTTATATTACATTGTATTTACAAATGTTTGTTTATATTGCTTGACCCTTATGGGTGTAATTTTGCAATAAAGATTAAAAATATATACTTAGGATGTTCCATTCTCAGCATTGTTTCTTGTCTGTCTGTTCGTTTGTTCGTTCGTCCGTCTGTCCCGCGTCAGGTTGAAGTTTTTGGTCGAGGTAGTGTTTGATGAATTTGATATTCAATCAATTTTAAACTTAGTACACATGTTCACAATGATATGATCTTTCTAAATTTAATGCCAAATTAGAATTACCTCATTCCGTCAGTCCACTCAGGGACTTTCTAGTCCCTGGTCTGTTAAACATAGAAAATGATAGTGCGGATTGGGCATCCGTGTATACTAGTGACACATTCTTTTTTTTAATTTATAAAACTTGTTCTCAGTGGCAGATCCAGATTTTTTTATATATAAGGAGAGGGAAGACTAACTGATAATGTCATGAGAGGACCAGCTCCAATCATTCTCAAGTGATTCCCTACATAATCAATATTTATTTTTCAACAAAAGGGGCGGACACCGTGTCATTCCCCCTTTATAGCCGACTGAGAAACTCAAAGGGCTGTTTAGGCAGTCAATGTCGTCAAAAACTTCTATGTGTTGTATAGGCAGTCAATGTCGTCAAAAACTTCTATGTGTTGTATAGCCAGTCATTGTGTCAGTGTAAAACTTCCATGTATATCAATCAATCAAATCAAGACTATTAAAAACTCCCATCAACGCCATTCCCCACTAAATCCGGCTCTGGTTCTATTAATTTCATTACTTCTTCAGCATACTAGTATCGGTAGCATGTGAGTATGGTAGCACTCCGTATATAGGTCTGTAGTTTTGCATGTATGACACTAACAGTTGGCCTAACGTATTAGAAGGCCAGGGTTGGAAGGTCATTCAACATTATGTGGCTCAATTGCAACTATATTTTCTGTGAAGTGCTACCTAAGCCGTGGCCAGGTGAACCCTACCCATTTTTTTTCAAAGGATTTTCCAATAGCACATCGAAACACTTCCAGCATTCTATATTTTTTTCACCAAAAAAATTGTACCTCAGCATAATACAGGTCATGAGGTACATTTGTTTGAGGAGGGGGTTTCAATTACGGTTCTTAAGTTTAATTTCCTGTTACTACGAATTTTCGGGAATTTTTTTTTTTTATCAGATTTGCCCTGTTGTCTTTTCTTTTAACTCCGTGTAAACCCTCACACGCGATGTTTACAAAAATATTTAATTGTTTCAAAAATTAAATTTGTTGTATTACCTCTTTTAACAAAATAATATTTAGTTAGCTTTATTTGCGCCTTTTCAAAGTCCAAGCATTGAACATTGCAAACACATATAGATATTTTCAAATGAATTAGAAAATATCTTCCCAAATCGACAGAACGTACACAGAGATATGTGCCACTGGTCTTTACCCAGTTAACGATTCACTCTTAAATGCATTTCTCAAAAAAAGATGGGAAACAGAAAAAAAACCAGACTATATCTTTTGGATAAACAGCCAGGGACATTTCCAGACATGAATATAACTACATGGACCATCGCTTACAAGTTTTGTGACAGAACAGACTTACAACTTTACTATAGTACATGTACAGTGCTTAGAATTGTCTCATAATTTTACTCCAGTTTACATAGTGCATTCTTTTATGTTTTATGATAACAGAACTGTGTTTTATCAAGGTTTATCATAACTTCTATGGTTTTATGATAACTGATTTCTGAGGAATATGTTTAATAATGCAAACTTTATTTAAAGATACGTTTTTTTCCAATAGGCGCTAAAGAAAAGCACCATATGAATATTCATGAACCTACAACGATTGCTCAAAATCGTTATTTAAAAATCCTGTTTGTGAGATGTAGATTCATTTCAATACCGAAATTTCGTCTATATATTAAGTTTCACAAGTGTATAACACGGACAAGCTATCAGAAGGTACATTACTCCCATTTTGTTTTGGTGTGAACCATCGATGTTTACAGCAATATCAAAGAATAAGATGATGATGGTAGAAAGAACTATGGGCGTCATGTGGCAAATATTACATGCATATCGGACCATGAGTTGTCAATCTGTATGAAAAGATTTCCAATACAACCATATTATTGAGAAGGAATGTTTACATGCTAAACTCTCGTACTAGTATTGCAGGGTTCTTGTGTCGTTCACCTTAAACACACATCTTTTTAACAATGTATAAAAAAAAGACAGAACCAATTTAATGTCATATATCCCTATTTTTTAATATAACTATAACAAGAATACCCCTATTTAGCGGACAAACTGTTTATTCTTTTTTCTGTTATTGAATATTGAATACCAAGAAGGAAAAAAAATCCCGAAATTAATTTGAAACTTTGATACTCAATAGTTTTCCAGCAAAATATTCACATCCCTTGGGGATAATTAGTGTTTGTCCAGTGGCATATATATATAACATGCATGTCGGAACAGGAAATTTGGCATAATGTACTTTCAGAACCATGTTCACATCATTATACATTATAGCCAACAATTGTGATGACGAACTCCTTCCTTTGTTCGAGAACAATCTTGTTGAAATAGAAATCTGTGATTTTACTATGTCCATAACTTCGATGAACCCAAAGCAAGTTAAATATCGACCTGTATTTAATTCAAATAAGTTCTCTTCTTCTTCTTCGTCCATCGACATCCCATGATAACATACTGTTGTCATACGAGGACTAGTTTATTTACAAAACTTTTAACCCAAATAAACAAAATGTATGTTTCTTTCTTATGTTCAATGTAAAAATGTATATTATTTTGAATTGCAACTATCTATAGTTCCTTAACTTTCTATCAAGGCGTATAAAAGAATTGTCGATTAGTGCGTATATTTTTGTTAAATCAACATTTCTTGTATGATTCAAACTGTCCTTCACTTTTGAGAACGAGTACTTTCATTTCCCCAAATTTACCCTAAAAAATGTGAAAACAGATTTTTATTTTTATCAGATCTTTTTTTGGGGGGAATTATTTAGATTTTTATAAACAATATTCTTTACACCAGAAATGTAATTTATAAACAAGCTTATGCGTTTAGTAATGACTAGTATATCAGACACGCAAGACAGAGATTTATACTACATGTACTATACACCTGATAGTTCAAAATGGAAAGTTTCAAGTTATCGGTCGTATACACTGATCAATACCCTTAGAAGTGAAGCGATGCATGAACTTGCAAGTCCGACAGGAAATCGCTTGAATACCTGAACGTGTCACCTCACAATACATTTGGGAGTAATACCTTTAGCCATGGTGATCAGACAAGGGAAGGTACGAATTTATTAAAATAAGTTTATTACATAAAAGAATTATGAACAAATTAGATTTTCGAAAACAATTTTCACGGAACACTTATTTACGCTCATTTATGACTTTGAACTATGACTTTTTTACCAATTCTCATATAAACAGTTAAAAACGACAGACCTTGGTTACTTTAAAAAAAACAACACCATTTTCCGTATCAAGTTAGTTAGTCGGACAAAACAACCGTACGATTGACACGATATCGACACGCGATTACGACTACATAAGGCTACTATGGTTTTGGTCCTTTGTGGTTCATAGACATGGCGACACGCAGAGAATTGATACTCTAAATTTAAAATCGATGGTGATCTCTTGTCCAGCAGAATAAAACTTTAATACCTATGATTTTTAGCATTTTTATACAGAATGCAGGACACAGATCCTCCTTTGCTGGAAAAGAAAATTGGTTGATTATAGAGGGAATAACTGAAGCGGCCGCCCCGCCCCCTTTTATGCATTTAGTGCATATGAAATTTTCTGGATCCGCCACTGGTGTGCTAGCTAATAAATTATATATTTTCACTACTTTACATTCTTAGCCCGTCTGTGTGAAATGCTCTGAGCTTCATCAGGTCCACGCGCGGAGAAATAGCTGGTATCTCTCGATCGTTTAATAAATTGAATATTCATGTGTGCCTAAATGGTCATAAATATATTTCATTTTACAAATTAAATGATTATTCATCAACCTATGATCACCTATGGTCCGGTAATAACTTTTATTTTTTTATTTTCTCTTTGTTTCAATTACAATTTGCCGTTCGTTTTTTGAAAAAAAATTACACGGCTAATCATTTTAAGACAAAACCTCGGACCAAACACTTCGACTAAGCTATTATACTGACTAACTTGGAAAAATAAACCCAGATAAATGAGATTTCTATGGAATTTTTAATTCACCAGTTAATCAGAAATGTCCATCTCTAATATTTCTTTTGCATTTGATGTTGGTTTATATAAAACAAGTGAAACTGCGAGCTACTGCTCACTGATGATACCCCCGCCGCAAGTGGATAATATTAATTGTGTAAAAATATGCACGTGTTCGGTAAACAGGAAGCTTTCGAGTGATAAATCTGAAAACGCATCACACGGTATAGCTGACTTATATTAACCCTTAAACCAAATTTCAGAAATCCTTGTATTGTAGTTCCTGAAAAAAATGTGACGAAAAATTTTCAACTTGGCTATCATGTGTAAAATCAAACAAGTGTTCGGTAAACAGGAAGTTGTTGAGTGATGAATCTGAAAACGCGTCACACGGTATAGCTGACTTATATCAAGCCTGAAACCAAATTTCAGAAATCCTGGTAGTGTAGTTTCTGACAAAAATGTGACGAAAAATATTCATGGGACGGACGGACTGACTGACTGACAGACTGACGGACTGATGGACTGACGGAAGGACGGACAGAGGTTAAACAGTATACCCCCCTTTTTTCAAAGCGGGGGTATAATTAAATATCTTACGATGCAAAGCTAGTTGTTTGCGATGATGCGTAGCTGCATGGTAGATTACTACGTGAATTAGATCATTTTGATTATCTTTGAATTCACTAACACGTGGCTGTTGACACATTACACACAATATACTTAAAATACCTGGGGCAATTTACACTTCTGGTTTATTGTCCCTTTAACCAGCCACTGTATCTGTGTGTGGTGTATTTATCTACCGTGCAAGGGTTGTGTAGCCAGTCAAGGTCGTTAAATGTATCTCTGGCTCCATTGACAGACTACCATAATATATTCGAAAGCGGATCCCGGATTTTGAAAAAAAAGAATGTGGAAGGACGTAAAGACAACATTACAAATTGGACTAGTGTACATGCAACATTCAATCTATTTCTTGTGTGACAGTTTACTGACTGTCAAACCCGTGTTCAATTTATTATTTTGATAGTGCCTTGAAGATAGCTGAGTAAAATAAATATTTTTTTAAACAAGATATATACATGTAGGGAGCTCTATTTTTACAAACCCGCTCATGAACAGATTCATTTTTTCTTATATTTACTTCCTGAATGACACGACTCTAGAAATGTTTGCAACTGGACATCAATTTAAAAATTAAATAGAATCAGACAGTCATGCTCGAGCAAATAACATTGAGAACGGAACTTTATAGCAAGATATATACTATAGTGTATACAGATTGTATTTGAACACATACGACTTGAATATTGTCTTATAGTTGTAAGTAATTTTTCTGTAGTCTTCATATTTTTCCCCATTATTCTATATTCTTTGTTTTCTTGGTGTCTATTTTATTTACTTTTTTGGCCCTTTGTTGTGCACTTTTTGTCCATATATATTCTCTCTTCTTCTATATAAATCCTATTCAAACCCAAATAAACATACACAATCAAAATGTTCAACTATAAACCCCAGTTGACTTGTCATCCATGGAGTTTTTCTCAACCGTTGAGAATATAACAAATGCTAAACGAGTCCGTTTAAAAAAAAGATGTGGTTTGATTGCCAATGAGAAAACTCTCGACAAGAGACCATATGACACAGAAATTAACAACTATACATGTAGGTCACCGTACGGCCTTCAACAATGAGCACAGCCCATACTGCATAGTCGGCTATAAAAGGAGAAAAAGTCTAGGAGTCCATTGCTGATATTACATATATATAAGATTAATGTATCACGTATACGTCTGATGCTTAATTGTTGGGGCTCTGCTGGAAGGCAAAATATTTAGCTCTTTACTGACTAGTATTTAACAACTGAAACTAGATAAGTTAAAGTCTAAGTTATGAAATTCAAGGAATCTATACATGCTATAACAGCAAATTTGAACGGAACCAAAACGAAAATTAGTAAAATAATAAGTATACAACTTGCATTTCAGCATTTTAATATTGGTAATTATTAATGATGTAATGCGTAAATAAGTTATCCTACACAGTGGAACAAATGGGAAGCCAAAGTACGTTAATGTCTGAATTAATCTTCTGCAAAAACAATGTCATTTTGTTTATTTTATCTGGTTAAATCTTCTGACATCAGACTCGGACTTCTTTAGAACTGAATTTTAAATGTGCGTATTGTTGTGCGTTTACTTTTCTACATTGGCTAGAGGTATAGGGGGAGGGTTGAGATCTCATAAACATGTTTAACCCCGCCGCATTTTTGCACCTGTCCCAAGTCAGGAGCCTCTGGTCTTTGTTAGTCTTGTATTATTTTAATTTTAGTCTCTTGTGTACAATTTGGAAATTAGTATGGCGTTCATTATCACTGAACTAGTATATATTTGTTATGGGGCCAGCTGAAGGACGCCTTCGGGTGCGGGAGTTTCTCGCTACATTGAAGACCTGTTGGTGACCTTCTGCTGCAATTTTTCTATGGTCGGGTTGCTATCTCTTTGACACATTCCCCATTTCCATTTTCAATTTTATTTCAATAAACTGACTTAAATAAAATTCAAGCAAGTTAAACTGTAAGCTTGCCGCCGTTGATACCCCCGCCGAAATATTTCGGTTCACAGGAAGTTGTTGAGAAATGAATCTGAAAACGCACCACACGGTACAACTTACTTGCATAAACTCTGTAACCAAATTGATAGATACGAAAAAGATAGATATGGAAAAAAAAATACTTAAATAAATGTTTAATTTACATGTAATGCATCTTTGTGTAAAAAAACGTTTGAATTGGCTGATCTTTTTGTAAAGCATGCTATTTTGACGGTTACGGATTCAGACTCATTAAGGATGCATTTTTTTCTAACACAAACGATGCAAACGGCTAAGCTCGCACATGTTTTGATCATTTCTTTTAAACATACGTTTGCAAATTTTTCAGAAACTTTGACAAACTATGCAAACGCTAAAAATACGTCTACAGTTTGTCGTTTGTTAGTACAAACGCTGCATTTGTTTCTAACTTCAACCTGATTAAACGAAGTATTTGTTTCTACGTTTGTAAAAAAGTCTGGTTACCAACAACATTTGCATGCATTACTGAAAATTCAAACAGGGTCATTAAAGATTTACCAAAAGATGTATTTGTTTCTACTCGTGTAGCGTTTAGAAAACAGTAACACACGCGACGTTTACAAAATTCTTGTTAGAAAGAAATGCGGCCTAAGAAAAATCGTTTTAGAATCACAAGAAGTTCTGATAGGTCGTAAAATAAACTTCCCATCACTTTATTCTTTTCACATGTCAATTTAAAAAAAAAATTCTCAACGATGTCATAATTGAAAGCACGAGGAAGGCTGACCAAAATGTTCAACTTGCGGCTAGTGATTGACAGGTATGATTATATCTTGGGGCTCTTGTGGGGAGCGTGGTGTCGGACGGAAAAAAGATTTCCAGTATTCATATCTATATAAATGTCGATCTGATGTGGAAAATTGTGAGTTTTTTTTAATAGCACAAAGAAAAAGACGTCAGAAGAATTAGAAGAGTAACAATGTGTAACTATAAACGTATTACTCGTTTATAATCTACGAGACTGATCAGATCGAAGTTTGATAAAAAAAAAACAAAAAAACATTCAATATCAAACCTTCTTGGTTGGAATAAACATGTTCAATGTATACCTGCAAATATGTCTTAATAAATTAAATTGTGTATTTAAATTATCTCTGTTGAATACAATACAATTTATTACATGTATCTATGATATCCTCCATAAATAAATATCTGCACAGGTAAAGTTAAATTCGGATCAACAGATTGATTTACGACCTTCCGCTTGTCCATGTTGTATTGCAAAAATATCACAGCAGGTGTTACTCACAGTCAGTAGACAAGTGTCAAATCAGTATGACATTATGTCGGATTACGGCATCTGCAGTAATTAAGACCCTGTTTTTACTGTTTTTACAGGAACTGATTTATCTTAACATGACAATAAAGAAGAATTTTGTAAGGTGAACATATTTGTAGTACTGCAAAGTTACCACGTGCATTTTCCTGTTCATTGGTCTCATTTAAATAGATTATTCTTTATTGAACTAAATTCGATATTTAAATTGCAAGTAACTTTAATATCAAAACCACCGATTTTTATTTCTCGACTGAAAAGGGTAATAAGACGGTTATTTTTATCTGACTGTAAACAGTGTATATAATCACAACGATCTATTAATAACCGCTGCTCACAGATAACGGATTATACAACGATCTATTAATAACCGTCGCTCACGCATCACTGGTTCTATCACTGACTCAATACACACCAGTTTAATCGGACAAACGGATAATTCCCTGAGACACGGAAAATCTCCGGAGAACCGCAAAATATTCTATAAAACGGAAAATTTACGATAAACCTCTATTAATTATCCGTTCCGCGGAGATTTGCCAAAAATCGCGGTCATTTGCCAAATAGGTCTACCAGTGATTAGTTTCCTAAATTTCATGTCTGTTTTATATATCAAAATGATCATCAGTTTTGAAAAAATGGCCATGTAAAAATTAAACAGTTCTGTCAACCAATGAGACTTGAGTGAGATCACAAGGTTATATCTACATGACCAAATCAAATTCTGAAGTTATCATTAAAAAATCATTACTGTAAAAGACCAAAATCGATAGAATCTACTAAGTTAACTGTATTAAAGTGAAGGAGTTAAGTGATGTATATGTTAAAAGTCAGACTAAATTCACACTGTAAAACAATACCATTATATTATTTATGAGAAAATAACTAATGCATATTATCTTTGGTTAATCGTAGGTTACATAACGTTAGATAAGTCTATACACTCTCTATAAGATACAATTAAAAGTAATACATAGAACACTTTAAATTTAAGTAGGGTAGTAGATGCTTGATCTAGTTTGAATTCTGTGCAAAAAGTACTTACCGTAATCCAATTTCTGTAAATTCTGGTGATTGTAATAAAAATTTGTCCCTTAACAGGAACTGGTCACAATCGGCCAAACAGTTGTTTCCCTTTTGCAGAAACTGGCTATGGTAAGCTTAAGAAGGTTGAATTTCTTGGCAAAACTGTACAGTTGGAAACTGTTTTTGATATTAATACAGCAGACACACATTTGACGATTTAAAATTACAGAAATTGTTAAAACAGCAGATATGTAATGAAAGTTATGTACTTTAAAAAAAATTTAAAAAAAATCGGAAATTTAAAAAAAAAATTAGTGTGAAACCTTGATAAAGCATTAGTTATACAATTATATAGAAGACACTTGTTTTACTGTAATATAATAATTAATAATAAAACAACATTAAAATGTCAAGGACCTTTTGTTTTACTGCACATTCCTAACTAGAGCCTCAAATATTTCACCAGTGAATCAGATCAACAATGTCAATTATATTCCAGCCTCCACTTTAGAAAGCTCTAATTTAATAAAACACTTCAAATTTGTATAATACTGCCTAGTAAATAATAATATAATAGATAATAGTGTCAGGAATGATAGCAATTATTACAATAATTTCACTGTTCACTCTCTTATTTGTCATGCTCTCACGGAATCATTCCTTAAATGGGGAAAATTGAGTGTATGACTGCTACGGTTAATTGTCATACAACTACAAGGCAATTTTATAAATGTTGTAACTGATAAGAAAATACAATTGTCAATGAATGTTTTTGATTTTTTTTCTTTGTTTTTTACAAATACATTGAAAGTTATCAATCATAAACTTCCACTCAATTATTTATTCAATCTTCATCTTAAACTAGAGAGGCTTAGCAAGCATGTACCACTCACTGGACCCTATGCCCATTGTCAGCCAATACAATGTCCAAACCCCTTGAAACTTCTTCAATCTCAATGGATACATTAGGTTGGTTTTTCATAATTTGCAATTAGCAACAAATTGGTGATTTTTTTTTTAACTAATTCTCTTCACATGTATGTGTACACACATTTTTAACGTCTATTTTTACTATCTCTTTGGGTTTTTTTTAATGTCAAGTCAAAATCCACTTACAACTAGACCAATCAGATGAAAAAATGATCCCTCAATTTTGAATTTTCTGATCATTTTCTATCCCTGGCCTGATGACTTACATTATATGATAAATCACCAAAAAAGTTACGATCCCCTGCTATTTTTAATTCATTGCTTATGGTCCCTTTAATAATCAAAACGCCTCAAAAAGTTTAAATCCCCATTTTTTGTAATTCCTTTCCCTTAACCCCTCTTAAGTCTACAACAATCAAGTCCCCTCATATAGTTTAAATCCCCTGTAATTTTAAGTACCTTTCCTCTTGACCCCCAAAACAAATAAAACCATCCTCTTGACCCCTACAATAGTCAAACCCCCACATAAAGTTATGATTTTTCTGTCAGTTTTTATCAGTACAGGATAACTGTTCTGCCCTATCTTTCCTGATTGATGCTCAGTAAAACAGATGTCTATGTAATTAGCTGTTTCCAGCCAAGACAATATAATGGTTTTCTTACACTAAAGAGCAGGTTGTTCTGATATATCAATGGATACTGAGTATTACTTCCTGGTTCCAGTGACCTGACTTATTTTGAGGACATGTGTTCTTGTGACAAAATCTTGCTAGAAAAAAGTACTTGTAGGTCATAAAGATTTCAGTACAACTTAGGCCAAAGATGTATAATTTGTTTTGAATTACTATCTGTATGTGATATGCAGGCATGTCCATCCCACTTAACATGCTGGGTGGAATACAATACACTTATTTGAAATTCATAACATACTATGTACTCAAACTGATATAGGGAAAGTGTATCATTTTACAACATACTAGGCATGTCTGATTTGTAATTCTTGCACATATTGCATAATAAGTATCAAACTTTTTTGGCAAAGTTATTGTTTGACAATAAATTTCTTATTGTACCATCTCAAATATCTTTTGCTGGATGACCAGGGGTTGAAGTCATAAAACTTTACTCAGTGCTTGGAGCACACAAATCATGCTCGAAACATGAAATCCAGCATTTTGATTGGTTAATTCTCAAGTCTGAGTACAAAAATCAGCTCGAAAGTTTTATGACAACAAGGCCTGTAAGGTTGGAATTTCAAGACAAATTCATGATTTCCTATGAAACAGTTTTGTTTAGTCAGATATTATAACCACGCCCTCTATAACCCAAATCAAAGCATTTTTTAAAGGAAGACAACTGACTAATTCACAACAGACAACAGAATGAGGTAGCTCCTTGATTTACAGATACTATCATGCCCTTTACATTGTTTAATAATTCATTCATATAGAAATCTCAGTATCAGATGTAAACTTTTGGGTTTTTTTTCATTGCATTGTTGAATGCTTTAAAAAAAAATCAAATTCATGAAACAATATTTAAATACATACAAACGTAAGATTATGTTTTTAATACTTCATTTTCACAGAAATCTCACAAGCAGATATAGATATTTGGGGGTTTTTTCATTGCTTAGTTGAATACTTTTCAAAAATTTTGCAAACATATGAACAACATATATATATAAACAAAAGTAAGTTATCTCACAATGCTCATTAGAGCAATAATCTATTATCTTCATGGAAGACTTTCAGGCCTAAAACTTTGCTCAGTGCTTGGAGCACAAATATCATGCTCGAAACATAAAATCCAGCAATTTGATTGGTTGATTTTTGAGTCTGAGTACAAAAATCATGCTCGGAAGTTTTATGACTGTGAGGCTGGTGTGGCAAATCTCTGGAATTTCAAGGATTTGAAATGACAGGTTTAAGTCCTCAAAAAAAGTATGTATGAAGACAATTTTAATAATAAACATTTGTTTTCCTGCTCATAAAAAAATCATGAATTAAAAGCAATGCCATTTATAAAATTGAATAAATTAATTAATAACATTATAAATATGAGATAAAATATTTTGAACACATTTTTATCAGATCAATATTTTGTACTTATTATCTGGCATTGAAGTATAATTTTTTTTTTATTAATTTTCTATGAAATATCACCCATCCTGTTATATTATATCCCAGGACATCTGGGGATAAATGATATTTGTCAAAATGACAACCAGTGACATTTTACAGAACTCGTTCATTATATCCCAATTAACGTAATTTATTTGGAAATATGAATAGATAAAATATATTTTGTAACTAGGCTGGCTGGTTAACATGAGAATGTCCATTAAATGAAATATCTCAAATTACAAACAGAGGTATATAGACATAGGAAGATGTGGTGTGAGTGCCAATGAGACATCTCTCAATCCAAATAACAATTTAAAAAGTAAACCATTATAGGTTAAAGTACGGCCTTCAACACGGAGCCTTGGCTCACACCGAACAACAAGCTATGAAGGGCCCCAAAATGACTAGTGTAAAACCATTCAAACGGGAAAACCAATGGTCTAATCTATATATAAAAACAAGAAAAGAGAAATATGTATAAATTACATAAACAAATGACAACTACTGTACATCAGATTCCTGACTTAAGACAGGTGCAAACATTTGCAACTGGATTAAACATTTTAATGGTACCAAACCTTCTCCCTTTTTCTGAGACATGTACAAAAGAGTGAGAACTGACTACCATATTTGGGCCAAAATATAATAGTTGTGTTTTCTGCCTCCACCTACCCTTAATAATCATGTCTACCCCGATTCATTTTAAGGACTTTTCAGATAAGTAATATTAATTCAAGAACTTTTCCCTACATAGTCTATAGATATAGGAAGATGTGGTATGAGTGCCAATGAGACAACTCTTCATCCAAATAACAATTTATAAAAGTAAACCATTATATGTCAAGGTACAGCCTTCATAACTTTACACGGACCCTTGGCTCACACCTAACAGTACATTTGTAGTTTATTCTTAATTTACATATATACCATCTTCCTGCATGTTACAAGGGTATGTCTCTGCACTGCAAAGTACATTTTAGGTTTATGACTAATTATTTCATGTTCTATTTGCATGTATGGCAATGTATGATGAAAAGGTTCTTTTCTTCACTGTCACTTTATAGTACCTAGATAGTTTTATTCTTTATTTACACATAATATCTTCATGCATGTTAAAGGGTGTTTTTCTGTACTGCATACATGTAGTACAAATTTTGTGTACTACTAATTCACATGTACTATCTGCATGCATATTGAAAGGGGTCTTCACTACTCCCTGTTTGGCTGCCAGGGAGAAGTCACTTCAGAAATGTGGTGACCCCTGGTGGTGAAAGGGTAGTTTTCAAAACTGCATATACAGTGTAACCATGTGTAATCAGACACATTGGGGGACCAGAAAAAAATGTAGGGTTAAGCAGGGTTTCAGAATAGGCATATTTAATTTTTGGACCATGAAAATGTGTCGGTTAAAGCAGAATTTTGGAATATGCAGGTGTCAGATTAGGCAGGTTACACTGTTAAAGTACAAATGTGGTGTATTATTTATTTCATGTTCTATCAGCATGAATGGTGAAAGGCTATTTCTCTGCACTGCATAGTACATCTACTTCTAATTCACATGTATTATCTGCATGCATATTGAAATGGTGTTTTTCTACACTGCATAGTATAAATGTGGTGTATTTAATTCTGTGTTTTATTTGCATGTCTGGCGAAAGGGTACTGACTCTAGTTCTTAACTGCATAGTACAAATTTAGTGTATTACTAATTGCATGTACTATCTGCATGTCTCTGAACTGAATGTGTCATACCAACAAATATATACAACATGGTTTCTTTCTTCTCCCGATGTAACTTGTCACCAAACATTTTAAGGTCAAAATGATTAAGATATCTAATGTCTTTATAAAACTAAAGTACAATCCTTCTACACTTAGACGCCAATTTCCTTACAAGAAGAATGTGGATATTGTTAATAACTTATAAATCGAGGACAGACTTTGGATAGGGTTTGACATATTGATATATAAAAATAAACTTATGGAGATTTGAGGGCAAAGCTCAAAGAGACAGCAACCTTATGACACAAAAAAGGTGAAAGTATATATTGTACAATGTATGTATTCTCTTCAATATACTTTCCCTTATTACGTACATACCTATTCCATCTTTTAAGCTGTCATAACATATCTTTCTAACCTAACATTTCCCTTATTCAAAAAGAATACATGTAGCATCTAAGCTTGCAGCCAGAGGACAATTATGGTACTGAGTCTCAAGAATTCAACCAATGAAAATTCTGGATTTGATGTATCAAGCACATATTTTGTACTTCAAGAACCGAGTCAAATATTAAGACCAAGCTGTGAATTAGCATGTTCTATTAATCATTATTAATTTTTCATCAGGCTAAATCAAATATAGCTGTGTATTCATAGTGTACCTCTCTACAATGTTCCGACAGTTTTCAAGCTTACACTTACATATAATACATTCATAGCCTTTAAATGAGGTTGATACCAGGTTAAATCGTCATTAAGACTAGCATATCCACTGAGGACAAAATCCAGGGTTGATATATATAAAATATTTGAAATAAGAACAATTCTTACCTCTTTATATCAGTGCATGCTGAAAGTTTACTTTGACAACATCAGTGTTTTCTTAGGTTCTGAAAATAGAAATAAAATTGTGTTTAAAATTTTTATGTTTCACATACAATATACATGATATAAATAAAAGTTGCTTACATCAACATCATTTGATCTTTGCTGGATAGCTGTCTCATTGGCAATCATACTACATTTCCTTACTTTCATACAGTATATCGTAAAATGTTCTTGTTTCAATAATACTTTTACTAATTAAGGAATAACAGTACTGTAGTTGAAGAGTTGCCACCGTCAATTGTAGATTTGACGGTCGCAAATGCAGTTTTACTGGCGACGCGTAGCGGAGACAGTAAAACGGAGATTTGCAACCGTCAAATCAAAATTGACGGTGGCAACTCTTCAACTACAGTACTGTTATTCCGATTCTAATGCATTTCAAAATAAAACAATATTATAAAACTTGGAAAAATGTCTAAATTTGACAAATAAAAAAAAAATCCGCGAAACTTCATGAATGATTTTGGCGCAAAGACGTCATGGGTAAACGTGACGTCATACAATTGAAAACTTCCAAAACGGAGGTTATAACGTTACCTGTACGCTTCAAATTCGGATAAAATAACATTAAAACGGCAAATTCGAGGTAGGTGTTGTTTTATTTTCGATTATATAGTAGTAATCGAACATTTGTTGATTCAATTATTTCAAAATGGTTGTCCCTCCTTAGTTACGCCTGGTCAACTGTGGATTTGACGGCAACTTTTAGCCAATGAAAAAAATTGTTACATACAAACTGCATTAGAATAATTGTTTGATTGAATTTTGCTGTTATAAAATTTGGAATCAAATCTTTCAAATATTTCCTGCATGCAAAGCTCTTGCTGTTTTGGTTTAATAAGCTCTGCAACTTTTGTATTGTGTTTAGGATTTCAAATATTTTTGGCCTGGAGAATCATTGAAGGCATGTCAAAATGCACATCGCATACTGGAAAATCAGTATTGTTAATTTACTATCAGTAAATAATTATTATGGGAATAAGTGATTATCGCAATAAGAATAACTAGCATTCTGATATATATCTGTATGCATATTTTCCTGAAATTACCAATATAAACTTAGCTTTTTTGTCTATTCTTAAAAAATTGCAATAATAAATGCACCTAATAATTTCCGAATGAACAGTAGCTCACAATGTATTGATCTCTGTATGAAATTAAACAAACAAACGTTAAACAGTGGTCAATATTTATAGGATGCATCTGTAATGGCTACTCCGAAATACAACACAAAAACATCTGGACTATAGGCTATTGAACATATTATCAATTTTATTAAACTGGTGATATAGACGATTTCCCATGAGAGAACAGCCAGGTGGCGCTGTCCAAGGTCATTGCGGTCACGTTGTTGTCCGAGGTCGTACGTGCAATTTTATGAGCTTGATTAGTTTTTCGACATTTTTATCCGTTATATATTTTTGTAGGACTTACTGTATTTTTCACTTTATTTATTAACAATTTTGATTGATGGATATTCCGTAATTTTTGTGTGATGGTTTCAAAAACCGTGTGGATTTAATAGATTAACACTGCTATATTGACCAAAGTGGTCATCATAATGGCGGATAGTAATATTGGTAATTCGACGTCCGAAAGGAACAATTTTGCCGAAATGGTAAAACGTCGTACGAAAGAGATATATAAAATAAAATCAGGAAAGGTTTCTGAAACAGTGGGAAACCACGAAACCGATATGAACACTATAAGTATAAATAGAAGTTCGGATGCAATGCGCATGCCCGAGGGTAGTGCAATTCTACGCATGTCCGGAAACCCGGAAAGCGAAAGTGAAACTAACGATCATGAAAACAATAACAGTCCTACAATGAAGGACATGATGAACAAGTTTTCCAGTATGGAAAAGTCCCAAACAGAAATAATGGCTAATTTAGCCGTGAACATTTTGCAATTGCAAGACAAAGTTAGTGGAAAAGAGTTGAATAAAACTAAAACTCAATCACAAAAAGAGTCCGATAGGACAGTAACTGTTAGTGTCAATGACATTCCTGAATTGTCAGACATATCAGATGATGATATGGAGTCTGAGGAGGAACAAGATGACCAAGATGTTGGTTGTTCTCTTGATCAAATGTTGGATGAGGTAGACGAAGACTTCTTTCTAGAGTTAGAGAAAGAGTACCAAGAGGACAAAAAGTTTGGTCCTGAGATAGATAGTGCTATGGCAAAACTTGCTGAAACAGCAATAGAGAAACCGTTGAAAGACGAGGAGTATCAAAAGTTAGCAGACAAGTATTTGGTGCCTGAAAATTGCAAAAAGATAAAGGTATATTTTCAGGTTATATATTATATTGCTTTAGATATAAGTATAGTTAAGATGAAAGCAAAATAAAGCAAAAAGTATATTTATAATTGAACGATAATGTTTTTTGAGATTGAAGTTCATTTTTATTCAACGGTACTATTAATTCTATTATCATGATAAAATGGTCAAGCATTTATGAATGCTCAATTGATTTTTTTAGGTACCTCTGGTAAACAGAGAATTATGGAAGGTGCTAAAAACCAAACGAGAAGGAGATGTGGCGATGCAAAAGGTGACTCAGACATGTAGTTCAGCATTGGTCATGGTACTCAAGGCTTTGAATATTATAAAGACAAAAGGGGACATGAGTGAAACCAAACCCATATTCAAAGACTTGTTTAAAGTTTTAACTCATGGGATATGTACGGCAAACAGAAAAAGAAAGCAGATGATAAGGCCTATAGTCCCAGGGAAATACAGGAAATTGTGTGAAGTAGACACACCTGTTACAGAATTTTTGTTCGGTGACAACCTGGATGAAAAGGTGGACAAATTGGACAAAGATGACAAAAGGTCAGACAAGTTATCTATGGAATCAGGAGGTGTTTTTTTAGGGAAAAGAAAGCACAATTGGTCAAAGGACAGTCATTGGGGTCCAGCAAAAGACAAAAACTGGCCAAAAGACAAATTCTGGCCAAAGGACAAATTCTGGGCGAAAAACAAAAAGAAACTGAAGAAACCAAAGACAATACATTAAATGTATCTGTAAGTACTTGTATGTTCAAGTTTTACAATACTCCAGATAATTTTATTGGAGGACAGATTTCGGTATTCATTCAAAACTGGGATTTACTAACTTTGGATAAGTGGATAAGAAATGTTTTAACTGGTTATACTATTGAACTAGACAATATACCATTTCAAAATACTATTCCAAAAACAATTGAATTTAATGAACACGAAAGTGATTTAATTCAGAAAGAGATTGAAAAGTTTTTACGGAAAGAAATTATTGAAAAAGTGTCAAATACATGTAATGATACTCATGGATATTATTCTAACATTTTTATTAGACCAAAAAAGGATGGTAGTGTTAGAGTAATTTTAAATCTCAAATCTTTCAATGATAATGTTGTCAAAAAACATTTTAAAATGGAAACTCTGCATACTGCTATTAACAACATTAAATTAAACCAATTTATGGCTTCAGTTGACTTGAAAGATGCGTATTATAGTGTACCAATACAAGAAAGTGATAAAAAATATCTAAGATTTAGATGGAAAAATGATCACTACCAATTCAAAGTACTTCCGCAAGGGTTATCGAGTAGCCCAAGGGTTTTTACCAAATTGTTGAAACCTGTTTATGGAAAATTACGTGAAATGGGACACGTCAATGTGCCTTATATTGATGACAGTTTGTTATTGGGTGATACATATCATGAGTGTTTGAAAAATATCGAAGATACTGTTACTTTACTAGATGGATTAGGATTTACAATTCATCCTGAAAAATCAGTATTTTTACCTACTCAAGAAATTGTTTTCCTAGGGTTCATTATAAACACATTAAATATGACTTTACAGTTAACTCCTGAAAGGAAAAAGAGTTTAATAGAACAATGTAAACTGCTTCTCTATCAAAAGAAAGTAACAATTAGAGATTTAGCATGTGTAATAGGGAAAATGGTAGCTAGTGAACCAGGGGTGGAATATGCTCCTTTGTATTTCAAGGATTTAGAACATTTTAAAGATAAGTCCTTGAAAGGTAATCAAGGCAATTTTGATGCGATTATTGAGTTGGATATTAAATGTAAAGATTTACTTCATTGGTGGATTGATAATATTATGTCCAGCTGCAAGTCGATGACTATTTCACAACCATCAGTTATTTTTTATAGTGACGCTAGTAAGACTGGTTGGGGTGGTTTTAATAAAACCTACCAATTGACTGATAATGGGTTTTGGACTCATGATGAAATTTTTGAACATATCAATTTTTTAGAATTGAAAGCAGCTTTATTAACATTGCAATCTTTAGGACATATGCTTCATGATACACATATACGCTTGTATGTTGATAACACAGTGGCATTATCTTATATACACAATTTTGGGGGACGTATACCTTCTTTACATAATCTTACTAAAGAGATTTGGCACTGGTGTGTTGATAGGAATATTTGGCTAAGTGTTGCACATATTCCAGGGAAAGACAATGTTATAGCTGACAAATTGTCTAGAAAACTTAATGAGGATATGGAGTGGATGTTAAAACCAGAGGTTTTTGAGATAATTGAACAAGTGTTTGACAAAATAACAGTTGATTTGTTTGCATCTGGTTTAAATAAACAAAAACAACGGTATGTGTCTTTTTTGCCAGATGTAAATGCAATGGCTATTGATGCTTTTACTTTTTCATGGACAAGTTCTGATGTATATTATATTTTTCCTCCTTTCAGTCTTCTGGGAAAAGTGCTGCAGAAGTTAATTACAGACAAAGTCAACAAAGCATTGATTGTAGCACCAATTTGGACAACTCAAGTATGGTTTCCAATTCTTCTACAACAGACTTGTCAACAACCATACTTACTACCACAAAAAAGTTTAATATTTCCAGGAAATCTACAAAAACTACATCCAGTGAAAAATCTTCAACTTGGGATTTTTTGTGTGTCAGGGAACATCTCCAAAGTAAAGGAGTTTCAAACAATGTTGCCGACATCATTCTACAATCATGGAGATCTAGTACATCACAACAATATAAATCATATCTCAAGAAATGGAAACTATTTTCAAGTGAAAGGGAAATTAATTTGTTTGATCCCCCTACCGAAGTGATACTTGAGTTTTTAAATTCTTTATTTGAACAGAATGTAGGTTACAGTGGTATAAATACTGCTAAATCGGCTATTTCAGCATTGTGTAGTTTAGTTAGTAATAGAAATATTGGTAAAGAAACTTTAGTTAAAAGGTTTATGAAAGGTGTTTTCACTAAAAAACCTAGTTTACCAAAATATAGTAAAATTTGGGATGTTAACAAAGTATTAACATATTTGGATAAGATATCGGACAATGAACAGTTGTCTTTATTAGAGTTATCACAAAAACTAGCTATGTTGTTTATGTTATTGAGTGGACAAAGATGTCAAACTATACATAAATTAGAATTAGATAATGTTCAAATTGAAGGAGACACAATGGTTGCTTATGTTAGTGAATTGTTAAAACAAACTAAACCTGGTGTACATATGAAACCTTTAGTATTTGATAGATATATTATCAATGAAAAATTGTGTATTTTGAGAACTTATGAGGAGTATGTAAGGAAAACAAAAACTCTCAGAAATAATGAACAAAAAGTATTTATTTCTACAATTAAACCATACAAATCTGTCACGAAAAGTACAATTGCTAGATGGGTAAAAACTGTTATGAAAAGTTCTGGAATAAACATTGAATGTTTTGGTCCACATAGCTGTCGTTCAGCATCAACGTCAGCAGCATTAAGTCAAGGACTTAAAATAGACACTATTATGAAAAGTGCAGGGTGGCAATCTGCAAAAACATTTCAAAAATTTTATAATAAAACAATAATTATTGAAACTGGAAATAATTTTGCTCAAAAAATTTTACCATCAAGTAACTAAATGTAATATGGTGTTTTATGATATTTATGTTATGATCATGATACATTAATGTACAAATGTATATATGTTTATTAAAAGATATATGACTTGAAATATTTAGTATTAACATAGCCTAAAGAAGGTTTTTCAATTCAACGTGGATTGATGATCTAGTTGTGCTCTAAAATCTCATGGGAAATCGTCTATATCACCAGTTTAATAAAATGTTTAAATTAATCGAAACATTTGAAGATTAATTATAATTTTATTAAACTGGTGATATAGATTTCACATGCCCACCACTTGGGAATTTCTTGTGAAATTGTACCCACCCTAAAATACAACTAGATCCTCAAAGCTCTGAAGTATGACCTTGGACAGCGCCACCTGGCTGTTCTCTCATGTGAAATCTATATCACCAGTTTAATAAAATTATAATTAATCTTCAAATGTTTCGATTAATTTAAACATTAATATTTATAGAAAGAATAAACTCAACAGATAGATGCCTCTTTCTAGGAAATATTTCACTGACTTATTTTAAATACATGACTAACCACACTTCTCCTGACATAAGACACTATAGATTACGATTTTAGTGTCATTTTAAGGTCACATATAATATTCATATTCTTAAAATGATAGCATGTACACAAAATTTCTCAACTACAAAAAAGGTACTGAAAAAATGCAGACAATAAAATAACCCAGCATCATATTTGAATCATGTCACAGAACAGCTCCACCCTGAGACATGGAAGATGTACTCTAACATTGATTGTATGCCACAATATATGTGGCCATAATAGTTATCCATACCAAACATCACACTGACTTTTGTGTATAAATCTTCAAAAATAATAATCTCTTCACAAATTCCTAAGCAACATGTAAATTGTCCTGTAAATTACTTTTCTAGCCTTGATGTGCTGCAGGTGAGCATTTGTAAAAGTCATTAAAGCAGTTTGAGAAATCTATAAATAGATTTGTTACAACCTAATGAGTATCTTTTGAACTTCTACATCATTTTACAATCAGAGAATTTCTTAATGCCTTATCTTCAACCAGCACCTTGTTAACATTCAGGGGTTATCAATTTTAAAACAACTTTTCTCATAAAAGTAAGCTTCAAGTCATGCACCTGGAAATTTTACTGTGAAGTACATTTAGTCATTTTGTAAATACATACACATACAGCCGCCTTTTTGTGCCTGTCCCAAGTCAGGAACCTCTGGCCTTTGTTTATTTTGTTTTATTTTTAATATTAGTTTCTTGAGAATAATTCGGAGTATAGTATGACGTCCATTATCACTGAACTATCATACATTTTGTTAAGGGGTCAGCTGCAGGACCCCTCTGGGTGCAGGAATTACTGGCTGCATTGAAGACCCCTTGGTAAGTTTTGTCAAATATAAAGGAGTTCAAAATAAACCTGGGTCTAAATGCTGCTTTTGTCTAAGATTTTGAAAGACAGAAAAAACAGCCATATATACAAAAATAATCCAAATTGACAATTATTAGTTTATAATACATCACTAAAAACATCACAAATCATATTAAAAACCCATGAGTAAATACTGGTGATATGGAGCTAAAAACAAGACAATTTATCATGTTACTCAATAAAAAGACAAAAACTAAATAATTATAGGGCGTAGATTAATATATTGTTTGTTTTTCCAATCCCGACCCTGCTAAGCCAGGTGTGGGTAGGTAGGTAGGTAGGTAGGGAAATTATTTTATTTTTTCCAAAAAGCTAGAACAATATCCTTCGATATGGCAAGTCTGAAAATCAGAAATGAATAAAATAATATTTGACATAGTTTTGACAATATTTCTTTTGGAATAGGATTGTTTTTGTAGGGTCGGTCGGGATTGGGAAAACAAACAATATTTTATATTAGGCCTAGTCTCTAAATAAGATGTGCTTTCATTCTATTTCTACTACTGACAGTTTGACCAGCTTTATCATGTTTATCCCATGAATAAACTTCCCCCTTCTTCATACTAAGAGTGATGTAGTAAGTTATTTTTAACATGAACATTCTTTTTATTGCCATCTTTGATTTCTACTAACTTGTGTCTATTTAACCAAAATAAGCAAACATTATCATCATTTCATTAAAATACAATACATTTTCATAAATATAAGATGTACTTTGCTAAAATGAAGCTGTTCTATCATTTTATCTTACGGTAATAATGTGTTCCAATGTTAAATAACTTTTTATTTTCTTAATACTTAAAGAAATTTATATTAAAGGGGAGATTACTCTGGTAATTTAATTTATAATTAATCACAATCAAATCTATTCATATGTTTTAAATTACATGTAAATGTAGCAGTTTAACATTTTTTATTCTGATAAATGATTTTGAAGGTTAAATAAAGGCAATAGTAGTATACCGCTGTTCAAAACTCATAAATCCATTGACAAAAAACTAAATCGGGGCAACAAACAAAAACCAAGGGAAATGCATTAAATATAAGAGGAGAACAACGACATAACACTAAAATGTAACACACAGAGAAACTGACCGAACATCAGACAAAATCCAAACAAGAAAAACAAATATAACATCAAAACCAAATACATTAATTTGGGATAGACAAGTACCGTGACATGTCTTATCCCAATGTGAATTTACTCTCAAAAATAAGAGAAAACAAATGACGCAATGTTAAAATGTAACACACACACAGAAACGAACTATAAACTTAACTTCTTCAGGGAATATTTCTTCTGGTTTTGACTGCAGACTTATGTCCTCCCTGACCTATGCAAGATCACACCTCCTTTTGATAATATGGAATTTATAGCCTTCACATCTCAACATACTCAATAAACTTTCTGATGAAGATTTATTTTGATATTGCATGTTCTTCCCAAGATGTTCAAATGCCAGACAAATGGGTCCCAATGGTCAGTTTTGTCCAATTCTGACTAGTCTCAAAGGGTCAGTTTTTGTCCAATTCTGACTGATTTATCAATGTCAGTGCATGATATGATAATCGAGTGTCTGGCAGAAAATAACACCCCATTTGTTTATTACCACATTACGAAAAGCCAGTCTCTACCATCATCTATTCAAACTACTGGTCAGAAGACCATAAATTGTGTCGAAATTTTAGTGAGGCAATTGCCTTACTTGCCTCAATGGTAGTTACAGCCTTGTAATCCAACGTTTTTCTGGTGTCTGCAGAAAGTTTGATTGTATATAATTATTGCCTGTATGGACATGATGGAATACTGTTAACCAACTTCGTTTTCACGGGCTTCAGTCACCCTTCAGTGATTCCCTATATTAGCAACCAAATTTTTCCCCAAAAAAGGAGTGGGTGGGTTTGTAGTATAGAGCGAAATATTTCAAATCAATTCAACAACCAGCATATTAACTGTTAGGTCCTGATGACGCCGCATTAGCGGCGAAACATGTCGACTCAATAAAACTATCACCTTGCGGTAACCCAGATGTTGTTGTCTCTTCATATTATATTTCCATGAGGTTTTAAGACAACCGCAGCATACTTCGGTATCCATCTTGGTTACTCTATCAGCTTTTCCGTTAGAAGGTGTTGGTTCACTCGTCACATACTAATAGAGATTGTTTAAGCTAAATCACCTTGTGATTAACGAGTACTGTAAATTGCAACTCAAATTAATTTCGAGGGATCACTTGCCATCATCAGCCCAATAACTGGTGAGAATTATACAAGAAAGGCAAATGAAACCAAGAGGATATTCACTCAAAAAGTATACAATAGTTACGACCTCTACTAAGGGTAGAAAGAAAATAGAGACCAGCTGATGACATTTGCTTGGACAGATGCTTATTCAGTGTTATGCATCTTCAACATGCAAAAGTAACCTGGCATAATACCGATTAATAACTGGTTGGTCAATTGGCATTTGTTTTACACTGCCTATAGCCATGATAGCTAGTAAAATTAAAGAAGAGAGTGTATCAGCCCTATAACTCGTGAGAATTAAACAAGAAAGGCAAATGAAACCAAGAGGATATTCACTCACAAAGTATACAATAGTTACGAACTCTACTAAGGGTAGAAAGAAAACAAAGCGCAAGGGATATTCAGACTCATAAATTATACAATAGTTACGAACTCTACTAAGGGTAGAAAGAAAATAGAGACCAGCTGATGACATTTGCTTGGACAGATGCTTATTCAGTGTTATGTATCTTCACCATGCAAAAGTAACCTGGCATAATACAGACTTATAACTGGTTGGTCGATTGGCGTTTGTTTTACACTGCCTATAGCCATGATAGCTAGTAAAATAAAAGAAGAGAGTATATGAGGTCAGGAATGCCCCCATTCAAGCTTGCTAATAATATATGTGAAATGGGACAGACATACTGTCATGTATGGATGGTAACTGAGTCTAACACATAATGCTCCCTTCGCCTAGCAGCTGATCATGCCCCCATTCAAGCTTGTGGATTGGGAACGAGGTTTGGACGGTTAAAGGTAACCTGAGTGTAACACAAAATGCTCACGTCGCTAGCAGCTAGTGCATAAAAAGATTAAGTCATTGACAGAGCTGACGATTGAATGCTTAAGAAACATACATCCTATATCGCAAGCTTATTCCTAGTGATCATAAAAATATTTGTAAGTAGTTGTACAAATATCTTAATAAAGAAATAAAATTATATATGTACATGTAAAATGAAAACCTTAAAAAAAATTTGCTTCTTCAAACCTTTATAAAGGACATTAACCTCTTAAAGTCCTTAAGTAATTGTTGGGAATAATGCACTATCTTATTTGTTGTAAATTCTTCTATATAAATGTGTAGTTTTTATCAATGACAACTTAGAAACACAACTGTAATAGCTGCAGGATATATTTGTGGTGAAAATGTACTATTTCATAGGTATGCAAAATATTCAAAAAGCTACTAACCACAACTCAAAAAGAATTTCCTTTTTGGTCCAATGCAAATATTCCAGACTTTCCCAGACGTTTTCACTTTCCAAGGACACAACAATTTTTAGCCGATCACAGTTGAGATTCATGGGCAGAAAAATATAATGACACTACCAAATAGATTTCCTCTATTGATTTACATAACTAGTATTACATACAGTGGTAAAATTTTATATTTGATCAAGTATTTTTAATCACTAGATGTCTCCAAAAAACATTTCCGATGGCTCGTTTACAATGCAAATCTACACATTTCTATTTTTGAGGCTTTTACTATATTTCTCTTACACATTTGTAAATTACACTTACAGCTGTAAATTTCTGTAATTTGTACAAGTATTTTTAATCACTAGATGTCTCCGAAAACATTTACTATGGCTGGTTTACAATGCAAATCTACACAATTTTTATTTTAGAGGCTAATTCTAGTATTACATATTTGTTTGTTAAAACATTTTACGTACCTGCACACCATGCACACTAACAATCACAATATTCCACACAGAATGAGATCAAAGAAATTTTTTATCATATAATAAATAAATCTAAATTTCACACACATACATATCCTGCTTTTTAGTTTTAAAATTATTTTTTTAGTTTAAAAAAAAACAATTACGAACACACATGTACTCAGAATCACAATATAACACACAGATCAAAGAAATTATTTTATCATTCAAGGAATAAATCTAAATCGCATACACACATATATATATCCTGCTTTTTTACTTTAAAAAAAAGACTTTCAATTACTGTACACAAAAATAATTAAAATAGCTCTCGTAACAGTCTTATTCTACATCATATATGTAAACAGGACATGTTAAGACCCCTAGGTTATTTTGCAGTTTACGACATGTATTATATAAATACATGTACTTGTGTACGAAATGACCACAAATTACGCTTTCTGTCCCTCACTGACCAATGACCTCACTAGGCGGGGACAGGAAGGGTCAATATCATTTATTAATTGTCAACATGCATGTCAACACTTGAATAATAGGAATTATGTAAATTACTTTAATACACCTGTTTACAACTTTACTATCCTGTCTATTTAACATCATTTATAATACTTTTGGTGGTATTGTTTTTATAGATTCAAAGGTTGTGCAGGTACAAATATTAGATGAAGCGAAGACCTGTAATTCAACATCTCTAAAACATGGATCATGTGGACTGGGATTGTTTAAGTTTTGAATGACAGCAATTAGGCCCATGTTGTTCAAAATTATTTTAATTCTAAATATATTCTTATTTTTGCCTTTAAGGAGGCTCGAGGGTACAAAAATTTCAGAAAAAAATTAAACATTTGTTTTTCATTACAAATTTTATTTGTTACATTTTGTAGTTGTTATTTTATCATATGGTACAAAAATCATTCAAAACAATCAATTCGTGTTGGCCCCAGATGACTTTTAAAATGTATACATCATTGAAAAAGTTCCAAATTTTCTCCCTTTGGTGGAAAAATGCCATTTTTTGGCTTTAAAATTGAAATATCTTTTTCAACTCATCAGTGACCTATATTTTTTAATATAATTTCCATATAAGCTGTACTTAAACTAAATTATTGTAAAATTTTAGCGATTTCTGTAATAAATTTCTTTTTTTATTTCGATATTAACTTTATTTCTCTTATTACTTCAACAGAAAAAAAACACTTTTACAAAAATGTATGCTTCTTTCGAAGGCAGATTGTGAGCGCAAATAAACGGTGACCCTACTTTTTTATTTTATTTTTCTATTAACTTTAAGATAAAATTCATTTATAGAAAAATATAGAGAAATCCTATATAAATGATTTAGACCCGCGAACCCCCTTAACATGTTTATGTCTGATAAATCTTTCAGGATGGTGGATCATTTTTGCATATATACATGTACATGATGTATACAGCTTTAAATTCAAAATATGCTTGTTTAATTTCAGAATGTTCAAGCAATTTTCTGGAATACAGAGAAAAAAATTCTGGAATACAGAAAAAAATATTTTTTATCACTGGTCAAATTGAATTTTTATTAAATAAATGCAGAAATGTCATTTAGACCAATTATCTAATCTTGAATACAGCCATTGATTATTTATTGGTTTAATAACAACATAAACAGTGTATCTGTCAAAATAGACATGTTTTGTTGTTTCACATCCTGATGTACTACTACTCTGATACAATGAACACACTGTTCTGATATATCTGATATCTATACCTTCTACTTCTACCGGTTAGTGACCACCATCATCATGTCGATTCTGTCACTTCAATATACTTATAATAATCGTTTTGCCAAATTTTTAATTTTAGTTGAATTTCACATTTAATTTACATTTTCTACACAAGAAAATGCCTTAACCAATTCAGGAATAAATGACACTTGTTTCTCATTTGTTTGATGTGTTGGAGCTTTTGATTTTACCATTTAATTTAGGATTTTAATTCTTTTTATATTGAATTTTCCTTAGATTTCAGTATTTTTGTTTTTTTACTTTTTAGTAACTAACATGATTAACAACTCTCACTTTCAAAGCCAATTACTTTATAATGGGACAAAACAACTGTGCACAAGAGACAAAAATGACACAGCAATTAACAACTATAGGTCATCGTAAGGCCTTCCACAATGAGCAAAGCCCACACCACATAGTCAGCTATAAAAGGCCCAGAAATGACAATGTAAAACAAGTCCAACAAGAAAACTAATGTTTTCAATCTTCCCACCCCTTCCTCTTCTTTAAAACATTAATTCTACAGCTAGAACAAACCCCCTTTAACATGGAAAACTTAAGGAAATTAATTGGAGAAGTTTTCCATAATATTGTCCGCCAAACTTTTTAAGCAATAAATCAAATTAAAGAATAAGTTATCACTAAACAACTTGGTGGTGGAGATCAATAGAAAATGCACAACATCATAATCAATACACGACTATGTCTACTTCATAACATTTTAGGATATCAAACCCCATGAATAAATTGCTTCCATTCCACAAAATGTCCGATACTCATTTTCAAAGTTTGCCTTTCATGAAATCCAATATCGTTTTCACTTGACTAGATTTTACAGCAGAAGCCTGTATTAAGTCTTTAATTTGATTTTATGATTCTTCCATTCATTTTTAACTTTATGAATTGAATCATCAAAAATGTGCAACCAAATTAATATCATAATCTAAGGACCTTAAATTATTATTTTTTTTTATCATATATGGACACAATTATGTATCATCTGCCATCATATACATTTCAAAACAGTTGTTTTGCTGCATTGAGTTTGGACATAATCTAAGAAACTTATATTGTGGTATAAATTTGACTATGGTCTACATACAAATTGTGCATGGACACATATGTACAAAATATATTTGTCACCTTCAATGTTTCCCATCTATACTTCACTTAAAAGCACCAAAAACTTAATTTTTTTTAGTTTGATTTTGGAATTTAAAAACTCATGAGTTGAAAGGTGCATATTGAAGCATAATTGTATGGACTTCATTTTTTTTAATTTGGTGAAAGTATTGTCTTTGTCAGATCCTGTTCATTCACTCCTGATGTAACACACACTGATAAATATTAACCATTTCACTTTCGTTAATATATTTAAACAACTATAACTTTGGTCAAAATCATCAAAATTCGATAACGCTTTATAAATAAATTTGGTGTATTTACTGTCTTCTGATTGGTTAAAAGTATTAGTTTTATTTTCAATGTTATCAATTTTTATGGAGACACGCCCATTCTGATGTTGTGTATTCATACGCCAACATGTGTGTATGTTGTTATTGTTTTAATATAAATAGTATTAAAAGTTCTTTGAGCCTATTTTTTTCATAGAAATTTATTTATAATGAATGGCAATAATTTATTTTGACTTTATTGAACCATAAAACTAATTTTTGACTCTTCACATTTTACATAATCCGCTTCGCGGATTATTCAATGTGAAGAGTCAAAAATTAGTTTTATGGTTCAATAAAGTCAAAATAAATGAAAGCCATTCATAAAATAATAAAAAAAAAAAAAAAACATAGTTGACTCTGGGAAACCTTATTGGTCAGTTCTATATTTTTCATAAAAATATGTGGTTCTTTTTAAATGGTGTCTTTTTTATTAACCCTATAACTTTAACTACATAATTGGTGATGAACAATTCAACTTAAGATTTGTTTTGTTTTTTTCTGTTTATAGTAGGAATGAATGGTGACCTATACTAGGTTGCTTATTTTGGTGTCATTTGGTCTCTAATTTGTCTCATTGGCAATATCCACATCTTTATTTTTGCATAAATTATGACTAAAAAAGTCAAGACCTTTATTGACTCATCAGGGGTCAATATATATAATCTCTACAAATGTACCAATGTTTTGTAGTAGTGGTCTCTGAACTGTAGGTTTGTTCATAACCGCTGATGACCTGTCTGTTCATTCAAACCTTACCTTAACCTTAATTCTCTCCGCGCCAGAAGTCGCATAAGGCCTCCACGCTGTTTTTCCACCCTTTTCTATCTTTTGCCGCTGTTCTGGCTACGTTCCAACTTGTCCATCCTTGTTGGTTCCTTTCTTTCTCTGTTGTTCTTCTCCATGTAGTTTTTGGCCTTCCTCTAATTCTTTTCCCTTCAGGTGCCCATTGTAGAGCTACATAGCTGTTGTTGTCTCTTTCACGTCTTAATGTATGTCCTATCCATGTCCACCGTCTCCTTCTGATTTCGCAACTGATGTTTCTGGTGTTAGCTATTTCATTTACTGTTTTGTTCGATGTTTTACTTTGCCATCTTATTTTTAGGATCTTTCTTAGGCATTGGTGTTCTACAGTATTTAGTTTCTTTTCTTCAATGTTTGTTAATTTCCATGTTTCGCATCCATACAATAATACAGGTCTTACTAATGATTTATATAGGTGTATTTTTGTTTTTCGGCCAATTCCTCTTGCATACCATATATTTCTTAGGCGATGGAATGTCCCTCTTGCTTTCTGTATTCTGTTTTTGATGTCACAACTGCCTCCTCCCTCTTTGTCCATGACTGCTCCCAGGTATGTGAATTTGTCTACATCTTCTATTTTCTGATCGTATAACGTTATCAACTCTTTATTCTTTGTTTGCTGGGATCTCAGAGTTTTACATTTTTGGGGGTTAAGTTTCATTCCAACTCTTTCAGCTTCAGTTGTTAATTTCTGTGTTTTTTCATCAAGATCGCTAAATTTTGAGGAAAGAAGTGCGATGTCATCAGCAAAGTCAAGATCTTCTAGAACAGTATTAAAGTTCCATCGTATCCCTCTTGCTTTGTCTGCAGTTGTTTTCCGCATGATCCAGTCTATGACTAGAAGGAAAAGAAAACCTGACATTACGCATCCCTGTTTCACTCCTGATTTTATCTCAAACCATTCTGATGTTTCTCCCTGATCTATGACAGAACACTTAAATCCTTTATATATCTCCTTTATGGTTCTTATTATCTTGTCTGGTATTCCATAGCTCTTCATGATATACCATAGACTCTCTCGGTGGACAGAGTCAAATGCTTTTTCGAAGTCTATAAAAAGTATTATTAAAGCTGCCCTCCATTCATTTGTTTGCTCAAGTATGTTTCTAAGGATAAAAATCTGTTCAGTTGTTCCTCTTTTTGGTCTAAATCCTGCCTGCTCATTCCTCAATCTCTTGTCTATTCCTTCCTTTATTCTTTCTATTAACATTCTGCAGAAAACTTTACTGAAAACAGGTAAAAGAGTCACTCCCCTCCAGTTGTTACAATCTGTCATATCTCCCTTCTTAAAGATTTTACAAATCAATCCCTTTCTCCAGTCTGATGGCCAATTTTCTTCTTCCCATAGGCTGTTAAATATTTCTGCCATTTTCTCTGCTGTAAGGTCGATGTCTGCCTTTATAAGCTCTGGTGTTACACTGTCTATTCCTGCTGACTTCCCATTTTGTGTCTTCTTTAGTGCTCTTTTAACTTCAGCTACTGTCCATTCTCCTCTATTATAATTTCTGCCATATCTACATCTTCCTCTGAAATTGGATGAAGAGGATCTTGCCTATTTAAAACTTCACTAAAATGTTCTACCCATCTATTCAATATATCATTTCTTTCACTTTTCAGTTCTCCTTCTTTACTTTTTACTCCTGTGTGTTGCCTCTTTCTTTCACCTGTTAGTATTTTAGTGATGTTATAAAGCTCTTTGCTTCTGCCATTTTCTGCTGCTTTTTCTGCATCTTCAGCCATCATATTGTACCACTTCCTTTTATCCTCTCTGGCACTTTTCTTAACCCCTTTATTTTTCTGCTTGTATTCTTCACTGAGTCTCACTTTTAATCTTTCTGATCTTGTTCCTTCTAATCTTTTTTTAATTTCTTTTCTTTCATCAACCATTTTCCATGTATTGTTGGTTATCCATGGTTTACTGATCTTTTTACTGCTCCCCAATACCTGTTTAGCTGCCTCAGTGTATATCTCTACTGCACCTTCATATTTCAACACTGGATCTTCTATGTTACCTTCTTCTAGTACTTGGAATCTGTTTCTCACTTCAATATTGTACTTTTTCCTTACATCCATACTTTTTAGCTTGTTTAGGTCATATCTCTCTCTTTTGCATTTGTTCTTGTCACCTTTATTTCTTGCCAGTTTGAGTCTGATCTTAGACCTTACTAAGTAGTGGTCAGTATACACATCTGCTCCTCTCATTACTCTTGTATCCAATACTGATGTCCTCATGTCCCCTCGTACCATTATATGATCTATTTGGTTTGTTGTTTTGCCATCAGGGGATTTCCATGTTACTTTATGTATTTCCTTATGTGGGAAAATGGAGCCTGTTATGATGAGGCCGTTGATTTGGCAGAAATTACATAATAATTCACCATTTTCATTAATTGTCCCACATCCATGTTTTCCTAACACCTCTTGCATATGGCTATTGTCTTTGCCTACTTTTGCGTTCAGGTCTCCCATAACTATAAGCATATCATTCTTATTGCAGGATGAAACATTGTCTTGTAGTTGTTGGTAAAATTCTTCTTTCTCTTCCTCTTTTGCATCATTTGTTGGAGCATATGCTTGAATTACTGTCAGTTTCTTATACTTTGAATAGAATCTTGCCTTTATCATTCTCTTGTTGATTGGTGTCCATTCCATCAATGATTTCTTAGCTCTTTCATTCATCATTATGGCTACTCCCTTGACTTGATGTTCATCATCACCAACATAGATCACCGTGTCTCCACTTTGAAGCTTGGTTTCACCTGATCCTTTCCATCTACTTTCACTGATACCTAATATGTCCATACCATAATTTTTCATTTCCTTAGCTACTTGTGCTGCTTTAGATATGTCTGCCATTGTTCTAACATTCCAACATCCTATATACATATTTTGTTTTGGCGCTACTATGGAACCGATCGGCTTTTGGGCTTCCTTTCGGCTTTCCCCCAAATGTGTCATGTTTGGTTCCTCAGCAGTACACCAATCTTGGGTTTCTTCAGCGTTTCTGGTTTCTGTAACAAGTTCTTTTTTACAGAGTTGGGTAGTTAGCCCAACGTCCAACCTCCACTCTGGTGGGCCGGGTTTTCTCTCTGGGTAGTCCTTCCCGTAGATGATTGCATTACCATGCTAACGAATTGCATCTGTCCGGATTTCTTTCTGGGTTGTCTCCCATAGCCTTTGACTTTCCACAGTCACCCACAAGGCAGTGGGGCTATTTTCCCATAGCTGGGGGTTTGGTTTGCAGGCACCAGGGCGTGTCCACTCACCGGTGGGCCTAGCATGCCGTGCATCTAGGGGCCAAACCTCCTCCGAGACCTTGTGGTTTTGCCTGGGGCCGTGAGGTGCCCAGTTTCCATCTATCACCTCGTGGAGGATCCCATATCTGGGCCACATAGGTCTTACTGCATGAGAGGCTTTAACTGGCAGGAAAGACTTACGCACTCGGCTCTCCTTTTCACAGCAAGCTGCTAGCCAGTGATGAATGCTGAAAGCGAGAGTGACAAGCACAGACACAACAACACACATACAGGTGCGCATCACACAGTCATTCATTCAAAACCCTAAGGATATTACAAAAAAAAAATCTATTTACTTGCACCAGATTAACCTCTGATCCAGTCCTCCAAATTATGAAAATATAAACAGTCCTGTTTATTTTTTGTTAAATTTGTAATACATTCCCAAGAAAATTTGAAGAATTATAAATTCAGTCTTGTAAATGGCAAACCCAAATTTCTATATGTATGGTCCAAGGACACAGTTATCGTCCTTTGGTTTTCGTTGTCTACGAATATAGTCCCTAGTGTAAACAGTGTATAACTTGCATGTTTTATTTAATACACTTTCCCAATTTATTTCTTTATATTAAATGCATGAAATATTAAGTAGGGGGATGTAATTACATGTTAAAAAAATTTGGGTGCTGAAACTTTATGTTAAGTAGTGAATTGGTCCAGTTCTAAAAGGTCAAATTTTATCACGTCTGAAGCTGTCAAACTGAATTTTACACCCCCTTAACACAGAATTGTCAATATTTTGAGTTAGAGCTGGTAGAAGTTTCTATAATTTTGATATTATTTGTCTCACTGGTAGTACACTTCACTGTAAAAATATTTTTGAGAAAGAGCAGGTGCGATTTTTTTAATTTGAATTTATTGTCTAAAAGAAATGCACTACAAAATAACTGTGTTCTCGGGCCTAAGAATGACTGCTGATGACAAAATTTATTTAAATTTCTCCCAAAAATGCCTTTGGAGTGTCCTTCCTGAACATTACATTCAAATGGTCCTTTAGTCATATTTTTTTGCTTACATATACATGTATCTTTGGGTTGTTGATAGATATATAACAATACATGTGTTTCAATTAGAACATTCTTTTCGTTTATTCAGTCAAGTATATTAGCAATAAACAAGAGACTGACACGTTGTAACCCTCTTGAACCTAAACCACCTGGTAGAACAATCCACAAATGACACTTCGTATTTCATGATTTCCTGCCAAAATCTTAAAAAATGACATCCATTTTTACCTAGTAAGGATATTTGTGGCTTTTAGCAGTCACAAAAATAGTATTCACTTTTTTTAAGGTCTTATACTTATGATATCATAATCACTTGAAATTAGGGGTGGATCCAGGATTTTAGGTTAGTTGAAAAGCAAACACTTTTATCAGTAAACTTATCAAATATTTTTTATTTAAGCTTAGGACAACCTATGCTTTGCAAATTTTAGGGGGCATACACTTGACGACCATGCCTGAATCCACCCCTGAAAAAACAGGAAAAATTTATGATAATAACCAAATGATACCCACATTCAATCAATATTCTTAGATTATAATAAGGGGAGGGGATCGTCTTGAATATTATAATCGATTGATCAAAATCCAATTTGATTTTTTTATATTGTACATGTACTTGGTTTTCAATTTATATGCAAATGAGGTAGAACTTGACAAACATAATGTGCAATATGTGCATGTATACAATAATACATAGTAAAGTTGAAGCAGAAACAAACATACAGATGCACAATTACAGGATACTGTACATCAAAAGCACTTGAACAGTGAGTGTCTAATACAAATGTACATGTATATGCATATTTTATGAGTAGTTTAAAGAATACATTCAAATGAAGAAACTGTCAAAAGGTTTGCAAAAAAAAGAAAATCTTTTACATACATGTATTCTCTCTTTTATAAATTTTAAACAAGAATGTGTCCATCCATCTATATTCAGTGGACTGTGAAAATGGGGAACAAACTCTAATTTCGCATTAAAATTAGAAATTCAACTTCATCAAAAAATATACCTCGACCAAAAATTTTAACCTGAAGTGGGACAGACAGACAAATGAACGGACGCACAGACCAGTAAAGATAATGCCCATAAATGGTAAATGGGGCACAAAAAAATCAACATTTATGAATTATCAATTTAATACAATGAATTGTCAAGAAAATCTAATTAGACTTTTTAAAATTTAACTCATATATATTATATATGGGTATATAAATACATTAAATGATGTATTTGCAGAGGTTGGACATGATTATTTATGAATAAAATAATTAACACTGTGGTCAGTATTAACAGGACAGTGTCCAAAATAAGGGTGGGATCTTCAGTGTGTAAAGCATTTAAATCTGTGTCCATATTTCCCTTTGGATTGTCCTAATTTTTAATCATTTAAATCAACCAATCATATTAAATTATTACATTATACCTTTACTATAATCCTTTTGTTTATTCTAGACTAATTAAATTTGATCATGGTTGATCACATGTGATAAATATTGATGTTTTAATAAACAATTGTGTAATGATTAAATGACTGTGTAAAAGAAATGACAGGTAATTAGTTCCAGTTGATTGCTTCTATTGATTATGATACTGTTTTTTAATTGTGTATTCTAATTACAACTGATAAATATGGATAATAAAAGGAAAAGAAAGCACAACAGGGATGCAGTTGCCCAGTCAGGCTGATTTTAGACATAGCTCTTTAATTATACAGAAAATGACCATTTACTGCTTGTGTAACTTGTTATCAATGGTTATATTAATCTTTCATCATGTGGAAGTCTATTCCCTAGATTTTAAACTTTTACCAACAACAATTTTGCTAGGTTAGTTTGCTCCAGCAAAATACCCAGTCATGCAATCATTACATGTAAAGTACAATCAGCTTACAAATTAACAGTTTATTGTAATAAAGTTCAAGATTACACTTGAAGAGACAAGTATTTGGGTTGAAGTCCTAGGATTAAATCATTGTCTCTTTATCTGAATGTGCAATAATTCAGTGGAAAGAGACAACCACTTCTATTTCAAAAAGTTGTCATGATCAGTAATGGGTCACACTATCGCAAAACTAAACATGATTTATATATAATTACTGACACTGAATACAAGGTCAGAACCCATATGGACATGAATCACATGAGGGCTTCTGGGAAAAATAAATTGTATCGCTTACTGTGCTACATTTGCAAGTGTACATACCCTCATACCTGCCAACTTTTCAAAATGCTGGCCCATGGGGTTTAACGTGCAAGATGGCTATCGAAGTCCTAAAAAACTTTCATGGGGGCCTTCAAATTAATTTAATTTTAATGTTGTTTTTTGGCTTCTTAATACTTTTATAAGCCTAATGTCATTGTGAAAGTAATTGTTTTGTTTGAAATTGTGGACAAAATTGCTTTTTCAAAATTTCAAATTGGGAGCCTCCATGGGGGAAATCCCCCGCAAATAGTGACAGTTGGCAGGTATATGTTAACCCTATTGAAATAAAGAATTATTACCTCCATGGTATCAAACTCAAAACCTATTTCTTTAAGATTTTGAAATAAATTGTAGGAATCCGCAACCATTGACCTCCAAAACATTTTGATTATATACAAAATTTGGAATGTCATACATTTTTCCCTGTTGCCTTCAAGCATCAGACTTTTACCTTGAGAAATTTACTAGAATGTTATAGAAAATGGCAGGTAATTAGAAATAAGGTCAATCGATCGAACACTTCCAATCACAATAGTTAACCTTCATATTTGTATACATGTATTTCTACAGCGAAGACAAGAATTATTCCTCAGTTCTGTATATCATACATGAAGAACTGATATACACACATTTTAAAAAGGACTACTATGGTGTGTTGATACTGTACATAACTAGTAGTTAAGATAATCATGCCGTCTGCTGTGGGTTTTTTCGACTTTTTGACTTTTTTTATCCGTCATTGCAGGAACCAGATACACAATGACTGACAAACTCAAAATAGAATTGATCAACTTTTTCTTGCATAATTGTAATTAGCTGCAGAACTGTAGCTCTTATGACCTCATTATATTTTTAAGTATTTGTGGACGCTGAGCTACAATTTCCCAGCTAACTTGTAATTATCTAACATTTTGATGCAGTTTCAAGTAACGTTTATATAATTATTCAGATCATATTTTTTGTTGTATTGTATGCATGCAAAGGCAGATCCAGGGAGGCCTGATCCCACCTTTTCGTTGGAAATTTTGTTGATTATATAGGGAACCACTGAAGCATGATTTGAGTGGGGGCCCCTTAGGTCAGTCACAGCCAAACAGCGGGCCCCACTTATGAAAAGTTCTGGATCCACCACTGAGGGAGAGTAGGAGGGGTCCTGATCCTGAAATCCAAGGCTTAAAAACACGAAATCCTGAGATCTCGAATTTAAATAAACTTGATCCCCACATCCCGAAATTAGAAAAAAAGAATTCTCAGGATCTCGAAAGGATCAATCCTGAAATTCCGAGCTTAAAAACACCGATCCCAGAGTCCCAATAAAGGTCCTATCCCCCTCACCACTGACATGTCATTTATTATGTTCAATCTATAACCTTAGTAATCATGCCTATTTTCTGTTACTTCTATCTAATGATTTTTCAAACCTGTTATTTAAATAAATCCTTTAACTGATATCTATAATTTATGGTTACCCTGCTCCACAGACACAGTAATGCATGCAGACAAGAATCGGGTAGGATACAAAAGTCAAAAATGTACACAAAAATGTATGTGTGTCAAAGTAACAAAACACCTCCGAGTGTCTCTAAGAAGATATCAAATCATATCAAATATGTTGTCTATTCAAAAGACATTATTATCAAGAAAACTTTAAACCTATTTTATGGTTGATTGCCCTTATGTCCAAAAGGGGAAATGTTTTTGGGTCATCTTCCAGCATCTTTCGGAAGATGGCTCATGCAAACCGGATGCTATTAAAGTTGGGTTTTTTAAGTTTGGCCACAAGTCTGATTATCATGCTATATGATTGACACTTTTGCTGAGTATTTGGGGAATGCTATAAAGTTTCATCGTAAAAAGTCTTACCCGACCCATAAACTTCAGTTCGGCACACCCTCGCTTTCAAGAAAATGGCTGAAGTGACGTCACGTCCGGAAATGAACATTTCCTATATTTGTAAACAAACGAGCACGTGTTATCTGTCACTTTGTGTCAAATGTTTATGTACATTTTTCGTCTTAGTATTTACGAATGAGCTTGTTATTATTTGCACACTCATTTCTCTTAATCAAAACAAAAAATCAGCGTAACTAGTGTCATTATCCTTGGTTGAGGACATTCGTGAGTTTTAGGGGGCGTGGCACTTATTTAATTGTTCATTTTTAAAAGTCATTTAAACCAAGGACTTTTTTGTGCACAGTATCTAACATCAATGTGTATGTGGTATATATTACTATTAGATACGACCTTAAATAAAATATAAAAAAGCAGGAGGGGGGAATAAGTTTTCATTTTTAACTAAAGAAAACTTATATGAAGTTTTAAAACAAATCATATTTCCAAACTGGATATATATATAAATACTCATTATAGTATTCGTTTTCTGTTTGCTTTTTCAAATCATATTGTCATAATATTGTTGTGAAATGATGCCCCTTATGGGTTCTTGATTAGACATACCTGCCAACTTTTCAAAATGCCCCGTGATGGGGGTTTTACGTGAAAGATGGTTCTTATAGTCCTACAAAACCTTCAATGGGGGTGGGGGGGCTTCGAATATATTCTAATGTGTTTTTTTGGCTTCTTCGTGCTTTAACAAGCTCATAGCCATTGTTAGGTTAAGTGTTTTCTTTAAAATAGTGGACAAAATTGCTCTTACAAAATTTCCACTTGGGAGCCTCCATGGGGGAAATCCCCTGCAAATAGTGACAGTTGGCGGGTATGATTAGATTAATAAAATGCTTATCTTATACTAAATCGCAACTTCTGAAAGTATGCAAGATCTTACTATATATATACATCCTTTAGAGAGAATACATAAATATCAAATAGCCCCACATTTTCTTACCTTTTCATATCCTTAGAAGTTTGACAATACTGGGGGGAAATTATAAATAAAGGGGGAAACTGAATTATGAATTAGAATAATGGGATGCTAGATTATACAAATATGGGAAAACGAACAAAAGAGCTGACAGACAATTGTTTTAAATAAATGATGACCCCCTTATGTCCTTATTCAGACACTCTCATATGGTTGCACATGCATAAAAAAGATGTTTGAAAGGATGGATGACTGATGTGTAGGAATAAAGTTTGGTCCGTTATTTTTCTCTCGGGGATTTGAGAAATTAATGAAGAATAGCGAAAATGACCGAAAAATAATTGACACAACAGTTTTAGAGGCGAATCTAAAAGGGGTAGGGGGCCGGGCCACATTTTTGTAGGAAACATTTAGTTGATTTATATAGGAACTCAATGATGCGTGACTGCATGGAGCGGGTCCCTCTTATACAGTCAAAGGTCCCCTTATGTAAATTTCTAGATGCGCTACTACACAACAGCACACTTATACCATCAACATCCGTCCCTTTTAGAAATAGACCTGTGTTAAAATGAAGACAAGTGAATACATAATAAATGATACGCGGGTTGAATTATCATTAATATTGTTATATTTATAAATTAACAAAATTTTGAATTTTTTGAAATACTAAGGCTTTTCTACCTCAGGCATAGATAACCTTAGCTGTATTTGGCAAAACTTTTAGGAATTTTGGTCGTGAATGCTCTTCAACTTCGTACTTTATTTGGCCTTTTAACATTTTTGGCTTCGAGCGTCACTGATGAGTCTTTTGTAGACGAAACGCGCGTATGGCGTATATATAAAACTTAGTCCTGGTATCTATGATTACGTGTTGTGGAAGACATACATAAAAATAGTAGTTAACACTTTAAGCCTTGTGAACGAAGGTTTGTCTTTTGGTAAAACTATATAGTAAATGTCCAGACACTGTTGCTTAAAAATTATTATAATTGACCATGAAAGAACCTTCACAACCAAAGGAAAACAGATATTTGATATAAAGATAAAGGAAAAATGAACAAAATAATAAAGATAAATTGCTTAAAATATGAGAAAATGAACAAATTCCTGTGTATATAAAAGATTTGAAAAAAAACGTTTCACGGTGAACTTTGTTATAATTTTTTCGCAGTTACAGCTAATTTCCTCAAGCATGTAGAGCAAGACTTTAGTTAGCTTGCTTGCTTTGGTTTTATATTGTACAATCAAAAATTTTGTCCTGCTTTTTTTTTTCATGAGTTGTAATCTCTGTCCTGCCTTTTTATTTTTTACTCTATTTGGTCCTGCCTTATTTTTACTAGTTTATCCTGACTTTTTTACCCAAATTGTCATCCTGCCTTTTTTTTTTACCAAGATGCTCATCCTGCCTTTTTTTACGCAAAACTCCTGTCCTGCCTATTTTTTTCAAATTTCATCCTAGCCCCCCCCCCCCCCCCCCCCCCCCCCCCCCATAAAAATCAAATGGTAGGTCCCTTAGCGCTGTTGTGATTTCCGAGCAAGGAAGATATTTCAAAACGATATTGAATATAACTATTGACGGAAACAGTTTAAACCAAATAAGCTAGATGATATACATAGCGATAAATGCATGTGAATTTTGTACTAAGATAACCGCCTAGTTTTTGGTGGGGTTCGTGTTGCTTAGTCTTAAGTTTTCTAGGTTGTGTCTTGTGTACTATTGTTTGTCTGGTTGTCTTTGTCTTGTTAAGCCATGGCGTTGTCAGTTTATTTTCTATTTTTAAGTTTGGATGTCCCTCTGGTATATTTCGACCCTCTTTTAAATATTTTTGTTAATTTTACGATTAAAAATGTTATAAAATGAGTAGATTTAGATGTAATATTACAATGCTTCCAGAGAATAACCCTGGTAAAAATACAGGGACCATTCTCTAAAATGCTGGACCATTGAAATAATTTGTTAACAGAAGTATATTGCAATATGTTTTTGAAAAATAATTTAAAAAAAGAAGAAGATTCGAAGTCATATATCCCAATACTACCGGTCAAGGATGCATGGAAGAAGCTACTGGTAATCTTAACACTACAACTACTGGTCAAGGGTGCGTGGAAGAAGCTATTTGTTATCTTAACACTGCAACTACCGATCAACGGTGCGTGGAAGAAGCTACTAGTGATCTTAACACTGCAGGTCAATGATGCAAAAACCTATGAAAATGACAAAGAGACGGAAGATGAAAAAGATATATTTAAACTCATAAAAGAGAGCAGTTGGCAGTCTCTAGACTTTAGATATTTTATAGCCTTTTCGAATGCTTCCCAGATATCAATCAGGAGCGGATCCAATCATTTTAAAAGGGGTCCCAACCCAGAGTAAAGGGGGAGGGATTCCAACTATATGCTCCTATTCTAATGCATTGATCGTCCCAACAAAGGGGTGCCAAACCCCGGCCCCCTGGATCCGCCAATGTCATCATCAATTTATTATTCTATGTACTAGTATTGTGTTTATGAAAGTTGCATTGAAAAACTTTAGTTTTCATCTACTGGTATCTTATGTACTTAGTATTTCTGCATGTTTGATTGATTGATTGATTGATTGTTGGTTGCTTAACTTCTAGTGGCAAATATTTCATGCATATTCAGGACGATTCTGCATGTTTGCATCCCCCATTTAAATAGATATGATCATTCTGAATGAACAATGAATAATCTGAAACCAAGGATTTGTATACAAATCCTTGCTGAAACTAACTTTATAATGATGTTTGATTTATTAATTGACAACGTATTTGTTACATTTGAATGACGTGTTTTCCAAAGCACTATCGGCATTTCAATGGGAACTAAATGTGCTCATCTTTTTACCGCCTGGTTTCTTTATTTATATAGGCTGACTTCATACAGGAGCTTTTCAAAAAGAAAGTAATGTTTTATTTACCGCTAGATAGATGAAGTTCTCCCATTAAATAATTTAACATTTGGTGACAAATGAACGCATCTATCACATTAAACTTGAGATAAAGAATACAACACAATGCAAACACTTAAGTCTGCCTATAATCTTGACTTACAACTTAAAATTCTATGTAGAAACATTCCAGCAGCCACTGTATACGGAGTATATAATATATACCTTAATTGACACGATATTCAAGCTTCTAACAAGGATAAAATTGAGAATGGAAATGGGGAACGTGTCAAAGAGACAACAACCCGACCATAGAAAAAAAAACCAGCAGAAGGTCACCAACAGGTCTTCGATGTAGCGAGAAATTCCCGCACCCGGAGGCGTCCTTCAGCTGGTCCCTAAACAAATATATACTAGTTCAGTGATAATGAACGCCATACTAATTTCCAAATTGTACACAAGAAACTAAAATTAAAATAATACAAGACTAACAAAGGCCAGAGTCTCCTGACTTGGGAGAGGTGCAAGAATGGGGCGGGGTTAAACATGTTTGTGAGATCTCAACCCTCCTCCTATACCTCTAGCCAATGTAGAAAAGTAAACGCATAACAATATGTATGGCACGCCTGAACCACTTTTATAGATAATCCTAAATGATCTCAGATAAACCAGGATTTTCTCAGATAAAGTAGGATTATCTCATTTTTTTACATTAAGCTCAGATAAACCGGGATTATCTCGATTTTTTCCAGATAATGCCGGTTTATCTCAGAATTTTCAGATAAACCGGGATTTATTCCAGATAATGGATTTTCTATATTTTCTCAGATAAACTAGATTTTTTTCGAATTTGAATTAAGCTGAGATAATCTTAGTTTATCTGAGATAAACCGGGATTATCTGAGAAAATCCGGGATTATCTGAAAATTCTGAGAAATTTGATTAACTGAAAAAAAGGAGCTAATTATGCATGGTTGTCCTGGTAGAGGGTCCATGAGGAAGCTCAAAAGCTCCTGGGTTTCAACAGAGACATATAATTATATGTCTCTGGTTTCAACAATTAGCATCAAATTATGAAGAAGCTATACTTATAAATATCTCTCTATTTTAGATAAGATTCTGGTTTCTTTGAACAATTATACATGATACAAGACAAACAAACACTGAAGTATAAAGTTCGTTCGTTTTAAATATTGTCGGATTTGATATGAATATGGAAAATTGACTTTAATGTACAACAGTGCTAAATTAAAGCAATAGTGTCACTGTCTAGTTCCGATAGGTGGTACCAACTAATGGAAATTGAAACAATATGATACTACCAAAGGCTATCAAAATTTGGAAGTAAAAATGCTGCTTTTCTGTAATTCGTCGAACCCCTGATTTGTGGGTTTCTTCTGTATAAAAGATGAAATATTTATTTATTATCTAAAATATACTATAAAACTTTATTTAGAAATAGCTTACTATCGCCTATTTTATATTTTTTTTAAATAGTATAAAAACATACAGGAACAAATTTCCTGTCAAATTATAGAAAGACACCTTACTATCACTAAACAAACAACCCAATAATTAACAAAAATAAAAAGTTGGCTAGATGAGAATACCTTATTTTAAAAAGTTGGACAAATGAGAAGACATCGTTTGATCGCCACATTTTGCATAGAATTAGATCTAAATTTTTTGCAACTTGTATCTTTATTTTTGTTCTAAGAACACATTTCGCACTGAGTGCAATCAGGAGGTCCAGGACGGTTTTAAGACTTTCTGGAAAATTATTACTTAAAATATTTGTCTGACTGTTAAATAAAATACATGTAAATTCATGGAGTGTCAGTGAGTTTTAATTTTTTATACAAATGAGACCCCAACTTTGGTAGTCCAGATTGAACACATTGGGCAATCGTATATATGCAATAAGGAACAGATGTATCCACAAAATTATAATAACATTTTATGAACTTTCCTGCTTTAATAAATCATTTTTTATACACTTTAAATGTAATACTATTTATAAATCAGTGTTTAAAAGTCACCAATATATGCTAATTAAGATTAAAACTTCATATAACATTGTTATACTTAATCTTGTAAAAAAAAATCATTAATACATACTGTTTAAACTAAGATTAAAATTGCATGTGTCATTGGGTCATTTCATGTGTTATTCAATCATTCGTGTTACGTATCTCTAGTACTTATCTATGGATAAGAGCTAACACTACCAAAAACAAATTCACTAAAATCATGGAAGTATTATATTGACTTCCATGCTAGAATTAATCGAAAAATTCTAGAAAAATACTACCTCTAGGCTTATACTTTCAGTCATCTACAACTTATGTAGCAGATGTAACAATCATCATCCTATAAACGGAATACTTCCAATAGAAGCCCAACTTCATACTAGACTATTGAACAATACCTTTTGCGCAAGAAATCGAGTGGCGCTATGTTAAAAAACCTGAAACTATAAGGCTAAAAATTTGAAGAAAAAAACGGAAAAAGTGGGATTGGCCTATTTGATGGCTTCTAAGAAAAAATAATGAGGGGAGTCACCGGGTATAACTATATAGGTCTTGTAGAGGAGAAACAGGTGCATATTTTGCGCAAGGTATCGAGTGGCACTATGTTAAAAAAAAAAATTGAAAAAGGGGGATTGTTTTCATAGCCTCTATAGAAAAATAATTAGAGGTGTCACGGGGTATAGCGTGGTGATAGATACAGTATACAGAGTGATTGTAGATATACAGAGCTGTGATTACATTCTTAATTCGACGTCCAATTGTTTGATACTCAAATCCACGCCCAATGACAATGTTCCGTCATGTATTGCCAAAACGACGTCCGATTACCTTTATAGTATCTATAGTAGTCTTCTCTTACCGATGTCCAATATCAATGAATAATAGAATAACAAATTGCTGCACTTACACTTATACATGTAAATGCATATTGATAAATGGCATGCGAGTATACTTAAATCAGAACCCAACGACAAAGAAAACTAAACGAAATATATATATAGGGCAACACTCAGTCTTCAACAGTAGACGAAATAAAGAAGTATAAATGCCAACTGTTAGAGTACTATAATTTGGACTAGCTCTGTAAGAAGTTTGTTAACAATTTATTGTTTTACACCTGGAGTGAAAAATATACAAAATAAATTGGCATTATGTTTTTATGTTGTGCTGTTACACCACTGTCTCAGATTATAGGAAGATTAAGCGCTCACAAACATGTTAAACCCAGTCAAATATTCTATGTGCCTGTAGTATAGTGGTTGTCGTTAATTTATGTCTTGAATATTTGTTGTTCAGATTGTTTTGTTTTGAAGTTATTTTTTAGTTGTATAATAATTATTTTATAAGTTACATGTCGTGACCTTTAATTGCTCAATGATTCCTTGTTGAAGGACGTTAAGTTCCCTATGGATATAAGAAAATGTGGTTTGAGTGCCAATGAGACAATTCTTCATCCAAGTCTCAGTTTATAAAAGAAACCCACTATAGGTCAAAATACGGTCTTTAATACGGATCCGTGGCTCACACCGAACAACAAGCTGTAAAAGGTAAAGGACTATATAATTGCTTACATCCACCTTATTTGAATTCTGGTGTATAGTTGTCTGATTAGCAATCTCTACACGTTTCATTGTTTTAATAAGCTTTTAAATTACATACAAATGGATATTGCAACCTGTATCATCGGTTAAACATTAAAAGAGAAAAAAACAATATATTTTATTTGTTACATACACTATGTTTAGGTTGTAAAAATATTGATCGAGAACTGTCTTTACTTCTTTTTTATCTTTATTCTTCTCCGACAATCCAAGTTTCAGTTCTGTTATAAACTTTTTTGTCCCAATTTCCACAGTTTTGTTCATTTTTTAAAGTATATTTAATGCACAATACGGTATAATGGCAAAACATATCTCGGCGTTTGGATATTTCCATAGGTCCATTAAAACGGACAACTATTAGAGAAGCTAAAAAATTGGACGTCGATTAGAGGAGCCAAGGAGCCAAAAATTGGACCTCAATTAGAGGGTGATTGAATTGGCCGCCGATTTGAAATATTATTTTATTGTGGACCTCGATTTGCGGAACAACCGTCGGAAAAAGACTGATGGTAGATAAACAGAGTGGTGATATGTGTACAGAGTGATGAAAGATATACAAAGTGGTGGTAGATACACAGAGTGGTGGTAGATACACAGAGTGGTGGTAGATACACAGAGTGGTGGTAGATACACAGAGGCATGGGACATAAACTTAATTGTCACAAATTTGATAGGACAAAAATCAAAGGACAAAAAGTCACAATTAATTTGTTGAGAATTATTTGAATATATAAGAGAAAGATCTTAAAATATTTCTTTTCGTTACATATTTTCATTTCTAGGCTTTGAATATTTGTTCATAATAGATATAGGTAGATGTGGTGCGAGTGCCAATGAGACAACTTTCCTTAAGCCTTGATAAATTAAAATTCATTAAATTTTGATCATGCAAATGATATATTCCTTGGTACATATCAATTATTTTATCATTATTTTATTTAATCAATACATTTAAATAACAAAGTTGTTTATATAGAATACTTCAAGTAAAACTTTTAAAAAAATGTTTTTAAAATTAGTGTTTTTCTTATTCAAACACTTTTTTTCTAAAAAAAATGTATTTTGACCTTTTTGTCTGCGTCCTGTGACTTTCTACATTCGTTTTAAATACTAGTACATTCAAACAGAGTCTCAGAGGATTATCAACTTCCTTAGTTTACTATTGTCATGTCAATTGACTGTCTGAAAAAAAAAAAAAATAAACTTGAAGAATGAAATTTAAAAAAAACATGTTATTCATTTATCTTAAAAAGAAACAAAGTGAAAGTGAGATTTTTTCATATAAGAATCTTGTAACGAGTGCCTAAGTTGTAATAAATTATCACTAGAGAGCCGTGGTGTAGTGGTTAGTGCATCGGACTACTAACACAAAGGTTCCTGGTTCGATTCCCGTTTGGGATGGAAATTTCAGGAACTCAATTTTCGGCTCTCCCTTGACACCATCTGCGAGTATGGTCTTGAGGAAACGATGATAGTCCGTCGGAAAGGGACGATAAATGGCTGACCCGTGTTAAGAGAGAGCCACATCTCTTGCACGTTAAAGACACCCTTGTAGATTTCGAAAAAGAGTAGGCTAATGCCGCTACAAGGCAGCACTCGCACCCGCAAAGTGGAAAGGGATTAATATAAGTTGCAAAACTTGTTTCCCAATCCACTATAAATAAATATGTTTAAACTAATAAATTATCTTGTCTTGTTGGTAAACGGACAGAAAGTCACAGAACAAAAAGTCACAGGACATAAAGTCACACATTTGATAGGACAAAAAGCCACAGGACAAAAAGTCACAAATATGTTTTTGACAATTGTTCAAATATATTTTGAAATATTTTCTTTAAGTTTTTATACCATATAATCCTTTTTAAGTTAAAAAAAAAAAGCTCATAAACCTTGATAATTGAATATGTATTAAATTTTAATCATGCAAAGGATATTTATATTGGCAAAATGAAGCCATTTAGGTTCCAAGTCACTTTGACATTTTATTTTCATAACAATTACTTGAACGTTATTGACATTTATTGAGAAGATTTTTATAACAAAAATGCTTGAAACATAAAACTTCAAGAAAAATGTGAAAAAAATTATTTTAAAATAAATGTAATCTTGTTCAAACAAAAGTAATCTCAAAACTGAATTGTGAGTGACTTTTTGTCTGTGACTTTTTGTCTTGTGACTTTCTGTCATGATACATTTGTCTTGTGACTTTCTGTCATGATACATTCGTCTTGTCTTACCAGTTTGATGCATTTATCTTGTCTTGCTAAACTTCTGAATTTATTTATTTTAACTTTAAAATCGACTAAATAATTGAATTCGCTCCTCCATTATTCATGCTTAGGACCAACATTTTACAACTTGGTAGAGTTATTTTAATTCTGTACAAAGTGACACATCTGTGTTTGTTTCAACACCGCGACAATACCAATATCATCAAGAGGTATGTGAAATTCAGATGGATTTTTGGTTGAACTGGATGAAGTTCCCTTCTTTCTTTGTACACGGATTGACGAACACATTTTAGATTTCTTTTCATTCTTTTCTATATGTTCTTCGACAATTTTGAAGAGCTCTGAATTAATTATTATAGAAGGGTATTTCCTGTGAAAAGGATCTAATTCAAGAAAAAAAAATCATATCACTGGATTGTGATTTTGTGTCTTGTGTGTTAAAATATGCTAGTTTTCGAGTCAGAAGCAATAATCTAATTTAGAATAAAAGATAAGAGAAAAATATAAAACAGAAACCTTAGGAATGTTAATCTTTCAAAATATCTTTTTCGTGCATGAGTTATTTTTGGTTTTGTTTTGAGCAGTCTTAAAAGAAACTTTTATTACTTTTTTCCTGTTATGTCAACATGTATTGGGGGAAGTTGTATATTTATTACCCATATTACAGGCAGAGGTTTGACAATCATGCATGTCACCCGTAATTACATTTACATGTAAAAATTTCCCTTTTTGGATCCAGATTTAAAAACAGAATGAAGAGGGTTTCTCCTGTTTCTTAGCGAGTAAGCAAACATTTAGTATTTCCGACAATATACATGTATTGTTTATATCCTACAATTTAAATCTGGGTCTTTAACATGTTTAAGGTTTAAGGTATTTAAACTCTGACTTATGTATTAAATTATTTTGAAAGCAAAATGAAAAGTATGTGATTGTCTTATCAATAACCATGATGAAATAATTGTTTTTCCATAATTGAATTGTGCATTATTTGTTTATTGGATTACTCGATTTTCATCTCTATTTTGTTTACTGACACATGACGAAATAGTTAAATTTAAATATTTTACAAAAACGTTGTCATTATTAAAAGATTAAAATCGACTGAATAAATGAATATGAGAGTTCAATATTATTATAGTGGAAGATATTAGCAGGCAAAATCGAGGGAATTGTGCAAATGATGATACAAGCATGAAAATTACCACAAATCATCATTATTATATACTTTTAAAGAAACAACTGCTGGCCATTAAAAAAAAACATTTTTTCAAGATGGCCACCGCCGTTTTCTAAAATGGCTGTTTTTTCAGTTTGAAAATAATGATTTTTTCTGGAAAACTTTTCGTTTACCTTCTTTTGGTGAAAAACAGCTGTCAGGTTTGGTAGCTACCTTCTTTATGTGTGAATAATTCACTAGACATGAGTATTTGACACAAACCGGGTTTGCGCATGCGCGAAAATGTAACAAAATTCATTAAAAAATATTTCAACTATTTACTATAAAATAAGTGATTTGGGATTTTCAATGATATTATGATTTGGTTTGATACATTTTTTAAGGTTATAACACACATGATTTACAATTTTGCGCATGCGCAAACTATTTATAGACATAATGAGTGATTTGTATGCACTACCAGGGCAAACTGGTATAAATCGTAGTTCATATCATTACTCTAAAAAGCAAGTAAGTGTAAAATCTATGATGCTACTGTTTAAAAACAAGCCAATTCAGTTGCAATGATCAGGTATTTGATGGATAAGACGGAAAATGTGGTTAAAACGAGTAAACAACAATAGTAACGGCAGATCAGCAACTTTTGGTAATGGATATTCAATGGGAATTGCCTGATTTGTACAGAGAAGATAAGTTTATCGTCATGTAAGGTGGATTTCACACTGAAATGACATGTTATAAAATTCTAGGTGATATATTACGTAAAGGTAGATGGACACATGTGTCTTGTGTCCTCACTAAAACCATTATTGCAACACCTAGAACGGCTTATTCTTGTATGTATGTTCAAATGTACCTAGGACTAGACACATGCATCATATAAATATGTGTTTTAGCTTGAAAGGTATATATCGGCTAAAGAAAGCTTAACACAGAAATTATAATCATGCCCTGACTCTGTTGCGTTCAATGATTTGATAGACTGGTGTAAGAAAATATAGTCATCTCTATCACAGTTCAATTCCTGCATGGCGTTCATTTATAAAATAAGAACTTCTTGTGAATTTGGTAGTATGCTTATTTCATGAATCAGATTTTGTACAAGCAGTCCATATAAAGCATGATACTGTATTCATTAAGGTCTTGATCATGTAACATATTTTCGATCGCGACCGACCTTCTCCGAGATATGGCTTCCCTTCTCTTAAGTCACCCACAGGTGGCAATTGATTTTGAAAATGATAATTTTACTGTACGTTAGACCAGAAAATATTTTTCTTATAACACAATTGATCAGACAAAAACAGAATAATGCAATTGTAAAGGGCGATGTGGTGTCATAGGTTTAACCGAAGATCTCATTCAGACGTATTGATGGTAGCTAGACCAGAAGTCAGTAGACTATCAGATAAATTTGCAAGATCTAGTGGTTTGAGGCATTCTATAATAGATGAACGGCTAAATGAACACACAAGGGTTTCTTTAAAAAGACCAAAGGCAAATAATTTGAAGATCCTTTGAAGCAAATATAAAACGAAGGAGAACCGGTTTCTTATAACCAGTTTAAAAAGAACAACTCCTATTATGTCGGTAAAATAAAACTGTAAACGTTTTTGTAAAAACGAAGCTAGAGCCTTTAAATATCTTTTCTAGACTTTTATTTTTTGTCGCAGTGGACAAATTCATTTGGAATATTTCTTAATCCATAAAGACAAACTGCTCCTCCGTTTTTGTCTTCGGATGTCATTTTAAACAGTGGTTTTAAATCGGTGCAAATGGATAAACTTGAAACATTTTGTAATTTGCAGATCCAAATTCTGACGCATTTATTGTTGATAGAGCAGCAATGGTTAATTCCAGGCCACCTTGTAGGGAATCAATATTGGATGATTTTGCAATTGTGTTATACGGCCTTAAATAAAATCTTGCATCGATAAGTATTTAAGAGTAGATATTGCTTTAGATTTACTAAATGAATCATTGAAAGGCTAGATGTGAGAAGACAAAAGTTGGGTTCTGGAGTAGTTTTCTCTATGAAGATGACAACGAAACGAAATTTTTCAAGTGTCTTGCCGACAGAAATGCTTCTGTAGAGACTAATAAGGATACTTTCCAGCTACCCCTTGTAAGCATGGAGAAGCAGATATACGAATGTTTGTCTATGTTCGGCCTGATTATGAAAATTGTTGTAGGACGGTAATTTAAGGTAGCACTGACACATATCGGTAGTAGTATTAAGAATTGCAGCACTCCAAAAATATGGTGGAACAAACTTTGAATAGGTTTTGGCAGGATTGAAGACTTTTGATGGCTTCCAGTACGTGATATATCAAATGCGTTTGGTCCTCGTGTAGCTACTCTTCTATTCATTCATACATTCAGTGCATGTGTGACACTGAGGGAATAGGTCAGTTTGGATGACATAGGAAGTATATCAACATGTTAAGGGACGTACTTATTTCTTTGCTGAAGTATAAAGACACATACAAGGACATAAAAGAAGCATTTGTTTGCATCATGTATGACAGAACAACATCACTATTTGCTGTTAACGAGGCACGATGTAATTTTTTACCCAGGAAGCAGTGGCATTGTGATGTAGTACCGCCTACAAGAGTTTTTTTTTCCTCGGAGCACATCCAAAGAGCAGCGTATCAAGGAGGATAAGTTTGGGATCAGCCTGATTTATGTACCAATTCATGAACACTGGGGTTGGGTGAAAATAAAATCGAAGACTTCTTCGGCTACCGTTAAAGTTGCATCCTGCTGTCGGGAACTTTTGAAGTGAGGAGGCGAAAAATCCAGTTGTGTTGGTGACTGTAAATGCTACCGTTCTGTCCTTCCTTGTACGAGTTTTGTTATTGGCTACTGTCCGATATTTTTTAGATAACGAAACTGCCTTTCTAACAAAACTAGACATTTAATCTTAACAAAGAATGTGATATCACTTGTTAAGTTGATGAAAATTAAAAAAAAAAAACATTTTCAAAAATTTTGCCGCCATTTTAAAACCGGAAATCACTCTTTTTTGTCATTAATGTGTTGTTTTTCCGTACTTTAAAAACTAATATTTACGCTTAATAAAACCTTACATTGGACTATACCTATAACACAACTTTCAAAGATTTACAACTGGATATGACGCCATTTGCAAAATGATCGGTGGCCATCTTGAAAAAATGGAATTTCTTTATGGCCAGCACCTCATTTCTTTTAATTATCGTTTAGTCCACCTGTATAAAAAATTTCATGCTTGTATTTCATGCTTGTGCTATTACTTGTTAAGTTGATGGAAATTGTTAAAATATTTTTTACGTATTTGCATCTAATTTGGAACCGGCAAACACTATTTTTCTTCAGTTATATGTTGTTTTGTCGTACTTAGGAGCTGTTTTTAACGTTTTATCATAATTTACATTGATTTATACATAAACCATCTTTCAAGGATTAAAAACCCTTGTAAAATTGCTTGATAGTTAAAAAAAATCGAAATTTTTGACTTGTTAGCCGACATTTTGAAACCGGAAGTCACTTTAAGATTCATAAATGTATTGTCTAGTCGTTATTTGTGAACTGCCATTTTCTTTTTATCAAATCTAACAATGGATTTTACATATAACACACCTTTCAAAGGATTAACAAATATTGGCTAATTTGTTATGACGCCATTTCAAAATTTGTGGTGGCCATCTTGAAAAAATGATTATTTTTTCTGGCCAGCAGCGGATTTTTTATAAGTATCATTTAGTTAACCTTTATACCAAATGTCATGCTTGTATCACGATTTGCACAATTATGTCCATAATATCTCCCACTATTATCGGCGATGTCGAAATTAGCCGTCAGTAATAAACAGTCAGTTGGCGTCAAAACAGCTAACAAATCTGTTTATTAAGTATGTTTAAAGTATATGATGTATATTGTATCTAATCAGCCCTTCTGTATTTCACTGGTCTTTTTTTTAATTTATTCAACAAATTTCGCTTGTCCAGGTGTCAATAACGGTGATGTCCACACCATGAGTAGTTTGTTATTTGCGTGCCGTGTGCCGAATGTCGCCCCTCCTCTAAAAAAGGACGGTATAAAAACTATTTTTCATATACAATCTTGCAAATGATTGTCGTCCAATTATAACACTCGTTACATTGTTCTTTGGTATATTTAGAATCCGTAATAAACCTTAATTATCTGGAAAATGAGATAATGAATTATCTGACGGTATTCTTCAGTAAATATAATCTGGCAAACGATTGTCGTCCAATCAGAACACTCGTTACATTGTTCTTTTGTATATTTATCGGTCAATATCAGCCCTCGAGCCATGCGGCTCTTGGGCTGATATTGAACCTAGGGCTGATAATACCGGCACGGGACATTTGCGCTTTTTCATAGGACATTTGCGCTTTTTTTTGTGGACACTTGCGCTTCAAAACATAGGACATTTGCGCTTTTCACATAGGACATTTGCGCTTTTTTTATATAAATTATATATCTATGACTTCCCTTTTCTTTTATCCGGGCTTGGGACCGGCAGGTTTGACCGGGCAGAGTTAAAGTCATTCTTTATGGTTAAAAGTTTAAAAATCATTTCATAGCACAAACATGTCATATTGTTGATATTTGTTTAAAAGTTTATGTACAGCTAAAAGTACACATTCTTATGAAATAAAACCATGCATGTACTGTCATCACAATTACAGGTCAGTTATAGCTTGATATTCGAAGCCCAATGAGTGAACAAATCTTGCTCTTGTTATCTGTCCTGATTGGTACTTAAATAAATGATCGAGTTTCTACTTCTCAATTCTTGTTTGGGGAGCCTGTTCATTAATGTACCTAATCATAAACATTTTTTTCATTTACTAGTCTCTATAACTTTAAACTCCATGTTCAAGACTGTGTAAATGTGAACTAACTATAATGACAAATATAAGTTATTTTTTTTCACTTAATGATTACTTCTCGTTAAGATTACAGGTAGACCACTTTAGGTAAAAAGCGCAAATGTCCGGTCAATTTAATACAGGTGAATCAAAATTAAAAGCGCAAATGTCCTTAGTATTTGAAGCGCAAATGTCCTATCGTTTTACAGGTAAAAAAGCACAAACGTCCTGTGCCCGATAATACATGCGATATGAAAAATGCCATGTAATAATCTGATAATACGATTCGAACAATGCTCTTTTCAAGTTAGCTGTAGTCAAGTCCTACGGTTTCTCAAAATTAAATTGTCCACAGAGCTTAGAATGTAACGCGCTTAATTCTTCTCTGAAAATTCAATCTTTTAGTCGTGGATTATTATTTTTATAATAGAAAGAATTGAAAATACTGTCACTCATTCAGCAAGCTGTTTTACTTTAATTGAAAACAAATAAGATGCAAAAGATATCATAGGGATATTCAAACTAACAAGTCGAAAATAAACTGACAACACCATGGAGAAAAGAAAAAATTACCAACAAACAAAAGTACACAAAACACACAACTATAAACTTAAGACTGATCAACACGAACCCTACAAAAAAACTGAAGTTGTTCCGTATCTAGAGTGCATTTCTTTCTAACAAAAACGATAAAAACGGTTCAGCGAGCACACGTTTATATCCTTTGTTTCTAACATACGTTTGCAAAGTTTGCAATAACCCTTACAAACTATAAATTCGCGAAAAATGCGTCTACAGTTTAACTGTTGACAAGCGGATGATGGTAACTGTAGTTTTTGCCTGAATAGAACTTATCACCTGTTAGTAAAATTGTATAAGATACCGTGAAAAAAAAAATGTTTTTTCTAAGTGGTCTTGATTTATTTTCGATTGTCTTCTTACTAGAACATTTGTGGATATCCAAGTGTGTATGTGTTGAACAATCTAGCTTTAGAGGCAGTTATTTCATTGTGCTTTAAATTCAAATAGAAAAAAATGCCCCTGCTCTATCTATAAGTTCATTATATTTTATGCCATTATTCTCTTCTTTTCCCCCAATATTATTATCTATTCATTTTTGTCCATTCTGTCTTCTTTTTCCGTTATTTTCTGTTATACCAACAACCCATCCAGACCTTCATGCATGTGTATGACAGGCACCATTGTTTGTCTAATTAGAACGAGGTTTACATTTTTGTCTTTAAGTTGTTGTTTACATATATTATTCTCTATTGTTATCCTATTGTTTTTAATTTCCTTTTTGTGTCCATTCTGTTGTCTTTTTCTATTATTCTCTAATATATATATATAAACATCCCTTCCAGAACTTCATGCATATATATGACAGGTCAGGCATTGTTATTGGTGAGTTATATAAAAAATATTAAGAACGAAAATTAAATCTTATTCTTTTAGCTTATAGTTTACATATTATTTAAATCTAAAGGAGATACTACAAAGCCAATTAAAAAATACTTACAATTTCAAAGTATTTATTCAAATTAATTCCGACAAAACAATTTAAATTAACTTAAAATGAGAAGAAAATAGTTGTAAATTAGATCTGTTTGTGAAAATACACATTTGTGGATATATTTTATTAAGTTTAAAAACGGTTGTGGAAGAACACAATGTGGTTTTTTTTGGCAATTAGTTAAATTATATCAATAATAGTTTTTTCTCTGAAAACTTAAGACACTGTGCAAAGGGAGGCAAATCAAATTTTCCCAAAAAGGTGCCGTATCGCCAGCTGATGGTGCTATATCAGCAGGTGCTCTATCTACGGGGCGCCGAATGGGACTCTTGTGGTTTTGTACAAAATTCAATTCTGTCATAACAAAATCATTTTTGTCTTACAAAACTATGTGCTATAGACTTGTTTTGTGAGAACTTCAATTTTGTGATGACAAAATTCATTTGTGTAGACAAAATTCATTTTTGTCATGACAAAATTCATTTTTGTAGACAAAATTCATATTTGTCATGACAAAAGTCAATTTTGTCTTAAAGGTATGCAAATATAAACATATTTGCATACAAACTTGACTTTTGTTACCTGATATGGAAATTAAATCACAAAAGTCAATTGTGTACGGTAAGATTCAATTTTGTGAGACAAAATTGACTTTTGTGAGACAAAATTGACTTTTGTGAGACAAAATTGACTTTTGTGAGACAAAATTGACTTTTGTGAGACAAAATTGACTTTTGTGAGACAAAATTCAATTTTGTCATTTTTGTTGAGACAAAAGTCAATTTTGTCAATTTTGTTGAGACAAAAGTCAATTTTGTTAATTTTGTTGAGACAAAAGTCAATTTTGTAAATTTTGTTGAGACAAAAGTCAATTTTGTTAATTTTGTTGAGACAAAAGTCAATTTTGTCAATTTTGTTGAGACAAAAGTCAATTTTGTGACGACTAAATTCATTTTTGTGATGACAAAATTCAATTTTGTAACAACAAAATTGACTTTTATGAGACAAAATTGACTTTCATGAGACAAAAATCAATTTTGTTGAGACAAAATTCAATTTTGTTAATTTTGTTGAGACAAAAATCAATTTTGTTGAGACAAAATTCAATTTTGTTGAGACAAAATTCAATTCTGTTAATTTTGTTGAGACAAAATTTAATTTTAATAATTTTGTTGAGACAAAATTCAATTTTGTCAATTTTGTTGAGACAAAATTCAATTTTGTTAATTTTGTTGAGCAATTTTGTTGAGACAAAAGTCAATATTTTGTCAATTTTGTCTCACAAAAGTCAATTTTGTGTAACAAAAGTCAATTTTGTGTAACAAAAGCCAATTTTGTGTAACAAAAGTCAATTTTGTGTAACAAAATTAATTTTTGTGTAACAAAAGTCAATATTGTGTAACAAAAGTCAATTTTGTGTAACAAAAGTCAATTTTGTGTGACAAAAGTCAATTTTGTGTAACAAAAGTCAATTTTGTGTAACAAAAGTCAATTTTGTGTAACAAATGTCGATTTTGTATGCAAATTAGTTCACAGAAACCAAACTAAACTAATTTAAATACAAAATTGACTTTTGTCGCTCAATTTTCAAATTAGGTAACAAAAGTCAAGTCTGTGTAACAAAAATGAATTTTGTCATGACAAAAGTGACTTTTGTCCGCTGATAGATAATTTTGTATGACAAAATTTCAAATTTGTAGTATGATACAAATTTTGTTAAACTGAACTCATTTTTGTTGAACAAAAGTCACTTTTGTCCGTACAAAATTGAATTTTGAGTACAAAACCACAAAAGTCCCATTCGGCGCCCCGTACTATCAGCAGGTAAGTGATCTAGACCTTACTGGTCTGGGTTGGTTGGCCAGGTCACACCACACATTTTTTAAACTAAATACCTCAATCAGTGGCGCAGCTTGCATGTATGCTCAGATGCTCAAGCATCCACATCATTTTGACCAAAAAAATAAAATAGCAGACTTCAACTCAGAAGTATCCAAATGTATCAAGGCTGAGGTTAATATCCAGTCATTTTCGAAGCAGTATTCCTGCATGGTCTTTCATTCAGGATAAATTAGAATATGTAAACAAGATAGTCCAATCGCAGAATAGTGTTTCAAGTTAACTTTTGTTCGTCAAAAAAATCTACGTTATCGGCTAATTAAGGTAAGCGGAGAGGATGATGAAACGCAGACCCTTGGACATGTTTCCTCTGAAATTGAACCTAGTGAAGTGATGTCTTCTCATCTGACTATAGCAACTAACAACTAAAACACCATATCCTGACTCCTGATATCGTTTTTGTGACATGGTAAACGACGTGATAAAAAAAATCAATTTGTAATATACCGTGAAAATTCCTAGGCTTATGAATTCCCGTTTCTATCTAGGTTCAAATACTAGTTTTATTTTCAATTAAAGAAAAGGTCCAATGTTCCCCGCCATGCACATCACAAATGTTCATGTCATGTTTTATCTATCAAAGGGCAAGGAACAAGGGGATAACTAAAAAAGCACTTGTTTTCTTTTTCTTTACTCTTTTCAATATCTTCAGAGAAATTAAAGCTTACAGCAAATGAAATGGGATTTCCATTACCATTTATATTTCAAAGGGTCATAACTGGTTAAAAATATTTGAATATTACTTATTTTTGAAAGTGTCAAAGACATTGCTGATGATATGAGTTTCACTTAATCTGACAAAAATTGTATACATGAGAGTGCTAACACGACCGGTTGGTCGTAGGCCCGGTATTTTTATGTCTCCTGCAACGCGTTTAGCTAAATACTAGTAATCAAAAATCAAAAACCTAAGGTTGCAGATGCAAATTCCTGGAAAGAAGAGTCACTTCAGTTCCTATATTCCGAAGTTCCTTAATTATACAAAAGTGCCGCTGTAATGGGGTCCGTTTTTGATATGTCAAATATAAAATTAGGTGGGAAACTTTTAAATGCAATATTCATGAATTAAATGAAGGTACTTTCGAGGAAACAATAAAATTCAGTTTAAAATATAAATATATGAAAAGGTGGGTATTTTGAATTTAAACAAAAATGTAACTAGTGTCGGATTCTGGGGGAGTACATGTGCTTAAATAAAAAATAATTTTCTGCATAAAAAGGTCCAAATTTTTTTATCTGAATATTAGCTTGATTGTAAACAAACTTCTGTTCATGTTTACTACAGAGTTATTAAAATTTCAAAAACTGAGTGAATATTTGTAGAAGACTACAAAAGAAATGTAGGATGGCTTAGATAGTCTTGCTTTTGCCACTAAAGTTGCAGGCGCTATAAAAACATGAAAATAAGTTCATGGTCAGATGTACCTCATCAGACAAACATGTTTACCTTTATATAATCATTCTGTATACCAAATATAGTTGACCCTTTTTTGAATATCTCTTATAACTTCCCTTTCATGAATTTGACCTACCGAATTAGACTATTTACCGGATTTGTAATCACATAAGCAACACGACGGGTGCCGCATGTGGAGCAGGATCTGCTTACCCCTCCGGAGCACCTGAGATCACCCCTAGTTTTTGGTGGGGTTCGTGTTGTTTATTCTTTAGTTTTCTATGTTGTGTCATGTGTACTATTGTTTTTCTGTTTGTCTTTTTCATTTTTAGCCATGGCGTTGTCAGTTTGTTTTAGATTTACGAGTTTGACTGTCCCTTTGGTATCTTTCGTCCCTCTTTTACTTATAGTATCCAAGAAATAATCCTTATCACAAAATTTAAATATGAACAAATATCCATGAAAATAAGGTCAAGGTCAGAAGAACCTTGTTAGACAGACATGTGCACCATACAATCATTCCATCCATTAAAACATAAATAAACATGAAGAATTACCTTGTTTCAGAGAAACAAATACATAATCACAAAACTGAACATTAATCACTGAACCATGACTTTTTAGGCTAGGCATTCCCTCAGGATGGTAATAATGAATGCTGTTTAAAGTCCTGTGGCAATTAAATGCATATTCAGGACAGGTTCATGAATATTAAGCCTACTTTGTGCAATCCACATATAGAGCAGCAGCAAATGCCATTTTTTAAATCATTGGTTTTAACATGCCAGGGGGTCCAACTTGAGACCAACGCAATAACACAAGACCACTGATGTAATCTTTGTATGAAGGACATGTATACCTTTTTTATAATTTTATAATATACCAAATATATAGTCAGCCGTATTACACATAAGGTTGCAACCATTTGATTTTTTTTGGGGGTGGGGGGGGGGGGGCTATGTTTTTTTTTTTCTGTGCAAACTTTTTTTTTCGCTTTGGCGAAGAACAATATATTTTTTTAGCGACAAACCAAAAACATTTTTTCTTTTTTTTCTTTCAATTTTAGCATTACATAGTGGCAGCTGAGGGTGAAACCAAAATTTTTTTTTCTCATGGTCCAAAACAAATTATTTTTTCACCAAAACCTGGAAAAAACTTTTTTTTCCAAAAAAAACCATAGCCCCACTTTCCTTTTCTATTTTAATTGGACCGTGAAATTGGGGTCAAAAGTCTAATTTGGCTGTAAAATTAGAAAGATCATATCATAAGGAACATACATACTAAATTTCATGTTGATTGCACTTCAGCTTAAAAAACCTTGACCAAAAACTTTAACCTGAAGCGGGACAGACGGACGAACGGTACGACAAACGGACGAACAGACCAGAAAACATAATGCCCCTCTACTATCATAGATGGGGCATAAAAACACCCTGGTTATTGAACCTGAAATATAGGGTAAAATGTATAATGAAACACCATGAGGCATCTGCATACAGATATGGAGCTATCGAGCCTCTTCTACAGTTTGCATAATTATGATTTTACATAAATCCTTTTAGCATTATAGTCACCTATTAACAGCATTGGTAGCTATATGATGGTAATCAGCAAACACAATGATCAATTCTGTAAGGTAGTGCTTAAAGCATCGTTTATTTTGAGTCTTATTCAAACCAGCAAAGAAATTACACAAAAAATTCTTAAAAAAGTTGAATGATGATGATCGACACCTAATGGAAATATAAATCATCTGCATGTGTGTCATACCGTGGACCACAGAAATCTCTTCCCCCTTTACTTATCCAAATTCAAATGAAATGAGGCTGGTTTTTCAAATATATTTTATTTACCAATTATAATTATTATGATATATCACATATGGACATGTCTGTAAATTATCTCTACAATAAAAAGGAGGAAAAGGATCTGCATCATGGGTTTTGTATCATTAGCATAATATTACATTTATACAAAATAAATGTTGACATTACTGAGGATTCTATTTATTTTCCGGGTTGTTTTTATAATATTGTTTTGAATACTAATTAGGGGGAGATAATCCTAATGTAATTTCCAATTAAATAAGCATTATGAATTAAATTAAATCATGTCTAATTTTTGACACATGTATTAAATTCTGTAAACAGAGTAATTATTCTTTGTTTAATAAAAAAAACCTTTTTGTTGCTAACCAAACTTATAAAAGCATTCCATAAACAACAGAATCCTCAATTAGTGCCAACTTTTAAAAATGACATTAAAAAAACAAAGGAAATTAAAGCTATGTTTATGCTACAATAAAAAATACATGAATCAAATTATTTTTTGAGAACAAACTCAACTTATTTACTGGGTTATAAAAAAACAAAATAGCAGAGACGTGGATTAAGAGGATTTTTCAGAGGGCCCCCTTCAGTGGGAAAAATTTGGTTTAATATTTAGGGAATCACTAAAACATGACTGGAGCAGGGCCCCGCTGAAGCAGTCAGTGCCCCCCATATTCCTGGAAAATTTCTGGATCCACCACTGACTAAATATCTTGATCTGTGCAAAAAATTATTAGATCACCAAGGATATGTTTAACAATTCATTTCATATTTTTAATCACATGCTGTTTTAAAATAAAAAGTAAAGTTTATTTACTCACACCAAATTTCTAAGCATATTAATCTTTATTAAATATCCCCCCCCCCCCCCCCCCAAACCCCTTTCGGAGGAAAAATTTGGTTGATTGTACAGGAAATGACTGGTGTAGGGCCCCTTTATGTTAAGTTCTGGATTCGCAAATAGGTAAAGTGAGTAAGTGTATGATATGTGTGTTTATCCATCTACAACTATAACCCACAATTATCAAGATTAAATGGGACTTTCTCTAAACTTTCAAATAATCTTCAGTATCTGCCAACACTGTGTTCCATTGTTTTCACTTCAAAAAGGTTGGGAAAACCCAAAATTTCATTATAATAAATTAAAAAACATACTGCCTTTAATACAGAAAATCAGCTGAAAGTTTCAATGAAAATCTACCAAGCTGTGGATGAGAGCTGACGATGGACAAACAAACAAACAATACAAATCTTCTTTAACACCCCATTTCAAAGGCATATTTATGGGGATGTCTCCTCTCCCTGTTGCGGGAAAAATTTTGTTTAATCAATTGCCCCTCTAAGAAAGTCCTTTAGGACCCCGCAAAATTTAAGTTTTAATGATTCATCAATTAAAAAACAATAATTGAATGCAAATGGAATACAAATAATATAAATAAAAAATATCCAATTTGAAACTCAATACAGGAATAAAATACAGGAATAAAAACAATTTGTTTACAACTCATTCTGCCACAACATTACTGTCTAAGGATTCTATTAAAAAAAAATAGTAACAGTTCAGCCACGGTTTGCAGGATATTGTCTGAAGATTGTACCACACAAGGCAGCAAAGGTGACACTTTCAACTGAAAAGAAATAAAGTCAAGTTTTAATTATTGTTTGATTTCGAATTAATTATTATTCTGGAATATAATAACATTTAATGTGCAATTTTTCAATTAAAAAAAGAACCTGATATCACTGAATGTGAAATATAAAAAATAGAAGATGTGGTATGATTGCCAATGAGACAACTCTCCACAAGAGACCAAATGATACAGAAATTTAAAACAACTATAGACTGTATGACCGTTGACAATGAGCAATGCCCATAAACCATTATCAAGTCAACTATAAAAGATTCCCAAAATGACATCTGTAAAACAATTCAATCAAGATAACTAATGGCCTCATTTATGTACAAAAAATGAACAAAAAACAAATATATGTAACACATCAACATACAACCCCAGAAACAGGCTCCTGAAGACAAAAATAAACTTTCCAAACTTTTCTGAGACTTAAGGTGGTACCTTACACTACAGGGAGATAACTCTGTAAAATCAGCTAAACGTTTTAATTATGTTGTGTTATTTAGGGAGGATTAAGCTTTTTAATGATCAAAAGTAGTGTTTGTAAAACTGCTATATAATCAGTGTAATTTATCTGATAAAATAGTTCGTTCAACGTTTTTGAAATTTTTATATTTTTGTCAAAGGGTCAAAAGTAATACTTTGTCAAAATTTTATGAAAATATAAACGAGCCAAATTAATTTTAGTGAAAGTGTTGGGTACCACCTCAACATCAATTTTCCATGAGTAATTATTTGAAATATTCAACATGATGAATGCAGAAGCTGCTGATAAATTCACTAAACAAAAAGTTAAAATAATTGAATACGGCATGTTATTTGTTGTTTAGTTGACACTTACTCCACACAAAATTTATGTTAAAAATGTAGGAATAAAATTCTTTTGAAAGTTGAAACGAATATATGAACCACTGAATGTGAGGCAGTTATTATGCATCTTTTTATAAAAGCTATTTTTTTACTTGATATCAGGTTATATCCCCTTCATATTTCTTGTTCAGGAAAGGGACAAAAAATCAGTAAAAATGGATACATAGATATCTAGGGGCATAGATACATGTATAATTAAAATTTAAATTGTTTGTTGATTAATAAATTCTCACCTTAAACAGCTCTCTTTACTCCTCAAGCAAGTTACCCAAAGGAAACTTGTGATGCTAACCTGTAAAACAAAGTTCAAGGTCAGTTATTCGCAACTTTAAAAAATATATATAGATCATAATAATTGATTAAAAGTTCTCGAATAACATACAAAATTCTGTGAGAAAAAATAATTGGTATTCAAAATCAAACTAATGGTTATGTTTTCTGCTCTTTGTATGTTTTTTTTATCTCTCCAACTCATTCTCGATTGATATTTTCAATTCTATTAAGTTTGCAATACAAAAATAAACTTGTACTTTATCATATAGTATAGTATTTCAAACCTTTAAAAAAACAATTGATATCAATTACTATTAAATTATGAAAAAAACTAAAAGCTTGTATACCTACCATCATGTTAACAATATACAATTATGGCCCTTAGGAAAGGTGAATATCCAAAATTGTCAACCCTTAAAAGGTTATTTCCCTAAGGGCGAAGATTTTTTTTAAAAGTGTAACAAAATTATGCCTTGTCACATTTCATATGAATTTGTCTTATACTATCATTTTCTGTATGTTAACTTGATACCTAAGGTACAAAACAATTCAATTGAATACAAGTTGTTGTTCACATCCATTTGTATTTTTGTGCATCTGATGAGTTGAGCCTTTTTCAACTGATTTTTATAGTTCGTTCTTATGTTGTACTGTTATACCACTGTCCCAGGTTAGGGGAGGGTTGGGATCCTGCTAACATGTTTAACCCCGCCACATTATTTATGTACATGCTTGTCCCAAGTCAGGAGCCTGTAATTCAGTGGTTGTCGTTTGTTTATGTGTTACATATTTGTTTTTCGTTCATTTTTTTACATAAATAAGGCCGTTAGTTTTCTTGTTTGAATTGTTTTACTTGTCTTATCAGAACCTTTTATAGTTGACTATGCAGTATGGGCTTTGCTCATTGTTGAAGGCTGTACAGTGACCTATATTTGTTAATGTCTGTGTCATTTTGGTCTTTTGTGGATAGTTGTCTCAATGGCAATCATACCACATCTTCTTTTTAATGTGTTATAAAATTGTTCAGCTTTGTGATGTAGATGTCCTCAAAATCAAACCCATTATAAACAAATAATTTAAAATGCCTATAATAATATGATCATTAGTTTTGTGGAATATTTCAACTCACCACATATTTTTCATGGTAAGGCCTCAGACTGGGTTGAAGATTTAATTGACCATCTTCCTTAAGAGCTGCTATCCTAACCTCGAAGGTGGTTTATGTCCTCATCTTATTGTCCATTTGCTTTCAGAAATAACATTATGTAAAAATAAATATCAGATGCACTTTTTAAGTCTTTTGAAATTTCACCTAATCAATTGTAGTTACCCACAATTTCTCCCACCCTCCAAATCTATTATCTATAGCTAGAGCTCTGCTTACATTTTTTTTTATTCACAGAACTCTAAATAATAGTAATTTTAGCAAGTATACATCTGATATTTAAAGAAAATGTGTACAAAAGTGAATATTTTATATTCCATATAAACACTCAGGAAATTTCAAGTATAATGAGTATAACAAAGGAATTACCTCCCTTTTGTCCTGAAAATTTCACCCTGTTGAGACTCCACACCCTTTAAATATTTAACAATACAAAATTTGTATAATTAAAATAAAGAAATAATAATATGTAAAAACTACAACACATTTCAATAAAGGGATGCGCTTTAGCACATGATACGGACGTTGCTCTTTTAAGTTTCACCAAAACTGCATAAAATCCCCCTTTTTTAAGTATAAAAATTCATTACTTAAGAAAATCTAAAATTAATAAAAAGGGAAAGGGAGCTTATGTCAATAGATATAAACAATTCACCAAAGTTTCATGGACATTGGTGAAAGCCTTTTTGAGTTATTGTCCAGGTGTGAAAAATCCCCCTTTTTTATGAATAAAGCCCCATAAATCCAAAACTTAAAATCTGGAATTTATAAAAATTGAAAGGGAGCAATAACAAAATGTATATAAAAATTCAGAAAACTAAAAAAAAACACTTTACATATTTTTTTTTAGATTCTCCATTCTAAACCAACTGGAGGCCTTTTGACTAGACAGACCATTATTAAGTTGACAAGTAAAATTTGTCTGTTCCATTTCATTTTCAAAGTAAAAATGAAAGAGATACAGGGGGTGGGGGAATAACGAAGAAGATCTAACAATTGTAAATACAAGCTCCCAATCTAATTGAAAATGGAGAATCTTTACACCTTTTTTTTTTTTTTTTTTTTTATAAAAAATTACATTTTTTGAAATATATACAAACAAAGTTTGAATAACATTCTTCAGTTTTATCACATAATCATTGCTTCAGCCACAGCTTCCTGAAATAGAAATAAACATTCTTAAACATATTTGTCAAAACAAGATCAAACCGATATACCGATTTATACAATTATTAGCAAAAAAGGATGATAAAATCAATGGTTGATGTGCATCATGTTTATTTTCCTTTATTAGTTGTATGAATTAATACATTGGTTTTCTAGTTTGAAACTGTTTCACATTTTGTTATGTTCAGGCAGGGCCTTTAAAACTGGTACTGTAAAACCAGAAATTATTGCATGCTATTCTTGTGATTTTTCAACAAATGGACAAATATGCAAAATAAATAATCCCAAGATTTCAGAAAAATCTGGCCTCAAAGTTTTGCATTAGAGATTAGATTTATAGATACAAGTTCCTATTGTGATATTCAACCAGTTGCATTATTTACATTCATATAGGTTTTGCTCATTGCTGAAGGTCCTACAGTGATTGTAATTTGCTTCTCTTATTGATAGTTGAGTAGTTGGCAATCTTATAACATCTCTTTATTCTTAAATACCCAATCCAGATTACCAGTATAATTAAAACTATTAATTTGGAAAATATTTCAAAATACATGTGTTCATAAAAAAATACATGGTGAATTTAAAAGTTCATTAATCAATATTTTAGTTTCTTACCATAAAATTCAGCTCCAATGGCCGTTTCCCAGCTTCAATCCTTGCAGACAAGCTGTGGTGCTAACCTGAAATATAAAATACAAAATTGTTTTAAAGGATAACTTCTGAAATACTGTATCTATGATATATAAAATGGGTTATATATGCGATAGGTTGAGAACATTGGTTAGACATCAATCCAACAACACAATTCAATCCTAAAAGGAGTAGGCTTAAAAGGGTTATTGGCCCTAAGATTTTTTTTTTTTTTTTAAATCAAGCCCAAATACTACAAATTTAACATATATATTGTTCTGGTATCATTATTGATACAAAATAAACACTTCATTTTGGCACCTGACACTATAAACTATTAAGTTATGACATCTTGATTATGCAATTCTGGTGTATTCGCAAAAGCGCCAATTAAGGTCCAATTTTTCACAATTCAGAACAGTTTTTAGCATATCCAGTAATAGTTTACGTCTTTTTATTTAAATACATGTATTACCCTTGGTTCCTATAAGTTACGAAACATTTTGGATCAAAGGTATTCTTTAAGCTTTTAGGTAAGAAAATTCACAAAATTATAGCATTTTGATAATATCTCCCAATATACCTAATTATGGAGACTACAATGTATTATAAAGAAGCGATTTATTTTAAGTCACATTAAGTTTCTTGAAACATATCCATTTAAGATTCAAATTGGGGCCCCTTTGATATTCTATGATAAAAGTTGAAATTTAAAATCTATTATAAGGCCATACTTTGCCAAGAGACCATTGTCATATGATACTGATAAAATAAAGAGTATATACTGTTGACCAAACTCTTATAAACCTTTAACCCTAAAAAAGTCAGTATTCATTTTAAAATAATCTTATTTATAGATATTTTTTTTTAAACAGGATTAACAATACTGGTACCTACCTACATATTAGCTGTATTTGACCACCAAGTCTTATTCCCACACCATGAAAACATGCCACAGAAAGTACCTAAAAAGAAATTAACACATTTATTAATTTTACAAACCAATTTCTATGTCAACCTAAAGATTGATTTACACATTTTTCTGATTTCTTACTTCAAGTACCAATAGTATAAAATCCACATATTTTGTAAAGATTGAAAAACAAACAAAAGTAGTCAAGGTTTATGATTTGAATTCTGCACTCAACTAATTTGAATAATGGAAATGAGTTGTCTCCCATTGAATGAACAAATCTTGCTGTTAATTGTGCTAGTCTCCCCTTGAAAGGTAATTCCTATCTTAGAATTTACTCCTGCAATTGTAATAGAAATTCTTGTTAATGTACAATCAAGGGGTACAATCAAATTTACGTGATGGATATACACACACCGGAAGTTACAGTCGAACTCGCCGCTTGAAAGGTTAGTAGTTGCATTTTCTTGTTTATATCAATTAAATTTTGATTAATAAGTTGGCACACCGAATGTCGGATAGTATGTAGTTTTAAAATACACAATTGTTTTTGCTAGAAAGCGTGCAGTTATTGAAAACACTTCGACACAGTTCCAAATTTTCAACGAATTTTTGTGTCGAAGTGTTAGCATTAACTGCACGATTTCCAGCAATATAATTGTGTATTTCAAAACTAGATAGTATCCGACATTCCGTATTAAATTTCATTGATATAAACAAGTAAATATGACTACTTACCTTTCAAGCGGTCTGCTCGACTGTTACTTCCGGTGTGTGTATATCCATCACATGATTTTGATTGTACCCCTTGACAATGGTATCCCAAAATATTAAACTGGTAAATAAATTATTGAAAGATGTTTTTCATGGAGAAAATAAGGATGAATATGTACATTTAACAAATATTTCTAGAAAATGTATAGAAATTGTTTGACTTCAATAAACTTGCCTTCTCAATTTCATGGTAAAGCCTCAGACTTGGTTGAAAATTTTATTGACCATCTTCCTTAGAGCTGCTCTCCTGGCTGCCAGAGTGGCTGTCATCATTATCTTAATTGCAATCTTTTCGTTTTTGGTCCATTATTTATAGAAATAAATAAAAAAAATATCAGATGCACTCTCAATTAATCACGTATCTTGAAAATTTCACCAAATCAATTCTACCGATAGTGTCCCATAATTTCTCCCACCCTTAAATCTATTATCTGGAGCTCTGTTTACATTTTTTTTTATTTACAGAACTCTGAATAATAGTCATTGTTAGCTAGTATACATCTGATATTAAACAAAAAACATATACATATGAATATTTAAGTAAAATAATAAATTTAACAGGGGAATAATTTATTACCCTTTGCCAAAAATTTCACCTGTTTAGACTCCACATCATTGCTATATCTAACAAAAATACAAGATGGTATAGCTATAATAAATAATAAATAATTTGATATAAATTATTTAAATAATTAACAAAAATATTTAGTACATCATTGTTCACCTAGGTGGTTCACTTCCATTACTCCGATTTTCTCAACCAATTGAAAAAATGGACACCAAGATATATAACAAATCTTGCTTATTGTGGCATTTAACACTAAAAATCTGAATTAATCTTTTCTCACCAAGATGTGTTTTTTTTCTATCCTTCTTGTGAAATAATCTTTTTTATAGCTAAAAACAATGCAAAAAATAACAATCTAATGAAGAAAAAAAGAGATACATCCAACAAATCAGAAAACCAAAATGTACATTTAAACAAAATAACGATATTTTTCTTTTTTTTTTTTTAGATTCTCCATTTTTAACCTTCTGGAAATGTTTGATAACACATTGACCATAATTAAGATATCAAGAGTAGGTCTAAAAGTAAAATCAGAAAATTATGAAGTATCAAATTAGCCAACAACTTCCAGCTTTGTTGAAAATGGAGAATCTTTACAATTTTTAAATTTTTTTTTTGGTAAAAAAATATGAACATTTTTTAAAACATACACAAAAATAGTCTGAATTACATTCTTTTTGGTTTCAGTTGTATTGCACAATAATTTCCTGCAGCCACAGTTGAAGTCACCTGAAAAAGAAATATACATTCTAATATCTTTCAGAACAATATTCAATGCAAAGGAATAAGTAACTAGTTAATAAATGCACTTATGATGCATAGAACAATAGAACATTGCTTTTACTTTGCTTTGAAGTGATTCTGTAGACTGAATTTACAAACAACCAGTCTTCAGTAGCAAACAAGGGATGACAAGTAGTTGGTTGTTGTTCGACGTATTTATAGATTATCGTTGAGATGACCAATGATAATCTGTTTATCGCTATTTTACCTATGACGACCTTGTCAATTTCAATGTCAATTTTGTTAGCAACGCCACATGGTCTCCTTAGTTTCTAGCGATAATTTTTCCATCTCAAGCGAGAAGCATGATATGAAAATTATCACTAAAAAGATCAAAGGAAAAATGCACAAAATAGCGATAATTGTTATTATTTCATGGTTTCATTATAAATCAAGCTGTTTGTTTTCTTGTTTGAATTGTTTCACATTTTGCCATGTTTCTAACTTTTAAAGTTAACTGTAAGGTATATGTTTGGCTCATTGTTGAAGGCCATAGTGACCATTTGTTGCTTACATATCATTTGGTCTCTGGGAGATAGTTGTTTCAGTGGCAATCATACCACATGATGGTCCACATCCCATCCATTATACAATGTATATACAGGAACAATTTTAGAAAACTTACAGATAGTAAGATTTTCTAAGTAACTGAATAATTTTTTTATTTCCTTTATTTATCTTGATACCTCCCTTTAGATTATATCACAGTTATAGTTCAAGAAAAATTAAAGTTTACTACGTCTCAAGATCTGCATAATTAAAATATAATACTTCTTTGCATAACATTCTAGGGTATTTACATGTTCTTGGCTAAATGACTCATTAATTTATGTATTGGTTCTTACCATATTAGTCAGCTCCAATGGCCATTCTCAGCCTCAATCCCTACAGACAATCTGATGCTAATCTGAAATATAAAGTGTTAAGTCTTACCAGAATGGTTTCAAAAGATCACTGTTACCATATGAAATTATAAAGAAATAGGTTATATATGTGTAATAGAGGCTGAGAACATATATTAACTAGATAGCAATCCAACAAACTAAATAATAAGGTTCAATATTCAAAATTACGTTATGTTTGTACTGATAAAAAAAAATGCATAAACTAGAAACCAAACTCTTACAAACTTTCAAGCCTGAACCACATAAAATTTAAAAAGAATATTTATAAAACATTTATTTTATTCGAAACTTTATACTGGCACCTACCTATATACTAGCTGTATTAGACCTCCAAGTCTTATTTCCACACCATGAAAAAATCTCACAAAAAACCTGAAATATATGAAAATTTACAATTTATATACTTTATATTTCAATTTCCCTGACATTTACCAAACATTATTCCAATTTCTTACTATAACATAAATAACTGTAAAATCAATATAAAAGATTAAAATCAAAAACAGCAAGTCTGAAGTTTATTGATTGAATTTTCAACTCCACAAAAATAATAATTTAAATATATTCCATTGTTTATAAAGGTAAATTATGAGTTATCTCCCATTGAATGGCAAAAATAACATTTTACATTAGCAACATGAACTCTATCATATGCCCTTAATATACAATTTTTATCAAATTACTGATTGTATAGAAAATGTTTGGCTTAATTAAACTTGCCTTCTTATTTTCTTGGTGAAGCCTCAGACTTGGTTGAAGATTTATGTAACCATCTTCCTTGGAGCTGCTGCCATGGCTACTTTTCATGCTTTTCAACATAATTCTTTGTGATAACCAGTTCACTGAATCCATTTTAATATTCCAATGTCCTTTCCGTTGTATATAATCCAATATACAATTGTCCAAAGAATGTTCCAAAGCATCTCACAATATTTTCTTTTTACATTCATGGCAGCATGGAAGTAATTCTCAATATAAAAAATAATTGTTTGAACTCATAAAACAGTAAAAATATCAGATGTGCTTTTATACATGTAACTTGAATTTTGAAAATTGACCAAATGTTTTTTTTTTAAATACCCACAATTTCTCTTTCCATTTTTATTTAGAACTATGTTTACATTTTTTTTATTTACATAGCTCAAATTATTGCTCTTATATTAGTTAGCAGACATCTGATATGTAAATACCTAAAAAAAGAGGTTATAAAAAAAGAACAGAATATTTTTTGGCTAACACCTATAAATCACAAACATTTTTTTAATATTTTGGAGCATAGTTTAATAAAATTTCCCTTGTTTTAAGTTTCTCTTTACACATATCATAAGTATGAAAATAATTCTACAAAATTTGATCATAGCCTGAAGTAGCTCAGTTGTGCAAGTTCATATTTTCCATCAACAAAGGAGAATGGTCTTTACTGAAATTTAAATATATGGAAATATAAAAGGTCAAACATTTGTGATGACGATTAACCTTAATCAATTTGCATGCTCATCATGTGAGTTCTAAACAAAAATTGTTACATTCTTACAAAGGTTTAAATAAAAATCTCCTAATTCAAGAATAGAAAAAATTATAACTGCAGGAGTTGATTACACAAACGAGTACTGTCTGTAAATTTTAATAAAATTTCACAAATTTCGGGAAAATGGGGGGAAATTTCTCAACCAGTTTCATACTAGGAATAACACAACTTCAACGTGAGTGCAAGTTTCCTTTGAAGTTTCAATGGTAAAAGAAACGCTGATAATATAAAATACAAATATAATACAAAATAGTGGTATGTTGTAAGAAATCTTTACATTTAGGATAAAATTTAGGATGAAATATTGTAAACTCAAAAAATCCTGTTTCTTTAAATTAAAAAATAATTGTCCAAATTCAAATTCCATGTAATAAAATCATTAAACTAGAATAGTTGAAGGAAATAGTTTCAAAATTTACAATTCAAAAGTAACATTTTTGTTCCCAAATTAAGTTTGATACATGAACCATATTAATCGGTGATGTCAAAATTTGTTTTTCATAAGAATGCTTCCAAAAAACTTAAGAGAAGAGAAATCACTGATATCTTGACATTAATAGAGATGGACTGACACAAGGTAAACTTTGGGAATGACTGGTTCCTTAAATGGAGGATAACAGTCAGAACTAGCTCCTGTCAATACACAAGACAGGAAACACCTCTTTTCTGCCATTTGGAAACAAATCCCATGTAATAACGTAAATAGTTTTTTCCATCTTCAAATGATAAAAAAGCAATTATTCTCCCCCAGGGGTGGTTCCAGCCATTTTTAAAGAGATGGGGCTCCCACCCAGGATAAAAGGCAGGGTTCAAACTAGGTTCTGTTCTCATTTAATTGCAACCAAAAAATTTGTACAGGTTCTGCAGATCCCAGTGTCCCAATATCAATAAAAATATTCCTCTCAAACTATCATTTGATTGTAAGAAGCTTCTGTCCAAGTTTGGTAAAAATCCAGAATAGTTTATGAATCTAATAATTGTTTTAAAAACTTTAACTTCAGAATAAAAGGTTAACTAAGTCCATTAATAAGCAAAATACGTAAAAACAGGAAATAAGTTTTAACTATTTTTTGTCTAGATACTAGCTTTTGATCATAAACAAGCTTCTGTCTAAGTTTGTTACAAATCCAGAATATTTGAAGAAAGTTATTAAAATTTTAAAAACTTTAGTGAATGTATTGTATCCTGGCATTTATAAGTAGAATATGGAAAAATTAATTTGTTTCATTTACAAAATTTACTTCTGGGTACTATCTTATGATCATATACAAGCTTCGGTGGAAGTTTTAGAAATCCAGAATAGTTTTAGAAAGTTATAAAAATTTCAAAAAACTTAAACTAAAGAGTGAATTTTTGTGATCGCCAATGATGACGCTGCTGACAGAATGTAGGATGGCTAAGTCTTATGTTTTTTTCAATTAAAGTTGAAGGCTCGACAAAAAGTATTAATGGTTTAAAAAGAATGTTAAATAAAATTTGTTGAATAGTGTTTAATCAAATTTTGCAGAGGTACATGCTTCCAATTGGCTTCCCTCAGAGTTACATGCCTCTAATTGGGACTGCGCTGCCAGGGGTACTGCTTCTAATTAGCTTTAGCAGACAGAGGTATATATGTACTGCTTCAAATCAGCTACGCAACAAGACAGAGGGTATGTGCTCCCAATTAGCTTCACTAAGAGGTACATGCTTCCAATTGGCTTCGCTCAGACAAACGTACTGCTTCCAGTGTCGAAATGGTACGGTATGCAAGTCTGTACTATATCCAGCCTAGTAAATGGTACATAATTGCAAGTCAAATGTCGTCCAAATAAACAAAAACATATTTTATTTAACATTCTTGATCTAGTTTATTTTCGCATCTACCTTCACTCTCCTATTTATAATTTATCCTGATGGTGACATTGTGAAATGCAAATTATCATTACAGGATTCTGCAGTTCCCTATAGTTTCAATCCTGATGAAGGTGCCATAGGATCCAAAATAAGGCTATCTTATCAAATTCACTAAAGCAATCCCTTAATTTTTTTTATTATCTTTTGATTAAAAGAAGCATGTCCTAGTTCTGTCAAAGTTTGGTAAAAATCCAGAATAGTTTATGAATTTAATAAATATTTTAAAAACTTTAACAGCAGACTGAATGTTATGTTAACTTGAAGAAAAACTAAGTCAGTTATAAGTGAAAAATACAGAAAAATGGAATTTTATTTTTACAAAATTTACTTCTGGGTACATGTACTATCTTATCATCATAAACAAGCTTTGGTCCAAGCTTGGTACAAATCCAGGAGAGTTTAAGAAAGTTATCATAGTTTTTAAAACTTTAACCACAGAGTGAATGTAATATTTCCCAGGAGAAAAACTAAGTCCAGTTACAAGTAAAATACGAAGAAATGGAATTTTATTTTTACAATATTTACTTCTGAATACTATCTTATGATCATTTACAAACTTCTGTCCAAGTTTGGTATAAATCCAGGATAGTTTAAGAAAGCTATTAAAATTTTAAAAACGTTAACCACAGAGTGAATATTTGTGGACGATGCCAATGACGGAATGTAGGATCGCTATGTGTCACTTTTTCAACTGAAGTCAAAGGCTCGACAAAAGGAGGATCCAACCTCTCCAGAACTCCCACCCTCTGAATCTACCACTGCCCCTAAAGTATGGTACATGATCTAATTTGAACCTGCTTAGTTATAAAAAAGAAGATGAGGTATGATTGCCAATGAGACAACTATCCACTAAAGACCAAAATGACACAAACATTAACAATTATAATATGTTTAAAGTGAATATTGTATGCAATTTTTAAAAGAAATATAAGGGGAATTTCGAAAAGAAATGTCAAAATCTTGTCATGATGAGTAATTGTTAAATGTGACGAAAAAGTTAAAATTAAAAATAGTTGTTAATTATGTATTGATAATTATAAACCAAATAGTTATACCAAACATTTTTAAGAATTACACTGATTTTAGAAAAATATGATGCCGAATGGAAAAATGTCATTTTTAGAAATTTCTTAATTAAATTAAATTTGAAACAAGTTATCTCCCTTGCTTAAAAGTAAAAGTTTTCAGCTGTGTAAAGACAAAGCAAAGAAACAAACAACTATTTCGCTTAAATACAACATTGGAGGCTAATTGATGAAACTTGATTACAAATATTTTTCAAGCAAAATGTGAATACTGTGGATTCCTTATTATTGACAGTTTTTTTTATTATTATTATTCATGTGAATGACAAATTTTAGGTTTTCACAAAATTATTTTTTGGGGAATTTGTAAAATGTCTGAATGAAAGCATATTATTGGGGGTCTGAGTTAAAAATGAACCCAAGAATGATATATTTGAAGCAAAATAATTAGATACTTCTGTTTAATACTAGGGATTTTTATCTAAATAACTCTGGGAAATGATGATAGTTTCAGATAAATAAGAATGAAGGTTTAAGGGGGGTATTTGAAATGATTTAAATACTTGTTCTTTCCACTTGGTCAAAGCATTAAGTGAATTTAATTTAAAAGGTAGATTATAATTTTGAAATGTTACTTTTACTTCACCATTATCTTGTTAGCAATCGGTGCTTTTAAGAAACAGATACCCTGAAATAATTTTGATGACGCTTAAGTATATAACATTTTGGGTAATTTTTCACAATAAGGTATTTGAATTCAATCTAAGATACAAATATATTTTTAATATTTTGGTTTCCAATACATCATAATATGTCAAATATAATTTAGAATTTGATTAAAGACCTTTGTTTTTGACATTGTTTCGAAAATTATAAAACTTTTTTACAGATTTAAGCTCAAAATTATAATTTTTTTAATACTTAAATTACCAAACAAATATCAAATATTTTCATTTCAGAATTACATATAAAGATTCCCTCAAAAGCAGAACACCATATCCTGAACACTTGAAAACCATGACACCATTCAAAGAACCAATGAAAAAACAAAAGAAACAACCAGACCCTAGCAACTGCAAGCTACTCCAAAGAGAAACTATGTTAGTAATAGATAAGAAACGCAGCGCTCTGAGCTCAATGTATTTCTGAAATGGTCATTTGATATTTGCTTAGTCTTCAAAAAAAAAATCAAGATGAACATTAATGTTCAGCTATGAAACTTTAAATGCAGATGACAAACTTTAATTTAGTTTCAAGTACAAATGTACTGTTATTCTCCAATTTGACAATCAAGATGTATTGAAAACAGTAAAATATTTAGGGAAGTTGTTAAATTATAAAACTGAAATTTCAGTTTTATCATTTAAACAAGTGTATCACCAAAAACTGCATGAATTGTTTTGAAAATTTCAACCACCCGAAAGCACTAACAATGCAAACAAGACAATGTTTAAAAATGTTTTATAAATATCTGTTGATCATTTGATCCAAGGACCTTAAACTGTTTTACAACCTAATAAACCTCATCCTAAGTTATTTCAACTATCACCCTTTCTGCATTGATCAATTTGATAAAGAAATTAAATAAATGGGCGTTCCACTCTGGGTTAATCTCCAACCTCTTTTTTAGCTTCAAATGTTGTTGCATATATAAGTATGGAGATTTGTCACATTGGCACTCATACCACATCTTCCTATATATATCAATTTAACTATTGAAATTGATGGGCAAACCATTTTGCTGCATTTCAGAAGAAAATCTTGTTCAATGGTTAAATAGTGTTGTAATCAAATTAAATCAATCTTCTTCCACGGTTTTATCATTTAATATCCAGTTTTTAATGTATATTATAATTTGTATGCCTGAATCTTTTTTTGAGTTTTTTTCGGTCAAATTTCTAACTTGGTTGTTCACATGAAATGCTTAATAAAAACCTCTGTCATTTATGTATTCAAGCTGAATATGTTCTCAAAAAAAATACTTTTTGGTAATTTTTAAATATGAAATGAAAATTATTCCAGAATCCACTGACAAGAATCAAATAAGTACCACTTGTATTTATATTGGCATATTTATCTCAATATTTTTAAATTATGAGAAGGTGTCCATGGCTTTAATTAATCAAATTATTATTTGGCTACAGTTATAAATTATTGGATGAAAACTTTTACAACAAAAAAAAATTGCTCGACATAATCTTCCAGAATCGTTGATGGTGAATGTTTGGGATAATCATAAATATTTTTTTTCATTACAATATCAACTAATTTCAGAAATTCAAAATCTTATTCAATTAATCTGAACCAAACCATATTTTCCCCAATTACTAAATACTTTGCAGACATATCTTAATTTTCAAGCAGTTTTTTACCACTTCCCAAGGGTAAAATATACATGAATTTGATCTTGGCATAGTGTATGAATTTTACTTCAAATTTAGAGCAAAATTGCATCATTTGTTGAAATACCATATCGTATTGATAACCTTATTTTATACAACTTGCCTCCCCTTCTAATTTAGTGAATTTTTATTTCGCTACTCAGTGGCAGAATCCAGAACTTTTCATGAGGGGGCCCCCTCTAGTCATACTACAGTGATTCCTTATATAATCAACCAAAAGGAGTATGTTCGATAAGGTCCTAAAATGGCCCCCTTTTTGGCGTAAATTTCAAATTCAGATTAATCGACCAATATCACGATAAATTACAGCTAATCCATTGACTAGCTAGGATATACACCATTTTGTTGGAAATTTTACGTTTCTGCGTTTCATTATGACATCACAAGTTGAACTCATATTGATTTTCACGAAAAAATCAATGAAAATGGGTAAATTTCCATAGGTTATTGGACAGGAAATATAGAGCGCATACGTCGACAACAAAGATCTTTTAAAATAAGGTTTGTGAAGACATTTCACACGTCTTATTTGAATCTTAAGCTTGTCGACGCCTGCGCTCTATGTTTCCTGGTCCTTCGTTTGGTTGCAATCTGGCTTATTTTGACAAATTTCACCAAAATCCCTTATTTTGACCTTTTTGGGATGTAAAAATTAACGTGTTAGAAGTAAACTTTGACAAAAACAGTCCTGTGTAACTTTCTAACATGTCTTTAAGGCAACTTGAAACAGTTATTGTCTTGTTACTATGAACTTTATAATTGGGGCCAAATATGGCTCTTACCGAACTTACTCCTTTACCCACAAAAGGGGGGGGGGGGGGGGCAAGGCTCCCTGGATCCACCTATGCTACTGTCATTCAAGATATCAGTGTTTTCATGTAAACCCGAATCATAATTTGTCATTTTACCTTATATTTTCTGTAAAAAACAATACATTATTATATTCTGGAACAGTTCAATTGTAAAAACTCTTTAGAAGCATATCTTAAATTTCTAAAAAAAAATATAGAAATTTTTTATTTGTAATCTTTTATTTAACACATTTATTAATTTGGTTATGCATGAAAAAGGTTTGAACATTTATTTTCATATTCTTTGATTAAAGTAAATTAACATTTCCAATAAAAAAAAAATTACTAAAGAAATTATTTACTAATTATTTTTTGAAAATTCCATTGGACTAATAAAGTGTAAAACATTTTGAAGAAAGAGATGAAAAACACATAAAAATTTCATGTTGCATTTTGACAATTTTTGATAGAATAAATGCAGCACAGAATGAAAAAAAAACATTTTACTTACACAAGTAGTAGATAAGTTAACATATCAAATACTTGCTAACATTCTGTGGTGTCTGAGATCACCCTTTTTTTTGTTTTGGTTGGTGCTTGGTGTCAGATCATTCCTGGTCTTTGGTAAGGTTGTTGTGCCTGAAAGCATCCCTGATCTTTGGAAAGGTTGGTGCATGGTGTCTGAGATCATCCCTGGCTATTTAGTTGAGTTGGTTGCATGGTGCCTGAAAACCTCTTAGGTCTTTGGTTGGGTTGGTGCTTTTTGCCCTAGTTCATGTCTGTTCTTTGTTTTGGTTGGTGCTCAGTGCTGGAGTTCATCCCTGGTCTTTGGTTGAATTGGTGCTTGAGAATCTCTTCTTTGAATGGGTTGTTGCTGTATAATATTTTGTTGTCAGTGTAGACAATTTTCCGTCACTTTTTTTGGTTATGTGTTGTCTTTTTTCACCACATGGTTTGAGATTGTACCTCTTGTTGATCAAAATATCTGACTGTTTTGTTTGAATTTTGAGGATAGTAGTAAAAATACTATTAGAGATATGCTATTCCCAGATGTTCCAGGACATGGATACCTTCATGATTACACTGTGTGCTGCTTCCTTGAAAAAAGGTGAAAACAAGATGTCTCATGTTAAATTTTGTGAGGTAGGATATTTCTCGTGTTCCAGGGTGTTCTCAAATTACACCAGTTAATACTTCTGATTGATTTGTTCTGTGGTTTTACCTCATTGACAAAAATACACAGAGACAAAAATAATAAATACTGCATACCTATACATCTTCGTAAGAACTCTGAAATAGATATGAAGAAAAAAGATTAGTTATTTGCACTTCCATAAAAGAAATCTACATGCCACTCTTCTTCTGTCACAACATAGCCAAACTCTAGGGTGTATGACTGAGGTTGCATCTACAACAAAAACAAATTTGTAAATTATTAGTGTTTGAGAATGTTGGTGTCACTTCCATCAAATGAGTCCATGACTGAAACATCCTCTCGGCTGCATCTGCAAAAACAAATCTGTAGTGTCGTGGAGAACGTTGTTGTCACTTTCATCAAACGGGCCCTTTAACAAGCTCATGGTAGAGTGATCTTGTTACTATTGTATAGTGCTGCGGAAACTCTGCGCTACCCTCCCTGGCCTAGTACAACGGAGTCTATCCAACGTCTATGACTGTAACATCCCACTGCTGCAATCTGCGAAAAACAAAATAATAGAATTAATAATCTGTTGTTGAACTCTGAAATGAAATAAAAATTCATATACAACATTACACATATAAGAAAAAAATCAATTAAACTTTATTTTATTTTCTGAGGTAAATTTCAATAATTAAATACATATTTTTTTAATTTAACTCTGGTATCTTCCTTTTTTTTATGTAGCTCTTGTTGACCATCATACAAGACTGTTTTAACTATTAGAGGTATTGTATTTCTAGAAGTTCAAGGACATGCATACATTCTTGACTACACTGTGTGCTGCTTCAATGAAAAAAGGTGAAAATAAGATGTCGTGTTAAATTTTTATGAGGTAGGATATTTTTTGTGTTCCAGAGTGTTCTCTCTCAAATTACACTAGTCAAACTTATTACTTCTGATCGATGTACTGTTCTTTGGGTTTTAACTCATTGACAAAAATACACCAAAAGACAAAAAATAACAAATATTTTATACCTATGCATCTTTGTAAGAACTCTGAAATGGATATAAGAAGAAAGATTAGTAATTTGTCACTTCCATAAAAATGGACATACAGAAGTCTATATGCCACTCTTCTTCTGTCACAACATAGCCAAACTCTAGGGTGTATGACTGAGGTTGCATCTACAACAAAAACAAATTTGTAAATTATTAGTGTTTGAGAATGTTGGTGTCACTTCCATCAAATGAGTCCATGACTGAAACATCCTCTCGGCTGCATCTGCAAAAACAAATCTGTAGTGTCGTGGAGAACGTTGTTGTCACTTTCATCAAAAGGGCCCTTTAACAAGCTCATGGTAGAGTGATCTTGCTACTATTGTATAGTGCTGCGGAAACTCTGCGCTACCCTCCCTGGCCTAGTACAACGGAGTCTATCTAACGTCTATGACTGTAACATCCCACTGCTGCAATCTGCAAAAATCAAAATTATAGAATTAATAATCTGTTGTTGAACTCTGAAATGAAATATAAATACATATACAACATTACACATATAAGAATAAAATCAATTAAACTTTATTTTCTTTCCTTTGAAGTAAATTTCAAAATTAAATATTTCTTTTTTAATTTAACTTTTACTTTATTTTCCCACAAAATTTAGCTTTGTAAATGTTGTAAAAATACACAAATTATTAGTCTGTTTCTTTTGTTACCTTTTCTGAAGTTGGACACAGACTTTTTTTTAATGAGTTTTACGGTTCAAATTGCTGTGTTTGTTTTTTCTACATTGGCTCATAGATGTATAAGTGTGGGTTGAGATCTCTCAAAACATGTTTAACCCACTGCATTTTTGCACCTGTCCCTTGTTAGAAGCCTCTGGACCTTGTTAGTCTCATAGGTTTTTTAATTTCAGTTCATTTTAATATATGTTTGAGTTTAGTATGACATCCACTTTCACTGACCTAGTGAACATTTTTGTGTAGGGGTCAGCTGAAGCCTGCCTCCAGATGCTGGATTTTCTTGCTGAGTTGAAGAGTCATTAGTTGATTCGGCTGTTTTTTTGCTCTTTGGTTGGGTTGTTGTCTCAGACATAATTCTTTTGTATAAGATTTGTACTTTGCAAATAATTGCACTCAAGTGAGTAAAAAATTGAAGCAAAAACATTTGAGTTTTACCACTGAAATAATATTTTTTGTTGGCAAAACCGTTTTATTTTGACATTCTGTCCTTTTTATTATCTGACCAAGCTGAGCAACCATCTACTACAATGGTTCTTATTAAATGTTGTATGCATACAGACCAAAATGAGGTTGAATTGTGGTTTTGGAAAAAAATATGAAATCAGCAATGCTTTTCAGATCATTTTTACCAATTTAATACGGTTTATCGCTTTTATAAGATAAACCAATTTAATTAAAGAGAAATGATTATTGCCTCATTCGGATCCGGTTCTTGTTTCCCGCCAATCAACGTCACATGACTCGTCAGCATTACATTGCACTAGCCAATCTTGTAGATATGTAAAAGTTTCAAAAAATGCAATCGTAAAATATCTTTGACATCCGCATATCATATTCTATTATTTTGAAATGAAACTATCGTAGAGACAAGACAATTCTCCAAGAAAGGATTTTCATTTGCAAGGGTCAGCAAACGACGATATTAAAAGGTAAACCGAACTGTCACCACACGATCCGATGCCATCAACCGAGTCATCAACACGAGGAACACATCCAGCTTCTTTCGACATGTTTATGTTTGTGAGATTATTAGAACATTTAATAATGTATCTTCGTAAAAGTTATACAATGCTCGAATGACAGGGACAGCTTCCAATTTGTCAGTGGCTCATTGACCGGTGATCAATTTAATGGCAGAACAAAATCTTCACACCAGGAGCCCCCGTTTAGAATTCCACACAGCACAAGATGCACTTGTAAGGAAAACACGATTTAAAAGAAGAAAAACCACTGATCCAAAGAATTCACTACCTGTTTCCAGCGGTTTGCAGATTTCGTCAAGCTTTAACCTCGGTATGTTGAATTTATATATATAAAAAAAAAAAAAAAAAAAAAAAAAAAGTTGATGTTTTGTGGTGTATAATTATTCTAATTGATATGTATCTCATTAGGAATAAGATAAGATTACTGAAAGGATTATTTATTATTATAATTTGATGTCATATATTTAATTCGTGGCCTTTTTTACATGCCTGCTTTAAGTACATAAATAATATAACCATGCAGTCGTTTTGAAGACGCACCTTATTACACACAAGATACACACGAGGGCAATAAGTGCAAATTCCTCATCTTTATTTACTTCATAGATTCTACCACTATTATACACAATTTTACACTATGTGTTAGATGGCTCAGCTGACGTGTAATAGATGAAATACACTATAGAAATTTTGTGGCGGATGACGCGATAGTTTTAGATTAAATCCATCAGAGTCGATGGCTTAGATTAAAATATTTACAAGTGGAAATCCTTTGAACATGTACAGTCTTAAATATTTCCTAAACTGTTTGATACACTTAAATCGGCATTACTATATAAAAAAAAAAAAAAATGTACATAAATTATGCCTACTGTTTTCTCGTTTGACTTGTTTAACATTTTTCTTTTTGGTTTTTAATTACTCTTTAATGCAGTATCATGGGCTCTGCTCATTGTTGAATGCAGTACAATGACTTCGTTTAATGCAGTATTGGCACTGCTCATTGTTGTAGGCAGAAAAGTGACTAAATGTTATTAATGCGACTTGGGCTCTGCTCATTGTTGACGGCAGTACACTGACTTGTTGATATTAATGCAGTATATGGGCCCTGCTCATAAATGAAGGCAGAAAAGTGACTAATTATAGTTAATGTGGCATGGGCTCTGCTCATAAATGAAGGCAGAAAAGTGACTACTAATAATTATAGTTAATGTGGCATGGGCAGTCTGCTCATTGTTGAAGGCAGTAAAATGACTTTTTGTTATTATTTTATTTGCCGTTTGTTCTACTGTGAAGAGTTGTCTAATTGAATCATACCAATTCTATTTACACGAGGGAGCTTCTCTGCAGTTACATGTTTTTATTTATACTTTTCAATTTGCGTTTATTTTCTTGTTAGCTTGCTTGTTTTAATTTTTGCATGTTTGCCTAGCTATTTACATTATGCATGTGTTCCTGTTGTAAAATATGCTTATATTAAATTTGATATTTGATTTTGATATGAAATATCACGTCAGTTGAACTTGTGAGAGATTTGCAGAGCTCATGTTTACGTTGTTGAATCCTACATACCAAGCCCGACCCTAAATTTTCTGACTTGCGTAAATATAGTTCATATAGTGATACAAGCAAATATAGTTATACAAGCAATAGTCTATAGGTTTCAAATAGCTTACTTATGCTCATGGACAGGACAATTAGTTTACCAACAAGTCAACTTAAGAGAAAATAAGAGAATTATGTGCACTATTCACACAATTATCAAATTACTTTATAACTCACGAAGCAGCAGACAGAGCATGGTACACAACATCCTCTATACTTTGAAGTGCGATAATGTTATTGTATATATACACATGATTCATGTACATGTATTGTTTAGATTATTTTTGATTGTCTTATCTAACTCAGATATGTGAACATTGATGTTTTAATACGTTTGTATTTTACTATCATATTTATTTTACATGTCGGCACGAACTATGGGCTTCCCCACATCTATTTTTAGAAACAAAACAAATATGCGGTATATAAGTTACTGTAATGGACTTTTACAAACGAACACGCATATTATCCAGATGGGAAACTCGATGAATTTTTAAATTTATTTCAAATACTCTTGATCTATTTCCTTCTATCAAAGGGAACATTTAGCATTCTTATCTAGAAGCTGATGGACACAATCTTTTTAATTCTAGTCGGAATAAATCAACTATCCATTACTTAAAGTAATACCATGGAATTTTACTCTAGTACCTCGTTCTTTTAGGTCACAAAATATATTAGACGTAAAACTATTCAAGTTTGAACTTTCCAAAAAAAGCGGCACATACTGCTTAGCTGTATCCGAATTTTAAGTACTACTAGGAATGCATGTGATTGCCAATTTTAGTCATGTTAGTACAGGATATGTGGTACTTTCTATGTATTGATTGATATGATTGCATAGGATAGCACTTATTATATATACAGGTAATGTATTTTCGTAAACTTTGTAGAGGATAATAAAATTGAAAATGGAAAACTAATATTAGTGCATATTACAGATTAACAAAGCAATTGAGTAGATTTATGGCATACCACCATCTTGCATTGTACTTTTCCAGTGACCAATCAATCTAGTTATTACCCAAATCTCCGAATGTATACACAGATGTTCAGTTTTATTGATTATACTGTTTATTTTTATGAAGAAACTTCCTGATTTATCGCATTATATCTCTTAGAAATATTTAACAAGTTCCAAACATATGTGCTTTAGAATACATTTTGTTCAACTAAGCCGGTTAAGGCGAGATAACTCTTTTAGTAAACCCATTGGTAATTCATGATCGGTTTATCAGTGGATGTATTACTGCTAAAACAATGCGTTTTATGATGATAAATATATATATATATATAACATGGATAATACATCGAAAGAAGTGATATCTTCAAAAACAGCACCTTTATAACAAAGCTATTACAAAAGGAAAAATATGATTGTCTAAGATTCAAACATATTAACAAAGAATAATGCCTTCTTAGCTAGTTCACCTAAATGGACCTTTAGGTTGTAGGAAAAGGGGGAAAAGGGGGGGGGGGATTCTGGTGAGTGTGTATAGACACACTCAAGTGGCAAGATTAAGGGGTTATGATCGTTTCCCGTAATTGTACGTCGGATCATATTAGGTTTTTACTTTCCTGCGGTACCGCAGGAAGTTCTGTTGAGACCATCTCATGTCTACCCTGAGTGGCCGGTTCTGAATTGGTACCAGTTCGAGCTTGACTGTTAATGATACATAGTATGGCCTATGTATTCAGTGTTTTATAATATAAAAAATGTTAATCTTTACTCCCCTGAAACCAGGGGGTGATGCGAATAAGACCCGACGTATTTGGGGATCATAACCCTCGTTCTCTTTAGAATTAAACCTGGAGGAACTTGAGCATCCATTGCTACCAATGGTGCACAGATTTGTCAGTTAAAACTAGCATGTCGGCATTCTGTAATCATGTCAGACCTCGTCATTCTAAGTGAACTGTGGCCGTTATTTCCACAATAGTTATTTGTTTGTTATGTTTTTGCCTAAAAATGGATTCTGTGATTAATACGGTTTATCGCTTTTATAAGATAAACCAATTTAATTAAAGAGAAATGATTATTGCCTCATTCGGATCCGGTTCTTGTTTCCCGCCAATCAACGTCACATGACTCGTCAGCATTACATTGCACTAGCCAATCTTGTAGATATGTAAAAGTTTCAAAAACCCACCCACCTCCCCTTGCAATCTGCCATCTAATAACAATTCTTGTGTCTGCTGCTGTTTTATTTATCTTTTCAGAATGACCAGAACATGCCGGATTCATAACATTTTGGACAAAACAGAGGAGACAATCAAGCCGATGGATTTACTAGCTGAATGATACGTTCGAAAACTATAATTATTATGTCAATGCTAATTTTCATGAATGGCTACCACCTTTATCTAAATATTTAGACACATTCAGTGTGAAAATGGAATTACCAATACCTGGTATTAGTTCTTCGCCTAGATGCATTTAACTTTTGACTTTATTGGATAAAAATCATGCAGCATTTATTTTAATTACTCGATTCTAATTGTACATTGTTTTGTAATAAAATCATTCGTCACAGTCAAAAAGGATGTCGGGATCTGGCAAGATTAAGGGGTTATGATCGTTTCCCGTAATTGTACGTCGGATCATATTAGGTTTTTACTTTCCTGCGGTACCGCAGGAAGTTCTGTTGAGACCATCTCATGTCTACCCTGAGTGGCCGGTTCTGAATTGGTACCAGTTCGAGCTTGACTGTTAATGATACATAGTATGGCCTATGTATTCAGTGTTTTATAATATAAAAAATGTTAATCTTTACTCCCCTGAAACCAGGGGGTGATGCGAATAAGACCCGACGTATTTGGGGATCATAACCCTCGTTCTCTTTAGAATTAAACCTGGAGGAACTTGAGCATCCATTGCTACCAATGGTGCACAGATTTGTCAGTTAAAACTAGCATGTCGGCATTCTGTAATCATGTCAGACCTCGTCATTCTAAGTGAACTGTGGCCGTTATTTCCACAATAGTTATTTGTTTGTTATGTTTTTGCCTAAAAATGGATTCTGTGATTAACTATAAAAATGACTGTTAATAATTACAAGTCATTTCTTCATTATTCCACTTTTATTAATATTTATAAAAAAATCAAAGTGCTGTTATTGTTTATCTAAATCATTGCAAATGCCTCTTTAAGTGGTAAATTATCTAAATGTATTTTTTTTTAAGCAGAAGGTGCCTAAAATACACAAGATAATGATAATTAAGTAATTTTTATAACAATTTGAAGCTCCTACCTAAGCTTAGGAATTTGATGGTTTCTTTAATGTTTTTTGAGTGAAAGTGACAAGCTCCAGGGGAGGATCCAGCCATTTTAAAAAGGGGGGTTCCCAACCCAGAGTAAAGGGGGGGAGGGGTGGGGGAGTCAAACTATATGCTCCCATTCAAATGCATTGATAGGCCCCAAAAAAGGGGGGTTCCCAACCCAGATTAAAAGGGGGGTCCAACTATATGCTCCCATTCAAATGCATTGATGGGCCAAAAAAAAGGGGGGTTCCAAATTCCAGACCCCCCCCCCCACCCCTGGATTCACCACTGAGCTCATTGTGTAAAAGGCATATTCTATTGTGCAAACCATAAGCCTTGCTATCAACAATAAATTTGGTTCAAACTCATTTACACTCTGACGAAACTAAAAAAAAAATCAGTCAAAGTCAATCAAATGTTTAGCATTGACAATGCATATAACATTTCAATGGAACTAACGTATATAAGGTTCTTTGTGACTCAAGAGGTGAAAGCCCATAAAACTACTAACAATGACGAAATGCTTTCCGTGTCTCCAACAAAGTTGTCACTAGTACCATTCAACTTCAATCAACATTGTGTTTGTCTTAGTCAAAGTCAAAGTGCAGTGCTAGTGAAATTGTCTCAACAGAGTAGAAATGAGTAAAAAAAGTTTTTGAAGATACTTGAACATTTATAAAATTATATTTATTTCAAGATGTAGGACACACGTTTGGACATTTTAGTGTGCTGATTAGGGTCTCCATGCTGTGGTATTTTGTTAGAAGAATGGCATCCTACATCTTAGTCTTGGAATTTATTTTGAAAAATGAAGAAAAAAATCTTTTGTTGATTGTAAGCATGGCAAAAGGCAAAACAATTTCTGTATTTCTTTTATCTTAGTTATCAATTATATATGTGAGGGGGATAGGACCTATATTGGGACTCAGGAATCTGGTATTTTAAAGCACAGGATTTAGGGATTGACCCCTTCAGGATAAGTTTTTTTTTTTTTTAATTTCTTGATGTCAGGATCTAAATTTATTTAAATTTCAGGAGCTCAGGATTTTGTGTTTTTAAGCCCGGGATTTCGGGATCAGGACCCCTCTTTAAGTTTTCAGAATTATTCCATGTGGTCAGATTTATCTCCCATTGATCAAACAACTCCATATTTACTTACATTGTTAAATTTTCAAAAATGACCAGAGCAACTGAATTAATAATAAAGACCATTCAGGTAGTGTCCATTTTCCTCAATGATAAGAGTGACATTTTTCTCTTGTTGGGGAGTCAAGATTTCCATTATTTTTTTAAACCATAAATTGGCTTATTTAAAATTTGAAACCCCTCAATTTGAAAAGTTTTCTGTATGAAATTTTGTCGTTAAATGGTTAGGCATTGCACAAAACAGGCTCAAGCTTTATTTAAAAAAAAAATTTCACCCTGCAACATGCTCATGTGCTTAGGTCAGATATTTGTGTGTATGTAAGTTATTTGTCAGTCTGTTCATTTTATTCACAAATATTTTAGACTTTGGATGATTTACAAGTTCACGTATTGTATAAACATCAGACTATAGTTGAAACCTCTAGATGGTTTTGGTTATTTATTTTCCTTTGGTCACTGTCTTGTTGGTGTATACCCTTGATCCCCCATTTTCCATAATGATGCTTAATATTTAACCAACAATAAGAATACTCACCAAGTATAATTTAAGATGAGGTTCTTACCATACTCTTTGGTAACCCCAAATATACTTAATACATTGCTTACTCTTCAAGGTCATATGGTTCTTCTTTCTGCTCAGTTGTTTGGTCCCTACAAAATATCATTTTATTTTAATATATGAAAGGATTGAAACTCAAAACTGTATTGTTCATCCTTTTTTAATAAAATGTTTATTCAGTCACATGTTTTCCTTGGTACATCTCCTTTAATCAATGCCATATTTCACCTCATTTCTAATATATTTATTTCAAGAAAGATAAAATTAAACACCACTATTATCCTATAAAACAAACCTCAAAATTTTAACCAATACATACCTGAGTAATCATTTCCAATGCTGTAAAGCTTCATCATAAACTGATTGATGAAATGCAGCTGGCTGATTTTCTAATCATTGTAATGTTGACTATAGTCTGATTCTCTAATCATTGTAATATTGACTCTAGTCTGATTTTCTAATCATTGTAATGTTCACTGTAGTCTGATTCTCTAATCATTGTTATGTTGACTATACAGTCTAGGTGTCTGTAAGTCTTCACAATTCTCTGGTTCAACAATTCATCAAAATAAGACTGTTGCATTTTGTGGATAATAGTCTTGTAAATTCTCTGAAAAACTAAATGTAATTAACTTTTATATAAAAAATGTATTCAGAAGGTATTGCCAACAAATTCAGTTGGTACACTGTCAGTCTCCTAGACATATACATGAATGTGTCCCCTATTCCTGTTGTTGTAGGTAGATACTATTTGGAAGCAATACCTGGTCAAGTTACATGGATCTTTCAACTTGAAATGCATGATATATTTGCCACAGGGGGTTATGCACCCACAATCAATCATGAATTTTACCATGGTTACAGAACTTATAGTTACAGTTCGATGATGTTTATACAAGAGTAAAAGCTTGAAAACATAAGAACTCTAATAAATCAATAAACTTAAAGAAATGGGGCAGTGGCGGATGCAGGAATTTTCGAAAGGGGGGGTGCTAGCCCAGGGCAAAGGGGGGGTGCAGGGGGGGTGCAAACATATGTCCCGATTCAAATGCATTGATCGGCCAAAATAAAGGGGGGGTGCGGACCCCCGGAACCCCCCCTCTGGATCCGCCACTGTGGGGTAAAGTCATCATATTGTAATTTCACATGCAACATGAAAAATTAGTGAAATCATTCAATTCTCCAAAAGTAATTTTCTGGAACTTTTAAAATCTAAAATCCAACACAGATCACATTGAATCAATTAATTGCCTTAAAATTCTTTCAAACATATTTCATGTCCCCTAATATTCTAATGAAACAAGAATGTGTCCATAGTACACGGATGCCCCACTCACACTATAATTTTCCATGTTCAGTGGACCGTGTAATTGGGGTCAAAACTTTAATTTGAAATTAAAATTAATAAGATCATATCATAGGGAACATGTGTACTAAGTTTCAAGTAGATGTGACTTTAACTTCATCAAAAACTACCTTGACCAAAAACTTTAACCTGAACTTTGCACTTTCATTTTCTATGTTCAGTGGACCATGAAATTGGGATCAAAACTATAATTTGGCATTAAAATTAGAAAGATCATATCATAGGGAACATGTGTACTAAGTTTCAAGTAGATGTGACTCAGTTTAACTTCATCAAAAACTACCTTGACCAAAAACTTTAACCTGAACTTTGCACTTTCATTTTCTATGTTCAGTGGACCATCGTAGGTGGGGCATAAAAATACCTAGGTCTTTGTCCAAGTAAAAATCAATTTAAACTGATTTGGCTTCTAATTCTAACCTATTGACGACACGACCATGGCCCCACACGACCATATATCGGTTCAAATTCTAACCTTTTGATCACATGACCATATAGGTGTTACGCAACAATCTACTCATTTCACACTTTAGTAACTGGCTGTGCAGAAAAATATCTACTGACAAAGGACATACTGCAAAAAAATTATGTAACTGAACTTTACTCAGATCAATAACAAAAACGTGAAAAAAGTGTTAAAACAATTGAGATTAAACCATGTACATAAAATTTATTACCACCAAAACGGCTGTAAGTAAATCGAGGACCAAGGACAATATAATGGAGAATCAAGTCTTCTACTTTTTGAATTATGGCTTTATCATCTTTATAAAATACAAATAGACTGCATCTACTATAAACTTGAAAACTGTAAACTTGAAATATAATTCCATGTATCAGTAAAATACGAAAAAGTAAAATAAATATTTTCAAATCTTTGCTATCGATAGTTGAGCAAAAATATGCCATCTGCATTTTCAGTTGGTGCAACCTTTTCAAACATCACGATACTTGCTACAGCATCGACTCAGGCACTTGTTTTGTAGTAACCAGTGCATGCTCTAGTTTAATTTTTTTTATTTATTCCGATGTCAATGAACACGATTGATTGTTGGTTACTTGGTGTCCAGTGGCAAATATTTCATGCATATTCAGGACGATCAATGAACACGAGCCAACTTATTAAATTTCATCAGATAGTCTTCTATATCATATCTTAATTTTTCGAAAAAGATTTCAAAAGTCGTGTTTTGATCCATATTTTTAATAATGAAAATAATCTGGGAAAATACCAAGGGGTTAATATCTACCTTGAGTATGTGTGGTTTCACGAACAGTTCAAATCAAATATTTTGCTTCTGTAAACTGCATGTGTCCATCTTGTTCGTTTGAAGACAAAGTGCTATTTGAAACACTTCGGCGGGAAGTTTTCCACTGGTCAACAATGAAGGGTCTAAAAACTCCAAACCAATGAAAACTCACAAAATAAGACACACCCTCGGTATTAAAACTGCTCACAAAATTTATTTGACAACAGCTAGCCTTTTTTAACAATAAAATTTAGATCTTAAATCGAGCATAAAAAGGTGTGATAATACATTTAATATAAAAATGACTTGTAAAGATCTTTTTTTATCCTAAAGACTCATGAAATTAAGAGACCGTGGCATTTTATACATAAACAGTTACAAATAATAAATAAGAAACAACACGAACTCCATTAAAAAAGTTACAATTAAATATGTATCATAATCTAGTTGTTCTTTATCACTTAGATCACATTTTTTTTCCAGATCCATCAATAGAACAAACACTACCAGCTTCAATTGGCAACTTGTGACTTCCACATCTAAATTTATTAATAAAATTGAGAATGGAAATGGTTATTAATAGTATACATCATTTCAGGTGGGGAAACAGAGAGATATTTCTCAAAACCAAATTCAGTCTTACAATTCTATAATTAATACACTTAGGTGAGTTAAATATTTGTGCTTTCCAATTTTCAATAAATTTTTCATGAAGAAACTGTTTAACTTGTCTTGACAGAATAACATTTCTTTCCATAATTTGGTTATTCCTACAATGATTATAACCACATTCAAGTAAAATGTCGTTGATACATGGTAACCATTTAGAGTGATACACATCATCTTCGTCAAGTCTATATAACATATCATATCGTGCGTGATATTTTCTTTTTTTTACCATTTAAAATAAGTTGCAAAAAGACAACCATTCTGGCTTTAATACAAATAGGCATAGGTTCTCTACCAAGCTCTCCATAAACAATACAATTTGGAGTACATTTTTTAATCTTCAAAATATACTTGCAAAATTCTATTGCAAAGATTAAATAATTTCATTGTTTTCGTAACCCCACACTTGAGCACCATACAACAATATAGGTGCAACCATTGCATCAAATATTTGTAACAAAATATCAACTGGTAAACAAAGCCTTCTCGCTTTACACAATGCATAGAGCATGGCCTTCCTAGCCCGTCAGACTAGCCGAGCTTTATTTTTTGAAAGTGTACCTTTTCTTAAAAAAGACTGTTCCCAGATATTGAAAATCTTCTATAACAACTATTTATTCATTATTATATAAAAACTGAGTATTCTCACACTGCCTTTTTTTGAAAGTAGAATAACATTGGTCTTAGTTACATCATGTACATTGACTTTAAGTTTCCAGGTCTCACAATATAAAAACATCACATTAAGACTTTAGTGCAGATTGCAATTCAGCTGCCAGATTCTGCAAAAATAACAGTATCATCAGCATATATACTAGTCAACAAAAGAAACGATACACGACTTTAGAATAAAATTTATCAAAGAGTATTAAAATATTAACAAAATGAGTTACACTATTTCCAAAGGCTTTCATTTGCAATGTATGCAATTGTGATAATGAAAATCAAAACCTTTCGGAGAGTACCTTAATTCCATGTAAACGATCATAGGGTGCAAATTATTTTTGTGGAAAGTTTGACACAAAATCGTCACACAATTTTCTAAGTACCAAATAGAATTATCATTTTTTTTTTTAAATATTCATAACGCTAATCAAGTTAATATGTTCATGTTGTAACTAATTATATATAATGGGTTGAATTGAAAAAAAATGGGTAAAAAATGTGTTTATGAAATCTCAAAAATGCAAAAAAATAAATTGTTTTCGTCTCAAATCAATGTTTTAGATATGAAAACAACACACTGTAACTTTAGAACCTTTCGGATTAGTTTTAAGATTGTTAACGTTCTTTTTAATTTCACTTTACACATACAGTCAATGGTAAATCAATTGATAATGTTTACATTTTAACGATTTCTTGTTGGGCAGAACTTTGCTTTACAAATAAATAAAGAAACTGTACGATTTTAAAAAAGAATTAATGTCAAACATTGTCTTTATTGTCATTGAAAGGTTGACATCATTAGTTAGAACTTCTGTTTTTAAAATTGTTGTTTTATGTAAATTTTGTCAAAAAACTTGAATTTCGCAAAATGACGTCACGAAAGCCCCAAAAAATCTTTTTTTTTAAACGGATTTATATTTTCATGGTCATTTAATATCACTACCTTCAATATTGGTCCTATAAACGAAAAACTTCATCTTTAATTTGAAAAAAGTCTTGTATCGTTTCTTGTGTTGACTAGTATAGTAACAAATACAATTTAACCTTCAATATCATCATTATCAAACAGCAAGTGAAAAATAGTACATACATCATTAAGACCATCATAGGCATCTGATAAGAACTATGTCAGATCATTAAGAAAAAATGAAAATATTAAATGAGAGAGGTTTTCTCCTGGTCTGACTCCTACATTTGGAGCAAAATATTCAGAGAAATTATTACCTTCTCTTATACATGATTTTGCATTTTCATACAGATTCTGTACAGCAATAAGCATTTTACGATCAATATCATTTCGTAACTTGCCATAGTTAACTATGGCAAAAATTGTTACGAAATGGTATTGATGATAAAATGCTTATTGCTGTACAGAATCTACTAACCAAGTCCGTCCGTCCGTCAGTCCTGTTTCTTGTCATCGCAACTCCTCTCAAACCGCTCAACAGAATTTCACGAAACCTTTTCAGATAATAAGGACATACTATGTAGTTGTGCATATCGACGGGAAATTGCGATTCAATTTTTTTCTAGGAGTTATGCCCCTTTGAACTTATTTACTTTAACGTACTACTGCAACAGTTTGTCATCGCAACTCCTCTCAAACCACACAACAGAATTTCACGAAACCTTTTCAGTTAATAAGGACATACTATGTAGTTGTGCATATCAACGGGAAATTGCGATTCAATTTTTTTTCCAGGAGTTATACGCCCCTTTGAACTTATTTACTTTAATGTACTACTGCAACAGTTTGTCATCGCAACTCCTCTCAAACCACACAACAGAATTTCACGAAACCTTTTCAGTTAATAAGGACATACTATGTAGTTGTGCATATCGACGGGAAATTGCGATTCAATTTTTTTTCTAGGAGTTACGCCCCTTTGAACTTATTTACTTTAGTGTACTACTGCAACAGTTTGTCATCGCAACTCCTCTCAAACCACACAACAGAATTTCACGAAACCTTTTCAGATAATAAGGACATACTATGTAGTTGTGCATATCAACGGGAAATTGCGATTCAATTTTTTTTCCAGGAGTTATACGCCCCTTTGAACTTATTTACTTTAATGTACTACTGCAACAGTTTGTCATCGCAACTCCTCTCAAACCACACAACAGAATTTTACGAAACCTTTTCAGTTAATAAGGACATACTATGTAGTTGTGAATATTGAAGGAAAATTGCGATTCAATTTTTTTTCTAGGAGTTACGCCCCTTTGAACTTATTTACTTTAGTGGACTACTGCAACAGTTTGTCATCGCAACTCCTCTGAAACTACTCAACAGAATTTCATGAAACCTTTTCAGATAATAAGGACATACTATGTAGATGTGCATATCGACAAGACATTTTTATTCATTTTTTTTTTCTATGAGTTATGCCCCTTTGAACTTATTTGCTTCAATGTACTTCTGCAACAGTTTGTCATCTCAACTCCTCTGAAACCACACAACAGAATTTCATGAAATTTTGTAGATAATAAGGACATACTATGCATGTAGATGTGCATATTGACAGGAAATTATTATTCAATATTTTTTCTTATACAATTTTTTTCCTTACACTTATTTAATTTCTCCAATGACAATGTGGGGACGTGGGGTATGTGAGCGTGCTCACTAATGTTCTTTTATTGATTTAGGGATATACGGCTGGCGGGCATGTGTGTTCAATTACATGAAAAGGCTTGGAAGAAATATTTTCAAATTTAGATAAGTTGTTTCCTGTGACTAAATGAGGGCCAATTGCAATGTTCATGATTTCAGATATCTTCTTGTTGAGTTAACATCCTTTTTAATATCCAAAAGTGGTACTTGTACTTCTAATGTGCTTCAGTTATTTCTCTATGAACAGAAATTGTTAATTATATACTGGTATAAAAAGTTTGATTACACTAAGTGTGTTTATACGACTGCAAAATATTTTTTGGGATCGTATAATGGTATGATGTCATCGTCTGCGTCGTCATAGGAAGACACATTTAGTTTCCGAACAATTATTTGAGTTTAAGTGAATGGATCTCTATGATTTTTTTAAGAAGGTTTATTACCACAAAAGGAAGGTTGGGATGATTTTGGGGATGATGGTCCCAACCGTTTTGGAATAAGGGGCCCAAAAAAGCACTTTCTAGTTTCAGGATAATAACTTGTGTATAAGTATATGGTTGTCGCTTTGACGTATTCATCACTTCCTTTCTCAATTTTATGATTACTCTGAAATTGTACCAAATTTTTTGATACTACAAGAAGAAGGTTGAGATTCATTTTGGGGGGTTATTGTGCCAACAGTTTAGGATAAAAGGGACAAAAAACATGCATTTTTGTAGTTTCCAGACAATAAGTTGTGTGTGAGTGTATGGATCTCTCTAAAATAGTAAAACAAGGTTCCATACTACAAAGGAAAGGCTGGGATTGCATTTGGGGTAATTGCTCCAAGAAGGGATTCAAGAAGTAAGGGAGATTTTTTTTCCAATTATTGAAAAAAAAGTTTCAAGAAGAAAAATTAAACCTTCAGTTGCACAATAGATTTGTAAGACCTTAAATCACATTTATTTTGTGTCAGAAATTTGATCACAATCCTAATTCAAACAGAATCAAGCTTGAATTTTGAACATATTTGCCCCAACTTTTCAGGTTTCAAACGCTGCGGTCGTATCAGGCTGCCCTTGGTGAAGCATTTCAGTAAATGGCTTATCACACTATTGGAGTGACAGATTTATTTCTAAATTTTCTGTTTCTGAAATGCTGGTGATTATAATCTATATAGGACTGTATAAATATAGTAAGAAATTAAGAGGGAAGAAAGATACCAGAGGGATAGTCAAATTCATAAATCAAAAATAAACTGACAACGCCACGGCTAAAAATGAAAAAGACAAACAATAGTACACATGACACAACATAGACAACTAAAGAATAAGTAACACGAACCCCACCAAAAACTAGGGATGATCTCAGGTGCTCTGGAAGGGTAACTGTTATGTTTTAGACATTTTGAAGATAATTACAGATAAGTTTTATAGATTTATAAAAGACATTGTATTAATGATAAATTAAATTTTTGTGTTATTTTTTTCTTTTCTTTGGTTAATTGTTTGTAAATTTTTGTGGTAGGTTGGTTTGTTTTTCTGTAAAAAAAAACACTATTTTTTGGAATGCTATATATATTTTTTTTTAAGTAAGCTCCTTAAAGAACTTATATTGTATATTAATAAACATACAATGTATATTCAGATTTCGAATTTTGGGAACAGTTGGGATCCAAAGGGTCCTAAATTAAACTTTTGTTTGATTTCATCCAAAAATTGATTTCTTGGGTTTCTTTGATATGCTGATGATAACAACGTACTTAGATTTTGGATATTGGACCATAATAGGTAAATGTCCAATTTCAGTTCTTTGACCACATTCATTTTGTGTCACAAACCTATGCTGTGTCAAATATTCAATCACAACCCAAATTCAGAGTTGTTTAAATTTTAAACGAATGGTCAAGACTAGCTCAACTGTTCAGGGTTGCACCTCTGCAGAAAAATCCGGTTTGCTGTCACTCTGACAGCCTTGTCGTTGAAATTACATTACAGTCTTTAACAATATGCAAATCCCATATAAGGTATAAAAAGCTAACATTTTTATCTCAACTGGCTAACCTTGACCAAAATTTTTAACCAAACACTTTAACCTGAAGCTGGACAGACTGTCAGACCGACAGATGGACAAACAGACTATATCAATTAGTCAAATTATAATAAAAGCAATGACACATTAAACAGAACATTGTTTAAATAGAACGTAGGAGTACAATGAAATTTTTGGATAATATCTCCGAAATTTAAGCAATCAGAGTATATCTGACATGGGTAAAAATGTTCATCAGGAATACATTTGTATATTTGTTCTTCAATTTCCAGATAAATCAGACAACAATTTAGAAAAAAAGTAATTTTAAGAATTTTTTGCAGTTTTTGGTTTTTATCTTTATATTAATATAGATGCAGATAAACTGCAAACAGCAAAAAAAAATTGAGCAAAGTAAGATCCTTAAATAGGTCCACATGACTAAAACTGTCAATTGACCTGTTAAGGAGTTCTTTATAGTTATTTTTAACATTTTTTTTTGTAATCTTTCCGCCAATAAGGAAAATCACTACACAAATGTACGACTTGAGATATTGTCTATTTATTGACTAACATAGTAAAACATGGCATGTTATATAATCGTTAAACAGGAAGAGAGAGAGTTCATGTTAAATGTCCGACACACATCGGAAAACCGTTTCCGGAATATGAAACTACCTGGCGTTATCGCTTTTTTTTCTCTTTATTTTTACACAATTATAAACACCTTCACAGGGTAGACTGCCCTCTGGTGTTGGGGATTATTCTGCCCCTTTAATACAATAATTAAACAAAAAATAAAAATGAACTGTTCTATATACATTTGTTAATCTCTCCATTACACTCATTCAGTACATAACATAGTCATTGAATTTCTTTGGAAGTGAGCGCTGGCGATCCGGTCGACTAATTGAATCGGATGGTGAGAAATTTTGTTCATTTTCTTGAGAATCACTATATGTTTCCTCTGGTGAGTCCATTTCAAAGTTATCGTTACTTAAATTCATGTCCGGACTGTTTATACTAAGAGGATGTTCAACATTTTCTAATTGAGTAATGTGATGCGGTTTTACTGACGGCAATGTTGGAAGGTCGGATATAGCTTTAGGAATTACCGGCACAGATGGAGGTAAGGAGCTGTCGGTCACTCTTTCATCCTCGTCGTCATCGGAATGCGGCAGTCGGTGTTGACGATTATCAAGTTGCGCAACTTCATAGGAAACTTTGTAGCAATCTGAACATTTCACACGATAGGAATTTTGTCTTAATTGTGATCCAATGAATTTACGAATATTGCACCATGGGGTATCAACGGCTACCACTAGGTATCTATCACGTGACTTAGTTTTGTTGAGGTCACATCGTAGATATACTATGTCACCAATTTCTAGATACGGACACACGGGTAATTTTCCTGATGGACACTTTGTCTTCTCGCTGTGTGGATGATTCTTTAATCGTTGTTCGTGTTGAGCAATAATTAAGTTTTGATCGGTGAACGGTATTTGGTTATTTGAAAACTGATCTCTCTGTGTCCACATTTCTCGTGCAGATAATCCTCGGTTTCGAATACGTGTATTCAGTCGAGCTGTGACAAGTGAAAGTGTTAATGGTGTTAATACTGGGGTTGACGGGTTCGAACGAAGTATTTCATCTTCTAGTTCCTGAATAGCTTTCTCAGCAACAGGGTTTTTATTAACATTTTTGGGACGGCCTAATTCGATAGTGATGCGTTGTCTAGCTAACAGTTCGTCTTTTACTAAAGTTTTAAAACCAGATGCAGGGTCGGTCCTGATAACAGCATATGGGCCGTCTAGTGGGTGGACTTCAGCAAGAAGTTGAATAATTGCATCTCGTAAATCGTGATGGCGCTCGGTATCTAACAGTTTGGTAAAGGTGTAAGAAGTTACACATTCTCGTAAAACAAAAACTAACTGACGCTCTCGTTTTAAGACATCTGCGGCAAATGATGAACCAATAGTTTCAGGGGGGTCTGCTGAATTCTGTTCTTCGCGGACCTTTGGGGTCTTCAACAATGAAACACACTGATGACAGCTACTAGTTACAGATTCGATAGCCTTGTCCATGTCTAACGCGTAAAAGTATCGTTGTAATATTGACTTCATCTGGTGACACGACGGATGATCTAGTTTAATGTGAATTGAAGTAATTAATCCATCTAATACTTGCCGCGGTACAACTATTACTTCACGACAAGGTTGAAACGGAAGGTTTCTTTTTACTACTAAAAGTCCATCGTTAGCTAACGAAGCTACATTCAGGTAGCGCTTTATGTCCTTTATGTTTGTGAGTTTCTTGGAGGGTCTGGTCCCCTGTCGTAAGTGAGCCACCGTTCGCCGGAGGTCAGAACATTCGGTCTGGTTTGAGAGCCATGCTGTCCTGCTTGTAAAGGGAAGCTTTACTGTTCCGTTAAGAATATCTGCAGTTGTTACGTGACGCACAACACATTCCTCCTGAAGATGTATAAAATTGCAAATTTGACAGGCAGGATTGTCACAATTGGGTGCGTTACGGCTTGAATAGTCAGATGGTAGTATTGCTAATCCAGAAACATGTCTTATAGATACTTGGAAGCGACTTGCAGTCGACAGATAAGTAGAAACTCGAGGGCTTGATGAAAATTCACCTCGACATAACTTTTCAAAGGCTTGAACACACGGTTTACTATCAGTTAGAACACATGCTGAAGATAACGATTGAATAATGTATGGACTAAAATGTTTGATAGAAGCCGCAATTGATAAGGCCTCAATTTCACATGGTAACCACTGGCGTTGAGCTTGTCTAAGTTTAGCACTGAAGAATCCCGCAAGAAGAAGTTTGTCGTTTCTGTTAATGTACAACGTAGCTCCAAGTCCGCATGTTTTTAAAGCTCCGTCTGTTACAATCCAGAGTTGGTCGTTTGGACGAGGGAGAGCAATCGAACGATTGGTAGAAAGTGCGTTTTGTGCACTAGTAAAGGCTGAGTTTAGTTCTTCGGTCCATAATATTGTGTCTTTTGACTCAGATCCAGCTACTGCGTTTTCAAGTAGTGACAGAAGTCCAGAAGAGTTCTTAATTACACGGGACAACACTTTGTAGGCACCAACAAAAGATCTAAGTGCACGTACGGTCTGTGGAGGCTGACAGTTAGAAAGTGTAGCAATGCGGTGAGGGCTTGCACAGATTGATCCGAGTTCCCAAATCCAGCCTAGAATTGTAGCTTGTTTAGGTGCAATGATTGTTTTTGTAGCTGATAAATTTAGGCTACACTTCTGTAAGGCTTGTAACACTCTTTCCCAGTTAGTAAGAAGTTCTTCTGGTGAATTGCCGCCGCAATATAGATCGTCGGCAATTTTCGCTACGACTCCTTCTTGTACTAGGTGGCCTAGTACACGACAAGTAAGTTCCTCTAATGCTGTCTCAGATCCAGGCATCCCCATTGCAGACCTCACATATACTCTTACACCACAAAATGGGGTTGAGACACCACAGTACTTCATCGAGTCCCTATGTAACGGAATTTGATAAAAAGATTTAGTCAAATCAGAAATCACAATATGTTTCCACTGAGCAATTTGTCGAAGTGTAGAATCTACGTCTGGCATTAATGAGGGTTGAGGTTTACTGTAGCGGCCAACATCGGCGAATGCTGTGACAAGTCGAAAACCTCCATTTGGCTTTTTGATAAGAAAAGATGGATTAAGATATTCTACTGTAACACCTATATCTTCTGGTTTTTTAAATACACCTATGTCTTCAAGTTCATTGAACTTTTCCTGTAAAGTAACTAGCTGAGTTTTTGAATATTGAGGTATCCGTCCCTTTCTTTGTGGTGGTTGAACTGGTCCCATGTTAACTTTTGCTTCTAGGGCTCCAACTGCTCCATTGTAGCCTTTAAACGTTGGACTGAAAACATTGTCATACTTTCGAAGTAAAGATTTAAATTTTTCCTTCAGACAAGGTTGTAATAGACCATCAGGATCAACTCGAACAAGATCGGAATGTAGTACTTGAGCCTTATTGAGTTGAGATTTAGTAGCAACTGCATGATCTTGATTTCTAATTTCAGTATTCTCTGGTGAATAGGTAGAGCGTACATTGCAGAAATGCTCATTACGTTTCAATACGAGAGGTTGATCAGTGAGGTTAGGTATTCTTAGGTTTCCTGCAACGCTAGAAACTAGACTGGGTTCAGGCCAAGAATTGAGATTCTCAAAAGAATCATTTTTGTGAGGTTCGATGAAAAATATGTCGTCATTTGAAATCATATCTGTAGGTATTTTTACATCAATGTAGTCTCCTGGCCATAAAGTTGTGGCGTCAGATGGTGCTCGTGCCACATGTGCTCTGCGCACAGCGCAATTGGAAGTTCCGTTAGCGGATGAACCATACGTGTAAACACAATCATTCCCTATAAGTACCTGTCTGCGTGCGGGACGAATAGATATATCGTTTTTCTCCATAAATGGGATACCGGCCAATATGTCAGAATCTAAGTTTTCAACTACTAGTCCCTCAAAATACATTTGGTGTTTATCTCTCGTAAATGTGAGTCTAGTTTCTCCCACAACAGTTAGAGGCGATGATCCATCTGCTTGATGGGCTGACTGTGAGCTGCTAGTAATTTTTGCGTTAAGTTTGGTAGCGGCGGAGGCACGTATCATATTTCCAGTAGCACCACTGTCAATGGTAAGTCTTGTAGGATTGTGGCCATAATAAACGTCAATATAAGGTGATTGTTGTATCTGAACTCTGTTTGATGCTACAGGGTACTGGTCTTGAATGGTTGACTCATTGTTGTCATGGTTATCAGAATCGTATTCGTCAACATCATGAATTCCAGATACAGCACGAGCTTTAGCCATAAATTGTCGATCTTGTTGTGGTAAGTATGTGCATTGACTTAGAAAATGACGGTCTTGTCGTCCTGCTGATTTGCACAGTGGGCATGATTTGAAGTTTGAACGGGGCACAAACGAAGATTGTTTTGTCTTGGGAAAGCGCTTGACGGCTGCTCTCATGGATTTGGCATCCTCTGTGGTACGTAACTCTTCTAGAAGCGATTCTAGAGCTTGTGATATTTCTGGTTTTATAGATGCTAGTGTTCTTGCACGAAGCTCTGTACCATATCTCTGTTTTATAAGCTTAGGTAGCTCAGGATGGATGAGACGAAGCCATGTCAATATCACGAGATTTTCTAAGGTAGGTGATAGCTCCTCGTCGTCCTCTATGTCTTCATCATGATGAGTTATACCCATATCTTTTCTTAATAGACTGTCTTCAATAAAAGCCATTAACCGTTGGTACAAATCTTCAGGTCTCTCGCCTGGGTCATAGTGGATAGCATCAAAGTCAACAAAATGCGCACCTGTAATCTGAAAACCATAGTGGAGGCGGATGGTTTGCCAAATGTTGTCGATCGATGTGGAATTTTTAACAATAGTGTTCCTAGAAATTATTGGGCAGTAGTTGGCAATCTGTCCTAACATAAGCTCTAGCATGCTAACTTTTTGCTCTCGTGTTTTTCTGTTGGCTTCTGGGACTTCCTCCCCATCATTTGCAAACCCCCTGTGAGTTGTTGTTTTTGTTTTCTTTTCCCATTTGGTACCAGACACAAGAAAAGGTGCAAAGTTTTTGTCTAAAGATAATGTGTATATAAGGTTCTGGCGCCAGTTTTCAAAAGTGTTCACAGTTTCAATCTTTGTTAAGCACCACTGCTTTGGTGCCCGGGTGGAACTAGCCATGCTTCAAGTTGGGGTAATATTTGTTGTCGTTCACTTGCGTTCACAGTAATGTTTTTATTACGGAATGACTTACACACATTTGTACGAAGAACGTGGGACGTAATCTCGCTGCCACCACGCCAATAAGGAAAATCACTACACAAATGTACGACTTGAGATATTGTCTATTTATTGACTAACATAGTAAAACATGGCATGTTATATAATCGTTAAACAGGAAGAGAGAGAGTTCATGTTAAATGTCCGACACACATCGGAAAACCGTTTCCGGAATATGAAACTACCTGGCGTTCACAAAATCTTCTCTGAAACCACTGGATCAATTCTTATGTTGGACTGTTATACCACTGTCCCAGGTTAGGGGGGTCTCTATAACCCCGCCACATTATTTATGTATGTGCCTGTCCCAAGTCAGGAGCCTGTAATTCAGTGGTTGTCGTTTGCTTATGTGTTACATATTTGTTTTCTCGTTTGAATTGTTTTAAATTGTTGTAAATTGTCATATCGTGGCCTATAATAGCTGACTATGCGGTGTGGCCTTTGCTCATTGCAGAAAGCAGTACGGTGGAGACTTAATGGTTGCACTCTGTCTGTCTGTCCATCTGTCAATTTTCCATACTTTTTTTGTCAAGCCTGCGACTTTTGTCACAGAAAGCTCGACATAGGGATAGTGATCCGGCGGCAGCGTTAGCTCACTTCTTAAAAGCTTTATATTGTAGAAGGTGAAAGACCTGGATGCTTCATACTATGTATATAGATGCTGTATGTTACGAAGTGTCCGTCAGTCACATGTCCAATGTCCTTGACCTCATTTTCATTGTTCAGTGACTACTTGAAAAAAAAGAAGATTTTTTGTAATGTTGAATTCTCTCATAACTATATTTGGTATGTGCGTACCTTGCAGGGTCGTCATGCCCGTCAGACAGTTTTCTCTTGACATCGACCTCATTTCATGGATCAGTTTAAATTTTGGTGGTCAAGTCCATATCTAAGATACTATAAGCGATAGGTCTAGTATATTTGGTGAATGGAAGGACTGTAAGGTGTACATGTCCAACTGTCAGATGTCATCTGACCTTGACCTCATTTGCATGGTTCATTGGTTATAGTTAAGTTTTTGTGTTTTGGTTTGTTTTTCTTATACTGTATGCAATAGGTCTACTATATTTGTTGTATGGAAGAATTGTTAGCTGTACACATCTGGCTGGCATGGTTCATCTGACCCTGACCTCATTTTCATGCTTCATTGGTCAATGTTTAGTTTTCTTGGTTAATGTTAACTTTGTGTGACAGTTGTAATAAACCTTTATATATTTAGGACTACCAACATAATATCAATGATTAGTAAAGAAGGCGAGACATGTCAGCGTGTGCACTTTTGTTTCTTCATGCTTAAAGATATTGATTTGAAATTCGGTATATAGTTTTATCATGACAAGTTAAAGATCAATTTCGAATTATGCTCCAGTCTAATGATTTTTAGGCAGTTAAGCTGCCTCATGCGAGCACACTAGATTTGTGTTCTACCTAATACATGCTGAAATACGTGCCATTGCTATTATCTAGCTGGATATTATGTTATTTATAACTAATTGGACAGTATTTTCATACTTTTAATTCTGGATTACAAAAAATATGACAAAAAAAAACTTAAATGATCGTCGAATCACCCAAAAGTTTTGAAGTTGCACATAGGAAGTACAGCACATTAGGAATCCTTATGTAGTTTATTATCCCCTGAGCTTTTGGCTAAGATGTCAAAAAACAACTGTATGAAATATTTAATCGCCGAAAATCTCTAAAGACAAGTTGTTTAGATTTCCCAAATGGCAAAAGTCGTAGGAATATTGTTTGTCGTCAATACGTAGTACAACTACGTCAGTGGTTTATTCCCGATTGTCCCACTTTTTAAAATTTTAGAGTTCTGATTGTCCCACATGAAAAATTCTATCTACAAAGCAAAATGTTTATTAGTAAATTATATCCAAACACGATGTATAGTCGCCATCTCCATCAACATATAAAGAAAGTTACGATTATCACTGATAAGTTACTATTATCATGTCCAAGTAACCACCATCGTATAATCCAGTTACGATTATCATACGTTACAAAATTATTGGAATAAAATATCGGTAGTTATTATTTCGGTAATCGTGAAGGCCGCATGATATTAATAACATGCACGCTCAACAATATGGTACATTCTTGAAAACAACGCGTGCACACGGAGAAATTAGAAGAAGTAAAATTTACTTGATTTTGGCTTCGCCAGTTTTTGATAGTGGTAACTGCAAATACCATGACCAGTCCTAACACTCGATATTCCATGCATTTCCTTTGTTTTTGTTTCTTTTGGCTAGGTGGAATTTATGAAAAATTCCTACCAAAAAGTTTTCTAGTAGGTTCCCCCACCCGCCAAATGAGTCTGCTCTTTTGAATATTTCTGCTAGGAATATATAACAGAGGGACGAAATATACCATAGGGACAGTCAAACTCATAAATCGAAAATAAACTGACAACGTCATGGCTAAAAATGAAAAAGACAGGTATAACCGTATAAGTAGACATACAATGGTACACATGACAACTATTTTAGAATAAGCATAATGAATCTTATATGTATGTGTCGTTCACACGGGCATTTAATTCGAATTGAATTCGAATCGAATGCGGATCGAATTCGCTAATTGCGTTTACACACTCTTCTTTTTTAATTCGAAATAGACGAATTGAATTTGAAAACTTGAAACATTTCAGTTTAAAAATAAAATTTTGACAGATAATTCATTAAATTGTAAGCACTATTGTTTTGTACTAAGTGTCAGTTCACAAAGTTTGAATTAAAAAATAAATTGAGCTACATATTCAATTCAAAACAATAGATTTGCAATTTCTTGCGGAAATGTCCGAGTTAAACTTTCATGCCTTCACAAAACTTTTACGGCCAAAAAATAGAGATTTGATTTCGTGAAGATTATTTTTCGGCTTTGATAACTATACCAATAAAAAGTACTTTTGAATTTGTCTTGCAAGTTTGTCCGTTATCATAATTTGACGTCGCCACAAGCGTAATATGCTAGGGACGGCATGAACTGCATTCGCGTGTTCCTTCCTCCACTAAATATAAATGTCCTGCTTTCAACAAAACGAAATGATACACACATTAAAAAAATGCACATCTATAAGACGATCAAAAAGTAAGAAAACGTCAGTATCATAACTATAACTATAACTATAAGCTATTGTATGTCACTGCTTGAAAAAAATCATACCCGGGATGAATATATATAATTCAGCAACATTCCTCCAAAAAACACGTAATTACTAGCAGTAAAATTGAATATCCTATGCTAATTATAAAATCATATTGGATTGGATTCTCACGGCATTTATACTTTATTATAAGTTTGTTATACTTTGCATTTACCCAAAAAGGAAAGCAGGAAGAATTAGATAGTGTGGTTTCCAATTTAACGTCATTTTTCTGTTACACTAAATGGTAGCAATATCTGACGTTGCGTCGGTATCAATTTTCTTGCACCAGATGCGCATTTCGACAATACATGTCTCTTCAGTGATGCTCGAGGCCAAAATATTTGAAATCCAAAGCTTATATAAAAGATGAAGAGCTATAATTCAAAAGGTCCAAAAAGTATAGCCAAATCCGTGAAAGGAATCAGAGCAACCTGCCTGCTGGGTGTGGCCTTTATGTCTTCATTTGTCGGCCGGCATTCATAAATTCGTTGTCATTTCAGACTCATTCTTAGCCTTTGATTGATTTGGAATCCTTTTCTTCACTTAATGTTGTTGGGTGAAACATATCAATCAAACATTTGGATAAAAATTGCTTTTTTTGTCTTTTTTAACTCATGTCGGTCGTATTTCAAATTCAATCGAATAGCCCGGCGTATATCTTGTTAACAACAAGAACTCTGTGAGGTTATTCTTATTTAACTTACAACAAACGTGTGAGAATTTTATATGCCTATGTTTTACTGACAAATCACACATTAAATGTATCAGTACATACATGTAGCTCTTGGATCCAAACTATCATTTAATGATAGAAACTAATAAGGAGATACAGCATCTTAAATGTCCTACCCTTACACCTTACCAGCTACTACAAAATATGAATGCCCCACGCCAGGAACCGTTTAAAAAGTGCATATTTCACTTATTTTATGTTTTTAGTCCTAAAAAGGGGCCAACAAAAATTTATGGTGATTTTTATAATGACTGGTAGACTGCTATTTAAAAGTACGGTCAAATGCTTCAATGTTATTTATAAAATTGAAATTAAGATTTTTATTAATATTTTGTATATAGGTATCCCTCAATAATGTATAGCATGGACAGATTGAGAAGAATTGGTATTCATCCTCAATTGCTTGTCTGTCACAGGATAAGCAAATGCGTTTACTTCTTTCAATCTTTCAATTGCTAGGGAATGGGCACTTAGTCTAAATTTACTGAGAACTGATCGGTCAGTGTTGAATTTACATATATCAATATATGGGGGCCTTTTTCTAATTCTATTAGTATGACAAGAGAAATTTAAATTTTCACATTTATTGATAGAACAATTCATAATTTGATAAGCCTGGTCATAGATTCTTTGTTGGATACTATTCATGTGATATTTTAAATTAAAGGTATCAAAAGTGAGATGACCAAAACCTAATTTATTTAACCAGTCTTTTACAATGTTAACACATTTACTTGTTTTTCTATGTTATTATATATTTTAAATACTTTAAATTTGCGGAAACGTAGTATTGGGACTTAAAACTATTAGCGGAAATGCAATACGCCCTATTTAGCATAGCATGTTAAACTGTGCAACTGAAATTTGATTTTCATCCTCGTTTAAGTAGGGGGAATACTGCATCAGTGTAGACTAGTGATATACGTTGATGGTGATAGGTGTACAGAGTGGTGATAGATATACACAGTGGTGATAGATATACAGAGTGATGATAGATATACAGAGTGGTGATAGATATTCAGAGAGGTGATAGATATTCAGAGGAGTAATATATATACACAGTGGTGATAGACATACAGAGTGGGGATAGATATACAGAGTGGTGATAGATGTACAGAGTGGTGATAGATATTCAGATTGGTGATAGATACACAGAGTGGTGATAGATAGTCAGAGGGTCGATAGATATACAGAGTGGTGATAGGTGTACAGAGAGGTGATAGATGTACAGAGTGGTGATATATATATTCAGATAGGTGATAGATATATAGAGTGGTGATAGATATACAGAGTGGTGATATGTGTACAGAGTGGGGATATATATGTAACACTCCCAAACGTGTCCTGTCCCCCAAACGTGTCCGATTCCCCCAAACGTGTCTATTCTCCCTAAACGTGTCCGTAATATCCAATATTCCCCAAACGTGTCTGATTTTATAACCCCAAACGTGTCCGATAATTGTTATTCGCCAAAGCGTGTCCACTATTTAACGCCAGGACGTCTCACGTCTTTTAGCGCTAATACATGAATAAAATCAATAACGTTTACGGCAATTCTATAATGGGGGACACAGTTGATAAAATGATCATTTATTAGTATCAGTTAGTTCAATGACGGTTGTTATTGCAAATTTAACCTGTAACATATAAATCGACTTTTGACTGAAATTGCTTATACTCCAGTTGCAAGTATTATGCTCGTTAAGAGCGCACATACATGTACAAACAATTCTAGTTCAGTTGGATTAAGCGTTTACCATAGGATAACACCAAATTAAATTCAAATATAATATATTCAGGATAAACTATGCCTATACATATTGTTTAAAGATTCCAGTCTTATTTACAAAGCTTGTATTAACAATTATACACAAACAAAGCAAGCAAGCCAACCAAAGTTTTACTTTGCAAGCATTAGGAAATCATCTGTCATCCGCGAATACTGCAAGGTAGGATTTTAAAAGAATTGACTTCCTTTTTTTCAATATTTTAAAAGATATTAAAATCATAAACTCGTTATCAGGTATTTTAATACATTTTAGATTTCCAGCATCACTACTAAAGTGAAGACATACAAACAAGAGTCATGAGTCCAGTGCCAAATATTTCATGCATTATTTGAACGATATCATATTAACAATAAATACTATACATAAGTTTTATTATCATACCGGGGATTTAGGATTGGGCCTCAATTTGTTTACGATTATTCGGGATAAACCTTAGTTAAACTTAAAAATCTAAAGGGCCAGTAAAGACCGATTTTTTTTTAGAACTTCAATAAGAAACTATTTGATTCTCTCAAAAATAAAAAAAAAAGCTCTATTAATTATAAACTGTTAGTAAGTTTTTTTTATTATGAACTTTAAGTTTCGAGCATCACTAAAATACACGCAAACAAGAGACATTATGTCCAGTGGCAAATATTTCATGCATGGACAGGACGACAACATACTTTGGATAAGTTATATAATGAGATGCAGAATAATATTTGCCGGAACTCTTGGACTGTACTTTAATTATTCCGGGAATTTGGGATTAGGCCTAAATGAATTGTGTACAGTAATAAGAATTTACACTTTACGGTTTTTAGGTATCTACACTAATCGTAACTCGGAATTAAATTATACTTTTTTTGGAGCGGAAATGGACAGTTTTATTTTTACGGAATATCAGTGTAACAATCTTTTAGTTTCCTTTATATTAAAGGACAAGTTTGGGGGATTTGGCACGTTTGACGGATTGGGCACGTTTGGGTATTCATTAAAAAATGGACACGTTTAGGCGTTAAAATAATACAAATGACACGCTTTGACGCCCTTTTTACAACTAGACATGTTTTGCAGTTCAGTGACGTCGATGTGGACACGTTTGGGAGTATCGGACACGTTTGGGGGGAAGGACACGTTTTTGCGTGTTACATATATACAGAGTGATGATAGATGTACAGAATGGTGATATGTGTACAGAGTGGTGATATATATACAGAGTGGTGATAGATATTTAGATGGGTCATAGATATTCAGAGGGGGTGATAGATATACACAGTGGTGATAGACATACATAGTGGTGATAGATATACAGAGTGATGATAGATATTCAGAGTGGTGTTGGATATTCAGAGGGGTGATAGATATTCAGAGGGTCGATAGATACACAGAGTGGTGAAAGGTGTAAAGAGAGGTGATAGATATACAGAGTGGTGATAGATATTTAGATGGGTGATAGATAAACACAGTGGTGATAGACATACATAGTGGTGATAGATATTCAGAGTGATGATAGATATTCAGAGTGGTGTTGGATATTCAGAGGGGTGATAGATATTCAGAGAGTAAATAGATATACAGAGTGGTGAAAGGTGTAAAGAGTGATGATAAATGTACAGAGTGGTGATATATATACAGAGTGGTGATAGATATTCGGAGGGCTGATAGATATTCAGAGGGGTGATGGATATTCAGAGGGGTGATATATATACACATTGGTGATACACATATAGAGTGGTGATACACATACAGAGTGGTGATAGATTTACAGAGTGGTAATATATATTCAGATTGGTGATAGATATACAGAGTGGTGTTAGATATTCAGAGGGGTAATAGATGTACAGAGTGGTGATAGATTTACAGGTTGGTTGATAATAGACAAAGTTGTGATAGCTTTTCAGATCAGAGGTAGATATACAGAGTGTTGGTATTCAGAGTGGGTCATAGATATTCAGAGGGGTGATAGATATACACATTGGTGATAGACATACAGAGTGGTGATAGGTGTACAGAGTGGTGATAAATATACAGGGTGGTTGATAATTGACAAAGTTGTGATTGATATTCAGATCAGAGGTAGATATACAGAGTGTTGGTATTCAGAGGGGTGATAGATATTCAGAGGGTCGATAGATATACAGAGTAGTGATATGTCTACAGAGTGGTGATAGATATACAAAGTGATGATAGATATACAGAGTGGTGATATATATACAGAGTGGTGATAGATATTCAGAGGAGTGATAGATATTCAGAGGGGTGATATTTTTTCAGAGAGTTGATAGATATTCAGAGGGGGGATAGATATACACAGTCGTAATAGTCATACAGAGTGGTGATAGATATATAGAGTGGTGATATATGTACAGAGTGGTGATAGATATTCAGATTGGTGATAGATATACAGAGTGGTGATAGATATACAAATAAGTGTTAGATATTCAGAGGGGTGATAGATACTCAGAGTGTCGATAGATATACAAAGTGGTGATAGATGTACAGAGTGGTAGTAGATATATACAGAGTGGTGATATATATACAGATTCGTAATAGATATACAGAGTGGTGTAAGATATTCAGAGGGGTGATAGATATACAAATTGGTGATACACATATAGAGTGGTGATAGATATACAGAGTGGTAATAGATGTTCAGATTGGTGATAGATATACAGAGTGGTGTTAGATATTCAGAGGGGTAATAGATGTACAGAGTGGTGATAGATTTACAGGGTGGTTGATAATAGACAAAGTTGTAATAGCTATTCAGATCAGAGGTAGATATACAGAGTGTTGGTATTCAGAGGGGTGATAGATATACACAGTGGTGATATGTGTACAGAGTGGGTATAGATATACAGGGTGGTTGATAATAGACAAAGTTGTGATTGATATTCAGATCAGAGGTAGATATACAGAGTGGTGATATTCAAAGGGGTGATATATATTCAGAGGTTTGAAAGATGTACAGAGTGGTGATATGTGTACAGAGTTGTGATAGATATACAAAGTGATGATATATGTACAGAGTGGTGATATATATACAGAGTGGTGATAGATATTCAGAGTGGTTATAGTTATTCAGAGGGGTGATAGATATTCAGAGGGGTGATAGATATACACAGTGGTGATAGATATACAGAGTGTTGATGGATGTACATAGTGGTGATAGATATTCAGATTGGTGATAGATATACAAAGTGGTGATAGATATACAAAGTGGTGTTAAATATTCAGAGTGGTGATAGATATTCGAGAGGTGATAGATATACAGGGTGGTTGATAATAGACAAAGTTAGATAGATATTTAGATCAGCGGTAGATAAACAGAGTGTTGATAGATATACAGAGTGGTGATAGATATACAAAGTGGTGATAGATGTACAGAGTGGTATTATATATAACTTCCTTAGTTTACTATTGTCATGTCAATTGACTGTCTGGAAAAAATAAATGATTAAAACTTGTAGAATGAAATTTTAAAAAACATGTTATTTATTTACCTTAATAAAAAGAAACAAAGTAAAAGTGAGATTTTTTTCTTATAAGAATCTTGACTTTTAATTTTGTAACGAGTGCCTCAGTTTTAATAAATTATCTTGTCTTGTCGGTAAACGGACAGAAAGTCACAGGACATAAAGTCACAAATTTGATAGGACAAAAAGTCACAAATATTTTTTGACAATTGTTCAAATATATTTTGAAATATTTTCTTTAAGTTTTTATTACATATAATCCTTTTTAAGTTAAGAAAAAAGGTCATAAACCTTGATAAATGAAGATGTATTAAATTTTAATCATGCAAAGAATATTTATATTGGCAAAATGAAGCCATTTAGGTTCCAAGTCACTTTGACATTTTATTTTCATAACAATTACTTGATCGTTATTGATATTTATTGAGAAGATTTTTATTACAAAGTTGCTTGAAACATAAAACTTCAAGAAAAATGTGAAAAAAATATTTTCAAAATAAATGTGTTCTTGTTCAAAAGTAATCTCAAAACTGAATTGTGACTTTTTGTCCTGTGACTTTCTGTCATACGTTCGCCTTGTCTTACAAGTTTGATGAATTTATCTTGTCTTGCCAATTTTATGAAATCATTTATTTTTACATATAAATCGACTAAATAATTGAATTGTCTCCTCCATTTTTCATGCTTAGGACCAGCATTTTACAACTTGGTAGAGTTATTTTAATTATGTACAAAATATGCTGAAACATCTGTGTTTGTTACAACACAGAGACAATACCAATATCATCAAGAGATATGTGAAATTCAGATGGATTTTTGGTTGAACTGGATGAAGTTCCATTCTTTCTTTGTACACGGATTGACGAACACATTTTAGATTTCTTTTCTTTCTTTTCTATATGTTCTTCGTCAATTTTGAAGAGCTCTGAATTAATTATTATAGAAGGATATTTCCTGTGAGAAGGATCTAATTCAAGAAATAAAATTCATATCACTGGATTGTGATTTTGTGTCTTGTGTGTTAAAATATGCTAGTTTTTGAGTCAAGATTCTTTATTTCTTAAACACCATAAAGATACAATGGTACAAAGAAGTTCATCAAAAGTCATATATCATAACACAAACACACATGACAAGATGAGATGAAAATAACAAATAATATATAATAAACAGTATAGTAAAGAAGAGTGGTGATTAACCAGGAAGACTCACTTGAAAAGTTATAATCCTGATAAATTTGCACAGCTTTTTCAACTTATTTTTAATTTTTAACTGAAATAGTTTTTAAATTTTAGTATGTTAATACATCTGTGTAAGAAAAAGTATCCAAATATTGTGCTTGAAAATTTGCCAAAGAACTACACTGCAAAGTGTAATGAAATTCATCACCAATCTCGTTACAATGACATACGTTACAATATCTAAGGTTTCGCTCAATCTTATTCCATCTACCAGTTTCGATGGGTAACTTATGGTTACCCGTACGAAATCTACAATATGTAATTCTATATTTATCATTTAAAATATTCAGATATTCCTCAAATTCAAAATTTTGTTAATACAATTTGTAGGCCAAACGTTTTGGCGAACAGTCAATATCAGCTCTCCATTTCTGTTGAAACTGATCAAATAACTTTTGTTTTAAACTAATACCCAACCACTTAGAATTGAAATTTCCTTGTGACAACCAAATATTGCTGTATCCACATTTATCTAATATATCTTTAATGTGTTTCAACCAACCTGACCTACTGTTATCATCCCCGTTAACCATTTTTGACCAAAAATTAACCATACGCAGCTGTGTATATAAAGACATGGGATAAATACCAAGTTCACCATAAATCATAAAATTGGGTGTCGACTTCTTAAGGTTTAATAATAGTTTACAAAATTTTAGATGCACTTTTTCTATAATATCAGTATTACTGAAACCCCAAATCTCACACCCATACAGGAGAATTGGCTCTACAATTTTATCAAAAAGATCATATTGTGATTTCACTGACAAGTTGTGCAACCTCCCATTTTTCAATACTTCATACATTGCTTTATTTGCTTTTCAACTAAAATCTTCTTAGCACTCATAAAGCTACCTGTTCTTGAAAAATTCAACCCAAGATATGTCAATTCATTGACTATCTCCAATGTATTTCCGTCATATATAAAGTTAATATTTTTGGGTAATCTACCACCAGAAAAAAATATTATCTTAGTTTTACTTGTGTTAACTTTTAATTTCCAGGTACTGCAATATTTTTATTCTAAGAATATATCTCATTGCAACTGTAGATTGGATGCATTATCCGAAAATAACACTGTATCATCTGCGTATAATAACACATTTTTAATTTTCAGTTTTAAGTAGATATCAAACTCATTCTCTATTTCATCAGTAATGCAATTTAAACCACATACATTTTTCTTCTTCAATAAACTGTTGAAGGTCGTTCAAATACAATGAAAATAAAAAAAGAGACACATTTTCACCCTGTCTTACACCGATATTGCATGAAAAGTATTCTGACATTTAACCATTATACATAATACGAGATTTAATACCAGTGTACATATTAAAAATTACATTAAACATTTTACCGTTAATATCATTCACAAGTAATTTATGCCAAAGACCCTTTCTCCAAACAGTATCAATGGCTTTAGCAAAATCTACGAATGCACAGAACAGTTTCTTTTTCTTATTTTTCATGATACTAATAAGCATGTAGATAACAAATAAATTATCTGTAGTAGAATAACCTTCTCTGAAACCAGCTTGATTCGGACATAGTACACAAAAATCATCGGAAAATTTATTCAAACGTGAATTCAAAATAGAAGTAAATAATTTCCCAAAGCAGCTTATAACTGTTATAGGTCTAAAATTGCTAGGATCATGTTTGTTACCTTTATTCTTAAATAAAGTTATTATATTTCCAGAAAGCCAATTTTCAGGGATAGTTCTACTGTCAAATATAATATTAAAAAGTTTCACAAACACCTGTGACATAACACTAAAAGAGTGTTTTAAATATTCATTTACAATCATATCATCACCAGAGGATTTATTATTTTTTTTAACTTTCTCAAAGATTTTTCAATTTCCTCTTCTGTAATAGGTGAATTTAATATAACATTTAAATCTTTTACATTGTTCTGATTTTCTAAAAAAATCTCTTCATCTTCAGAATTTCCTATATTTAAATTCTTAAAATAATCAAACAAAATATAAATATGTACACATGGATTGTTTCCCCTTTTACCACCGTTCAAAATCTTCCAGTATTCTTTCGGGTTAATCGATTTTAAGTTTTCTATCTTGTGTCTAATTTGCTTTCTATGTTTACGAATGCTCTTATCAATTACTCGCTTATAACTCTTTTTTTAGTTTCAGTCAGAAGTGATAATTTAATTTAGAATAAAAGATAAGAGAAAAATATAAAACAGAAACCTTAGGAATGTTAATCTTTCAAAATATCTTTTTCGTGCATGAGTTATTTTTTGTTTTGTTTTGAGCAGTCTTAAAAGAAACTTTTATTATTTTTTTCCTGTTATGTCAAAATTTATTGGGGGAGGTTGTACATTTATTTCCCATTTGTAACATAAATTTGATTTTTTCCTTTGATGTTTTTATGAAATAATTTGCTTAAAAAGTGTGGTGAGGGAAAACCATGGTATATTATATGCAAATTTATGTTGTACCATACTTTGCTAATTAAATATGCAACTCAACTAGATTTCAAAGGAAAAAAGGCGGAGCTTCAGCCATGGTATAACATATTCATGTTCATGTTATTCCATGGCTGAAGCTCCACCTTTTTCTTTAAAATGTATCCGCCTCTAAAATATTTAGGAAACTGTAAAACGTACTAAAAAGTCAAGATCTTCATTTTATAAGAAAAGGCAATAAATTATGTGTACCACATTTTCAACTATACGGGATTGTTACGAATTCCCTTAATTTTGGAAACAATCACTAAATGTTTCTTCTTTCAGTTTGGAAAAATATGAAATGTAAAATTATCATTTCCCGTTTGCAAAAATTCAATTAAATTTTGATTTATAAAGGGTGTAGGTACGTATATAAAAGAGAATGAATATCGGCTACAAATATATATCTGTGAAAAAAAACATGATTTTTTTTTGCGATCAATCAGAGGGACGTACAATATCTACCCCCCTGGATCCGCCACTGTTTAAATACATTGTTTTATCATTAAAATTGTGTTTTAATAAATAATCTAATAATCGAATTAATAAAATAAGGGAAGAAAAGTATTTTTCAAATAGATGAAGACAGTAATTGAATATTATTCCTTGCATGATACATTGAAAACAAAAAAAAACATTCCTACCGTCATCAGAATAATTATTTAATCCTCTTTTCTTTCTGCAAATTCAGGGGTTTTATTACATGAAATGCACAGACGATCATACACGAAGTGCAAAGTGACTTGCGCGAGCTTCCATTTCATTGGATAAAACTGTAACGTGATCAATTTTCAATATTAGTTGAAGGTCTTGAAGCTGTCAATCAATTTATTTATATTACAAATTTTATATACCATGTGTCTTACTCATTAACACTAGAACACACCCGCGAAATCGCGGGCATTCAGAGCGTATTTGAAAGGATGTAAAGTGTCGTAGGAAGAATTTTTTAAAAGATTTAATGACTTGAGAATTTCAGGAAAAGAATCAAAAGTACTTAAAGGTACTTGGGGACAGGAAAATGTTTTTTTAACCCTCCTCCTTTATTTCCAAAATTCCCATTTTTTGTTTTCTATTAATTTCATTATGAACATACATTTAGTGTACATGTATTATGAACATTCCAGTCAGAAGCCTGTAATTCAGTGGTTCAGTGATATTTGTTTTTCGTTAATTTTTTGTACATAAATAAGGCTGTTAGTTTTCTCAATTGAATTGTTTTACATTGTCATTTCGGGGCCTTTTATACCAGACTATGCAGTATCGGCTTTTGCTTATTGTTGAAGGCCGTAAAGTGACCTTTAAATGTTAATTTCGGTGTCAGTTTGGTCTCTTGTGGAGAGCTGTCTCATTGGCATTCATACCACATCTTCTTTTTTTGTAAAACATTTAGTGACTTGATAATTTCAGAAAAGGTATCAAAATTCATAGGTAATTTGGGACAGGATAATGGTTTTCCTAGCCCGGAACCTCCTTTTTCCACAAAAAAATCCTTTTTTTTGTTTGTTCTCAATTAATTTTAATGACACATGAATAATTTTAGCGCTTATCTGTATATAATGAACTGTCATTACAGGGGGGTCGGGACTGGGCGGATTTAGGGGGCCCGCCCCCCTGTTTCTTGAAAATAATTGGTTGCTTATATAGGGAATCACTGAAGCATGACCGGAGCGGGCCCCTCTTAGGCAGTCAACGGGCCCCTGCGTATGAAAATTTCTGGATCCGCCACTGCAGAGGGGCCCTGATCCCAATATCCCGGGCTTAAAAACATGAAATCCTGAGGTTCTGAATTTATTATACAAATAAAATATCTCGACATCCCGAAATTCGAAAAAAGAAATCCCGGATCCCGAGATGGTCAATCCTGAAATTTCTATCTTAAAAACACCCGTTCCAGACGTCCCGAAAGTGTATTTTCTTTTTACAGTCACTTCTCAGTTTAATAATTGATCCACAGCGGTCATTGATTGATTATTCAGACCCTCTCTATTAAATAAAACCTGTGACTGCCGTGGATAGAAAACTTGAAAATTATATCAGACAGAAAAATACACTTTATTCGTAGTATATGTATTTATTTCAAAGTAAAAAAGAAAAACGCAAACCGGGGTTCTAATTTGACTTAAAATTCATCTAATGACGGATATAAGACAGAAAATACACTGTATTCGTAGTATTAATGTATGTTCAAAGTATACAGAAAAACGCAAACCGGAAAGCTAATCTGACTTAAAATTTTGCCCAATGACGGAAACATATCCGGACGTCTTTTTTCTCGTTTTTCACCCAAAATAACTCAATCCGAATAACCATATGAATGGATGACAAATGCGATTATGCACTGTACCCATAGGACACAGAGGCATGATGATTAATTTATTGTGGAAAGAAGAGAAGCGACACCCAAAATGAGGTCTTCTCGTTTAATAGTATAGATATTTAAACAAACTCATCCTTCGGATTCATCCTTCGGATTCGTTTGTTTAAATATGTTAACTCGTAAAAACCATGGTATATATAGTACATAACAGGCATAGGTTTGACAATCATGCATGTCACCCGTAATTACATTTACATGTAAAAATTTCCCTATTTGGATCCAGATTTAAAAACAGAATGAAGAGGGTTTCTCCTGTTTCTTAGCGAGTAAGCAAACATTTAGTATTTCCGACAATGTACATGTATTGTTTATATCCTACAATTTAAATCTGGCTTTAAGGTTTAAACTCTGATTTGTGTATTTAATTATTTTGTAAGCAAAATGAAAAGTATGTCATATCAATAACCATGATGAAATAATTGTTTTTCCATTATTGAATCGTGCATTATTTGTGTATTGGATTACTTGATTTTCATCTCTATTTGTTTACTGACACATGACGAAATAGTTAAATTTAATTATTTTACAAAACCGTTGTCATTATCAAAAGATTAAAATCGACTGATTAAATGAATATGAGAGTTCAATTATTATCGGCGATGTCGCCCCCGGAAATTAGCCGTCAGTAATAAACAGTCAGTTAGCGTCAAAACAGCTAACATATTGTGTTTATTAAGTATGTTTAAAGTATATGATGTATATTGTATCTAATCAGCCCTTCTGTATTTCACAGTTTTTTTTTTAATTTATTCAACAAATTTCGCTTGTCCAGGTGTCAATAACGATGATGTCCACACCGTAAGTAGTTTGTTAATTGCGTGCCGTGTGCAGAACGTCGCCCCTCTTCTAAAAAAGGACGGTATAAAAACTATTTTTCATATAAAATCTTGCAAACGATTGTAGTCCAATTATAACACTCGTTACATTGTTCTTTGGTATATTTAGAATCCGTAATAGGTGTAGTGTAATTGCCCCGTAGTTCAAGGGGGTTTCCCCAACCTGTCACAAGGGTACTGGTACATCAACGAGGGATCCGAAGGGACACATGACATGACGTAACAGTTGGGTACTTCCAGCCTCTTCCTCGAGGACATCTCTCTCTTACCACGGAACGAGCAAGGCAATGCGCCGATATCTGGGGCTAGACGAGGTTAGCTTGGACTGACACCTTGTAGGAAGGTAAGGGCGCTCTAACACTAAGCATAGCTTGTATCAACCCCTCGGGTAACCATAGAGCTCAGCGAGACAGGCCAAATAACACTTTACTGGTAGTTGCGGGTGGTTTAAATTTTGGTCCTGTAGGGGATTGGACGCCATTTTGGCATCACTCCAAAATTTTGAGTGCCTTCAGTCAAATCTAAAAATAAGTATTTTGTCTAAGGGAGACAAACCGGGTCCGGTGGTAAACTTTCTAGGTGAAAGTCAGTCGTATTTGTATAGTTTTTGGGCTGAGCAAGGATTTGATAGTTACAAATCCTTGGGCTGAGGAAAAACTTTTTGAAAAGTTTGCTTTAGTGATAGCGAGATTTGGTCGCCATCTTGGATTATGTTTACAGATGTAAACAAACGGATGTAAACAAACACAAGAGCAGATTGCTTTTATAGTGTTCCGTGTATATTTTATTTTTGACTTGAGTTTTTGTTGAATAAAAAATTATTGTTGATCCGTGTATATATATAATTTTGTGAATTATATTGAATAAAGTGAAATAAATTTTTATAACTTTGTAAAGTACAAAGATACTATGCAGGGGTACATGATCAATATTAACACCTGTCCTAAGGTAATACTTACCTGCATACCTGGCATAGGGGAGGCCATAGCAGGAAGGATCATGGATATTAGGGCAAAAGGTATCCACATTGATAGAGATGTTTTGTTCCAAATTCCACACTTGAGAGTGACAGAAGGTATTCTGGGTATAATTGATTTTTCACGAAGACCAAGAGCTGAGCTCAGGGAAGCTGTCCGTGACGGAGCCTGTTCTGTTAGTATGTTGCCTCCAAAGACTGATCATGTGATTGTTGATATGGAACCAGAGGAGTATCCTTGTTCAAGTTTTAAGGATACAGGTACTCAAGATGAGGTAGAATCATCTTGCTCAGAGGATGGAGCCTGCTCCAGTCTTGAATGGGACAAACATCGCCTGGAACAAATACAAAGTCGTTCTGAACATTTAACTATGTTAGAGCAGTTACATTGTGAACCATCACAGGAGAGCCTTTCTTCAGAGAGTTTGAACTCAGACCTGAGTGTTTGTAGCAATGAGTATCATACTCAACCACCAAGGATCAACATGGTTGCACACCCTCAACCAGACAGTCAACAGGACGGTGATGTCCCATATGACAGAATGTTCATATCGCTTAGCCAGAACTGGCATATTTAAAACCCTGTAGTCGATCAACAGGAAGATTGCAACCATCAACAAGAGGTGCAATAGACTCCGCCTAGATATAATAGCTCTGATTATGACCAACAACCAAGGTTCTTACATACACCTACATCTGACCATGTTCACTTTTCACCAAGTGTACAACATGAGCACCACTATGTCGACCAATATCAACATGGCTTCAATAGTCTTCACCGACTGGAAGTCAACAAGAGTCAACATAGAGTGCAAATGCAACATAAAGTACAATGCCTACAACAACGGCTAGACCAGCTTCAACAAGGGGTCATTAACTATGCATAGCCTGTGCAACAACAACATCTAGCTGCAGCGCCGGCTTCTATACCTCTACAGCAGCTACAACAACAGGTTAGTGAAGTTGTTCATCAACAACCAAATTATCCAGAACCAAGGTTTCAACCACCAAGTTCTGTACCAGAAGTTCAACAACATAAGATGATTGGTCACCCAACTTCTATGTATCAACCTCCTAGAGGTGAACCACCGCCACAAGCACCAACAAATTTAATGCCTTACAACCATCAATACATACCTGGTTTAACGTACCCAAGTTTGGGTCAGTCACAACCATTACACGTGCCTCAGTTACCTATGCCTGGCACACAGCAGCAACCTCCACCATCAGGAGCACCTCAGCTGCATTACCACCAACATTTCGGTTAACAGCAAGACAGAAGGAATATAATAGTGATTACTATGGGAGACGAGAAAGAAGTGATCCTAGACATAAATATATAGGTGATTCTGACATGTCAAATGTTTCAGCATACCGCCAGTCCAGAACAAAGCGAAGGTCAGAACCTGAGTACAACAGACCTCATAAGAATCAACAGCGTGATTTCTCACCTTTAAGAAGTGTAAGGAGTTTTCCATTACACCATAGTCGTTCAAGTCCTAGAAGGTCTAGAATGTCTAGTGACTCCCGATCAGAATCTGACACAGATGGTCAAAGTTCTGAAAGCAGTCAGGAAAGTAGACAAAAGGAGAAAATAGAGAAAAGACAATTTCTGTCCTCGATCCCGAAAACGCTCCGCTATAATGGGAAGGGCAACTGGAAAGCCTTTTATACCAAGTTTTCTAGTTATGCTAAAATGGCCGAGTGGACAGATAAACAAAAAAAGGGAACAGCTCTGCTGGTGCCTAGATGATGCAGCCAGTGAGTATTACACCTTAATCCTAGAAAATAACAAAACAGCAAGTTTTTCTGATATTGTATCCAATATGAATAAGAGATTTGGTCATCAAGAATTGCCAGAAACCTCACAGGTTCAGTTCCAGACAAGTGCCCAAGGAGAAAAGGAGACCTTGGAGGAGTGGTCGGAAAGATTGTTGACTCTCGCCACTACAGCCTATAGCAGGTACAGTGAACAACTAATGACTGAACAGGCAATCATGAGGTTTTGTCAGGGTTGTAATGATACAGTTGCTGGAACAGAAGCTTGTATCTCTAAACCAAAGTCCATGGATGCAGCCTTGGATATGATTAGATGGTGTCAGCACACTAGGAAGGCTGTCAGTGCCATTCAGAAAACTAGCAAGGAGGAGTCTCTTTCAGAGAAGTCAGTTAACTCACCAGTAGTTCTTGGTGTAAGTAGCACCAAGTCTAGTATGGATAATCGTCTCTCCCGCATAGAAGAACATATAAAGAAAATGATGTCAACAGTAACCAGTTTGGTTCAGGAACAATCAGCCAAACATGGAACCAGTCCTAGTTCTAGGTCACCTAATCAAGACAACATGTATTCTGATTATTCGCCTACTCGTAATTATGGTCGAGGGCGAGGGAATAACTCTGGCGACAGGAGATATACCAGACAGGGTTATTATAATAATGAATGCTTTAATTGTCACCAGCAAGGTCATTATATCAAAGACTGTCCAGAACTTTATGTACAAGAAACAGAAAGACAGACAGTACAGAAAGAGCCAACATCCCAACAAGTATCTTTTGATGAGAATAACATAGACAATTCTCATGAATCTGAAGGAGTAGTATCTGGAATCAGTACAGTTAGATCACTAGGATCAGCCAAACTCTTTAGAGTTGAAGTATATATTGCGGGAAAGAAAGTACTCGCTCTAGTTGATTCAGGTTCTGAAGTAAGTATTCTTAAGGACACAATTTTTGACACTTCGGAGCCTAAGCCCTATGTTATCAGGGAGACTACCATGCATGGTGCTGGTACCAACATGACAATGCCATGCAGGCTTTCTAGTCCTATAAAGTTTAAGATTGGAGATATACAGTTCAATCAACAACTGTATGTAGCTCCAGTGTCATGTGATATGATACTGGGATTTGACTTTTTCATGCATAATAGAGTTGTAATGAATGTAAGAGAACTAACATTAACTGTACAGAATAGGAACATGCCACTTATACTAGGAGATGAAAACATAACTCATGAACCTAATGTCAACGTTGTTCATGGAAAGAACACTTCAGATTCATCTTCAGATGAGAAACCCAGAACAGAAGGGTCAACACAAAGGTTCCCAGCCAGCAGGCAAAATGCTGAATTTCATCTTGAAACAGTCGTTCCTCAAGTAGAGTCTAACCTAGCTATGAGGGCCTCAACATCTACACAGGGATCTGAGCCTGATCAATGTAGAGACAGTAGGGTTGACAAGGTAGAATCAAGAGAGAGCCTAGGGTTGTATACTTGTCCCAAAAGTGGAAAAAGGGAGAGGGCTTGTGTTCAAAGTCCAACAGACCGTAAATGTCCTGTAAAGAACTGCCCAGTAGTGGTAGATAGAAGAGACGTAAAACGACATTGTTTTGAAGAACATCTTTCTGAAATTTTTCAGACATATCATTCCAAAAGACTGATGGAGGACAGAAGATTTCACCAACATAGAGCTTATGTGGTTATGCTCATAGCAAAATGGTTAACCGGGCAGGAAACAGTTACTGCCAAAGACTTGGTGAATTTCCTCAATGAGAAGTCTTTTGTGCCCCGTTCTACACATGTTTCAGGGATACAGATGCAAGTCCATCGTACAGTGTGTAAAGAGATGGGATGGACAGATTATTTTAGGTATAGTTTGAGACCGGTAAACAGCCCTGCTTGTTTACTCAATTGGAGAGTTCTTTCTTCAGTTCTACACTTTTTAAGCCCTGAACAACAAGATATGGTGGTCGAAGGATTTAGCTACAATCCTAGAAATCCTCCAGAACCTGAGGAACTTGCTGAGATGAATGCCAGTTTCTGGCCAGTGTTTGTTAACAAAGCTCAAGATGAGTCAGCAATCCCTCAAAAAGAAGGGGAGGAAGACAATGTTCAGTCTGAACAAGAAGGACGTACCATAGTAATGGACGAAATAGAAGAAATTCACTATGAGAGTGAAAGTTTGAACACTGAAACATCTAGCAAAAAGAGAAAATTGCAGTCCAATATTGCTGACAATGAAACAAATGCACACCATACTCTGAAGAATAAAACCGTACTTCTCCTAGGACGCCAAGTTTCACAACTAGCTGAATCCCAGGTAGAGCATTCTTCTTCACACCTCAAGTCGAGACAGAGTCCTCAAGTTCCAACAATTGTACTTATACAGTATGAGGGTTTGCAGTGTATGGCAAGGGTTAGTTCTATGGCAGAACTGTACAATGTGGTTACTGAACGATTCCCTGAAAGTGGGAATGTTTCACTGATCTGTGAAGGAACAGTTTTAGATGATAGTGTATGTTTTGACCTGTTAGGTCATCGTCCTCACATTGAAGTGAGGCGCCTTCAGTAACAGTTTTCCCAGTTTAGGATTTAACACCTTTGAAATTGTGTTGAGTGTGAGCCATTGTTGTACTTTCTGTGATTTTTATTAATTTTTTTTTTGCTTCACACTCTCACATGTAAAGTGTACAAATATGTTGAATAGTTGAATCAGATATTAGAGTGGTGGCATGACCCTGTTTTTATTTAGATTTTGGTGATACTAACTATTAAAGTAGTAAAATAGTTAAATGCATCCTTATATAGAGGCACTATATATGTGGGATTTTTGACAAGAGTCAAATTATTTATGGTCATGTACATCCTTCCTAGTTTTGGGATTATAGACCTATAGTATTTAGTCGGTTGTGAACTATGTACAAAGATATACATGTACATGTTAGTTAGTTTCATTTGGAAATTCAGGGTGGTATTAATGAACTTGTCATTTAGACATTGAGATAGTTTTATATTTTGAAGCATGATTTTTGTCAGTTAAGGTCTGAACAGTTGATACATGTATATGTATGTGAACATTACACAGAGTCAGGGTTTTTAGACGTGTTGAGCACGCAGTTTATTGTCTTGTAATGAGACCCATGTCCAGGACTGTATAAGTTGGAATAGCATATGGCTATGGTCGACCTGGAGTTCGGCTGTTATTTGTCCTGAAGAACCTGTTGAGGTTGGCACCCTGTGGCAACTCTGGTGTGTAAATTGTTGGGAATTTGGTACTCTATAGATAAGATAGCTGTTCAGAGCTCGATTTTCATATGTTTATTTTTACATGGGTAATTAAATTTTTTTTTTCTTGGGAAATATTAAGTTTTGTCAATTTTCCCCTTATCCAGAATCAAGGGGGTGGATACTTAGGATACCCTGTGTCATGGTTTAATTAGTAAAAGACGTTGCCAGTCTTCCCCTTGGGAGTTTTAGTAAGATATACAGTCGTTTTTGTCGGAACTGTAGTTCTTCCTTTTTAAGATGGAGGGGGGTGTAGTGTAATTGCCCCGTAGTTCAAGGGGGTTTCCCCAACCTGTCACAAGGGTACTGGTACATCACCGAGGGATCCGAAGGGACACGTGACATGACGTAACAGTTGGGTACTTCCAGCCTCTTCCTCGAGGACATCTCTCTCTTACCACGGAACGAGCAAGGCAATGCGCCGATATCTGGGGCTAGACGAGGTTAGCTGGGACTGACACCTTGTCGGAAGGTAAGGGCACTCTAACACTAAGCATAGCTTGTATCAACCCCTCGGGTAACCATAGAGCTCAGCGAGACAGGCCAAATAACACTTTATAAACCTTAATTATCTGGAAAATGAGATCATGAATTATCTGACGGTATTTTTAAAAAATAATCTGGCAAACGATTGTCGTCCAATCAGAACACTCTTTACATTATTCTTTGGTATTTTTAAAACTGAATTATCTGGAAAATGAGATAATGAATTATCTGAAATTCAGATAATCAATTATCTGGAGATAAATTAGGATTATCTGAAAATCGTTCAGATAAACCTAGCTTTTCTTAATATTTTCAAATAAACCGGGATTTTCTCCAGATAATGAATTTTCTGTATTATCTGAGATAAACTAGGATTTTTTCGAATTTGAATTAAGCTGAGATAATCTTAGTTTATCTGAGATAAACCGGGATTATCTCAGATAAACCTAATTTATCTGAGATAATCTAAGATTAATTAATAAAAGTGGTTCAGGCGTGCCATAAATATGCACATTAAAATTCAGTTCAAGAGAAGTCCGAGTCTGATGTCAGAAGATGTAAACAAAGAAAATAAAAAACAAAATGACAATAATACATTAATAACAACAGACTACTAGCAGTTAACTGACATGCCAGCTCCAGACTTCAATTAAACTGACTGAAAGATTATGATTTCATCATATGCTAAAGCTATTTGAAAAGAGTTCCAATGTGTTAAAATTGAAATCGACTTGAACCCTTCGTGAATTTGACAGACGTCATCATGAATTAGTTGACACCCAACTTACGCCAGAGTCAAACATACCTAGCATCAAGCAAGGTTCGTGCTCAATAAACATCTTGGTAAAACAAAATTTGCAACAAGCAGAGTTCATACTAAATTTAGATAAGAATCAAACACACCATGCACTAAGTGGGGTTTACACTCAATTTAGATCAGAGTCAAACATACCTTGAAACAAGCAGGGTTCACACTCAATTTAGATCAGAGACAAACATACTTTGCATCAAGCAGTGTTCACACTTAATTTAGATCAGAGTCAAACATACCTTGCAATAAGCAGGGTTCACACTCAATTTAGATCAGAGTAAAACATACCTTGCCATAAGCAGGGTTCACACTCAATTTAGATCAGAGTAAAACATACCTTGCAATAAGCAGGGTTCACACTCAATTTAGATCAGAGTAAAACATACCTTGCCATAAGCAGGGCTCATGCTCAATTTAAATCAGAGTCAAAGATACCTTACAACACATGCAGTTCACACTCAATTTAGATCAGAGTCAATCACACATTGCAACAAACATGGTTCACAATTACAAACTCAGTATTGTCATGCCGATTATTATAGCTAAACTAATAAGACCAGTATCTGACTTGTCAACAGTCCTGCTTAATTGGGGATATCCCACATGAGAGGTGTTGGTCTCACATTCATGAAACTCAAATATACAGAGTAAATGCTTTTAATAAAACATTAAAAAGAGCACAAAATAATGATTTATGCAGATGTGTCCTCATTTATATTCATAGATGTTCTAATTAAGTACACTAATGTATAGGTATGCATTAAATCATTCTGAATATGCAAGAAATATTTGCCACAGGATGTTAAGCAACTAGCAATCAAGCAATTATTTGGTCCCCTGGTACTAAAAATCCCCCAATGGATAACTTGAAAGTTTGCAAGTATGTTTTCAGCAAATATGGCCCGTAAGACATTCACAAAAACACAACATTTGAAGATCAAGGTATTAACTGAATATATATTTGAAATAATATCTTAATTGCTTGTGCATAGTTGCATTCATAGATCATGATGCAAATTCCGTTTCAATTGACCTATTTTTCATATGATTACAGCCTTGGATTTGAATAAAATTGCCAATTTTCCCCTCCATTGTCTGCCAAACTCTCAGATATTGAGCTGAAAATTTGAATATAATTGCAACACAATATGCATAATATTTCTGTTTTGGTAAATCAACTTTTTACTTAACATTTAAAAAAGAAGCCAAATTCCATCTGATGACATTTTATATATGGGGTTCTAGATGGGTTTTCAGAATAGAATAACAAAAAATAGAGAAAAATGGGCAACAAGAATAAATAATGGAGCTTTAATGGGATGTTTATGGAATACAGTGCTACAGAATTCAATAATAGAGAAATACGACCTTACAATAAGAACAAGAATGTGTCCTAAGTACACAGATGCCCCTTATGCACTAATTTTCTATATATGTTCAGTGGACCGTAAAAATTGGGTAAAAACTCTAAATTGGCGTTAAAATTAGAAAGACCATATCATAGGGAACATGTGTACTAAGTTACACACGTTACGGACGCCATCACGAGTTGGTTGACCGTTATGGAATAACCCTTTCACAAATGATATCGGATATGTTCCTTACGTCGTAACTACAATCCCCTTCCCTTTCATGAATTTGACCTACCGAATTAGACTATTTACCGGATTTGTAATCACATAAGCAACACGACGGGTGCCGCATGTGGAGCAGGATCTGCTTACCCTTCCGGAGCATCTGAGATCACCCCTAGTTTTTGGTGGGGTTCGTGTTGTTTATTCTTTAGTTTTCTATGTTGTGTCATGTGTACTATTGTTTTTCTGTTTGTCTTTTTCATTTTTAGCCATGGCGTTGTCAGTTTGTTTTAGATTTACGAGTTTGACTGTCCCTTTGGTATCTTTCGTCCCTCTTTTACAAGTTGATTGGACTTACATATTCAGGTATTGACACATCCTTTGCTTTCAAATTTTCATAGTTCTTTTGTTTAAGTTGGTTGTTGTTTTTTTTAGTTTTTTTTATCTCTCTCACAGTCTTATAGCTCTGAGATACTGCTGCAAGTTGATTACAAGTCACAGAGGGTACCATCAGCTCAGTAATTTGGTAATTAACAAGAAACTTAGGTTTCAAAACCTCAGGAAAAGTTTTTTTTTTTTATAATTTGGCAAATATTTTATGTCCTTTTTGCTCTCAAAAATCTTAGTTTTGGCTCTTATACAAGTTTTGCTTTTAAATATTCAGCTTCGAGCATTTCTGATGAAGGTAAACACAGAAAAGCCCTTTGGATGCATGAAATTTATAATGACTTGTTTTTCTTCATGTGTTTAGGCACTTAAAATCATTGGCTTTCAGCTTTCTTTGGAGATGATCATTAATGAAGTTATTTTAAGATAAAAAGCTTTGGACACAGCAAGTTCGCCTTTTCAAAATCAATCTAAAGGACTATGGGTAATTCCATTGTTGGTACCCCAAAATGAAAACAACATCCCGTCATTGGTTGAATTTCAATTGTTTGGAACATTTTTAACCAATCACAACGTTTTGGTGTACACTTTTGAGAATATTACCCAGAATGCATTAGATTCTGAAATGGCCAATTAGTGAATTAGTTCATTATCACACTTTAATATTATACTCTGTTACCTAGTAACATCAACAGCAGCTGTTTAAAAATTAAAATTGAAGTATCAGCTTTGTAACATTTTATTAAAATTAGACAAACAGATAAAAATACAAAACATATTAAATTTAACATCAAATATTCTAACCTGAATATTAAATTTAACATCAAACATTATAAACCTGAATATTAAATTGCTCTTTAAAAATATTCTTTTGTTTAAAAAGTTAAGAGTGATTCAAAACTTATGTAAAGTTGTTATAAAAATTGAACAACCAATAATATGAACGAAAATGAAATACTCGTTTTCTTTAAGTTTACAAAAACGGTTATCAGGAAATTGTCTTCTGGCCAATGAAGAAGTTTCTACCTTAAGTTAATTTTAACACCTCAAATCTCAAGTTAAATACAAAAATGAATATGTCAAAGCTAATTTTTGGCCAAAATGATGAAAAAAGATAAGAAATCTTTTGAAATTATTACTTTTTACCATTAAAGCGATTTTGGTTAAGTCCAAGTTAAAATCAATTTTAACTCTAAATGTTTGGATACATTACACTTGAAAAGAGACATAACCAGAATTTGGACGACATGAATAACATATAAATGCATCTTAAAAATATTGCAATTCTAGAGAATTAAAATAGCACTTAAACACTGTGCATTTCCCTTTCAATATACTGAAATCTACACTAAACTATAATTAATACTGATCTTAATGGAAAGGGGCAATTGGAAACATTAATGCAAGTTTTGAGTTATGATAATTCGTGAATTAAGATAAATTTGTAAAATTATGATTACTTTGTGATTTTATAAGGTAATATAATTTTATTATAAAGTTATTTGTGTTGATTTTTATCATATATTATAGGTGAAAGTACAAACAGTGATTTGGTTTTTATAACAATTTGTAGAATTATAAAAAAACTACCCAAATGAAAAGATTTTGAGTTATCAAAACTCTGCTATTGGTTTATTTAAGTTGTCCACATTTTCAATGAAGTAAAAATACTTTCGAAAAAACAGAAACAAAATAATTTCCCACAAATATTTCTTTTAATACTCCACAAGTTTTTACTAGACATATAACAAGGAAATAGATTTAAATATCAAATAAACATTTTCGAAATAAAAAAATAAACACACTGAGGTTTTTGTCACTATCACAATAGACATGTAGGTTTTTATAAAAAAAAAAATCAACAAGAATCTTACATACAAATATATTATTTATTATCACAATAAGTTAGCATTGTTTTATGCAAATAACAATAAATTCAATATCACAGTTCAATTAAACATAAATATGGCAGTTTTAAGTAATAAAACTTAAACATCTTTGTACAATTAAGTTCAGTAAAAAAAAATGTGATTTTAAAAGAGTTAGTTCCCTTTGTTAGCAAATTTCAAAAAAATAAATTCAACTAGTCATACAGACCACTATAGACTTTTCTCAACCATCTTCATTTGTTTATGCCTTGTATGATGGTTGCATTTGCAAAGTTCATAAGACAACCAATACATTTGGTTTAAAAGTCTTTTAGAAATTTGAATTTTATAACATTTTTTTTCCCTCAGAACAGCATCACCTGATTTAATGAGTCTTTGAATAGACAAATTTTCCAATGAAAATGAGTGTTACAAAAACTGAAGTGGTTCATCCAATCAAAAACAAAGAGACAAATCACATATCAGAGGTGCAATAGATATTGTTTTAAAATGCCATAGCTCAATTTTAGTCATTCAAGATATTGAAGTTTACAAGAACAGAATTATTTTGTCCAATCAAATTTAAATTTACAGATCACATGACTGAGGCATCAACACTTGACACGACAGATGTTCGCCTAGAAACTCCTCGGCTCATTTTCATGCCTTTAACAGAACGTGATTTAGTAGAAACAGAAGTATTTTGTCCAATCATTTGTCCTATATTCTGTAGACTAGACTTGGTCAATCCACTGGCCAAACTTCCTGCTAATTTATTTCTGATGTTAATCTACAAGAAAATAATAAAAATAAAAAAAAACTGAGCAAAAACAATAAGTCTCCAAACTTTGTTTGGGAGACTTAATAAAAAATCAATCAGTCAAACAATGAACACTGTTTTCACATGTAATGTAGAAAAAAATCTAAAAAGTTTAATTGTGAGCTATTGCTCAATAATGATACCCCTGCTATTAGCAGTCTTCACCCATAACTTTAGGCCCTGCAAAATTTCTTTTGAGACTGTCAAAATCAACTCTATAGGCCAACAGAATCTAGCTAAACGTTGAGGCCTGTAGATTTAAAAGTTTATGGTGAAAACTGTTCAAGTCTTTTTTTTTTTTTTTTTTTTATTTGCACATTTAGAGGCGGATTGAGAGTGTTTTCTAGTCCCCCCATTTTATGGGTTGACTATTTGGGGAATGACTGAAATATGACTGGAACTGGTCCCCCCTTATGAAAATTTCTGGATCTGCCACCGACATTGTCTTTGATCATACCATTATAATTGTACCAATTGAGGTCACTAGTTTTCTGATAACAAGTGATTTACTTACTGGCTGGTTTTGATTTTCTAACTGCATTTTATGATAACTTTTCATCTTGGCTTCGAAGTCAAGGATGTACTTAGGGAAAATCTCCTTCTCAGGAATAGGCTGTTGTAGAGCTAAAAACATAGAAAAAATTGTTAATTTTTGTTTCCGAAACATAACTTAATCATGGTTCTTATAACATTTGCATGTTTAGGGAATTTGTCAAATATAGGCATAATTTTTTTCTATGATGGAACTGTTTTGCAACTAAACCTCAAATTCTCCCGTGCTGCCATTTTTTATCTATCTTATCTTACACTTGCTCATCAGCTATATCATAGGCAGTAAAGAAGTAATTTTTCGTTCATAATTTTATTTCAATAAGGTATACTTGTCGTTATGTTGTTGTAAAACAAAGACACATAATTGTGTGTGTCAATAGATCAAAGTTCAGTCTTCAACACGGAGCCTTGGCAGTCACACCGAAAAAGCAAGCATTTAAAAAAAAAATAATATTCTTATTTGAGTGTAGACCAATTAAAATATAATCTTTGTTTTGTAAAAGAGCAAAATATCAGTTCCATTTAGTTTGTATTCATTATTATCAGTGGTTTTTCAAGCTTTTTGTTCTAACTTTTCATTTTTTTTTTTATTAGGAAACAGTCATTTGAATGTCCATCCCGTCCCATGTGCAAAAAGTACCAACCAGTGAATGGAAAGTGTGAAGCAGAGAGATATGTTAAATTTGTACTAACTATGCTATTAATATACATGACTTTAATAATACTTAATTTTAAAACATAATTATGATTAAGTAAAAATCATTTGCAATATGAAAGTTATTTTTCAACTTTTATCCATTCTATCTTATAGATCTTCTCACTTTGTGATTCTCTATTACAAAATTATAATGTTTCAAAAGCACCAATCTTTTATGACTCACACAGCTCTGTGTTAACATCAGATGTGAAATTGTCATTTGATAAACTGATAATATAATTGTCTGATGTAATGATGAGTATAGGAAGATGAGGTTATTGAAGTACAGAGTTGCAGTTATAAGTTACTATTCCCAGTTTTGTGTCGCCCCAAAACCAGTTTACTTACATTCCTTTCAGAAAAGACAGAACTGGGTTTTCGCTTTTCTTTAATTGTAATGATAATAATCCAGTTTAATAAATAATTTTACCCCTGCTTTAAAATATCAACTGTAAATTTCTCAAACAAGAGAATTATAGTTAAACTATAGTTTCGAAAGAAAGAGATTTTCTCTGCCACAGTCTCATTTAAGGACAAGAAATTAAACTTAACTTTCACAATATGAAAAACCATACATTAACTGTTTATCACAATTTTTATAGACATTGTCAATGATGTTGGCTCATGATGTCATCTTGTTCTAACTCTGAGAAACTTGAAATGGAAAATTATCACCAAAAAATACTAGTTTTTCTGTATTTCATTTAATAAAAATATAGCATTTCTTAACTGTTTGAAAACATATCTGGTCAGATATAACTTTAAATCGTCTATTTAAATTTGTTAGTCCTTAACAAAAAGAAAAACAGTTACAATGCAGCTGTCTTCTTCATATTTCATGGAAAAAGCAATGGACAATGATAAAACTTTTTAAGAAAGCCATAAAACAAAACAATATTCTAACTACATTGCAAAAATATTAATCATGTATAAAAAAATTCTGTGATACAGTTAAAAATCAAGCAAATTCTTATTTCATTATACAATGTACTTACTATCTATGAGATTAGGTAATTTAGGTAGTCTCAAGTGACTATCTTTACGTTTAGGTACATAGTTAAAATCTTGTTTAGACACTTTCAAATTCTCCAAGTCTTGTAAATCTTTTGTTTCCAATGCCTACAAAAACAAAATTTACAGTAAACTAAATTTTAACAGAAGGTCAAAGTGCTGCATAAACTTGGGATAGACTTTCTATTTAAGTATATACTAGGAAAAGTTATCTGGGTGTCTTTGAATCAATTGCATATAAATATCTAAGGGTATTTTGGTATAGAACATATTTTAGCTTTTAAAAGGGACAATATCTGTCAGTGATGGGGACTTTAAATCAAAATACTAGCAAGCACTGAGGGATAAAAATTGCTTTAATTTATCAGTGGGAATCAAAATTAATATTGTATTGTAGGAATAAAGATGATTTTAACAGTGACTGTTGAGCAGGTTCTGCTTACCCGTCTGGATCACATGAGATCACCCCAAGTTTTTTGTGGGGTTTGTGTTGCTTAGTCTTTAGTTTTCTATGTCTTTTTCATTTTTAGCCATGGCGTTGTTACTTTATTTTCAATGTATGAGTTTGACTGACCCTCTGGTATCTTTTGCCCCTCATTTAGAACAGATATTATATTCTTGAAACTTGCAAAAGTTATGTAATATTCTTGATAAATTATATATCATTTTTTGGATGCATAACTACATGAACTAATTAAGATGGGATGATGTTCAAAGCCAAAAATGATTATTTAATCAACAATTACCTAAACAATATGGAAGACCAAATAAAAAACTGTCTAAGTACAAAGTTATGCAGGAGAGATTCTTCTTATTTTGCTATAAAATTGGAATAAAATCAACATGAAAGAAACTTTCAAACATTTGCTGTGAAAACATTAAAAATCTTAAATTTACAGAATGATGCATAGACATTAAACTTTAAAATATCAATTATTTATCCCAAGAATGGAATTACATTCTATACAGGTATACAGAGAGTTTATTCCATATCATAACTTCAAAAGATAATTATGTGTAAAACACTCTATATAATTATCTTTATTGAAACTTTACACACCATTGTTTTGGTTACATTCCACTTCAACATTTGTAGCTGTACCTAAATGACTTGCCATTAATAACCTTTAACAAGACAGATACTGCTTTATCCCACTTTCACCATCAGCTGGAGATGGCAAGTAACTTGTGATAAAACTTGGACACTGACAGCTATGTTCTTGGGGTTTAACTACCTGAGCATATGTTTCATTTAAGAATTAAATGCTTCTTTTTGTAAATTTATTGGGGTGTAAAAGCGTTGACCGAAGTACATTTTGTATGAAGCGCGGAAGCGCTTCATTCTAAAAATGTACGCACGGTCAACGCTTTTACAACCCTATAAAGTTACAAAAAGAAGCATTCAATACTTATAATTACATTTTTTAGCTAGGATTATAAAAACACGATTTTCATGAAGTTAATTTTTTAAATTCACCTGTGCACTTTATTGTGGAACCTCGTGTCATCATGAATGAAATGTTATTGTCTCATGCAACTGCTTACGGAATAACATGTGATGTGCAATTAGCCAATCAGAATAACGTATTATAATGAAACATACATCTAATGTAATTATTGATAGATGTCTGAAAATGTTTATGGACAGGATGTTTGAAGTCTTATGATCAATGCACTATATTTGTGTCACAAAAGTAGTGATCAAACTTGAAAGATTTAGACATCAAGTCAGTACCATAGGGTGTTCATTGAATTTCATGCAATCTTTACCCCAAAAGTGCCTTCAAAGACAATGCATATGTAGAAGGTGCATTTTGTTATCAAAAACAGAATGATTGTGATTTAGCTTACTGAGTATGGTCCAGCAGGTGCTTGTCCTGTTCTCTCCCAATGTAAGTATGGTAAATCTGGAATATTGCCTGGCTGTTTTCTTTCTCTTTTCTTTGTTCTTGTTTCTTGATATTCTTTCCCTTAAATATTCAAATAACATCTTATCAAAATAAATTCTAACAGAGATATGTCTCACCTGTATGTCATTTTGAGAGTAAAATACAAACATTGCATTTAATACTTGAACATGTAAGTTATGCAATATTTTCAAAGTCATGAACTAGACTGTCCCAAGTCCTGTATTTCAGTAGTTGTTGTTTGGTGCTGTGTTAGATATTTGTTTTTTGTTTATTTTTTACATAACTTAGGCAGTTAGTTTTCTTGTTTAAATTATTTTAAATGTCATTTTGGGGCCTTTTATAGCTGACTGTGCATTACAGGCTTTACTGATTGTTGAAGGCTGTATGGTTACCTGTTAATTTCTGTGTCATTTATCTCTTGTGAAGAGTTGTCTCATTGGCAATCATACCACATCTTCTTTTTTATAAAGGTATAAGGCCAAACTATTTCCATGGAAATGAGATGTGCCAATGCGTATACAACTGGTTCCCCATAAAATAATCTAATCACTAACTGATAACACTGCCATTGCCAAAAACAGTATACCAATGTCATGCTTTTTTGACTCTGTCAAGGCGAGACAAAAACCATTGGTTTTGGTAGACTTTATGTAGTTCAAAGTTCATCTTTAATTATTTTATCATATTCTGTTGACACTTGGCTATAGATGTAGACTGTATCTATATCTCTAAATTTCCTCTATTTTCTTGTGTAAATGTGTTGTTGTCTCAATGGTACATACAAAATATCTACAATTTTTATATTGGGGACCCAGACATATTTCTTAAATTACTTGTTGTCCCAAAGTCTCAATCCATACCTAAAATGGTGGTGTCCCAAACATGTATCCTGTATCCCTGTAAATCTGATATTGCTCTTTCATCTGGTTTCCAGTCCTTTTCTAGTAAGGGTTTCTCTTCCTCTGTCTCTTTCTCCTCCTGTTCTTCTTCCTATTTTTCATAAGAATTTCATTAAAATTTGCATAAGAATATATATGAATTTGGTTAAGAATTAGCATACAAATTTGCATAAGAATTTGCATAAAAATTTATATAAGAATTTGAATAAGAATTAAAATGGGAAGTAATCAAAATGTTCATTTGGAAATACTGTGGACCTATTCGTTTTCTTGGGTACCAATTTTTCATGGATAAATAGATTTTATTTTCAATTTTTTAGGATACTTGATTATGTGGTTTTGCCAATTTTTGCATACAAGCCTACAGCAAATTTGCACCATTGTGATCTTTTATTATTTGTGGTTTACTTTATATTCTCTGATATCCACGAACACTGGTATCCTAAGAATAATTATGGATCCACAATAGATATTCCATATGTGGCAAAGATATCAAAAAGTTGTACCAGTATCTCTCAGTCTTTAAATGAAAGACAGATAAAAAATTTATAAGCGAAAAACCACAAATAGCAAATATTAGTATTTTTAGCACTTAAAAATGAAAAAAAGCACAATCATTATATAAATTCATGTTGATTTATTTGCATATGTGTTTGTTAAAATTAGTAAAGAAACTATAATAGCTCTTTTCTACACTCCAAAAATCTGGTACCCATTTTTTGTTACCTCATTCATGACAGATGACAAAAATGAACATGAAAATGCTAAATTTCTAATATATATAAACTTTCAGTATGATAAGGATCTGCATTACAATGACCTAATATCAAATAAACCAACACAGGAAACAACATGACTAGCCATGCATTCTTTACTATTTCACAATTACATAGAAAGAGCAATTACTTAATTTGTCTACAATTACTCATATTGAATAATAATCACACAAAAGTCAATATGATTGAAATAACATGCACATGGAAAAAAAGTTCTAATGAAAAAACTCCTTTGTTACAAAGTTTGTTTATTTTCTCTTATCTCCAGTTTTTTTTGGTTCGTTTTGACAAATACACACTTTTTTACCAAATTTATCCCATATCCCCAATTCATTTCATCCCCCTTTACTTTATTCCATGAAAAAAATCAGATGATAAAACAGTTTCCAAGGAGGAGTGTAGAACTGACCTCTTCTTCTTCCTCTTCCTCTATCTCTTCTGCTGGATCAAACTGTTCCACTTTCCAATGCTCCTCCTAATAATAAAATCATAATGATAAAAACAATGGCTTAACATACACAAATAATTGTAAATTAGTGGTAATATTTTGCTACTCAACAATAAGTATATTAACCCCTGAATAACTAGTCAATAAAAAATCCTCATTCATTTGGAGTTGGTTAAGGATCAAATCTGGAGATCCACATCAAAACCCAGGATTCATGACATGTTTTAGTCATGTATGGATAGTATTAAAACCCTCAAGGGTAGAAAAGGTATATAACAGGAAGGTAGTTTAACAATAATTTCTATTTAAAGAATTGTAGTTTCTGACTAATTCATAGTAATTTTTTGTAATTTTTAACCCAGTAATTATGTACTTTGTATTTCCAAATGCATTTCCATTTAGGTAAATTGTTGGAGTTTGATTTGCTCAGTCTAGTTTTCAGTGTAATGATTTGTGTTTTGTGTGATTATTTTTCGATATTAATCATGATTTTGTGTGTTTTTCCTCGACAAATAATCTTTCTTTCTTCGATTTACCAATATCTTCAACCTCATTTTTACATTTCAATTTTAGATGTACTTTAGCTATGCAATATATGTAAAGATGTTAACAGTTATAATAATAGCAGTAACAAGAATGTGTCCAAAGTACATGGATGTCCCACTCGCACTATCCTTTTCCATGTTCCATGGACCGTGAAATTGGGTAATAATCTAATTTGGCATTAAAATAAGAAAGATTATACTATAGGGAACATATGTACTAAGTTTCAAGTTGATTGGACTTCAGCTTCATCAAAAACTACCTTGACCAAAAACTTTAACCTGAAACTCTGATTTTTATTTTCTATGTTCAGTGGACCATGAAATTGGGGTCAAAAGTCTAATTTGGCTTTAAAATTAGAAAGATCATAGCATAAGCAACAAGTTTACTAAGTTTCAAGTTGATTGGACTTCAGCTTCATCAAAAACTACCTTGACCAAAAACTTTAACCTGAACGGACGTACAGACAGACGAACGGACGCACAGACAAACGAAGGGAGCCACAGACCAGAAAACATAATGCCCCTCTTCTATCGTAGGTGGGGCATAAAATCTACACTTAGTAAAACAATGTATTCACCTGTCCACAGACACCAATCCTCTTGCCTAAGAAGTCATACACTGCCACACCACAATCTGTTGATGCTGATATCACTAAAGTTCTACCATTCCGTTCACACATCTCTATCGTATTAATCATATCTACATGGGGCTGGAACTGACTTTTTAGCTCTGAAATGATAAAGTACAATATAGATTAACATTTGAGCAGCATCAGATAAAAATCGACCTTGTGCAAGTGGAAGTATACATGTACTTTACGCTCACATATCTCTAGCATATCAATCATATCTACATGGGGCTGAACTGACTTTTAAGCTCTGAAATGATATAAAGTACAAAACAGTTTCACATGTAATATACTATGTCGTTAAACAGATAAACAGTTATTTTAAATGCAGTCAAAGCTTTTGACTGTTTGCCACCCCAAAGATCTTTGAACTTAATTTTAGTGTATCTCCTTTAAGGTTAGAGGTTTCAGAGTTTAGAGGTAGACATGTTTAGCCAGCCAGCAGGCATGTCATTCAGTCTAGTAAAAATGATTTAGTCTTCTTGTCTACTTTTATAAAGTAGTGTAATGCATAGAAAATATTCTCACGGTTTTCTTCTTTATGTGAAAAAGGTTTGTGTATCGGACATTATTCTTCAATTTGTTTACCTTCTTGGACATTGATACCACCCTTATACATTTATCCCCCCTTGATATCTATACTCACTAGGTGGGGCTGTTACAATTTCGTCTTGCTGATGTAAACAATATTCTTTGATGTCCCAGACCTTGATACTGCCATCGACATCGCCTGTCGCTAAATACTTGTTCTGTGCATCAATAGCCATTATTATACTGCCAGCTACAAGATAAGTCAGTTTATGTATCTTTTGCTAATAATTACAGGTACATTAGATGTATGTTTCATTATAATACGTTATTCTGATTGGCAAACTGCAATATCGCCTTATTTCTTAATCAACTTGCACATTTTAAGAATGAAATCCTTGCACGCTTCATACAAAATGTACTTCGGCAACGCTTTTACACCCCAATGAAGTTACAAATAGAAGCATTCAATTCTTAAATATAACATAATTTACGGACAAAAAAAAAATAAAAATTTAATGAAAATAAGATTATTTTGAACATTTTGTAACTGATAGCATCTATGGTTTATAACCGGGTTCGTAGTGCTCAGTCCTTAATTTTCTATATTATCTGTGTTTTTTATACTGTTGTTTTGTCTTTCGGTCTGTTGGTCATTTTTCGTTTTTTGTCATTGCATTGTCAGTTTGTCATAAACTAGTTAGTTAGAATTTCCCTTTTGTTTCTTCCGCCACTCTTCTAGCTACCTTCAACTTCATATTTTATTTGGCCTTTTAAGCTTTTTTTATATGAGTGTCACTGATAAGTCTTTTGTAGACAAAATGCACACAAATATAAAATTTCAATCCTGGTATCTACCTACCATGTGCATGAGCAACAAACTCGGCCATTAATTCTGATTTAGCTGTATTCCAAAACCTGACCCAACCATTACCACCACAACTAACCAAGTTAGCTCCTCCCCCTGCAGACTGGTGCTTTCTCTCTTCTAAAAATTGTAACCTCGTTACAGCATAGCCAAAGTCATTCTGAAAATATTATTCATACATTAATACAACATTTTAGTTTCAATTATATCCTATTTTAGCATTAAAAAGAAGTGTTTTTGTTGGTAGCTAAGTCTTTTTACCATATGTTATTTTCAGAAGAAAGTAATTTTAAAGTTCTGATGCACACTACCAATGCAATGCTTGTCAGATTGGTGACTGGTGATTTCTACTGTGCAGGATGAATGTCCAGTAAATCTGTTTTGCTTCAATTATATAAATATTGATTGTTCATAGATTTTTTTTACCAATAAATAATACTTGCCATTGAGATAAATGTGTAGAGAAACATCAAAATAATTGGCTTCAAGACCATAATTATCTCCCTTTAGTTGTCATTGTCTATTGATATAGTTTCCCTTTTTTTTTCTCTCACTTTTTTCTCTTACTTTTTATGCATTCCACGTATGTACACCTCAGTTAAAATGAAAATTCTGATAAGAAGCTTTAATCAAAATTTGAAGAATTGATATTACAAATGTAAAAATTTATAATTTCTGGTCTTTTTCTATTATAGTGTAAATCTATAGATGACCTCAAATAAGCTTTGTAAAATGATTTTTTTTTCTTCAAGCTTGATATATCTTGGAACCTAAGCTATATCTTAATTTAAGGTGGTAGACCTTGGTTCAGGGAGATAACTCTTTAAATCAGTAATGTGTTTGTAAAGTCAAGTTTCATCAATGTATTTTAAGCATTTACCTGAAACAGATTGAAAATAATCTATGTAACATAGAACATAGAAGCTTAGGACATATTCATGAAAATGGTGGATACAAACGTATTGATGATTTTAAGAGTTATTTCCCTTAACCTAGGTCTACCTTCTTAAAACTAACAACATACTTATCAATCATCAAAATTCCTCTGATTTTGTAATAAACAAATAAGTTGCATGTTTTTAAAAGATTCACCCTAGAAATAGGTATCTATTACTAGAACTAGAGGTGATTTTTTAAAAATATTTGTCATCTAACTTACAGAATCTTCCTGTCTTTGTGAAGCTCTTGACCTGGGTCGACTCTTTGTTGACATATGGGTAGCCTAAAAATATAAAGAAATTTAACTACCCACAACTACATGATCTTCTAATTGGTGCTTTTTCATGGGGATGAATTTCACGTCCCAAAACACATATCTTTGCGTTATTCTATATATCTATATATGCTACTCCCTCCAAACAAAAAAGAAAGAATGATATGAGGTCAACTGTGGCAGTTCATTCATAAAATTAAAATTGTTATCTCATGTAATACAGCCATTACTACAGTAAACATTGTCTTGACCAAACAGTGCATAAAACTGAAACATTATTATTTTTCAGTAATTTAACATGAAACAGAATACCTGTGTGATTCATTCAAAATTTTTAGTACGCAAGAAGTTTGCTTAAAACTAGTAACTTGTTGCAGTTATGATTAAATGTTCCTGCTTTGTCTAAAAACCATAATATATTTCACAGACATTTACCATTTCACATTCCTAAGATTAATTTATTTGAAATAACCCTGCTAAAAATGTTATCCCATTTGTATGCATTTTTTAAGTCATTTTCATTATACTGATATCATAAACACCATTATTAAGTTATAAAACCTAACCTACCTCACGACTCATTGCACCAACATTACTTTTGCCTTTCAACAAAACTCTACGACATCTGACGTTTAGTCTCTTTGACACTTGTTCTGATCCTAGGTTCCACACAATAATTTCTCCATCATAAGATCCTGTGGCAAGCAAATTAGGTCCTGAGTAGGCAATACATAAGATATCTTCTACATGTTCCTGGCCTCCTTTCCAATCTGATGGTTGAACATGGTGCTCTCTAAACGCTGCATTACGGAATAGAGTAATGTATCTGAAAAACAAAATAAAAAGTTGAGCGTTGACTACAAATAACACGCTACAAATTAAATGCATATTCAGGACAAAAAATTGTTAATCTAATATTACTATTTACCCTGCTTTGTACTAGACTGACAAGCTGATCGACAATGATGTACCTGCTTGTTCACAAGGTAACATTCTGCAGGATTGTTTTTAGATCAAGTATTATTGCTTATTTACTTGTGTTTGTCAGAACTAGCTCAAACCAAATTATGTTCTTCTTTAATTTAGGTATGCTGCTATGACTTGCTTTTTTGTTTGTTTTTTAATTCTATTTTTATGAGAAAAGATTTGGTAGTGCTACATTAATTTCAACATATCCAATCTTTTTTTCTGCATATATATCAGTACTGTGGAATCATTACTTTCTTTGTTGGACTTTTGTGGGAAAGGTGAACCACAAAAGAAAATGTTAAACAAATGACAAATTTCACACAGGCTGCAATGCAGATTTCTGCAAAACCATGAAATCAAATATCCAGGGAAAAGTAAGTTTTTTTAATTCATGAAAAATAATACCATGAAGATAAATGAAATTCAAAGTATCTCCTTTCCTTCATATAATTTAAAATTCAAATAACATCTAATTTTTTATTTTATTTTTATTTGAACTCACTTTGTCCATCCTACAGACACTACAGATCTTTTGAGTATTAAGGTTTGACCAATGTCCGCAGGATTACCACCAGAACACTCCAACTGGTGGTAACAATGACCATTGAAATCCCATTCCTAAAAAATATTTTGTATATATTACAATTTATCCCATTTTCACTCATATGTATTCTGTCAAAATCATAAATATGTCTTTACCAGCAATTTTTCCATGAGATTTTTTTTTTAAATAACTGTTTAATGGATCTTTGCTGTGTTGAATACCCATTGGTGACCATTAAATATTACTAGAACACAGGCGTGGTATCGCGGGTCCGTGACTGAATTAAAGTTTATAACTGTGCGCAAGCCTTATTCTAGTATTAGTATTGTCACTGGTATTAAAGAGATAATCGTAACTGCAATTACTATTATCCCAATATGGCGACGGTAGATATAGGTAAAATCTTTACATTCATTTTTCCTAAATGTAGCATGTTTTTGTCAATAGTTACTCAGCTGCAAGGTTTATCTATACCATTTCATCATTTTTGAATCGTAACGGTGCACTGGAATTGTCTAAGCGCTGTGAAAATAGCCGTTGAAAAATTTGAGATGATAATCGTAACTTGGAAAAAAGATAATCGTAATTATGGTATTTAAAATTAAAAAAGATAATCGTAACTGAAAACTGTTTTACTAATATTGACACTAAAAACGTATATCTGATAGCATATTATGAAACTATGGCGATGAATTATTTACGAAACGTCCCAACATCTTATGACATTCCTTTTTATGCATATATAATTAATAGTTCTTATGAAAACAGCTACATACTAGTATATCATAAAATTGGAAGGGTGAACAAGCTTCAAGAAATTTGGAAATGGGAAAACACGGACTTTGTTAATATACAGAAATTTCCAAGAACTAGGTATGCCACAAAATATGTGAATGAGCGATGGAAATTATTATACATGACAATAATTGTCAGGCGACACACATGTGTCACCTTACATCAGATTTCTGATTAAGACAGTTAACAAAAATTAATTTATCCTGAAGTAAATAGTAAATATAGTTAATATTGTGTAAATTCATTTATTGCAGGTGGTTATATGTGCTATTTCTGCCCCCCGGGAAGTCACTGCTGATTTAATTCTAGAACATACCCTATTATGCCATAACGAAGTAGGAAAGACATTTAGTATTCGTCAAAAACTGTTTGACAAGAAATTAGTGGCTACAGTTTTCATGTCACTTCGATCATTTTTCATGGATGATATCACAACTTAAAAGTTATGATGAAAAAAGGATAACTTTGAAAAGTGTTTTACAGTGTCATTTCGGAGTCTTTTATAGCTGACTATGCGGTATGGGCTTTGTTCATTGTTAAAGACCGTAGGATGACCTATATTTGTTAATTTCTGAGTCATGTTGGTCTCTGGTGGAAAGTTGTCTCATTGGCAAAAATACCACATCTTCTTATTTATATTAGCTACTTCATGACTGTCACTTGAATTTCAGTATCTCAGATATAAACTATAAACAACACAAATTTAATTTTGAATTATGATAATATGACATCCTTAAAACATTTAATGCTATATAAGACTAGAGAAAGATTGACCCTAAATGGGATTCTTTGTGTATTATGAAATTAAGTAACGTGGAGTTCATTGACAAACATGGATTTGTGTTCTTTTATAGTTATGCCAAAAGCCTGAAAAATCAAGAAATAAAATTGATGTAGCTTTAAATTTTCTTACAAGAAATACTTATTCAAAGAATGACTGCAAAGTTGAGAATAAAATAACGCATATTCCGCAAAATTAGAAACAAACTTATTAAAAATTCATAAACACTCCGTATATGAAAAGTATGCTGCATACATATGCATGGAATATATTGTAGAGAAAAATATTGAAGGTACTTAACAAGGAACATTGTTGTATTTGCATACTTGCCATATAATTAGTTCTTTTCTATTTAATGAAAACAAAAATTAGCCTTACCTAATTTTCATGAATTTTTCTGAAGCACAAAATATTTGTTTTAAAATCTATAAAAATCTTTGTAATTAAACCAGTTCGGACTGTGATGATCTACATGTTATGCCCTTTGATAAATTTTATCAATAAACATATTTGTGGTTTTTTTTCGTCTGTCAAAAGCTTCGCAAGACTATAGGTAAGGCTAATAAAAACAAAAAACAAAAGTAACAATAAACAAAAGTAACAAAAAACAAAAGTGACAATTTACAATAGTAACAATAAACTGGTAACTATTCTAGATCTTTTACCATCCACACTGTTTAAAGAAACCTCCTAAAATACATGGGTATTTGATCAAAACATTTGAATTTAATTTTTAAAATCATATATTATATCAGTATAAAAAAGAAAAAAGTGAATCCAAGGGAAAAATATGGACGGCTGAATTTATTGAATTATAAGGAAAAGGGAGATATGAACACTAAATCCGATAATGCAGTTATAAAGTTATTGACAGAAACTTTTGTTCATTTCGCACAGAATTTTAGTATAAACGTGATATAAGAGGCAAAACATATGACATATGAAAATGTAGTATACGTGACTTTCATTTTGAGCAATGAATTGAAAGGATTGCACTTTTGGAATATGGGGTATAGCTAATCCATCCTTTTTCTCATCAAATAGAGATATATAGGTAAATTTATCCTAGATATTAACCTGTAAGTTTTTTCATTTATTTTTATATGCGTAAATGTCATCGTTAAACTGGGCATTTACATTTTTACACAAAATACCATTGAAAGGCTGAAAGACACATTTTTATGTTTCAGTTACTATTATCCAATTAAGAACATTACAATTATCAAAGGAGAAAAATACCATAGAGTTACGATTATCATTACGAATTTTTCAACAGCTATTTTCACAGCACTTAAGACAATTCCAGTGCACCGTTACGATTTCAATATGAAGTAATGGTAAAGATAAACCTTGCAGCTGAGTAACTATTGACAAAAACATGCTACATTTAAGAAAAACGAGTGTAAAGATTTTACCTATATCTACCGTCCCCATATTGGGATAATCGTAATTGCAGTTACGATTATCTCTTTAATACCAGTGATTGTCATCTGATAAAGTCATGCCGATTATACGATACACAGTCTTCTCTGCTTTAAAATCTTTCTGTTTGAACCCGTCGAACTGGAACTCATCAATTATTGGTAATATTAATTATTTGAAAAACGAAAGGTCCTGGAATGGAGTATTTTTTAATCAACAGCATTGTCCTATATTAGTTCTAAATAAAGTTGAATTCTTTGATTCGCTGTTTTACGTCATGTCGGCTAACAAATTGAAAACTGTACCTATACACCTTATTTTTAGTCCAGATTGTTAGTATTCGTATTGTTATCTTAAAATAATGCCATATTAATCCTGAATACACTGTTTAGTCAGGTGCGCCTGTCAGATGCGGAACGTACAGATAAGGTAATCGTTAACAGGTGAATATACTATTGATATCGGTATCGGACTCGATCCGGAACTTCTTAATTATTTGCAATATTAATTACGTGGAAAACAAAAGGGCCTGGAGTGGTGTTATTTTTAATCTACACCTTTGTACTATATTAGTTATATATAAAGTCAAATTCTTTGATTCGTCGTTGTAACGTGATGACGGCTGACAAATTGGACCTCATAATTTTAGTATTACAGATAAGTTATCCCATTTTCACTCATATATATTCTGTCAAAGTCATAAATATGTCTTTACCATGAGCAATTTTTTTTTAATAACTGTGAAATGGGATTGCTGAGTTGAAGACCCATTGGTGACCTTCCACTTATTTCTGTCCTCTAGTCGGTTTATGTCTCTTTGACACATTCCCCATTTCCATTCTCAATTTTATTAATCTTTTTCTTCTTCAAATTTTTTTTCAAAACATGTCACATATTTCTTACAAAATCCACAATGTGTCTTTAGCAACAATTTTTCTTTCAATCAACATAAAAAATAATGTATTACTTCTTCTACCATGCACTTGTAGGCCATGTATAAACAGAAGGTTTGTGGTAGCTGACATGCAGCGTTTTCACACATTGGTTTGAATTTGAAATACAAAAACACAGACATTATAATTTTAATGGATGGTATTTAAGAAATAATTCACGGGGGCTTGAATATATCGTTATTTTACCACGGGTTGGCCCTTTATGACAAATATTTTACCCTGAGCAATAGCGAGGGGTAAAATATCGGCATAAAGGGACAACCCGTGGTAAAATCTAGATATATTCAAGCCCCCATGAATTATTTCGATTCTAATAGGACAAATACGGCAACTGCTTTAGATCGAAACGCTCTATGTGGAGGCCATTATTTGCCATTCTCATAAATTAACGCACTTTTAGATTGGCGTAAAAGAACGGAGCAAACAGAAATAGTGTCATACTCAAACTATTCACAAAACTTATTTAGATAGATTTGGATGAATTTATTTTAATGATAATTAATTTATATGTCTTCTATGTATAAAAAAATGGGCTTATACCACATTTTAGCATCGTTTGTTGACGTTTCCTTGTTGTGATGATTTTCGGTATCAGAAGCGTGTATTTTCCCGTTAAATGCTTAAATTATAACGTCATCATTCTATGACGTCGGGTACTTCATTCATAAAAAAACATATGACGTGGGAGTACGATCGGAACAGCCAATGCAATACAGTTAACTCTCGTTGTCATGAACTCGGTTGACTCGAAATTTCGGATGAGTCGAAGTTTTCACATGGTCCCGAACTTTGTTCCATATAAATGTATGTAATTTGACTCCTGATGAGTCGAAATTGGATGTGTCGAAATTTCGGTTGAGTCGAACTAAATTTACGATCCCAAGGTTAACAAAAGCATTCAAAATTCATTATTTATCTCGAACTAATACACATATGTCAAACATGACCTCCGGCATTTAAATGGATTGAAGAGTTAATCTGACAATACACGTGTAATTAAATTTCCAGTCACTGACCACTGTATTGATTTATGACATGCTGTTTCCACGAGTATTTACCTAAGATTATCTTTTATAGAATTTTTATAAATAATTAGTGATACATTGTTTATGTTCATGAAAAAGTATTTAAAATGTTTACAAAACAATTAATTGTGATTTACACTAATGAGCTTGGGTGTGTATAAAGTAAGGATTATGACTTCCGTTGATGATCACCTAAAAATTACTCAATCAGCGTCTTTAATCTTGTATTTTCTTTTATTAAAAGAAAGAGTGAGATAAAACAAAATGAAGAGGAATTTAAATTTTTTAAAGTCTTTTGTATCCGAGAATAACCAATTTTGTCAACTTTAAACGACCTGAATAACGAAACTATCGATTGGAAATTACTCTCTCGAATAAAACCCATAGGAAACAATTGTAACTGAAACAATTGAATAAGTAAAACAATGTTATTATAATAACGAAAGACCATGACATACAAATATATCGATCTGATACCAGAATATCGATCCCCTTCCCATATTCACCCTGATTTATTTTAGCTTTACCATGCTAAGCAAGAGTTGTGTCCCTTGTTCAGTCAAACTTCCGGTTTTCGTTTGAGTCGAACTATGTGTATCTCGAAATATTTCTCCGGTCCGGCTGACTTCGAGATAACGAGAGTCGACTGTATATTCATATTTTACCACGGGTGTGCACTCAAAGCGTTTGAAGGACGTCATGTTAGAATACTAAGTTAGACCCACTTTCAACTCATTTATGAAGAATTACTTTAGTTATCTAAAATGGGACCACTGTAGCCATCTAAGTATGCAATCTGTACTATCAATTTGAAAAGAAACCTATAAATATGTTACTTTTTGTTGAAGGTATAGGACAATGGTATATTATTTTATAGTACTTTTTAAAATTTTGATTCTATATTTAAAAAATCAGCAGGATTAAACTATTCTAAGATTATAAACAGACAGAATTTGCTTGTCATTTATACAAAACTCAAATACAAGTATGATAACTATAGGAAAAACAAAAGAAATATATGCGAGGGGAAGTAACTCAACTTTAATATTTTTAAAAGAATGAAATTTTATTGATTATTAAAACAGTATAGAAATTGTGTGCTTATGCTGTAAACTTGTATTCATTATTTTTATTTTGTACTCTCTTTATCAGATAAAGTGAAATAAAAATTAGAATGTTTCGATAATATGTCATGTTTTACTCGTACAATATTATTCACAATTATCTTTTTTTTTTAGGTTCTATTGAAACATCAAGACTGCTAAAAACAGTGCATCTAGGAAGGTTATTTGTAAAATTCAATACTTTTATGAAGCATATTTTTATAAATTGATTTCAGAAATAATATGCAAAAGAATGACCATAAACAGCCACTCCTTCTACTTGTATCACACAGGCACTTGTCTCAGAAAAAAAAAAATCCTATATACCTTATTATAACACAAGGTACTTAACTTGCATTTTAGAAAAATGTTAGGTGGTGACGAAGTTCCGTTATATGCTGCTTTATAGGCTGTCAACCCACTAAAGCTTGTTATATCGTAAATCTAAATTAATTTATCTATACAATGATGTATAGCATGCCTACATTTGTTGTCGGAATCATCAGTAGCAATCCTACAAAAGTATGTCAATCGTAATAATTTTGCAAACCGCTGAAGAATTGGCAATAAACGGCCGCAGTAAATGATTTATTATAAAAATCGTTTTAAAAAAACCTGTTAGTTTTCGTATGATTAGAACTTATCATACAGTTAGTAAAATTGTATGATATACCGTGAAAAAAATCTAACAAGTGTTGTTTGTGGTATGTCTAATAAGTTACAATTTTTCCCATGACGTCAATGTCTTTCAGACTCTCTCTTGACTGAACGTATGAAATGAAACAAGATCAGATAACTCCGAGATTCATTTAGACTTTCCCATAGAATTGACCAATCGAAAACCGAGATATACAAGGAGCATGACGCGTTTATTGCCAATTCTTCAGCGGTTTGCAAAATTATAACGATTGACATACTTTGGTAGGATTGCTACGGATGATTTCGACAATAAATGTAGGCATGTTATACACCATTGTATAGATAAATCAATTTAGATTTACGATAAAACAAGCTTTAGTGGGATTAACAGCCTCAGGATAGATAATGGATGTGAAGGTGTAGCCAGGCCTATGATCGCTGAATACAAACTTGAATTAGACGTTACTTTAAATAAATAGTCAGATTTATCATTGCAGCATTCAAACTTCTGGCCAAAAATAAAATTAGAATTACCTATCCACCTAAAAGAATCCTACCCGAAAAATTTGATGACACAATCATTTCAAATTTTATTCAAAGATGTTTTCGTGCTCTTGAGACCTTTTCTTAACTAATACATGTAAGTGTTCTCCCCAGGCCATTTTAGCACAGCGATTTTCAGCGCTATTGCAATTCCCCGCTGTCCTATTGCACTGACCGCGTCACTATCCAACGCCACCGCTTCGCTATATTTTTTTTCGTATATTTCAAAATTTTCATATTTCCCGCTTAATTTTCACTTCGGATCACGTAATCGACTGGTTTACGATTTTTGAATAAATTATTTCCATTGTATTAAAGTAACTCCGCGGGACTTGATACATAGATAGTATGAGGATTTAATATTTGAATTTACAATGGAGAAAAAAAGACTCTTCTTCTATATCCAGACAATAACATTAACAAACAAAGCCTCATTAAGGGGTACACTGTAACTTTCATGAGCATGACAAGGACATCATTACAAGAGGAAACATCAACAGCATGATATAATAAAAACACATAACAAATCAATTACAAACAAACCGCGCGCCACGATAAAGTTACTGAGAGTTGTCGAAAATTACGTGCTTACCACAGCGCTATCCAAAAATCCTGGGGAGAACACTGTCAGTAAGTACCTTATATTGTTTGCACTTAGAAATAATCATTACCTTCCTGCAAGACCGTACAAGGCATGGGTAGGTAATATAAAAAAAAAAAGAACTTGTTAAGGGTGGCCTCAGCCAGATGTTTGACCCTCCCATTACAAACTAAACATGAACCCTACCTTGACTAGACCGTCAGTTCCACCTGTGTAGATTTTGGAGCCAAAACTATCTTGAGCTAAACATGTGACTTCTGATGTACCATGAATATTGTTGAACTGTTTGACCTTTTGACCTGTATCAATCATCCATACAATCATGGTTCCTTGCTGACAGACACTTATAATCTAAAATGGAGAGAAAAATTATGAAATGAGTTATACAGAATATGTCTTATTATCATGAATGCCATTCAAGTTTGAACTAAAATAGGGGTAACACTTTCATAGTTTTTCACCTATTAGATTTTTATACGACCGCAAAAATTGAAACAATTGCTATCACGTTGGCGTTGTCGTTGTCTGCGTCATCGTCTGCGTCGTCCGAATACTTTTAGTTTTCGCACTCTAACTTTAGTATAAGTGAATAGAAATCTATGAAATTTAAACACAAGGTTTATGACCACAAAAGGAAGGTTGGGATTGATTTTGGGAGTTTTGATCCCAACATTTTAGGAATTAGGGGCCAAAAAGGGCCCAAATAAGCATTTTCTTAGTTTTCGCACAATAACTTTAGTTTAAGTAAATAGAAATCTATGAAATTTAGACACAAGGTTTATGACCACAAAAGGAAGGTTAGGATTGATTTTGGGAGTTTTGGTTCCAACAGTTTAGGAATTAGGGGCCAAAAAAAGGGCCCAAATAAGCATTATTCTTGGTTTTTGCACAATAACTTTAGTTTAAGTAAATAGAAATCAATGAAATTTAAACACAAGGTTTATGACCACAAAAGGAAGGTTGGTATTGATTTTGGGAGTTTTAGTCCCAACAGTTTAGGAATAAGGGGCCCAAAGGGTCCAAAATTAAACTTTGTTTGATTTCATAAAAAATTGAATAATTGGGGTTCTTTAATATGCCGGATCTAACTGTGTATGTAGATTCTTAATTTTTGGTCCCGTTTCCAAATTGGTCTACATTAAGGTCCAAAGGGTCCAAAATTAAAATTAGTTTGATTTTGAAAAAAAATGAATCCTTGGGGTTCTTTGATATGCTGAATCTAAAAATGTACTAAGATTTTTTATTATTGGCCCAGTTTTCAAGTTGGTCCAAATCGGGGTCAAAAATTAAACTTTGTTTGATTTCATCAAAAATTGAATAATTGGGGTTCTTTGATATGCCGAATCTAACTGTGTATGTAGATTCTTAATTTTTGGTCCCGTTTCCAAATTGGTCTACATTAAGGTCCAAAGGGTCCAAAATGAAACTTAGTTTGATTTTGAAAAAAAATGAATCCTTGGGGTTCTTTGATATGCTGAATCTAAAAATGTACTTAGATTTTATATTATTGGCCCAGTTTTCAAGTTGGTCCAAATCGGGGTCAAAAATTAAACTTTGTTTGATTTCATCAAAAATTGAAAAAATGGGGTTCTTTGATATGCCAAATCTAACTGTGTATGTAGATTCTTAATTTTTGGTCCTGTTTTCAAATTGGTCTACATTAAAGTCCAAAGGGTCCAAAATTAAACTTAGTTTGATTTTAACAAAAATTGAATTCTTGGGGTTCTTTGTTATGATGAATCCAAACATGTACTTAGATTTTTGATTATGGGCCCAGTTTTCAAGTTGGTCCAAATCAGGATCCAAAATTATTATATTAAGTATTGTGCAATAGCAAGAAATTTTCAATTGCACAGTACTCAGCAATAACAAGAAATCTTCAATTGCACAGTATTGTGCAATAGCAAGTATTTTCCATTGCACAGTATTGCGCAATAGCAAGAAATATCTAATTGCACAATATTGTGCAATAGCAAGAAATTTCAATTGGAGTTATCTTTCTTTGTCCAGAATAGTAGTTGAATCAACTTAAATCATTGTTTTATACAATATACAATGTATATTCACTTTTACTACCAACTGATAAATTAAAACAATCTTTACCATTCAGTGATAACAAACACTTTTTTACATTTTAATACTTTATGATGTATTTAAATGAGTAATTATTGTTGCAAACTCCATTGGAAATTTGAATTGAGATTGGTTTTTTGAATAAAGGAAAGGGGGATGTGAAAAAAAATTGAAGGGGGGGGGGGGGGGGGGGTGAATTTTCTAATTTGAAATTTCATAAATAAAAAGAAAAATTCTTCTAACATTTTTTTTGAGAGGATTAATATTCAACAGCATAGTGAATTGCTCAAAGGCAAAACAAAAATTTTAAGTTCATTAGACCACATTCATTCTGTGTCAGAAACCTATGCTGTGTCAACTATTTAATCACAATCCAAATTTAGAGCTGAATCCAGCTTGAATGTTGTGTCCATACTTGCCCCAACCGTTCAGGGTTCAACCTCTGCGGTCGTATAAAACTGCGCCCTGGGGAGCATCTGGTTTTAAATTAGCATTTTCTTAAAAAATTACCTAAACTTATCTTTGTTTCAAATAAAGATAAACTTGGCATGAAAATGATTAAAAAAGACATTGTAGTATGAGCTTTTCTTATTGTTGAATGCCATCTGGTGACCAAAATTTTTAATTTGTGTCATTTGGTCTCTAGTGAAGAGTAGCCTCATTGGCAATTCTAATATGACGTGCTTCTTTGGCTTTGTGAATAAACCCATGATCTAAATCCAATAAAATTTGTTTGCACATGCGTATATGATTGTATATTGACTACTGGAGAATAAAGAATTTTATCAAATTGGCAAGTGTTTAAAATATTTCATTAACTTAAAACACTTCCAAATTCTTAAATGATGCACATGTTGTTACTAATTCATTTCTCATGTAATGTGTTGCAATTTGAAATTGACATATTTCGATTTGACCTAGATACGACAACCGTTCATGCTGGCTGTTCAAAACCCCTCCTTTTGAAAAATTATGTTGCCAGTCGTTTGCTTGTTTACAAACAAAAGAGGTAGGTTCATGGAAGAGCCTACACAAACTCTCTCCACTTATAGACATTGGACATAGAAATTACCTTAATTGTCCTAATCAGAATCGAAATAATTGATGCAAGCTATACTTTATTGTAGTTTCAACATGGGTAGGCATTATATTTGTGTTATTTTAGCCCTCACTATAGCTTGGGCAAAAATAATCATGAATATTATGCCTTCCCATGTTAAAACTACAATAAAGTATAGCTTGCATCAATTATTTCTTAATAATACCACATCTTCTTTTTTAAATTAAAAGTATTGCTTAATTCTTTCTGTTAAACTTTTCACCTAAATTTGTATTCTTTTATAATTAATCACCTGACTTTTCTTTTCGTTGTAAATAGCAGCAATAACTGGTTTGTCATGTGACAGGATCCTATCTCTGATCTCGGCCTTCATCTCTAACAAGGTCAGCTGATAGTTGAAGGTCAGGAACAAACGATTTCTATCCAACCCGTTCCTATCTTTTCCTTCGTCAAAGAACAGAGTACTGTGAACTGAAAGCAGAAATATGTAAATTGATATTTTTGTATTCAATTTCAAAAATACATATTATGAATAATCCATATAAATTAAACAGCCATATGCTGAATTGCTAACTTCAATTTGAAAAATTCTTTGCTGAACAATTATACATTATTATTTAGCGGCCAGCTGAAGCCTACCTCTATGTGAGGAATTTTCTGGCTGCGTTGAAGACCCCAGGGCTTTCCATTGAAATTGAAGTAGAAGGCTGAATTAAAATTATAGGCGGCTGTAACATGCGTTCGGCGAAGCCTGACGTCCACCAAGCTGTAAGCTTGGTGCCTTACAGCAGGGGGTCTGGGTATAATTGAGCAAAATCCTGCATTCTCGCAATCTCCTGGCACCTAATTTCATCTTTCAAATGACCATTTTTGTCGAGCCTTCGACTTTAGTCGAAAAAGCGAGACATAGCGATCCTACTTTCCGTCGGCGTCGGCGGCGTCCACAAATATTCACTCTGTGGTTAAAGTTTTTAAAATTTTAATAACTTTCTTAAACTATACTGGATTTCTACCAAACTTGGACAGAAGCTTGTTTATGATCATAAGATAGTATCCAGAAGTGAATTTTGTAAAAATAAAATTCCATATTTTCAGTATTTTACTTATAAATGGACTTAGTTTTTCTGCCGGGAAACATTACATTCACTCTGTGGTTAAAGTTTTTAAAATTTGAATAACTTTCGTAAACTATCCTGGGTTTGTACCAAACTTGGACAGAAGCTTGTTTATGATCATAAGATAGTATCCAGAAGTAAATTTTTTAAAAATAAATTTCCATTTTTTCCGTATTTTACTTATAAATGGACTTAGTTTTTCTGCCGGGAAACATTACATTCACTCTGTGGTTAAAGTTTTTGAAATTTTAATAACTTTCTTAAACTATACTTGATTTCTACCAAACTTGGACAGCAGCTTGTTTATGATCATAAGATAGTATCCAGAAGTAAATTTTGTAAAAATAAATTTCAATTTTTTCAGTATTTTACTTTTAAATGGACTTAGATTTTCTGCCAGGAAACAACACATGCACTTTGTAGTTAAAGTTTGAATTTTTTTAATAACTTTCTTCTTTCCTATACCATTTTGGATTTGTACCAAACTTGGACAGAAGCTTTTTTATGATCAAAAGCTAGTATCGAGAAGGAAATTTTGTTAAAATTTTGTACCTGTGTATCTGTATTTTACTTATAAATGGACTTATTTTTTCTTCCAGTTAACATTACATACAGTCTGCAGTTAAAGTTTTAAAACATTTATTAGATTCATAAACTATCTTGGATTTTTACCAAACCTGGACAGAAGCTTTTTACGATCAAAAGATAGTATCAACAGGAATAATTTTATTGATTTTTTTCCTCATTTTTGTTGAGCCTGTGATTAACAGCAAAAGTAGGCGAGACACTGGGTTCCGTGGAACCCTTACGAATTTTTTATGTATGAAATTAAAGAAAGAAAAAAAAATCTCAAAGAAATTTCATTTTTTTTTTGTTATTTTTTAATTTTCATTACCTTATGCTTAAAATTCATTTACTTTTAAAGGAGATTTATTCATATAATAATCCGGTTTGTTAAAAAAATCTTGATCGATTTATTTTGCATAACTACGTGCATTTATAAACAAATGACCCCCCTTTTCTCTCTAAAGACTGTTACGCGTATTTAAACCATACAATTATTTCTCAAGCATTGACAGAAAATTGATATATCCCCTGATTTTCCCTTTTTTTTTGTAAACTATTCAATAAGTCAGATACATAAATCATTTGGAAATGTTATTTATTTGAGGTCGAGTCGACAATATTCTACTTTCGTTTTTGACCTTGATTCTCTGAACACCACGTGGCCTTTGAAAAATGAACTTCAAAAGAGACTGTTTTCCAGATTCTGAACAATATGATCTACTACACTTTCTTTAATTTGACTGATATTATTCCATAACATAAGATTGTCATCCAAACTGATTGTCTTCACGTTTTAAAAGCCAAAAAAAGCCAACGAGTTAATGACCATCGGAACGTCTCTATTGTTATCCTTCACTGGCCACCGGAACGTCTCTCTTGTTATCTTTGAAAAGAAACGATGCATTCTGACTTTAAATAGACAACCAATCAGTGACCTGAATTCATGTGAACTATAATTAGCCCAAGGTAAACACTGACTTTTCATCCTTGTTTATCGTGACCGCGACTTTGTGACAATACGTCTCTCGGCTGCTTGTAAACATTTGAAAAAGATATTTTTTTCTTTTTGAATTGATATTTTTGTCAGTGAAGTAGCCGGCACTTGAAGCCACCGTAAACGGCGGATTTCCGCCGGCTACCGGCTTCAATGGAAAGCCCTGAGACCTATTGGTGACTGTTGGTTGTTTCTGCACTTTGGTTGAGTTGTTTTCTCTGTGACATATTCCTCCTTTTCATTCATTATTCTATTAACTTATAAAAGTTTTACGGTTGTATTATGGTCTTGTTTTTTTTTATTTCCTATACATTGAATAAAGAGCAATCAATCAATCGACTCATATGAACCCCTTAAATATTTTTACCTTCTGGTCCTTATAGGAATATGCATTTCCTATACATGGAATGGTCCCCTATCAATCAATCTTATTTTGCATGAACCCCTATCAATCAATCTTATTTTTTATGAACCCCTATCAATCAATCTTATTTTTTATGAACCCCTATCAATCAATCTTATTTTGTATGAACCCCTATCAATAAATCTAATTTTGTATGAACTCCTATCAATCAATCTTATTTCGTATGAACCCCTATCAATCAAATTAATTTTATATGAACCCCTATTTGTATGAACCCCTATCAATCAATCTTATTTTGCATGAACCACTATCAATCAATCTTATTTTGCATGAACCCCTATCAATAAATCTAATTGTGTATGAACCCCTATAAATCATTCTTATTTTGTATGAACCCCTATCAATCATTCTTATTTTGTATGAACCCCTATCAATCAATCTTATTTGGTATGAACCCCTTTCAATCAATATTATTTTGTATGAACCCCTATCAATCAATCTTATTTTGTATGAATCCCTCACATATTTTTACCTTCTGGTCCTTTAGGGAACATTCCAGCTAATCTCTGTATACAGACTTGTAGCTGTACGTCCCAGATTCGTAACACTTTATCTTTAGAGAAGCTGATTAGCTGACTTCTGGACTTCATAAACTGGGCCTGTACAACACTAGCCATGTGACCTCTTAATACCTAAAAATAGAAACAATCTTGATCAGTTTAATTTTGTTCCAAAATGGTGATGTGACCTTATCCTCACCTGAAAATGAAAGCAAAGATTTGAACAGCTAAAGTTTGTTTTTATGTGACAATATGACCACCTGACCTACAGTAATAATTTCTGATATGAAAATTAGGGTAGAAAGGTTGTAACTGACAAAAATTAAGATTATTAAAGTAAGAAAGACACATGATTGCAATGATACTTGATATAAATGGCGACTGCAAAGAGATTATTGCAAAATAAAGAAATTGTAAAAAGAGGTTGGTTTACAGAATATGACTGATAGGCTAGAAGTTTAACTTACCCCATTAGGTTTAGAGTTGACATAAGGATTCCACAGACATATGTGATGATTTACACCAGCAGTAGCTGTAAAAGAAATGGAAACACAATATTATACAATATAGGAGATTTTGTGATAGTTGCTGTCTGTTTCAATGAGAAAGTTAACAAAGTTGTAACAATTAATATTTCTTTTGCATCTAGTTTTTCAGACAGACAAATCGATTTTTTAAGATTTCAACTTGAAATATTCAACCATACATTTCTATTTCTACCTCGGACAAGATTCTGCAAGGTGACATCATGCAAAACTTGATGTTTTCAGGGAGAGAACATATTATTTATCCCAACAATGCATAAATTTCTTCTTTAACCACATGACTTTTGCATGTTAAATGAAATTGGACACTCCAATGACAGACTTTATAGTAACCTGAAGTATTATCAGGGAAATATTAGTGGAGATTTTAACTTCTGAATTTGATTGAATTTCAAGGAAACAGTTTTTGATTTCATCAGCCTATTTTTTCTATTATTTCTAACACAACATGCTTACCAATCAAGTTCAAATTCTGGCTGTAGTCAAATGCATTGACTCCTTGTGATATGTCAAAATATGTCCTGAAAAAGAAAACGTAAAAATCATTGTTTTATGTGTTGTCTGATGTCTTATCTAATGTATAAATATATTTATAATTCTTTTTAATTAGTGTGGAGTGGACACTCAATAGGTCTCAAGTTTTACCCCCACCCACTTAGCTAGTCAATTTGGAGGAGTTCCTGTTGCTCAGTTTTCAGTTATTTGACTTTTGTTTGTCTTTTTGTCCTTTTGTTTTGGCCTTGATTTTGTCTGTCTATATTAAATAATAAGTTAAAATACCAAGTGTACCAAGAAAACAAAATGGCAATCGAGGTCGGGGCAACCCTTATTACAGTGGACGAGGCGGTGGACGTGGCCGTGGTGGATACAGATGAGACTAAATAGTATTTGGAAAAATAATATCACAAACTAGTATCTGTGAAGATATTATTCATTGAGAAACATTAGTTTGTTTCATTTTTGTTTAAGTATTGTTATTGAAATTTTTATTACTGTAGAAAACCAAGAGTGTTTCATTTAGATCTATTTTAAAGTACAGATACTTTTATCTTTAATTATTACACCATAAAACATTATAAAAAAAAGTATAGATATAACACTCTTTTATATATACATTTGTAACTAGATACAAAATCAGTTAATTGTTTAACTGCATAGAATTTAGAAGGTGTAATTTAACTTATTATATATCACATATTAATACTTTAGGGAGATTAAAATGAGAACATCATTGAATATTTCAACATGGAATGTCGGGGGTCTTATATCAGAAAATCATGACAAGACAACAGACCCTAGCTTTTTAGCAGAGTTCAAAAATGATGACTTAATATTTTTAACAGAAACACATGCCGGATACGATTCAATTGTTTCATTTGAAGATTTTCAGTATTACCCTTTTTGTAGGACTAAGTCGAAGAACAACAGATATTTTGGTGGGTTAGGCATTTTGATACGTAATAGTATCAGAAAAGGCGTAAAATTTCAAAATGATGGTACATCTGAATATCAATGGTTAAAACTCTGTAAGGAGTTTTTTAACTTTAAGAGAGACATATTTATCTGTATAGTTTATTACGCCCCTAAATGCTCAATTGATTTAATAGAAATCTTAGAAAAAGACATAATTGAGAAATATGGAAAAAAGGGAGAAATCATATTGCTTGGCGATTTTAACGCCCGAACTGGAAATGATTGTGATTTTATTGAAGGGGACAATACCAACCACATTCCATTAAACAACAGCAATTATAACCTTGATATTTTGAATGAGAGAAGAGCCAGCTGCGATAATACTGTAGATTCTAGAGGGAAAGACCTTCTTGATTTTTGTATATGTAATCAAATCCGTATCTTGAACGGGAGAATATTAGGTAATAGCACTGGCAAGCATACATGTTTTAAGTATAATGGTTGTAGTGTAGTTGATTATGTGTTAGCATCAGAACAATTATTTTGTAACATTTTATATATGTGTGTATCAGATTTCAAGGCAACTTTTTCCGATTGCCACTGTAAACTATCATTTAAGTTATTAGCCTCATTTACAAACGAGAACACTAACTCAAATTTAAAAGATTTCACAACAAGATATGAGTGGAATGAGGAAAAATTAATAAGTTTTCAAAATGCCTTTGCTCATCCCGCTATCCAAAACGAGTTAAAAAACTTTATAACAGTAGATATAAGTTTTGATTCAGCTGGTATAAACCAAGCAACTTAAACAATCCATTCACTGTTTGAAAAAGTTTGTAAAATCACCCTTAAGAAAAAAAAGAAAAGAGCGAAAACTGATAAAAATGATTTGATCATGAACTGACATCGTTAAAAAAAAATGTTGATGGAAAAGCTGCACTGATGAATAAATATCCTAAAGACCCATTTATTCGTGGGTCATTTTTTAAAACATATAAAAAGTATGCAAAACTTAGAAAGTATAAAAAAAGGGAATTTAAAAATGTAATTCTAAATCGTCTAGAAAATTTGGAAACTGAAAACCCTAAGGAGTATTGGAAACTTGTGAACCTCCTACGCAATGAGAACACGGATAAGCCAGAAAATAATATTGATGGTGAAACCTGGTACAAATATTTTGCTTCTTTAGCATCTATTCCAATAGACAAACATGATCAAATAAAAAAGATTGAAGAGAAATTAAAGTTACTAGAAAGTAATATAACCAGCTTCACACATTTAGATAACAAGATATCAGAAGCTGAACTAAATAAAGCATTTAAAAAGCTTAAATCAGACAAAAGTCCTGGATTAGATAATATAAGCAATGAGATGCTTAAGGCATCTCAATCTTTTATAAACACAATTTTACTAAAACTTTATAATGCAGTTTTCACCTCTGGTATATACCCAAGTGAATGGTCAAAGAGTTTTATTTGTCCAATATTCAAAGCCGATGATAGAAAAAAACCTGAAAATTACAGGGGAATTGCTATAAACAATAGTATCGGAAAACTATTTAATATTATTTTAAATAACAGATTTGACCTTTTCTTAGATGAAAATAATATAATTCATGAAACCCAGATAGGGTTCTCCAAAAAAGCACGTACCTCTGACCATATTTTTGTATTAAGATGTATCATTGAAAAATATTTAAAGACTGGAAATAAAAAATTATTCGCATGTTTTGTCGATTTTCGAAAAGCTTTTGATAAAGTCATACACATTGGTATTATGTATAAACTACAACTTTGTAATATAAATAATTATTTTTATAGAATATTAAAATCTATGTATACCAAAGACAGATTATGTGTAAAAATAAATGATAAAATGACAGAGTTCTTTGTATCAGGGGTTGGTGTAAGGCAGGGGGACGTTTTAAGTCCAAATTTATTTAAATTTTTCATAAATGAACTTCCAAAAATTTTGCTGGAAAAGTCAGAATCAGTTTGTTTAAATAACGAAAAGATACCATGTCTCCTATATGCTGATGACCTGGTCATTTTTTCAGAATCTAGAGCAGGGCTTCAAGACAAACTTGATATTTTATATAACTATTGTAATGAATGGTGTCTTGAAGTCAACTCCCAAAAAACCAAAATAATTATATTTAATAATAATGGACATTTGATAAAAGATGACTTCCATATAGGGGAGGAAAAAATAGACTGTGTAAAGCAGTATAAATACTTGGGTCTTATAATTCAAAACACTGGTAAATTTACTGAGGCTAGAAAACAACTTTACCAAAAAAGTCTTGAAGCCTGTTTTAAGCTCTATAAGGACTTGAAATCCTCAAAACCTAGTATTGGTACTTTTCTTCATTTATTTGATCATTGTATTAAACCTATTATTTTATATGGTTGTGAAAACTGGGGCACTATTAATATAACCCCTAAGAGAAAATCATCATCTCTCTTTGATATATTTAAGGATTGGGAGTCTGAAAAACTTCACCATAAATTTTGTAAATATATCCTTGGAGTTACTAAATTGTGCACTAATATAGGAGTTCTTACAGAACTAGGAAGATATCCTCTTTACATAGACATGTTAAAACAAGTCTTCATGTATTGGCACAGACTTGAGAATTCCCCATTAAACCTGCTGAATAATGCATATAAGGAGTATATGCATTTACATAGCTTAAACAAAGGTAATAATTACTGGTACACTAATATACTCTTTTATGGGGAAAAGTTAAACTTTAATTTGGCTTATTGTAAAACCCTAAGTAAATATAAATTTAAAAAATCACTTAAACAATGTCTCCGAAACAGTTTTCTTGAGACTTGGAAAGTAACCAGAGATTCTTATTTACAGGATAAAGGTAAATTGAGTACTTATTTCAAATTTAAATTTTCATTTGGTAAAGAAACCTATCTATCCTCTATAAATAATGGCAATTGTCGAATTCTTACTAAATTTAGGTTAAGTAATCACAAATTAAGAGTTGAAACTGGTCGTCATGAACGCAGGGTAAATATGTCAGGTAAATTAGAGAGTATTCCACGATGTGAAAGACTTTGTCAATATTGTAATTTGAATGTGACTGAGGATGAACACCATTTTTTATTGCAATGTCCTCTATATGTAACTTCAAGAACCATTTTACTTGATGATTTATTTATGGAATATCCAAAACTGAGAATACTTAATTCGCAAAACCTATTTATATGGATTATGACAAATGATAATGATAATTTTATTAAAAAATTATGCAAATTTTTAACTTCAAACTTAGAAGTGAGAAATAATACTGTCAAGTGAATTAATACAGGTTTTAATGATAATATTTGGGGAAGAGTTATCTTTCTTTTGCTGAACTGACAATGTCGTATATATATGTACTATTGTTTTGTTTTTATATAAATCATATTATAATGTTTAAATTTCATATTGTTTCTAAATATGTATTTTAATTTATGTTTTGTCTATTATCCATTTTGTTTGTAATTCATATGCCTATAAGGGCCCTTTGATTAGGAAATAAACATATTTGATTTGATTATATATTCAACTGTGTTTTAGGATTATTTTGTTTCCACTTTTATTAGTTTATTAGCTAAGCAGCTAAGTGAGTACTATTTTTCAATTTAGATTATTTTTCGGACACAAAAATTTCACACTTTAGAGAAGGGGCAAAATCAAGAAGCAACTCTTAAGGGCATACGATACAGTTTTGATCCTGTATTTACAAGTTCATGAAAATTTGCAAATAGGCTATTTTTTACCTGATTAAATCAAATATGTAATAAAAAATATACCTTCATGTGCTACTTTTTTAGTAAAATGAGATCGAAATTTTGTACATTTGCTCGAAATTCAGATTTGTGGCCGTAATTTCTTTTTCGAAGGAAAGACATAACTTTTTTGTTATAAAAGATAAAAACAAATTGTTTTTTTGTTAAATAATCGTTAATTCTGTATTTTATGAATATCTTTAAAAAAATATGCGATTCTTTATTAAAAAATAACTCATATTTATCAAATGTTAATGCATTGAGGAAAAAACGTAATTTTTTACTGCATGTTTATCACAATTAAAACAAATCCTCTATTTACAGTTTTATAAAATTTGGGTCATATAATCTCCCTGCAAAATGAAACCAAATGCCGTTTTGAAAAATAGGGGTCCATGAACTCGTTTTCAAATTAAATCAGTTTGAATGATAAAAATCAGTCGAAAAATGCATCTTTTCCCGATATGTCACAGTTTGACGTTGCGAAAATAACAAATTACGTTAGCAATGTCATTACCTTCCCTGTAACTGTATCGCATGCCCTTAAGTAATTGGTGTAATTTTCCTATTTTTTTTTTTAAATTTAGATCATCCATGATTCTTGTTTTTTGCATCTTTTCGAAAGTATTACGTATGTTCTTCCCTTATTTCCAAGATGGATTTCTTATTGTCTCACATGCATAAATGTATCAGCCTTTAACTTCTTTTCCTTGACTAAATGCCAGGGTAACTATTATTTGTATGTCAAAATTTGTTTTTACTTGTAAACTTACGGTCTTCGACTTATACTTCGGCTAACTGGCTTGTTTCTGTAAAATAATACAAATCATATAAGTTTATCGTAAATAAAGGTATAATTGATATCAATATTTGTGTTACATTCAGATGGATATGTATATTTAATTGGATCAAATAACAAAAAGAAAACCATTCCAATTTATGACACACAAGTACCTTATTTAAATTTAATCAAAAGCTGGTAATGTACTGAGCGTGCGAGGGCTGTAAAGCCAGTCAAGGTCGTTAAAAATTTCCATCATCGTAATATTCAAAACCAATACGCACAATATGACATTCACTGAGCTTTTTACCAGAATGGGATACAGCAAACTTAGTTAAAAACATTTCACAGAATAGACCACTTTCTAGTTCATCCGTCACCGGAAAAACTCGTCAATTATACGCGCCTTTGTGAGGCATTTAACAGGTAGAAGGGCTCGTCTGTATCCTTGAGCTATAAAGTGTTTATCTAGCGTCTTAGTGATAGTCATTGTGCAGGATAAACTAGAAATAAAGTTTGTTCAGTAGGTAATTAATCACAATTCCCTAATGACAGACGTGCAGATTGTCAATTATGAGAATTTAATTTGCCGAATAATTCGTACAATATAGCTTTATAGTTTTTCAACCACTCGCTCAACATTGAAACAGAAGTCACAACGCACCTAAACGCAAGAGTGACGTTCACTAAAACCAAAGTTTTTGACAGAAGTGCATCAAACTGGAAAGTTGTCTATTCATCTTTTTGACAAATTTTACCAAGCACACTAGTTTCAATTTTTAACTTTTACATGTATCTTACTTGTCTATTTGTTGTCCAGAAGGTCCTTTCTCTGCTGTACCTACTTTCTCCATCTTAGCTATGGCCATGGAGTTATTGTTGGTCGTAGAACAGCTGATAAAGGCATCTAAATACTGGGAGTACTTCACTGCAATACAAAATAAATAATTCATTCAGGTAAATAGTGAAACAAATGATACTCTCACAAAACAAATGTTCTTAACAATAACAAAAAAATTAAGCCACATTGAGCCATACTGTTAAGTTTTGATTTAAGAATCAAGTTTTGATGAAGTACATGTACCGGTATGTAATAAGGCTGTTAGTTTTCTTATTTGACTTGTTTTACATTTGTCATTTTGCTGCCTGCATAGCTTGCTATGCGGTGTGGGTTTTGTTTGTTGTGAAGGCTGTATGATGAGCTGTAGTTGTTTTAACATCTACATTAATTTGTCTTTGGTGGAAAGTCGTCTCATTCAGTCATTGGCAATCATCATAACCACATCTTCTTAGTTATATAGTGTAAATTATAAAAATATAATTAGGAATCAGGAAACATCATTTTCAGAGATAATAATCATCCTGAGGAAAACAAAGATCACGTTTTACAAAACTTTAGATATCTCACCCTGCCTGACCCACTGTCCTTTATGACAATCTTTAAAGAAGTAGACCACATTCTTGTACTTAGCATTGGCAACGTCACTGGATACATCATTGATGTTCACGTTCAAACAAGGCTCTACAAAGGGAGAAAAAAACCAAAGTAAGATAGGATATCTTTTATATCTCCAATGTCTTATCATTTTCACTGCTTACATATATATATCAACTGGTTATCATTGTTTCAATGGGAATTCTGGAAGGTGAAGGCAAAGGACTCTCTGTATGCCTTTAAGGTAGAACAAAACAAAGTTCAAATAAAATGAGTAAAAATTCCCAGGAAATGAATGTAATTTAGAGAAAAGGAATACAACCATTTAACTGTGACTAAAAATCTGTTTTGTTGGGACTTTCACATTTTATGAAAGGGAATTAAAAGAAATCATTCCACAAAAAAGGCAAGTAATCAGTAGTCTACCTTCATAAACTCCTACCAGGCCCAATTACCTCCCTTCATATACTCCTACCAGTCATAAGTTATCTCCCTTTACAGACACCAGTCATCAGTTATCTCCCTTAGCAGACTCCTACAAGGCCAAATTATTTCCCTTCAAAACTCCCACCAGTAATAAGTTATCTCCCTTTACAGACTGCTTCAAGTCATCAGTTATCTCTCTTAAGGGACTCACACAAGACCCAATTATCTCCCTTCAAACCACGGACCAGTCATAAGTTATCTCCCTTAGCAGACTCCCACCAGTCATCAGTTATCTTCCTTCATTGACTCCTACAAGGCCCAATTATCTCCCTTCATTGACTCCTACCAGTCAAAAGTTATCTCCCTTTACAGATTGCTTCAAGTCGTCAGTTATCTCCCTTAGCGGACTCCTACCAGGTCTAACAGACAGATAACCAGTTATACATATAATATGTAAACAGTGTTTATAATATGATATATCATGCAAGGTGTAAGCAAGTTGGTTATTTTCAATGTTATATTCATGCAGTTCAAGCAGAACAGAGTTTAATAATATTTAATTTAAATCTTTGCATGCATAATAATTATTTATATTTAAAAATGCAATAGTGTAAATTAATAAAGCATGGTGTTATTCATTTATATTTATCTACATGCAGTTATAATCATAGAACTTTAAACAAATATATATCTGAAATAAGAATCGGTATTTGATCCTATTTGATGAAAATTGTCATATTTTAAGACGAACAAAAGTTTGTGAAAAGGTCATTCTTTTTCTTTATTAAATAATCCCAGATTTGTTAACCTCAAATTATTAAATTTGGAGTAATAACTTTTGCACATAATAGGGACATCCAATATTAGGTTTGACAGCTCTTTGGCCTCCCAGTTTCAACTTCTCAGATAATCATTAAGAAAAGACCCAAAAATGGCAAACTACTTAAATTTATTTGATAACAAATTCCAACATGAAGTTTATAATATGTAATTATCAAAAAAAAAATCAAATGTGAAATAACTAAAATTTGAACAATGTCAGTTAAAGGTTTAGAGCATGTATATATTTATTTTAAAGTGTATCTGTACACTGTTATAACCCTACATTGGGAACTTAAAAAGATGACTGATTGACTAACTAATTGTTCTATGGCCTTTTCATGGCCGATAAATCTAATCCTAATCTATGGAAATGTACAACAATTCATCTAAATACCAGAATAACTTACCTTGCCAAGCTGTTGAAGTTAAATGTTAGAGGTCAGAGGTCACACACACAGCAGAAAAAGATACAAATTAATTAGAATTAGATGAGATTAACTATTAGAAGATAAAATTATAACAAGAGTTAAAGAAGCAGTCATTTTCATATAACTGTTTTTTTTTTACTGTTTTCTTTTTGCAACAATTTTCAACCGGATTTTTGTGACAAAAATGTCGGTTATTGATTTAGGGATGTACAGTCGGCAGCAACCAAATGTTGACCGTGCATTTACTCATGAACCATTCAACCAAAGCTTTTAAAATTTTAATTTGTTGTTACAGACAACAAAATGAAGGTCAAGTTCAAAAATGACCATTTTGACTTTTACCGTTCAGGAGTTATGGTTCTTGTAAGATTGAAAAATGGCATTTCCAGTCGTGTCCATGCATTTACCAATGAACTGTTCAACCAAAATTTCTCAAATTTTAATATGTTGTTACTGATGACAAAATGGAGGTCAAGTTCAATAATGACGATTTTGACTTTTACCGTTCAGCAGTTATGGATTTTGAAAGATTGAAAAATGGCATTTTAGATCTGATATTTAATTTAAAGAAATTACAATTGTTGCTCAATATATATGCCTGATATAAGAAGATTTGGTAAGAGTGCCAATGAGACATCGAAGTCACAATTTTTTACCATTTTTTAAATTTAAAATAACAGCTTCTTCTCAGTGTTAAAAGATACAGTGACAGAAATATTATTTGTGGATTTTTTTTTCAGGACCATGGAAGAAACCCATTTAATTTGCATATATAAAGAACATTTGTTAAAAGAATAGGCTACACAGTTCTGCTAAGTATGATAGCTGAACTCCATAAATCAATATAATTTCAAAATGCCAAGCCAGCCACCATAATAATTATATTGTTACAAAGTCATGCTGTTAATACACCTCAAATATATTGCCCCCCCTTTTATTCAGCGATGTTTTTTGTAGACAGGAGACAAAAAATTTGCCTTAGAATAAGATGTGATGTCATGGTTACACAACTGTCATGCTAAACTAAAAAAAACTATCAAACATTTCAGGATATCGGAAAAAAATCTCCTTATTTAAAAAAAGATTTCAAAAGGTGACATTGTTGCCATGCAAAAAATTAAATATTTCAGAATATGAAAACCAAATTCTTTTCATTTCAGATATTTGTAGATAATACAAATTAAAAGAATATTCTTATATATTCTGAATAACGAACAAATTTTTAAATACTTGTGATTCAATCCAAAGTATAAATTGAGAGAAAAGTGAAATATTTTGGAATTCGTGAGTGGCAGACATTAACCAGACATCATACCTTTTAGACTGTGTATTATTTATCATCTTAATTCAAGTATTTCATCATTTCGTCTAATTAAAAAAACAAAAAAAAACAACATTTTTTGTCAAGAAAATTCAAAAAAGAAAGAAATGTCTGAAAGTTACTTAAATGAAATACTTGAATTGTGTTAGAAACATGTGGTAACAAGTTAATGGAAATTATAACAAGTATGGACATAACAATAAATAATGATGTTCATCCTCCCTCATGTAACAACCAACCTACCACTTAATGCAGATGCTGAAAATCATCAAATACAATATTTTATTGGAAATTATGAGCATATCTTTGGTTAAACAGTATAGTCTCTTTTTCATAAATTAAATTCTATTTGATCGAATTTATTTATAACTTATTCAACTTTTTTATTTCTTGAAGAGCCATGTGACAATAGCTGTAGCCATTCAAAACCAATAAATTGTAAAGAGGAGAATACTAGAGAGACAACAGTAAAGATAATTCATGTGAGCCAAACTGAAAACTGTTGTTCGTTCATTAATTCATCATGTCGGGTAAAATTTCATTGAACTGCTTGTATCCGAACCGGTTTCTACCATGCTGCTTCATTTAGGTATCTGTTAAGGACTCTAAAGAATGTTGTGTAACATAGATATAGCCAGATAAACATTCCACAAACCCATCCTTGATTTTTTGGTCCAAAAATCAAAAATATAATGTTTAAAATAGTTTGAACTATTTTCAGTAACATAGCACATCTTCTGAAATATTTTTTTTTACAAGTTTTCAGTTCATAGTATGTATTCTAGATCAATTTCGCCACATTAGCTAATCACCTAGTAATATCTGCAGACATTCTTCTAGTCCACAGACTGAGAGCTGATAGACCTTGATTTTTCAAATGCATAAAGTCAAATTCTAATCATTTATAACACTATTTACAAACTTAACACATCCTAACATTTAGTTGTTCTATTTTTCTAATAAAATCCATAAAATAAACCAAATAATAAAAAAATCTAACCTCTATAGAAACCTCCTATACAGTTACAAAATAAATCTTATAAACCCAAACTTAAAATATTTAAAAAAAAAAGAAGTACCCATTAAAAATAATCTACTAAGGGAAGCAACTCTTTACCTTGTTTTTCTCCTGCTGGAGCTGGTGGTCTATCAAACAACGCCATGGTAACGGAGCTAAAGTATAAAGCATTGATGTACCCTCCTACATCTCCCCACACCAACATGGCCTCATTCACATTGTTTGGGTTGGACCTGAAACATAAAAATGCATAAATATATTAAGACATCTCTCTGGCTATCTCAACCAGTATAAAGTTACCTTCATGAAATTATACACTAATCAATTTATAAATTAATATTAGACATCTCCCGAAACTAACATGGCCTCAATGACATTTTTTAAAGGGGCACTAGCTGTCAAATTCATGGTCACCAATTTGACTCAAATTCTCATATTTGATTAATAACAATGTAAAACATTTATCCAATCTATCAAACGTTTAAAATAAACAGTTTACAGAGCATGGGGTAGATAATATGTAGGTTCGTTTCGTGTGTATTTAAATCCAGACGCCATCTAATTAACTATCGATTTGACCTCAGATGACCATATAAGCGATGTAAACACAAATAAAGATATGAATAGGTTAAACCAGCACGTGCACTTGGATTTTTATAGGTCTGTTTGATTTGAATTTATAGATTAAAAATATAAGTTTCTCATTGTTTTTAGCCGTATAAGAATGATTTATGTGGATCGAATTAGTAATCAAATGATTTACCGTACTTTCACTTTCATTGTTGACATTTTTTTCTTTAAATAACCAGTTCACGTACAATGCATGCGTTGTCAGTCTCTAGCTAGGGGGTTAAATTAAGTTCACATGAATACCGGTTAGAATGATGATGACGTTTTCACTTGCAAGTGAATCAGTCAAAAATTATGTATAATCGCTTATTTCAACAAAATTAAAGCAAATTGATTGCTAAAAGCAGATTATTATTTCATTATTCCAATTTAATTAATGATTAATCTAAAAAAAAATATACTTTATTTTTTTATATATATCGTAGCTAGTGCTCCTTTAAGATTTACCAAAAAGTATATAAGTACAGATGTATAAATAATGCAAGTCATTTATCAACTTAAAACTTAAATATTTATATATACTGGCTTACTGCATTGGTCCACAAAACTGATGCAACATTAGAAGGTCTATAGCAATTTATGTAAAGTGGAAAGTTTTAATGTGGTCTATTCTTGTAGATTTCAAGATTAAAACAAAATTATGAAAAGTAGTCTCTCATATAAATTTTTTTCTTTAAGAAAGAATAGAATCAGGAAAAGAGAAAGTAAAACAAAACAGCATGAATAAGCTTGTTCCTAGAAATTGTGAACACAAAAAATCAAAAACACTTTACAATTAGATATACAAAATGGAAACTATACTAAGACTATTGATCCTTAAAATGAAGATACTATAATTATGTTTAGTATTATATTACTTATAATACTTACCAGTAGTCCAGACTTAGTGGTGTGTGGTGTAAATTCTGTATTTTATACCAGGTCTTGTTTTATATTAATACTTACCAGTAGTCCAGACTTAGTGGTGTGTGGTGTAAATTCTGTATTTTATACTGTGGACTAAACTCCATTTTTGTACTCATGTCATAAATGGCTGAAATAAAAACAATCTTTTTTTCAACAATAAGTTTAATATTTGGAAAAGCACAAGATCCAACCTTTCCAAGTCTGTTTATGAGTTTTTTTTTTACACTAAATCCTTTAGAGGTTTACTGATTGATAATTAACTGATTTTAGTTTAGGAGAACATGGTTTTACTTCTTTATCAGGCTATGAACTGGCTGAAGTAACTTGGACTCTTAGATCAGTACTTTTGTATCATTTTTTTCTTTTTTATTTGATTTTTGAGCTTAGTACCAATCTGAAGAGTCAAGTTCTTTTCATTTGATATTATGAGTTTGTTCATATATTTTCTTGTTATACCTCTTTATCGCTGTTTTGTGCATTTTTCCTTTGATCTTTTTTGGTGATAATTTTCATATCATGCTTCTCGCTTGAGATGGAAAAATGATCGCTAGAAACTAAGGAGGCCACGTGGCGTTGCTAACGAAATTGACATGAAATTGACAACATCGTCATAGGTAAAATAGCTATAAAAATTTGTAAGGGTTCCGGGGAACCCAGTGTCTCGCCTACTTTTGCTGTAAATCACAGGCTAAACAAAAATGAGGAAAAAAATCAATAAAAATATTCCTCTTGATACTATCTTATGATTGCAAGAAGCTTCTGTCCAAGTTTGGTAAAAATCTAGAATAATTAAAGAATCTAATAAATGTTTTGAAAACTTTAACTGCAGACTGTATGTAATGTTCACTGGAAGAAAATCTAAGTCCATTTAAAAGTAAAATACAGAAAAAATGGAGTTGTCTTTTTACAAAATTTACTTCTGGATACTATCTAATGATCATAAATAAGCTTTTGTCCAAGTTTAGTACAAACCCAGGATAGTTTAAGAAAGTTATTAAAATTTTAAAAACTTTTACCACAGAGTGAACGTTATGTTTCCCGCAGAAAAACTAAGTCCATTTAAAAGTAAAATACAGAAAAAATGGAATTTTATTTTTACAAAATTAACTTCTGGATACTATCTTATGATCATAAACAAGCTTCTGTCCAAGTTTGGAACAAACCAAGGATAGTTTAAGAAAGTTATTAAAATTCTAAAAACTTTAACCTCAGAGTGAATGTAATGTTTCCCCGCAGAAAAAACTAAGTCCATTTATAAGTAAAATACAGAAAAAATAGAATTTTATTTTTACAAAATTAACTTCTGGATACTATCTTATGATCATAAACAAGCTTCTGTCCAAGTTTCGTAGAAATCCAGTTTAGTTTAAGAAAGTTATTAAAATTTCAAAAACTTTAACCACAGAGTGAATATTTGTGGACGCCGCCGACGACGACGCCGACGGAAAGTAGGATCGCTTAGTCTCGCTTTTTCGACGAAAGTCGAAGGCTCGACAAAAACAGATTATCATTGGTCATCTCAACTCGATTACTTTTCTCACTTTCGCTGTACCAGCTAAAGCGAGAAAAACAATCTCGTTGAGATGATCAACCATAATCTATAATTCTAGGTTAGGGGAGGGTTGAACACTCACAAACATGTCAATCCTTTCAATATTCTTTATTCATCTGTAGCATAAAACAGGCCCATGGTTTTCTCTCTTGTGAAATTTTTCATTTTGTGATACCTAAGATTAAATAGATACAATAATTTGGGTTTTGCTCATTGTTAAAGGCTGTAGGATAAAAAAAATTGTCTAGGTAGTCTCTATCAAAATGCAACCTTGGAATTAATTTTTTTTTAGAAAGTTTCAGTATTTTAATACTCCAGAACTTACCTATTTCTTTACTTGTGAAGGATAAAGCAATTTTATTGATATTTTGTAAAATGACGAAATCTGTAACCCACAAATCTCTTGTTTTACAAGAATCTGTCTGTGTTTTAATGGCCCTCTGGGGTTTCAAATCTTGTCCCCACATTGATATGGTTCCCTCCTAAAAAGAACAATTTGAAATAGTAGAACAAAATATAAGAAATGTTTCTTTTAGCATAAATTAGCACATGGTTTCACTTTAGAATTGATTCACATTTTGCTATTGTGATGCCTTTAAATTTTTCTTTACAGTTGGATTTTCTCATTGTTGAAAGCTGCAAAATAATGTCATATAGTTTTAAACAAGGGGTTTTCTTCAATGTTTTAATTACAAATCTACCATAATTTTTTTACAAATCTACCATAATTTTTTTTTACAAATCTACCATAATTTTTTTTTTACAAATCTACCATGCTTTTTTTTCAAATCCACCATGTTTTTTTACAAATCTACCATCATTTTTTTTAATAAATTTACCATGATTTTCTTTTTACAAATCTACCATGTTTTTTTTACATATCTACCATGTTTTTTTTACAAATCTACCATGTTTCATTTACTAATCCACCATGTTTTTTTTTACAAATCTATCATGTTTCATTTACAAATCTACCATGTTTATTTTACAAATCTACCATGTTTATTTTACAAATCTACCATGTTTCTTTTACAATTCTAACATGTTTTTTTTTAACAAATTTACCATGTTTCTTTTACATATCTACCATGGTTTTTTTTGAAAATTCTACCAAGTTTCATTTACAAATTTACCATGTTTATTTTTTTACATATCTACCATGTTTTTTTTACAAATCTACTATGTTTTTCTTTTACACATCTACCATATCTTTTGTACATATCTACCATTTTTTTTTACGAATCTACCATGTTTCTTTTACAATTCTAACATTTTTTTTTTTACAAATTTACCATGTTTCTTTTACATATCTACCATGGTTTTTTTTACAAATCTACCATGTTTCCTTTACATATCTACCATGTTTTTTATACAAATCTACCATGTTAATTCTACAAATCTACCATCTTTTTTACCCCATCTACCATGTTTCTTTTACAAATCTACCATCTTTTTTACCCCATCTACCATCTTTTTTACCACATCTACCATCTTTTTTACCACATCTACCATCTTTTTTACCACATCTACCATGTTGTTATTTTATATCATGAGTAGCTTACCTTACTTATAGCCACATATCTGTTATTATTCTTTATACAGGAAACTCTCTGGATAATATCCTTGTGAGGACTGAAATAAAAATAAATCCATGACGAAACTACCTTAAAACTATGACATTTTAATTTAATCAGTGTTCTCCCCAGGCCCTTAAAAGACCACGGGCCCGCGATGTATAATTTTCTACCGCGGTGGTATCGTTCTTGCCGCGATGTATAAATTTTTTCCGTGGTGCTAAAGTTTTCGGTAAAAAAATCGTATTAAAATCGGTAAAGTTTCGGATGACTTCAACTTTCAGTCAGGTGTAAAATTTTACATGAAAATTGACCAGTTCTAACCAGTTTAATCCAGTATTGACAAGTAGATTGTTTACACCACGTGATCGATTTACCTGTTGAGGTTAACCTTGATGATTGGATTAATTGATGTACATGATTTTTTGTGTTTTAATTATAATTAAGAGATCATAATTTTAATAACAGACTTGTGAGGGACAAGCAAGCATTTTTTAATGAACTATATTACGTCAGTCTTTAGTCAAAAAATTTGCCTGTTTAAAATTAATTGTGGAGTTATTTCCCCTGATTTTGCTTATTACAAATAATTGCTCCTCACATATAATTTCTCATTGAAAATAAAAATAAAGTACAAATTGAATGCAAAATTATATTAAAATGTAATATTCAGGATGAAAACTTTCTTACAACATACCAACAAAAATGTTTTGCAAATTATTTTTTAGAATCATACCTTTATTGATTCACAGACATATGTAATAAATCGGTAGTTTTTTCAATAAGAATTAATGGACTGTATGTGTGAATGCCTCTAAACAGCCAAGCTTACACAGGATTTAAGCTATGAATTAATTAACTTAATGAAGAGATAAAAGTTTAAAGCAATTTCTGTGACTGTAATAATGTGTTAACTATAGAAAATCAATGTTTTGTTTATTACAATCATGTCTCAAACTATGGAAAATATTTTTAATTTACTGAAGGTTCTGTATCAAAATTTAATCTTGTTCAAAGTTCAAAGCTATATGTATGGTGAAATCTAACATAGGGAATATGTAGTGTAACTACAAGTATCGGGACAAACTGGCTTGATCAAAATATAAGAAGTGACTTTAGTTTAAAGACTAATTGTGCTTTCTTTTATTTATTCTTCAAAGATATTTAAACTGTTTATTGATTTACTTTTTCTACCAATAATTTCCTGACCCAAAAACCATACAACCCAGTACCACAGACAGTAAACAAAACAAAGGCAAAAAGGTTGTGACAAAAACTAACAAGAAAAAAATAAGCGACGCAACGCGACACAAAATATTGTAAAATTCATTTTGTCACGCGTCACCCTGGTGCTATCCAAAAATCCTGGGGAGAACACTGATTTAATACAATCTGAGTTTTTATTGGGTGAATTCTTTGTATTTGTCTGAAACCTGGGAAATATAATAGGGCCAGATTCGTCTTCTAATTTTAACATAATTCAACTAGGGGGTTAATTAATGTAAGTAAGATTAATTTTGTTTTAGAGTATCTACTTGTTTAAATAATTAAATCAAATTTTAAATAAAACTCTTGTAAAAGACCTCTTATATGCATCTACAGTTTTCATAAAATCAATTGAGTGCTAAAAATAAATTTCAGATTTTCTTTTAGTGTAAACATGATTTGCATTGATTACTTTCTTTAAATGTTATATACATATACATGTTTTGTACATCAATCAGACATGTTAAATTCCTTAGATATTTCCAACGTTTTTTCTCAACTGTTATCATGGATTAAAAATAGCAATAAAAACCAAAATCTGAAAATAATGGTGTACATAGCCTAAGATTTATTCTGAACAAACCGGCATGATTTAACATCTTTATTTATTCAATGCACTGGTCTTTCCACTTTGGGACTATGTCTAATTTACTTCATCAAAATTTTTAGTCATTCCACTGAAACTTTGAAGGTGCTTACCTCTGGAATGTTTTAAGATCTTTCCACTGAGGAACTTGTGTGGACTTGACTTTATCATCCCTTTCTGTAAACTCTAACAACATGTGTGAGGCTAACTTGTCCCAATCCACTGTCCCTTCTCTGGCCACATCAATCTTGTCAAACAGCTCTCCATACTGTGTAGAGAAAGGATGATTGCATAAAAATCATTGAGGAAAATTTCACAGATTTGAATCATGCTGACAAATTGAACTTTTTAATGTCTTTCCACATAAGAAAATTAGCAAAATATATAGTTCGGGCATTTCATATCAGACATCAGTTGTTATATAACACTTAATTTTTTTACATATTAGAGCTTAAATTTTACTTACGTCAACGAAAGATTAGAACGTGATATAATTGTTTAATAATTGTTTTACTTTATTTGAGGTGACTTATAGGTCCATTGGGCCAGGTGTATTACTATTTATCATATATTATATGTTTATAATCTGTACATAATTTACACATGTCACTATAATAAATAATTCACTTACATAGTACTGTAAATTCAGAAATTACTATTAGGTGCATTTATTATTGTGATTTTGTCATTTTATACTAAAATACAATCTCAATTATTGAGATATTGAGAAAAATCCTGTTTAATTTACACAAAAAATTTCAAAATGTTATTTTAAATCATAAAATGCAATCATAAATTTAACCCTGTCTCATTTATTGCAATAATAAAAACATCACAATAATTTCTAAACTTACAGTAGTTTAATGTTTCTCTATTCTATACAAATTATTTGAGTAAGCACATAACTGCTTTTTCAAATGGCTGATCATCACAAAATTTTCAACATCAATAAATGACTGACAGCGATCGACAAACATGATTTAATAAATGATTCTATATACTGGTTACCTCTTCCTTTGTTCCTTTGTCCAACAAAATGGATAAAGCATCACAGAACTGTTCCCTGTCCAATATTAACTTCCCTTCCTGTGTCCCATCACCACCAGTCTAAAATGGAAAAAACAAGGTGTTATTACTTCAACTTCATTATTTTGAAATATTATTTAAATAAATAAATTCTAAAAAGGTTTATAATTGGCAAATCACTTAAAATATTAAAGTATGATAAACACAGTAACGTTCTAATTATAAACTGGACAACTGCTTTTTTTTTTTGTGTTTTCAAACATTTTATATCAAAATTACATAATCAATTTGATTTTTAAAATCTGATATATCTTTTTTAAATAATTCTTCAAAAAAATAAAATATAATTGACCACTTGCAAGACTTCAGTAATTATTAATATTGAGATGATCTTCTCACTATCATGAGTCTTATCTAATATAAAGAAAATACATCTTCTTAAGTAATACTGCCAGAAATTCCCAAATGCTGAAACTTATATATTTTGTGTAAATTAAGAATACTGAAAGAAAGAAGAATTTTTAGATTTCCCATGAATCATTTGATAAATTAGAATAATTCTGAACTCTACAAAATTGATAATTAATGTCTGATGAAAACTAACCAGATGAAAAAGGGGGTCTCATTGGGGGTTCAGATCCTGGATCCCGCTTATTGTTTTGTCAGATTCCCATATCCCGCTTACACTATGTACATAAGCAATTCTCATTTTTTTGTAACTTCCCGGTTAGACCTCATTTCCTGTTTTCACAACACAATTATTTGACTTTCACGTGTCACTCTAACAAAAAATTGGTAATTTCGCATCATGCTTAGACCCCAATAAGACTCACAAAGAAGGGTTAGCCATGTATGTTGACTAAGGAGTGTTATTTAGCTCATACTTTAAAATATCAGTGAATCTAACTTTAACCTTAAATCTTCTGATTGGCTAGTTTTCATCATACACTTCTTATTAATTTTCCAGAATTCAAAAATAATCCAAATTTAAATAATTTCTTTTTTTTTAAATATTAGTAAGTAAAGATCCTAGAAGTGAAAGATGAAATTCAGAAACTGTGGATTCTACATATAACTAAATAGTGTTTTATATCACCATTTTTATCTCAACACCAAAGGCCAGGACACCTGTCCAACTGGAATGTGTGTGGTGGGGTTATTATCTTGTTAAATATTAACATAATAAGAAAATATTTGATGAGAGTATCATGCAAACAGCTAAACATGTATCAATTATGAAACTATTATACTAGGCTATTAAGATTTTGTTTTAATAATATATGTATTAAATAGTAGATCTATATTATATATATTCTGAGTAATACATGTAATACATATAGTAATTTCATAATGAATTTTAATTTTGTGTGTATCTAAATGGAGAAAAAAACACCTCTAATTTAAATATTTAAAAAAAAAATTAGCTTGAAATTAAAAAATAATAGTTTAACTGACCAATAAAATTCAAATAAAAACCAGGACATCACAAATGAAAGCCAGGATGACGCAAATATTTTCATGTCTACAAGATATTATATTTTTTTCTACCATGATAATAATATCCTATTACAATATATGATATTTATTAAACTGTTATTCTAAAGATAGCACAATAGAAGATGAATGTAGTGTCACTACATATAACTAAATAGTGTTGTCCATCACCTACGATCTTACCACACTCTGAAAATCCTCAAAGTCATATTGAGAATGTGTTCCGCCTATTGACTGAAATCATTAGTAAAATACTGTTTTAACATGTACATATTTTATCATTTGATGTAAAATTACATAAATTTTTACAAGCAGTAAAACATACAATAGACAGTTTGTAATTTGCATCATAACATAAATACAGCCACGTATCACTCTTCAATACATCTAACCATCAAATTACTAGCAACAATAAAGCCAACAAACAATTACAAATTAAAATTCAATTGTAGTTTTAACAATTGTAGCTAATTTCACTCTACACATATGATCGTTTTAATGGCAAAAAAACTTAAAAATCAAATTGTAACTTACTTATCGTACTCCATTCTTTTGATAAATGTCATATTTTCATAAAATAATAAATTTTAGGTAATATTTCTCTAACTGTTTATTGGAATATTTTGATTGGTTTAAAATTATAAAAGATATATTCTAATAATTTTTGAATTTGATTACGACATTTAATTTAGAACAATATTACCCTTTCATTCCTGGCATGACAACTTTCCCAAAAAAAATCTTCTTAAAATTGCAGACTGGCAAAATGTATTTACAATATTTATACAGCTGAAACACCATCCTACCTTGAATATGTAGTATATCTTTATAAAACAATACCAGTGATATTAAATTAATGAATATACAATACAAACCCATAAACATACAGTAGAGTGAGACAACTATCCAGTGCATATAAGTTATTACAGCAAAATGCATTGAGTGTTTAGTTAAAGGTTATATCTCTGACAAGCTTGCTTTCTAGCTGAAACACAAAGTCATTCTTAGTTAAGGATATACTTCCCTCCTTTAAGAGTAGACTAGTCTGACAGATAACCGATCTATCTGTTCTAGGGACTAGACAACCCCGAAAGGAGGGTAGTATACGACTTCACAGTTCAATTCGCAAGCAAGCTAGACAAAGTTGTTACCTATACCTACACACTTGATGTATTTTGCTGTAAACACAATTTCTTGTAACCAACAAGGAAATGGAAATATACAATTCATAAAAATTTGTACAATCATTGGTAAGGGATATAACTCTTTTCTATCAGTAATGGGTTTTTTATAGACAGTTTCATCAAACTTTTTAAGCATTCCAGTGCGAAACAGGATCAAATAATTGGTGTAACTTAGAAGCTTAGAATAATAAATCTAGGAAAATTGTTGACACAAACTAACCGGTGATTTGAAACGGTTATGTCCCTTCTAGTTGAAAAAAAAAAAACCCAAAAAAACAATATCAACGACTTGCTACTGCAGTACATATTAAATTTTATGAGAGACCTGCATTTCAAACATTGATGCTCCCTTCACCATATTGAGTCAATAAAGTGTCTCTTCATATAAAATTGGTGCCATTTAACCATTTCTACTTAATTTGCCTCTGTGTGAACATACATGTACGTAGCCTTAAAGATAAATCTTAATGGGTTTTACCAGATTGAGGGAAATTCAGCCATGTATTCTCAGGCTTCTTAATAGTGTAAACCAACTGTATTTTGTGAGCAATTTATTGAAGAAAATGAGAAAAATGAGTGTCACCAAAATATTTCTCCTGAAAGGGCTAAATGGGGATCTGTTATTGGGTTGTTGTCTCATTGTTGTTTACCTCCCTTTGATGAGTTTAAACAGTCCCCTTACTATCTGTCTCAAATTCATAGGCAAACTTTGATTCCATGATTTAACCCCAGAAAAGTTTCCCTTTAAAAGAACAAATGTGCTATTATGGAATACTTTAATTATTCATAATTGTATAAAGTATCTTACTATTTTTAAGACAAATTGCAACATAAATCTTGTGCTAAATTCTGCAGACTGTGATCATACAATTGCAACCCTACTGATTATATACCCTTAATTGATGTGGTGCTCAAATAATCCATTACAACAATTTACCCGAGAACTAAGAGTTTCTATGACAGGAAGTTTCTGAGAAGCAGTCCACGCTTCAACAGCCTCCCAATCAAAACCAGAAATATACAATACCTAGAAAGTCAAACTATTTATTTATTGATTGTCTATTTAGCTAAGAAACAGGACAGAATTCTAATGCTGCTGATCCATTATTATTCGTATAAGGATACCAATTTTTCTTGGATTTCATACATATGGGTAAAGCATGAATTTAAATGTTCTACAATGTTCACATTTTCTATTGAATTGTATTGAGATTTCGGCAAAAACCATGAAATCAAATATCAACTAACATTTAATTTTTCCTCAATCAACAAAAAAATGGTATCAAGGTAAATGAACGGATCAATAGTATACTAAACTTAAATTTGGTTTCAAAAATCATAAGTTCAAAACAAGCAGTTAAATATATTAGGCAAAATATGTGAGACAATGACATAGGTTTTTCAATGAGGTGCAAGGAACTTGAAAGAAGCAATATACTTGTTTTCCTTAAAACAGTTTAAATGAAAAAAAAGCAAACTTTTTTTTTATAATGTTTAAAAAAAAATGTGTCCATTGACTCAGCCTGCCATCCAAGATGGCTGACATTACTAAAAATAGAACATTAGGATAAAATTAAAGAACAATCATTCTGGTCTTACCATAAAACCTCTTTGTAACTTGTTCAGGTCTTTCATCGTCAGCCTATTCTCCAGCTTATCCATGGACAACGTTTTCCTGAAAATGTAAAAAAATTAAGTTTAAACCTTTAAAATTACAATCTTAATGTACCTTTATTCTTCTGTTAACTCCATACTAATGTGTAATGAATTACTTAATTGAACAGGTTTTTTTTTCAGACAGTCTTATATTAAACTTCCTGTGTTTATCAAGTCAAGAAGAAATGATGAATTATTTAAATTATAAATGAAATTAATATCTACTAATCTTAATAAATTAATCTTGATCCATCTGATTTTTTTTGTAACCAGCTCTGCAAATCAGGCCATAAAAAAAAGTTCTAAGCAGTATGTTTGAAAGCCATGAAAAAAAGTCTAATATTTGATTTACAAATAATAACTATTTCTCCTAAAACTCAAATAAGCACAAAAAAAAATTCTTAACTATATTCTTTTGTCTAAATCACAAAATATATAGAAATACACCTCTAAAAATAAGATGTCACTACAAAATGTTAATACTAATAATAAAAGTCTGTTAGTTTAGCTCCCCCTTAACCATACATTCCAGAAGAGAAAACTAGATCTAGAGAAGGTTATTCCTGAGATAAAGGGTTTTTCTTAGTTTTCAATTTAGAATTTGCTTTCTTTTATTTTACACATATTTATTTAGAGTGGATTGGGAAACAAGTTTTGCAACTTATATTAATCCCTTTCCACTCTGCGGGTGCGAGTGCTGCTTTGTAGCGGCATTAGCCTACTCTTTTCCCAACTGCTTTGCATTTGGGGGGTAACTTCTTCATTATTTGGGACCTTTAAAGATGAAATTAAATATCATCTGCCATTTAATGTATAAAGTAGTTTTTTTTAGTATAAATATGTTTTATTTGGCACCAGCAAACATTTCAAACCCAGCAACATTCTATGTGTCTGTCTCAAGTCAGGGAGATTGTAATTCAGATGCTGTGCATCATATTTATCTTTTTCGCCTATTGCTTTGTCCATAAATCAGGCCTTTTTTTTCCATTTAAATTGTTTTACATTAATTTTGTCATTTTAGGGCCTTTCTTTTAGATTATCACACAGTATGGATTTTGCTCATTGGTGAAGGCAGGGTACGTGGTGACCCAACATTAACTTCTGTGTCATGTGGTCTCTGGTGGAAAATTGTTTGATTGGCAATCATACCACAACTTCTTATTTATAATATACCATCATTTGCACAATAAACATCTATATAGATATAAGAAGATGTGGTATGAGTGCCAATGAGACAACTCTCTATCCAAGTAACAATTTATAAAAGTAAACCATTATAGGTCAAGGTACAGCCTTCAACATGGAGCCCTAAATTGGCTCACACCAAACAGCAAGTTATAGACGGCTCCAAAAATTACTAGTGTAAAACCATTCAAACGGGAAAAGCAATAGTATACTTTCCATTCTCAATTTTATAAATTGCAGGATAATTAATTGATTTGCAGCAATACTTTATTTTACTTCACAAAAAAGAAAAAGAAACCAATCTAACTATAATGAGTATATGACTATAACCATCTGTATAAAGATATTACAAAAATAAAGAAATTTAAAATGATACTAATCAATTAGCTGAAAATCTTTGCAACATGTTTTCTATCTACAAGTAAATTATAATAATCAATAACTTAGTCTTGGCAAAAGATTGTCTGATCATGCATAACATCAATTTTACTCTCTTATATGAAAATATTTCATAGGAGAAATATTCAGATTAAATCACAGTTAGAATTTCTACTTTTAAACAAAAACATGGAACTTGCAAATATCTTCCGCTAATAGAACCCATAAACCCACTATAATATAGAAAATAAAATATAATTATAAATTTTATGAAAAATATATATGTATGATAAATATGTGTGACAATATCGTGGAAGATAAATATCATTATATGTGCACATCCTCACCACTCATCTGGCTCCTTTTTTTGTTTCTTTGGTTTAGGTTTTCTTTTTGGTTTAATTTTTATTTCTGTTACATCACTTACAACACTACATTAAAGTAGAAACTTTTATGTTAGCAATGAGTCAATTAAGATTTGTCTACGTCTACAAAATATTACCATATGTATTTTAGTCAATATATCACTTGGGGCCTCATGATACAATTTCAGGTAAATGTGTCTGGCTTGGATTTAAAACCCACTCCATTTATATATTTCCCAATTATCAGACATACCTTAATTTGTTAATCATTGTTACATGATACTTATAGATTATTGAGTTGAGATGACCAATGATAATCTGTTTATCGCTATTTTACCTATGGTGACATGGTCAATTTCATCAGCAACGCCACATGCATCCTTAGTTTCTGAGATAATTTTCCATCTCAAGTGAGTAGAAAGATATGAAAAATTATCACAAAAAAGATCAAGTGAAAAATGCAGAAAATAGCAATAAATGTTGAAATTGCACAATTTAAAATATTGGATACAAGATCTAGAGTGGTGTGTTCATTTTCGCCATAACTTTCCATGTTTTCTGCAGTTTATGTTTAGGTCATTATGTTTGAAGTATACTGATATTTCTATATAAAGATAACTTCAAATGCAAAATATTTCTTAGCTTGAAAACGTGTTTGTTTGAAAAAAATCATCTGAAAAGTTAGATTAAAGAGTGTTTGAAATTTGTTATGTATTGTCAAAGGGGGACACATATTCGCCGTTTTTACACATGTATTTAAACCAAATAACTGCAGCTTTAAACAATGTTTACCAAATCAATTTCATTTAACATTAATACAGATGAAAAGCAGTCATTTTAAAGGTGAACAAAAAATGAAATTTGGAACAATCAGTTAAAGAATTACTAAGAAAATATAAAAAAGAAGATGTGGTATGAACACTTCTTTTAAAACATATGTTTATCATTCAGGAAATTGGACAAAATCGTTGCATGTTCGTTTTTCAGTAAGTTAATTTTAGTACAATGTATAAACAATTTATAAGTTCTCAACTTATTTCCTTGACCATAACAATCAAGCCTCGTTCTCCATACAGTTTTGTAAATATCAAAATATTAACTTGTAACTTTGTATAAATGAAAATAACATGATATAATTTATGATGATACATTTAAATCATTTAAATTCATTGCAGACGTTACAGTTAAGTTTTTAATTTTGGAGGTCAGTTTACTTTAATTTGGACCACATGTTATATATATGATTAGATTATTAGATTTCTTTACTTTTACGATGAATCAGATGTCTAAATCTATTCACTTCATTAATTCTATTATAAAAATTTGTTTCCTTAGCAAACTATATGTTCCTAAATTTATATTCATCAGTTCTATTACAAATATACGTGAGTTTTTCATTTATAAATTGTTTATTTGTGCAAAAAATCACTTCAAAGATACCAAGCAAGCTAAAAATACATGTAGATGGTACATATATTTCTTTTACAATAAACTCATCAGTTCAGAGTTTTTCCTAAAGTTTTTCAGTGCAAATTTAGCAGTTAAATAATTTTATTTGCTGACATCAGGTGTCACCCAGAGTTTACCTTTATATCATAATTGGCTTATGAAATAAATAATTAATTTAATCTAATGAATTGGATTATCATTCATAGATATGTACTGTGTGACTGTCAACAGGCATATCAATATCTATCTTGCACAGGCACTTGTTTCTATCAATGGAAAGGACTATCCATAAGTTATATATAACATTTGGATAGTCGACTTTACCATGGGTAGAAACTAAAGGCTGTGCTATCTTGGATGAAATTAATATTAAATTCTTAAAAAAATCACAGAGTTATCTTATTCTTATAAAAATACCATATCCCCTTGTTAGTCTTTTGGCATACAAGCAGAACTATTTTCAATTCATAAGGGGAAATATAAGAGTTTCAACATGGTGGTACATATGTATTAGGCCAAATAAAAAAGCATGTGTGTTTCCTGTTTCCCTACCTACCCTATATTTTAAGCTTAGAAATAGCCTACCCTAAAGTTTTTTTGGTCATTTTTCAATAAGCACTGTTAAAGTCAGGATTTCTCTTCCATAGACTCAATGTAAAAAAAAATGGTAAAATAAAAAAAAATCCCTACCTACCTACCCTATTTTTTTCAAAGAGGAAACAGGAAACACACATATTATTTTATTTGGCCTTAGGATTGACATGCTCATAATAAATAGGAGTGTGTAATTGGTCTTTTTTTAAGCTAAAGAGTTTTATATGCATTGTAGCTTTTAGGAGCAAAAGTAATGAGTTTTTGTCAAAATAATGCATACTGAAATGTGCACGTTGTAACAGGTATTTAAAGGGAATATTGTAAAACATTGAGATCTATTCTCGTCTCATGGGTATTCTTACTACATGTATTAAAAATGTATTGTGACGTCACAATTTCCATTGAAAAAGCATGCATAGTACGAATTCATATGACCTACGAAAAACATATGATCTGACCATGCATTGTACATGTATGCATATCAATAATAATTAATAATAAATATAACTGTCTTTAACTCATGATGTTGTTCATGTTGTTAAAAAAATCACCTCACCCATTATGTTGATCCCTAGTATGGATAAATAGTTCCAACTGGATGACAAGCAGCTAATAAACATTCATTACCATATATAATGAAAACAGCTATAGAAAAATTGTTTAATATTTTCAGGGGCATTTTTGTGATACATTGTACATACACATATTTTATTTTTATTCAATATACGATTTCGTCAATTTATCTAACTAACATAATTCCTCTTGTTAAATTGCATCTGCTAATAAAATAAACATTGCTTCTTGTTAACTAACACATGTGCCCAACTTCCTCAATTTACATTAATCTAACAGTTCCAATATAAATAATTTACATTAATCTAAAAGTTCCAATATAAATAATTTACATTAATCTAAAAGTTCCAATATAAATAATCATGTTTTTTAAATTGGCATCTATAGATGTTTATATAGCCACACTAATCCATGAAACTGGACATGTATGTCATGTATTGAGCACTTACAGGAAATGAGCAAAAATGAAATACATATAGGGAATAAAGACATTACATGGAAAGACTATACATTGTACATCAAATTAAATTTTAAAGGTAAGGATATAAATTTTGATACAACTATACATTTTGCTATTCAAAAATACTAAAGCCCCTCCCCCCACACTTTTAAAATTTTTAAGATGGAACTAAATATCACAGTGTGGAGTAAGCCTTGTTTGTTGTTCATGGTCTTTGTATAGTCAGGTGTTTGTTTTCCCTAAAACAACCAACCATCAGAAAAAAATAAAATTTGCCAGGAAAGAAAAAAAATTAAGAAGTTAGGAGGTTTTTTTTAAACACAACACACAAATTATTTATGTTCATATATCTTTCATATATACGTTTTTAGTTCTTTTAAACATAACGTTTTTTATTCCATTTTGTTTTGTGGTTAACTTATTATATTTTTATCATGTATATATATATGTAAAGCGCCTTAGAGTGATTTTATTGTTATATAGGGCGCTATAGAAATTTTTACTATTATTATTATTACTATTATTACAAGAATCACAAAATTTACAATCAGGTTTTTTTCCGTTACTGAAATGCCTGCTTTGAATCCCTTAGGTATCAGATATGAATCTGTGATTGTTATAGTAAAAAAAAAACCTTTTTTCCTATATCAAATTGGGCATTTTACTGATAAATCCCTGCTTTAGATCATGAAATAGTTATAAATTGATGCATGTTTACTTAACCCCCAGTGGATAATATTGTATGCATGTAAAGCTACTATGTAAGCTAAACTTTTCAATATCACAGCCTGTAAAGAGGGCAAATTGGACAAGAAGCAAGTTAGCTTTATTACAATGATTAAACAACAATGAAAGTTGTGCTCCATTGTGGGTATAATAAATCAGAACTGTAACCTTGATACACACTCACAGAACTCCCAAACGTTTTTTCAAACAACAAAATGAGATTGCATGTATGAATTTTATTTACGTTAAGGGCCAGTTTAAAGTGTGAGTAAAGTCAGAATAGGTATTCTGACACATAAAGAAAACAGGTTACTTTGAGAATGGTATCAGGTCCATTAGACCTGAGTTCATTGGCCCTTAGAGTCTGTTTGCTATGGGGTGGTTCTACCTTTTATTGAAAAATATTGATATTAAGGGAATTAAAGTTTACTAAACTTATTCAAATAGTTATAAAGTGTGAATTTCATGAAAATAAAATGGAAGATTTAAAAGTTAATTGCTTGTTTTGGACCATTTAAAATTGTTCAATGGCATAATAATAATTCTCACTGATAATTGTAATACTTGTCGTTGGTGGATTAATATACATTTGTAATATAAATATGTTTTGTTTTGATAAACTTAAAATAAGTCAAAACAATGATGTACATACATGAATTGTAAATCATTAAAAGCATTTAAAATAAATGTGAGAATGGAAATGGGGAATATGTCAAAGTGACAACGACACAAAAGTGTTTTTTTATAGAAACAGTTAACAAATATCAATAAAGATAAAATATAAGTACTTAATAAAATTAAAGGGAAAATAAATTTTGTTTGCAGCAATACACATAATTTGCCGAAATAATTCAACATTCTTTACCATACTCTGTTCAAATAATATATATACATCATGCAAGTAAACAACTTATATATATAAAAAAAACCAATCAGGGTGAATGGACTCTCGGCAAACAGGAATTGGGGCAAATTGACCCAGATTTATTGAGACAGTTTTCAAACATCAAGTCAGATCTTAAGAGGGGTGACTGATTGGGGATGTCTAATTATTTTATCTGTCAGATTACTTGAAATCATATAAGCCTGTTGTAAATGGGTGTCTTGGTTATTTCCAAGTAAAAGAATATTGTTATTTATTGTAATAAAAGAGTTTATATAAGTTGACAGAAGTTATTTCTATAGTGTTTAGTATATTGAATGAGTAATTAACGTACGTTTTACTTTATGTTATTAGTTGTATCGATAATGTCGTATATAATATGGCGCAACCAGTGGCGGATCCAGGATTTTTCATCAGTGGGGGCCCACTGACTGACCTAAGAGGGGGCCCACTCCAGTCACACTCCAGTATTTCCCTATATAAGCAACCAAATATTTTTTCAAAAAGGGGGGGGGGGGCTCGGGCCTCCTGCCCCCCCCCTAATTCCGCCTCTGGCAACTTTGTCATGTATTGTTCAGAACGTTACCGTTGGGTCAATATTTTAAGCGTGAACCCAAAAGTGTTCATTTGCGAGCTCTTAACTGGAAGAATTAATATGTCTAGATTTGATTATTCATAAGATTGTATTATTATAAGCATTTTGAGTCGAGGACTCCTATATTTTATGTCAGCGTTTTACATTATGTTTTTCTTCCTGCTTAGAATATTTACTTCTGGTAATTTGAAATAAATACCAGTGAAACCACACCTCCGTCAGTCTTTGCTGTGTTTACATTTGGCTTGCAGCAAGGCTCATCCCGGGGGGTCCTATAGGTAAGAAGCAGCGCATTAGCTGTATGCCTTGCATTCATTTACCGTTTTTATCATTGTAATATTTAAGATAATCCCAGTTGACCCATACGAAAATACATGAGAAAGATTATTATTTTAGTAGCTTCACCCCGTATGTTTATTATATATTATTGTTGGAATATTGTACTTGTATGGAAACATATTGGCTGTTTAATAAAAGTATCATTTTTACTATTGGTCATTTATTCACGCTACCAATGACGAGAGAGAACAGACAACAGTTTTGACGTCTGTATTTATATATTACCCCGTGTATTTACTAGTTTTATGAGATATTCGTATTTGCTGGCTTTATAACTATACCAAAACATAGCAAGAAGCAGAAATTACGACAACGCCCTTAAAATTATGAGAAAATGTTGAATATATATATCAAAGAAAATGTGATTGTCAATGGTTCAAGAGTTGCAAATTCTTGGATCAAATGTCAGAGATTCCTAAAGAGCTACACCTTTATCTGATGGAGTATTGAAGTGAAAGGGACAGATGCAATATTTTATAGAGGAAAGTAAGCTCAAGATCATTCCCCTGTAGCTGCAGTGTTGAGAATTCACGATCTACTTTTGTAGTAGTAATTATCGGTTAAAATGTTATCATACCACAGAATAATGTGCGTGTTTCATAATTAATTTGTTAGATAGGGTACCTGCTACTAACAAAAGTAACTTAACCAATGTCACGTTTTTTATATCATAGTATTATTGTCAATATTTATATAATTGGTTGTTTACCTTTCATTTTTTTCTGGTGTTTTAGGATTTTTCGATTGCTCAATTGATTTGCCAATTGATTCATTTCTGACTGAACTTGACGTTGACATTTTCTTTCAAACTCTGATTATATAATTATGCAATTTTCGTTCTCAGTCGCATTCTTGCAAATTAGTTGGTAAAACATTATTGTCATCAGTGGTTTAAATCCGCGGCCATATTGTTAACCAAGTTGCCATGCAGGTGCTTGATATAATTTACGGATTTATACGTATGAAACGAACTACGCAACTTTTCAACGCCGATAAAAATTCAGTTTGAATAGTAAAGTTATTCGGTTCAGAAGAAAATTGGTTGTGTAACTTCCATACCAAGATAAGCATATCTATGCTTATATCATTGATTGCACGAATATTAAAATATTGTTTGAAAATAACCATGAAATTTAAAAAAATGGAGGCCCCTGAAACGAATTCGGACAACTCGAAATAAAGTCAACTCTGACCAATTCACAGAAAACTCGGACCAGCTATTAAAGACAACTCGGGTCAGAATCGTATCTGTCTTAAGAAATCCCTCCTTCAAAGAACAGTTCGTTGTAAATAAGTTTATCATCTGAGATCTAGAAGTCTACAGATCTCATGATAGTTAGTACTTTTGCATAGGTACTATTTCTGTACTAAGAATTTGTAGTACAGCAAATCTACTTTTAAAATTGAGTACTATTACTAAATTATTGTAATATTTAAGTACCCGTTTTTTTAATACTTTATTTGTACTTGAAATTTAGGTACTATACATATGTTTGGTTACTACCGTTACATTTTCAGCATTTTGATAGTTTTTCTATTTTAAATCTCGTAAAATTATGATTTTAAAACATGGAATAATGTATTATTTCTGTACCAAAATATTTAGTACAAAACAAGTACTGTAAAATACAAGTATACCTAAATATTACAATAGTTTTAAAGTAAGGACATAGACTCACACAATACTAAATATTAAAAGTTAATTTCCAGTACTGCATTTTTTAAGTACAGAAATAGTACCTATGCAAAAGTAGCTGTGTAATATATTTAATATTTTATATGTAATAAGTGTGCTTTATGTGAAATATTGCCTCAAATTTGATGGTTAAAGTTCGTAACTCTGAAAAAAAAACCCGTAGCTTACTTCCATCTATTCAACTGTTTCATAAAAGTTTCATAGGGTTTGCAGGGGCGGATCCAGCCATTTTAAAAACTTTTGTCAAACTCACACTCCATGGTACAAATAAATACAGAGTAGGATAAGCATATATAAAATAATCAAAATTTATGGACAGATAAAAATTAAACGATAGTTTTATTTGTTTTGTGTAAATATAATTATGCCCTCATAACTATTTCAAAGCTGTATCCATAATTGTTTTTATGACAACCTTTAGATTTATATGAAATTGAAACACAAGTAAAGATATAAATAGATAAGCATAAAATTGTATGAAATAATAACGTAAAACCGTGGCGTATTCATCAAACCAAGGAACACCCGGGGTCACCTTTTGAGCAATGTTGTTTGTTGCCAAAATTTAGTTTTTATGTATTTTTATGTTGACTTTTGAATGTCCCGTCTATCTTTTCTTTTTGTGGCATTATGTTGTCTGTCCCGTGTTTCGAAGCATGAATTTGATTTTCTCTTACCTAGCCCCTTTGCATCTTCTTATTTTGATTTCCTTTGGTTGATATTTTTCATATTTTCCATAAATTGCAGTTCCATTTATAGTGCTTTTGTTTGCTTTTGAAAATTGTTTATGGTACAATAATGTTTAAGTGTGTTGCATATAAAACATTGTATAACAATAATAGAAGCCACATTTTATCCCATGTCCCTAATTCATATGTGAAATATCTTTTCCTTTGAAAAAATATGTACCCAGAACAAAATTCTAGACTAAGAGAAACAGTGAGACTTCTATCTGATTTGGATTTGATATTAAAATGGTACTTGGTACACTGTGAGTATCAATTTATCCCTAACTATGAATGTGAATTGTGCTTTTAAATATCATTTCTTCCCTGCAACTTTAAATACGTTGTTATTTATTATTTTTTGGGAGGGGGAGGGGCAAATGTGTTGCTTTAGCTTTATTCTGCAATAGTTTTTATGTTGTGGTTTGTATATTATACGTAGTTTCGTTTTTCAACAGACTGTCGGCATCCCAATGGGAACAAACTTTGCCCCTCTACTTGCTAACTTGTTTCTTCATTATCATGAGGCTGAATTCATGCAGGAACTTCTTAGGAAGAAAGATAAGAAGTTAGCAATATCCTTAAACTCTACTTTCCGCTATATAGATGACGTTCTTTCACTAAACAATTCAAAATTTGGTGACTATGTGGATCGCATCTATCCCATCGAATTGGAGATAAAGGATACTACAGATACAATTAAGTCGGCTTCATATCTTGACTTACATCTAGAAATTGACAATAAGGGTCGGCTGAAGACAAAACTTTACGACAAAAGAGATGATTTCAGCTTTCCAATTGTGAACTTTCCATTTCTAAGTAGCAACATTCCAGCAGCACCTGCATACGGGGTATATATCTCCCAATTGATACGATATTCCCGTGCTTGCATTTCCTATCATGATTTTCTTGATAGAGGGTTACTGCTTACAAGGAAGCTATTAAACCAAGAGTTCCAAATGGTGAAGTTGAAATCATCCCTTCGTAAATTTTACGGACGCCATCACAAGTTGGTTGACCGTTATGGAATAACCGTTTCACAAATGATATCGGATATGTTCCTTACGTCGTAACTACAATCCCCTTCCCTTTCATGAATTTGACCTACCGAATTAGACTATTTACCGGATTTGTAATCACATAAGCAACACGACGGGTGCCGCATGTGGAGCAGGATCTGCTTACCCTTCCGGAGCACCTGAGATCATCCCTAGTTTTTGGTGGGGTTCGTGTTGTTTATTTTCTATGTTGTGTCATGTGTACTATTGTTTTTCTGTTTGTCTTTTTCATTTTTAGCCATGGTGTTGTCAGTTTGTTTTAGATTTACGAGTTTGACTGTCCCTTTGATATCTTTCGTCCCTCTTTCGTTTCATTTAAACCAGTAAATTGTCGGATTCTCGTTGACGTATGAGTGGTTGGATGTCTCATCGTCCATTGTTTTCTCTTTTTCGAGCCTCGATGTTTTCTCTATTTTTTCAGCTTGCCAAACAAATTTGAGATGGCCTATACTCTACGGATATTGTACATTTAAACTTCAATTTTTGAAAATCAAATAAACGATGAAGTCAATGTTACCTCTTATATTTGTTATATTAAAATTTTGTCTTTGGCACAACATAAAATTAAGTGTACATAGGCATTATAATAATATACAAGTATACATCGGCAGCTATTTAAGTATTATATTTGATTTCATAGTAAATGTATAATGTTTTATGGTCTACATTAATGACGTCAATTGTTATTGATGAGGATTATTAGTTTTTCTACCTATGTGCCGTGGTTCTCTTTCGACTCCTTACAAGATTTAACACTTTTAAACTAGAGGCTCAAAAGAGCCTGTGTCGCTCACCTAAGTATATGTGAGTATTTAAGAAAGGAAGCAGATGGATTCATGGCAAAATTGTGTTTTAGTGATGTGATGTGTTTTTACATCTTACTTTACTGAACATTCTTGCAATTTACAATTATCTGTATTCATAATGAACTTGGCCCATTAGTTTCAGTGGAAAATGTTAGTAAAATTTACAAATTTTAGGAAAATTGTTAAAAATTGACTATAAATGACAATGACTCCTTAGGGGGTCAATTGACCATTTCGGTCATGTTGACTTATTTGTAAATCTTACTTTGCTGAACATTATTGCTGTTTACAGTTTATCTCTATCTATAATAATGTTCAAGATAATAACCAAAAACAGTAAAATTTCCTTAAAATTACCAATTTAGGGACAGCAACCCAACAACGGGTTGTCCGATTCATCTAAAAAATTCAGGGAAAATAGATCTTGACGTGATAAACAATTTTACCCCATGTCAGATTTTCTCTAAATGGTTAGTTTTTTGAGTTAAAAGCCAAAAACTGCATTTTACCCCTATGTTCTATTTTTAGCCATGGCGGCCATCTTGGTTGGTTGGCAGGGTCAACGGACACATTTTTGAACTAGATACCCCAATGATGATTGTGGCCAAGTTTGGTTTAATTTGGTCCAGTAGTTTCAGAGGAGAAGATTTTTGTAAAAGCTAACGACGGACAACGACGACGACGACGGACGACGACGGACGCCAAGTGATGAGAAAAGCTCACTTGGCCCTGTGGGCCAGGTGAGCTAAAAACGCAGTGAATAACTAAATAATTGTGATGAAAGAAGCTTTAAATACCAGCAATTGATCATCATCTTTCTAAATAAAACACATTTAAAAGATGTTTTTGTCTTTAGCAATGAGCTCCAGGACAATCATCTCGACACACCAGATGTTGCCTGTTTTGATATCTCAAGACTACTGTCAATATATACCTAATGAAAATGAAAAATGGTCAAAATTATTTATAATCAGTTTGTTGCCATACATTAGAAAAGAAATTTACTTTCTTGAAGTTTAACCTTAAAAGTTGATCTTTTAGGGAGTCCCTTTTTTGTCTGTTTCTAAAGATTCTCTATTGATTCGTACTTTCATTTTCCGTTCATATAATTATTTTCTTATATAAATGTATTTCAGTTCAATTCAATTGTAACAAAAAATACTTCAACATAGTTGAAATAGGTAAGATGAGTGTTAAACAACACTCTATAATAAGGATGCAATGACGAATGTTCACATGTTCATACTTAAAATAGATAATAATAACAAGTGTTAGATTTTTCTTTTGAAGGAAAACTTTGTTCGATTGTCATTTCAAGATGTTTACTTATGAAGAGGATACTTATTTATATATATAATCCGTGTGAACTATATAGTCCAACATTATAACAATATCACGAAATCAGAGAAAAAATAATATACCATTTAAAATTGAGAATGGGGATGGGGAATGTGTCAAAAGATACAACAACCCGAGCATAGAGCAGACAACAGCCGAAGGCCACCAATGGGTCTTCAATGTCATTAAAAAAGTTTATATTGCATTCAGTTTCCACTGGAAGTTAAGCAACCAACCCTGGAATCCTAGACTATAATTATTTTTAAAAGAGTTGTGGCCCTTGGGAACATTAGTTGTATGGAAAATTGCCCCCTTAGAGCTTCTATATATATGTACAATTCTTGCCAGATTATTTTTTTGAAATTTATATTTTATGTTTATGTTATCAATGACGCTCAGATCAAAAAAGTTCATGAGCATTGAGGACCCAAAATTCTAAAAAGTTGTGCCAAATACGGTGAAGGCAATCTATTCCTGGGTTAAGAAAATCCTTATTTTTTCTAAAATTTTAAGTTTTGTCAACAGGAAATTTATTAAAATTGCCATATAATAGATATTCATATCAACTCCGAAGTGCTGACTCTTGTGTTGGTGATACCATCGGGGACGAAACGTCAACCAGAAGTAAAAGAGTTATGACCCTTGGAAACATTAACTTACATGGACAAGTTCTTCGTTAGCGCCATAATGTGTACAATTCTTGGCAGATTTTTATGAATTAGATTTTTTAGGGTTATATATGACATTTTAATATAAATGAACACACACCAAACCATTTATCTTTATTGAATCGCAGTCAATCGAAAGATCACCTGCTATTAAAGTTTTAAATTAAATAAACGGCGGGTTATTTTGATCTTTTCAAAACAAGTAATATATCTTTGAAAAGAGAGACAACCCTGCAATTCTTTAACATAAGGAATTTATTTATGGTTATATGTTCTGCTTAGGAAACTGAAAACGAATGCTACAATTTCTTCCATAAGGTAAGCCATATACTTTATTTTTTTAATAGCTGTTATGTTTTTGCCCTTTACTATTCTATGGGTATGATTTTTTAATTTCATTTCTTGATTTTGCATGATAAAGAATATTCTAGAAATATGCCATGAAATTGTTGATATCATATATTGTTATTTGTATAACGTGAGGGAAAATATTTTCAAATAGATACCTTATCTTAACTTAAAATGAAACTTGTCTACGATATGAACATTTGGTAACGATTATTCGTACATTTTAACTGCACGCATATTAATAAAATCTCCCGTTTGTAATTTTCCTCTGAATGAAGTATTTTGATAATTCCTTTTTACAATTACTTGCTGATATATTCAAATATATGGGTCGTTTTAAAAAAATGTCGAATTTTCAGTACACCCATGCTAACTTTTTTTATTTCTATTGGAAATTTCAGTTGTAATGGTTTAAATGAAAGCTTGTCAGATTTGTGATTCAGAACATTAATAATAAACACACCTTAAATCTATATTTTGATTAAATTAAACTGCATTTAAGACCCATTTTGGGGGTATTTGTCTGCGTACAGTATCAGAAAAACACATTTCAAATGATTTTTTTTGCGATTTTCTGATCGGCTTGATATCTGCAAAAGGGACTTTTTAAGAACGTTAAATATTACTTTAACGAAAAATCGTAGCTTCTATATCATTGTATGTAACATATTATCTACAAACTAAATCGAATCTGCGTACAGGAGGTTCATGTCTTTCCTGTGACCGCTACTTAAATCAGCCGTTAAATTATTCTCCCTATGAATATTGAATCAGTCAGTGTTGATCTCAAAAGTACAAAGTAATCTTTCAAGTTACATTTAAAACGCTTCGTTTCTTGAACGACAGTGTAGAGAAAAGAAATTTCAAGACATTTAGTGAAAAAAATATAGCGTACTTTTTTTCATGTCTATGCTGTTACCACCAATTTTTATTAAATACACCAACAGTATACTTGTAAAAAGTGCAATAACGTGTTGGAAACCAAATTCACAATAGAAAAACATAATCACTTCACCAAAGGGAGTAGTTATTTCACAACAGCAATCAAAAACGAGGAAAATTGTCTATCCTGTTATGTCTATCCTGTTACTATGGTTGCTATGGTTACAGTAACAGGATAGACAATTGTAGACAAAAACGTCGTTAATTTTTGTATCTTAACATATAGGTGCAAAACGAATGAAATATTTCGTTGTTTGAAGTCATCTTAAGGTTATAACGTCTTCATCTTCCCAATTAAGCATTCGCAGGTGCAATACTGATATCGGTAACAGGATAGACAAAAAGGTAACAGGATAGACTTTTATATAGTAATATATCAGAAACGTACGTTCCTGTTACCAATGACATATAGAGAAAAGTAAACTAACTTATGAGGGATTTACTTGATGTTGGGTTTATTTGAAAGGGTGAAAAAATGCCGAACAATATAAATTGCTATCTTAGACTTGCATTACTGGTGGTAATTTTTACAACCTTTGAAAACTAATTTTTAGAGGCATTTTTCAGTACAACCTGGAAAATTGGCAAATAATCTATCATATTACAGAATGAATATATATAGAAGTTTATTCTCTGGAAAACCATCTAATTGTCTACGTAAAACAAGCTTAACATTTTATCTAAACATTTTCTTAATAATCCAAAATTTCTTTTGAAAATGGTAACAGGATAGACAAAATAATGTACCACCGATCAAAAAATGTTTCAACATATTCTTGTGTGACATCATTAAGATTGCATCTTTTAATATGTTGTTCTTAAGGGCATATCCAACAGTTTCAGGGGAGGTAATAACAAACGTAAACGTCGTCTATTGTTTCCCGTAATTTCACGGTGTTTCAACGACGTCATAATGGCCGTTTGGAAAGAGCGGTTTCTTTCCTCATTGGAAATGGCACGGCGGGAATCGGCAAAAAAATCATACAGAATATTAGCAGAACTAGAATTCAAAACTAAAAGATATCTTTGTCCATTTGGTCTATTATAAAAGAACTGCAATTATCTTAATCATTACTAGACCATACTCACTTAAGTTTCCGTTTTATTAAATTATCTTCAATACAGTAGAAAACAACGAAAGCAAATGCATAATGATTTATTATTGCATAAGAAAGTAACACAAATTGTTATTAGTTCTTTATCAACTTTTTCCGAGATTTTGTCATTCAGGATAGAAAACTTAAAGTTTGGTTTTACTTGAGAAAGATGAAAAAAAGGTTTCTTGAGAAAAAAAAATACGGCGTAAAATAGCATTTATCATGCATCTAGCTTTGCGTTGAAGTGCTAATAGATATACAGTAGCTCTTTAAATGAATATGAACTTTAACCGGTAAACAATGTAAAACCAAAGATGACACAGTAATAAAAAAATATTGAAATAGGAAAACATTGTAATATATACACTGACATACAAGTAGAAAATATCCGACGATGTTGGTGTTTACTTATGTATGAGGAAACAAATATAATTTAAAAATAAAACACAAAAAAAACAGTGTAGGTGTCTTTACTAATTAGACACGCCCTTTTCAGTCAGTAGGTCCATAACATGATGGGAAAAAAAACAGCCTTTGACAAAATACCATAATTCAAAAAGGGGGGGGGGGGCTAATAGCTTTACTCACAATTTTGATCATCATTCAACTTTATCTAGTACGGCATACGTTTTACCGCTAGAACACTCTTTATATCTTGATAATGTATCAATCGATCCACTCTCGCCTCGTCGTAGATATGCGTGATATATTTGCCACTGGAGCACGGCAGCAATCAATTCATCAGTTTCATATAGTGATGCATAATCATTAGTTCTCAACTGATAATTATCTCAAACAGTGTTCCAGTTTTTTATTTTTATTTTATATCTTATTTCAAAACGAAAATTTTAGAATTTCTTTCCGCATCTTTCTCTTTGAAATCACTTTTTTGAATAATCAATAATAATATAGAGTGGGGTGCTCAATTTCGCCATATCTTTCCATGTTTTCTTCAGTTTATGTTCAGGTCTTTATGTTTTTGAAGTATACTGATATTTCTATATGAAAATAACTTCAAATGCAAATTATTCTTAGCTTGAAAACGTGTTTGTTTTGAGAAAAATCATCTAAAAAGTGTGATTAAAGGGTGTTTCCTGATTTTTTGTCAACGGGGGACACATATTCGCCGTTTTTGCATATCTATTTTAAACCAAATAACTGCAGCTTTAAACAATATTTATCAAATAAATTTCATTATAGATGAATAGCAGACATTTGAAAGGTGTAAAAAAATGAAATTTTGGGCAATCAGTCAAGAAAATAACTAAGAAAAATTTCTTTGAATTTTTTTTTCATTCAGGAAATTGGCTGTAAATCGATGTCCGTTTTTCGGTCCTTTGCGGTTAGTTCCGAAATTATGTCTCATTTTCAAAAATAACCATATTTGTTTTAAAAATATAATTTATCGGCATATTTCTTCCATTTCAACCATCCTTTGAAGTTTTTACACCTTAAAATTATAAAACGGCGTAATTGTGTCCACGGCGAATATGAGCGCCCTACTCTAGTAGTCTACATCAGTGGTTACATTGTATACAGCCAAACTATGTAGAGGGCAGTAGAACAGAAAACAATTTCCATTGTGTATATATGCAATAACTCATATATTGAAGCGTAATACCACGGCAGTCAGGCTCGTTTAGGTGAAAAAAATACTGTCACAGTTTCAATTTCATATACTTATTATATACATTATAGTAAATATGTCATAAAAGCAAAAACACACGAAAAAATGTCCACAATTTATTTTAACATTCAACATTTTTCGGTCGTTTTGTTTATGCTCAAGTTAATGTCAAACTGATCTGTTTTGTTCATCAAAGTATGTTTTCATCTACAACTGCAAAAGGCGCAACTTCAATTTTCATCTGACCTTTGTTGTTATTTATAGATTTTATTCGAAGTTCCTTTATCCCTCAATCATTTATTTAGATGGTATTTTATCGTATAGATAGCGCGAAACTCTCCTTACTCTATGCATCTGATATTACATTTTTATTTCGACTAAACGATGCTTCAAATTTATACATCCGAGCAGCTAAACGGCCGCACCCAATTTTAGCAAATATATACACGTAACTGTCGGACAGGAGCAGTCCAGAGACGGAATATTTCTATACCCAATCAATCCATTTTTAATGATAAAGATTTTAAAGGTATACATTAATACGTCAGCAAACCAACGACACATATAATTCAAAACACTAAGAGTCAACATACAGATTTTTGTTATAGCTAGAAGCCTGTAAAGAGAAAGAGCCAAAACTGCAACAGGAAATAATACGGAGTGGGTGAGATTTTAGACAAGTGTTTGGTTGCAAAATTTCACGTGCTCTTTATTGATTTCGATATGTGAAATTATATAGACAGTGTAATGTAAATCAGTGTAAGACAATCACTTCTTTGTAAAGTAACGGTAAAATAAATAATGACGACGGACGTCAAGTGGCATATTAAATGAAAAACATCAAATGTAAATATAATATGAAAATTAACCCTGCTTTGTACTATAGACCGACACACAGAAACGGACTTCTAACGTGTAATTCGTTTGTTGTAAAAGAGGGATGAAATACCGTATACGATAGCCGGGGACTATTTTAATAGTTTGTTACTAGTATTCCATGGTTTGCTAAACCGAATAAGTCAGTACCTCCCCGTAATCGATCTCTCCTACTTGCTAGGTAGTAATCGTAGATCAGCGGAATATAACGACTGAATTATTCGGGTTAATGGTTTGCATGTTTCACACCCGGGTTTCACAATTTTGACGAACACTATAGTAGAGCTAACTGAATTATTATCTCGTTCATATACTGGTCCATTATAAAGAAGAAGAGGCAACATGACTGCTGTCGAGACAACTATCCAACAAAGTCACAGTGTAAAAATACATTTGTCTGCAACACCGTCGCACTGCCTATGAAAAATTAGCGGGAACTATAACGTTACGTTCCGAAACGTCTTATTTTTGGCGCAATTTGTGAGGCTTACGGAAGGGATTGAGTAAACAGTATGATATTACTCGATTTTTCTCAAAAACGAGTACGGTGACAAATATTTTTCAAAACGTTATGACGTTCCATTTTTTTCAAAGAATAACATATCTTACTTTGGTCAAATCGACACCGTTAGAAATATTTAAAAAATTCTAAAATGTGCATTTCAAATGTTCATTTCTTACCGTTTTTGGGGGTAACCATGACGTTTTTGGCTTTATTTGAGTAAGAATTAATTCTTTAAATGGTCAAGTTAGATTTTTCTAACCATCTTGAATTATTTTGCTTCAATTTGAGCCCAATTATATAAGTATATTTTGATTAAAAAATCATATTTAATTTTTTAAAATAAAAAACGTTTTTTACTCCAAAATTCCAAAAATGTTCAATTTTCAGCAGCATTTTTTGCAAAAACGAAATCGACAACATATATTTTTTGGGGCAAAATTCGATTCTCTGTCAATTGAAGAATAATATATCTTAAAGGGAAAAAATTCTCACCGTCAGAAATAAACTGTTGGATATGCCCTTAAAGTACTGTTTGTTTTGATTTGCTTATGTAGAGGGTTGTTTGAATAAGTAACTTTTAATATTTTTTTCAATTTCAAAATTCGACATTTTTTGAAAATGACCCATATGATTAATGATCATACCGACGCCGAAATGTGTTCTTTTAGACGTTGACCATTGTGCACTACGATTGTCGCTTAAAAAAGCCGGCGGTACTTAAAAATTTAACGAACCACTTAATTCAAAGGATACTTCATGATGCCAATATGTTGTTTGTTTGCAGATGTGTGTATGCAACCACTACATATAACATGTACCTGCAACAACTGCACAAAACAACAAGAACAACACGAAATTTGGAGATAAGTGTCACAATTGATAACAATAGGGAGGGATTGTGGAAGAAAAGACGATTGGAACATATATGTGGTCATCTTAGAGAGACTTATGTTTTTTCTTCTTCAAAATATATATTATTTCAGACATGTCAGATGTAACTAAAAATTAAACAGAAATACATATCTAGAATATATATATATCGTTTTTAGCAAGCGGATATGACCGATAGTATTTAACTGAATATTTTATTAGTTTCCGCATTTAACACAAAAAACCTAAAAAGTGCAAAAAAAAAACCATTCATATCTCTTGGCTTATTGAGAAATGAAGATTTGCTCACTCTCAAATAATTATGTTTTTGGGGGGCATCGTGCTAACAAATCGGCATCTTACCAGGCACGAGCAATACTTTTATCAATCCGAATCAGAATCCTTATTAGTAGTTTAAGTTATATGGAGATGTGATTTCCTCGAAATATGATTCCCAGTCTTTGAGAGAAGCGAATCGATAGAAACTTTACTTAAATCACATACCGATATAATTATTTACATAGTGTGCTACTGACGCCATATATACCGTATTACGTCACTAGCACACTATGTACCGAATTTATCTTACCGACTATCTTAACGTGTAAAATTTAGACTTGTGATCTATCAAAATTAGCAAGTCAGTCTTCAATACTGTTAGCATTAAGAAACTACTTCCATTAATCCACGAATAGTATTGGTGTTACGTCCCTTTATAAAAACAAAATGGAACCGAGAAAATTTTTAAAGGTTTCAACAGACGAAGAAATTGATGATTAAGATTGAAATAAATTCATTAAACACATTTAAACCTAACAAAATGTTATCCTTTGCTATTCTTGTAGGATCAATGAGCGTCAATTAAAATACCAAATAAACAGCACTGAACGATCTAAATTCATAAATATAGAAAAGATACACATTTCTATTAACGTCAACAGACATTTACATCTTATTTATTTGTTTTCTAAACATTTTTTTAGTATTCATTGAGGAAATTAATTTATAACAAGCGATACGGATTGTTATTTTGCACTAAGAAATGTTCGCGTATTTATATGATCGGTTACTAGTCAAAAACGAAAGTCAAATCTCTGTGGCAACAATAAATCGGATTGCCCTCACGGTCATCGCGATGTAAAAGAGCGTCCACGCGGCGAGCTGAATTATGTTCATAGAGATATTAATTTACCTACGGGAAAAGTCTTCGATATCCAAAAAGAACTGTTTTCCTTCGCAATATTTTTTTTCTATGTTAATAATAAATACATTTTCTGTTTGACAAGATTTTGGATTTTCGTTGTTTCTGAAGTTGTGAGGCTACTCAGTTCGAATCTTCAAAGTTCGGGACATCAGCATTTGTACATGTTAATTTATTTAGAATATTCATTTTACTATTTGAATAGTCATTGTTATTTGGAGCTGTATTGGATTGGATTGTTTGAATGAATGTTTTCATTTAGTATTGATATTTTTTGTCTATTTCGATAATACCCATGTGGATAGCATGCAGTGTGACCTCAAGGGATGATCCAGGCGTTTACAAAAGGGTGATTCCAAACCCATGTTAAAAGGGGGTTCCAACCATATGTCCCCTTTATAATGCATTGATCGTCCAAACCCCCGGACCCCGCCCCCTGGATCCGCCACTGGAACTATATTAGAATCTAATAGGTCGGTAGACTATTTTGCAACCGCATTTAAATTCCGCCATTGCATCATCACTTCAAATAGGATTAGTCGGTTAACCATGTGAATGAAAACAATAGACTGCACAGGTTGTTAACGCTTTCAACTATCAATAGGGTCAAGCAACATTCTCAAAATGATAAGTTCATGTTAGCTTTAATTTTGTTACAGATACAAAGTTTTAGTGATATTGATCCTCAAACCTTAAGCCGGTCATGGACTAAGTTTTTCAATTATGTTTGCAGTTTTCTTGACATGCATTGTGACGTGTCATCGTATTCATTTTATATTAGAAAACTATAGCAGTTATATTAGAAAAGTATCTCATTCATAATTTTTTGATATTAAAGACAAACATCGCATTGATATAATAAAATATAGTAGTATCTTTGACTTATAGGTGATTTTGGCTTAGCAAACCATTGAATTAATCCCAATTGCATTCCACTGAATTTGCTACATGACATTTATTGAATGTTTTCATCTACAAATGATAAATCGTGCATTTATGTTTCATTTATTCAACAATTCAATTTTCTCGTTTAAATACACCTTGCTTGTTATTATATAAATTAATTCATGGAAATTATACATCAGACGTATGTCATGTTAAATGTCACCCTGTTTTAAGAAAAGAGTCATTACTTTATACCGAGAAATCTGCTTTTCTTCGTACAAAATGTACAAATGCTAACATTCGTCTGAATTTTCCTACAATGCAACTCGTTGATATAAGACAATATCGCTCGTTGATATAAGAAAAGTTTTTTATCGATTCGCTTCTTCCATATACTGATTCCGTATTAAAACTGTCCATAGAGCGTCAGATTCTACGGGGAGAACGAAAGAAAAGTACCCGATCATAAATTCATTTTCATAAACGAAAACCATAGTTGAAATGATGATACGCCATTCTGTTATATCTTGATATCTAGTTATTGTTTTGAATTATTCTTTGAAATGTTAAATTGTTATGTACATTCTGCCACTTGTGAAATATATATTTATTCGTGATATTAATTCTTTTTGTCACAAATATCCTATTACTAGTACTAACATAAGCATTCAAACAAATACTTATTGTCATATCAAATTATACTATTTTGTCTTGACAGGTTTCAATTTACATATTCACGTATGACTCTGTGCACTGATAATATACTTTACTAAAGTGTAAAAAGTTTAAATATATAAATACACTGTTTACAATTTGTATTTGAAAATTTTAGTCATAAAATATCTAAGTGCAATTTCTCAAGCTTTAAGTAAATTGAAACCAGTCAAAAAATTTCGCAGTTTGTATGAACATCTGTAGTAAAATCATCATTTAAACTATGCTGATATCATTAAGGTGAATCTAGAAATCAAACAGAAACAAGAATATATATAAAAAAAAGAAAGAATTCTAATGTGGTTACATAATTGATATATTAATTGTATTAAAATTTGAAAAAAAAATTAAGCCAATAGACAACTTTCGAGTTCGATGCATTTCCGTCAAAAACTCTGGTTTTAGTGAACATCATTTGTGCGTTTAGGGGTCGTCGGCGAGTGATTGATATCGTCACAACTCGGCCAATTCCGTACTTCATCTAACGAGAGAAGCGGAGTCACCCGAGGATTGCCGATTGCGAGTGGTTGGAAAACTATAATTTTATATTGTACGAATTATTCGGGAAATTGAATTCTCAAAATTGACAATCAGCACTGCTGTCATTAGGGAATTGTCATTAAGTACCTACAGAACAACCATTATTTCTATATTATCCTGCACAATTACGACCACTATATTAAGACGCTTGATAAACGTTAATAGCGCAGGGATTTCCGGTGATGGATGAACTCGAAAGTGGTCTATTAGAGTGTTGTCCATATCGTGGTTTTTATATCGTAAGAACCACTACTATTAAACCTCGGTTTAAACTTGCACATAATTTTTTTAAGTACTCGGACTAGGACAGGACAATTATGTTAACGTTTATCTGCATGTATATGTATACTATTACTTAACCTTAGTAAAAATTTATTACTCAATTTTCTTATCATCAAATTACTATATTTTTGGGATGTTTAAATACGCAGTCTCTGATACTACTGCCTTACCGTTGTCATATTTTAAATATCATACCGGTTTAGATCGGTCAGGACTGTTAATTGGGACTGTATTTCCACGCAGTTGTTTAACATCTCAACTGTCAACACCTTTGGGAATTTAGAGGCGTGCCAGTTCACATCGTTAATAACTTTTTTTATTTTTGGCATATTTTCGTCTGGCGTACTAAATTATAATCCTGGTACCTTTGATAACTATTTGTAGTATTTGCGGTGTGTTTGGAAATTTTAAAATTGTTCCAGCGTTCGCTTAAATTGTATAAATCAAGATTTTGATAGAGTCTTAATTTGAATTGACATGATTCATTTTTCATCGTGCAATTACCGAAGAAGGATATCTGTTATCCGAAATATCTAACATATTGTTCGTTTTATCGTGTTTTTGGTGATGTTGTATTCTTTTAGACTTGTTATATATACTATGATTAATATACTACTATAATAAAAATAGAGACTGTCTATATAATATAGCAGTGATCGCCATGGAGAAGAAACTTAGAATTAGTAGTTAATAGAAAATAAAATACACTTTAATATTAATAATATAAATACGTATGTTCATAGTATACAGAAATGCGAAAACAATGGAATAAAACAAAATAATAACGGACTTTGAAAAAAAAGACAGAGGGCTTTAAAACATCGTCCTGTATCTATGTACCACAGTGACTATGGTTTTTGATATCATTTCTTTTTAAAATTCTCCAGACATAAAATCTTTTACAAAACACCATCCTAAAATATCAAACATACTTTCAACCAAGCGTTAAGTGTCCGAGATTTTGCTTTTAATCAAACGACTTCCGGATTTATACTTGCACATAAATTTCAAAATATAGCTGTGATCGTCTAGGAGAAGACAATCGAATTTGATAGTTTAATTACATGTATAGTATACATATGTTGATAGTATACGCGAAAATAATCGAATTTTACAGAAAAAATTATAACGGACTTTGGAAGCAACGGAGAGGACTTACACTATTCCCAACTACCTATGAATTTTGATACCTTTTCTGAAATTCTTCAGACATGAATTTTTTACAAAAAATCTCTCTAAATCAGTTTACATATTTTAAACCAAGCTCAAAATGCCCGCGATTTCATGGGTATGTTCTAGTTATAAATCAAAATGATGCCTTCAACACAAGCTTTGGCTCAAACCAAACAACAAACTTTAAAGCGTAAAACATGAATATTGTTAAACAATTCAAACAGGGAAACCAACGATCTAATCTATATAAAACACGAATGTGTCCATAGTGAACGGATGCCCTACTGGCACTATCATATTTTACATTCCGTGGACCATAAAACTTGTTTGCAGCAAGTTGAATGAGTTTATTTAAAGTATCAAGGTTAGAGATGAATAATTTAGTATGGCAGAAGTATATTTCGTAAAAAATAAAACTAAACTGCTACAGACAGATGGATACAGTTGCAAAACAAAACACAAAAACCAAAAAAACTCTCGTTAAGTCCACATATGATAAATGGAAGGCATGGCTACACATTCCTTGACAGACAGCTGATTATAAGATAGGACTACAAAAGTATGCTTGATATTCAAAACATTAGGATTTATCAGATCCCGTCAGTATTATATTGGTCTATTATATGATATATTTCTATTATGAACTACTATATACGTTGAACCACAAACGTCAAATCATTCAATCGCGTAGTGGTATTAACTATTTTTGGATTCTCATAAATTTTACCCATAACTTTTGGACTAGTTTGAATATCGGTCTATTTCTGGTATTTATTATTACATACTTTTGATTTTTTAATCCTGTATGCTTACATTGCCTATGTAAATTTTTAAAACTGTTTGTATGCACATTGAACGACAAATTTATGTGACGTATAAAATTTTCTGACGTCAGACACTCAAATCAATTAATGTGTTCGTAGATAGAAGATGTTTGTGTGTTCGGTTAAATTGTCCCCTTTTAAAATTGTTATACGATGATGACTGATGTACCCATATTTTGACTATTTTATTAATAGTGACTGTTTATTTAACGCATCATGTAAATATAACGGAATTTGATGAGACTGTTATTAAAGTGAGAGGGTTAGCGCTATAGAACCAGGTTAAATCCACCATTTTCTACATTTGAAAATGCCTGTACCAAGTCAGGAATATGACAGTTCTTATCCATTCGTTTTTGATGCGTTTTGTTATTTGGTTTTGCCATGTGATTATGGACTTTCCTAAATGATTTTCCTCTGAGTTCAGTATTTTTGTGATTTTACTTTCACAAACCAGATACGTTTGTCCTGAAATAACATTGAATAATGCTTGGAAGAGGAAAAATAGAATTAAACTCATCATAGATACCTGGACTATATTTTGTATATACGCCAGACGCGCGTTGCGTCTACAAAAGACTCATCAGTGACGCTCGAATCCAAAAAAGTAAAGATAGAAATAAAAGAACAGACAGATCGATAGAATTATTACAGTAACTGACTGGGATCTAAGGATACTAATGATCTTGATTTCCACCCAAAAGAAATAGTTTGTCAACTTTCACGTAGACATACTTTATCATAAAACATATTTGATATACACTTTAATATGATACAAAGGTAATTGAATATTTTCAAGTATGTTAATCTATCATCCTTAAATATAAAACGTTAAACTAGCTCTTCAAGTTACATACTCAAGTACTGTGTGAATCTCTAAAGTATACTATTTCTGTTTATGACCTGATAAGAAAAATACATTTCTTTTAATATAAGTCATGAGGGAAATTTCCACTCTTTATAATCCAGACACAAAAATTAAAATTTGTATTTTTTTTTAAAGGATTATCATTACTATATGGTAAGTCTATAAATATTTTCAATATATTAAATTTGCAGTATTTGTAAAGGTTTTATTCGGTTTTAAAGGAGGATGAATCTATTAGCAGTAATATGGTAAAATCACGTCCATCTTCTTTACTTGGTGTGATTATTAAGAAAAGATGGACAAGTATAGAATCGGTACGCTGAAACAATTGACCAATGGAAATCAATTAAAAAGGGTAGATTTATAGTTTTTGAAAGTTCATAAAATTATTGATTTTTTGAGAAGTTTACATCAATGGCAGATTTTTTTTTTTTTAATTGAAAAATTTTGAAACTACGACCGATTTGGAATTTTATATTTGGTGATTATTCTTTCGTTATTGAAGACGAGTTTTACGGTGTCCCCTCATATTGTGATTTGCACGTTATTATTATGTAAGTGTTTCTATTAAAAAAATAACATTTAATTTTGATCAAAAACATCTCGTTTAACCATGATTCAAGTTGAATTGCATGTTAGATATTTCGATGTATTTGATATAAAAATTGAAAATAGAAATAAAGAATATGTCAACGAGACAATAATCCGACCAAAGAGCAGACAACAGCCGAATTCCTCCAATGGGTCTTCAATGAAGCTAGTGATCTTAACCCTACCCCTTATCCTCTAGCCAATGTAGAAATAGCAAACTACATTGTTATATCAAACGGTATTCACAAGTCATAGATGTCAATGGAAGAGATATTTTGGTACACACCTGCTATACTGATTTTTTATTGAGATATACCATTTCAAATCAATATAACAGAATTAGTCTTAAACGCACGTATAATCTCAAATGTTATTAAAAACCAATTGTTCAGAGAACAATTGAAGGTCTTTCCACATCAAAGTTATTGAAAAGAATCTAGTTCCTGTCTACTCAATGTTTAAATTGCCATCCAATCATAAGTTTCCTTATACTGATAGGATAAATAAATAATGTATTTATATTTTTAGTAAAATAAGGGAGATAATGTGCTACTTCCGGTGAAGTAAATGTCACTTATAGTCTCATATGATAGCTTTTTTCACACTGATTCCAAAAATATTTAGTTTTTTTTTTGTAGAACGGGAGATAATTGGCCACTTTCTTTTGATCGAACGTCATTTCTAGTCTTGAGTGACAAGTTTATGTAACTAATTTACAAAATATATGGTTTTTTGTCATGAAAAACAACTTCCGGTTGTCCTTTTTCAAGGTCATATGTCACCCAAGCTTTTATTAAAGGTCATTTGGCTTTTTAATGAACCAAGTTGAAGTATTAATGAAAAAACCTTATAATAAGACATTTCAGGGACACTCACTCCTATAAGATGCTATAAGATCGTATCAGACCAAATGTAACATATCTTCATTACCGAAACGCAATCATTTTGCACTTGTTCTTTAATATATATATTTTAAAGTGTTGGAGAAAATTCAAAAACAAGGAAAAAGTCACCATTTAGAACATGACCTTGACCTTTGACCTTGACCTCAATTTTTAAGTTAAGACATAGGGACCTCAAATAAAAAAAGATTCCAGGGTTATATGGTTAATGGTTCATGAGTTAAAAAACATACGAAGGAGATGCACACATTTGATAAACAGTGAATAGGGAGATAACTCTCACAAGACAATAATTGGTCTTACAGGGTGAAATTTAAAAGCACATAAACTGTACGATATAATATACAATATAAAAAATATCTAAGCGACATATTGCGAAATAAAAGTTTGTATTTTGGCGGATTTTTTTTTAATGATAATCAGAAGAAATACAATAGGTCTTTCCACATAAAAAATGACTGTTGGGTTCGGGTCAATTCCATATATGTATACAATTCATATGATGATGATTTTTTATTAGTCATCAGACACAAAAGAAAATATGTATTGATTTCTAGCCCAAATAGATATTTTGTCAGCTTTCAAGTGGACATATTTTATCATCAAAATAGAGTTATAAAATCATTTGAGACTTAAATATGATACAAAGGTAATGAATTATGATCATTTCAATTACATTAGACTATCATAATATAACTTAAACTTAGCTCTCTAAATTAAACACTCAAAAACTGTGTGAAAGTTTAAAGTATGATATTTCTGTTAATTACGTGACAAAAATGATCTTTTAATAAAAGTTTTTTACACTTAATAATTCTGATATAAAAATTGAAATTTTTATCTTTTTTAAAGGATATATATATGGTAAGTCTAAAAATATTTTCAATATATTAAATTTGCAGTATTTGTAAAGGTTTTATTCGGTTTTAAAGGGTGATGGGTCTATTGGCAGTAATATGTTAAAATCACTTCCATCTTCTTTACATGGTCTGATTATTAAGAAAAGATGGACAAGTATAGAATCGGTACGCTGAAACAATTGACCGATGGAAATCAATTAAAAAGAGTAGATTGATAGTTTTTGAAATTTCATCAAATTAAACAATCATCTTGTATTGAAGATAATGTCAGATGTACGTCAATTGAAAACCAATCTAACGACACAACTCAAATAATGCTTTGATGACTCTATTAAAATACCTTATCTTAAAATTAATGGTTTAAAAAAAAAATAATTTATTTTTGACATGCTGTAGTGTTTGTTCAATTATGCTCCTACTTTTACGGAGGCCGGATAGGGAAAAGGGGGATGCAATCTTAAAATGGTTCAAAACTCGCACCATGTTCATATGCGTGTCAAAATCATGAAACCTCCTAGTGGTTGTATCTTATCCTATGATAGTGTTTGCTTTTTTTTTGGAGACATTAACATCGATGGCAGATCTGTTATATTTTCAGTTTAAATTGTTCACAAAGGTTTAAAATTCCGACCGACATGGAATTTTGTTTTTGGTGATTATTCCGTCGAAATTGAATTTGAGTATAACGGTTTCCCTTTTTTTTGTGATTTGTAAGTAACTATTATGTCAGTGTTTCTTTAAGAGTATTAACATAATGGATTAAAAAGTAGATAAAAAACACCTCGTTTAGCCATGATTCAATTTGAATTGCATGTCAATTATTTCCAAATATAAGCAATCATTGCATTGGTATACCAGATGGTATTCCAAAGTTACAGGGGTCAATGGAATAGATATTTTGTTACAACACCTGTTATACTGATATTTTCTTGAGATATACAATTTCAAATTAATATAATAAAATTATTCTTTAATGCACGCATAATTTTGAATAATAATTAATGTCTGTTGTGTTTGGATCAATTCCGTAGGTGTATACAATGTAGATATTATTTATGTTTTAGATCGTCAAACACCAAAAAAAATACCAAAAGTTTGATTATTGACGAAAATTAAGTGTTTTTATAAATATACATACGAAGAGTTTATATTTGGTTCATTCATATGACTTACAACTGATCGACGTCAATGAAATTTTGCCATTTTTGATAAACAGAAATAAATGTGACGGTGAGTAAAATATTTCTGACAATTTGTTTTACTCAAAATTTATATCATATTGTTTCCATCTCTAAATGCATAAATAAATACATCTATAAGAATTAATGTCTCATCAGTGATGTTAGGGATCGAAACGGTATTTGGAAGGCCATATAATTTACCTCAACTTAGGATACAATACATCTTATAGCTTTTTTAATATCAAAACTGTATCAATCCGAGACACTGATAAAGTCACGAGAGCTCTGCTATGGGAATTATAATGTTTAGGGTTGATACGGTATGTGATAGTGAAATAAACATACCATATAAACCTTATCATATACATGTACTTGAAGCATAACTTATCTCTCTGATATGTTTTCATGACACATGACGTAATACAGATTAGAAGTTTTTTTTAAATCTTTGCAACCATGACTGATATAAATTGTATGTCACATACAAGTTACCTGTATTTACTACTTAGTACATGATTCATGAAAGTATAGAATAATTCATGTCGGTTAATTCATGATGACCATTATTTTATTTTATAAGATACAATGGAAATACATCGTATAAAGATATAAAGGAAAGAAATCACAATGTCGACATGTTTTAATTAAAAAGTTAACAAGAACCTATAATTTCAAAATGTTAATCAGTATTACTAGATTTATTGCACTTGACTGGGCGGAGTTAAAGAAGTTTGTTTATTTTAGACCAGTCCATATATAGGCAGAAGTTTTTGGATAAACTCATCAATGAAGTGTCCAGTTATTCGTCCCATATCATACACTCAGTTCAATTGTATATGCGTTTGGTGACACTGACAGGTGATTAGAATAGAATTCAATATCAATCATAACGTCAATCATCCTTATCACATCTTCAAGTACTGTCCTCATGCCAATTGAAACGTAAGCGCCGCCCGATCAGTTGAACTAACATTGGTAATAGCCAATGTATACATAGTCCATAGTCATCCTAAAACAGAGCAAGATAAGACAAGACCCCAAAATGTAGTTTTAAAAATAACCAAATAGATTTCATTAAACTAAAATATAACAAATTAATAAAGGTGTACGAGAAGGAACTTTTAAATCTCTTCCAGTGAAATAGGTTAGATTTAAATTTGATATAGCATCATATATGTTCCAAAGTTCATTATATCCACTTTTATCATAAATACAATAAACATATATATATAAATGAATAAAAAGAAAAACAATTGAAATGTCGAAAAAAGATTTTGAAATAGGGGGTTATCATAAACTTGTATTTCAAAATGTTAATCAATACCTAATGTAGAAATGTTAAAAATATCTACCATTGATTTAACAATGACTGTAAAGTAAGTAGAAACAGTCAGTCAAATAACCGCATGAATTTTATTAGAGTGAAATATGATATATCATTCAAAATGAAATGTAATATCAACATGATTAAATTGTGTTATTATTTTTCATTATTTTGCATTTTATTTCATACACTTAACATCCACAACCATTGTATATATTTGAAAAGATAATCAAGTGAGTGGAAAAAGGAATCAAATAGCAATGATTAGTATAATAAGAAAATAGAATCATGACACTATTTCACGTAGTCATTTGGTACACATAGAAAAAATGAGTTTACATGAAATGTTCTAAATGGAATTAAATATGAGAAACAGAATTTACATTCTTCAGAAAGGTATTTTTTTCATCTTTTTTACCATCTTCTTCCATCGCCTATTTATATCTTAAGGCTATTCATTTGAGTTCACGCTACATGAGATTTTTTATATACAACTATAGTTTTGGCATTTATAAAGTAGTATATAATCAACGTTATCTGGAATGTTTCAGGTGGAGGAATGGAAGAGAAGACTTGCATTTGAATATTTGTTTAAATACAGATAACTATCTTTATACTATGGCTATATCTTATCATTTCTATATGCTTAAAAATTCATATGACAACATATAGTTTCATTCAATATTGTAGTTTTTGTGTTGTACTGAGTTTTAAACGATAACTATATCTTCACATGCAATCATTTTGGCAATTTTTTTCTGTTCCATCATACCTGCTTTGATGATATGCTTTGTAATGATATATTGATGCGACGAACTCAAAGTCTTGCTATGGAGGGAGATTGTTTTAATGCAGATATAATATTTTTTATTGTGATAATATTTTCTCATATAATGTCATGCTGACAATTTTGATATGATTACATATAACTTTATTGAGTGATGTCTCAAAAGTCAAAGTTTTTTCATTTTTTTTCATAAACGCGTTTAAAGAGCGACAACTCAATTCTTAACATGCAAGACTTATCGTAACACATAATCCAAAAAGGTGAACAAGTACGATCTTTCCAATAATTATTCTGAAATGAATTTTTGAGATGAAAAAAATAATTAAGTGAAAGACCTAATGATGACCATGGAAGCATCACGCAATAAAATTATATGTAATTATATCAATATTTTATCATGGATTGTTGTTCTAATTAGTATATTTTCCTTCCGCCAAATTGATTTCTGGCGCTGTAATTTTGTTTCAAAATGATGCTAAGTTTTTATGCCCCACCTTTGATAATAGAAGGGCATTATGTGTTCTGGTCTGTGCGTTCGTTCGTCTGTCCGTTCGTTCGTTATTCCGTCCATGTGTTTGTTCGTCTGTCCCGCTTCAGGTGAAAGTGTTTGGTCAAGGTAGTTTATGACGAAGCTGCAGGACCAATCAACTTTAAACTTAGTACACATGTTCCTTATGATATGATCTTAATTTCTAATCTATAAGCCAAATTAAACTTTTGACCCCAATTCCACTGCACATAGAAAATGAAAGTACCAGTTTCGGGTTAAAGTTTTTGGCCAAGGTAGTTTTTGATGAAGTTGAAGTCCAATCAACTTGAAAATTAGTACACATGTTTCCTAAGGTATGATATTTCTAATTGTAATGCAAAAATTGGATTGTCTGCCAATTTCACGGTCCATTGAACACTGAAAATGATGGTGCAAGTGGTTCATCCGTGTACTTTGGACACATTTTTGTTGTATATAATATCATACAGTATAAACGAGTCTAAATTGAAAACTACGTTCAAACCTATGACTGCGTTGGATAAAAAACCGCAGTTTTTATACGTGTGCATGTCAAACAAATTTCGTTGTAGAAGGGTCTAAAAACAGCACAAACAACATTTTCCAAAAGACCAAAAGAATGAAAAAGTATATTTAAACAAAACGCATTTGACTAACAGGTCGAACAACTGACGTTCTTTAACCTGCTGACTGCCATTGGCGATTGCCAAATAAAATCATACAGTATATACGTTTTTGAAAAAAGATATAAGAGGGAAAGTCAAACTCATAAATCGAATATAAACTGACAACGCTATGGCTAAAAATGAAAAAGACAAACAGACAAACAACAGTACACATGACACAGCATAGAAAACTAAAGAATAAGCAACACGAACTCCACCAAAAACAAAGAGTGATCTCAGGTGCTCCGGAAGGGCAAGCAGATCCTTCTACAAATATGGAACCCGTCGTGTTGCTTTTGTGATTACAAATCCGTTAAATAATCTTATTCGGTAGGTCACATTCATAAAGGGGAGAGAATTGTAGCAACTTTTTTCTGTGCCAGAATTATCTCCTAGTACATTGTTAGGAGATCTCTGTCGCAACCGCAAAAGAAAGCGATAAATTATTTTTTCCAAAACGCTCATTAAATCTGCAGGGTGCTACGTTTAATGTTTTCGAAGGTAAACTACCAGAGGGCTCCTCTTAAAGTTATTCCCCCTTATGCATTTGATATAAGTGATATTCATTTCTAACTGGGAAACCATAAGTGATAGAGACATAGGGTCTTTTGATAAAAGGTCCAACAAAAAAATAGGACAAGGTCAGAGATAACAGTAATATTCTAATTTTAGATTTTGGTTTATTTCCCTTTTTTTCTACAAAAGTATAAAATATCGACAACATAGGTTTACTTAATTGTTAGTTGCGACATGTCGTAACACATACATTTTGGATGACATGGTACGCTAACATTAAAATGGAAAATTTCTCCCCTCTTTTATCTAAAATTATGCGTACGTCAATATTGCTCATTAAACATATAAAATAAAGACCTTTTATCTTTATATTTAAAGTGCTTGGTTTATGACCTTCAAATTGAGCTCAAGGTCAAAGGTAAAATTTGTGAAATAAATTTTAACCTATGCTTTTACTTTATATATTTAACGAGAGCTCTATTATTGTAGAGCCCAGGTGGTCGTGTGGTCTAGAGTGACGGCTGCAGTGCAGGCGGTTTGGTGTCACGATATCACAGTAGTATGGGTTCGAATCCCGGCGAGGGAAGAACCAAAAATTTGCGAAAGCAAATTTACAGATCTAACATTGTTGGGTTGATGTTTAGACGAGTTGTATATATATATATATATATATATATATACGTCTGAGTCAGTGACAAATCTACAACAGATTTATCCATCGGATCACCAGCAATGATGGTGATACATGGCTGTGTACATAATGTATATACAACTCGTCTAAAAGAGGAACGAAAGATACCAAAGGGACAGTCAAACTCATAAATCTAAAATAAACTGACAACGCCATGGCTAAAAATGAAAAAGACAAACCGAAAAACAATAGTACACACGACATAACATAGAAAAATAAAGAATAAACAACACGAACCCCACCAAAAACTAGGGGTGATCTCAGGTGCTCCAGAAGGATGACCATATCCTGCTCCACATGTGGCACCGGTCGACCCAACAATGTTAGATCTGTAAATTTGCTTTGCAAATTTTTGGTTCTTCCCTCGCCGGGATTCGAACCCATGCTACTGAGATATCGTGACACCAAATCGCCTGTACTGTAGCCGTCCCGCTAGACCACACGACCACCTGAGCTTTACAATGATAAAGCCTTCGGTGGCCGTGTGTTACCTTTCCTCGTTAGTTTTAATCTGTCGTCGTACTACAGTACATGATATATAAGGCATGGATGTTATTGTTACAGATCACCTCAATTATCTATAGTAAGGGATCCTTCAAATTAATGCAAGATACAGTCACTGAAAATAATTACATTTATAAGTACGTCTGAGTCAGTGACAACTCTACAGATTTATCAATGATGGTGATACATGGCTGTATACATTATGTATATACAACTCATTTAAACATCAACCCAATAATGTTAGATCTGTAAATTTGCTTTCGCAAATTTGTTGTTCTTCCCTCGCCGGGAATACATGATAGTCATTGACTAACGTTGCAAGCCATATGATCTTGGAAAAGCCAACCGGAAATGAACTTGTGATAATAAGAAGTAGTCAACTATTATTCTTGTGTGTAATATACTAGTATATAGAGTCATACATTTTTGGAATCAGTGTCAAGTAAACTACCAACTAAAACCAGAAGTGTCATTTTTTTAAACCGGAAATAACATATCATATTCCTTCTTTTATTACTTTTCTTCTAGAAACCATATATTTTCAAACCAGTGTACCCTAGAAATGACATTAGAAACGGGATTTTAATATTCCTGTATCTTAGATCCTTTTTTTGGTGGAAATATCGTCAATTGTTATCTGAACAATCGGTTTTGAATTATCCTTATTCTCTTTAACGTATTGAAGAGTGATAACTCACTAATAGACATGCAATACTAAGCGTAACATTTTGTCTTTACAATCTTCTTGATAGTATAATCTATGTTCTAAAAATCATATTTATCATATATGAAGGAGACCGAAAAAATCACATTAAAGAATATACGAAAAGCAATTACAATGTGTGAATTGATTTGGAAATAGGAGATGTTACATAAACCTATATTTACAAAATGTTAATCAATAGCCAATGTAGGAAAATCAAATGAAAAAAAAAGAACAGACTAAAAACCCCCAAAAATGAAGTTAAATAACAATATTGATATTTTATGATAAAAAATAATACAATAAGTTCATTCAGGATTGAGGATTGGGAAAATTGAGTCAAGCTTTTGATAGAACATTGATTTTCATATGTAAACTGTGGTGAATAGATTAAAAGATTTTTTTTTTATTGAATTTATATCCTAATCTTAAAACCCAACAATCGTATGAATGTATTATCTAAAAACTAAATCCTTTTAGGGTATCTAAAGAATCAAATAGCTCTATATAATACATGTATATAAAAAAATTGCCCCATGCCAATTTCATACTATGTCTTTGTAACACGATGGTAAAATGCTAAATTTACGTTATATTGTCTATATTGTAAAAAATATACGTGTATCAATGGAAATAATATTCTTGAAAAATGGTAGAGTTTTGTTCAATTTTGTATTTATATATATGACTCCTTCACCGAATCTAGATACACACTTTGTATATTCTGAATTTATTTTAATTCAAGAAATATAGGACTTTTTCTATAAACATTTTTTTAATATATATAAAGAGTAAAAACAAATCAGTATTGTATTAACTTAGGTGAAATAGTTAGGTTTGAAGCACTAATTTGAGACTGCCATTATTTTAATCTTTGTGAAGACATATTTATATAAAAATCTTTGAAAGTGGCCTCCCAATTCCAAAAGAACTAACGTACCAGAAAAAATTACTGATGGGTGCAGTCCTGATCTATGCAGCAACTTCTAAAACTCGACAGATTATAGAACTACTCTGATCAGTTGTAGGACCACAATCACGTTAACTTGAAAAGCAAACTTGGTACTTAGACTGTCGTAAAAGTTAATTTGGATACAAGTCCGCTAAAATTATAAGTTAACTTCATAACCAGTCCTGACATAAGTTAACTCTGATTTTGTCACTCCGATCGAACAAGACTTGGTCTCCAGTTTATTTTTGTTGGTCGGCTCAACACAAAGTTAATATTTAACCAGGACCGCTACATATCGAATTTCTTAAAAAAATATTCACTCTACAGATTAAATACATGTATTTGTAAATAAAAACTGCATCCCCCATGCTTGTTTTACAAATTTTACCGTGATCTGCCTTTTTTTATCAATCAGAATCGATATTTGTTAACGGAATTGAATATATTTAAAGATATCAAATTTTTTAAGTCGTTTATAGATGTACTTCATATATTAAAGTCTAGTCTAGGTTATCATATATTATTGATACTTATCATATACTTAGCATTGATATGATAGCTTTTGCATATGTGTAATGAGCGGAAGTACACAAGCCATAATTTCCCACCCAGGCTGATAACCCCGTCTCGGGCTGATATGGGGGTATCATCCCGATACCCAGGCTGATATGGAGAAGGCCATGTATTAATCTCTATGCAATTTCACTCCCGAATAGTATATAACCGGTATAAGATACCAAAAGCGATGATATGATTATATATGAAAGCAATATTGCTGTACATGTCCTAGTTTTATTCAAATAATTAAATCATCACCAGTCATCACATAAATCCGTCAGTTTTCACATCTCAGACTGGCTCACATAAACAATTTATTGAACACATCAACCAAAGCTGACCAAAATTGCACTTTATTCTATATAGCGGCATAATAAATCAGTAATATTTGTATGTCAGGATGCATTGTTTAATACAAATGATATACTACTAACTTTTGTTCCCATCAATTTAAAGTTCAAGCATTTTTTATTCAAATATCGAATCCTTAATAATTTTGGTTATTTTTATACCTCAGACTGGCTCGTATAATAAATCATATCACCAACCAAAACTGACCATTATTGCCCTTTATTATGCAAATCTTTAGTTGCATAGTAAATCAGTAATATCTTTACGTCATATGTGATTGTAAAATACAAATGACAACAATATTGGAACACAAAGACTACAAAATGTTGTCTGCATCAATTTTGAATGCCAGCAAGTCCTCTCTTTATTTCTAATATGGTCACGTCAAGAAAGTCAGAAGTTCCGGATGGTCTGTATTTAACAAAACTATTTGACGGCATCATCCAACATTTACATGCCTGATTTCATTCGAACTTTATAAGTTCTCTTCTGAGAAATAGTTAACTGTTAGTATATCAGAAGTCTGAGACTTTATATCCATTATTCAATGTTTAAAAAATGTGAAGCGAAAGAAATCTTTAATGTGTTTATTCCCCACACAGAGTCCGACAAGTAAAAACATGTTGTATACCGGAAAAAACCATGGTCTGGTCTATGGACGATGACATTAACATTCTTGCTGCTTAAAATTTCTCAAGTAAAAATGACTGCTCCAAGTTAACTTATAACTGCACCCATTTGTATGATAAACGAAATGGTCTTGTAATGGGGAGATTATTGTTATATTATTTCTTACAGATCTAGCTGAGTAATATGACCATAATTGATCCTTTTATGTCATGTTAAAACCTTTCATCTGATAAACGTATTTTCATATTCGGTAATGCCTTCATATTATTTTTTCTTTAACCGTGATTAAAGAGCGATAACTCAAAACTTAATATTTTTCTGTTAAACTACAGCTTTAGGCCAGTCCAAATCCAAGAGCCAAATCAAAGAGCTCAGTAGTTTAATGATTGTCGTTGATTTATACCTGTCATACGTAATTTCCGTAATTAGTGTTGTTACAAACAATGCCGCAATTGCTTAGTATTCTTCATACATAAGTTTTAAAGACAACTATACGGTGTGGTTTTGTCTAATTGTTAAAGTCCTATGTTTTTTTTATAGTAAGTATCACTCACTTCATTTGAACATTGATTAATTTAAATCTCACTTGCAATCATACTATATCTGCTAGTTGTTATATTTACCTCGTATAAAACGAACAATGTTGTAAAAGTTTTCCAAACAAAATCTATTGTGCATTTGTGTTCGTCGAATTTGTCGTGATAGTCGAATCGAATATTAAGCAGAACAATACTTACAAAGGAAAATTTATAGGCTTATATGAATTTGTTTTGCTGATTAAAACATTTTGTTATTGGAAATATGATAATCTTTTACCTTGCTTTTGATAAGTCATTTTCGACTTGTGTTCTGAATGACATGAGGTATGTCCCAGATACGATGTTGATCCGATATTGGTACATGACCTTTCGTATGTATGTTGTTATGTCCACATACAATGAATACTCTGTCTTAAATGTTGATATCGAATCGATATCGACAAGCATTCCATATCCCTAAACCGCTGTCTTTGTTGTCGATATCGACAAACATCCCATAACTTCAACAACGGCCTGAAAACTTTGTCTTGATTGTCGATATCGATGATATCGACGATACCATCGATATCGATAATATCGACAATATCCAATCGATATCGACTAACAACCCATAGTTTTAACAACGACCTGAAACATCGAATCGATATCAAGAAACATCACATTGCTGCGAACAAACATCTAATTTTATTTCACGATTCAGCATGCAACAAAACATATGACATATGCAATTTTAAATCTTTTCATTTAACAATATGTAATATTAACAATGAAGATAAAATGGTGAAAAACGCTCAACGAGCAAAGCAAATTTGAAATATTTAAAATCAATTGAAAATTTGACACAATTGACATTTTGTTTATGATGTTGTTTTCTTTTTGTAAATTTCTATGTTGATTATTAAGTTATAAAACTACATCGTTAAAGATATTTAACGCTATAAAGATCTTCATTTGACAACTTGGGTAATTTGATTATAGTCGAAAGGGGGACTATGTGCGTATATATTTTAACCTGTGGTTGAAGTTAATTTGTAATTCTTTTTTTAAAATCCAGTTTCCATACGATTGTTGTTGGCAATGTATTTAAGAGATCATGTAAAACATCTTAACTTAACATTCATTCATACATAGATGTTAACGCAAAAGAATTTATGGTAAGTGCGGCCAAATATTTTGGGGTCTGTAGTTTTCATTTATTTAGTTTCAATGTCAAATGTTGTTGTTTGTCCTTGTATGTCTTATTTATGACATGATTGTCTTTCGTCCTCTGTTCTTCATAAATAGTCATGGGTTGTCAAGACTTCTTTTAAGATTATGTTTTTTTTCTCATTTAATGTATATCAATATACCATATACCATCCGGGAGAGGTTTAAAATTTTCTGTGTCGATATCGAATCGATATCGTATCGCTGTTGTCGATATCGACGATATCAACGTCTTGTTTGTTTATACATTTTAAATTCAGAAATGTTCGATATCGATTCAATATCGTGTTGTTATTGTCGACATCGACGGTATCGACAGTATGTATTGTCATATAATCTTCATTCGTCGATATATATTCGATATCGGACCGAAATTGTCGATATCGACAGTGTGTTTCTTCATGCTGTATGCGTTTGTCGATATCGTTTCGATATCGTGTCAACATTTTCGATATGGACGATATCTAACTTTTTTTTGGTCTAAGACATATATGAATGACATTTTCTGAAAATTAACATAACTAGCTGGGAACATTCTGCTGTTATAGTATACAGGAATATAATCCGATTATGTTATGGCTGTTCCTTTTAAGAGTTCATTGAGTTAACACCAATCATTTCTAATGTCAGTAGTTCTATCATGGATGCTGAACTTTCAGTAAGTTGTTCTTTTGACTTGTAAAATTTACAATATAAGTTTCATATTTTACCAAATGTATAATGTTGATAAGCCTGACACTATAATTATAAACTTACCAAAATATTAAATGTTATAACAAATATAGGTAATGTCAATAAATTTTTGGATGTTCGTAAACAACGCGCCATGTTGTAGGACGTACTTCGACCTATAATTCTTTTCTTTTATATATTGAGACTTTAACTGAAATTTGAACAAGATCTCATCCTCTTATTTCTGAAAGCACACATGATTTTTTTTACTCATAAACCATTTTTGTATAAGAGTTCCTAGCCATTATAATGTACCACTTTAATATGACCATAAAACAGACAACAAGTGATACGGATACACGTCGATCTGTTACACACAATAACAAAAGTTTGGACATCAAAAGATATAAAATGAGGGTCTAAAATAGAACCATGATAATACGAATGTCAAATATGATTTATTAAACAAGATTTATTAAACTGGAAACATACACACAAACTGCATTATATAAACCATATAAAAAAGAAGATGTGGTATGATTGCTAATGAGACAATGTAAAACAATTCAAACGTGAAAACTAACGTCCTTATTTATATAAAATATAAACGAAAAACAAATAGGTAACACATAAACAAACGACAACCACTGAATTACAGGCTCCTGAATTGGGAGAGGCACATACATAAATCATGTGGCGGGGTTAAACATATTAACGGGATCAAAACCCTCCCACTAACTTTGGACAATGGTATAACAGTACAACATAGAACGAACTAAAAAATCAGTTGAAAAAAACTCATCAGATTGACAAAAATACAAAACGACACAATAAACAGATCTGAGAGTAATCGCAGTTATCAGACAGCTTGTTCAAATCCACTAACAACTAATAAAAAATCATTCATCTGAGACTAAACTATCAATCTGTACACATCCAACATCCAATGGATTTAGTGTAAAGACATCATAAACAGCCAAAGAAAAACATAACCTTTTGCAATGTTGCCAAGTTACAGGTATCGACATATTTTAGATCCATGAATGGGTATATGTTTATAACACACTTGTAATATTTAGTTAGCTTTTAATTTACTGATAACAAAATCAATATTTATACCAATAAAAACAATATTCAATGATCTTATTACTTGGATCATTTCTAAATTTCCGGGCACGGTTAACATTTCCGTAAAAATGAGGATGTCAATAAATAATGATTGTGACCTTATTTCTTGAGATATTTGTTAATCTAATATCCCAAAGTCTCGAAATATACCTTATGTAACTAATATATAACTAAAAAACAGTAGTTGTCTTGAATTTATAACAACATATACATATGTTTTAATTTCTAAAAAAATGCAATCAAAACAGTTCTAAATTGTTTCTCTTTAGGCAGTGCTGTCTAAACATTTTGGATAACACGAGCGCCATTCCTCCGAGGATTCGGGTGCACTTGAAGAAATGTAGTTCCTTCATAATCATGATAATCAGGTTTAGTATTGCCAAATTTAATCTTTTGATTTGGCAGTAAAGGTGCACTTTCTCTTATTGTACTTCTATTGTGTTCTGGACCTAGTAAGATATCTTCGTTTCCACCTTCTTTGACTTGGTGCAAATAAGCCTGAAAATATTTTAGCTGATTAATGTAAAGAAAAACTTAATTTACAGCATCGAGTCAAAATTAGACCTCCAATACTTCTTTTATCACTGTTGATATACAATTTCAAATTATTCAAAGTTTCAAAAATGCATTCCTAAGACATTTTATTTTGAAAAAAAAGATAGATTGCCAACTGTATTAGTAATAATTCTTTCTCAATTAGGTTAAATTATTGAATAGCATTTAGTGTAGCCTTGTTGCACAATGCTTATTTGTTCTCTCAATTTGATTAAAATATTTTTAAGTAACATGCAACACTGTATGCTAGAATAGAGTCTGCATCTATTTTGTAACAAATGAATGTTAAACTTTCTTAAGTTCTACCATATACTTGAACAAATATGAAATGAAACTAAGATACAATCAAAATAAGTTGGCGAAGGCAGACTGATAATATAATGGCAAAGGAAACACTAAGGTAAAGATACAAACACTACTCAGCTATAAAATCTAAACAAAATTGAAGGTATGTTCTTTATATATATGTCGTGTACATTTTACTATTTCGTACAGTTTATTACTTGTACAAAAACTTTGTAAGAGTAATAACTTGTATGATGCCACCATACAAGTTATAACTTGTAGATATGATTGTACCAGTAATTATTTGTTCGAATTGTGTTGAGAAACAGATACTAACTAGTACACCACAATATCTTTATTTGTTTCTTCTTTTGACTTAACTGTTTATTCAAAAACTCATTTCCTTTGTTTCTTTGTGTTTGTTAGTGTGGATTTCGTTTTGTCAATTGTTGGTTATTTTTTTTTCTTGTTTATTTGTTTGTTTATTTTTCTTATCGTTCAGCGTACGTTTTTTTTATAAATCTATATTGTGACTTAAGGACCATATAAATACACGTATAGTGTTAAGGAAGGACACTCCAAAGGCATTTGTTTGTAATTTTTGGAATCAGCAGTTAAACATAAATATAGGAAGATGTGGTATGAGTGCCAATTAGACAACTCTCCATCCAAAAAGCAATCAATAAAAGTAAACCATTATAGGTCAATGTACATAAAGAAATTGAGGTTTGGCATTTACAGGACTGAATTGACAATTCTTCAAAAGTTTTTTTTATTAGGAATGTAATACTAGTATTACAAATTTAACAAAAATCAACAGGACTGATCATTTAAGAAAAAAAATGATGCAAGCTAAACTTTATTGTTGTTTTAACATGGGTAGGCATTATATTCGTGATTATTTTTGCCCGAGCGATTCTGATTAGGACAATTAAGGCTATTTCTATGTCAAATGTGTATAAGTGTAGAGAGTTTGTGTATGGCCTTCCATGGACCGCCCTTTTTTGTAAACAACCAAACGACTGGTAATGTGTTTTTTAGATGGAAGATTTGTAACAGCCATCATGAACGATGGTCGTATCTAGGTCAAATATGGCAATTTCGAATTGCAACACATAACAGACATAATAAATGAATTAATAACAAAATGTACATAATTTTAGAGGTAAAAAGTGTTTTAAGTTAATCAAATGTATTTAATGCATGCTGATTTTTGATAACATTCATTATTCTGCAGTAGTCAATATATGCGTGTGCAAACTAATTTTATTTGATTTAGAACATGGGTTTATTCACAAAGCGAATAAAGCACGTTAAATTATAATTGTTTTCAAATGTGTTTATGTATTAGTTTCATTTTTTAAATACTAGAAGCTTTAAGAAAAACGACGAACGCAAAGTAAGATCATAAGCTTACATGACTTACTTGACAAATTTAGCTAAAGAGCATGATATCACATAGGGACTAATGGAGAACAGAAATCATGGTAAACAGTCGCATATATAATATCATAGATTGGAAAAAAAGCCTTATAGATCAAATAGCCTATTTGTTTACACAAGACAAAGAAGCATGACATCTGTAATTACACAATAAGCTAGCTCAATCTTTTCGCCTGTCTTACAGCCACCCCGTCAGCTGCAGTAAACATGGCCTTGGTCACCACTCCAAGAAAGCACTTGTACTGTTTCATGACATTAACCTCAGTGCTCTCTGGTATGTCTTAGATTGTTTCTGAATCTTATCTTACGTTTGTTTGAAGTTTTTCACATATATTTGTAATACAAATACTACAAACATGTTGAAAGTTCATACCTCATGGTTTTAGTCATAATTGTTTTGTTTAAAGGAAAACGATTTGTTGAGAACATCAAATAGGCCACGGTAGAATGATGATTTGTACAAGTTATTATCTTTTGCTCAGTAAACATTGTACTGGTTATTACTTGTACAATTGTATTTGTACAAGTAATAAGTTGTATGATGGCTTCATACAAGTATTAACTTGCATGATGGCTTCATACAAGTAATTACTTATTTGAAATGTGTGTACAAGTAATAACCTGTACAAACCAATAACATATATACGACATATACACTTAACTTCTCTGTGGAAAAGAATTTGCTTACCCTTCTAGAGCATTGTAGATCATCCCTCCCAGCGATTTGGTTGGGTCATGTTGCTCAATTTATATTTTGCTATATTGTATTTCATGTACTTTTGTTTTCGTAGGTCTTTTTCACTTTAAGCCATGACGTTGTCAGTTTATTTTCGAGTTTGAAAATCTCCCTGGTTTCTTTTGATTCTCTTCTCATGGAGATTGAAATTTGGGGATTGCAGTTAAGGATACTTTTGTTACTTCTCTTTAATATTTATATTTCTGCATTGCACACTTTAAACTGGAAATGGGGAATCGGAATTTTGTCAAAGAGACAACGCCCCGATTAAGAACAGAAACAATCAAAAGCAACCAATGAGTGTTTAACACACCGAGACAATTTCTCAGTTAATTTAAACAATAAAAGACTCACCATAGTACAACAAAGAACATACGCTCTGAAACCAAGAACAGCTGATACGTAAAGTGTACAAATAATGTAGCGGCTGATAGATGTGTTCATATAGACAAAAAGGACGAACTTGATTTATAAAATAGGACCCACAACGTCCTCCGGCGGCGTACACACTATGTGTCTACGTAACATAGTTAGTTTCCTGCATTATCAAAACATAGATAATGAATTTATTCGCACCAATGTTTTTTTGTTAACGTTGTTCTTTTTTTAAGTCGTGTTAGATTGATATTGTAACATATTTTGCATGAAATGTAAACGGTCATCGTAAAGAATTTTACCTTTATTAGAGACATATGTTTATAAAAATATTCAATGCAGTTTTTCCTTGATCTGGATATGAATAATGAATTTTGTATACTTGGTTTACTTAATTATTTAACAATTTATAACATTTGTCACGGTATAAACATCAATGTACAACTGAAAATTTCTGCGAAAATATTCCATTCCAGTTTTTAATATTATTTTGTACCTTTGCAGATAAGATATATTCATCAATGGATTTATCACCTTTGGACTTTATTTTACAGCAAAGAATCTTATGTAAAGTATATGGAAACTATTTGTGAACAATTAGTTTGGAACTATTTCTACTTATAGAAATTATTCATTTAACTTAGAGTGTTCCTTAATCATGGACACACTTGGATTAAAAATTGGAAACATTTACCAGAAGTAAATGAAAACAACATATCTACAGTATATATTTGACTGTAAGTTGAATTTATTTATTATTTGCGTTATTTCTTTCAGCTTGTTAAATAGTTGGTTTGGGTCTTTATTTTATTATATGTATATGACGACTTTTTAATTGATTCTTTACAATAATATAAAGGTGTCTATACAATGAATAAAACAACATTCCCCAAGGACAAAAGAGCATTCAGACATGTCAAAATGAAAGACTTGAGATGTTTCAAGAATCACAGATTAGGATCACCGTGCCTGCTTAGTGAAAACACCATGTGAAGTAATGTCAATCGCATGGTATTTCATTGTCAATTATATTTCTCCATGGAGTAATGTTACTTATTAACAGACAATCTTCGTTTTTCATTTAAGTAAATAGGTTAAAATGAATTTCAGTTCACCCTATTTCCTATAAAAATAAAAATAAAAATACACACATAGTAAATAAGGCAAATGAGTTGTATCTTATAGCTTGTTAATAGAATGTATCAGTAAATCAAAAATGCGAACTGAATACTAAAACATGTAAATAAATGAAATGATTTTGAAGTTTTGCATCTAAATGTCAAAGACCGGCTATTTTGTAACGACTACGCCGGTTTCGTAATATTAAGTTAAGCTCACGAATCACGTGACTTAAATCTAATTACGTCTTGTCATATGATTGGATACTATTCAAACGGAAAAAACGAAAGTGTTTAGTTTTGTAAATCGAAAGTGCAAAATGATATAAAGAAATTTTATTACAGAAATGATATATTCAATATCTTCAGGACTCATATAAAATTAGCATATCAGACACGCGTTTGGTCTACACAAGACTAATCAGTACAACTTAGATTACAACAGCAAAAATAGTTACAAATATGGACAGCTTTTATAATCAAAATGAAAAACAACTAATTTCCAAATTTGGTTAAAGAAATTATATTTGACTTTTTTTAACAGTTTAGAAGGAGAATTATTTGAACATTGCATGAACAGTAATTGCACAGTAAATAAACGTAACAATAGGATCAAATAATCTTATTTTGGACGTAAAGCGTCTTCTGATTGGCTGATGTTTTTTTTTATCATATCATAGACACAATGATATTGTGTTTACGCTACGCGCGTTATTCAGTATGCACCACATTTTTTTATATTATTTCTTCATATACCGAAAAAATATAACAGTCATTCCTTAAATGTTATCACAGGGGTGGTGACACTATCGGGGACGAATAGTTCCAAATCAATGGTATCTACCAAAAATCACCAATGACACTTGACGTATAATTTTATTCTCCAGACATGTGTTCCTTCTAAGTTTATACTCAAATTAACGGGAGGGATTGAACTTGATATTTTTATGAAGAAGACATAACCTTTTTATCAGTTTAATTGAGGTTTGGAAGTGTCATGTTAGTAACTGCTAGAAGTCCTTTTTTAATTCATATATCATTGTCAATTGGCTTAGTTTCTTTTTGTTACCTATCCTGACATCGTTCTCGTATTTCTTGTAAAGTGATGTTTACTGTACGTATTGCTGTGTGTTTGTTATTCTACATTGGGTAGAGGTAGGAGAGGGTTGAAATCTTACAAAACATGTTTAACCCCCGCCGCATATTTGCGCTTCTTCCATGTCAGGAGTCTATGGCCTTTTTTAATCCTGTATCGTTTTTAAATTTAGTTCAGTTATATGTTTAAGTAAATGTATGATGGTCAGTATCACTGAACTAGTACACATTTTAATTAGGGGCCAGCTAAAACAAGCTTACGGGTGTTTGAGTTTATTTCTGTCTTGAAGACACATTGGTAGTCTTCTGTTGTTTTCTGCTCTTTGGTCTGGTTGTTGACTATGTAACATATTTCCAATTTCTTTACTTAACTGGACTTAAACAACATAGAATAGAAATAGACAGTGACATAAGAAAACTATCGCCATGAAGGGTAATAAAGAAGTTTGGCCACTGATTAATAAACAAGGTATTGTTAGCCTCAATTATGGTTTCTAAATAGCTCATCTAAAACAAATAAAACTATGATTAAATAGTTTGAAAGTTAAGAAAAGGCTTTTGATTCATATACAAATTTGAAAGTGTCATCAACCATCAGAATTTTGATCAACAAAACTATTTGTTGGAGCTACCTCAAATTATTCTATACGACATCTCGTCTTTTTCGGAAATGAATATTACACAAACTGTCGTCAAACCAACGATAAAACTTTACATAGGAACTCAAGGTGATCTGCAAAATTTTTTGCAGTAAAATACCATTTATTCAAAATTTTTAATAAACTTAAGAAGAGGTAGAAAAATAGAAGCTGAATGTTTGTAATGACCTAATACATTTCAAATATCTATTTGTGTTAGAATCTTCATGTCTCTCAAAAAGGCACTGACACTAGTGAAAGATGCTCGAATACCTTTAATCGTAATAATTTCAATATTGTGTTATATTTATATTTTTTTTATGCCATATACACGTGTTTTACCAATTAACACTAATTTGTGGAAAAATTGTCCATCCTATACTTTCAAGATCAAATGACGTTATGATACCCCTTTGTTTGCAAATTAATTCACATTAATGCACCTACGGATGTAAGACTTTTTCGCTGCGTTGAAGATCCATTAGTGGCCTTCGGATGTTTCATGCCCTTTGGTTTGGTTGTTCTCTCTATGACATGTTCATTTTCTATTCTCAACTTTAGTTTGTGCTTTCACTGCATAATATGTCGATGATGATGGAAAACGTCAAAAAGTTTCTGTTTTATATATTGACAACTTGTTTGAATGTTGATAGTTTGAAATATAATATCTAACTTGTTTACTGTTGAAACCATATTACTATCTCCAGAACACCTTTGATTCTGTTTTGGGTTAATGTCTGAACTTTTATCCTACATTTCTCATTATTCATATGATCATAATATATATTGTATGACATTATTTTTTTTACAAAGCTACATAATCCAGATACGAGAGTTTGAGCGTCCATTTTGGACGATTCATACCCATGATCTTCCACACATCACCCTAATTGATTACTATAACTTATTCATAAAAAAGAACCACATCATAAACTATATGTTTATAGAATTTATTATCACATTCATCTTTTGATTGAACATTTGAACTTAAGTTTTTTTTTAATGTGGTCTTTAAGAAAGTGTTATTCTATAACTTTAATGGTAAGACGAATAGTTTTCCTCTCTTTGTTAGGATGAACTTGTAGGTAGTCAGACTCTGGAAAGTCCGCTACTGAATGACCTAATTCCAATGCTCTCTGTGGCGGATTCACAACAATTTCTCTCGATGAATTTCTGTTTCTTATGTCATCCGATCCTTGAAGGTGATTTTCATATCCTCTGTTCTTGTTATTCTTTCCTTTGTTAAAATTAGCATGTAAAAATAGCAATTTTTACAAATATATATCGTTATGTGCTGATGGTTTTGTGGTTTCGAATATATTCTTAAAAAACAACAACATATGAAGAAAGTAAAATCGTTTTAAATGTTTAAAAATTCTACACTTAAATGTATATTTATATATTTTGACTGTCCCAATTATGGTTTTAAAAACTGGTCATATCTTTGTTACAATAAACTTTACGAAACTTCATAGATATACTAGTATAAATTTGGCGCTCAAGAAGTTCCTATGTGGAATTGTATTGTCTATATGTACAGAAGTGCAACGTAGAATCAGAGAGATACAGAGAAAAACTGAAATAAGGCAAGTGCCGTTGGATTTCTATACATACCACTACTTATTATTGGATTAAATTTTATAAACTGCAAGCATTGGATACAAGCTGATATAAAAACCGTACCTTTTCAGAAGACATCTGGGACATTTTCAACGTTAACATGGAATGAAAGTACAATGATGCTCAGTTTAATGTGTTTATTTTTAGAACATTGTAATGGGTTTTTAGGTCAACAAATTTCGTGTGTGTATCTAGTTTGGCCAGTTTTATTCAAAGTAGTTTCAAATAAGAAAACAATCAATGATCATGTTTATTAGCATTCGATTGATACAAGTTGATATGAATACTTTACCATTTCAGACGTTTTCTTGAAATATTACTTCGTAAAGATGTGATACAAGTAGATAATGAATGTAAGGAAATGCTAAGTGGAAGGTGATTATTTTTAGAACAACGTAGTCACGAAAGTCTAACTCATAAGTTAACACATGTCAGGAGTGTAATTGTATGATTGGTCATTTAAAACTATGCATTTATCGTACCAAAAACAGTAAATGACAATCAATGGTGATTCTCATGTTGATTATTACTAAACAATCTCAAAATTTTGTCAGATATCACTTTAAATATATTATAGTATACAAACAATAACTGCATTCATAATCCAACTGGATCTAAAAATAGGTGTATTTCGCAACATTCAATCTGGTCTTAATCAGAACAGGAACCTGTATGTTTTCAAATAGTTGCTTCAATTTGACATTAAATTGACTAAATATTACTGGAATACGCTTTCATTTTGTGTATATGATGTTTCTAGGATTTGAACAAAGTTATTATGATTCTCAAAAAATCAGAATGGTATTAATATTTGATAACCACATATGCAATGATAAAACATGAACCATATTGTTTGACATATTTAAGAAACATGCAACCTTAACATGACTTTTTGGATTCATGAGACAATGGGCTACACAAATATTTTTCAGGTTAAATCAAATAACTTTTTACTATATCAATTCGCATTCCTTTGATAATAATACAATGAGTAAATTATAATGTTAGCAGTTTTTATATGAAAACACATCATTAATTATATTCCTTAAGGTGTAATACTACCAAATCGTGGTACGTCACATCCGGTTGCATACGAAAGTAGGCATAAAAAATATTCTCTTGAATTTGACAGTTGTAGAAAACTAACCCTGCATTTCAATGCACTTAAATTTTTCTGAGTCGTAAAAAATATGTGTGTTGGATGTCTGAAAGCATCATTCTTTTTTTATTTGATGGTCTTATAAAATATTTTGAAACGTTAAGGTTACATAGTTACCAAAGCAGGTAACCAGTATATAACAGTGTAAAAATTGTGTTGTTTACTTCTGGTGGTGGTTACTTTCTTATATGCAATGAAATGTAGTGTGAAATGTTCACTGTATCACTGGAATAGATTAAACTTTATACATGCAAAGTATTTCATTGGTTGAAATAAAGGTAAATACTGTACAATTTTTTTTTAAGGTGCCAATTTAACAAAGACTAATAGGGAAAAATCAATGGTGGTATTACACCTTAACCTTCAGGTGTATATATAGTACGCACTGTTGTTGTCATCTGTATTTTACAAACACTTTGCAATTGGTACATACACCACTTTCAATTGAATAATTGACAAACTTAGAATTTAAGTATCAATACTACTGCCTTTGAGTAAGTTCAACATATGTTGATAATACGAATCATATCAATCAAATAATTGTTTCTTTTAATATAGACAGTAAAACAATTTTTTGTGAAACGAAGTTTGAAAAAAAGCTAGGGATCAAATGATAAAAATCGAATAGATAATTTTTACTCCCTATTAAGCATCATAATAACATCACCAGTGCATATGTTACTGAACCAAATGCATATTTCGACTTTCATTTTGTTTTCGTTCATAATCTTATTAAAACAAATACTTTTTAAAATGCCTATTTGCTTATTTATCCAACTCATGAATATAGCACTTGTAAACTTCCAAAATAAAACATACCTAGCTATAACTAACCAATACAATGACAGAACAGGTAGCAATGAGCGAAATATAAAAATCAAGTAGTTACTAGAGGATGTATTTCAATGGTTATTAAAGTACTAATGTTTGCATTTCCTAGAAATAAGAAACACGATTGATCTGTAATTTTTCTCTGAAAATTCTTAAAAGACTGAGAAGTAAACTATTAAGTTAGTTTCAATATTAAGTAAAGTTTCCAACTGATCAATTGCGGTACATAACATTACTGTTTCGTATAAATCTGCTTGCAGTCGATAAATATCGGTTCAATCAACGTTCAGACTGTTCATCAGTTGAAGTTTACATAATTTTCATACTGAACTGTAGACTAAAAATTATTTAGTTGCAACGAAAATACTATTTTGTAGTTTTTGAGATTGTCAAACATTTCATTTAACAAAAGTTCACTTAAAATCGTTTTCGCGGTTACTTTTCTAATGCATTTTATGAACACTGTATGTTTGTACCATTATCGTTGTTCATAAGATCATGACACATTTTTTAGATAATGCTTTTTTTTTTTAGAAAATTGTAAAAACTATGAGCTTTATACACTGAAACCTGGCTTAACCAAATCCTGCATAAAACGAAAACCTGTATAAAATAAACAGGTTCTTAAGAACCGTCATATCAAATGGTATGCGTTGTGAACCTTATATAACTGAAAATCGACCAAAAGTCCCGAAGAGATTTGTTTTTAACACTATTTTAACTGTTTCACTGTAGTTGAATTTCAAATACATTAGCATTTATCGGCTATTTTTAGTATATGCATTAAGAACTATTTACAACCACACTATCTGGGTATTTACAAATTTAAACAAACAAGTTAAATATTTTTGCTGTTACCTTAACATGGTCTGTTGGAATGCGAAACCTGAATGAATTTTGGTTATGTTTTACATAGAGTGAAATATGGTCTCCGTGGTTAATACCTTATTTCATTTTTTCTATTGATTGATTTTCAAACAGCAAGTTTCAAAACAGAAATCCGTCTGACAGAACGGTGTAGCTTCCTCTCCATTTATATTTCGATCATTGTATTTAATAAATTTTAACCCCTTTTCTCTTTTTTTTCGTATCATAGAATAAATAAAAAGTCGACCGAAATAAATATACTATTTATGGCAAATAGATTTTAGAAAAAAACTTCTTATATAAAAAAAAGCAAAAAGGAAATCACATCCTACCGTTCACAGGCTAATGTAGGTTATGCAGATGTGGTAGTATGCCTATGAAGTCATGCAATTATATTTATTTTAAATGCAAAACTATGCAGTAGATCACTGATGGTTTAAAGTTCAAAATTAATTCTACTGTGTAAATTTCAAAATAAGATTTGATACAATCAGACATTTGTTTTGTATCTTAAGATAAAAAAACACGCCTCTGTAAATTTAACCACAAAAACATGGCATCAGTCAACCCATCGTTTTGTCGGAGGCATCAATTAGGTAATGTGTAATCAGACATTCCTTGTTGGTATCATGTATATCCGATTAAAAAAAAAATACAAATACATTTGTAATTGAATTTTTTCTCTATTTAGTTTGAGCTTTTCTTTTCTTATTGGTATCAAATTCATTTTGAATATACATGAACAAATTTGAGAGATGATTAGTTTCAACGTAATCGTCTCATGCTTTGCATAAATCACCATTCTTCATTAAGTGAGGAAGTTGTCGATAGAAAAATAGAAACTGATACTGTTTGTATATCTACCGCCAATAACATGCATACTAAGCTTACAGTCACGAGACAAAAATTCCCATACTGTGACACCAACCGGCAACGGTTATACTAAGAATTTAAATCGATATAAGAAGATGTGGTATAAGTGCCAATGACACAACTCTCCATATAAGGCACAATTTATAACAGAAAAACCATGACATGTCACAAAACGGTCTTCAACACGGCGACTGGGCTCACACAGAACAGCAAGCTATAAAAGGTCCTTGCAATAACCAGTGTTAAATAATTCTAAGGGGAGAACCAACGGTATATTCTATATTACAAACGATATATAAATAATATCGTAATTATAGGTATTTCGTTCCTTTCCTACCCGTGTGTCGTCGTACCAGTAAATTCTTCTTATGGATTTTAACAATCAAATTGTTATCGATTGACATTTAACTATGTATCAAAAGGTTTACAATTCCTTACAGTTTAAGTATATAAGGTATTCTTTTTAGAAAACAAATCACTAAGAAAACAATCAATCGAAATTAAATTCTGTGATAGTCAACTTATGGTGGAGTGTATAGATTGATATCAGGTTTAAAAAAAATGTAAATATATTAATTGTAAAACAGGGTATATTATTGGAAGTTATCTCATTGGCACTTATACCATATGTTCTTATGTCTGTATTTTTTTGGGCACATTTTGTCCTTTTAAGTTATTTAAAATAGAGGCATACATAACTTATTTGCTGTATTCATGTCTGAAGGGATGTTATCGACCCAACTGCTTGTAATATACATGTAAGTGATCAATTGATAAGAAAGGAATTCGTTGACCATAATTACTTTTAATGAAATCTTTCAAAATAAAAAAAAAATGGTTAGAGAGCTTGCTGCAGTTAACGAAATTTTGTAACACGTACAATTTCACATCCGCTTTTATTTAAGATGCTGCTATATAATTTTTCGTCAATAATGCGATAATTGCTACACAATTCATATAAGATAACTAGTCCAGAGAGTTTAAAAATAATTATAACATGTATAACATGTTTTATTATTAAAATTCTTTAAAAGCACATTTTCCACATTCATGTTGGAATTGCGCAAGGTTATTCTATCTCTAGCCGCGTATAACGTCTTAACAATAAATTCGTATGAAAGGTTTTGGTAGGCTTTTATGAGTAGTCAAACAAAGAAATCAGTCTTATATTGTAGTTTATATGAGGATACAGTAATATCGGTTTTAATTTTATTTCATGTAAAAAACTAGTATTCAACTAAAAATATAACGTTGATTCTTATATTGTTGTAATGATAAAAGTCGTAATTTTTAAGACAAGTTTTGACGTCGTAATATAACAGTTGGAAGATGTGTGCTGATGGTTATTTTCTTGTTTTTCTTATCATGGGTTTATCATCACTTGAATTCGGATTCCAACAAGATTTTAGCAAAAGCGAGTGCTACATTGATCTTTAGGTTAATTTCATGGTAGATTCGTCCTGGTCTGATGATTCAAGTTTTTTGAAAGAAATATGTAATAGCCAAGAAACTTAGATTCAATAGTTGACGTCGTTTTTTGTTAGCAATGGTATTGTTGTATTATCAAGCCGATTTTTTCTGAATTAATTCTCAATATGAATTTCCTTACCGTTACCTGCAGTTATACACATTTTCGACTGTTGGTGGATTATTGGCTCTTTGTAAAACATTCTCAATATGCTTATACTGTTTCAAAGTAAGAAGAAAGATACAAAAGAAACATTTAAGGAAGCTATAGACTGAACAACACAAAACCCAACAGAAACTGAGAATGATCTATTTTTTTCTTTTTTGTAAGGGGATGTTATTGATTATTTTTTCCGTAATATATATCATTACTCTTTATCTAAAATGTTACACCAATGATTTATGCCCTGTGTTGAAGACTGTATTTGGACCTACAATTGTTTAGTTTTACAAATTGTGAATTGGATAAAGAAATTTGCACTCAAACCACATCTTCGTATAGCTATAAGGTTGGTACGAAATGCAACGAAAACTAATTAATTAAACTAAACCAGAAAGTCATCGCCAAAATGTTACAGTAATAACACGAAAAAGTTGAGTAAAAGAAAAAACCAACATAAAGTTGAATATCTTTATTTACTAAACAAACAGTTATACATAATAAGTTAAGTATTAAACATTTATATACAATAACATGACTAGGGTAATTGCTTTAATTGTGTAAACAGAAATACTAAAAAAAATAAATGGAGAATGACAATACTGTATTAAGGAGTATTGTTTCATCAATGTTTTATTCTTAGTACCAAATTTATTTTTTTCTTAAATTTTTTATTAGTGCGTTAATGACGAATCCTTGGTAGATATTTACCAAACAAAATTGAAATCACGGTATCTATGATGAATTTATCGTAAACTTTTCAAATCAATTGAAAGGGAATCGTATTGTGGCAACAACGAGAAAATGTCAGCACAAAAAGTGCTGACTACTGGGCTTGTGATACCCTCGTGGAAACAAATCTTCACCAGCAGTGGAATCAACCCAGTGGTTGGAAATATACTCATCATAGATACCAGGACTAAATTTAGTATATACGCAAGACATGCGTTTCGTCTACAAAAAGACTCTTCAGTGACGCTCGAATCCAAAAAAGTTCAAAAGGCCAAATAACGTACGAAGTTGAAGAGCATTGAGGACCAAAACTGCTAAAACGTTTTCCAAATTCAGCTTAACTTAGTTTATAATTAAATGTGTAGCCTGACTTAAAAAAATGTATATAACTAAAGAAATACAGAAAATGTATATAATTTTGAATATGTTTGAAAGTATAACATATAAACAAACAATAATTAAACGTCACACATTGTTTCTTCTTCATGTTAACACTATCTAAGCTAGTATTACCTGACGAACAATTACATGCACAATAATGTTACTTTAATTAATAAGCTGTCATTAAAATGCATTTAAAACCACCATCGAACTTTTGTTAAATAATACAAGTTCACTTAGCTTGAAAAATAACATATATCTAAGATTTAACTATCAATGTTTATAAAGGAAACAATTAAGACACTTCCGATCAACTGTTCTCCAAACTACATCAATAGTTATATTAAAGTTGCTAAATTATCATAAAAATATATGCATCATTAGCAAACGTTGATCCATGTTTTGCATTTATTTATCCAAAACGGTGCTACATTTTATTTAACATAAGACTAATTTCATCAGAGGCATGTTATCAACATGAATACATACATTTTTATTACATGTTTAAATCATAGAGTCGCAGTTTGTCCGATTCTTACATTTAAATCTGTCATATGTAATATAATCTGCTGAAGAAAAATGTCGCCATCCATCAATCTACAGCTCTTAAGGTGTACTACATCGTTGGTTACTGAAATATCATGCAATGGATCATGTATACCTAATACCACGACTTCGGGTGTACTATTGTCGGGTCGTGTCGCGCTTCGAGATTGTAACAACAAACCCTGAGTACGTCTAATAGAAGGTACATTCTGTGATTGTTGGTCTGGAATAGACATTTCGTCCTGCAAAGTAATTTAAGCTAGAAATATATTTAAACAATGTTTGTCCATATATACTAATTATGTAATACGTGATACAAATATGACCAAAGACATCAAATAGTTAGCTTTACAAGTAATTAAGTTATAAAACAAGTTGACACAAATAGTTGACACGGTATGATATGTGGTCAAAACAAGTTGACACCAATAGTTGACACGGTATGATATATGGATATTCATTGACCATCCCCAGTTCCGACAAAACATCCAAGCTTAATTGTGGCATTTGTTTGTCTTTAAGGGATGGGTGAATACGCAACACTATAAAAAGGAGAGATAATGTTTAAAATTTGACACCCTTTGAATACAAAGAGCACGCCCTCTGCGATTTTAATATGTTTCGGATGTGTTCGAAGATGGCCGGTTTTATCATTTTCCAAAAAACCTAACGACTTTTTTTAGTGGTATTTCAAATATTCAACCCTTTAACCACCTGTTTTTTTAGAATCGACTTATCATATAACAGGTTAAATGGTTCTAGCCCTGATCCTGCATAAAATATTTGTTATCGGAGTGTTTGGTTACTAATGCTATACCATATTGTGTATTCGATTTGGCCTACTGAGTGTTGTATTTCTTGATTGCTGGGTGATTCAATTCATTTGTTCATATGTGAGCTATTGACACACCGTGACTTTATGTTTCAAGTGTTTTCAGTTCCCCCATTTGCATCAAAATGGTCTTTCACTAGAATATAAATAACGTACCGTATTATTGAAAAACTAAGGCTTTTCTACCTCAGAAATAAATTATCCTAGATATTTTTGCCAAAACTTTTAGGAATTTAAGGTTCTCAATACTCTTCAACTTCGTACTTTATTTGGACTTTAACATTTTTTTATTTAAGTATCACTGATGAGTCCTGTAGACGAAACGCGGGTTTGTCGCAAATACTGAATTTCAATCTGGTATCTATGATGAGTTTATTTATATATTTCCTTGGCACGTATTACATTTATGAACGGAACGTATTGACTGTTCTTTATCACGACCTATCAAATTATCAGAATCATTTTATGATTCTGAGCAGTTTGGAAGACTTAATCAATTTCGTTAAGCGGCAAGTGAGGACTGAAAGCATCCATATTAAAGAGGTATTATTGTCCTTGACAAAAGTCTATTTCTACAGGAAGTATGTATGTATACAATAACCGACCGTAAATTTAACCGATCAAGAGAGTCACGCAACTCCAAAATCATTAGTAAACAATGAATTATAAAAACTTGAGTACATTTGACATTTGTAAGCTTAAGAAAAAAATTAAAGTTCGCATCAAAAGGTTTACATATATGTACATAATGCATATATAGATATGTATATACATATCGTGACGTGTTTCTTTATTTAATAATTTTGTTATACAAAAAGAGTAGCGAACCGTTTCGAGTTTAAAGTTGTTCAACAAGTTTGTATGTATAAGTAATAGTATAAGGAATTTATTTTAAATAACGCTGTACTTAATTATGGATTTCCGAAGTGTACACATAACGATAAGGTATGCTTATTCTGTTTTCTTTTTTAGTTTTGTTGGGAAGTTTGATAACGAAGATTTAAGTTTGTTTGTGTGTTTATATTGTGTTAAATAATGACTTTTTTAAATTCGTTATATTTCATATATACTACTGTGTAACCTTTATTGATTAATATACTTTGATATTTTTGAAATTTTTAGTTTATTTACAGCTTTCGTAAACCTAAAACCATTACCTGATTACAACTAAATGCATCTTGTTTTTATAAAAAGTTTAGTTGTAATGTATTTATGATATCAACTGAAAGGGAACGATAAGTGATGAGCAAAGATAAAAGAATTTAAACAACATTTTAAAAAGACTATCTGTTTTAAAAACAATCCTTTTTAAACTAAAAAAGTTTCCGTTTTGAGTTAATTATGGGATTCTTAACTATGAAAAAACACGATTTCAATTGCTAATATCATATTCATTTGATAATAAACAGGAGTTTATATATCGCAGCATAAAAAATAAGTGTTTAGAAATTTAAAAGAACTTTGTTTGAAATATTTGAATCGAACATTATTTCTTTTTAAGCTTTAAAGGAGAAATAATCTAAGGTATTGAACTCATAATGACAGTTTAAAAGTCTTACGTAGAATTCGGGTCAATATTCTATGTAAATAACATTATAAATATAGGTATTACTATGAGATATTACGTGACCAATACATTTAATTTTGGATGAACCGGATGTGAAAAAATAATCAGCCATGTTATATTTTTACTTTCTTATTTCATTTATATCTAGCAATAAAAATTGTATAATAACATCTTTTTTGTTGAATATGAATAATAATTTAATGTCACATTTCATGGTTTCTATCTAAAGAATAAATGAATGAAAAATAACAACCTCAAACTGAAACCCACGAACATTTTTGTCTCTGAAACACGTTTAGTTGTTTGTATGTTTATATGTGAAGTTGTGTGAGTATGACTGTTTCTTTGCATACGTTTTGAATTGTTGGATAAAAAGAGAGTAAACGAAACAAAGTCAATAGTTCCAAAAGACTGAAACCGATCATTATACAATAATTGAAAATAACAAAAAAATGCCGACTGATTTAATGAACGTGTTTAAATTACTGTTGAACTTTATGATGCAAACAGCAGAATATAAATAAGAACCATTAATATAACAAATATACTGAGTTTGACAACTTGTTTTCTATTATGTTATACATGCTTACTTACCATTAGCTTTCTCAGTTGGACAGCAAATGATTGAATAGCTACCTCGGTTAAGACAATAATCACGTGACGGAAGGTCAGAGTTAATATGTTTGTTGGAACGTGTTGACCCGACGGCTTATTGTCACTCGTATCGTTTTATTTTCCCTCGTACACAAATACAACTTAATACAATCAAAACTTGGTCAATTCAATTTCATTTTTTTTATATTGCTTACAGGAGTACTAGAATTTTAAAATGATGTTTGAAGTGAAGATTTCTTCTGAAATATTGTGTAGGTCTACGAAAATTACAAATTATGCTTTAAATAAGTATGGAAGCGTACGGATGGTAAAGCAGCAATAACAATATTATTGTTTTATCTTCATAGATCCTCGATTGCATAGACACACGCACTTGTTTCATCTGTTCGCAATAAAGAGGCAATCAACGGGAGATTACTATGAAAAGGCAACGAAGGAATTGTGTTCCTATTACAAATTTTCCTACAGAAATGATTTCCACTCGGATAATTGTTGCAGATGTTATTTCAATGGCAAATAATACATTATGATAATCAATTCATATGACAAGTAAGAGCCACTGGTTAGATATGAAAAAAAGAAGTAGGAAAAGGAAGGGGCATATTTCTTAATTTAGCAGGAAATTGAAATCATGCAAATGTAATACTCATAGCTAATAATCCAAATATTCTTACTTCTTTTTATATGGTACTCTTAAACATCATGTGGGATTTCATTTTGTCAAGTAAAACTATGAATGCTTTTTGAAAAGGAGTAGGTGCAGTAAGACCCCTTTATGGTCCCAAAATATGGCAGTTTTACAAAATTGATGAAATGTACACGTTTAACTATTAATTGGAAGGTGTAATACTTCTGCTTCATAAATTTCGGCTTTTTTTTTTACAATACAATGCACACATACCGGGTAATATCATCTTAAGTCATGCTTAATTACTAAAATCTTCATACTTTAAGCAGCCGAGTTAAATTTAAGACGGCTTTCGTCTTAAATGAAAGTGGCCGTATTTATGTTAATTCTTGATTTATTAAATTAAGTTATATTTTATGATATGACATACCATATATAATGGTTGGTAGCGGCCACTTTAATTTTTGACAAAAATCATATCAACAGTGACATATTATTGTATATTTGACACATTTTTTCTATTTCAACTTGAATTTGAGCGTCTTAAATGACTAAATCATTTCAATTTTTTAACATAAAATAATTGAATCGACTCAAGTAGACACTTAAGTGTCCAAAATCTTTAATCAGTTGAACCTGAAATTTAATACCGAAATCGGCCAGTACCGTACCAACTCTTTGCCACTTTAAACGAAAACTGTGTAATAATGAAACACTCTTTTTAAAGATATAAAGATAGTTTTAAAGTTGTTTTAATCACGTTCTTAGACAAATCTTCTAAAACTAAAAAGACGGCAGAAGAGTTGAGAGCAAATAGTTTTTTTTTAATGTAAAGGAAAATTAGCATTTAACATTTTTCAAACTAAGGAATATATATCAAACTAGTTTTATGCATCTCTACATTTTGAAATTCATTAAAATACGAGAAGACTTACCGTGGTCAACATTGTCAAAGTTTGAATTGAACACAATTGATTACACCAGCCTTACAATGGACTTGCTGCCCCCTTTAAAAAAGGATGTTTCGTTCAATATTTTGACATTGTCGATTGTAAACATTGTTTTTTTTTGAATTCCCAATTTGAATTTCTTTTTTTTAAGCTCACCTGCCCCACCCTTAGTTGAAATCCCTATTAACTGTTAAAATCTACTTAATTTGAAAAGTGTTAGAATAATACACATAGAAAAGAGAGCAAACATACAAAAAGTGTTCAATTTTGCATTAATAATAGAAAGGTTAAAAGTCAATAGAATATGGTAGTGTTTATCATTGCAAATGTTACTAAAGAACCTTATCATGGTTGTGTTGATATGTACAACGTATAATTTCTAGAAGAACAAATATCTTTTCAATTTCTTAAAGATACCTTCAGTAGTGAGTATTGATTTTAACGATAATTTGATTAATTTTAATTTTCAAAATATTATACAAGAAAACTACAACATACAGAGGTAACAAACAGTCACTGGTTGGGCTCATTATATGAGTATGAGGTTCAAGTCCTCTTGGCTGTGCCAAAATGTATGTATTATTTCCCAAAAGGTTTTGAAGTCTTATTTCGATTTATTCAAGACTAAATCTAAAAAATGTATTGGTACAGTAAAAACTGAATCTTTAAAATTACAGTCTGCATCTTCATCTACATAATACTTCATAACTTCAATATGTTGAAGATTACAAGAAGGCACATTCCAGGAAAACAAATTGAAAACTAAACGTATTTACAATAATTGCAAAAAATATTTTTTTCATTGTTTTTTTTGTATATAGATAAAAACATGATTTGGTTTAGCAATACATATGTGCTTTTTCACCAGACTAAAAAGCTTTTAAGTCTGGGCTATAGGCTTATTGATATGGTAGGGAACTCCACAAACCTATTGGTTTAGAAAAAAATATAAATGATAGTTTTTTTGGGGGAAAGAATGGCTGTATAAATTTATGTTCTTTAGATGGTATTAGGTATGTACTTACTGGGATAGCAAGGTGACTGATGCAATATTTCTTATTCGTTGTAATGTAAGCCATCTTAGATGTTCAATCATGACTGTAACACTGCTTTGCTAGCTGTATTGGTTGAGTGTATACCTGGCAGCTCTTCTCTGTACCATTTTCATTTTATGTATTTCTTGTTTATGCCAGGGATCCCGGACGACACTACAGTATTCTATTTTTTGGTCTTTCGTATGTTTTGTAAGCCAGTTCTTTTGTTTTTATGCTGTTGTTTTAGGCCTTTCTTTTGATTAATCTCAGTGATGCATTTGCTTGGTTTGTGATGTCATTTTTACGAGAATTCCATGTCAAATCGTTAGTGATGGAAACGCCAAGACATTTTGCGTAGTTTGTTGATTTTAGAATATGATCATGTAATGTGTATTTATAGATAATTAGTTTATGTTTTCCTGTTACATGTATGTGAATGATTTCATATTTGTCTAGGTTAATTGACATTAGCCACTCTTGCTCCCATTGTTCCAGTTTATGTAGGATTGATTGAAGGATGTGACAGTCATCTAATGATGAAATTGTTAGATACACAATAGTGTCATCTGAAAAGAGGCGAATATTACTTTTGAGGTTGTCGGGCATGTCATTAATGTAAATTAAGAACATATATGGACGGAGAACAGAGCCTTGAGGAACGCCTGACAATACAGGACAATTATTTGATGTGTGAATGTTAACCACCACTTATTGGGATATGTGTGATAACCATGCCTCAATCCAATTGGTTGTTTTGTTATTTATTCCCATGCGTTTCAGTTTTGGGATAAGTCTTTGATGGTCCACCTCATCAAACGCTTTCAAAAAATCCATCACAACTACGTCAGTTTGTTTACCGTTTGCCATTTGATCAAGTATTTTCAGTGTAAAAGTTAAAAGTTGTGTTTCACAGCTTAATTTTGATCTAAAACCATGCTGCAGTGGGTATATTAAATCGTGAATGTCTAGATGTTTCATTATTGATGATACAATTATATGTTCTAGTGATTTACTAAACATACAGGTTAGAGAGATGGGCCTGTATTTTTCAGGTTTAAATTTTGCTCCCTTTTTGAAAACTGGTGTAACCAAGGCCTCTCTCCAGTCGTTTGGTACTGTGTCTGTATTTACTGATGAGTTAAACAAGTCAGATATTATAGGTGATATTTCATGATGAACTTCTTTCAGAAAATGAGGTTATATTTTGTCTAGTCCAATTGCTTTTGATGGGTTTAAGTTTTTTTTTAGTAATTTAGATGTTCCTACTGGGGTGATGTTTATTTGCTTAATTTCAAATTTATGTGTTTCTGATTTTAATGATTTTAGTTCACAAATGTGAGATAATTCCAAAGGTTTAGGTGCTGTAAATGCTGAATGAAACTGGTGATTAAGTGCTTCAGTCTGATCTTGGGGGTTTGTTTTTGTAATACCATTTACTTTTAGTGGTGATACATCCATAATTTCATTTTTTTTGTTTTTTTTTATTAATTTTTAAAATTTCTTGCTTGGTTTACTATTTTCCAGTTTGCTGTCTTCAATTATAATGATATCTATGTATGTATATGATGTTCTAAGTTTTTGTTGTACTAAGTGTTTTAAGGATCGGAGCTTTGTGATAGTATCCGATTTTTTTTCTGATTTTGTTGCCTTTATTTTCTTATGTTTTATGTCTCTTTTTCTTATTAGTCTCTTTATTTCTGGTGTTAGCCAAGGAATATCTTGTTTTTGATTCATTTGTTTTTGATGGAATATTTTTGTCAGTTATTTTTTGTATTTTGTTTTTGATCAGTGTCCACTTTTCTTCTGTGGTGTTATTAGGAAGGGTAAGAGGAAAGTATTCGGCTTGGAATTTTTTTTATTTCTGTGCGTATTTTGTCCCAGTCTGTGATTTCGTAATAACTATTTTTTCATTGTGTTTTCATTTTTCTACCCATTGTGATGTTCATTTCGTGGAAGACAATGTCATGGTCTGATGTTTCGAGACTTGGTAGTGTTTTTATGTTTTGTACGAGTGAAGGCTGTTTTAGGTAGAACAGATGTGGTGTGTTTTCCTGTCTTGTTGGTATGTCTACAACCTGTTCAAGATTATGATTTCAAAAAAGTTATTATATGTTTTTGTATATTTACAATTTGGTTTCAGTTCTTGTTTAACCCATTCATATTTAGGGAGGTAGAAGTATCCAAGTAGCCATACATTACTGTGTGTTGGTATTCTCTGTAATGATTTGCTTAGTTCAGCGCCACTTTCAGTGTTATTTTCCTGAGTTTATAATAAGCCCCAATATAGATTGATTTTACTCCAATTATATCTACTTTTGCCCATAGTAATTCATAATTTGTGTCTAGTTCTAGTTGTTTTGATGACAAGATATCAACTAATATTGCTAAGAAGACACCCCCTCCTTTACGACATGTACGGTCTTACGATAAATACAGAACAAGTCTTAAGGGAAGATTTCGGAGTTACATATATCTGGTGTAAGCTAGGATTCTGTACCTACTATAATGTCTGGTTTGACTGGGTCAACTACCTGATGGAGGTCAGCTACTTTTGATTTTATCTACTAACAGTTTATATTTAATATTGTAAGACGTTTATTCACCTTTTTTGCTGTTGTTTTAGGTTTTTGGTTGTTTTAATAATAGGTTTTGGAGATGATGTTCTTGAGGTGGGTCTAAAATCTCAGAACATGATGATACATCTAGATTTAGAGAGTCAAAAATGTTTGTCTCCGACTATGTGTCGAGTGATTCAAAAAGTCCGCCTGAATAGTTGGGTAGTGCACAGCGAAGACAATACCAAATGTGTTTACTGTCTGATAACATGTTGTTTGTCTCATTTCCTACTCCTTGACAAGATGTGTGATAACATTGATCACAACTGTCACACATAAATCCTTTATCTGACCAGCATACTTCTGTTTTACAGAAGCCACAGTTATAATTTGTTTCATTTAGTGTTGCACCTGGGTTTGGATTTATATCCAGTGATTGATTTAGTAGAAGTACACACAAGTTTAGTAGTGTTGAAATAGACACTTAAGTGTTTAAAAAGTGTTTGAAATTTTTCGTTAGATGAACTTGAAATTTGAGGACAAAATCGGCCCTTTTCGGACCTACTCCTTTTTTTCTATAAAAAGAGACCCTTTACTACCATCTATCAACGACTAACTCAACTTAACTGCCTTTGTTTTAACTACATGTATTACTGCCATATAAAACTATTTTACCATTGATGGTGGCGATTGCTATTCCTCATAGACGTATTTACACTTGTAGTGTTTATTGCGCATGTCAATAGGTCAATCGGAGGAGGAAGCTAATTCCATGACAACTTCTAAACAAACCTCAGCATAGCGCCAAAACTTATCGATAATCATTAATACTACACCTGTAGATAAACTTCAAAGTAAATATCTGTAACTATTAATTCAATTTTAATTGATGGTAGAATCACTAGATGAGTTTAATATTTGAAATGTTTCCTCACTTAAAGAATTTCTTAGCTCTCGTGGACTTTCAGTTGAAGGTACCAAGGCCGAACTAGTTGCACTGACATATGCGGCGATTCGATTGTCATTACCTTGTGTGCCATCACAATCAGAAGTATTTAGGCTTAATAAAGAAGATTATGATAAAATTCTCTCCACACAAGACATTCCCGACCCATTGGCTTTGTCAGAAAAGTGATGTGAAGAGAAAGAGGGTATAACACACTGACCACCTACCTTTTTATCAGATGTCATTCTTACATAAATACTGTGAACCCCACCATCGGAATAGTTAATAAATACCTCAGTGAATATAAGTTTGGCAAAGCCAATGAGTACTTCAAAAGTGACTGGTCGAAGGAGGTATTTTACCACAACATAAAGAGAGGCCATCCTTCCTGTTAACTCAGAGTTAAATGTACCCCATCACCAAGACTATCTGATACAAACCATGATATATGAGCCTGTATTGATAAAGAATCTGGAGATCTTAAAGTTGCTTACTGTTCTTGCACAGTTTGGTAGGTATAATTTATTTACATGCATATATGTAGAGTTGTCATATTGCCATTCATACAACATCTCTTTAAAAAATTTCTACAATAACCATGAATCTTGGACTATTATACTAATATTACAAAGAAATAACATAAATGGAAAACTGACATGGTTAAGATAACAAAATACAAGATACATGTAGACATTTTTGTACGACATCTTTACCAATTGCTTACATCAATTTAAAAAAAAAAGACTACCTTTTGGTAAACAAGATGTTTAATAGTTGCTTAAATTTCAGGCTTGGTAACACATTTAATAATGTAACAGGATTGCTCTTCATGATAGAATCAGCAAACAGACTTGGTTTAACAAGTTACACTTCCTCCAAAAGAAAATGGACCGTTCCAAATGAAAAGAGTGAACTACACCATAAGCCACTGGTTGAAATAGATATTGTGAGTGAAGTGAAGACATGGTAGAAGTAAGTTTCATGGTAACAAGATCATATTTGTTTGCTCTCCAGTCAATACACTGGTCAAATGTCACCAAGATAGTTTACATATTGAAATATAATGTCTGTTTTGATATTTATGTTCAAGGACACAATAATTTTATTTTATGGTAAGAGGGTGGCTAAGAAGATTTTATTATTATATCCATTAATTTCAATCAATATTTATTGAAATGAGTGAATATTGCCACGGCGATGGAAAATATCTAGTAGTAGTTATGTTTTTCATAATTAAAGCCAATTATTCCATGAAAGTGAAAATAAGATAATTTCTCAGTCTCAACACTATTCAGTATACACAAAGTACTTGATATGGGTAATTAAAAAAAATGTCAGCTAGAAAAAGTATATATATTTCATAGTTTTAGTGGACATAAGCCATTTTCATACATGTCCATGTATTAATTACATGGTTATCTAATGTTTCTAAAAAATAATTACTTTTAAATCAAGACAGAAAACCAAAAGAAAAGAAGAGTTACTTCAATAAAATGTCCATTGAAAATTTGGATGTCTATCTAATATAATAAACTAGAAATTGTTGTGCCTATAAAAGTTCAATGACAATTTTAAAGATTTGTTGGATATCCTTTGCAAAATACAGCATGTTCAGTAAAGTTATTTTTTGGTTTGATTATTTAAGTTGGTTTTATTTTAATTTAGAACACAGCATGAATTACAGACCAGTTACAGAGATACCAGATATTGATAAGCAGATCCAAAACCTCAAAGCGGTTACGCCAAATTCCTGTATGTTTAAAGGTATGCTTTATTTAAATCTAAATTTTTTCATCACATGCTTTTGTTCGTGTTAAAGTGTTATTTTAGCAACCGATTGCAAAAAATACCTAACAAATACTGTTGTTCATGAGATTAATTATCAACGCAACTAGTCAACAGGTTAAATCCAATTCAATGTACTATGGTACTCGGCCATAAAACTGTACATATTATTCACAGTAGAAAATTTGTGGCCAAAGACAATAGACAAATAAGAAATGATGAACTGCATGATATAACGATTAACAGCTTGACAAATTGTTAAAAGGGAAGATAATTTCATAATATACTGATTACTTCTCTTTGTGCATCTGGATGAGACTGTATATAAATTTGTCAAGAATAGAACAATTTACACTAAGACTTAAAAAAAGTAAAAAGTATTAGAGAAGAAATGGTTTTGGTCCATGAATGATTTGATCCTCAACTGTCCGGGCAATTAACCTCAACCACAATCGCTACAAAGCTTCTTTTTGTTGGTGTTACATATAATGTCAAAGATATATCCTCAGCTACTTGTTCTTAATAAGAAAATTGCTGTCTTTGGAACTATTTAAATAAAGGCAACAGTAGTATACCGCTGTTCAAAACTCATAAATCCATGAACAAAAAACAAAATCGGGGTAACAAACCAAAACCGAGCGAAACGCATTAAATATAAGAGGAGAACAACGACACAACACCGAAACGCAACACACACAGAAACAGACCAATCATCAGACAAAACACCACGAGAAAAACAAATGTAACATGAAAACCAAATACATGAATTTGGGATAGACAAGTACCGTGCCACGTCTTATCTCAATATCTCAAAGATAAGAGAAAACACAAACGACTCAACGTTAAAATGCAACACAAAGAGAAAAATGATTTCAAATTTGTAAACCCAAAGCCTTCACAGTGCCTAAAATGATTTATACATTTATGTGTTCTTTCTTCAGGATTTCCTTATGAAAAAGCAGAACCAACAGTAGCTGTGACTATGGATACATCACATGCAGAAAATGTGTCTGAAGATTCTCTGGAATCGCGTCTTATATTTGATGTCTCATAACATTTTTTAGCTACCATTGTGCATCACTTCAAGGCAACAAAGGACAATTTACATTTGAATTTCATGGATTTTATTCCAGAACTTACTTACAGCTATCTATCAACTTTTCAACTTAAGATCAATTTCAAAATCCTGAACGGTACAGTTAAAGGAAGGCAGGATACCAGCATCAAATTTTTATGCTGTGAACAACAGAGTTAACACTGTATTGAAAAAACCTGGAGAGAATGTTGATAATTTACTTGGTATATTGTGTGGTTATTCTAAACCCAATGCAAATATACAGTCAATAAAATATGGCAGTGAAATAAAACCTGAGGCAAAATATTTTGTTACCAACAATATGATTGTTATCATCAAATGTTATATTGTCTGATTGATAGCTTATTTCTAGCGTTATTCATACCTGGCTGAATCCTCAGATGCTCTTGTAACATGTTCATGTTGTGGTGAAGATTAATTATTAGTGAAATGTTTTTACATTGAAGAGTGTAAAAAATTTTCAGGGTTTTGTCATTGTACTCTTTTAAATTGTTTGTATTGCACAGATTGACAGTTATCTCTGTCTTTTTCATTTTTAGCCATGGCGTTGTCAGTTTGTTTTAGATTTATGATTTTGACTGTCCCTTTGATATCTTTCGTCTCTCTTTTATCTCGTAAGCATAATCATAAATATTTTTAAGTTCAAGCTCAAATGGCATTTTGTAATAGGCAATGATGTGATATTTTTGTTTATAACATGTAATGGTACTTTTATAGAAAGAATTGTATTTGACCAAATGTACACTGAACAGTTTATCACAAACTTCAAACATTTTTTTGCAAAATACATGGTACCAGAGTTTTTAAGTCAAAGTCTGAAAGAAAAAAATGTCAGTTTCATCAGTTAACGTTAGAGAAGATATGACAGGAAGCATTGTTTTCTGTTCTGTTTTGAAATCAGTTTTTAAAGAGCAAAAAAATATATACAGCTTCTCAAGGAGTATTTGTTATGATAAATGTAACAAATGGTACTATTTTAAATGTATAAAAATTACAAAAACCCTTATAGATAAATGTAAAAATAAAGAATGGTGTCAAAACTGTGAATAAATTAGTTACTTTCGAGTTGTTTCCATTTAACTACACAATGTAAAGTTTTCTTACAGAATTTCCTAGGTCAAGTACTTATAATATTTAAAAAATAATTGTCCTTTTCAAATGTGAAATCTGAAGTAAAAAATTTATAAGGGTTCCGCGGAACCAAGTATCTCGCCTACTTTTGCTGTAAATCGCAGGCTCAACAAAAATGAGGAAAATATAGTATAGTTAATGAATCTAATAAATGTTTTGAAAACTTTAATTGCAGACTGTGAGTAATGTTAAGAAGAAAATCTAAGTCCATTTAAAAGTAAAATACGTTTTTTTTTACAAAATTTACTTCTGGATACTATCTTATGATCATAAACAAACTTCTGTCCATATTTAATACAAACCAAGGATAGTTTATTTGAAAAAGTTATTAAAATTCTAAAAACTTTAACCACAGAGTGAATATGTAATGTTTCCCCACAGAAAACAAACTATTTAAAAGTCCATTTATAAGTAAAATAAGGAAAAAATGGAATTTTATTTTTACAAAATTTACTTCTGGATACTGTCTTATGATAATAAACTAGCTTCTGTCCAAGTTTGGTAGAAATCAAGTATAGTTTAGGAAAGTTATTAAAATTTCAAAAACTTAAACCACAGAGTGAATATTTGTAGACGCTGCCGACGACATCGACGACGACGACGGGAAGTAGGATCGCTTAGTCTCGCTTTTTCGACTAAAGTCGAAGGCTCGACAAAAAGAAGGATTTGAAATGTACCAGTACACTTACAAATACTTTTACAATGATACATTTTGTATATACAAAAGTAAAACAAAAATTTTGTTTTGTTAAAAAAACACCTTATGTAAGAATCCTGGATTTTGATTGGTTGATAGCTAGTGTATTTGGAACAGATATATCATGTTATGGAGAGGTATTTGCGAAAAATACCAGTCAAGGGACTGTAAAATTTCCCGAGCCACCAGGCGAGGGAAATTCTGTCCCAAAATTGAAACTCTCTGTACATGTGCAGATAAGCTGTAATTCTATACATGTTTATGCATAATTATGAGTATAAGTGGATATTGCCATAGAACCGCGGAAAATATACATGTACTAAAACGCCAAAGCTTGCTTTCATAATGTAACGTCATATCCGAAATCTTTTGGCGGGAAGATGCCTGCGCGGGTAAAGAAGGAATATCCAAAATGGCAAATACCATGGTGTTTGAGTCAAATCCACCGGCATTGGTGATAAACAAGCAAATTCGTTTGAAATGAGGAAAACATATTGGAATATGCGAAAAAAAACCACTGGCTATCAACCAATCAAAATCTTGCTTTATTATATAAGGTGTAATTATTTCACAAATATACTGTTATCAAATGAATATCGATCACTTTTAAACGCCGCCGGGCTATTTGCCAAAATGATGTGTCTTTTGTTACCCTCTCTGCCGTGGTATTTGCCAAAAAATTCTCTTTCCGATTGGAAGCCTGTAACGTCACGATCATCAATGCGTTTTGAAACATCATTAACATTCGGTGTAATTAAACAGATATATTATGTTCTTGGGGGTATTTGCAAAAAATACCTCTCCTTAACACGTTATATCTGTTTAAAAATCCTCAAATTTTACAAAAGATGCAATCAGTTCACCATTTTTTTTGCTACTTGAATATTGATGAGGTTAATTGTGTTTGTTTCTTTAAATACACATTAAGTTAGAATTGTTGGAGGACGACTGTCATAAGATAGATGTATTTAACATACTGTGGTACTAGTTGACAAGAATGATATGTAACAATTCAATTCGATTTTCTAGTTCATACTTGTACTTCTAACAGCAAGTTTTAACATTATAAAAGGCACAATACAATTAAAATAAAACCCATCAGCAGTCATAGTATGAAAAATCCTATTTTTTCAAAATTTTCTGCCATCTATATTGATGATATAAATAAATCATTATTCATTATTGTTAAATTTAGAGACCATTTTTGTTCATGACTTTTTAAATATAATGTGAAGTAAGAAATAATTCAGCAATCATGTTAAAATGTCATGTATGGCTTTCAACTTAAACATGTTAAAAAATTTAGGCCTGCAATTTAATAAAAAATAATATTGAAATTCATGAAAACAGCAGCAGAAGACGAAATTCTTGTCTCGGTGGTTACTTTACTGTAACTGATACACATAACCATAAATTAACAATGATTTTAAGTAATAAATAAAGAATAATTTAAAAAAAAACTACAATCCATCCTTTTTAAACATTCACAAAAATATATTATTGCGAAACCAAATATGATATGAATTCTATAATAACAGTTGATTATTAAAGATATATAAAAGATAAGATTCAACTGTAATAAACACCGATTGAGCTGATTAATTGATGATATGAGATGATATGTAAGTCGTCTTGACATGTGCTTCAAATCTAAGTTGGTTGATTCAAGAGATTGTATAAATGTAATTTGACTGATAAAAGTTGCAAGAATGAAATATCTGTTGCTCATCCTCCATGTTAATTCACTTTATCGGTCGTCCCCCGGTCTATATCACTCTGTTCAGCTCTTAATATTATTCCATATCAGGTCTTTGTGACGTCAAATACGTTGACCCGGCCTTAATAACTTTGACCCGGACATATCAGCGACGTCATAATGTTTGAACCGACGTTAATAACTTTGACCCGAACTTATCAAGTCATCTTCTGTTTGCTGGTGAAACAAAGAAAACACTTCTGAAACAAGCAAATATAGCCCGATAAATCGGTTATCAGATTATCTGCATAATGATATTGTAAAATATCAGCTGCTTGGCATTATATGAAGGCTTTTTGATCTCGTTCGCTACGCTCACTCGACAAAAAGCTTCATATTATGTCTCGCAGCTGATATTTTACGATATCAACATGCAGATAACCTGATAATCGGTACATCATTGACGGACAATTCAGGAGGTTTGGATTTTGGTATATTGATTACATTTTGTTAGTTTCAGATAAGAATGACACCATACACAATATGCATGATCATCATTCATTAAGATAATCCTCCAAACTCTCCGTCAATAATAATTATACATTAAAAGAAAATTATCAATACTTATTCGTTACATTCAATGATTGCAACGGTAGAATACCGGTGTTCAAAAGTCTTAAATCGATGAGAAAAAGAAGCATATATCAACTAATCAGTAAACTTCCTGTACAAAATTATATCATCATGTCATTAAATTTCATTCAATCATCTTTATCTCCAGTCAATGAATTTAATGCAAATATACCCATATCTATATATAGTTTTTGAGACAGATTGGTTTTAACTGGTTTATAAGCCCTTCATAGTCTGCAAGCTTAAAATCACGAATTTATCTTTTAAACGAGTGCGATTAGTCACACATAAATCAATACACTTTCATTTTGGGTTGTAAAGTAATTCAAGTTGTTAGACTCCCAAACATCATTTTCTAAGTTAACACGACAAGGTAACTTTTTAAAAGAGTTGCGTGTGGTTGACATCATATCGCAATATAAATCACCACAAAAGAAAGTTGGCAAATTACAATCAAGTGGTTTACCTACTGACTCACTCAATAGGTCCCATATATACGAATTTGAGTTTGAAGGCCGGTATTATTATTTATCAAAGGTACCAGGATTATAATTTGTACGCCAGACGCGCGTTTCGTCTACATAAGACTCATCAGTGACGCTCATATTAAAATATTTATAAAGCCAAACAAGTACAAAGTTGAAAAGCATTGAATATTTACAATTCCAAAAAGTTGTGCCAAATATGTGTTAGGTTATCTATGCCTGAGATAAAAAAAAATTCTCAGGTTTTTTCGAAAAATTCAAAGTTTGGTAAACAGGGAATTTATAAAAAAAGACCATATAATTGATATTCATGTCAACACCGAAGTGTTGACTACTGGGCTGGTGATACCCTCGGGGACGAAACGTCCACCAGCAGTGGCATCGACCCAGTGGTGTAAATATTTATCAAAGGTACCAGGATTATAATTTTGTACGCCAGACGCAAACACCAACTAAAACTGTTTTATAAATTCAATTCCTCATTTTAACCCACAGTAATTCAAGTGTGCTTAAACATATGTCATTTCGTATAATAAAATGTATACTATTGTTCACATAGGTGGTAACACCTCCACCATATATTTTTCTATCTATCCTATCTAATTTAATTTGACCATCAGTAATTGACTTGTCAAGATGAGATTCTGATATACAAGTAATGTCATACTCATGTAGTTCATTATTTAGGAGATCTAACGTAGAAAGTAAACTACATACATTATTTTCAAATTCTTTTTGTTACTCTATTCAGGACCTGTATTTTGCTCAATTCCAGCAACCAGTCGCAGAAACTTTATAACACTACTGATGATAAAAATATTTGTTATTATAGAGAGGATTATATTGCGATTAATATTATAGTTATCACATTTACAGATAAATGTTAAAATCATTGATAAGTCAAAACTATCAAAGCTTATAATGAACATATAGTGCAACATAAACACACGATAGATATAGGAAGATGTGGTGTGAGTGCCAATGAGACAACTCTCCATCCAAATAACAATTTAAAAATTAAACCATTATAGGTTAAAGTACGGCCTTCAACACGGAGCCTTGGCTCACATCGAACAACAAGCTATAAAGGGCCCCAAAATTACTAGTGTAAAACCATTCAAACAGGAAAACCAACGGTCTTATCTATATAAATGTACACTTTGAACAGACCTTTGAAACCAAAAGCCGGCATATGCATTGATTAACAGGACACTCGAAACTAGATCAGATAAAGTAAAAAACAAAACATACATGTACATAACATACATTTTTGTACATACAAAAGGAAAACATTGATAAGTAACAGATGTTAACGATATAAATTATCACTTATATTTTGATTCTTTGATACTATTGAAAAAAAATGAGTAAGGCGTGTGTTCATGCAATTATCTTAACAATAGTAATAGAGTTACAATAATGTGTGGTAGCAATAGTAATGTAAAATATAGAAAAAAACACTAAAAAAACTTTAAAAAAAATAAAAAATTAAATAATGCGCAGTGAAATTGACTAAAATAATCTATAGAAACTTGACTTAAGTTTCAATTAACAAGTGGAGAAGTGAAAAACACATTAAATAATGTTTTAGTTCTGGTAATACTATATTTAGGAAGATAGATGTATGTGACATCCTTTACTCTTGCAACCAATGGACCATTTGTCAGTTGTTTGTGAGTAAATATCATGTGTAAAAACGAGTTTCCTAATGATGTATATTATAACATATGCATGTTCACCATCAGCAACCAAACCAGTAATATGAGTATTTTAAAAATTAAACCAAATAGTAGGTAACTTATATTTTCCGGAAAATATTATAAAATTATATAGTTGAGTGGTATGAGAGACAAAGATACAAATATCAACCCAAGGTTCAAAATTGTGTTGTAGACAAAAAAGAAAAATAAATAAAAAGGAATTATAAAAAATACATATGGTCCTTGACAATATGAAAAAAATATGAAAAACATGTTATTGTCCAAAGTGATTTACAAACATTTTATTTTTTCAGTTTTTTGTCTATGTCGTCAAATATTTCGAACTGACGTCTAGTTCCTTCTTCGTCTGATCCATATACATAACCTTTCAAATATAAGCAGCTGATAATATTGTCATGTTGGTACAGTCTATTTTGGAGACCTTGGATGAGTTTTGTAATATTATTACCACTTCTAACTTTTAGCGCTTCGTTTTACTCTTCTTTTAACGCAGAAGTATAATTTTGGTATCCATTTTAAATTTTTTTGTGTAAGAATTGGTCTTGAACTAAATTCTTTCCCTGGTATTTGACTTTGTTCTTTAATTCTTTAAGAAGATAATGAATTAGGTTTTCATTTCGATTTTGTGGTAATTGGTTCATTTTCACATTTTTCTTATACGTGAATATCGTTCGTGCCAGTTACCAAGCCGAACACGCCCGGTGGCATTCTTATTGTTTTGATCAACAAAATCGCTCATTGGAATGCAGACTAACATTTTTTCGAAGGTGATTTACCATTTTCAAACTCATTAGTGTTAAATTTGTCATGTAGATGAAATATTTTGAAATCGATTGGTTTTTAATTTATCGACGTATGACTTGACTTCCGACATTTTTTTTAATTTTTTTTTCAGTTTTCCGGATAATTGTTTAAATATCTCAGATTTTGTCGGTATATATTTCAGGGACTGCTTGGTTGCCATTGTTGTCGTCAAGTTCGTTTTCTTTAGAAATACTGTGGCCTGTGGAACGTGAGAGACAGGAGTGTAGAAGTTTGGCTGAATTTATGATATTTTGTTTATCTCTGTAAATGTTGATTCCTTGGCATTATTTTTTTTTATTAGACAGTTTATCAACTTAAGCAGTAGAAATAAAACTGGTTATTTGTTGTTGTTGAGACATATTTCATAATGCGATTTAAACTATTGCTGTGTTATTGAATGTTCACTTTATGTGTACATCTGTATAAAAAACATAGGCTAATTACTACTCACTCGATTGTATAACGATTTTATAACGCGTTATTTAAACTGTAATCTTTATAATTAAGTCTTTCCACTTTTCTGTGGAAAGACTTATTGTATTTCTTCTGATTATTATTATTATTATTATTATTATTATTATTATTATTTTTTTTTTTTTCCGCCAAATTTTGTTCTTGCGATAAATGTTTGTTTCGCAATATGTCGCTTAGATATTTCTCATATTGAATCGTATAGTTTATGCGCTTTTAAATTTCACCCTGCTAAGACAAACTCTTTTCTTTGTAAGAGTTATCTCCCTATTCACTGTTTATCATCAGAGTGTATCTCCTTCGTAACAAAAAAAGATAGCGATAAAATTCTTTTTACAAATTGTTCGTTACATCCTCAGTAATTTTTGGCGTATTTGGATCGAAGCGATTCGATAAAATTTTATAGGAGTTATCTACCTTTACAGAATAAATTTGTTCGTATGTTTTTTTATCTCATAAACCGTTAACCGTATAACCCTGGAATGTTTTTATTTGAGTTCCCTGGGTCCTAACTTAGAAAATAAGGTCAAGGTCAAAGGTCAAGGTCAAGTTCTCAATTGTGACTTTTGCTTGTTTTTGCATTTTCTCTGACACTGTGAGAGATACATATAAAAGAACAAGTGCAAAATGTCTGCTTTATTGTAATGAAAATATGCTACATTTAGTCTTATACAATTAAATGGCATCTTATAGGAGTTGGTGCCCCTGACATGTCTTGATATGAGGTTATTTGATTATAACTTCAATTAAGTTCATTATAAAGACATTTGACCTCATACAAAAGGTCAAGTGACAAATGACCTTGAAAAATGGCTACCGGAAGTGACTTTTAGAAAACCGGAAGTAGCTTTTTTTGCAATTTGTTCACCTAAAAGTACCAATAATCCATATATTTTGTCATATAGATACATAAAACAGATTACTGAAGACTAAAAATGACTTCCAACAAACCGGAAGTGACCAATTATCTCCCATTCTACATACAAAAGTATATAGAAACTATATATTTTTGGAATCAGTGTGAAAAAAGCTATCATATGAGACCGGAAGTAGCATATTATCTCCCTTACATCACTCAAAAAGATAATTTAACCATTATTTATCTCATCAGTACGAAGAAACTACCTTCTTATCCAAATTTCTTTATTGTGGAAAGACTTTCAATTGTTCTCTGAACAATTGGTTTTTAATTTTAGTTCTGTTTTCTGAATATATCAATTCCAATCAATTAGTAGTAACATCGGTGTTAAAGAAACGATTAAAAGAATATTTCTTAATACATGAAAACACAAAACTATATGCCAAAAACTAACATCAAACCTATATAGGCGCCATCTTTTCCAAACAATTAATACATGGTGAAATTTTCTCATAAATTTACTGTAAAAACCGGTTTACATTTTTTTTAATGAAACTGTACTTTATTTTTACGATTTCCGTTTAAACATGTTACATGCTCTCCGTTTTTTCAAAGTGCGTATCTAAAGCAGTTAATTTATACCCTAACCATTTAAATTTGTCAGTTGTTATCAAAAGTTCTTTTCAGCTCACAATTGGCGTCCGTCGTCTTCCGTCGTCGTCGTCGTTAACATTTTACATTTTGAACTTCTTGAACCACTGAATGGAATGAAACCAAACATGGCATGAATGTTCCTTATGAGGTGCTGACCAACTGTTGTTACTTTGTAGCCGATCCATCATTCAAGATGGCTGCCAGCGGGGGACTTATTTTAACATAGGAGCCTATGGGAAAGGCATACAAATGACTTCTTTGAGAGACCACTAAATGGAAAGAAACCAAACATGGCATGAATGTTCCTAATGAGGTGCTGACCTAGTGTTTTTACTTTGTAGCCGATCCATTTTCCAAGATGGCCGCCAGCGAGGGACTTAGTTTAACATAGGATCCTTTGGGAAATGCATTCAAATGACTTCTTTTAGAGATCCACTGAATAAAATAAAACAAAACATGGCATTATCATTTCTCATGAAGAGCTGACCAAGTGTTGTTACTTTGTAGCAGATCCATCATCCAAAATGGCCGCCAGCAGGGACTTAGTTTAACATGGGACTCTAAGGGAAATGCCTACAAATGACTTCTTTTAGAGAACCAATGAATGAAATGAAACTAAACATTGCATGAATATTCCTTATGAGGTGCTGACCAAGTGTTGTTACTTTGTAGCTGATCCATCATCCAAGATGGCCGCTAGCGGGGGACTTAGTTTAACATAGTACTCTAAGGGAATACATTCAAATGTCTTCTTTTAGAGAACCACTGAATGAAACCAAACCAAACATAGCATGAATGTTTTTTATCTGGTGCTGACCAAGTGTTGTTACTTTGTAGCCAAATTTTATCTTTTTTTATATGAAATCAAAAAACCAAGTAGAGTCTGGTGATCGATACAGGCTCTTGAGAGCCTCTAGTTTTGTCAGCCTTTCTCTTTGTGGTTGTGTTTCGTTTTCTGTGTTAATTTTACTTCCAAACATGTTGGGATGACTGCAGACCTAGTATGCGGTAGAGCTGTATTTGATGTTTTATTGTTTGAATCACTTTTAAAAGGGGTTCGGCTACTGTTAATAGTTGTATCATGACATTCCTTGTTCTCTTGTTTTTAAATGGATTCTTCATATTAAAGAAAACAACATGTGAAAAGTATTGCGTGATTTTAAAGTTAATGGGTTTTGGGACTATTAATAAATCCCGTCTATGTGCCCCTCATAATAAGTAGATTTAAAATCAAATTTTGTAATTAGTTTTATTGCAAAATGTCACTATAATTAATCAAGTTGGTTTACAACTGAAATTTAAAAAAAGTATTCAGACGTAATACCAATTAAATATTTTTTTTAAATAAAATTTTGTATATATCCTTGCATGACACAAAGACTAAATTATGACAATTTAAACTCTTTCAAATGTCATGATAAAAACCTTCTAGTTATAATGTTATATAGTCAACAAAAGAAACGATACAAAAGTAATGATATATTGATTTGGAAAATGATTTTTTTTTAAATGGAAATATTCGTTTGCAAAGCGAATGCATATGACTATGATAATCTGACTAAACTTGAAAGGGAAAAGATAACCCGAAGTTATTGAACAAAAGGGGGGGGGGGGGGGCATTTTTTGTCGAGAATGATGATGTCGAAAGTAAGCACTTAATTTCGAAGATGGATATAGTATTGAATTAGCTGCGAAGGCCTTCAAAATTTCTTAAAATTGAAAGTTTAAGATTCTTTCATATCTTAAGATTCTTAAGTAAACCTACCTTCCGTGGCTATATCATTTAAATTTGGCAACCACGTGGTGAAAGTAATTAATCCACAAAAAAAATAACAAATGAATTACCGTTATTACCGGACAACAGAGAAATACTCTAAACCACAAATCAATTCGGAACACGCTAAGATAACCCCTGATTCTGTTTTTATCCCTAACATCTATCAGATAGTAACAATATATATATATATAAAGTTCATATTCAGAGTTATAATTGTAAAACTATAGAAAATTAATGTATTTGATGATTAACAATGTATAAATGACAAATAATATATAAACTAACAAAATTATAAAAATACTACCTGAAGATACCCTGGTCTTAAGGTACTAACAAACAGGGATCTTTACTGAAATAGCTGTACCAGTGAAGAAATCTGTTAACAGCATGTGATATATTGTTGTTGAATATTAAAAAAAAATCTTTCATATCGAATTTTAAATTTTTGGGTGATTAAAATTTAAATAAAATCGCGTATTTGCCTTAAATACATAGTTTTGATAAGACAAAAACACTGACTAATTGGGCAATTATTTACCTTAGTACAGTGTATCTTAATTCATTATATCATATATGGGAAAGACGTTGCCTTATGTAGTTTGATGCAACTGTCATACAAGTGAGAGGTTAAGATAGCTTTATAACCAGGTTAAATCCACCATTTTTTTCACAAGAAAATGCTACTACCAAGTCAGGAATATGACAGTTGTTATCCATTCGGTCGATGTATTTGAGCTTTTGATTTTGCCATTTGATTATAACTTTCCTATTTTAATATTTCTCGAAGTACAGTATTTTAGTGATTTTTCTTTTGCTGTATTGTTTCTTTTATTGATAGATATAGGAAGATGTGGTGTGAGTGCCAATGAGACAACTCTCCATCCAAATAACAAATTAAAAAAGTAAACCATTATAGGTTAAAGTACGGCCTTCAGATAAGTATATTTATTCGAACTTTGATATGTTTTTTAATTTAAAGTTTTAAATAGACATGATTGAACAGTTTTAGTACAGGACATATTTGGGGACTTACAGGTATGATTCTTATATTGTAGTTAATTTTAATATTTTGCTTCTATGATGCACACCTCTGAAGAGCCAACATTTCAAGAATTATTTTTTAAATAAAATTTTCAGGTTGATATGACTTTAAAAAAAATAATGTGTGAAGTAAAACTAATGAGGTTGTGCACTTTATGTTTCAACGGCTATTCTAAAGTACCCAATGCGGTTGATCATATTTTTCATTAATTTCTACCCTTTTTGGGTCCATTATCATGAATAACAAAATCACAGTTTTATAGCTAAACTTCTTCCCATAGATGAAGTGGACCAATCGGAAAAATCTAGCTAATCAAAACTACCAGAAAGATTAAACTAAAAAGTTTTAAAAAAAAATGTTGCTTTTTCCTGAAAATTTCCTATGCTCTCAGTTTTGTAATTTTTTTCTCTCGCGTTCAGAACAAAAAAAAACCCATATCATTACATCATCTTTGATGTGAATGATTGAAAAAATAAATATCTTTGAAATTTTAAAAGAAACATTTCATAAAACATGTACATGTTTCTTGTCAAATATTTTCTTCTTAAGAGACTGACTTGACTATTTAAAAAAAAAAAAGATGTACATGTTTCTTTTAAAATATCTTCTTTGAACTCTTAGCAATTTTCAAAATAGACTGACTTGACTTGTTTATTTAAAAATTTAACCATTATAGGTCAAACTACGGCCTTCAACACGGAGCCTTTGCTTACATCGAACAGCAAGTTACTATACTTATGGCCCAAACATCACTAGTGAAAACTTATTCAAACGGGTGAAAAATTACCACGGGGGTACAATCTAAGCACTACATATTTTCTCTGAATTTCAACAATAAAATTGCAGATATATGACGAAAGAACGATTCTATAGGTAAACTAATGGATGTATATTCACAACACAAAGCGACAAGCAGTATACAACATGTTAAGAAACAAGAGCAATAACATATTTTAGGGCCATTTTAATGAATTTAGAAAATAAAGTAAGTTATTCTTTTGATTTCGGAGTGGGGAAGGGAGGGATCGGGTGGAGAGCAATGTATTTTCCTTGTTTTTTTTCTTAGGTTGAAAAGAACAATGAAATCATATAGTTAATATTTTATCCGGTAAACAGCATTCATTTATAAAGCCGTGTCTTAAAACAATTGAGTTTGTCGTAAGTGATACTCACATTATATTATCATGATTATATTAAATACTTGGTTTAACAAAACAAAACAAAGATCTATTTTTTCTTTAAATTATGATGTTGCTTTATATACTTTTTCATATATATATATATTTAAAAAAAAATATTCAGTGGATTATTAATTAAACTCAACTGACACCATACATCTATGCTAGGCTTAAGTTAATGGTAAAACAAGTCACGTTACCATAAAACAAATTTGAATAACATTGAAAATTTTAGTCAAAATTAATTTTTGAGATTATTTGATCAGCTTGGTTTATTTATATTTTAACGTTTATATATATAATCATGTAAGTATTAGTGAATATTGAGATGAAGTTCTATTATGATTGATTATTGTGATACAATATTGAATACATTTTTAATTTCAAGTTGTTGTTCAAAATTAATTTGTTTAAAAAACATTTCCTAAATTGATAAAATTCAGTTCATAGATACCCTAAATAGGTTTAGATTACATAAAATTAGTCGAGTGTGGTTCACAAGGCATTGCATGGTTCATACTCGTATAAAATGGTTAAGTACAGGTAGAGTGCAAGTTCAGATTATTAAGTATGGTTCAGACTACAGTCGTGTATCATAAAGTAAATTGCAGACCATTTCAGACTGGTCGAGTAAAAATCTGTACAGTCGGGTACAGATATAGGCTATTTCTGACTTTTACAGGTTTGTAGTGCTTTTTGTACTTACTTTTAGTCGAATAAAATGAGGCAAATGTAGATTTCCAGTGGTTTGTATGTGGACAATATTTTCTAATCATCATGGTAGTGATCGTTTTATATGAATTCAAAGCTAAAAATGCAAAAAAAAAAAATTAACTTAAAAGAAATTTAAACGGTAAAAAAATACATGCGTATCATTTTCCCGAAATCCGTTTACGCAATAAATACTTTATTGCATATTGTGTCGTCAAAAACAAATCTTTTTTCCTTCATCCATTAAATATTAAAGTTACAGAGCCAGATCAAAAATTTCATATTTTGTACACGATTTAAACATTAAGATAATATGCGGTGCATCATTTAAATCCTTTTTCGAATAATGGTAGCCATATACTATCATGCAACGTTGGTCATCGTTGATAAGTAATTCAATAAACATATAAAACGAGTTGGACTCAGTATCGCATTTATCCAAAATATAGGCGTATACGTATCATAACAGTTTTGTGTTATTTGTCAACATTGAACATTCCCTCGTAGTGACAAGCTTGATATTCATGAAATAAATTTTCTCAAATTAGAATACGGAGCTAAGGATTTGATCAACTTGTCTAGTATGTTAACTGATTCAACCGTTCAAAACTTTACATCACTCTATATTGGTAACATCGAGTAACCTTGCATTTCTTATACATATAAATGAGTAGCGAAAGATACTAGAGGAACAGTCAAACTCAGAAATCGAAACCAAACAGACAACCCCATGGATAAAAATAAAAAAGACAAACAGACAAATAATAGTACACAAGAAACAACATAGATAACTAAAGACACGAACTCCACGAAAAACTGGGGTGATCTCAGGTTCTCCGGAAGGGTAAGCAGATACTGCTTCACATGTGCAACCGGCTCGTTGCCCATGAAATTACAAACCCTGTAAATAGGTCAGTAGACGTTTAGCTAAATAAACTACTTAAAACAATTTCTTTCAATCTCGACATTTAGAAAATGTTAAACAAATAATCTTACAGCGATTTGAACTTGTTTAATACTGTTGTTGTAGATTTTGTGATCAATTTTTGTTAAAGCATATACAAATATTTGAATGGTTAGTTTAGCTTGATTGACAGTTACATTTTGTCTACTCTGTATACTTACAATATTACAATCTTATAGAACACAAATGTCTAATAGCAGATATATTTGTTTCAAATATGAAGCTGTCTTGTAAGGAAAAATATGCTTTATATACTAACTAGAACTATTTTTACATGCCGAAAGCTGTAAATTTTCTCTGCAACATGAACGTCTGTTTCGGGAAAAAACTGTATCGACAGATTATATGATATCTGGTTCAATAATTTTGACTGTTGCCATGTTTTTACAATACATATTTTTGAAGGGTTTATATGACTGCGAAAACGCTTACTGTCAAAATTCAAACGTAAAGGGCGATTTCTTTAAATTTGTAATGGGCTGTGACTTTCGACAAATGTGTTCATCACCATTCAAAAACAAAAAAAGTACCAAACTATAATGGCTAAATGGAACAGTCATCAATTATGTTTATTCACATCTTAAAATTACTTCAAAATGGTTCTTAAGAATCTAATTGACACTCGAAGTTGTTGACGTACGGCCTTCAACAATGAGCAAAGCCCATACCGCATAAAGTCAGCTATAAAAAGGCCCCAATAAGACATTTACATTATTTATAGATATAGGAAGATGTGGTATGAGTGCCAATGAGATAACTCTCCATCCAAATATCAATATATAAAAGTAAACCATTATAGGTCAAGGTACGGCCTTCAACACGGAGCTTTGGCTCACACCGAACAAACAACTGTGAAGGGTCCCAAAGCTTACTATTGTTAATCCATTCAAACGGGAAAACCAACAGTCTTATCTATTTAAGAAAAAATATGCATGTAATTTTCTGTCATGTTGTTCTTGGGTTCTTCTTTATTCCTATCAAATATTATTGTCATTTTATCGTCAATTTTAACATTACCATATAAGCGGGAGATGTGGTTAGCAATACCAGCTACAAAAACATTTTTTTTTCTCGAAGGTCATGTACCGCGTCAGAAATATGCAATTGATATTAAATACTCCGTTTCTATGTATGTTGGGTTTTGTTAATGTTGCAGTTAAGTGTTTATGTTGTTCCATAGTTTTCATCTTATTGATGATATGTACCCCTTGGTTTCAGTTTGTTACACGGATTTGTTTTCACGGAATCTATTTATGACTTTTGACCACCGGTATGCTACTGTGTATCTATCCCATACACAAAAACAGTTTACGAGCATGCTTGTACCAAATACATGATGATTATGTAATAATTGAATGTTTCTTTTTGTAAATTCATTGAGGTGTAAAAGCGTTGACAAAAGTACATTTTGTATGAAGCGCGGAAGTGCGTGATTCTCAAAATGTGCGCACGGTCAACGCTTTTACAACCCTATGAAGTAAAAAAAAAAGCATGCAATACTTATAATTTCATTTTTAGCTAGGATCATGAAAATACGAATTTTATCTTCTTTTTTTTTTAATTCACCTGTGCACTTTATTGTGGGACCTCGTGTTATCATAAATAACAAGTTTTATTGAGTAATGCAATTGCATAAGGAATAACACTGCTGTGCAGTTAGCAAATCAGAATAACGTTTTATAATAAAACATACATCTAATGTAATTATTATCGAATGTTTGTGTCACGCACCACAATACAATTTAAATATGTCTCAATTATAAAGTACTTTCTCTGTTACTTTTTCGAAGTTTAATAAGTTTAGGTGGGTCTTTCTACTTTTTGATTATTTCAGACGAGAGTTCCAATTGTTACGATTTTTGTGATTAGCCTTGCATCCTGACCAAATCTAATACTTCGTTGATAAGGCCAGGTGAATACAATCCACGTTACCAATAATCGGCGCTATACATGGCTGCACAACTGCGCATTTAAGTGTACTATCAACAAGGGATGTATCGATTAGATCGTTTTTCAACTGTGTAATGACGATGTTCATGAATGGTATTTGGATTAAATCAGCTAATTTGTTTTTTGGAAATTTGAATTTGATATGAAATCAAAACAATTTTGAATTAATTTGTGGCAATATCAATATTTCCCGTCATGTGTCAAGACATGACGCAATTCCACGAAGCATCATTCTGATCTCCAATTTCCCAAAACATGTTGTTGTATTCCGACTTGCTCTGCTATCGAGTAGTGAGTCAGGCTCCCAGGCTGATTTCTAATTTGGTTTTATTTCAAAGAACTCAAGGTTGTAAAGTGTAATAAATTACACAACAAATAAAATTTGAATTGAATCGAACGGAGGTTTCAGACATTTGATGGACAGGGATTTGGAGTCATCATAACTTCTTCAGATCAGTATCAGATTTAAAAATCAAATTATCATGTTCACTCACTTGCCATTTCCAATTCGTTTATTGTTGTTCCTTGACGAATTGTGGAATTTCCTGGACCACACAATACCCTGTAAGGAAAAAAGGTACAATTACAATATTTCAAGAGACATATGAACAATTTTAAATTATAGGTTATTGCAGTTCACAAATATAGAAACATTATTACATTTATAAAGAAGCAACTAAAGTTAAGATAAGTGTTGGGATCTGTTTGCGCCCATAAAGGAGCGAAATCTGTTTCATCAAACGGATAAATGTCATCTACTATGTATACATAAATCACAAAATTAATCCATCCTCGCAAACTGAACTTTTTTTTTTAAAGATCTGAGAGCGTGAAAACATTTTGCAAGTTATACAGACACACGGATTGGTCAACCAGTTTAACATGGTAAATGTTAAGTTAATGAAGCACAGATTTTAATCTTTCTTCATAAGAACAACTTAGAAATACTAATGGAATGTCAGTTTTTTCAACACATACATTTGTCGTTATCATTGTAACTCACAAAACGATCAACGTTAAATGCTATTCAATTATTTCTTTTCCCTGAAGGAAAAATTAAGATAGGGCATTGCTAAAGGGAAATATGACTATTTAAAAAAAAAGAGGTAATGAAATCTTCAGGCAGGGTAGTTAAAGGATGTATTCCACTGTCTTTTTTTTCTTTATGGACATAGATAATCAATTTATACACAATGGTTTTATCGGCTTGCTTTTATAAATAATCACTGTATAATAATATTAGAAATGGCGAATTTTTGTTTAAGTTTAATGTTGTTTTTTTATAAAATTGTTTATCATTTCACAACAGTATAACACTATTATTTGAATGATTCGTCTCGTATTTAATTGATTTTGTACTTGCAATGTATCGTTGATCAAATTTATTTCGTTCAGCGTATGCTCACTTGTTTTAATGTTTCTTTTGATTAGGTTAAACCATTTCAGTTGATATTTCATAGTGTGTCTTACAGATAAGAGTGAAGATTTGTTATCATAAAAACGTGCATTTGTTTGCACCTGACCTAAGTCAGGAATCTGATGTTCAGTAGTTATTTGTTGTGTAGGTTCATAAGTGTATCTCGTTTTTTGTTATATATATTTATATGCATAACTCGTCTTAACATCAACCCAACAATGTTAGATCTGTAAATTTGCTTTCGCAATTTTTGTGTTCTTCCCTCGCCGGAATTCGAACCCATGCTACTGAGATATCGTGACACCAAATCGCTTGCACTGCAGCCGTCCCGCAAGACCACACGACCACAATCATAAGGCTATCTGTGGTCGTGTGTTACCTTTCCTCGTCAGTTGTAATCTAGCGTCGTACTACAGTACACGATATATAAGGCATGAAGATGTTATTGTTACAGATCAGTCTAATTATCTATAGTACAGAATCCTACAAATTAATGAAAATAATTATATGTATAAGTACGTCTGAGTCATTGACAACTTTACAACAGATTTATCCATTGGATCACCAGCAATGATGGTGACACATGGCTGTATACATTATGTATATACAACTCGTCTAAACATCAACCCAACAATTTTAGATCTGTAGATCTGCTTTCGCAAATGTTTTGTTCTTCCATCGCCGGGATTCGAACCCATGCTACTGAGATATCGTGACACCAAATCGCCTGCATTGTAACCGGTGCGCTAGGCCACACAACCACATTGGTTTACTTAACTTGTTTCTGACTTTAATGTGACGTTCATTTTCATTAAAATATAGCACAATTTTGTTAATATGATCGTCATCCTGGTTCGGGATTTTGTCGTTCTCTTGAATATCCATTGGCTGTCGTGGTCTGTTTTCTGTTCGTATAGTTGATGTGTGACCTTAGTTATAGTTTGTAACCTTGTTTTGTTTTCTCTGCATCGATTGATCACTTTTGTACAGCAGTATACTACTGCTGTTGCTGTCTTTTTTTGTTTGTGTTTGTTAGAGATTTAGAGAGAGTTTAGCTATCACGTCAAACGTTAACACTGCTTTTAACGCCATTTATCTATTGTAACGTTACCATGTCTTTTTTTAATGTTGTTCTATTGGTATGTATCATGTAACTATATGGAGTTGAGATAATAAAATCAAACGAACCAAACGTTATTTACTGCATGTCCAGACATATTAGATAACCCATCCGTGACAGTGTTGTCTCCATGACACATTCCTCATTTTCATTCTCGATTTTATTATCGCTTTTGTTGTTAAAATGCACTTGCAGTGGAATAATGTATTTGAATGTGTTAATTATTCTTCAGGAAACGTTATCCAGAAGTCTGATGATTTCAGTTTTACATGTTACTTCTTTGCAAGACCTAGAAGTTAATATTCAGTGAACTTTAGTTTTAAGTGGTCAATCATGTGAAACTTAGTTTGCTTGTGTAATTTAGTCCAGACACTTCCTAATTATCTATCGAGTTGACCTCCGACGACCCCAGGTTACCATATAAGCGCTAGAAATAGTAGTATTGATATAATAATATTGACATCTTGCAATCGAATTTTTCTAGGTATGTTCAATTTCCTTTTATAGATTACAACTATATATTCATCATGGTTTTTAAGTGTATATGAATGACTTTTGTTGAATCGAATCAGTCAAGCAAATGATTTACCTTTGTTTTACTTTCATTGTTGACATTCTTTATCTTTAAAGAACTTCACATGGCCAATGCAGGATAAATTTATCTCTAGCTAAGGAGTTAAATTGAAGTTCACATGAATACAGATTCTATGAGGTCAAATTATTCACTTGCAATTGGAATTTCATCACCGAATTAGACTTTTTCGGTATTGTACTTTTACGTCAGCACCTAGACCGGTGAAACATGAAAAGCACGATCTTCTATCCCTTTTTAATAATATGCACCTACAGTTTTTGGTGGGGTTTCTTGTTGATCAGTCTTTAGTTTTCTATTTTGTGTCTTGTGTACTATTGCTTGTCTGTTCAATTGTTTATTTTCTTTTTATAACCATGACATTGTAAGTTTATTTTTGAATTATGAGTTTGAATGTTATTTTCGTATCGTTTGTATCTCTTTGTGAAATTTGAGATGATAAACTAATGAAACAACTATTACAGTCGACGACTCTGATCGTTGCTTGATGATCTGTACCAGATGATATCTTCTATTATGTCTGTCAGTGTGTATCATCTTGACAGACGATGTCAAACTGTCGTCGACGCTATTGCAGTCCTCTGTGTATACGGGTACCGATTGTAAACCAAATGCTAAATAGCAAAGCAGACGTTCCTCGTGTGGTTTGTGTCGATATCGTCAGTGAATGTAATCACGGGTTATTAAAACATGCATGGGGATGTCTCTTGGCTATTGTTGATTGTGTAACTTTACACAAGGCATAGTTAAACATACAAATTCTGTCAAGGACGGCATACTGTAAATGGCTTTTATGATGAGTTTTGCTTTTGATTAACACATTTTCGATAAAATAGGTTCTAATTATCGCATTATACATTTGTTCGTTGACTGATTTACACTGTTAGTGTGTTGTGAAATTTAACTGACTTTAAACCAGGATCATGAGGATAAACTCGATAATTGTCCATTACCATAAATAAACATTGCTTTCTTTTAATCATTGGTTTGTCAACATGATGAAGTCATAGGTAAAACATGAAGTCAGCCAAGCCAATTTGTTGGCGACATTCTCTGTAGATAATGATTTAACATTTTCAAACAATCGAAGATTGGTAGATTTACCAAGGACTACAATAGGCAATCATTTCCAAACATTTTTTTCACAAACTAAAGAGGTCACCATTTTATTTGGTTATAACGGGGAAAACCCAGTTTTATCTTCATTATAGATCTGATCGGATCATTCAAATGCGATTTTGCAATGTCTAAATGTGTAACAAAAATAGATTTCTCACTCGATATAGCAACATTTTGTTCCCTAATTTATTGAACCTTTTCAAAAGAGTTTTTTTTTCATCTGGAAATTTGCAGTTGGATTTTTTTTCTTTCTGAAACCATTTCTCCCGAACGATATTTTTGCACAATAAGCAAATTGACAATGTAGACATAGGAATGCAGAAATCGGGAGCAATTTTATTTACAACCTCTCACTACCCACTGCCATAATAGCATCATATTTAGTATTGTACGATTCAGTATCTAATTTCAATTGTATACCTCTTTCTGTTACTGCCAGTCAAGCTTTCCCGCCAGTTTTAAGACTAGGTTCTTCACTGGCTTGATCAAAATTAATAAATCTGGCTACCTCCCTAAAAGATGATTTAGATCCTTAATCAAATCACACTCTATAAGTGATCCTGAATATGAACAACGCGACCTTTTTATAACACTAGTAAATTTTTTCTCTAATTTGAGGTATTCATACTTCCTTTTGATTTTCTTTAATTTCATGTTATTTCCATAAGAGAAAACAAAGGATTAAAGACGCAGATTGAGAAGTATTGAATTGTTATTTTAATTATCAAATGCACCAGGCTTCTATACTACTAAATCTAAAGACCATTTTTATGTTCACCTGATAAACGTATTACCGTAGAAAGCTACAACTTATATACGTGTATATATACTCGATAGGGTATACTGAAAATTCACCCTCTTACATCAATTACTGTTTCAGACAATAAACAAGTAGACGAATTATTAAGGTCCGAAACTATCCGATGCGATTTACTTTTAGTGTCATATCACATGTTACATATTATCTGATCTCTATGTTGCGCATCTGCCAGGTGCACTTCTAAAAATTGTATTTGGAATTTGTTATATACACGGTTCATAACGGTTCATAATCCAAGGGTTGACGTTGCTTAATGCGACCATTGTAACCGTGTTTCCTATTGTAGTATTTTAATCAGCCTGGCTTTATAATATGACAATAAGAATACTAAAAAATCTACACTTAAAATAAGGCGTAGGTGCAGTTTCAAATTTGTTAGCTGTCATGACGTAAACACGACGAATTGAAGAATTCGTTAACTTTATGAATAACTAAAAGAGGGGCGTAATATACCAGCGGAACAGTCAAACTAAAATCGAAAATAAACTGACAACGCCATGGCTAAAGGTGAAAAAAACAAATAGACAATAAAATAGGACAATGATGTTAATTAAAAATTACGTCATTCCAGGCCTTTTTGTTTTTCCAAATAATTAATATTACCAATAATATTGATAAGTTCCAGGTCGACAGCTTCAAACAGAGAGACTCTTTAAGCATAGAAAACTGTGCATTTTGTAATCAGCTTGGCTTTATCAGATGACAATACCAATACAAAAAAACTTGCTAAAATAAGTCTTACAAATAATTAGTTACTTTAAATCAGTCACGACTCGCGATATCGTGGTTGTCTTTTAGTATTATTTGAAACTTCAGACACCTGTTTGGTCTGTATTAAATTGAAAGTGATACTTAGATCAAATAAGTAAAAAAGCCAAAACAAGTACAAAGTTGAAGAGCATTGAGGAACATAAATTTTACAAAGTTGTACCAAGTTCGGATAAGGTAATCTATACTTGGTAAGAAAATTTCCTTAGTATTACCAATAGTTCATACTTTTGCTAACAGTAAATTTACCAATACATATAGTATATACTTTTGCTAACAGTAAATTTACAGTATATTAAATTAACCAGTGATACTTAGATCAAATAAGTATAAAAGCCAAAACAAGTACAAAGTTGAAGAGCATTGAGGAACATAAATTTTACAAAGTTGTACCAAGTTCGGATAAGGTAATCTATACTTGGTAAGAAAATTTCCTTAGTATTACCAATAGTTCATACTTTTGCTAACAGTAAATTTACCAATACATATAGTATATACTTTTGCTAACAGTAAATTTACAGTATATTAAATTAACCAGTGATACTTAGATCAAATAAGTATAAAAGCCAAAACAAGTACAAAGTTGAAGAGCATTGAGGAACATAAATTTTACAAAGTTGTACCAAATTCGGATAAGGTAATCTATACTTGGTAAGAAAATGTCCTTAGTATTACCAATAATTCATACTTTTGCTAACAGTAAATTTATAGAAATTACCATATAACTGATAGTCATGTTAAGATCAAAGTGCTAATTATTGGGCTGGTAAAACCCTCGGAGATGGAACGCCCACCAGCATTGCCATAGACCAAAAGGTTTGCATAGTTATCAAAGGTACCAGGCTTATATTTTTATACACTAAACTTGCGTTTCGTCTTTATAAGACTCATCAGTGACTCTCATATCAAAATGTTAATTAAACCAAAACAAGTACAAAGTTGAAGAGCATTGCGGACCCATAATTCCAAATCATTGTGCCAAATACGGCTAAGCCTATGCCTAGGATAGGAAATCCCTAGTATTTCGAAACATTCATACTGTTGCATACAGTGAATTAACAAAAATGACCATATAATTGATATTTGTGTAAACACCGAAGTGCTGATTACGAAACTTCCGCAAGCAGCGGCATCGACCCGCTGGTTTAGATACCAGGCTTATATTTTGGTACGCCAGGCGCGAGTTTTGTCTTTATAAGACCCATCAGACACTTTCGGATAAAATAAGTAAGAAAGTAAAAACAGGTACAAAGTTGAGGACCCAACATTCCAAGAAGTTGTGCCCAATACGGCTTCGCTTTGGTAATCTATGCATTTGATAATACACTCCTTAGTTTTTCTAATAGCTTTTGCAAACTGTTATTTTTATGTAATTGATGGTCATGTCAACACCGACGTGCTAACTGTTGGCCTGGTAATATCCCCCATCCCTTGTCTGCAAAACCAAGCACAAATTAGTTTTATCATTAGGAATAATTTGTTATAATACTTCGAAATAACTTTAAATAATCTATTACAATACACTGCAAATTAGGTTTTACTAACAACAAAGATAGAAATACGTCATAAATATATTCAGTGTTCGTTCAATAAATGGACATTTAAATTTGGTGAATAATTGGATAAATAAGTCTAGAATTCAATTTTAATCACCGAGATCATGTTTTACATATGTTTTTTACTTCGACATAAATAATGTAATTTAAATGCCTTTGTTAGTTTTGTTTTGCTTTTCGTTTATTTCATTTGATAAGAAGTGTCAATTTACCTTCATTATAAATTTATATTTTAATTTGATTGAAAATCCTGTTTTTTCAAACATTATAGCATCCTTATCTTGAAAATCTAAATGATCAACGTTGACAACTTAATGATAGCAAAGTCATTTCAGATAAATAAAACAAAAGTGTAAATCTTGTGGCTACATTTCAATAACTCGTTTATAAAAAAATGAAAAACTGATATACAGTGTATCACAGAAACTATCAATAGTTTTTGTATTGGAAGGTGCTTTGAAGTATAAATTTTGTTATATTAAACCACAGTCTTTCCCCAGTTACTTCTGTAAAGAAATTTCCCTATTCTTTCTGAAGACCGGATGTTTTTAGGACAATGGAAAAATGCAAACTAAAGAGGGTAACTTTCTTTAAAACATACCAAACAATTAAAAATGTTGCCTAGTATTGATTTTGAGTAAATCCACTTTCTTTTTTCATTAAAGATATTCTAAGGAAGATATCCCTTTCTAAGAAACATAACTCTTTCTAAGAGAGATAATTTTCTCTTACACAACAACAGTTACAATGTTATAAACAAACTTTAAATTTAATTTATAAAAGTAAGATGATCATACCTAATTTTTATGAACATATTAGTATTTCTATAATGCAAAGCTTCATATCAAGGTAAAACATTTATTCAAAATTGATGAAACGCATGCTTGAACACTTTCCATGTAAATGATCGTAATCGTACATAAGTAATGTATCGAACGTATGTGTATTAGAAACTAATTTTCTTTATTTTCTGATTTTTTTTTTTAAAGTTGTCAAGGATTGCTATGGAAACTTTAAAAAAAAAAGAAATGTGTTCCAAAGAAATTTATAAAAAAAATATTTCAATTAAATTTAAGTAGCTTTTGTCAAATTAAAGACATGACATACAACAAACACTTTAATATGGTTTAAATACTTCAGGACATATGTGTTTTACAGGTAAAATGAAAGTCCTATTTTCTTAAACTCATGTTTTACTTATCTATTATATTCGAAAGGCCTTGTTATTTAACTTAAACAGGATGTTGAAATTTTGAATATAAATGTAATTCAGAATTTAATACCTCTGACCATGAGTGATCTTATTAATGAGTTTGACCTAAGCAGAGGTATAATACGTCAAACTTCACCACTAATCAGAAGAAATTTTTTTTTTAATTTCTTGACTTATATTCCTAATTGATGAAAAAATATATAATATTAAGAAATAAAGAAATCCCAAATTATAATAATAGATATGTTTCTAATAAAAAATTAAACAATGCATTGATTTCAGTTAAAAGAATTTGTTTTGACAATAAAAAAAGGAGAGGTTATATGGTCAAGTATTGTTCAGACCTTTGATTAAGTATGGTTTAAACTGGAAAAATAGATCGAGTACATGTCGAGAATGGGTTAAGACTGTTTCAGACTGGTCGAGTAATAGATCAGACTATTTTCAACGGCAAAGATAAGGGCCAAATACGATTCAGTACAGTCAAGTATGGTTCAGACTGGGGTCGAATAATGTCAAGTACAAGTCAGACCAATTTAGACTGGTCGAGTAAAAATCAGTACAGTCGAGTACAGATATGGGCCATTTTAGACTTTTACTAGTTTGTAGTGATGTATATAACAATATCTTATCGACATTGCAGCTGTTGTAACAAAAAGAAATGATGATACAAATTACAAAGAAATTTTAATTTGGTTGGAAGAGATACAAAGTTTTTACTCCAAATTCACTGGCAATAAGAAAAGTTGGATCAAACACATATTATTTAACTACCTTACTAAAGGCTCTTTGTCATACAATAAAGGGCCACTTGCTGTTAAAACCAAGGCTATTTTCAGTGTCAGATATTAGTAAAGTTTTAATACGCTCATTTCAAATATGTATTGTTTCTATATACTTGTGCTTATAATAAGCGGCTTAAGGTGTATCTTCCGGTTAACCAAATGTCATGTTTTTGGTATTAAACTTGTAAAGTGACTTGCCATTAATCCTAAAAAAGGGGTTTTGTGTAATTTTCAATGAAGTAAGTACAGAACGTGGCTACTCCCGACAATTAAGTAAACTTAAGGCTGACATTTTCATTAGAATATATCCACCAATATCCTGAAATAGACCCCATAGCTTTAACATCAAGTGTAAATGAGTTTTCATGTCAAAGCTCAACATTGTGAACGCAACATTCACCTTTGACATTAACCTTAACGTAATTTTAAGGTCATAAATCATCGAGTTTAAATCAGTAGTTCCCAATTCCCTTCTATATATGGTTAACATATTATATTACAATGCAGTTAATGTAAGATTCTACAGGATTTAACGCGAATAAATCTTTTTAAAAAATGAATATGTTACGACATGTTGCCAAAAACAGTTAACAACAATTATTTGTCAATATGTTACATGTTTCTGGAAATTCTAGAAATAAGCCAAAATAAATTAAACATTTATCTCGATTAACAAATGGAAAAATACCTGAAGGTAAAATACTCTAGGTCTCAAACACAACTGCTTTCACGTGTACAACAAAATAGCAGCTATATATTAAAACATTATGAGAAAGTTGTCTTACTTCGAGTCTCTTTATCGCTGCGGTAAGAAATTAACTGAAATTCCTAGGAGTATAATGAGTAATTTGAAAAATTAAATCTTCATTTTCGTTTACGATCGGAAATAGTTAGCGATTTGTAGTAAAATGTATTTTTGGAGATAAATGTTTTAAAAAAAGTGTTTGTTTGAACGGAATGAGTTTAAACGTACACATTGTTTGATTTCATTTTACTTTTAAAATATCTCAACGACATCTTGACAAATTCAATCTTATCACGATAAATAAAATAATTATACACACTGACCAAAAAGGATATGTAAAAAATAGGTATATTGGTTTTAATATTCGACAAATACAAGATGTTTTAGATTACTCTGAAACTTTTAAAATAGATGCTGCAATCTTATTCCTTGACTTTACAAGAGCATTTGACTCGTTAGAATGGGACTTCATGCTTGAGAAATAATTTTATTAGGTGGGTTCAGACAATATACTCGGATATTAAAGGATGCATTATTAATAACAAGTGGGTTTCTCTTCGATTCAGTGCTTCTCGTGAAATCCGTTATTGTCGTTACTATTTGTTCCAGCATTAGAAGTAATGGCAATTAAGATAAGGTAAAATTTAAAAGGACTAGAAATAAAACTAGACGGTAAAAGAAAATACTCTAAAAATTTACCAACTAGCAGATGATACTTCTGTATTTCTTCAATAAAAAAAAAGATGTTACTCTTACAATTAATTTAATAGGAATATTTGGTACTTTCTCAGGTTTAAAATTGAATAAAATAAAAATTGAAGAAAAATGGCTAGGCCAATTGAAACATTGTCGTGATAAAAGTGAAGATATAAATTGGTGTACTTCACCTATTTAAACCCTTGGAATTTGTTTTAATCATAATATATACAAGAATGTCAAAAATTAAACTTTGAAAAATAGCTTTTAAAATGTAAAAAAAATAAACACTTTGCCCAAATTCTTTCAATGGAACACAGATCCTTTGATAAAATCGATAACAGAAGATTCCGGAAAAGAATGTACAAAAAAAAAACACCATTTTTAACAAAAATCTGTATGTGTAGTCACAATATCTATTTTATATAATTGTGAAATCAATATACTATAGATACTGATATTATGAATATGTTATATCTTACCAAATAGTGCTTCCCTTAACTATTAGGTAAACTAACTAAACTAAATGAGGGATACTAAGTGAAAAGCTGTAAACTTAGTAAATTGTTACAGCAAATATGCAATAAAGATATTATATCGTAAAAAAAAAAAAAATTAAAGGAAGAAAAATATTAAATCAATATGTCTCTCTATGGTTAAAAACACATAAATAATAATGATTGACTTTAAATTTATATGACTCTCCTTGTAAGCCAGTCAACAATATTTCGTTGTAATAGATTTGATATATGTGCTGTAGTCGAACTTTACAATGCCAGACATTTCAAAATAATCTTTAAATGATTGTACACATCATGGTTGATCGTTATACGCCAAAGAATTAGAACTTTGTGCACAGCCTCCATTTAAACGAATAACCGCATCTTAATGTCTTCTGATTCCTGCCATAAGTCGACTAATTTGTTGCTAAGCTTGCACCAACCATTCTTGACGAAGGGTATTGTTTATTTCATGACTTGTTTGAACTGGGGTATCCTTTCATGCACTTTACGCCAAATAGTGTCCCATATTTGCTCGATGTGGTTCAAACTCGGGCTATGATTGGGCCAAGGAAGATAAATCGAATTCCATTGCAACAATGGAACTTCCTCCATGACGCTTATTTCCAATTTTGGTGAGCTCTACACTATATTGGAAACGCGCATGTGTGTGTCTGTTCGTAGGCAAAGGTTCCTGAAATGGTATTATCGCACGATAACCAGTAGCGATGAGCCGATCTCGAACAGTTCTTGTTTAAAGGCTGCTGTATGGTCATTACTCTCTTATAGGATTGAATTGTTTGTAATGGGTTTACTTCTGACCAACCTGAATTATGCTTTATTTTCCCTCGCAGGGTCTTTTACATCGCTTCTTGCCTGTTTTTTTTATTCTCAAAACGACTTATAGTGGAATGGTAATGACCCACAATAATTGCAATTATCACAGCGACTTACCTGCTTCTCTCATGCTTGATATCTGCCATCATGCTGTAGTTGCTGAGTTGATGATGACCATTTACAAGGTTTCAATAACATAAATTTATAAACTTTGTTATTTTAAGTGTTGAAAACAATTAGGATAACAACTTCATTTTAGTGTTTACGAGTATAGTAGCTGCTTGTGCAGATAAGAAATGATAGAGTCGATATTTATTAACTAAACTTAGGTGATATTTAAATAATGTTTAACTAGTTCAATTTCAACAAATTATTTAACAAAAAAATAAAAAAGTGTTGTTTTTTTTATTTGAATTTGAATTTGGTGTTGTAATACTTTTTTCCATGACTTGTGTATATATGCAAATTTAGGTCCCCTCAGGTTTAACAAATGTATGTTCATTAACATTTTAAGAAATATTACGTGCCATTTATCTTTTTAATTTTTGAAGAATGGACATATATTCTATATTAGTTTCAGGCAAATCTGCATACAATTATATCTATAACATATCAGATTGTGAGTTCGAAGTATGTAAATACTCACCTATTCGCATTAATAGCATGGATGAAAAAATCGCAATAATTTCTGAATTTACAATTTATATTATTCATGTACCATAACTGTCAAACTGGTTATACATTTTTGTGATGTTAACGCTCAGATATCGAATACTTGTTTAATTCTATCTTGAAATGTTTCTTTCTAAACCATGTTAAAACATGAATTCATTTCGAGAGCAAATGCAATATATACAAAACCCCGACCTTTTTACACAGTCTATCAAATATGCATTGTTTTTTTTTCACTTTTTGACGGTCGGTTGTAGAGTGCGTAAACTGCTACAAGACAAGACGAAAAAAAAGAATTATATTTTTGTTAAAACTTCTGCAGTTGTTTATATGTCAACTTGATTTGTTTACACAATTTTTTCCACTTTTAAGATTAAAGTAGAATTATCTTCTCCAAATACAACGATTTAGTGTTGTACGTGTCAAAATTTTGTTTTATCGCAATTAAATCATTGCAATTTTCATATTCTAAGCTCGTATTACATTTTTTACCTTCGTATGTCTACTTTTGAAAAGTAATTTAAAAGTTGAAAAATTAAATACCGCAAAAACATTTAAATAAATAGAGAATCAACCTCGGATAAGGACATCTACATTCATATGTTTTTAAGTATATATACATATAAAATTTGTTCTTTGTATGAAATGAAGGTTATCAATTTTTTTTTCTTTTCTTGTCATGGTCAGAAATGTATTAACAAAGAAAATTAATTCTAACCTTTAATGAGATCAACAAAAAGTTGTCATTCTGATAGTACTTGGATATTTTCAATTTCATGAGGTAGGACTGATTTTTATTTTCAATAAGAAACACAAATAAAACCAACAATAATTATTGATAAACAATTAATATAATATAAATAAATGAAATATTGGTAATGACCCGTTTATATATTAAACATTTGATATAACAACAGGAAGATGTTAATAATTATAGAGGAATACTAATGCCTTGTAATATTTTAATGCCCATCTTAATGTTTAATGGTCTGTGAGTCCGTTCGTCTGTTCATCCGTTCTTCCGTTGGTTTGTACCACTCTAGGTAAAGATAGTATTAGATTAAGTTGGAGTCCAATCAACTCAAAACTTAATACTTATGTTTTTTATGATACGGTCTTTCTAATTCTAATGCCAACTTAGAGTTCCCAATTTTTGGTCCATTGAACATAGAAAATGAAAATGACTTCCGTGTACTATGGAAACTTTGTTGTAACTATCTAATATAAGGATGAATACCTAGTTTGTGAAGAAAACAACCATTAACTAACACGAGAATGTTCAGGTAAAACAAGATATTAATTTGTTATTTTTTTTTAAAATCTACGTTGTTTTGTTTTGTGTGTTATTATATTAGTATAACGATATAGTAAGATGTTTAAGGCTGATTTAAATATTTTTCTTCTTTAGAATCTTTTTTTTTCAAGACCAGCGAGTTTAAACGTTTTGCTATGTACCAACCTTCGCACTTGAAACAATAGTGTTTTATCACAACATTAAGCAAACACACTATAACATCTTAATTGGTATGGCTTAACTTAGGCCGTGTTCACATTGACCTAAAATCAGTGTTGTGTTTGTGTTACTAACACATAAACTAAACATAAATACGTCCCCATTGATAAACCTCAATGTTTACATGTAGTGTTAATTATATTTTGTCTACATGCAGTCGATAGTCGAGGTAGACCTTGTGTAGGTTAAGTGAACACAAAACTAGGCATTCGGAACTTTTATTTTCCCATGTATATTTAAAAACGAAGCGATTTTTACAGAGAATTAATACTTATAACACTTGTTAATAAAGTGTTTTGCAGAACTATTTGCCTAAACAGTCTCCAATCTAAGCCCAAGAATTTGCATCAAAATGATTTTGAATAAAAAGTGAACGAATCTCCTGCACCACTTAGAAAACACAATATTTTGAAATTAAACTGTCACATCAATTATATTATGTTAGTTCACAGATACCACATGGTTTCTTTCTCAATTTATAGGTGCCAATTGCAAGAAGGGATTAAAATAAATACACAATACCAATCAAGAAATATCTTTTTTTTTCTTATATATAATTATGTGATTTTGATTTTTTTCTAATTTAATTTTTTCAATAAATTGCAAGATTAAAATATTAAAAAAAAAAAAAATAAAAAAAATAATTGGGTTTTCAAATTAATCTTAAAAGTCAGGATTAACAACATCAAGAACATTTCCAAAAAAAGAATAATCAACCTCCACAAGTGCCTGTGCATTTTCGCTAAACTTTTAAAGTTAAACAATTTCGTGTTTTAAACATCTGTTTGTTGTAATACTATCAGTGGCCTCATCAGTATGACATGACAGATTTATAGCACTACTTAACCATTTTATAATTGGGAGAAGATATGAAATTTTCACTTTCTCGTGCACGGATGTTGGACTTTAAACTTGATATATCTATTTGTTATAAAAACACTTTACGTAGCCGTATTAACCCCTTATCAAGACAGACAAGACACATCCATCATCATTGCCGAACACATATTTCATTTGAAAAGGTCTTCCCGAATCGACTGGACGTACACACTGACAGAAATATTTGCCATTGGTCTTTACTCAAACAACGTTTTACTCGTAAATGCATTACTGAAAAAAGGTGAGGCTAATTGTTTGTGTGTGCAGTATCTCAAGTCCTTAAAAATACAGTTAGAAAAAAAAACATAACCCCCTCCTTTTGCTAAATACTCCTTGGAGAAAAAAATACCATTTGAATCAAACAGAACAGATAGAAATGTAGTGATTCTTAACATTGCAATTCTATTTCTTCGTCTGGTCTGTAAGCAAACTGATGCAGCCTACGTTTTGTAATGCTTAATCGAGACATCTTTAACTACTGCAAATCATCCAAAATGATTTTCTTAAAGGAGCAAGCATTAATTAAAAAAAGGTGTTGGGGGTGGGGTGGGGTGGGGGATGAGGAGGTGGGGGCTGGTGGGGGTTCTGAGTCAGATTATTTTTTACACGCGAAAGTTTAGTATCAAAGCTGTTACGTGTTATAGGTAAAAAGACCACTTAAAACAAGCGAACATTAAATGGCAAAAAAAGTTTAACAAAGTGAATCAACAGGTAAAATTAACACGAAACTACAATTTGATAGCACTGGGAGTTTTAATATGACGAAATGGATATTTTTGCCGAAGTAAACAATAAACAAAGAACTTATTACAACATTGGTTAGATAACCTTTACTTGTAAGTTGGTTATAAGGTTCAATGAGGTATCACGGATCCCATAGTGATTTCCGCGCTTTATTATTTCTGTAAAATGTAGGATGTGAAATATCGTTTTTACAAGTACAGTCAAATTTACTTGAAAATTACCAATAGGGAACGAAAAAAGACAGATCACAAAAATACTGAACTAAGAGGAGAATCCAATCGGAAAGTCCATTATTACATGGTAAAATCATCTGACAAATAAACTTGTGAATTGAAATGGGAAATGTGTCAAAGGGACAACAATCCGACCATTGAAACACAGAATCAGAAGGTCACCAACAGGTCTCCAATGTAGCGAGAAATTACCGCACCCGAAGGCGCCCTTCAGCTGACACCTAAACAAATATATACTAGTTCAATGATAATGAACGCCATACTAAACTCCAAAATGTACACACGAAACTAAAATTAAAAATAATACAAGACTAATAAAAGCCAGAGGGTCCTGACTTGGGACAGGTAAAAAATGCGGCGGGGTTAAACATGTTAATATATCTCAACCCTCCCCCTATACCTCTAGCCAATATAGAAAAAGCATAGCAATACGCACATTACAATTCAGTTCAAGGGAAGTACGAGTCTAATGTCAGAAAATGTAAACAAAAAAAATAAACAAAATGACAATAAAACATAAATAACAACAGACTACTAGCAGTTAACTGACATACCAGCTTCAGACTTCAATTAAACTGATTGAAAGATTATGATTTCATCATATGAATATCAGGCACAATCCTTCACGTTAGGAGTTAAGTATCATACCATCATAACATATATGAGAAGAACATAACCCGTGTCATGCCAACAACTGGTTTTCGGATAAATGTGTTTAGTTCCGATGCAAATACCCTATAAGTGAATCAATATTAACGCCAAAATATGCAATCTTTAATGATCTGACAACATTATCGTTACTATAAGATAAACAAAGCACATGAAAAAAGAATGTACAGGAACTGCCATATTCCTGACTTAGTGAAAATCTCTTCCGGTGAAAATTTTAGTGTTGAGCTTCCATTCAGGAATTGAAACGTCTAAATCTAGAAAAAGTTACTACTGCTGTTAATGTAAGATTATATATGTAATATATTTAGAGAACTCTGGATGATTTAAGGAAAACATAAACTGAAGGCAGTTTTGTTTGAGTGTATTATGCAAATGTAACAATGACCTGTCTAACTTAATTAAAAAAAAATTATCCCAAAAGGCTTTGTATTCATACCAGAGAAGGGTTGGCAAAGTATTACCGGACCGGGAATTCCCGGGTCCGGGTTGTCCCGGGCTGGGCAATACTCCCAGAAACGGGTAATACTGGGCATTACTGGGCAAAATGATTTTTAAGCTTATTTGAACACAAAATAGTTTAGACTTGCTGTAGTGTCATAGTATTACAGCTAAATAAATACTTTTTAGACAGATAACTATTGGCAGTCATTCTAGAACAAAGAAAAATCCAATTTCATTCTTTTCTGTGTAGACAGAATACAAGATTTGCCTATTTAAGGATACCTTTTTAATTACCAATTAATTATGTTTTAATAATAAATTATAATCCAAACTTGAAAAAAGCATTTTATTGCAGTGTTCAAGTGAATTGTTAAATTTAAATGTTATACACATTCATATTGCTAAATAAACACCCTCAGGGGTCATGCCATTAACACTAATAGAATTGAATGGATTGATTATTGTTACATAAACAAATCTGCATACTAATCTGAATAATTACTTATTAATCAGTGATAGTACATATACATTATTTAAAAATATTTTTTTCTTCCATGTAATTGTTAATTCTCAATCATGTTAAAAGGAGTTACATTTATTTGAAAAAAAATATGATTTTTTGGGGTTTATTTTTTCAGTTTACCAATCCAGACATTCAGAATGATTTATACATATCTTGAATGTATTACATTTGTGTTACATCACTGAATCCTCTATAAAATATATACCAGTATTTTATATTACCCAGTATTGCCCAGTATTGCCCGCTAAAACCCAGTAAAACTCGGGTTTTCCCAGTATTTCTCACTGGGCTGGGTAATACTCATAAAACCCGGGTTTTTGCCAACCCTGTATCAGAGTTGTTTTATAAAGGTATTTCATGTAAGTAAACATGCATATAGGGTTAGTCAACTGCTTTCAAATTCTCTAAAAAAGGAACCAGGTGTAGGGTAATTGAGTGTACTGTTAAAAGATTTCTTTCGTACTATGTTTCTGATAAAAAAATGAAATGTTGTGAACACGTGTTTGTCAAGATTTGACTATTTAAATAAATGTAAGGGTTTCAATTTGCGAATACAGCTGTTTCACAAGCATTTTTGGGGATTTAATAATCATAGATATTTTGTTGTGTTTACTTACATATGATATGTATACTTCATCTCGTAATAACACAACTTGATAATGTTATCAGAAGATACTCATGGAAAGCTGCTAAATTTAATTGTGAGGAAGATCAAAAGAAAAAGGAGTAGTTATACTGAAACTAAGTTTATCTAGTTGAAATTTGAGGCATAGACATGTAAAATATGCTACAAAATCCTATGTCTAGACTTTTGACAATAATAGAACTTCATATAAACTGTACTTCCTAGAAGAAATTATTTTTGAAACGTCATATTAAAAGTGGTAGAGTCTTGGTAATACAAGGAATTTCCATTGGACAATACCTCGTCTATATTTACAATAGTGCAACCTATTTAGCATAAAACAGAATGTCTTGTTTCCTAATTGTGTTATGAAACACTCATGAAGATAGATGCATGGATAGAACTAATTAACCTTAAGTATGACAATTCACAATCCTGGTTAAGCAAGATTGAAGTCAATTATGTCCCGTGCATGATTCGAACTCACTTCGTCAGTGCTAACTGGATTGTTTATAGTGATACATTAGTTTGACTATTAACACCATTCGGCAATCGTGATCCCCACTCAGGTTTAAAACAAAAACACCTCTAATTACGATTATATATTGTAGTTTCTAACTTATTTCATAATATAATGTAGCAAATCTTAAAATAAATCGACGAATGAAAATAAACCAATAGATCAAATTCGTATTGTTTTGCCGATTTGTATATTTAAATCGGTCAAGTGTAAATTTGAATGTTGGCGAATTTCATAGTCTGGTAATGTATTTCCTATACGAACATTGTCGATATTTTCTGTTTGTGTTGCATTATTTCTGTATCGTGGTGTTTCATGGCTGGATCCATACGTGTATCTTTCTATCGACATATCAGTAATTGTTGTTCTTGTACCGGAGCTTGGTGTATTTGCTTCCTGAATTATATTCAACTGTATCAATTGTGCCTGATTATTTTCAGATGAAGGCTGACGATGTCTGCGCTGTTCTCCTGAATGAGTCATTTCCTACAAACAAAACATCTTAATTTGAAAACAAAAAGAAAAAAAACTGACCATAGTATTGTATACTTATTAGCGTTTAAATTTGTCTGTTGGTATCAGTCTATCAGAATACTTTTAAGTTTAAGAACAGTAACATTGATAGCAACCAGGCCACAATATTAACAACATATTACAATTTTTTATTTGAAAAAATTATCAGTTTATAAACTGTCACCACGATTACTAGTTCAAACTGGGATTAGAAAAAAAAACCAAAAAAACAGAAGCACTTTCTTCTTTATCATGAGAGCACACAGTTTGTATGCTGTTTCTATGTACTGGGCTAAATTCATTTGAGCTATTCTTTGCTATTCTGTGGTAGACATTCGAAATGTATTATCATATCATTCATTTCTGTATTTTACTGTATTCTCGTCATGTCATGTTGACATTTTGCAATATATTAAACATTGCCATCAAGTGCAAGGTTGGGCTAGCAAAGAAATAATACAGAATTAACCCACCTTTTTTTCTTAGAATGTTCTGTACCAAGTCAGGAATATGTCAGTTGTTATCTTATATTTTCCTTGGTTTTAGTTTGTAACACGGATTTGTTTTCTTTACTCGATTTATAACTTTTAAACAGCGGCTTACCTCTGCTGGCTTTATAGAAAAATATATTCTAAGAACTGACGCTGTTCATCATTTAAATTATGTGTTTCAGTGTCTTTTTTATGTGTCTCTGTTTATTTTTTTTTAACCTTTACTGTTTACTCTCTTTTTGGGCATATATTTTTAGCATCTATGCATCTCGTAATGGCGCTATGGTAATATTTTGTCTTTTTGGTCTTAGTTTTTGTTAGAATGTTTCAATGCCAGGTTTTTGTTGTTGTTGATATAGTTGATCATTTTATAGTATTTTTTTGAAACTATTATTATCAAGATGCTTGCTTTCTTGATTGACAACATATTTGTTACGTTCGGAGGACGTGTTTTTCAACAGACTGTCGGCATTCCAATGGGAACAAACTGTGCCCCTCTACTAAACGACTTATTTCTTTATTACTATGAGGCTGGCTTCATACAGGAACTTCTTAGGAAGAAAGATAAGAAGTTAGCAATATTTATTAACCCTACTTTACGCTATATTGATGATGTTCTTTCATTAAATAATTCAAAATTTAGTGACTATGTGGAACGCATCTATCCCATTGAATTAGAGATAAAGGATACTACAGATACTGTCAAGTCGGCTTCATATCTTGACTTACATCTAGAAACTGACAATGAGGTTTATTGAAAATAAAGCTTTACGACAAAAGATATGATTTCAGCTTTCCAATTTCCATTCCTAAGTAGCAACGTTCCAGCTGCACCTGCATACGGGGTATATATTTCCCAATTGATACTAAATTCCCGTGCTTGCATTTTCTATCATGATTGTCTTGATAGAGGGTTGCCGCTCACAAGGAAGCTATTAAACCAAGAGTTCCAAATTGTGAAGTTGAAATCATCCCTTCGTAAATTTTACGGACGCCATCACGAGTTGGTTGACCGTTATGGAATAACCGTTTCGAAAATGATATCGGATATGTTCCTTACGTCGTAACTACAATCCCCTTTCCCTTCCGAATTAGACTACCGTATAGCGGTTTTTTTTCGCGGGTGTAAATTTTCGCGATTGAGGGGCAACAAGGTATACGAAAAATTTTGGCGGTTTTTATTTTGGCGGATTTATAATTCCCAATAAAATATTTTGGCGGTACCTAAAATCATTGCAGTTAAATAAAAGTTGTACAAAATGACAGGAAGAAAACATTTGAAACATCTGTGTTGTAGTTCTGTATAAATACAAGAAATTAAAAGAAATGATGATTTTAATAGTAAAAATTAAAACATTTGGTAATTGGAAACAAAATTTTAGTTTAAACACATGTCTTGAATAGTCCAATATTTACAGATATATCTTTGAGTTACTTGTATCGTGACATTTTTTGATAGCGGAAGTTCGTCTTCAAGATAATCATCCAAGGCGCCACTAATACCTGTTTCACGGAATCCACTACGGACAATATCCGGATTGTTTTTTATGTGTTGGAACATCTGTACTAACCATTTTGCTGATAATGGTTTAAGTCTTGTTAGAGACAAATCAACCGGCACAATAGGTTCATTTTCGGAATCAACAATTTCTTTTCCATCCAACTGTTTAACGATTTCATTAGAATACCATTGTTCAAATAAGTTACGCATTTTATTTTTTACTGCTTTTAATTATAAGTGAGTTTCTTTATTGTTGTTAAATCAGATAAGTGTTATAGTTAATTATTTTTTGTTACCTGAATGACCTCTGATGTATTAATTACTGATGCAGTTAATCCTTAGAATACCGGTAACAAAGATCGATATTTGTCACAGGTGTTAAAACTTCTTGTAAATGTTACGGTTGATAAATTATGAAATTGATCGGACCTTTGATGTACTAATTAGGTTATAAAATTATCAATAGGAATTTACTTCTCTTATGTAATTTGACACTAAGTAATTAGGGTGAAATACCGGACAAAGTACTTTACACACTTAAATTATTTGACACTATTTAATATAATAAGGGTATAGTTCAGATTTCTCAGCATGTATTATTTTCTTAGGTTTAAAGAAATTTAAGATACTCATCTTCGGACTTTAATGAACAACTGATATTTTTACATGTGTGAAAAATAAACTCAGTTTAATTAGAACTCACGACGTCATTTTATAACCAAGAGTTCCAAATGGTGAAGTTGAAATCATCCCTTCGTAAATTTTACGGACGCCATCACGAGTTGGTTGACCGTTATGGAATAACCGTTTCACAAACGATATCGGATATGTTCCTTACGCCGTAACTACAATCCCCTTCCCTTTCATGAATTTGACCTACCGAATTAGACTATTTACCGGATTTGTAATCACATAAGCTACACGACGGGTGCCGCATGTGGAGCAGGATCTGCTTACCCTTCCGGAGCACCTGAGATCACCCCTAGTTTTTGGTGGGGTTCGTGTTGTTTATTCTTTAGTTTTCTATGTTGTGTCATGTGTACTATTGTTTTTCTGTTTGTCTTTTTCATTTTTAGCCACGGCATTGTCAGTTTGTTTTAGATTTACGAGTTTGGCTGTCCCTTTGGTGTCTTTCGTCCCTCTTTTATAAAATACAAGTATGTACAATGCCCTTTGGCATTTATAATGTTAAACTAAAATGTTCCGTTATTGACCTGACGACCGGAAATAAATTATCGTTCTCACTTTACCTTTGAGAAAGTACCGAACGTATGCATAACATTTCGCGGAATTTATTTTCGCGATTTTCATTTATCCGCCAAAATAAGCAAAAATAAACACCCCGCGAAAATAACCCGCTATACGGTAATTACCGGATTTGGTATCACAAAAGCAACACGACGGATCTGCTTACCCTTCCGGAGCACCTGAGATCACCCATAGTTTTTGGTGGGGTTCGTGTTGTTTATTCTTAAGCTTTATATGTTGTGTCATGTGTAATATTGTTTGTTTTTTTGTCTTTTCATTTTTACCAATGGCGTTGTCAGTTTGTTTTAGAATTATGAGTTTAACTGTCCCTTTGGTATCTTTCGTCCCTCTTTTATAGTGATCAAGATCATAACACAGCTGTATCTAAATTTTGTATATATTTTCCTATTAAGTATGTTTGTTTTGTTTACAAAAACAAGTTTCATTTTTGTTGTTTTTTCAGCTACATGATATATTTGGATAAAGAAAAATTGTAAATAAGAAAACATTTGGACAATTGGGATTAGTAAATCATGCATAAATCAACTTGCATTGAATTAAAAGGATATATATATATAAATTATTTGCCTCCTATTGGAGAGTATGAAACAAAGCAAATTACAATTAATTATATACAAACAATACGAGCTTTATTTTACACAGAGACAGTCAATTAAGACGAGATCACGACGAAAATTTCAAACTTTTAATCAGGCATGTATCAATAAAATGTGTCACATAACCAGAAATTGCTATATATTTTGTTGAACCAATGAACTATTAAAGAGGTTTGGGATATTGATAAAAATATTATTTAATTTTCCTCTTTTTTTAAAATGAAATATGCATCTGTACTAACTCAGAATTTGTTTCAAGCAAAACAAGTACAAAGAGTTTTGAGGATCCAAAATTCTAAAAATTTGTGTTAAGTACGGCTCAGGTAATCTATCATCAGAAAATATTTTGTATTTCCAAAAATGTATACTTTTGTAAACAGGAAATTTATAAGAATGACCATATAATTAATATTCATTTCAACACCGAAGTGTTGACTACTGGGCAGGTGATACCCGCGGGGATGAAACGTCCACAAGCAGTGGCATCTACCAAGTAGTATATAGTTATCAAAGGTACCAGGCTACATAAGACTGATTGTGATTTGGATAGAGGGTTGTCTTATTAGCACTCATACCCCATCGGCTTATACTATATCTATGTAATAATAAAAAAAAAAATCATCACATAAAGCACACAGATTATAATGAAGAAATGTTGTGGCTTGTTATCTTTGATTCCGTTCGATACATGTAACTTTCGCATTTGTAGAAAGAAAACAGATCCCATTCCAAGCTTCATCCAGCGAGTATATTAATTTAGAAATGACCTCGTTTCAAAACTCAAAAATCTGCAGAATCATTTTGTAAATGTATTTAATACCAAGAAAAAATACCTACAACAGTGAATTTAACATTATTTTGTTTGTCGAAAATATCCTGACAAGACGAGTCTGGCTATAAGAATGTTATTGGATAATATATGCACGATAGTGTATATTTTTGTTACATAACTTACCATGTTTAGTCGATTGGGATCTTGGTGAAAGATGATAAATACAAAGTGGTCATCAAAAGCACCACAAATACCGAGTTTGACTTATACAACTGAAAAATGTATTCCGTAATTTATCACCATGTACATATTTCCTTGGATGACTTATTACGAAACAAAGAAAAAAAATCGATGTATAGACTTTCAGGTTACAACATTAAGTGAAGTAATATCAGATTTCACTTGAAAGTAAAAGTAAAATCTTATACAAAAGGCAAGAAAATTAAGGAAAAACATGTTGACAGAATAGCATTTTAACAAATATCCAAATGATTAAAAATTCAGTTAGTTGCATGACAGGGCAAATGGTATTATAGTTATCAAAGGTACCAGGATTATAATTTAGTACGCGAGACGCGCGTTTCGTCTACACAAGACTCATCATAGACGCTCATATCAAAAAATTTATAAAGCCAAACAAGTTCAAAGTTGAAGTGCATTGAGGATCCAAAATTCCAAAAAGATGTGCCAAATACGGCTAAGGTAATCTATGCCTTGGATAAGAAAATCCTTAGTTTTTCGTAAAATTTAATGTTTTGTAAACAGGAAAGGAGAAGTGTCATTAGAGGGCTCTGTGGGCCCAATAATTCCTTCAAAAATAATAAGCGTTATAAGTTAAAACACTGTTACAAAGTTTTAGATTATATATCCGTCTCGTCAAAAATTACGTTAATCGTGATATGCAAACTCGTACCAAGCGAGATAACTCGAACTTACCTGTGCATTTGTAGCCGGAATGCATTCGTATCCGGAAATTTTGAGATGAATTCAACCGAATTGAATTTGGCCGCATGCAAGTTACAGAAAAATATTTGATGGAGAGTTTGGGAATTTTATTTGAAAGATATTTGCGAAGTTTCCTTTTGTAACTCGCATGCGGCCACAGTGAAAATAATAAAATCGCCGTTTTTTTGTTGTAAAAAATCCGTGTCAGTTTTGTAAATTATGTACCGGAAGTAAACAGATGACAAGCAGACGATTGACAGATGACAGCAGACAACAACAGAAATCAACATGAAAATCTCTGTAGAGTTAGGTGAGAAATAATGGGATGCAAAACACGTGATTATGTTATGTTGACAACGTCCTTTTGACTACTTCAGTAACTGGAGAAAATGTAATTTTGGTAAAATACATCAACTTAAATCATAACCTCGAATCGGAACGATATTATTGCTGAAAATTATTCCCTCAAAGAACACAATTGCGGTGATCATAACTGTATTTCGGTGCAAAAATTGCCTAATCATTCTGGATATAAGAATACAAGTAATTATATCATTAGCCTTGGAAAAGTTTGAATATATAGAACAAAAGAAGAAAAAATGAGAGAGGATATTACCTATAAAAAAAGGGTACAATTTTGAAATAAACATACATGTCTGTAAACATTGTTAACTTATGCACACGTTTCTTTCAATAAAATACTAATTTAACATCAGTATTTGTAGAGGTTAGCCAAATACTGATAACTGTTTTAAGACTAACCTCTTCTTAACAAACAACAACAAAAACATATCTGTTTATATACATATTCTTTTTTTTGTTGGATATACATGTGTGACCGTGTCAGTGCCCAGGTTTGTTAGAATTTTTTTTATCCATCTGAAGAGTAAGTCCTTTTCAACCAATTTTTATAACTTGTTTTTATATTGATACTGTCACACCAATGAACTCCTTATGGAAAGGGGGCTTGAGGGTTTGGAATCAACCATCATGACATGTATTCTGGCCACATTATGTATGTGCCTGTCCCAAGTTAGGATCTGGTTGTTTGTTGTTGCCATACTATATGTTATTCAGGTCACAGACAGGGTATATACCCTTTCTGAGACCTGAATAACACATATATTACGGATTACCCCTGACTTATGTTATTTTCCAGTGCAGGTATTTGTTGACAACACATATTTAAGTTGAAAACCCAACCTGATATGTTCGGCATATGTGAAGGATTTTCTACTTTGGTGTGAACATACTTTTGTTGTGTATGTAATAATTTATAATAACACTTTTTAACACTAGATTTAAGTATTAAAAGTGTAAATTACGTGATTTTGTATCAAAAATGTATTATTGACTGAAGCTCGTCATTATTTTCCCTCTGTGAGCCTCTGGCAGTCAGATAGCCTTTGACTACGTCACATAGTAACCGGTGTTATGATGACGTTTTTGAGGTTTCAATTGGGGATAAAAACGTCGTATATACCCCGGCAGTTTCCTGAATATATACTGACATCTCTGTGTTGTTATCCAATCACAAACCTCGACACATTTGTAATCCGTAATATATATTTATATTTGGTTTTCATTTCAAAAATATACATGTAGCTGACTATGCAATATGGGCTTTGCTTATTTTTGAAGGCAAAACGGTGACCTATAATTGTTAATTTTTGTGGGGTTTGGTCTCATGTAAAGATTTGTCCCATTGGCAATCACACCACATCTTCTTTTATATAGTCCTGGATTGTAGGAGACAATATACATTGTAATGTTACTTGAATGCAGAGGCGGATTTAGGGGGAGGCCCGGGCCCCCCTTTTTGGGAAAAAAATTGGTTGCTTATATAGGGAATCACTGGAGCGGGCCCCCTCTTAGGTCAGTCAGTGGGCCCCCACTTATGAAAAATCCTGGATCCGCCACTGGAATGAAAGGCTAGAAATATTTCCCAAACCACAAAATCAATCTCTCCAGGAATAAGGATTTAGCTTTTTAATATTTTTTTAAACAATCACAATGTACTCCTGTACTAATATGTCCTTCCTTTAGCTATAAGCACCTACAACTAATGTAAAACTAATAGATGGCATTAATAAGGAACATGTCACATATTGCATTGATACCAATTAATTGAGCAATACATGTACCTGTACTTCCCCAATTCAATAACCTGACCATTTCATACCTATGTGAGGAACCCTAATGCAGAGGAAAATTAATTTGCTCATTACAAATACTATTTATAGCGTGTATTTTTAACGTGTGCAAATTTTCAGAAACAACATGATTGCAGAAATAAATGCCACCAATTTTAAATGAAACTTGCATAGGTATTGAAGTTTTGAATCTGCCTTAAAAATAACCTTAAACATAATGTACTTGAACATGTACCTGAATAATAAATTAAGCATTTCTTATACATGATGATGTAAGCCCTTCGGGAATTAAGCAGTGTTCTAGCTACAAAGTTTGAACAGGGATTGACAGGGAGCTGCCCTTTATAATGTTTAACAAAACAAATACATAACTCTCCCTTTTTTTTATAACTATAAAAATCAAATTCTTGAAAAGTTTATGCTCTTTTTCCAAAAAAAAAAGATTTAATTTATAACAAATAAAATGCAAATTGTATGCATATCAAATTTTAATTATTTAACATTAAAACATTAAATAAATTTTTTTTTTTGAAAACTGTTTTTTACATCTTCACTTCCATTAAATGATTTAAAAGTGCATTATAGTAATAATTTGAAATCTCAGTGATAAGTTGCCTTGAACACTCTTTTAATATACTCAACTATATCTTTAACAGCTCCTTAGTTGAATGTAAGCACACAACTACTTCCAGTCATTCTTTATATATAAAAAAAATATGTTCATATAAAAAGGCAGTGGCCAGTTCACAACCAATCTGAGTGTTGAAAAAATTAATTTAAGTTATTTCAGTGTAAGAGTACATGTGTTGATGATGATAGTGCAAATAGGGTAGAATTTAATACATAATTTCATTGAAACTTGATCATGCCAAAGTACCTTAGCTACATGTATATTATGATGTATAATTAGGCTTACACAAGTGCCCTTTTATCAATGACATCAACACATTGAATTGTCCTTTATTCAATGACATTTCCGTGTTATATTCCCCTTTTCAAATCCTAGCTAGAACACTGTTAAGTATGAAGGTACATGTATCCATTTATCAGTTCTGATAGGTTTTTTATGTATCTTGACCTTTTTATGTTGGGTTTGACTCAGTTGAGGGATCCAACGCAAATAAGGTGGTGTTACATCAAACTTATGCTTTTTTTATTTATTTCAGTTCGATTATACAGATGACCTGACTGTACTTATATATGATTGATACATGTAGTTGTTACTCTGTTTATGAACATGGCCGTCAATGAAGAGGATTGTCAACATGTGTAAGTTTATATTTTCACAAGTAAAAGTGTTTGGTCATATAATTAACCCAATTTTATATACAGCTATATATTGAATTCAACTGATCTGTTCAACTTTATGGTCACACTCTTTTCTCATAAACCTCATGTATACAATCATTGCATTTGAATGGGGACATATAGTTGGAACCATCCCTGAACAGCAACCCCAAACACAAACAGTACAATTATTGCAGTTGAAATGACCACATTATTGATATTCATGTCAACACCGAAATGTTCACTACTGGGCTAGTGATACCGTGACTGAACTAGACTGGACTGGACTGGACTGAACTGAACAGGACTGGACTGAACTGAACTAGATTGGATTATATATTGAATTGGACTCTCACATGTATGTGTTGTAAAAAATATGCCTTTTTTATTTTTTCTGTTTGTTTTATTACTGCTGTATGATTAGATGCAATCGAATACCTCGAACATGTCTTATATCTAAAAAGTTACAGATTAAAGTGATAAATTATCCTCTTTTGAGAAATTCTATATGCATAATACATTCATCACATTATTCTATTTTATTTCTGAAATTATCTATTGTGTTCTACTTTGTTACATATAAAGGTTAAAAATGAAAATTGTGCTATACAATAAAGGGCTTCTGAAGAGAAAATATTTTTTACTCAAATTGTTACAAATAGTTTTTGTCAAGCTTACACTGTAAATATACAGATGTAAAACACCATCTTGATTATCTGCCCTAACTTATTACGCATGTTATATGATAGAGTTAAAAGTTTAGCTTTTAACCTTTACTTGAAAAGATGTGCCTCTCAATTAATTCATAATACATATTTTTTCATCATGGGCTCTTTATTGGAATATTTTTTTTTATTTTCAAAGTGCACAATATCAATAAATATCAGAAGAGAAATATAACTAGAATTGCCATTGCAAGCAATAGCGGATGTCACCCTTCCCCTATTGCCACTAAGCGGCAGCCATCTCAAAAAAATTTAACAGTAAATTAAGCGGATCTATGATGTGCGATATATCTGTCTGTTAATTTTCAGTACATTTAGAGCATCGTTAAAAGTTTTACATTTCTGCTGTTTCCATGGCAACGGCAGCCATTTTTAAAAATTCCAAAGTCAAAAGTCTCATCTTTACATGCCAGTAAACAATAATATTCAGTTTCATTAAGTTTGGAGCAATTTGTAAATTTTTTGACATTTTTGCAGTTTCCATGGCAACGGTGGCCATTTTGGAAATTCGAACTTCAAAAGTCTTGAGACTTGACAGTCAACAAATGTATCAAATTTCATCAATTTTGGAGCATTTCGAAATTTTTAATGGCAGATACCACATTGGTTCATGGGAGGGAACATACCATCAAAGTTTCAATGGATTTGACTGACCATTTGAATAAAGTAAAGGCCACTTGAAGGTTTTTGAAGCATTTTGACCATTTTTGACTTGTTTCCATGGTTACGGAAGACATTTTTGAAATTCAAACGCCAAATTGCACATTTACCAATGTTGCTCATCGTTACTGTGGAGTTTTATTAAATTTGGAGCATTTTGATATTTTGGAAACTTTTGGTGTTGTTTCCATGGCAACATGATAGTTCCAATGATTGCCAAAATCATCCAAAACCAGTATATAAAAGAAGTGGTATGATTGCCAATGATACAACTATCCACAAAAGACCAACATGACACAAATATTAACATCTATAGGTCACCGTACGACCTTCAACAATTATCAAAGCCCATACCGCATAGTCAGCTATAAAAGGCCCTGATAAGACAATGTAAAACAATTCAAACAAGAAATTTAACGGCCTTAGTTAAGTAAAAAAAAATGAACGAAAACAAATATGTAACACATAAACAAGCGACAATCACTGAATTACAGGCTCCTGACTTGGGACAGGCACATACATAAATAATGTGGCGTGGTTAAACATGTTAGCGGGATCCTAACCCTCCCCCTAAACTGGGGCAGTGGTATAACAGTACAACATAAGAACGAACTATAAAAATCATATGCCCGGCACTTACATTGTATCAAAATATAATGATTCTAAGTTAAAGCAACTTCAAAAAATTCATTAAAACCAAAAACTGGAATTTTTCACACCTTGTTTGACAGACAAGATTATAATTTAAAATTCTATAATTGAATAGCACAGCATAAAGTATAGTGGTAATAAACAAGAAGATAACAAACAAACAAATGAAAATAATTGCATTTTATTAAAACATTAACATGCCAGAGTCAAAAGTCACATACATAGTTAAATCTAATCCAGTCCAGTCCAGTCCAGGTTATACACTTTGCCCCATCACAGCCCTTTGCATATTATTACAGCTTTTCTGTTGAACATTAAATGAAATACTAAATAAATGTTATTTACTTAATAAACAGATGTCTGGCCTTGTGGGTAGATTTACATGTTTTTGTAGTTATTTTTAAAGACTATGACACAATGTTGACTGTTGACCTCCTATTGTTGACAAGTTCAAATACAATGGTTGTTTGTTTTGTTTTCCCATGATTGTCAATATAAAGAATGAATAATACCCTGCTTAAGGAGTGTTAAATGGCAAAAAGTGCTGCAATGAATGAAATAAAAAATAAAAAAATAATTATCAGATATAAAATAACAGAACAAAATGGTGTGTCTTTATATACCCCTTTGTTTGTATGAAAGGTAATTCACGTGTTTAATCGTGGGTGGGTGAGTTGAAGAAAGAAGTAGTAAAAGAAACAAAATTGATAACCAAATGATGATCAAAACGGTAACATATACAAGTAATGAAAGTAATAATAATTTTTTAAGCGATTTTATACCCATAAATAGATTGATTTGTTTCTTTATTTTCGAAACAGCAGAATAATCTTGTATCTATAGATATATTATATAGTTTTAAGAATCATTTATGGTTCTTTATAAATGTCAAAATTGCTAGGTTTACCAAAGCCATGGCTGAAAACAGATGAAAACTGCCCTTTATGAGTTCAATGATGATTTAAAGTAAATGTTTGAACTCATTATGTATGGAAACTACAGCAGAGGTAACAAACAGTCACCGGTTGGACTCATTATATGAGTATGAGGTTCAAATCCTCTTGGCTGTGCCTTAGATGTATTTTGTTTTTTGTATTTGTTCAAGTGTTTCTGTGGTAATGAAACTTTATTTGTATTGATTCAACACTACAATTTTGAGCAGGTATTTATATAGTTCAAAGTATAAAACTAAATGTTGAAAACACATTATTGAAATATATAATTTGCATTACCCACTTTTTTGTAACAGTGTGGACTCATTATTTGCAGTTCATGTGCTTCTCCCTCTAGATCTGTTTAAATGTATGTATTTGGAAGGAGTAAATGTACTTAAACTTTAAGGTGAAAAGACTTAATTGTGTAGTTCACAATTGAACACTTATTAGTGTTTATAATTAAAACAATAAAAACTCAGTATTGTAAAATTAATATTGTTACCACATTATATACCAGAAAACAGCATTATATTAACTAAAAAGAAGTGGCTGTCAGAGAGAGAGTAAGCCGGATTTTCCTGCCGAGGTCACCGTGACTAGTTAAGCAACTATGAATTTTGATTGAATTGTTAATACAGCATGGGTTTATGACACAAAAGAGATGTAGGCAAAGAGCTGAAAAGTTGAACATTTATCTAATGGTCAAATATACAATGAACAGATGTGTATTTCATCTTATAACTTAGTGACACTAATTATAAATCAAAATTAAGCAATTTTGGAGGTAACTGTGTTGTATTGAAAGCTCCAACGGTATCAAATCACCAATTTGTCGTCGGAGATCAACGTACAATATTTGTATCTCCGTTCTAAGTAAACTGACAGAAAACAACGTCATATCATACATATACTATACGTCGTATGCTCTTGTGTGTATGTCGTCATAGCATCATGTGTAAATTGATGCCAAGTAAAGGAGTAGGTTCAGTCAGACCCCTTTTTGGCCCCCAAATATAGCAGTTTTACAAAATTGTGAAATTGTAATCTGTTAGCTATTTTTTGGACAGTAGAGTGCTTCTGCTACATAAATATTGGCTGTTTTTGACAATACGATGTACATATATCGAGAACTAGCACGATAAGATCATGACAAATTACTGAAATCTTCACAATTCTAGCATTTTGGTTAAATTTTAGACGGTTTCCGGATAAAAAGAAAGTGGTCGCATTCGTGTTCATCCAAAATATTGAAATGCAAGTTGTATTTGATAATAGTACATAACATATATAAAGGTTGAGGATTAACACGGATGCGGCCACTTTCATTTTTGACAAAAACCATATGAAAAGTGTCGTTTTTTGGCAAAATTGAGGGATTTTTCATATTTAAGCTTGAATCGGACATGTCGGAGCGTTTTTAATGACAAAATCAGTTAAAATCTTTCACAAAAAACTAATCAAATCAATTGAAATAAACACTATATATGTTTAAAAAGTGTCCAAAATCGATCGTTTGATGAACCTGAAATTTGAGGCCAAAATCCGGCCCTTACCGGACCTTCTCCTTTGTAACGTAATTTAATCAAAATGAACATTACAAACGGTGTTGCATTATAATTCTTTTTAAAGGGCAATGTCATTCTCTGAATTACTTTGATCTTATTTCATTTCTTAAATTGTTATATAATTGTTTACCTTTTTTATAACAATTGAAGCATTAGCTCTAATTTTATGATTGCTATTCAGTTTTGCAACGATCATATTTATGCAAAATGAGTGATCCCAACGGATAAACGGTATTAGATTTGTATCATGATAACATAAAATTAGATTAACTAAATTCACAAGACCTGTTAATGCGCATGTTCCAAGTCAGGACTGTGAGTTGCAATCCTAAAATCCCTTTTGAAGAGTGCTGAATGGTGTTTATATTATGGAGAGTCATGGTTTCTTGACATTGGTGTTATTAAATACAAAATTTTTAATTTCAATGTTTTTTATTTGATTTTAATAAAGTTAAGTAAACAGTGAAGGCGTTCACTCGTTCTTGGAGAAGAGAAAAAAAATGACAGAATAATAATTTAAGTAAATACAGAAATCAGCTATGGCAAGTGATTACGTCAGATATATAATAATCACGTGATTTGAACCTCATCTGTAAAGTGTTAACGGGTACTGTTTTCAGTAGAATCAATATCAAAAAGAGGAAAATTTATCAAATCAAATTCAATTTGAAGATTTTGAATAACAACTATTATATCTTGAAGATTCCTATACAACTATTTCTTAACTGTTTTTCTGAACTAGTACACATCATATTCACGCCTCCGGTTGGGGGATTTTTCTTGCTGTGTTGATGACCAATAAGTAGCCTTGGGCTGTTTTCTGCTCATGTCCTGGTTGTTGTCTTTCTTTGACAAATTCTTCGTTTCATTTTCAATTTTATAAAAGGGAAAAATCCTTTCTTAAATCAAATGATCTTTTGATGAAATAATCAAATTAACAGAAAAGAAAGAATATATTTCAAACAAATTTCCAAACGCTTTAAAGTGTTATATTTAAATCCCCTTAATTGTGTTCAAATGTCAATTTCATGTCTTAAAGAGTACGTACAATGGGCTCTTTGTTCCTTAAAAAACACAGTGAGCTTTGCTATATTTAATACTACAAAAGTCAAAAAGTCTGAAAAGACCAGTTTTTTGTCTGAATTTGCATGAATTTGTACTCGACTTTCTTAATTTGTCTAAATAATTTTAAAACTGTCTTGACACAGAATTATTTTTTCTAATAGGGCTCTTGATTCTTCTTGACTAGTGTCTTGACAGAATGAACATTGTCTTGAAATTTCTCGACACTTTCTGTATCATCTGATAAGAGTTTGGATTAGTCTTGACCAATTCTTGACTGCCTTTAATTTGTCTCGATATGTCTTGACATGTTCGTCACATTTTCAATAATGTCTGAATATGTCTTGGCACATTCTTGCCCTTCTAAGTAATGTCTGAATATGTCTCTACACATTCTTGACAGTCTTAAATATGTCTTGAAACAATTACAACAGTATACATTTAATATATATCATTTCGCTTGAAATGCGAACAGGCTTATTATGCACTTATTAAGACATACTATTGCTGTTATATACTATTTTGTATTATGGCTAAACTGAATTTTGTAGAATCAATGATTAATTTGATATAGTAAGATATCCAATTGGTGTAACTTAGTTTAATATACCCTGAATTATCCGTCTTGTAGTTTAGTTTTTATCTATTTTTATTTAAATGTGTAATTAATTGTTTTCACTTATAATATAAGTCGAAGTTATGACAAACAGCATTTAGATTTTTGCCATCCGTAAAACTGCCAGTTAGATTTACTTTACCTAAATAGGTGTCTTTAAGGTAGATATAAAATGTGAGCATGTGTCTGTTTTGGACCCCAAAAGTCATCTTGTGTGGCTAAAACAAAGAGGGGGGCTTTTTTTTTGGGTCAAAGACTTTGTTCTCATCTTGCTTCAGAAACCTTATTCATCTTTTAGAAACATTTTTTTTTATCTGAGTAACAAATGATAACTGATCATATGTCTCACTTCTCCTTGCCATAATCCTTTTTTGCTCTATTGTGGCAACATCAATATGATACATATATATGACTTATCACCGAATTTCTACTGGTACTGAGTAAATCAGGAGAGCAATCAGTTGGCTAGAAACTGCACACCCATCCAAACATCTGAATACACTGGTAGTTTTGTTTATCGATCACGCATGAACAACCTTTTTTGTTTGTTTCACATTTGATAAATTTAGATAATTTTAATGTACCGACAGATTTTTCTGTTTAAATTTGTGATTTTAGAGAAGAAAAAGAAAAATTTAAACAGCCACTATATATGATATTTTTTTAATGACTGGATCAGAATAATTGAACAAGAGAAGTTGGCACTTGTTGATTTGGAATTGGTGACCCCTTTTGATCTCTTGAGAGCAACTCAGCTTTATTGTGTGGTAAATAAAGGCAACAGTGGTATACCGCTGTTCAACAACAAAATTTGGGCAACAAACTAAAACTGAGGAAAACGCATTAAATATAAGAGGAGAACAAGGACACAACATTAAAAATCTAACACACACAGTAATGGACTAAGCATTAGACAAAATCCGATGGGAATAACAAATGCAACATCAAAATCAAATACATGAATTTTGGATAGAAAAGTACCGTAATAGGTCTTATAGTAATGTGAATTAACACTCAAATATAAGAGAAAATAAAGGACACAACGGAAACTCAACGTTAAAATGATACACACACAAAAACGAACTATGATATAATAATGGCCATTTTCCTGACTTGGCACAGGACATTTTTTAAAATAAAAATGGTGGGTTAAACTTGGTTTTGTGGCATGCCAAACCTCGCACTTAAATTGCAATGTTAAATATAAAATTGAAATGACAACATAATATTACAGGACTACAATACAAAAAAATAGAGAACGTTTTAGACAAAGAAACACATGATTAATAAATAACAAAAGGCATCAGGTTTAAAATTGAATACGCCAAAAACTCGCCTCGTCTACACAAGACTCACCAGTGACGCCCAGATATATACGATTGAAAGTGAAAAAAGTACAAAGTTGTATAGCACTGAAGATCAAAATTTGATAAAGGTTGTGTCAAATGCAGCAACGTTTTTATGTTTGGGATAAGATTATCCTTATTGTTTAGAATACTTTATGCTTGTGCAAACAGTGAATTTTATCAAATGAATATAAAAGATATACATAATGAAACTGAAATATTAACTAATTACAGAAAACAAAACCCGAATGCATAATGCAAAGACCAACACAGGAAAATAGAAACACCCGACTTAGTCCAGGCCTGAACGCAAAAAAATATAAAAATTACGTCACATATGAAGTGGTGAAAAGGCACAAAAATTACATCACATTTGAATATCTGAAACAGCACAAAAATGACGTCACATTTGAAAAACTATATCTCAAAAGCCGATAGAATTAGGATTGATGTAAGATTATACTAGAACTAAATACTGGTATAACATATAACAATGTTTAAACACATTGCAATACTTTTTGATAGCAATTCTAATATGACGTCCTTCTTTAGTTTTGTAAGGAAACCATACTTTATTATCTAATAAAATTAGTTTGCACATGCGTTTATTGACTTCGGCAATAAAAATGAATTTTATCAAATTTGGTATACGCATTTAATGTATTTCATTAACTTAGGAAACTTTCAAACACTAAAATGATACACATTTTGTTACTAATACTTTTACAATGACAACAATGTGTTACAATTCGAAATTGACATATTTGACCTAGATACCGCAACGTTCATGTTAAATGTTTTAACTTCAAAATCCCTCCCTCTGGAAAACACGTTTCATCTATCCTGTTAAAAGGCATGTATATAATAATTTCACTAAAACATATGATCTGACGATAAAATATAAAATAAGTATAATAGGTTATCAATTATATCTGTTGTACTGAAATGACAAAATTGTTTCATATTTATGATAAAATGGATTGACCCTAGAAGCGAATCGAACTCCATTCTCCTATAAAAAAATAAACGTAATTACCATTATACCACCAAGGTTTCCAATCCATTTAAAAATGCAACAATATTGTCACTCAGTATTAATTTTAATCATGTAATACAGCATTTGAAATCGTCAGATGCATAAAGGCGTGCCCTTTCATCAACTTTAAACGGTGTTTAGCTACCGCAAGTATACATGTAGTCCAAATTATTTAGACATCTGGCAAGGCTATTTTATTATTTTTTCTAGGACGCTATCGTAGGAAGGCGTCCCAGAAAAACAAAAATAGCCTTGCCAGACGTAGCAACTATTTCGACTTAAGAGACCGCAAGTATAAATGAATCTCTGTCAAAGGGCCCCTCCTGCCAAGTCTCAAATGTCATCACAACTTTATCAAAGAATCCTCTATCCGATATAAACATATTTACCAATCTACAACAACCGGCGGAACAGGTACAATTAATTTGGTAAATAAAGATCGACCTGCCCGATTCTCCTTGTGCATCTGCAGCCATTGACAACTGATTTGATGTCACGCGGCGTGTCAGGTTGCCTGTCAGAAATTGACATCAAAGAAAAAGACGTTGAATTATAACTGTTCTGTTATATTGTGACACAAATATTGTGTAAGTTAATAAATTTGATAGTTTCTGTTTCAATTTTGAATTTTACAAACTTACAACTTTGCGAAATTAAACTGGTTTGAACTAGTTGGATAAAAATCGACAGGAAGGTTGATGGAAGAGCCTACACAAATACACTTATACACAGCGAACATAGAAATTACCGTAGTTGTCCTAATCAGAATCGAAATAATCGATGCCAGCTATACTTTATTTAAGTTTTAACATAAATAAAACAGGACTGTACATAAAATGATTGTTTTATATCTATCAACCATTATTTATTACCCCATTACAAAATGCTGATACTTTTGTGATAAATGTACAATAAGCATGATAAGGTATATTGTATTTGTCATCTGCATTCCCTTGAAGTGGCAATCTAGATAAAAGGTATTAACATTCTCCTTCATAAAGCTTTCACGTGCTTTGAAAATGGTGTATCCTTGGACCGTATCTGATGAAGAACATCACGTGGATTACCTGGTTACTGTATATTATTTCAAAGGTGGATTAAAACTTGTTAATAACATTAGTGATTTCTAAACAAAACTCTGTGTTATGCTGTGTTAGTTTGATATTGATGGTCACTCAGACAGCCAAACCTTCTCCTTTTACGAGTGTGTAATTCTACTGGGCTCGACCCTCGGCTCGACCTATATTTACCATATTCAATTAATGTATAGGTAAATGGTGTAATATCGTTCACTGTTATTTGAAAACATAATGAAAAAATGAGAAGAACCAACGAATAAGCATTATAATGAAATATTTATATACATAAAAGAAAACTCTCTTTTCAAAAAGTTCAGTTCAATCTTTAATGTGAAAGACCAGTTGTGGTTAATTGGACTGTCAATTTCCCTCTAATTATCCATTTATTAAATGTTTCATAAAAGTTCTTACCAGGATCTATTTCCTTAGTAAAAAATATTTCAGAATATTGTATACAAGTCATCAGTAAACCTATTGTTACCTCTTTGAAATGACGTGTTCGTGATGCATGATAGCCTGTACTCTGTGATTGAATACTTGTTCAAATCTGTTTTCTAATCAATCAAGATTTTTAATGATGTCATTTCTATATACAGGCCTTAAACAATATTCTAACAATGACGTCCTTCAAACGCTTTGAGTATACACCCGTGGTTAAATATGAATATATTGCATTGGCTGTTCCTATCGTACCCCCACGTCATATGTTCTTTTATGAATGAAGTACAGGACGTCATAGAATGTTGACGTAATGATTTAAGCATTTTACGGGAAAATACACGCTTCTGGTACCGAAAATCATCACAACAAGGAAACGTCAACAAAGGATGATAAAATGTGGTATAAGCCCATTTTTTATTAAAATTCATCAAAATCTATCTAAATACGTTATTGTAAATAGTTTGATCATGCCACTTATTCTGTTTGTTCCGTTCTTTAACGCCAATCTAAAAGTGTGTTGATTTATGAGAACGGCAAATATTTGCCTCCACCTAGAGCTCTTCGATTCAAAAGAATTGCCGTAATTGTCTTATTAGAATCGAAATAATTCATGGGGGCTTGAATATATCTAGATGTAACCACGGGTTGTCCCTTTATGCCGATATTTTATCCCTAGCTATCGCTCAGGGTAAAATATTTGTCATAAAGGGCCAACCCGTCGTAAAATCACGATATATTCAACCCCCCATGATTTATTTCTTAACTATTCTTGGTATATATGTTTGCCCAGTTCCACTGTTCGAATTATATGAAATAGTTCGTTTATCTTTTTTAACCTTTTACTATTTTACCTTTCGTTAGAATTAATCACAGGAGTAATCTGAATGGTTCCTGCCTTTCTCAGTGTGCTTATGCTCACAAATATTAATTCCATCTTTAGAGTTTTATTAGATTTAGATTTACATTCAGATATAAACAATTTTGAATGTCAAGATAAACATGTTAGACAAAATAATAATTGATAGTCTGATATTAATTCAAAATAGTTAAAATAAATCCTAGTCAAGAACAAATGGAAAAAAATAAACACAAAATATTAAAATTTTTGTTAAAAAATTAACACTTTGCCAAAAATAACAATCTGTTATCGTCGTCCAACGATGAAATTACAATAACCATTGATTAGCCCATATCTTTTTAAATGGGTAAAATGAGATACACAAAGTTATCATAGAGTTAAATTCATTTAATGAGCAGGTTAGTTCATAGTCCAGTCAATCTAGCATACATTTGACCCTAACCTGAAAGTAATTGCAACAGAAGATTTTTAAGTTTTAATCATTAGCATTAAACCCCAAATATACACAGAAAAAAGTCCCATAAAATCTAACTTGAGGAAAACTAAAAATATCACCATTTAAAATTCCTATGGAGATTTGCATTGAAAAGGAAAATAACTCTTGCAAAAAAGGCAGAAATATCAATAAAAATTGATACAAAATTATTACTTTACCGCTTCTATTCATCAGAATGTATTGATTCTTGATTTTTTAGCGGTCTTTAGAGTATAACAAACAACTCTAAAGGTGTTTTCATATATTTTATCAAGCTATAATCTGGATTTCGTAATTTATTAGTTGACCATTTATTGAATTTTTCAACATGTCAAGGTAAAGAATCTCAAATTTAATAAAAATAATTAAGCATGTATTCTTCTTTTTGAGGTTTAATGTTTCTTAAGATAAGTAAGTTGCTGAAAAAAATATAATATACAGATATGAACATAACCAAATTTTCACATTATTTTTTCAAAATGGTTACAAAGCTTCAAATTTGCAATTTCTTTAATGAAAAATGTACGAAAAAAATAAAACTACCCATAACACTTCGGTTTTGTACATTTCATGAGCAGAAGATTATATAATTTAGTCAAATACAAACTTATAACCCCATCAAAGTATCATACTTTACATAAATTTCAAGAAAAACAACCAAAAACTGATAAAAAAAGACTAATTTTTGCAAGAGTTATCTCCCCTCCCAATGTTAATTTCCATAGGAAATTTAAAATGCTGATTTTGAATTTTCCTCAAGTTATATTTTATTGGACTTTTTTCTGTGTATATATAGGGCATATTACTATAGATTAGAAGTAAAACATTTTCTGTTGCAATTAGTTTGAGGTTAAATCTTAGTTTGACTGGACTATCAGAACTTATTCAAATTGAAGGATTGGAGTGTTAATTGATATGCATAGAACATATAACTGACCGATCGGTTCAATATACCTACCATAAAACGCAAATGAATGTGTAAGAGAGAGAGAGAGAGAGAGAGAGAGAGAGAGAAAGAGAGAGAGAGAGATAGTTTTTTTGAAGAATCAATCGTGACAATAACAAGTTTCAATGAAATTCTCTTCAAGGATCAAAATAATGACCTATTGAAAGTCATTATTTTCCTAAGAGAAACTTTAATTTACTTAAACATTCATTTCATTATAGTTATCGTGTGTTGTACGGAACTGTTAAGACAAAAAAATAGAAAAGATTTTGTTTTAATTCGAGATCACGATAAAACATTACCGTTTAACCGATATGTCGATAAAAAAATATCGTTATCTCGATAAAACGAAATAATTATATCAAAATCTCGGATTATTATATGGTTATCTTGAATAATCATATCGAGATCTCGGATTAATATATTGTTATATCGCTTTATTAAAGCCAGATATCGGACTATTAAATCGTTATTTCGGTAAAATATATATCGAGATCTCGATATAAATATATATCGTTATCTCGAAAAAACGAAACTGATTTTCTGAATTCGTCATTTTGATGTTATCTAACAAATATTCAAATTAATATCAGAAAAAAAATCAAAGGACTCTATAAAGTTATAAACTTATTTCATTCATTTATTTAGTGTCCGAGAATAAACAAGTGGATATCCCAAACTTTCTTTAACATAAATTAATTGGTTCAATGTGTGGACGACCTGAATACCAAAACATATTCTGTTGTTATTAATGTATACTTGTCATTTTGTTTATTTCTTTGGTTACATCTTGACATCAGACTCGGACTTCTCTTGAATTGAATTTTAAATGCGCGTATTTTTATGAGTTTACTTTTCTACATTGGCTAGAGGTATAAGGGGTGGGTTGAGATCTCATAAACATGTTTAACCCCGCCGCATTTATGCGACCCTTCAGCCCCGAATTACAGATATACATTATACCTCATTCGAGAGCCTTTTAATAGAGGAACAAAAGTTATAGAGTCAATATGTCCGGCAATGCATATTAGAGGAGTAACGAAGAACCTAAAAATAGAAGTACGGGTGATCATTATGAAATAGCTTATTTGGATTAAACTTTATCAGATACTAACTAATAAAATTGTTTTACACCATTTGAAAGCTTATCAATAGAGGAACACAGTGGTTATAAATGATATGTGCCGCAATGACTATAAGATACACAAGGGGTTACGGAGGAGATAAATGTCAAAATACGAGTGAAAATTAGGAAATAGCCAATTAAAAATAATCTGGAATGGAGATTTTGAATAATGGAATGGACTGCTGTGACACTTTAGCCCCTATTTACATACATACCTTATACCTCATTCGAAAGCTTATTTATAGAGAAAAAAGACATACAGTCAAATATTTGGAATTAGAGGCTGATTTTTCACGCGTTTTTTGGCAATTATGTCCTCGGTAACCCCTCCAATGGCAGTTTAGGCACATATCATTTATAAACATTTTGTTTCTCTATTAATAAGCTTTCAATTGGTGTATAAAGTTTTCCTTAATTTGTGGCTGAAGTTCATTCAAATATTCAAAATAAGCTATTCTTAATATTCACCCCTATTTTTATTTTTAGATCCTTTGTTACTTCTCTTATATGCGTTGCGGGACATATGGACTATATACTTTTTGTTCCTGTATTTCGAATGAAGTATACTGTAAATCTGTAATTCGGGACTGAAGGGTCGCAGCAGTGCATTCCATTATTCCAAATATCCATTCCATTTTTCAAAATTGGCTATTACTTAATTTTGACGGGTATTTTGACATTAAGGTCCTCCGTAACCCCTCTAGTGGTCATTGTCACACACTGGATATGTTTTATCTATAAATATTGGATAAAGAACAGCAAAGGAAACGTAAAAATAAAAAAAAAGATAAGGTTCAGTATTTTAATTTTTATATATATGTTTTGGTATTCAGGTCGTCCATACATTGGACCAGGCCTGGGGTAATGGTAATTTGTAATTGTAATGCATTGTAATATTACTTTTTTTGGATGTAATGCAAAGTTGTAATGCACATTTTCTGCATTACAATTACATGTAATGTAATGATTACTTTAGTTAAAAATTGATGTAATGCCTCTATTACAGTACATTACTTTTCATTACAAATTGGTAAAATATATAAAATTGAAGAATAAATAGTATAATAAAAATAAAATATTAACAAAAACAAAAGAAAGTATGGCATAATTTTTTTGTCACAGTAAATTACTGTATTAAATAAATTACATCAATCTTTAAAACACACATTAAGGTAAGAAATATAAAATGGTAAAAAATATCAAGTCTTTGATCTTGGTTTCTGATATTTGTTTCATATGATATGGGAATATTTTGGTGTTTGGTGGTCTATGAAAAATCTTATAAAAAAAATTATCAAACGAAACTATATTGATCAATGTAAAAAATGTGAAGATGAAAATTTCATTATTCTATACACACCTTACATGTATTTCAATATGGTTTGGGTCCTGTCTGTGTTGTTATTTCACCTAATTAATTTCACAATGTTTTTATTGCAATCAAATCTTTTCAACTTATATTTGTCCTCACAGAACCCTTAGGCATTTAACAAGATAATCCTTTAATGACACATTTAGTATATCCCTTTGAGATCCTTAATGATGTCTTAATGAGTAAGTGATCAATGTTAGAAACAAAATTATATGATAATTTATTTATTTTTTACCACAACCTAAGAAACTTGAAAGTGACTTTTTCAGTTTCATGCTCTTACAACTCAATCAAAGGATAAAGACACAGACACGGTTTAGTACATGATGTTGACATCTACTTGTCTGAGCCATGTGAAGAAATTCCAATCAATACACTGGAATAATGGAAGTCAAATTCAGTGTACCTTTTTCTTTGGCTAATACAGCTATCAAGTATTTAGCCATTTCCCACACATAAGCTCCTGTAGAAAGGCTTTTAAGTATTGCCGGAATGAAAAAAGAACTGATCGCTGTTCTCTTAATGGCATCACATTTAAACCACTTATGATGATAAAGTGCAAAGGACATATTAATAAACCAGTATTTGAAGTCTATGTACCTAACACTGTATACATATGTACATATACCTCTGTTTTTGAAATGCTTTTTGTTTTTATATTGAAAAAGTAATGTGTAATGTAAATCATTACACAGGCAAAGTAATTGTAATGTAATGCATTACATGAGAGAAAACATGTAATTGTAATTGTAATTGTAATGGAAGAATCACAAAGTAATTGTAATATAATGCATTACATTGCAATGTAATGGCCCCAGGCCTGCATTGGACCAAGGAATTTCTGTTAAAAATAGTTGGGGAAATCCACTAGTTTATTATTGGTAACTAAAGAATAAAGTTAAAATTTTTAAAGAGTGCTTTTAATTTTTTGTCTGATATTAATTTGAATATTTGTTAGATAACATCAAACTGACGAATTCAGAAATACAGTTGTGTTTTATCGAGATAACGGTATATTTTCATCGAGATCTCGATATATCTAACCGAGATACCGATTCAATAATCCGAGATCTCGATATAATAAATCGAGATAACGATATTATTATCCGAGATCACGTTTAATAATTTGAGATCTCGATATAACAGTTTTGTTTAATCCAGATAACGATATATTTTTTTATCGAGATCTCGGTAAAACGATTATGTTTTATTGTGATCTCGAATTGAAAATAAAATCTTACTTTTTTTGTGTCCCCTTACGGCTTCCGTAGTGTTGTTACCACTTTTGGTGTTCCAGAAGAAAGAAAAAAGAATAACAGGGACAGTGAATATATAGCATCCAGACCGAATTGTATGCATAGATAGTATGTACCCAATGACGGTCATGCACATGTTACCTTTTATTCCTTTAATTTTTTATATTTAAAAAAAAATAGTCTTTTACTGATGTGCAGTTATCTCTTTTGGTTGTAAGGTTTTGTTTTGAATGTCCCCTTATTTTCAATTTCTAGATGTAATTCAGTAAATGAAGCGAATTTAACTGTATCTATGGTTTCCTTCATCGTAAGTTTGATGGGATAGATGTGTTCAACATAATTATCAAATTTTGAGTTACTAAACGAGAACATCATCTTTATAGCAGAAAGTGAAGTGAAGGATTCTTCTTACTTCTTTTCTTTCTTCATAAAAAGTACCGATATGAAGTCATCCTCATAAATAAAAAAAACAAGTTGTCTAGACGAGAAATTAGTTGTTTAAAACACATCATTTAGACGTAAGAAAAATATTGTTAATTAAGAAATCAATCATAAAAAAGTTTTGTTTGGATCAGAGTGTTTTTTGTTGCTGATAACATTGATGTTTATAATTTACAAAAAGGTTTCGTTGATCAACTGGAAGATCAAGCATTATAACGTTATGTTAAAGGACATTTATTTAGTCTAGGTATCAATTCTAGCGAGAAAAATCTTTATTTGCATCTTTGGTTTAAATTTAAAAGGAGCAAACTACATACATATGTAAAAGGATGAAAACCACATTTTGGTAAGGTAAGCATGCACATTTAAACAAAAAGAAAAAATATGGTTAGGATAGAATAGTACAGGAAAAAATAAATAGAACCATTTACTGTAATTTGTAGGGTTTTAAAACCATATGCATTGAAAATATATAATATGAACGTTTCGATTGTGGTTATCATATTTTATAATTATTATACCGATAATTAATACATCGATTTACGTTTATACATGAAACCTGAGCTGTAGCACAAAAATGGAAACGATTTATAAGATTAAAAAACTAATACATTGTATGGTATGTATTCACGGTATAGTAATCATACAATTATTTTGGATGTATATTGAATTTTTCCAAGTTAAAAATCATCATTTAAATAAATTTAAATGGACAAAATTAGATAGAATTGATTTGATGCAAATGTAATTGAATAGTTCGTTTCAATTTATATTTTTGGAGTGTTATTTGATGTAAAACATCTTTTACAGAACGATTCATTAAGAATAATTATGGTTAAAAACATATATTGAACTTATCTCATTAGTCAATATGACAAACAACGTTATCATTGGTGTCATTTGAAAATTATTTTTTAGGGAAACTAAGGTGATAATTACAAAAACAAATATATATATATATATATATATACCGCTAGATTAAAACTGACGTGGAAAGGTAACATATGGCCACCGAAAGCTCTTTTTTTGAGAGCCCAGGTGGTCGTGTGGTCTAGCGGGACGGCTGCAGTGCAGGCGATTTGGTGTCACGATATCACAGTAGCATGGGTTCGAATCCCGGCGAGGGAAGAACCAAAAATTTGCGAAAGCAAATTTACAGGTCTAACATTGTTGGGTTGATGTTTAGACGAGTTGTATATACATTATGTACACAGCCATGTATCACCATCATTGATGGCGATCCGATGGATACATCTGTTGTAGGGTTGTCACTGACTCAGACGTACTTATGAATATAATTATTTTCTGTGACTGTATCTTACATTAATTTGTAGGATCCTTTATTATAGATAACTTAGCTGATCTGTAACAATAACATCTTCATGCCTTATATATCATGTACTGTAGTACGCCGCTAGATTAAAACTGACGTGGAAAGGTAACATATGGCCACCGAAAGCTCTTTTTTTGAGAGCCCAGGTGGTCGTGTGGTCTAGCGGGACGGCTGCAGTGCAGGCGATTTGGTGTCACGATATCACAGTAGCATGGGTTCGAATCCCGGCGAGGGAAGAACCAAAAATTTGCGAAAGCAAATTTACAGGTCTAACATTGTTGGGTTGATGTTTAGACGAGTTGTATATACATTATGTACACAGCCATGTATCACCATCATTGATGGCGATCCGATGGATACATCTGTTGTAGGGTTGTCACTGACTCAGACGTACTTATGAATATAATTATTTTCTGTGACTGTATCTTACATTAATTTGTAGGATCCTTTACTATAGATAATTTAGCTGATCTGTAACAATAACATCTTCATGCCTTATATATCATGTACTGTAGTACGCCGCTAGATTAAAACTGACGTGGAAAGGTAACATATGGCCACCGAGAGCTCTTTTTTTGAGAGCCCAGGTGGTCGTGTGGTCTAGCGGGACGGCTGCAGTGCAGGCGATTTGGTGTCACGATATCACAGTAGCATGGGTTCGAATCCCGGCGAGGGAAGAACCAAAAATTTGCGAAAGCAAATTTACAGGTCTAACATTGTTGGGTTGATGTTTAGACGAGTTGTATATACATTATGTACACAGCCATGTATCACCATCATTGATGGCGATCCGATGGATACATCTGTTGTAGGGTTGTCACTGACTCAGACGTACTTATGAATATAATTATTTTCTGTGACTGTATCTTACATTAATTTGTAGGATCCTTTACTATAGATAATTTAGCTGATCTGTAACAATAACATCTTCATGCCTTATATATCATGTACTGTAGTACGCCGCTAGATTAAAACTGACGTGGAAAGGTAACATATGGCCACCGAAAGCTCTTTTTTTGAGAGCCCAGGTGGTCGTGTGGTCTAGCGGGACGGCTGCAGTGCAGGCGATTTGGCGTCACGATATCACAGTAGCATGGGTTCGAATCCCGGCGAGGGAAGAACCAAAAATTTGCGAAAGCAAATTTACAGGTCTAACATTGTTGGGTTGATGTTTAGACGAGTTGTATATATATATTTATATATATAGATTTTGATCTAGATGCCACTGGTGAGTCTTATGTTATATATATATACATGTACATAACAACAATGTAAACCATCTGGACCCGTAACAACGTACTACTTTTTGTATTAATGGTGAACAATAGTTGTGGATAATATTTTATGTAAGGAAAAAACATATTGGAATTATATGTATTTGTGGAATAAGCATTTTGGTAAAGGTAATACTTTATATAGCTTTGAATCCACTCATGTACTTATCTTGATACGTTCTTGTTATTTGAAATGTATAAATAATAATATTTAAACATTGCGAGAAGACGATTATATTTTTGATATCTGACAAAAAAAGAGTTTCATTCTAAGATGTAGATATGTAGTCCTTTTATAATAATTAAGATAGTCAGATTTATCGAAAGTTGACAAGAGAAATCGATCGTTCGATCAATTGAGAAACCTATTTCGCCTTCTTTTATCCTGACTGATATTTGATGATATTAGTGATGTACACTCTAACAGTAATCACTCACACTATGAGGAAAAGTATCGAGTAACTATAAGTTTGCACTATACATGAGTGATACTGATATGTATCTTCGCCACAAAAATTAACCAATTTGAAAACTGAGATAACTCAGTTAATAATTTTAGGGGTATGTTTTAAATTTGTGTAATGTTTGTTGAAACGTATAAAAGACATAAAGTATATTTGAAAATAATACAACAGGTACATATAATATAAAACTTCCGGTGTGTACCATTTGATCTAACTTATTTTAAAGAACAGAGATCATATTGGTAAATTATTAAACGTGTTGTTTTTCAGTTTTTAGAAAATAGGAGAAGTGCAGAATTTTTATTAATTAGAATGACAGTAGCTTGTTATCGACCAACACAATTTTCGTCTCAGTCAATTTAGGTCTTGGCAAAACACATTTTGTTTGCTTCAAAGGGTGTATATTTGATATGCTGTAGTTATATACCTATATAGAATTATTCACTTTTAGAGCCATTGGTCTTTCTTCTTAAAACTAACCCGGACAATACCACGTAAAAATGAAAGGAGTTTGTTCGGTAAGGTCCTAAAATGGCCTACTTTTTAAGCGTAAATTTCAGATTCGGACTTATTGACCAATATCACAATTAGTTGAAGCTAATAAAGTGACTAGTTAGGAAATAATCCATTGTGTTGAAACATTCACGATTCTGCGTTTCTTTTTGACGTCACAAGTTGTACTTATATTGATTTTATCACCAACAAATCAATGCAAATTGGTACATTTCCATAGATTATTGGACAGAAAACATAGAGCGCAAACGTCGACAACAAAATAACTTTTAGATAAATGTTTGTAAAGACATTTCATATGTCTCATTTAAATATTAAGTTTGTCGAAGCCTGCGCTCTATGTTTGTGGGTCATTCTATAATTTGTCCCAATTTAAATTTAGTATTGAACTATGAAACACAATACTTTTTAAGGTATTGGTGTTTTGATTATTATCTGTGATTGTTTTCATTCTATCAAAGATAGACAAAATAACTAGATTTAATATTTAGAACGACTGATGCACGTTTCGTCAATAACAATATCATTAGTTACAATCGAATAAAATATTGAGTAATTGATTGAGTAACACGAAGAAGTAGACAATTTAAAAGCCAAATAACTTTTCATTTATTGATTTCTTTGAAATACCAAGGTTTTCTACCCCCATCATTCGATTTACCCGTAGTTGGAACAAGTTCGATCCAAATTTGCTAATAAATCCTGAAGATGTAACGAGCAATTTAGAAAAAAAATATTTTGTAGTTATTTTGTCTTTGATACAAATGATACAAGATAAACAGTGAGTTGGGGGATAACTCTTTCAAAGAAAATTGTTTTGCTCAGCAGGCTGAAATTATCTAAGCGACATATTGCGAAACAAAAATGTATTGCAAGAACACAAGTTTGCTAAAGAAATCAAAATACAATAGATTTTATTAACAAAAAAGTGGAAAGACTTGATAAGGATAATATTTTATTCATAAATTAAAAACTGTTAGTTTATTTATGATTTCTTACATAATAACTAAGTACTAAAAAAATTAAATAATAATGATATTTTACCCTTAGTTATAATACACTTTATGTTTTTTCCCAATATTTGATGTTATACCCAATTTGTTATATGTATATTGGAATGTATAATGTTATACAAGTGATGAGACTTGAATAAAAAAGATTGAATCTAAATCTGTGTACACATTCCGAGATGTAATTTAGAAAGATCAAATGAGCAACTGAGAATAAACATTCCGATCAAGTGAGTTCCGTTTTTCCGATTTGTACATTTAAATCAGTCAAATGTAAATCGAAGCTTTCAAAGTCAGCTTCTGTTCTTCCAATACAAATGTTTTGGATTTGTTGTATTTGTGTTGCATTATTCCTCTGTTCTGCTGTTGCAGGAACGGAAATCATCATATCCAGGATTGTTGTATTAGTATCATACCGGGTGACATTTGTTTCTTGATTTCTGTTTGATTGTGCATGTCTATTGTACAAAGCTGATTGTTGATGTGTTGGTTGTTCTGTTAAATTAACTGCGTCCTGCCAAAATATCATGAAGAAGAAATTTTAATAGACAAAAACTGTATTATCTATTAAGTTGTAGTTCTATGAAAGTGTAATATGTGAGGTTTTTTTCACACTTTCAACAGGTTAAGACGATGTATATGTCCAAATTGTCGAAACCACAAACTCGGCCTTTTTTCTCCGAATGTTATCTACCAAATTAGACTGACCATCGGGTTTCTATGTTTTGTGCGTGAATGAGCAACACGATGGGTGTCACATATAGATTAGAAACTGTCAACTTCTTCGTACCATCACATACTTTGGTGGGGTAAGTGTTGCTCTAGTTTTCTATGTTTAGTTTCGTATTCTGCTGTGTATCTTTAGCTCGTTTTCCTTTTTTAGTATTTTGTCATGGTTGAGACTTATAAGTTTGAATATCAATTTGATGTATTTGGTTTATCTTTCAAACAAATACAGCAAAACTTTAATATATTAACCATTCATAAAATGTCATAAACAAAGACGAAATGGCAATCAGGTCCATAAATGGCCCAAAAATACGTGCACATTCACGTGTTCGTGTTCGAGAAGTGAGCGGAATGTACCAGGGTAAAAGATGTTAAAAAATCAAATTTAATTTTTATCATGTCAGCAAGCCGTATAACAACTTGTACGTTTTGTGACTTGTTATCGCATTTCTTAATTTTAAGGCAGTTAAGCTGCCTTATGCGAGCATCCTCAATTTGTGTTCTACCCAATAAATGCTGAAATATGTGCCATTGTTATAATCTAGCTGGATGTTATGTCATTTATAACATTATTTTATTATGTTTTTTCATACTATGTCTTTTAATTCTTGATTACAAAAAATATGACCAGTAAAACCTTAAATGATCGTCGATTTATCAAAAAGTTTTGAAGTTTCACATAGGAAGTAGGGCACATTAGAAATCTTTATGTAATTTATTATCCCTAAAGGTTTTGACTAAACTGTCAAAGAACAAATGTATGAAGTGTTTAATCGCCGAAAATCTCTAAAGACAAGTAGTTTAGATTTCCCAAATGGCAAAAATCGAAGGAATATTGGTTGTCGTCAAAAAGTAGTTAACTACGTCAGTTGTCTTAAAAAAAGTTCAAATGTTCATGCTGTTGGCGTCAATTATGAATTATAAGACGAAATTTTGTATCTTTTCAATTTGGAGTCAGGGGTTCAAATAAGCGGTTGTCCGAGATCTGCGACCTTCCACTTTTGCAGGCGGACTTTCGACATGCCCGACTGGAGAGGAAATAAAAAAATAACTTTGCAAACCTTTTTACCAATGTCTCCAAATGAACGATATCAAAACTTGTTTTTTAGCATTATTAACCGGATTTTTGTGATAAAAATGTCGGTTATTGATTTGGAGATGTAGGGCGGCGGGCTTCAACCAAATGTTGTCCGTGCATTTACTCATGTACCGTTCAATCAAAGCAATTCAAATTTTTATATGTTGTTGCTGATGACAAAATGAAGGTCAAGTTCAATAATAACGATTATGACTTTTATCGTTCAGAAGTTATGGTTCTTGAGAGATTGAAAAATGGCTTTTCCAGTCTTGTCCGTGCATTTACTCATGAATTGTTCCACCAAAGCAATTCAAATTTTAATATGTTGTTGCTGATGACAAAATGAAGGTCAACTTCAATAGTGACGATTTTGACTTTTACCGTCCAGGAGTTATGGTTCTTGAAAGATTGAAAAATGGCTTTTCAAGTCGTGTCCGTGCATTAACGCATGAACTGTTCAACCAAAGTTTCCAAAATTTAGATATGTTGTTACTGATGACAAAATTGAGGTCAAGTTTAATAATGACGATTATGACTTTTATCGTTCAGGAGTTACGGTTCCTGAAAGATTGAAAAATGGCTTTTCCAGTCAAGTCCGTGCATTTACTCATGAACCATTCAACCTAAGCTTTTCAAATTTTAAAATGTTGATGATGATGACAAAATGGACGTCAAATTTGATATTGACGATTTTCATTTTCACCGTTCATCTTTCATCAGTTATGGTTCTTGTGATATTGGCAGGACACAAATAAATGTTAATAAATCCGGTTTGCTGTCGTTGTGACAGCCTCTTGTTATTCATGACAGCGATGTTCATTTTGTTCAACCGCAAGCTTTATACAGAAAATCGCTTACAAATAATGTTTAAATTCGAGTAAAATCGTATCTGACAAAAACAACATTGAAAACAAAATAGCACACATGAGAAGAAATTACAATATCGGATCCGATTCCGGAAGCGGATATGAGTAATTCCGGATTTGTCGATCAATTTTAAAAAAAATTCGACAGATGACAAAATACATCTTTGCATGGTTAATAAATATAAACACTAGAATTGAAAACCAAAAGATATATGTAAAAGAAAGAAAAAACAGAAAATATTTTGTACTGAATATACAAGGTGAGTCTTTGTGACAGCTGGAAGCAGTACAAATTTGAACAATATATATCGTCCTGGTGACAATATAAATTTTCTTTATCAGTAATAAATATTACTAAAGCAAGTGAGAGGCTTTTAAGTTGTTTACATATTACTGCAATTTCAAGGGTTGTTTTCTTCTTAATTTTGATGGGTCAGTTAGAATAGCTGGAAGTTTCTTATTTTACACATATAGTGCAAATAGATTATGGGATACCTGAAATTTAACTGAAACAGATGAGGTCCCCACCTCTCAACCATATATATACATTCATGTATGGGACTATATTACTAATCATAGATAACTAATCAAATGCAATATTGGTGAAGTCCCTTGGGTCACTCAACCTCCTGCTTTAGAACTTGGAAACAGTCGAGATCCCCAACCTCAATCATATTTATTCACGTATGGGACAATATAACCAATCAAATGAAATACAGGGGGAGTCACTGGGGTCAGCCCACCTTTCCTGTTTGTGAACTTTGAAACAGTCGATATCCCCATCCCTAAACCATATAAATTCAAGTATGGGACAATAAAACAAATGATATGAAATATAGGTGGAGTTCGTTGGGCCACTCTGTTCCTTCCTGTTTGAGAATTTGAAAGCGGTTTAGATCCCCACCCATAAACAATATATATTCATGTATTGGACAATATAACAAATCAAATGAATTATAGGGGGAGTCCAAAGTGTCACTACATCCTCCTGTTAGAGTTTGAGAACTTGGAAACAATCGAGATCCTCGCCTCTTAACCAAATAGAATCAAGTATGGGACTAAATAACAAATCAAATAAAATATAGGGCAGTCCCTAAGGTCACCCAATCCCTCCTGTTAATTGTTTGAGAACTTGGAAACAGTCGGGATCCCAACCTTTAAATCAAACCATATATTTTCATGTATTGGACAAAAGGACGAATTAAATGAAATATAAGGAGAGTCCTAAGGGTCACCCTACCCAATCCTGTTTGATAACTTGGAAACAGATGAGATCCTTACCCCTGAAACATAAATATTCATCTATTGGACAATATAACAAATCAAATGAAATAAAGGGGAATTCCCACACCCCTCCTGTTTGAAAACTTGATAACGGTCGAGATCCCCACCCTAAACCAAAAATATTCATGTATTGGACAATATAAAAGATCAAATGAAAAAAGGGGTAGTCCTTAGGGTCACCCCACACCCTCTTGTGTGTGTTTTGAGAACTTGTAAAAGATTAAGATATCAACTCATAAACCATATTCATTCCTGTTTGTCATTTCAAAAATATTGAATGACATACAAGTTCAATCTCATAGGTGTCACATATGTATATCACTTTGCTAGACCTATCACCTGTCATTTTATTCCAAACTTAGACATAATAGACTTGGGGTGAATGTGGGAGTCTTTTGCATTTACAACGGACAGGTCAGTCAGAAAATCACCATTGTTCCTGTAGTAACACATTTGTGTCTCATAACTTTTGTACTGTAGAACACAAACTCAGCAAATCCATCCATACTTTTACAAGCTCGTACTAAAGTCAACTTGAACAACTAACAGTCAACTAATACAAACAATTACGATCGACAAGAAGAACTGCAATCATTGCCAATTTGTACCACTGCTGACTCAAGACTCATGACCACAAAAAAAATATACTTGATATATAATGAAAACCTACATAAAATATGATGTATTTGCCTTAATGATTAATTCATCAAATGAACATAAATGTACAATTATATATGAATGTTTAATATTTGTTCTTTTAAATCTTTAAACAAAAATTAAAGCAACATTGCCACAGTTCTGATAATTATGTTTGCCTTGCTTTTTGGTTAACTGCCTACAGTGCTTACAGCGCTTTGATTATCAAATGATGATTATGCTGTGTGTTTTTAATAGAACAGGCACAACGCACTTAACAGCTTTCTGCATGCTGAGATGTTATAAAACACATGTTCTTGAATTTGTTTTGAAAAATTGGACCTTTAAATCATAATGTATGGTAACCTAACCACAATTAAACCTACTCTCTCAGTACATAAAATAATAAATAAGCACATCAAACAAAATATTCAGGAATACTATTTAGATTAGTAAATCTGCATATTTATTGAAATTCATAATTATGCGGTCAACATTCCTGCAGTATATAAAAAGTGAACAATTACTTTCATCGAACGATCTACAGTGGATTTCGGTGAAGCATGTACAATGAAAACAATTATACTTTGGTGCGTAACTAGTAGCTACTGATATTTTACGCTTTACTAGAAACGAAAGCATTTCTCGGCCATGACTTTACCGGGACACCCATAATTTTCAAATTATCCCTGGTATGTGCGTTTGCTTAATTTCTTACATTTTTTTATTGATCTTTTACTCGTTTAAGGCGGAGAAAAACGTGTAGTCTTTTATCATGAAATTTAAGTATTTCGTTTGGATAAAACATTGTTACAATAGTGGGTTCCCATTCAATAGCTATAGCATTGTGTGCTAATTCTTGTTAGTGGCAATAACATGTCATGCAATGAGAACTTATCTCATTAAATTATTTGAAAGTATCTTCAATTGTATATAAATTTTAGCTATACTTACCATTTCTATAGTTATGCGAATTATATTTCGTTTACAAGAGAAACACCAACAACGATTTTCGATAGAATATGTCACGTAAACAGGTGAGTTATGTATTGACTGGTTGACTACTTGAAACAATGATGAAATACTTATTTTTGGAACCGAAAAAAAGGATAAATATGATGCTGTCCAGATGAATATTACAGTAGCTTTCGATAAGATATAATGATATAATTATGCAGTAGTTTACATGTATCAAGTCAGGAATATGACAGTTGTTGTCCATTTTCTGATGTGTTTTTTAATTTGATTTGGCCATGTGATTAGAAACTTCCCGATTGAATTTTCCTTGGATTTTTTTTACCTTCTTTTACACATTTGAAAATATTAACATTTGTCAATTAAAACTTTATGAATTTGTCAAACAAAAAAAAGTACAATCACAAAAATACTGAACTTAGAGGAAAAAATAAAGTCGGAAAGTCCATAATTACGTGGCAAAATCAAATAACAAAACGCATAAAAAACGAATGGACAATAACTGTCATATTCCTGACTTGGTACAGGCATTTTCAAATGTTGAAAATGGTGGATTAAACCTGGTTCTAATTAGTATCAGTACTTTAATTCATGTAATTAATGAATTGAATTCAAGGACACTGAATCTCATTCCGTGTGTGCAAAAATAACAAGAACAAGTTATATTTTTGAAATTACATTATTCATGATATCAACAATTAAACTATTAATTAACCTACAACTGTTTCCCATATATATAAAATATATATAATATACTGTATATAGATATGATATAATCTGTAGAAGACAATAATATACCTGTTTCCTTCCTTTTGAACTGTGTCAAGTATCTTGGAATTATAAATATCTAAAGGTAGTTCATTCCTTAATATTTTCATAGACAAAATTGTCTTAAACTTTGCTAACATGTAGAATTTTATAATGCTATTGTCAAATACATAATACAAAGTATTGGTTCTGTGCTATTTTTCAAGCTATCAGTTGTGTAAATTTGCACAATGCCTAAATGTAGATTATAGCTTGCTTTTGTCATATATATAATGTAAAGTATGGGCTACTGTGATAATTTTACATCTGTAAGTTATGTGAATTTGCACAAATTTGACCAGATTGTTTAATAAAAACAATTATTAAATTATATGAGCAAATAAGCCCTAATACGGATAAATCAGCATGTGCAATACTAAAAACGTTCCACTGTCGATATAAATCAAGATTTAATATTGCTCTTTGAACAGGGCCAATAGGAAAAAAACAGGGCCAATACAGAAAAAAGCGGGAAAAAAGCCGTATTAGCCCTAGGACTTATAATGGTTTACTTATTTGTAAATTGTTATTTGGATGGAGAGTTGTCTCATTGGCACTCACACCATATCTTGCTATATCTATCTCTTTATATCACTATCTCTCTCTCTCTCTCTCTCTCTCTCTCTCTCTCTCTCTCTCTCTCTCTCTCTCTCACACAAACCGAAAATTGACAACTATCTCCCTTATTTCAGGCAAAAATATACAGAAACATTCCTATATTGAATAGGTATGAAGAAACCTATGCTTGGACCCTAATAGTAACTTTGAGTAAAATGGAAGAAGCTTCTCTTTAATAATTTAGGAAATCGATGTGGAAAGACCTTCATTTGTTCTCTGAACAATGGGTTTTTAATTTATATCTACTATTGTTTTATACCAAAATGTATTTAATTGATAAGCTATAATGTTTGTGTATATATGTTTTTTTCTTATAAATTATGACAGCTTAAGATCCACAAATGTTCAGAAGTATTTGTTAGCAGTGGCGTGATCTTTTTAAAATCACCAAAAGACAAAACAAAACTGTAATTTGTATTATAGTGTATTCGCAATGAAAACAATATTGGTATATTTATGGATCATACATGTATAGCTAATTAAAAAATATGGTTTAAACATTGGGAGATACAATTAAAATACAGTTTACATAGAGGCAAATGAGCAATACTCAATTACAATGTCGAATAAACATTCAACTTAAATGCGTTTTGTTTTTTCAGATTTGTACATTTAAATCAATCAAATGTAAATAAAAGTTTTGATAAAATTCAAATTCAGCTTCTGTTCTTCCAATTACATGACTACAACGGTTTTGGATATATTTTATTTGTGTTGCATATTTCCTCTGCATTTCTGTTGCATGCCTGGCTATCGGCATACCTTAGATTGTTGTATTATCATCATGCCGGTCCTGGGTTGCAGTATTTTCTTGAGTTCTGTTTAATAGTGCATTACTATTGCAAAAGGATGTCTGTTGATGTACATGTGTCTGTTGTTCTTTTGCATTTGCTTTGTGAATGTCCTACATAAATATTATTAAATATAAACAAGTAATTGGGAACGCCTTTATTATCAAAGAAATTGAAAGTTGGTGTGAATGTAATTACGCGTATGTATTTCTTCTACAATTAACATCCCGCAAAACAGGTCAGATATGTTTTGCATGACTGGCTAGTGTAAACTAATGACGTAATACTTGTTTTCGTGCACGAAGAAACGTTGAAAATGATGATGCTGTCTAGATGATTATGACAGCAATTGGCAATAAGATACAATGATAGAATAATATCATAAACACCTTTGCAATGTTTAAATCTTATCGAATAAGAATTTTACATAACTATACAAGTACAAGTATAAGTACAAGTACAAGTTTTGTGTGCTGTAATCTATTTAAATAATATCACTCGCATTCTGTTTGTCCAAAGTGGAAAGAACAAAGTTATGGAATGACTTAGATTATGACATTACAAATGTTGCTACAAAATAAAATTACATCATAGATAATATACCGATATTAAATTGATTATATTACGAATTTCAACAAAAAATCATATGTAGCCTTATCTCAAAAATTCTATTGTATAAATGGCTTTTTAATCAAAAGGAATGGACATTTTTCAAGTTCGTACAAGTTAAAGTTACGAACGACAAAATCAAATGCTATTATGATATCTTAAAGCAGTGTAAAAGAACTCATCATTGTAGAGGAACTTGCCGTATCTTCTAGTTACCTCGTGCTAGTATGAAAAACAGTTAACAATGATCACAACTGCAATTTAAAACAAGAAAATATGCAATGTATATGCGAATTGTGTACATTTCTGATTGGTTAGTTATGAAAAAGTGAACTATTACTCAATCTAAATGATTTTTAACCTACAATCGATGTCTATCATGTCTGATATTGTGTTGGATTCACCACTGTAAATTTGAGAGTATCTTGTCATATAAGAGAAGTAATTGTTTTTTAAAAAAGTTGTTCTGATTCAAAATAAATTCTTCTTATTTGCCATTATCAAGGTGCTTGATTTTAAGATTGACAACATATTGTTTACATATGATCAATATATTTTTCAACAAACATTTGGCAATCCCATGGTTACCAACCGTGACTCTCTTGTTGACATATTCCCTTATTCATTCAAGATCTTCAGAGGATGAATGAAAAATAAGTTAGCAGTTTCTTTCTACCTTTTAACTTTTTATATGAAGTTCTCACTCTAAAATAATCTAAATGTGGTGGTTATTTTTAACGCATCTAGATATAAGGGTTCAACAGATACAGTTTAAGCTGCCTCATATCTTGACTTGCATAAAAAAAACTGATAATTAGGGTCAGATGAAAACAAATTAAACGAATACATATAAAGGAAAAAAAATGATTTCAGCTTTCAAATAATGAAATTTTCATTCGGAATGTAGCAAATTGGTTATATATCTTCAAGTTCGCTGTTCAAGGGCTTTTATTTCCTATCTTTTTTTCCTTGAGAAAGAGGTGCTGTTCACAAGATAGATATAAAACCATGCGCTAACAGTGATTAAGCTGAATTCTTATCAGCGTAAATTTAACGGATGAAGGATCTGTTGACCTTTCCGTTGCATATTAGTTTCTTCAAGTTTTAAGTGGGGTTTATATTGTTCTGTTTTTTTGCAATGTTTGGTTTTGGTGGTTTTAAATATAAAATTATGAATAAAAATGGGGAATGTGACAAAGAATCAACAACCCGACCGAAGAACAGACGAGAGCCGAAGGACACCAATTGGTCTTCAAAGCAGCGTGAAACTCCAGCACCCAGAGGTGTGCTTCAGCTGGTCCCTGAAAAAAAATCTATGAATGTATTTCGTTAAAGGTGCAATAGCTACGAGATATTTAAAAAATATAAAGTTTGATTTTTTTTTCTGTTCAATCAATAATGAAAGTGAAATAGAGAAATAAAAATTCGCTTTTTGCTACCAAAAATAAGGTTCAATTTTGTCAAGTTATGCTAACAAACATTGATAATTAGTAATTCACTTGCAAGTGAATGAGTCGACCTCTTTAAATTCGTATTCATGTGAACTTCGATTTAATCCCTAGCTAGAGATCGACAACGCATGCATTGTACGTGTACTGGTTATTTAAAGAAAAAGAATTTCAACAATGTAAGTGAAACTACGGTAAATCATTTGATTACTAATTCGATGCACATAAAATCATTATTATACGGTTAAAAACAATGAGAAACTTGGTTTAATATATTCACATCTTTGTTTATGTTTTCATCGCTTATATGGCCATCTGAGGTCAAATCGATAGTGAATCAGATGGCGTCTGGACTAAAATACACACGAAACGAACCTTTATACTATCTACTCAATGCTCTGTTAACTGTATATTTTAGACTTTTGATAGTTCGGATATATGTTTTACATTGTTATAAATCAAATATGAGAATTTGAGTCAAATCGGTGACCATTAATTTGACAGCTAGTGCCCCTTTAATGCATATCTCTGACTTCTTATCCAGTTTGGCTATAACTTTTGTAGCGGCAATAAGTGAAATAAGGCATTAAGCTTAAATCCTAGGCAATAAGCTTACGCCTAGACGGTAAGTCTATTGCCTATATGCTGTTGAGCATTATTCTTAACTCCTGAAAAATGTGTGCAGGCATTAAGCTTAATGCCAAAAATATAAATTCGAGTAAATTAAAGACATTTATTCATTTAAATGAAAATATTCTTATTACATAATAATATTATGAGAACTGGGGACTGTTTATTGAAACTGTCATAGGATCAGTCCTATCATTTTATAAAATATTTTTAGGACAGAATTAAGGATAAAGTAAAGAACGACTTACGACATGTCACAGCATGCACATCGAAGCTAACTGAGGATTATCTTAGCTAGGATGCCCAAACCGCAATCCTAAGTATAGTATTGGCGAAAGAAAAAGCAAATGAAAAATTTGAAATTTAGAATCAAATTTAACAATCAACTTAAATTTAAAACTGATTAATTATTAGAAAATAATCATTAGTTTTAAATTAAAGGTAATAAATAATTTTCAATATTATAATCTGAACTCTTTGAAATTCGAAGTGTCACTGTTTCATACTTAAAAGTTCAAAGTCACATCTCTTGCATCTTTCATATAAATACTGAGTACTTCACCTTTTTTATTCTATAAATGCAAATAACATACGTTTGAATATGAAAAATCGAATTTTACGGATGTAAAACTACAGGGCCAAGTTTCATTCTTTATATAAAAAAAAAGTGGTATGCTTATCAATGAGATAACTCCCCAAAAGAGTCCGGATATAGAATCACTAATGTAATATGTTATTTATATTAAAACGCAACAAATAATAATTTTGAAAATATGAAACTTCAAAGAAATATATGTTAAAATCATTTAGTTATCAGAAGTTGTGGTACTGTTAACAAAGAAAATGTACTTGTCGAATAAAAAAAAGGAAAATGATGTGATCAATAAATCAAGTCTTAATTTAGTTTACTTTTGACCAGTTCAAACCAGGCCGACTAGTGAAGTGTACAAATAAATATTACAATTATTCTATAGAATCTCCTCCCTTTTTTATGGGAGTTCGCTTCTCGGTTTCAAAATAATGAATTCTTTAAAACACTAGTTTATATTGAAAGGGGATTCATAAAGGTACCCAAAGAGCAAAAAATATATATAGATCACAGTGCTTGTTTCGAAATATTAGCCATTGAAATTTTGGCGGGTAAATATTCTCTCTTGACTTTTCATAGCTTTGTCAATGGCAAGTTTAAATTCTCAAAAACTATAAATGAAAATTTACAAAAAAAAATTTGGGGTAAAATAATAATCAGTCTTTAAACTGCTTAATTCCAAAATAAACTTACAAAGTTGAAGATCTGTCAAACGAATGTATATTGTTACATATGATATTACAAATATAATTAAACATTCAACGCCTTTGGAAGTGTTTTTTTTTCCATTTTCATATATTTGTTGAATTGAGGTTCCACTTAGAAGATGTACATATTACAAATGGTCTTTTAAAGGAGTTTCATTTATTCTGTTTAGCATGATTATAAAATTTTCAAAAAAATGTGGTGCTTGTACCTTTGAAGGGGTGAATTCAGTAATACATCTCCCATTAACTTTAATGCTAATCTATGTTTTGAATTAAGAAGTTAGAATCTTTCATATATCATTCATGAAAATACAAATGTAGCCTATCTTTTGCAACAATAACAATGCCGTGTGCCATTTTTGGGCGTTCACATGGCCTTGTTTACTGACCCTTATTATTTTTTGTATTAAAAAAATAGTACAATCTGAATTTTGTTTTGTTTACTCTTGTATTGATCCATCCTTCCAAAAACATTTATAACAAACATTATTTACAAGTCAGAAGAGAACAGGACTTCAGTTTGATACAGAAAGCGCTCTCCCAAATGGGCGGTCACTGATTGCGTATAATTATTTTTTTCTGAATTACACATGAAGTGATGTTTCAATTCACATGCTCTGATATTTTAATAAGTCCGGAATGTTTTAAAGGTTATTACACAAACACTTAATGAAATCTATCACAGATAAAACATTTGCTGTGAAAGTTGGTTACAGATGCATAATCACGCCATATTTTTACGATGATGCTATATAAAAACATCATAAAGAACGACTCAATTTACATACACTTATCAAACATTAGAGTAAACATAACTGTCAATATTAACGTGGGCAAAGTTAGGTAAAGTCACTCTATTGGAATATATTTAGGCATTGTGCAAGGTTGTGCTTTCCCAGGTTGCTTGTGAATTCTATACGTTATATCCGTTTAAAGGGTTGAAGTTTATGTGATTTTTTCTTAAACAAGGTCATCGGTATAAAATTAAAGCAAGATATATGAATATTGTAATATCGGTTATAAGTTTATTTCATGCTACAGAGTACCCTGCATAAAATGACATCTGAATATTCCAACATTTTGCTTTAAACATTTGTTAAACGACACATATTCTTGGTCCCAAAACATGCATATTCTTGCATAAAAAGCCCAAAGTATTTCAACTTCCTGCTTTAACTAACACATATATTATATTTATAGTCGCAAAACATGCATATTCTTGCAATAAAAACATGTGTATTCCGACACCCTACTCAATCCGACTTGTTTTTCTTGTCCCCATATGTGATGGATTATACACGTTATACTGCATTTGGTTAATGTATAGTTATATAGTGTTGTTAGAATTAAGTCTGTCAATACTCATTTTGTTGAATTGCACCATGAAGTAATGTTCTTTCTGACAACTTAAGCCTTAAAAATATATTTACATGTACTTCTAAAACCTTGTTTTTTATTACTTGAATCTGCGGTATGAATAACATGTTGTTAAAAGCGACAACTACTATGGTGTTCATGTTATGTTTGCTCTGAATGTGTACCGGTCTGATAATGCATGTCTTTTTGTGAATCTTGAAAGCAAAAAATCTTGGAGTTGACATTGTTTTTTCTGAAATAATTTGTTTTCGTTTATTGTTAAATGAGCAGGACGTTGAGGTCCTTTTATAACTTGTTCAATACTTTGTTTGAAATACCAGATTTTACTGAATGTGAAATATCAATAATGCTATTTTTTGTCATTTCCAATAGTTTAATGTAATAACAACAACTAGGTCAATAACATAGAGATAACACAACAAGGTCAATAGCATAGTCGTAGCACAATTAGGCCAATAACATAATGATAACACAATTAAATTAAAGGCGTAGGTATAACAACATTAAATCAATAACACAGAGTTAACAGAAATTAATTAAAAACATAAGGATACCACAGCTAGATCAATAACAAAGAGATAACACAATTAAACCAACAGCTTAGAGATAACAAAAGTAAATTAATAACATAGTGATAACATAGTTTAGTCAACAACATAGACATAATTTAAATAAGTATAAGTAATATTAGAGAAATATCATAATTCTGTCAATAACATAGAGATAACAAAAAATATATCAAAAACGTCATAATGGTGAAGTTTTTGTTCATCAAACTAATTCGGGTAATCCCTATCAGTATCAATTGTATTAAAATGCTTATACGAGGCAATCACACAAATAATACAGGCTCTGTTTTTCCAAATTTCAATTCCAAATCATTTACTTGTAAACTAATCCATGGATGGATTTCAAAGTCAGGCAATATTTTGTCAGAATATACTATTCGATTTCGTATTTGTGGTGTTACTGAGGATACACAAACTGTGCTACTTATCACCGATGACGTGCTTATTGCAATACTACTGGTTGATCGTGCTGAGTGCCTAGATTGAGTGTTAGCTATCTGTATGGACACGACTTGGTCACTTCTGGCGGACGACACCTCTTGGGATTTTTGTTGATCTGGTATCTTAATTGTATCCTGGAAAAGATAAAGGCTATATAAAAGAATGTATTTATATTTAACGCGAATGTGTGATCGCGGTATGCCCTACAATGCAGATAGTCATTTTGGAATGCAATTCTAGATAAATAAGCCATTTTTCTTTACCAACAAATATTAGTTACGAAAGAGTATAACATATGACAACCACTAAAACAAACCCGAGTCTTGCACACACACACTCTTTCTAATTAGTTAAAATATAAAACTACGTTAGTTTGAACTTAAAGGTTGCTACTCGCAAAATCAATGTTGTCATAATTTAGGAAGGGAAAACAGAAAACTGTTTACGGCAATAAGAACACTTCCATGAGTAAAGACATTATTAAATGAACAATCGTATGCAACACATTGTCAGTGAACTTTGAAAAATTACGAGAAATGATATTGTCTATGTAACAGAATTTGACCGTATACAAAGTTTATTAACAGATACTTCACAGATCCAACACTTTGAAATTGCTATAATATAACATCGCCAAAGGGTTCAAAGTACCTTGATGACGATTTTAAATGATATTAGATTCATATATTTATATATTGTATCGACTCAAATATATAACAGAAGACGTTGTATTGATATTTTGGTTACTTGGTATTCCTGTCTTAATGGTTGCTAACGTATTACCAAATACGTTTTGCCTAATACACATGCGTCAATAAAAAAAATGACAGTTTCATGAATTCCTTAATCAGTGTCAAGACATCGAAAGGGGAAGATCTTTTTTAATTTTGATTTAGCAACGTTGATTAAGGTGTTACCAATACTAGAAACTTACATTCAATATCTTTATAAACGGAATAAACACATAAAACACACTTAGAATCGACATGAAAACAAAAGTTAAATGTTCACATAAATACGATGAAATGACAATCGAAACTTTGGCACAGTTCGTGTTGCACTGTCTTTCTCTTTTTTTCAATTGGTTCTAGGTTTTCTGCAATGGCGTCTCAAAATAAAATACTTAATAAAGTCTTAGACTATAATAGCCAAACACGTACTATCAACTATAATGTTATATACGCAAAAGACCATTTAACAGTTAGAAGTATACAAGGACATAAGTGGACAAAATGTTTAAAAGTTAAAACGAGAACATAAACAAAATCTTTATTAGTATATCAGTTGTTTACGATTTTACGGAAGAAAAACGTAGTGCACATTTAACACAAAGGAGGTCTTTTTAACAGAAGAAAAATATTAAAGTTTAAATAAACTTTACATACAGTTTATTCATATACTATTACGTATAGTAAGGTCTTTCTTTATTTAATAGTTTTGGCAAACAATGATGATCATCGAACTGTATCGAGATATAAGTTTCTTTAAAGGACGTTTATATACTTATGTATAGGTATTTGTATGTTAGGTATTTCTAAATAATCACACCGAAGGAACATGATGTTGGTTTTTAAAAGGGTGCGCATAACGATCAGGTATGAACGCTTTATTTTTTTTATTAAGGTTGTAGTTATGTATTCTTTATATTTAATACTATGAATTTTTGTGTTTGTTTCTTTTAAAAATCAGACATCTTATTGAAAATAAGTCCATCTTAGAACAAAACTTTCTTCCAATACTACATAAATTTCAATATTTATATCTCATGAAATGAGAACAAACAATAAGGGTTTTTTTTTTATAACAAAGAAACAAAAAACAAAACATCCCAAGAAATCCGGTTTCCAAGATATATTATGGAAAGGACTAGTATAAAAAAAACCGACAGAATCAAACTTTCGACTTTTGATTATGTAAACCAGTTTTTAGGAGGAAAATGTAAATGTAAAGCAGGTTCGATCATATAATTTGAAATATTAAGTATCTGATATAATATTTCTATTGTAGCTTTTTAAACGAAATATTTTAAAGCATTGGATTAATCCGGACAGTTTAAAAATTTGACGTAGAAGTAATTCCTTAATTAAATGACCATATAATTATAAATAGTCATTTCAATACCACCTGACTTGTATTGATTTTTTTTAAACCGGAAATACATTTTCAGCCATGATTTCTCAATATTATTTATTTTTGTAAAGCCATATTTAAATCTCAAAAATAAGTATAGTATGGTATAAAAAGATATGTTATTAAATTAAATTCATTAAAAAATATTTTCACGTGTTATATTTATATTTCGTATTGGTAAACTTAACAAAACGAAACTCTAGAAAATGTGTAGCAAAATACTCATGTGGTTTTTTCATGAGAAAGTATGCATATGACTGGTCGTGTTTGTGTGTGTGTTTCCATGTGCTAAAAAACGAATTGTTTGAATGAATAAAAGAAACACACTCGATTGTCAAGTACAAATCAAACAAAATCATAGACTTAATGTTCAAAACATGAAAATAATAACGAATGGTGTCCAACGATTTTACGTTTGTGATTTGATTGAAATTTCACCTAATTATCAAAACAATAAGAATATTTTGTACATATATATGTATGATATAGTTACAAAAACAATGTATGGTTGATACAATATTTGATAACTTATCTATTTACTTAAAAATTACTTACCATTAGCTCTAAATATATTTCAAACTTGCCTAAGGATTAATGTGATCGAAGTTGTAATACGAAGTGACGAGGCAAAGTAGTCCTGAGAATAGTGATGTCTGGAGGGCTAACACATGCTGATTATGCAGAGACAATGCATTTCCCCTGATTATGCACATATAAAAATTCAAATATATATAGAAAAAGTATCTATTTAAACTAACTGCCACTATCCATTTTCCATATCGTATTACTACGCTCTTAATGAAATAAATTCCAAAATTAGAAAACTGTAATCACTTGAAAGTTAGATGATTAAAAATGCAATGAACTGTTGTATGCTTTTTGACATAAGGCGCCTTAGCCCTAAAAACGAAGTTGCTTTGATATGATTTTTAAACTTTATTTTGGAGAATTTTAGTTAAGTATATGCAACATCATGTATGTAAAAAAACATTTATATCAGCTGATGATACCATAGGGGAGTTCGGCAGAAGTTAAATCGACCCAATGCAAAAAATGAAGAGTACACTTTATTTAAGTAAACTACAATTCATCATTAATAGTTTAATCAATGCTAAACTTTTATCATGTCCGATTTGCACAATTATAAATATCTTTCACGGTTGGCTTACTTAATGATTTCTTTATTTATCAGCATCAGGAATGTTCAGAACAAGGGTTTAGAAAAGTAAGGAAAAATACCCCAAACATAACGAAAAAACAATATACATGCACATAGGAGTAACTTGACATTTATGTATTTTCATTTCTTTTTTACAATATTAAAAGTTTTTAATGTTTAAAGAAAAACTATTTATCAAGTCAGCTGTGCAAGTAACTTGCTATCTACATGTATTTATGAAAAGACAGCGTAATGCAGTATCTAACTAATGTTGCCTTAAAATAGTAATTGATGTATATTGTTATAGGTTTACTGTATCCATATTTTTAATAAATAAAAAAGACTCCAATAGGGGATCAGTCATAACTTGAAGAAGTATGTTAAAAGTATAATTTACGGAAACTACAACATACATATGTAACAAACAGTCACCGGTTGGACTCAACATATGAGTATGAGGTTCAAGTCCTCTTGGCTGTGCCTTAAATGTATGTTGTGTTTTATTATTGAATTGTAAAATGAGATTTTGAAATGCTGCCATGAATGAATAAATTAATAAATGAATAAATCTATTCTCATAACTTGGTATATAACTAGGTACACACTACTTTTGACATGTACATTTTGTTTTATTTTGAGAGCCATTCTTAGTAAAAGAAAACGTCAGTGTTTACGCTTATGTTACAGATGATTTTTATCATTCTCTGTACACAAACTACTTAACTAATATACTTAACAACTGAAACTTTTGAAGTTGGTTATGGGTTTCGTTATTATGGAAATGTAGTCTATTTTCATTTCCCCACAATGAAATTATACAATTAACTCTTAAAACCACAGCATGATTTCCAAAACTGCTGACAGATAATAATACAGACATTTATCACATCTGAACGATGCTTCCGTTTCCTTTCTAAAAAATATATCACACATCTTGCTGACAATTTTGTACAGATGTGTATTTTTCATTTGCAAAAGGGGGATTCTGATAGCTGAATTTTAAACCAAATTATGCGATTATTGAATGAAATATTGACAAAACTTATACTTATACATATATACAAATGTGGAAAATACTGACATGAAAGAATGAATGAATGATTCTATTCTCATAACTTAGTACATACATATAGCCTCAGAGAAATCAACAGTTCATAAATAATACTTTTTTTTGCAATAACCATAACGACCCCCATTGAAAAAGGAAAAATAATCATAGAATGTATGTTTTGATTTAAGAAAAAATAAATGTGGAAAGTAATTCGAAATCTGTAAGCTATGTTTCTCTGAGTTATCTCCCCATACGGTTCTTTTTTGTTATTGAAAGCATTAAAGGGCATCAGGAAGTACAAGGTTAATGCAAAACATATAGTTCAGACTTTATCATGTTTATGCAGACACTGCTTTATCAATTTTAATGATTGTAAAAATCAGATATTAAATTTATTTTTTCTATGGACTGCAGTTTCTCTCCAAAGTTTGTAGAATCTCCTGTCAGATACAATGCAGACCAAATATTTGATATTTTGATTTCAAAATATGCATGTCGCAAGTTATGTAAATTCCGCATTGGTTGATTTCTCATCAAGATATTGACCCCTCTAGAACTCTGGACTAGAGTCCCAACATGTACCAAATAGAATTAGCCTTTTTGAAGCATGTTGATGACTAAAGACAAAGGTTGTTCTTATTTGTTTCAATCCACCAGGAATATTTTTCCCAGTCGATACACGTTTGTGTAAAACAAAAGAACTTGACCTATCCTCCTCTTTTTTCAGTTTTGATTAGTTTATTTAATATTTATATTTTCATTATCAACATTCATCTTGAATATTTTTTTTACCCGCATCCTAAATTACAAAGACAATACAAACAAGCCTTTGAAAAAAACCCATCACTTTCAATGTCTTTCTTTCAAAACAGATAATGATCCGGTCCACTTATTTGAAATCTGAAAGGACTTTTTTATATCTTTAAAACAATCACTTTTTCTGTAAAATTGTAAGACAAATAAATTTACGGTGAACTCATTCTCTTCGTACTTCATTTCTGTAATTAATCAGTATTGTATACTTTCCCCTGTTGTTCTTCATACTTTCACTTCCCATTAATTTGTATTCTTCATATGTTGTGATTTATAAAGAAACTAAGGTTTCAACTCCCTCAGGCAAAATTGACTGTAGATGAATTTTGCTATAAATATTAGGTATTTTTATCAAACAACTCTTCAACTGTTTCTATACTCATATATCCTTGGATTCTAATGCTTGGCTACGGGCGTTCCTGATGAAGGTAAACCCAGAAAAGTGCCTCGGATGCATTGGAATTATTCAACAAAAAAGTCATATTGTTTTCAATTTTTTACATCACTGGGTTGATTGCTGGTTGACTATCAGTTCTCGAGGGTATCTTCAGCTCAGTATTCAGTACTTCTGTACTCACATGATTAAACACACTATTTAAAAAAAATGTCCGTTTATAAATTTTGAAATTATTTAGAAATTACGGTTTCAGCTCCCTCCGGCAAAGTTGACTTGAGATAATTTTGGCTATCAGTTTGAGTTTTTTTGTCATATAACTCTTCAACGGTTTCTGTACTTCTACATCCTCGGATTTCAAATGTTTGGCTTTGAAGGTAAATCGAGAAAAGCGCGTCGGACGCATTTAGATTATTAAACGTGTTGTTTTCATTTTTTTGTGTGTCTATTTTCCTCTATTCAGCATCTAGATATAGTATTATTCTTTATTTGGTTAACCCCACACAGCCCTTTTTTTATGTCGATCATTGTTACTCTTTTCAGATGCCTGGATTTGATGTAGCAATGCAGTGTATTATCGATTGATTTTACATTTATTTGATATTTGTTTTGGGCCTATTATGATTAGAAGTGCATTAAATATACACCTTTTTATCCATTGAATTCATGTGCATTCAATATGCACCTTCCCTATCCATAGATTTGATGTGCATTCAATATACACCTTCCCTATCCATAGATTTAATGTGCATTCAACATACACTTTCCCTATCTATAGATTTGATGTGCATTTCATATATGTCTCCCTCCTGACCGACCAACCCTGAGTAAAACTGTTGTGTTTATAAACATGTAAAATATGGAGTATCTTTTAACAATGTTTTGAAGCTGCAAATAACGAGTTTGCATATATAAAGATCATATTGAAAAAGAAAAAATTCTAGAAAAAATTGGAGTTATAGCAAGTACATAAATATTATAGCATATGGTTTCAGTAACCTGTCACTTTAAACAAATGTATAATTTGTATGTCATATAAATAAATCTAGAACAGCAATAAAAGTATAAATTAACACAGGACTTGTTTCAATGTGTTACTATAGTTTTATTAAGTGAGGCTATCAGTTTTTTTCCAGAATGTTGTACTCTAAGTCGGAAGAAAAACAAGAATAGATGTCAAAGATCAAGTACCTAAAGAAGGGATTTAGGTAAAAATGAAGAGTTATTTAAAAGTAATAAGTTTATCCTCACAAACGGTTCAGCATGTGTTTAGAATATATATGTTTTACAAAGGCAACCGTTGTTTACCGATGTTCGAAATTCCCAAATCGATTGATAAAAAACCAAATCCGGGTTACAAACTAAACTGAGGAAATCACATCAAATATAAAAGGAGAACTACAACACAACAGAAACACATCAATAAAATGTAACACACACAGATACAAACTATAATATAAAAATGGCCATTTATCTGCCTTAGTACAGGACATTGTAAGAAAACAAATGGTGGGTTCAACCTGGTTTTTGGGGTTAGCCAAACCTCGCGCTTTTGTGACAATTTTAAATATAACATTAACATGACAACATAATACAACAGGACTACACAGCTACTTTTACATATGTACTATTTCTGTACTTAAAATCTGTAGTACTGGAAATTAATTATATATATTTATTTCTATTTCTATACTTTAGAATTATTGTAATATTTAGGTACTTTATTTTCCAGGACTTGATTTGTACCTAAAATAATGGTACAAAAAAAATACCAACAATGATCACAGTATTCTATATTTGAACATCATAACTTTATGAGATTTAAAAAAAAGACAAAGTTTCAAAATGCTGAAAATGTAACCATGCAACCAAAAATCTGTAGTACTTAAATTTGCAGTACAATTCAAGTACTGTAAAATACAGGTATCTTAATATTACAATTATTCTTAAAAAACAAAATAGTACTGAACACCAAAAGTAAATTTCCAGTACTACAGATTTTTGGTACAGATAAAGTACCTATGGAAAAGTAGCTGTGTACAGTTCAAATAAAGAACATTCAGGTCAACAAACTACACAAACAAACATTACAATAGGACAATTAAAGCTAACAGGCTTATAATTTAATACACCATACATGTATAACGCCACAGTCCATGAGTCAAGAAGATAAGAATTATATTATATTGGAGAGTGCTGTAGATGGTACAACGGTACATTTTGTACCTCATTTATTTCGCAAATGGTTTTTTTAACTTAACAGTCTTGTTTCTATGCCAAAAAAATGGATGAATCAAAGAACAAATATTGTGACTTTGAAAAACTTATAATAAATTGTATACAACTTTGATTGAAAGAAACCATGGAAATTGATGATATAACACTTAATTGCATGCCTTTAAAATTGCTGATTCTCATTTTTATTCTCCATTGCAATAAGCTGAATCCATTTTATGCAAATGATTATCATTTTGATAAATAATGCTTTCTTTCCAATATAGAAAATATTTTGTTAAAACGATATTGCCTTACATATTGTTGATGTGTTTAGTAAGACACAGTGATTCAAGATAAAAGGAAAATGTTATTTAGAATTGTACTTTATTAATATAATGTATAATATATTATATAGGATCAAGTTCAGCTTATTATACTTATGAACTCGTGAATAACCAATTGATCTTATAGGTTAAACCAACAAAAGAAAAGGGAATTCGCCAACAAATCCAAAAAAGATCGAAACAACAAAAGTTGTAAGTTTACAGATCACTATACTCACGTTGATATTTTTTATTCTTCCTAAATAATTAAGCAAATAATTTAAACCTGTATTTCCTAACAACAATTCATCATAGAAATTCTCTGTTATACCATGACAAGAAAATATTAAAGACACTGACACATGAAGTACCGATTGTATGAACATTTTTTTGGTAAGGAGCACCCCTTGAAAGAGAGTTCGTATAGTGTAATTTATTTAATAAAATATATGTAAACGCTATTCGAGAACAAAGATAAAAATGGACATAAATATAAATAATAGACAAAAATAGTCAAAAACAAATAGGATAGCTAATAATGAGAGGCACAGCTACAAGGAAGGAAGATATATGAACGTGCAAAAAGTATTATATATAAAGGAAAGAGAAAAAAAGGACCCCCTACTCACACTGTCGTCCTCATATGTATGACCAGAAGGTGTGTAACTGCTGAGTCGACTATCTGTTCAATATTGTTAAAAAAGATCTGAAGCAGAACTTCTATTTTCGGTCGTATCCTTTTCTAAAATTTACTACGATACTCCACATATAATTGAAATATGGGTTTATCCTTAAACAACAACACCAATATACAGTATGCAAATATGAATTTAATAATTTTTTTATCAACGTCTTTATTGCATATTTAAAATATTTTGTATATATTCTGCATCATATGAGTACATATCTACTTTCTTTTTATAATTAAAAATCTAACGCGTGTTTAAATGCCATGTTCATAATGTCAAGATTGGCTTAAATTGAATAAAAATTTAAGAGTTGTCTTCCTTGTATCATATTGGACAGTATTTACATTAAACGACATGGAAAGTAACATTTTTCAAACATTTTAAAAATATTTGGCATTGTAAGGAAGACTAGATTAAGGTCCATGCTGTATTTTATTTACGAGAATTTTGGAAGGTCGTATGGTGACCGTCGTGTATGTTATGTTCCTGTAATTTCTTTTTTTGGGGTAATGAGGAATGCGGAATCATTTGAGCTATCCTTAAGGCATTGTTTGCTGCTTTTTTGTTTAATTTTTTCTTTATCTATTCTGATACAAATTTCACAATTACCACAAATACACCGGCGCTTCAAAACAATATTGTCACGATATGTAAATTTCGGCTGAGTACAGCCCTTGGATGGTGTAAACTTCCCAAAAAAACGTGTATGGTGTAATGGTGTAAGGTGTATGGTGCAATGTTGTAAGGTGTATGGTGCTATGGTGTATGGTGTAAGGGGAATGGTGTAATGGTGTATGAGGAATGGTGTGATCGTGTAACGTGCAATCGGGAATGGTGTGAATGAATGGTGTACGACATTTCATTGGTTAAAATCGAAGTTCTTTTTATTTTATTTTTTCGGATTGTAAACATAAACAATAAAAATAATCGATCGTAATTATTATTTTTCCAGAATAGCAAATTACTTTACCCGGTAGACTATATATATTATAAATAAGAATACGAAAAAAAAATGTGTATATTAAAGTAATTATTTTATTTTCTCATATTCTTATTTATAGTGAACACGGGCTATAAGATTGTTTGCAGCTATCATAAATTTAGTGAAATGATTTTGTTTTAACTAGAAGCCGTATAAAGAGGTTATCCACGCATAGGAACATTATCTTTATATCATGGGTTATAAACATAATTTTTAACGTTGCTTCGTTCCCCATTTTTGACAGGCTCTTCGTACATATTCCTTCGTAATTCACGTGTGTTTGCCTTGGATTTACGATTCTGTTTTCCAGAAAATGTTCAAAAGATAATTGCACACTGTACAGTTTTACATGTATTGCACATAAGGTGTTGTATAATTATGATCAATCTCGTCAATTGTACTAGATTTGTGTTTATGGATTATAAATGGTATCGTGAACGTTCGAAAAAATACTTTAATATGCGAACAACAAAAACAAATATTTTATTTGCCAATCACGGCGCCCAGAATGAGCAGAATAATTATAATACAATTTTCAAACATAATGTAAAGTAAATTCAAAATAGGTTAAACAAAGTACATAATATGATTGATTTGATTTAGTTGATTGATATAATATTAAAGAAAATGAAGTAGGCAATTTGTAAATAATAAACATATATATGTAATACAATATGACCAAAAGTCTGTTATTTTGGTCCCTTTATTGGACAGCACACCTCGTAGTATATACTAATAATTTATCAAATGTAAAAGAAATAACTTATGTAAATGCATATTTGATCATACATAATTTTATATAGAGAAATCTAATTTAAAATTGTATTTCTGTTTATATTTAAAACCTCTAATAACTGACAAATTATTATCAAAATGTTTTTATCTTCATTTCCCATTAGCCAAATAAAAAGAGATTTGTTATCAAGTTTTGAAATATTTTTGTTTTTACTATATATTTTGCTTAGAAAGGGATTTCAAACATTATCCAGAGTTTTACATGTTAAAAGAAAATGCATCTCATCTTCTATTTCCTCATTACAGAGTTTGCATATTCTATTTTCTAGTTTAATATTAAAATAACGACCTTTTTCTATTTCAAGTTTGTGAGCTCCAATTCTAAATCTTGTTAAAGAACAGGAGTGAAATATTTGCCACTTGAAATTTAGCTACCAACAAAATCAACCAACCGACATACTACGTTTCCAAGCAGAGAACTTCTCATAATTTTCATTAAATGAGCACACCCCAGCAAGCACGACTTATTTATGCGACTTATTTATGCGCAGAACAACCAATCACTCAATAGCTAAAATGAATCAGTGACATACATGACATACCTGTCCAAATTCAGAAGTGGGAAATACAGATACAGATACTGACTTCAGTGACAGTTTTATATTACTTAGACAGAAAAGAATCACAATATTGCTGATATGCTATGCTGCTATATAGATTTACATAATAGACATGATTAAGTGCTTATATGGTCAATTTTGGTTGACATGTTCAAATAATTTTATTATATTAGTCAGAATGGTCAGCCTGAGGTTTCAAATCACTGAAATTTTGTTGCGAGACAATATTTTGAATAAAAATAAGACATGCCAACAATCTACAAAATTTATATAATGCAATTCATTCTGACATCAAAATATTGCTGATTTACTGTGCTGCTATATTGATTTACAAAAAAGTGCAAATATGGTCAGTTTGGTTGACGCATTAAAATAATTTTATTATATGAGTCAGCTTGAAGTATCAAATCACTGAAAATGTTTTGACGCCTTAAAATAATTTCATTATATGAGTCAGCTTAAGGTATCAAATTGCTGATATTTTGTTGACGCCTTAAAATAATTTTACTATACATGCTATACGAGTCAGCTTAAGGTATCAAATTGCTGATATTTTGTTGACGCTTTAAAATAATTTTACTATACATGCTATACGAGTCAGCTTGAGGTATCAAATCACTGAAATTTGTTGACACGTTAAAATAATTTTATTATAAGATTCAGCTTGAGGTATCAAATCACTGAAATTTTGTTGACACATTAAAATAATTTTATTATATGAGTCAGCTTGAGGTATCATATCACTGAAATTTTGTTGAAGCGGTAAAATAATTTGATTATATGAGTCAGCTTAAGGTATCAAATCACTGAAATTTGGTTGACACGTTAAAATAATTTTATTATCATGATTAAATGAGTCATTTTTAGGGTATCAAATTACTGAAATTTTGTTGACGCGTTAAAATAATTTTATTATATGAGTCGGCTTGATGGATCAAATCACTGAAATGTTGTTGACGCATTAAAATGATTTTATTATATGAGTCAGCTTGAGGTGTCCAATCACTGAAATTTTGTTGATGCGTTAAAATAATTTTGTTATATGGAGTCAGCTTGAGCATTGTTGAGGTATCAAATCACTGAAATTTGGTTGACGTGTTTAAATAATTTTATTATATGAGTCAGCTGAAGGTATCAAATAACTGAAATTTTGTTGACGTGTTAAAATAATTTTATTATATGGAGTCAGCTTGAGCATTGTTGAGGTATCAAATCACTGAAATTTTGTTGATGCGTTAAAATAATTTTATTATATGAGACAGCTTGAGGTATCATGTCACTGAAATTTTGTTGCATGACACTATTTTGAATAAAAAGAGGATATGCTGGCAATTTAAATGATTGGAATAAATTTGTGTTGACATTGTGTTACAATGTTGCTGCTATTTGTATATTGCAATGCATTCTGACATCAAAATATTGCTTATATATATAGGTTTACATAATAAAATGTTAATATGTTCAGTTTTGGTTGATGGATTGAAATAATTTTATTATACAAGTCAGCTTGAGCTATCAAATCACTGTAATTTTGTTGCGAGACACTTATTTTAATAAAAGAGAACATGGTGGCAATCTAGATTGATTGGAATAAACCTGTTAAATAAATGCTCGCAAATGTAATCAAAAGCTGAGTGTAAAGTAATACATTTTAATTCCCAAATGCGTACAAACATAGTGCGCCCGTTAAAAGGATATGTGGTACTAAAGTATTATGATTGCTAATGAGACCACTCTCAACAAGAGACCAAAGTAAGTCAGCTATTAAAGGCCCCAAGATGAGCATATTATCCTGTCTGAAAAAAAGAATTCATTTCTTTTATTATTTTTTTAGTCATGATACAAGATCCTAAGGCTAAGTATTTATTAGTACGTACTTCTGGAATATTTGCTGCTGCTCAATAAGGGAGGCAACATATAATGTGCAATGGGAATTTCAAACTTATAAGCCGAAAACACACAATTGAGAATGGAAACGGTTAATGTGTAAAAGAGACAACAAAACAACTAAAGAGCAGACAACAGCCAAATGATTGGTCTCAATCAAAGTCGGGAGGCGACGAACAGTAAATTGATAACAATGGAACCACAATTTGATAATATCAACTATACCACAAGACCACAAGATACTCTTTGCATATATTTACATACTTAATCTATTCTATGGAATTTATTTCTGCACAAAAACGAATTCAGAAAGTTAACTTATAAATTGTTTGTCATATTATAGTGCAAAATGTAATCGATTGATTGTTGATTGTCTAACGTCCAGTGGCAAACATTTCATGCATATTCAGGACGAAATATCATTTAAAAAAATATGGGAGGGTTGGGATCCCGCTAACATGTTTAACCCCGCCACATTATTTGGATGTGCCTGTTCTCAGTCAGGAGCCTGTAATTCAGTGGTTGTCGTTTGTTTATGTGTTACATATTTTTTTTTTTTTCATTTTTTTTTTATACAAATAAGGCCGTGAGTTTTCTCGTTTGAATTGTTTTACATTGTCATATCAGGACATTTTATGGCTGACTATGCGGTATGGGCTTTGCTCATTGTTGAAGGCCGTACGATGACCTACAGTTGTTAATGTCTGTGTCATTTTGGCCAGTCTCTTGTGGAATAATACTTGTGACACATTTAAATGTTTCGTATCATTTGGTAAAATATCTAAAGTCAACTTTGCCTATGTAGATAGAATGAAACCCGGTGTACAAAAATAGTTCAACTGCAACGTGCTCCTTAGTATTTATTGCAAGAAAACGTTTGTGAACTTTTAAGACAGAGACTTGGACTCCTTAGCAGCCGAGTATTGAGACGCACCCGGCTGGAAAATCGATGTGCTTTATATCTTGTTCATTTGCCACGATATGTCTATGAATCACATAAGACCAAAACGACAGTAACCTAAAATAAATGTAGTCGTAATTGCGAGTGGATATCTTGTCAATTGCACGGTTTTACTAATTTGATACGGATCTTTTTTTTAAGTAACCAAGGTCTGTTTGTCGTTTTCAACTGTTTATATGGGAATTGGTTAAAAAGTCATAGTTCAAAGTCATAAATGATCATAAATAAGTGTACCGTGAAAATTGTTTTCGAAAATCTAATTTGTTCATAATTCTTTTAAGTAATAAACTTATTTTAATAAATTCGGACCTTCCGGTGTCTGATCACCTGCATGGCTAAAGGTATTACTCCCAAAGGTATTGTGAGGTGACACGTCCAGGTATTTAAGCGATCAAGTTCCTGTCGGGTGTATAATATACATCTCTGTCTTGCGTGTCCGATAGTGATATATACTAGTCAATATTACTAAAACTCTAACGCTTGTTTATAAATAACATTTCTGGTAAAGAATATGATTTATAAAAATCCAAATAATTAAAAAAAAAGATTTGATAAAATAAAAATTTGTTACACATTTTTTCAAAGCGTAAATTTGGGGAAATGTAAGTACTCGTCTCGTTGTCAAAAGTGAAGGACAGTTTGAAACATAAATGAAATATTAATTTAACAAAAATATACGCACTTGTCGACCATTCGTTTATACGCCTGGATATAAAGTTACGGAACTATAGATAGTGGCAATTTAGAGTTATATACCGGCATTTTTTCATTGAACATAAGAAAAAAAACATACATTTTGTTTAATTTAGGTTTACTGAAGTTTTGTAAATAGACTAGTCCTTGCATGACAACAGTATGTTATCATGGGATGTCGATGGACTATTGTATACCAAAAAGAAGAAAAAGAAAACCATTTTGAATTAAATATATAAAGGAAGATGTGGTGTGAGTGCCAATGAAACAACGCTCCATCCAAATAACAATTTTTAAAAGTAAACAATTATAGGTCAATTTACGGCTTTCAACACGGAGCCTTGGCTACCGAACAACAAGCTATAAAGGGCCCCATAATTACTAGTGTAAAACCATTCAAACGGGAAAACCAACGGTCTAATATTTAACTTGGCTTTGGTTCATTGAAGTTATGTACATAGTAAAATCACAGATTTCTATTTCAATAAGATTGTTCTCGAACAAAGGAAGAAATTCATCATCACAATTGTTGGGTATAATGTATAATAATGTGAAAGTACTTTATGCCGACATGCATGTTATATATATGCCACTGGACGTACACTATTTATCCCCAAGGGATGTGAATATTTTGCTGGAAAACTATTGAGTATGAAAGTTTCAAATTAAGTTCGGGATTTATTTTCTTTCTTGGTATTCAATAACAGAAAAAAGAATAAACTGCATGCTTGTCCGCTAAATAGTGGTACTCTTGCCATATAAAAGACTTATAGTTATATTAAAAATATAAAAAAATGACATTAAATTGGTTCCGTCTTTTTTTTTTTTAAATATCGTTAAAAAGATTTGTGTCTAAGGTGAACGACACAAGAACCCCTTCATACTTTTGTACGAGAGTATAGCATGTAAACATTCCTTCTCAATATGGTTGTATTGGAAATCTTTTCATACAGATTGACAACTCGTGGTCCGATATGCATGTAATATTTGCCACATGACGCCCATAGTTCTTTCTACCATTATCATCTTATTCTTTTGTAGGTGATCACTCAAAATCGTTATCTAAACATCCTGTTTGTGAGATGCAGATCGCTTTCATGATTATATATGAATAGTTTATATGATCTAAGTACTATTCGTTTCTTGCATTGTTTGTCGTTTTTATCTGAAAACCAAGTTTTTTAATTTTACGCTACATATTAAAACCGAAAAACTTAGTAATAAAAGCAATGAAACTTATATCGTTATTTATTGACGGAGGCCACAGCCTCTCCGTGACAGAAAGGCAGATCGCGGCTTAATATATAGAACAAGCAAAGTTTAATGCGTACTTTATTTACAAATACATGTATATGTATTTGATCTGTATTGTTTATATGACCATGATCACGGAAGTTTTAATTTTATATATTAGTTTGCAATATTGTGATCAAAATTCGTTTTTTAAATCAAATAAATAATTTTGTAGTTGTTGAAATTTAATTGCATTATGGGTAATTTCGGATCGTTTAGATAGAATGGGGAATGGTGTATGGTGTAAGGTGTATGGTGCACAGGTGTAACGTGTATGGTGTAATGGTACATGGTGTACGGTGTAATAGTGTATGGTGTATGGTGTAATGGTGTATGGTGTTAGTGGGAAGTTTACACCATCCAAGGACTGTACCATTAAAAACTTTAATTCTTTTTTTTGAGTAAGGATTATTCGAATATAGGATTTATTAAAAGTCATATTATTTATATATCATGTCCATGTTCAACTGTCTGTATCACTCGAAAATACTTTCATAAAATTGAAAATCATGACTTTAATTTTTCATATACGTTAACTCGGCTTTTTTTCCTAGGACATAACACCGACGTTATCATAAATCGAATTTCTGTCATTAATAAGTTATAAGAAAATTATCTTTTCAACCATGGACTGTGATAGGGAACAAGCTCATTGAACACAAATAGCAAAAAAGTCGTTTGACAAATTTGATAATTATGTTTTTGTACGCGAAATCACTATATCTACAAGTGAAACTGTAAGACACTATTTTAACCTCTTTGTGTGTTTTGAAGCTTAGTTCGACTGTATGTCTCAATTGAAAATTAAAAATCAATCGCAAGGTATTACCATTGTCAACAGATAACTTGATTTTACCAAAGAAAACTTTCAACAAAAAATGAATCGAAGATTTGTTTTATGAAGATACCATGTAATTCATTATGGCGTAAGGGTGACTATAATGCATATTTAACAGTATTAATTTTAAGACGATTTGCATCATATGAATTTTTGGTATTTGCAGATGTGGTATAATTGCAAATGATACAATCATCTAACAGGGATCAAACATCGACTATGAGCAAAACATAAACCGCAGAGTAAGCTCGAAAAGCCACGAAAAATCACTAATGTAAACAATTCATTAAGAACCGAACGACCTGATAAAGTACAACTTCGTACTTGCGAAAGTCACTGTGCGTCTGACATACAAGTAAAAGGATTGGTTAGCTATATAACCAGGTTTTATCCACGATTTTCTACATGAGATAATGACTGTCCAGAGACAGAAATATGACAGTTGTTATCCATTCGTTTTATGTGTTTGAGCTGTTTATTTTGATATTTGATTACAGACATTTTGATTTTTTCTTGGAGTTTGGCAATTTCGTTCTTACAATATTGTTCACACCCACTCTCCAATGGTTTAGCTTGTTTCAATGTTTTAAATGCTGTAAATATTCAAAATAATTACACACGATATAATGTATGACTCCTTGTTGATATTATTGGCACACACAAAATTTATTGTAGCCTAGTGTTTAAATCAGGGAGAAAGACACTTAACCCCGCCGCATTTTTGCGCCTGTCCCAAGTCAGGAGCCTCTGGCCTTTGTTAGTCTTGTATTATTTAAATTTTAGTTTCTTGTGTACAATTTGGAAATTAGTATGGCGTTCATTATCACTGAACTAGTATATATTTGTTTAGGGGCCAGCTGAAGGACGCCTCCGGGTGCGGGAATTTCTCGCTACATTGAAGACCTGTTGGTGACCTTCTGCTGTTGTGTTTTTTTATTTTGGTCGGGTTGTTGTCTCTTTGACACATTCCCCATTTCCATTCTCAATTTTATTTTTTACAGAGTTTGTCTTTAGTGCCGTGTGGAGGCAGTAGAGTGCCTCCCCGTGCTTCAGGTTTATGCTCTTATAATATACTAGATTATGGAGTGTGTGTCCGAGCGAGAACTTCTCTAGTTCATTACTTTAGGAATGTTTATCAAAAAGTAGTATTTCAATATTCAGCCCCATTCTACTAATTGGTCAGCCATCAGTCATACCTTGATATACACTATCTTTTTCGGGTAATTAATACTGAAAGCGTTCGACATTTTCAGCCGAACAAATTTATCACTTTTACTTAACTTAATTATTGTATGCTGGTTCATATTCTGGACGCCAATCTTTGCTCCTTTATTATGTAATTCACTAACAAAACAATTATGAAACTAAGAAACGGAAAAATACTAAATACTAAACTTGTTCAAAGGGTATCTACACGTCTCAATTTTCAAAATCGGTTATCTAAAAATACTACCATCGCTAACATTTTTAACAATAAAAATCGTGGTTACCCTTCTATCGATAAGTGTCATGCCAAAAAATGACTTACATGTCCCCGTCTTTCCACCAACAATACGGTAAGGTCCACGTTTAATGGTCGCACATTTTCTTTAAATTTTGAAACTGATATTACTTGAAAAACAAACAGTATTATTTATTTACTCACATGAAACAAACCGGGATGTGGTATTCAGTACGTAGGAGAAACTGGAAGATATTTATCAAAACGCACTCAAGAACATCTGTATCGTTTTAAAAGACCTAATAAATTCAAAAGTATCATTTACCAACACCTTAAGAAGCACAACCATCCTTTTAAATATTTAGCAGTTCAACCTTTAGAAGTAGTAAATAAGCAGCCTGGTGAATCGCATTCAAAGTTTGTACGATCACGGAAAATAATTGAATTAAATTGGATTAAAAAATTACAGACAGTTTACCCTCTCGGTCTAAATGATAATATCATGGGAATTGGTAATATATCTAGAACCAATTCCGTTAATATTTTGGATATTGTTTCTAAAACTGTTCGTAAAAACCGTTCTCACGGTTGTAGAACAAATCGCAATCAAAGAAAATTTCGGGCCATTCATACCAATATTTCGGACCTTATTTCTATTTCAAAAAACAACGGCAGACATTATCTGTTAACAAAACTCTGTTCGTTACCGGTTAATAAGTTAAATAAAATTTTGGAGGATTGCAACACAATTTCATATAGCAGTCCTAAGTATGAAATTGTTCAAATTATTATGGCATATTGTTATTCTAAATTATTTCCCAAAATTGATCGCCCTGAAGATCATAAAAAACATTTTATTAAAATTAAGTATGTCAACAAAGGCTTTGATTTTGTAAATATTGCCGGTATATTTAACGACCATTCTGTTAAAGAACAAATTCCTGGATATTTTGACAATACTGAGCTACCTCTTATTTGTTATATTTACAAGAAATCTACCCGGAAATTTGTGTTTAATTATAGTCAATTGTGTAAAGATGTTAATATCAGTGAAAATACACCTACTTCATGTAATTGCAGTAATTCCGAATATATTTATGGACCCATTTCCCATGTTATAACAGGAGATCTTAACATCGTTCAAGACCGAGAGTTACAATCATTTCTCAGTAAAGGACCTAAATATCGTCCCCCGTCAATTATTAATTGGAATGAGTGTCGTAATATCATCCACGACTCACTCCTTACTTACTGTATGAAATGGATAAAACGGGAAAAAGCTGACAAAAAATCTTTGGACTCTTTTTTTAATTCAGTAATGAAGATAGTTGATATACGTATTCAACATTTTAAAGAACATTTTACTATTAACAATAACCACAATAAACCTATTTCTCGTATCAAACATAAACTAAAAGAACTAGCCAAGGAATTTGTTTTTGTCCCGGCCGATAAAGCTGCTAATAATATTATTATTGTTTGACGTACATTTTACATCGAGGTTCTGAAAAGGGAAATCACCAATTCACCAACATTCCAACTGACTCCATTTTCAGAAAACGAAATCTGTAACAAACATGAACTTTTAGCCACCGCTTTACAAGCAGAGCCAAATACAATGAAAGTTCCAACTATGTATTGGCTTCCGAAGCTACACAAAACCCCTTACAAATATAGATTTATTTCGTCTTCAAGCCATTGTTCAACTACTAAATTGTCTATTATTCTTACCAGCACACTTGGTACAATTAAAAACCTTATAATAAATTGTTCAAATAAGGCCTTCGAAAATAGTGGAATAAATTACTTTTGGAGTGTCAAGAACTCGTTGGAAGTACTTGATAAATTGCATGCTTATATTGGTGATTTTGAATCTGTTCAAAGTTTTGATTTTTCTACCCTGTATACCACATTGCCTCACATTCTCATTAAGAAAAAATTCACACATCTAATTAAATGGGCATTCAAAAAATCAGAATGTGAATATATATGTTCAAACTCTTTTAGGTCATTTTTTAGTAGCAATAAACAAAAAAACTATGTTAATTGGACATGCTTTGATACTATATATGCCCTTGAATTTTTACTAGATAACATTTTTGTTCGCTTTGGGGATTCCGTATATCGTCAGATTATCGGAATTCCAATGGGGACTAACTGTGCACCACTTATTGCGGACCTCTTTTTGTATTGTTACGAGTTACAATTTATGACAAAAATAAGCAAAGACCCATCAAAACAACATCTGATAAACAAATTTAATAATACTTTTAGATATTTGGATGATATTTTGGCTCTCAATAATGACGACTTCCGTATGTATATTAATGAAATTTATCCTGGTGAACTCACTTTAAATAAAGCTAATACTAACAATGACCACTGCCCTTTCCTCGATCTTGATATCTATATCACTAACGGAAAGCTGAATACTAAAATTTATGATAAAAGGGATGATTTTTCATTTCCTATCGTTAATTATCCGTTTTTAGATGGTGACGTTCCCTTGTCACCATCTTACGGTGTTTATATATCTCAACTTGTACGATTCGCTCGTGTATGTAACAATGTTTTAGATTTTAACGAGAGAAATTTATGTATTACTGAAAAATTATTACACCAGGGTTTTCGATATCACAAACTAGTCAAAACATTTACTAAATTTTATCATCGGTATAAAGACATCATTCGTAAATATAGCTCAACATGCAGACTTTTTATACGTTCAGGTATTTCACATCCTATTTTTTATGGAAATATTCTTTATAAAGCACAAAGGTGTCAGTATTCACCTCATAAACTTACAAAACCTTTGAATAGACTTATTAAGAAGGGATATAATTACGATACTGTTGTCAAGTCATTAAAGATTGCATATTTTGGCGTTGATATTGAGTCACTGATAAGGTCTTTGCGTCGGAACTAAACACATTTATTCTAAAAACAGTTGTTGGCATGACACGGGTTATGTTCTTCTCAAATATGTTATGATGGTATGATACTAAACCCCTTACGGGAAGGATTGTGCCTGATGTTCATATGATGAAATCATAATCTTTCAGTCAGTTTAATTGAAGTCTGGAGCTGGCATGTCAGTTAACTGCTAGTAGTCTGTTGTTATTTATGTATTATTGTCATTTTGTTTATTTTCTTTGGTTACATCTTCTGACATCAGACTCGGACTTTTCTTGAACTGAATTTTAATGTGCGTATTGTTATGCTTTTACTTTTCTACACTGGTTAGAGGTATAGGGGGAGGGTTGAGATCTCACAAACATGTTTAACCCCGCCGCATTTTTGCGCCTGTCCCAAGTCAGGAGCCTCTGGCCTTTGTTAGTCTTGTATTATTTAAATTTTAGTTTCTTGTGTACAATTTGGAAATTAGTATGGCGTTCATAATCACTGAACTAGTATATATTTGTTTAGGGGCCATCTGAAGGACGCCTCCGGGTGCGGGAATTTCTCGCTACATTGAAGACCTGTTGGTGACCTTCTGCTGTTGTGTTTTTTTATTTTGGTCGGGTTGTTGTCTCTTTGACACATTCCCCATTTCCATTCTCAATTTTACTTAAGAAACAAAGCCAAATCAAAAAACGAAAAACAACCAAACAACAGTATATAAATCACAACATTTTTTGTTTATTTGGTGGATTTACATTATTTTTTTACATTACATTATCTTTTTTTTCCCGACATGTTGTATAACGACTGATTGGTCTTTTGTGTTTTGTTTAAGACTGATGCTATCATTCTATGTCAAAAGTTATGAAAAAATAATATATTGAATTCGAGTTTAATACCGGATAATTAAGCAGTCAACCTCGATCTATAGTAGGTACTTGTGTGAACTATATGTGTGCTTTTGAAACTCAGGGAAGTACAAATGTATTTTGAATGGTGTTTATTTTAGTGCTTCCACTGCGATGTAATATTTCAGTTTTCACTCATGACAAATCACGTTTTTGCCTTGGCTTCACACACAAAATCAAGTGTTGATCATTGTTGGAAAATAATTTGGAGTTGTTTAATATATTTTTATTACCATATTTTTCATGTTAAAAATAATACTTTGATGCCACAAATATCGTTTCATCCAAATGGATTATCATCTGAAAATAAAAACAGGAACTTAGATATTTATTCAGTATGCAAGAGCAAACAAACCTATAACGTTAAGATTAAAGATGGACTACACACAATGCAAGTCTTATTATGTAACGTATGTTGTAAACGATAAGTACGAGTTGGTTGTCAAGCTTATAAGTGTTCACGAGCTTGACATATTTATTGAACACTAAATATTTGCCCCCTTTTTGTCTTTGTTACATATTTGAAATTGAGAATGAAAATGTTTGTTTTTATGGTGATTAAGGTTATAACATACTGAAGACTGCTGTTCCTCTTTTTTATATGTGTACCTGCTATGTCGATTTGTTTCGTTCCTACATCGTTTTCAATATAATTGAATGTATGTTATACATTTCAGAGGTCTAGCTACAACACCTGGTTTAATCTAACAGATTCTACTTAAATTAATGCAAGTAGCAAGTCTTGAAGCTGACATGTGTTAACCATTGGTTAGATGTTAGATGCTTTTGAGCTTTTGATTTTGCCATTTGATTATGAATTTAAAATTTTAAATCTTCACAGGAGTTCGGTATTTTGTTCTTTTACTTTTTACTTTAATCAGATAGTTTAACCAAAATAATAATAAACCAAATGGTCTTATGTTTTTACTGACTTTAATTTATTTTAGTTAACAACTTTAAAATGATATATTATTGGTTGAATAATAAATTTTATTACCTGGGCATGACACACCCACATCATACTGGTGTCCACAGTAGCTACCTGTTTTGTACCAGCCATTGGATCCACAACTATCGATGTTATCTTCGTGCCCAGCACAGGTCAATCCACTCAATAATACAGGTCCTGTACCTCGTCCAAAGTAAGCATTTGGAAATACCTGTACCTTCCTTAAAAAATCACAGTTAAATACCAATCGTTTTTTGTAAATATTGAGTTTTCGGTGTTACTTATAAAGTTAGAATTGTTTTACATTTTTTCTCATTTAGGAGCTTCGTATAGGTGAATATATATTTGTATAATACGGGTTTTTTTTATTGTTCAAGGCCGTTTGGCGACCTACAATTGTTAAATTCTATGTTGGTCTCTTATGGAGAGCTGTATGAACTTGTCTCATTGGCAATCATACCACTTCTTCTTTTTTATATTGTCAGAAAAATCATCAAACATTATCCAACATGCTCCGTGCATAACTGATGAAGTTCGTTTTCCATATTTTCTTCAGAATACACCAGTCATGCATATTATACACGAAAATGTAAAATTTGCATCAATATTTGAAAAAAGACTGAAAATGTGCTTTTTAAGAGACATACATGTGAGAAAAATGTCCTGTGTTGAAATACTTTGGATCCATTACATATTAAATAATGTGTTGTTTTATGTCTAATAAACGTGTACATAACCTCTCAAGTATTGTTAGGACTAAAGCAGATAATGTTAAAAAAAACAACGTACCCAGAGGTGGAAAGTCCAGCCATTCTGCAAATTACTTTTGCATCATCTATATCAAAACCACTACTATATCCACATATGGTACCCCACTGACCATTTACCAATAATTCTACACGACCTTCCCATTGTTTGAAACCGCCAACAAGTCTGACACCTAGATTATAGGTTTAATACAGAATCATTTACCTAGTAATCAAATAGTCATAAATAGTCTATGATAAATTTTTGTTTCTTTGTTAAATTCAATTTTCGTTTTCCTGATTTTTTTATCAATACTTACTGTTTAGTTTACTTAAAGTAGTTCCATCATAATACAAAACTAATGAAGTTCCTTCAGTGTACTTGAATACATTCCTGTGTTATTATGTAACTGAAAGTAATATGTCAATAAACAAAAGTATAAGTGAAATACACATACCTTGTACGACGTCTGTTCTATTACCGCCTGGAAATATATTGAAACAATGCAATTAACAAACACAACATGGACTGTGTTAATTCGTTTAAGAATGTTTTGTTATGACATAGGAGCTTTAATTTTGTAACGTGTTTCTGTGTTCACTTGTGTTTGGCATTTAGTGGTTACTTTTTGCATTCTGCCCTCATTATTATCATATAATTACCTGACAGTGTGTGTATATAGAATGTTTTTCATATGATACATGTAGCTATTAACTTGTTTAATTTTTATCCATTGGACGCAAGTTGTAATGCTATGTTGATATTCTTTTGTTAAAAGTGTGTGTTGAACATCATAAATTTATCTTTGTAAACTTTTGCAAATATGCTAGTGAAATATGTATCTGTTTCTAATCATAGCATTGCAATAAGTTGCTTACTATACTTATCAATATAAATGTAAGAAGATGCAGTAATAGTACCAATACGAAAACTGTTCCCAAGAAAAAAAGTTCAGGTGTTTTATGAATAACAAATCTAGCATCTTTTTTTTTTATAAGCATAATTTAGAAAAAAAACTTACTTAAGCAAGCTACTCCTACGTCATCACTGTGTTGACACGAGCTTGAGATTTTAAATAATCCACTTGATGCACAACTATCAAGATGTCGCTCATGTCCACTACACTGTAAACTGTCCAGGTAAATTGGACCAGCTCCTACTCCAAAATGTCCAGTTGTAAATGATTGCAGAGCACTTGGTAAAGTGTTTGAAAAAAAAATAATTAAAAATTTAAAAAACACAATATTTTATAAATTAAAGGATCAACAAAGAAAGTTGACATTTTGCGAATGATGTTAACTCTTTTCATGCTGTTTTGCAGTTCATAAGACAACCTCGTGTTTTTTTTGTTTTCTGTTAATTTTCATTATCTTGTTTTTATAGTCTTTGAACATCAGTAAACTACTGACATGTATGTATTAAGAGTCTTCAAGAGTAAATATAATACAAGCATTGCATTACCTAATGTTACATTTATTTAGAAATGTTAGCATGTGAGTTTGAACTGATCATGATATACCGGAACATAAATTTATCCTAGATATGCAGATAGTTGTTATACATTTAATTTAAACCATAGCAAGTAAAGGCTAAAACATTACTTGATTTTCAATAAAGATGCCAATTTTATTTTATTGTTACTTAACTTGTTTCAAGACAGAGAACATTAAACATTAACAGTTTGTACCTAGAATATCCTGCCATTTTACAGATTACTTCCGCATCCGGTAAATCAAAACTGTTGTCACAAATTGTTCCCCATTGTCCATTTATATTAAGCTCTACTCTTCCTTCAAATGGTCCTGCCCCACCTACTAATCTTATCCCTACAATAAACAAATAGAATACAAATTAGAATTGAAATTTGGAGTATGTTAAAGAGAGAACAACCTGATCGACGATCAGACAACATCCGTAGGACACTAAGGGGTCTTAAAACGCTTTTAATCAGTGTTAGATTACAAGTGACTTTAATTGACTTGATAAGTGATGTATTCATTAATTTATCAAATTTTATATTTTATTCAATTGACCATAAACCTAATTTTGATATGTATTCTTCGTTTTGAAAATAAACCAAAGCAGTACAGCTATCTCCATGTTTGTTTTTGGTATGGCTTCATGTAACTTATTTCAGATTTGTCTTGGTTTTAACTTGATGATTAAAAATTAGACTAATAAATTATATTTTTGGTAAAATCATTAGATAATATAAATCAAAGCAAAAATGAAATAAAAAAACAGGGTACAAAAAAGCCAAGCCATAACAAATTTTGAAGCTCTTCCTTCTACAATTTCGTATCTAAAATGTAATGTCAAATCAACGAACTTATACAAAGACTCAAGTGAAATAAACAATATGAAAACAGTACCAATTTCTAAACTAGTTATAGAAAATGCCTATAACATAGTTACGTTTCAGTAATAAATGGAAAGAGAGAAACGAAACAGGCGAAACATTTTTGGGACCAGACATTCCAACTGACTCCATTTTCAGAAAACGAAATCTGTAACAAACATAAACTTTTAGCCACCGCTTTACAAGCAGAGACAAATACAATGAAAGTTCCAACTATGTATTGGCTTCCGAAGCTACACAAAACCCCTTACAAATATAGATTTATTTCGTCTTCAAGCCATTGTTCAACTACTAAATTGTCTATTCTTCTTACCAGCACACTTGGTACAATTAAAAACCTTATAATAAATTGTTCAAATAAGGCCTTCGAAAATAGTGGAATAAATTACTTTTGAAGTGTCAAGAACTCGTTGGAAGTTCTTGATAAATTGCATGCTCATATTGGTGATTTTGAAACTGTTCAGAGTTTTGATTTTTCTACCCTGTATACCACATTGCCTCACATTCTCATTAAGAAAAAAATCACACACCTAATTAAATGGGCATTCAAAAAATCAGAATGTGAATATATATGTTCAAACTCTTTTAGGTCATTTTTTAGTAGCAATAAACAAAAAAACTATGTTAATTGGACATGCTTTGATACTATATATGCCCTTGAATTTTTACTAGATAAATTTTTTGTTCACTTTGGGGATTCCGTATATCGTCAAATTATCGAAATTCCAATGGGAACTAACTGTGCACCACTTATTGCGGACCTCTTTTTGTATTGTTATGAGTTACAATTTATGACAAAAAAAAGCAAAGACTCATCAAAACAACATCTAATAAACAAATTTAATAATACTTTTAGATATTTGGATGATATTTTGGCTCTCAATAATGACGACTTCAGTATGTATATTAATGAAATTTATCCTGCTGAACTTACTTTAAATTAAGCTAATACTAATAATGACCACTGCCCTTTCCTCGATCTTGATATCTATATCACTAACGGAAAGCTTAATACTAAAATTTATGATAAAAGGGATGATTTTTCATTTCCTATCGTTAATTATCCGTTTTTAGATGGTGACGTTCCCTTGTCACCATCTTACGGTGTTTATATATCACAACTTGTACGATTCGCTCGTGTTTGTAACAATGTTTTAGATTTTAACGAGAGAAATTTATGTATTACTGAAAAATTATTACACCAGGGTTTTCGATATCACAAACTAGTCAAAACATTTACTAAATTTTATCATCGGTATAAAGACATCATTCGTAAATATAGCTCAATATGCAGACTTTTTATACGTTCAGGTATTTCACATCCTATTTTTTATGGAAATATTCTTTATAAAGCACAAAGGTGTCAGTATTCACCTCAGAAAATTACAAAACCTTTAAATAGACTGATTAAGAAGGGATATAATTACGATACTGTTGTCAAGTCATTAAAGATTGCATATTTTGGCGTTAATATTGAGTCACTGATAAGGTCTTTGCGTCGGAACTAAAGACATTCGTTCTAAAAACAGTTGTTGGCATGACACGGGTTATGTTCTTCTCATATATGTTATGATGGTATGATACTAAACCCTTAACGGGAAGAATTGTGCCTGATGTTCATATGATGAAATCATAATCTTTCAGTCAGTTTAATTGAAGTCTGGAGCTGGCATGTCAGTTAACTGCTAGTAGTCTGTTGTTATTTATGTATTATTGTCATTTTGTTTATTTTCTTTGGTTACATCTTCTGGCATCAGACTCGGACTTCTCTTGAACTGAATTTTAATGTGCGTATTGTTATGCGTTTATTTTTCTACATTGGTTAGAGGTATAGGGGGAGGGTTGAGATCTCACAAACATGTTTAACCCCACCGGATTTTTGCGCCTGTCCCAAGTCAGGAGCCTCTGGCCTTTGCTAGTCTTGTATTATTTTATTTTAGTTTCTTGTGTACAATTTGGAAATTAAAATGGCGTTTATTATCACTGAACTAGTATATATTTGTTTAGGGGCCAGCTGAAGGACGCCTCCGGGTGCGGGAATTTCACGCTACATTGAAGACCTGTTGGTGACCTTCTGCTGTTTTTTTATTTTTATTTGGTCGGGTTGTTGTCTCTTTGACACATTCCCAATTTCCATTCTCAATTTGATGTATGTCAAAATAAAAAAAACCGTACAATCTAGTGTGATACGTGAATATAATTTGATATAGAGAAAAATGATACCAGAGAGCATAATTACAACATAACATATCAATTTGTATCATTTTAAAGGGTATACTATTTCTGCCAAGCTTAATCAATATGAGGCAGGTATTACCTTTGAATTGGGACGAAGTCTATGATTTTTTTAAAACCAACAATGTTAAAAAGAGAAACGGAAATATCGTAACGTTTCCGATTCTGGTTCTGTTGTTATGGATTTTAGTTGAGACGTTATTTAAGTTATGATGTCATATTCAATGTTAACAAAAGAAACGCTGTCATCAGGTAACGTTTTTTTTATTTTCCCGATTTTTTTTTTTTATTGGATTTTCTACTGTAATATAGATGTAGTTTTTTTATATAAACATCTGGAGAGTTTATAGCTTAAAACAGAGGGACGAAAGGAACAGTAAATTTCATAAATCGGAAAAAAAATGACAACGCCATGGCTAAAAATGAAAAGAACAAACAGACACACAATAGTACACAAGACACAACATAGAAAACTAAAGAATACACAACATCAACCCCACCAAAAACTAGGGGTGATCTCATGTGCTCCGGAAGGGTAAGCAGATCTTGCTCCAACTTAACTTGTTGATGTCAAAAATTAATATTTACCTTCAGTTGTGTATTTGTTAGCATTTCCTACAAAAGAAACACGAAAATGAATGCTAAGCTACAGTTAACAATGTTTCATACAGAAATTTTTCTGTTGCCACACCCTTTTTCCCGGTTGTACTATATGTGTAAACTCAGGTGTAATATCACCGAAGGTGTTCTTTTCCAGGATGTTAAACTTGTTTTCTTCATGTGGATTTGCATAACGGCTTATAATGTCATATTGCTTACCAAACAATGTATCCATTCTTGTTCCTTGTCAATTTGTTAGGGTTTTGTATGTTTCTTGAGATTTACCTCCTTGGTCTATTTATATGTTTGATGGTATTTGAATATCAGTTAAGTACGTTTGTCCAAATTAAACATACAATGTAATTATCGATAATTTGCATGGCGTTTGATGCTCTTCAACAGTGACCTTCTAATTTTTGTTAATTCAAGTTTACTTTATTTTGTAAACCTATTAAAAGGAAATTCGGAGTAAGATTTTTTTTAAATATTCTAAATACCAAACATGACATTATAAACATACTTAAACATACAACTCCTGCATCAGTTGAGTGTGTACATGTTCCAGTTTTGTACCAACCATCAGACCCACAGCTGTCTACAATATTTTCATTTCCACTGCATTTAAGGGTACTAAGGATTACGGATCCATTTCCAGGACCAAAATGCGCATTACTATATGCTTGTAAAGCCCTGGATGAAATTCAAAAGAAGTTATTTAAGACATATAGGAATGAAAGATTGTTCCGTCTTAGGAGTGTAGTGAAAATTAACTCTTTGTTTAAAAGATACAAGTAAACAAAAGAATTTAAATTACCAAATTCTGAGATAATTCTTAAAGGGGCACTAGCTGTCAAATTCATGGTCACCAATTTGACTCAAATTCTCATATTTGATTAATAACAATGTAAAACATTTATCCAATCTATCAAACGTTTAAAATAAACAGTTTACAGAGCATGGGGTAGATGAAATGTAGGTTCGTTTCGTGTGTATTTAAATCCAGACGCCATCTAATTAACTATCGATTTGACCTCAGATGACCATATAAGCGATGTAAACACAAATAAAGATATGAATAGGTTAAACCAGCACGTGCAATTGGATTTTTATAGGTCTGTTTGATTTGAATTTATAGATTAAAAATATAAGTTACTCATTGTTTTTAACCGTATAAGAAATAATTTATGTGGATCGAATTAGTAATCAAATGATTTACCGTAGTTTCACTTTCATTGTTGACATTTTTTTCCTTTAAATAACCAGTTCACGTACAATGCATGCGTTGTCAGTCTCTAGCTAGGGGGTTAAGTTAAGTTCACATGAATACCGGTTAGAATGATGATGACGTTTTCACTTGCAAGTAAATCAGTCAAAAATTATGTATAAACGCTTATTTCAACAAAATTAAAGAAAATTGATTGCTAAAAGCAAATTATTATTTCATTATTCCAATTTAATTAATGATTAATCTAAAAAAATATATACTTAATTTTTTTATATATATCGTAGCTAGTGCTCCTTTAAAAGAAGATTATCTATTCAAAATGGGTAAATCAAACGATCCACAATATCAAACAAGGCAGGGAATATATTGATAGAGATGAACGGTTACAATTATATATTGACTACAAATATATATTAACTCCTTAACGTATGGACAAATATATTTAGGAAAACCAATCTAATGAAGAGAAAAATAAATTAATTCAAAATATGGTTTTTAACAATCAATATAAGAAGATCTGAAATGAATGAAACGAGAAAACCATTATAGGTCAAAGTACGGTAACGGTCGTGGCTCACACTGAACAACAAACTATAAAGGGCCCCGAAAATGATTTGACAGTGTAAACCCATTCAAACAAGAAGACTGGTGATTGAATCTATATCAAAACGTGAAACAAGAAACACTTATGAATCACATCAACAAACTTCTGAACATCAGATTCCTCACTTAGGACAGATGCATACAAAAGCATAGGGTCTACATGTTACAATAGGTACCAACCTTTATCTTTTACTAAAACAATAGTGTAATACCTGTATTTTTTTTATTTCAAAATAAAATGTAAGGAAATATTAGACTCATGTCTATAAGCAGATTCCCTTTCCTATATCACATATAATCATGATAATATCTTATTAAAAAAAAATGCACATTGACGTTTAGCTTAAAAAGTAGATAAACAGAAACACGCAGTTGAGGTAAAGTCTTAATTAAACACATTATCAGTGTACCTTGAATATCCTGCCATACGGCAAATAACTTCAGCATCATTCATATCGAAATAACTTCCACATATGGTTCCCCATTCTCCATTTACATTTATTTCAACTGTTCCTTCATTAGGACCTGTTCCTCCTACAAACTGGACTCCTAAAAGTATTCATCGAAAACGTAAAAGAAATCTAAATAATGGGAAATCGATGTCAAGTTTATAAAATAAATTCATGAAGTTATGAAGATGATGTCTGCATTTATTAAATCTGCACACTGAACGTTTTATATGTTCTTAATTTCTTTTCATATAAAAGTATTTGCAGTTTTGGACATGTATATTCTGTTTCTTCAGTGAATAGTCTGATGTTTTTGGTTTTGATTATACATTCAAACGTACAATACTGATTATTCTAAAAAAAGCTGCATCTGTTTCACAACCTGTTTTACAATTTTATAAATTTCCTGTTTACAAAACTTTGGAATTTTCGAAAAAAATTAGATTTTCTTATTCTAGGCATAAATTACCGTAGCCGTATTTGACACAACCTTTTGGAATTTGTGATCCTCAATGCTCTAAAGCTTTGTACTTGTTTGACTTTATAAATATGTCGATATGAGCGTCACTGATGAGTCTTATGTAGATAAAACGCACGTCTATCGTGCTAAATTATAATCGTATTAACCATGTTAACTTTGATAACTATTTACACTTTGGAAAAGTAAAAACAAATAATACTTTCCGTCAATTCTCGACATGACCAAACAAAAAGAATTTGAAACCCTGGTTAAAACTAGTTCTTAACAAAGAAACTCAAAAACCTGTAGGTATCATTATGATATAAAAAGTATGTATACAGAAATCAATATAAGTAGATATAAAACATGAACAGTACCTTGTGATATTGATATCCTGTCACTGTCTGAAAAAAATATCATATATAAGACATAAGGTTAAAATATATACATTTTTGTGAGACAAAAACAATAGCTGTCGTATGTTGATCCTGCAGTTGTTTATGCAAAAGAGATACAACCAAAGTCTGTTGTGACATGACTCGTGTAAACTTTTTATCGTCTGTGCACCTTTGACTGTAGCTTGTAAACATAAAAAACATATTTGACACGCTACTTCTACTGCTAGTTCTATGTACCACGTCAGGAATATGACAATTATTATCAAATCGTTTGATGTATCATTTACCTAATGAGTATTAGTCTTGAATTGTCATCGGGGGCTTTAATAACTTTTTCACAACAACTTCTACTCTTACTACTACTACTCTTACTACAACAATTCTACTACGTCTACTACAACTACAACTACTACTACTACTTCTTCTACTACTACTTTAACAACTTCTGATACTACTACTAATTATTGCTTGTACAGCTTTTTCACAATTTACAATTTTTCACAAAATATTTGTTTTTACTAAAAGTCGATTCAGATAAATGAAGTGAAGTGAGTTTCTTACCCAGACAAGCCACACCGGCATCATTATCATGTGTACAAGTACTAGAAAACCATCCATTAGATCCACAACTGTCTAAATGGTCTTCATGTCCACTGCAGTGTACATTGTACAGCATAGACGAACCATTGCCATGCCCAAAATGTGCATTTGAAAAAGCCTGTATAGCCCTACAAAAGTTACAGAATATACAATAAGGCTAACAAAATAAAATCAAACTTTAATGGTTTACTTTCACTTAATATGAACGGTTAGGTATTCACTTTGAAAGTTGTCACGGTTTCATTGTTTTCATTGTTTTTCTTGATTTACTCTTTTGTCTGTTTAGAGGCATATTTCATTTTTTGTAAAAAATATCCCTTATCCAATTAGCAAATTACATGTTGATATTATTGGCTACTCACTTTCAAAATGACAATCTCTTCATAACTATAGTACATATTGGTAGGAGTTTAAAAATGGAACAAAAATTTCTTAAAATTAAAAAAGAAAGGTTAATGTGCTTGTTTTCGAGATATGAGCGATTGAAATCTTGCCTTTTACAGATGGTTTTCATTATACATATACAGGCTTATAGAAAGAAAATTGGGAGTCGATGGGCAAAATATTTTAAGGCATTTAAATGGATAAAACCAGAGGATTCCGATAATCCGACAAAAATCCCAAAACATGACAAGCCCACATCCTTAATCAGAGTGACTTACAAAAAAAACCTACAATTATCATAAGTATGCACATTATATTAGAGGAGAACTGAGTTCAGAAACTGTCATCAAAATAAAACACCCACCAATACATTCAGGTAAACTATTACCTAGTATAACCAGCCATACGACAGACAACATCAGCGTCATGTTTATCAAAATTTGTGTCACATATGGTACCCCATTGTCCATTAACATTTAGTTCAACCGTTCCCTCATATGGTCCAGTCCCTCCAATAAGTCTGATCGCTAAATTATACAAAGATATATAGTTGAAAGTTTTAATTGTGTTTTTTTTAAATCCAAATTAGTATTCGAAAAAAAATCTAGCTTTAAATGAAGAAGAAAATGTTGAGTTCTTAAAACTTTAAATACAACACATGCAATAAAGATTGCTAAATGAAGTTACTATTTCGTATCCTTAGATATTTGTGTCTAGTGTATAATCTGCTTTAATATTTCATAGTGAAGGTTAAACGAATTAAAGTTATTGTAGATCAGGGAGAATGTAAAAATTGCTAGGTTTCTTTTAAACTATGAGATGGTTTGTCGACTGTTTGAAGTTCCTCTGTTTGGATATGCGTCAGCTGATTTTAAATGAGCACCTGGTTTATCATTACTTAATTATTCAATATTGAAGAACAGTTCATTTATCATTCTTTGTCACAAGCTTCAAATCAAATGTTTAAAACATTATAGTTTCACATGCATATCATGTACATAAATTGTTATTTAATCGAATATGATCAATTTACTTTTTGAATAATTGATATAAATAGCTACTACCTTCGGTTGTTTCTAATCTGTTTGTTCCTGAAAGAAATACAAAACAGAGTAGTATCCTTTGATTTTTTGGGGGAAATACAATCCACAAATCACTAACAAAAGACTCTAAAAAAACCACTGGTATATTTGTATGGCTTTTAACCATTTAATTGTTTACATTTTTTGTTTTTTAATGAACCAACATCATAAGAATAGACCAATATTCGCTTTCAATGGTCTGACAAAGATCTCTTTTACTTTTTGTCTAGAACATATCGTTTGATCTACAGGATTTTTCGTAAGCAGATACACTTTGAATTATTTGAAGGCAAATAATTAAATTGACCTTTGACATTTGACCTCATTTTCATTGTTTTTGACAAAATACCTCGAATCAAAAGACCATAGGCCTCTGTATCACTTATGCTTTTCTAGTTACGAAAATAATTCACTTATATCAAAAACAAAAGGGGAAATAACTTTCATATGAAAGAAAGGGTTGGATAAGTCTTACTGACACATGAAATCCCGACATCTTGGCCGTGACTACAAGTTGATTTCCGATATCCACAATTTCCAATGTTCTGTTCATTGCCTGAACAAGAAAGGTAACTGAAAAGACTTTTTCCAACACCTTGTCCAAATTTTGCTCGTGGAAAAAATTGAATTTCCCTGAAAAGAAAAAAGGAAAAAGATTTAGTTTTTCTTTAGTTGTTCAGATTTTTAGGATTTTCTTATACTTATTTCAACAAGTGTTACAGAATATTTCTGAACATCATATGCTTTCATTGTATGGTTAAGTTCCTAATTGCAATTTTGTGACTTTTGTGTAATACTTCGTATAGTTTTGGTTGTCATTTCTGATCCGTCATGATCATCTACTTTATTTTTGTTGAAAAATAGATATATAATCAGATCAGTTATCCCCGTAGACTGACTATTTATCCTAAATAAAGTGACCTGATCGCATTTTTAAATGCATGCGTTAACACTTTCTGGAACAGACAGCTGTATTCATTCATTAAGATATTTCAAAAATGTTTTGTCCGTCATTCTTCTAACCATTATGGCGAACAGGTGTAAATACATTCAGAAGTACTTTCCAAAAGACATCATCAAAAACCTATCATACATGCATTGACATCACTATGTACAATTATAAATGTTTGATTTATAGATTAAAATTCCTTGTACTCAGTATTGTATTGGATGCATTATTTTCGTTTTCCAAATGAAATTTTATAATGATATATAGATTTATATCTTTTATATAGATATACTTTCTTGGTAAAGAAAAACATTTGCAGCTCCCATATGTTACAGATATGAGAGAAAATTACAAGCTAAAACCTTAACTGACATCAAAAGAAATTCTCTTTCATGATGGGGATGCAAACACAGTTGAGGGTTTTAACTGAGATTGATTATATCAGGGGTTGAAGTAAGAAAACTTTGCTCAGTGTTTGGAACACAAAAATTATGCTCCAAACATGAAATCCAGCATTTTGATTGGTTGATTTTCGAGTAGGAGTACAAAAAACTGACTCGAAAGTTTTATGACCGCAAGGCCTGGTGTACAACTTACTTAATCTTACTACATCCTCTTCGTACGTACTTGCACAAGAGGCCACAAATGTTCAACTTAACTACAATACAAATTACCAACCTTCCAAATCCTAGCATACGGCAAACAACCCTTGCATCTTTCAGATCAAAATCGTAGTCGCAAAGTGTTCCCCAACTACCATCTGTATAAACCTCTACTGTTCCCTCCCAAGGCCCTGCTCCGCCAGTGAGACGTACTTCAGCTAAACAAAATAATCATATCTTGTATGATAATCATTCTCGTATATAATTGTAGATGCTTGACATACTACTTTATTTACAGTATTTAAAAAGTGGTGTTTGATATAAATATACACAGACAAATACGTGAGATACATATAACGACTAAACATTGATTAAAATGATAATTAACTTTAAATTATAAGGGTGTTTATTAGCAGAAAAACTATCGTCTTTTGTACATACACATGTGTAAGTGTGTAGAGTGCAATTTTATAGTCCGTGTGTTTTGACCCTTTTAGTAGATTCATTATTGTGCACATAAATTCGAACATATTCCTGACAGTACTGATACGTTTTTAACGATTGTTATTAATCAAACCTGGAACTCTGTATCTTTTCCTGAACTCTATTATATTCTCTTCGTTGATGAAGTCAATCGTTAGAAAGGAACAAATTTACCAGAACGACGTCATGTTTGTTGAGCATGTGTATCTTTTGAATGTTTTAATCCTTTTTTCTAGATTTGAGCAAGGCTTTGGTTGTTTTGACAAATACTTTCTGAATATTAATACTACATTTCATTCCTTGAATCTAATCCTAATTACAGAAAGGAAAAAAAATCACTTACATATTGTTGCACTTTGAACAAGCAAAATGTTGAACATTAAAATAAAGCTATACGTCAATATCATCCCTACAAATACATAATAAGTGAATGTAAATGATAACTTAGACAAGTTGACAAAAGAAGTGCCAAAATCATTTTGAAAATTTCCATTGGCCTTTTTTTTTTTTTTTTTTTTTTTTTTTTTATAAATGACCATATTCATAGGCATAAACAATGGTATTGAGATTAAAATTAATTATTTAAACATGAAACTACATATTTTGAAAAAATTTATAGTCTTCACTTACCTAAAAAAATGTTGATTAAAATTAAAGGCAATCGACTTAATTCAAGCGACATGTTGTAAAATAAATCTTTTTTGGAGACTAGAGTTCAAAATATTTAACTTCAATTGTCCGTGTGTTTGAAAACCACAATTATTTCTAAAATGACTACAACAAACCACAACAGGATGTACTTTGTGGTTAACCTTGAAATTTCGGGATCACAAAAATTAGGATGTTGGGAGAAAATAATTTGTCGTTTTGTAAAATATTGTTAGAAATCAAACTCTTTTAAGGATATTTCCAAAACGATTGCTCATCACCATGATCAGAACGCAGCAATGTAAATTCTGCATAACATTTATCTTGAAATAGAAGGAACTTCAACACATTCACTTCATTGAAATGTCTGTAAACATAAATTAAATATTGATAACTCGTATTAAAACATGTTAAATGTTCACTGAGTATAATGAAAACACAAATCTGATGTGTACATTTTGTGTATGGTTGCTAATGATATGATGAAAAGTAGATAGTCATATTTAAAGAAGTTTGCTTCTTATTTTTAAAATAACAAGCTGTTCATAACATTATGATATGTTGATAGGGGATAACTGTGGCAACCAAAAGAGTGAAACAATGTGTTGGTCTGTGTGCTTGTTTTCGAGATATTAGCCATTGAAAGTTTGATTGGAAAAGGTTCTCTCTTGATTTTCATATCTTTATCATTGACAAGTTTGAGTTCTCATAAACTTAAAAAAAAAAGACTTTGACAAATTGCTTATAATTATATATAAGAAAACAAAATAAAAGAAAAATGGGGGTCAGCGTGCAAAATATGTTAAGGCATTTAACTGGATAAAATAAGAGGATTCTGAAAATCGGACACAGGTCCAAAACATGACAAATGAACATTCTCATTGGATGCATTGTGTTAAATTATCATTGATATAAAAGAGGAACAAATATATCATGCATGTATAAGTCACATAAGTCAATAGAAAACAATCAAAATAAAACAAACAAAAGAGTTGGAGGAGTGTCTTCACTTACTTGACTTGTGATCTGTCGTGAACTAATTGATAATAATACAACTTAAGCATTGATACTACATGTTCATTCGTGTACTATCTCATGTTTGCCATTTAATTCTTATCAGACTGACCGCATTTGTCTTATAACTAAGGTTGGCACAATGCATATCAAATAAAATTGATTCTTTGGGAAGATTCACACTTTGAATGATACAAAAATATATTATTCTACCACTGAAATATGTTCTACAACTTCGTACTTTATTTTACCTTTTTGAATTTTATGAATTCGAGCGTCACTGATAAGTCTTTTGTAGACGAAACGCGCGTCTGGCGTATATACAAAATTTAAATTAGGTATCTATAATGAGTTTATTTGAAACTGTATTTGAGGCTGTCTTGTCTGCTCATTGCTAAACAAAATTAAAAAGAATATTGTTTTTAGTTATATGCTCATCAATGCAACAACAATACAAAGATTATGTGAATAAATCGAAGTAAATAAAAAAAGTGAATGTGAGATTAATATATTAGTAGAAAATTATCATCAAGTCACGTGCAAATTTGTCACACCAGGCTAATTTAGCTTTTAGGATAAACATAACCTAAAAGTTTTGGCATTTTCAAATTGTTTAAAATATATATTTCCATAACAGGTGTGTAACTAATATCATGAGAGATTCTTTTTTTTTGCAAATGATTTATTGATGAATCAAATGACTTGAACAAAAACTCCAAAATCAATCTTTTCGACGTTTACCTCCCTTTGACCAATCACAGATTCCTTGATGATGTTTAGTATGTATTTGCCTGTACTTTTTTTTTTTTATAGAATGTGGGTACTTGAATAAAATAGATTGATTTTTAAATTCTTTTATTTCTGTTTCTTTAAAGTTAATAGAATTAAGGGCTACAGGTTTCTTAAGTCTCTAAATATCGTCTTAGCAGTAATTTTAAATAGGCGAACTTAAATCCTTCAGATTATCACATAAAATAAGTCTTTTACACATCAGTGTGTACATTGTTTTTTTTGTATTATGCTCTCTGATTTACATGAGGGGGTTTAAACCTGGAATAACGTAGAAACCGTTAAACAAAAGTGTCATTTTAAGATGTTGTCTTTTCCGTATCGACTTGGCTTATGAGTATTTTTTCCCCGACTTTTTTTTGAAATGGCGATATTCGTTTCTTCTTGAATAATCTGTAAAATGCAACCGATATTTTGGACTTTTATCCATGCATCTGTATGTCGAATGTGACCACCACCTATATACAATTACGCTTCATAGTTTGACCTGTAGAGAAGCATGCTCACATTTGATTTGAAGATGAAAAAAAAATTGAAAGTAAGTGATCCACTATATTTTGTAGGGTTTGCAATAAGAATTTGTTAACAGATCATTTGTAAAAATTATATGAATTAAAACTTATTTTGTTTCAAAACGTTGTAATGATTAAAAATAAGTTTAAATTTAAATTTTTACTTTTTAAAAAGTGTGACACTTGTAAACTCAAATAAAAAATCAAAAATCGTTTACTTGTGTCTGTCTTTGCATATTCATATTCAATCAGTAAACAACATAATCATACTTTTACTTTAATTCTGGGACCTTTCGTATATGTCCATTCATATATGAACATGTATTCTAATGAAGTAGAAAAAAATAACATGTTGTTCTATTGTCTGCACATTGTAAACAAATATAATAAGGACCATGGAGCTACGATTCCGCAGCTTTCTTCAACTAGAGTTAGTAGGTCAATAAATAAGAAAAACATATAAACCGAGACATGAAACCCCGGATACTGGATTTAACAGATGACTGAACATAAAAGACACGAGCACGTGTTTGTTTTCAAAACATTTTAGAAGAAAGTGAAGAAATCTGGTTGCAATTTTTATATAGTTTAATCCTAGAATCCTTATATGCAGCATGGTAAGTATTAGTTCAACTTATTATTTCGCATATAGTTGGTACACTATAGAAAATCATTGATAATCACATGTGATTTAATTCACTTGCTGTTTTTATTTCGGGTAGTTATCAAAGGTACCAGGCTTATAATCTGATAACCCAGATAACACTCATCAGTCACACTCAGATCCAACTATTTAAAAAAGGCAAGGTAGTAAAAAAGTTAAAGAGCATCGAGGACCCAAAATTCCCTAATGTTGTGCCAAAATACGGGGTTTGTAAGCTATGCATTGGGGGAAAAATCCTAAGTATTTCGAATTATATATTAAAAAAAATAATGACTATGCAGTTCAAAATAATATCAACACCGAAAATTTCTCGAGGACAAAACCAGTATTCGGTTGTGTAAATAAGAATGCATAATTTAAACAAAACCAAGTCTGACTATCTCCATGTCACGAACAGACAAAAAGCACTCTACTTTCGCGTATGAAAAAAAACCTTATTCTATAAAATATATAAAAAGTAGATACAAAAAATAATTTATTGAATATTATGCTATTAAGATATTCTCACTCCCATTACAATTGCATGTGTATTTTATATACATTATTACAACTGTTTATAATTACTGTCTAATAAAGTGCATTGCACATGTTTATAATTATTAAGTTTGAAAGAGACAATATACCCAAAAAAAACAATCAAACTCATAATAGATTATGCGGTCGATACTCATCTCAAATATTGGAATCATACAAAACAATATTCAGGATTTTAACAGAATAAAATAATGTTCTCAGAACGCATTACATGATAATGGCATCTCATATTACTGTATATTTTTTTTTAAGTGTTTGAGATTAATCAAATTTATCCAAACAAAATCTGTTAATTTTTTTTTATTACAGAATAGATAAGCTGTATTTGCCACAAAATAAATATATCTAACACACATAATGTATACAACTCATCCGGTGGCCTACGAAAATAGGTTGGATTTTTTCCCTTGTATTTGACAGTTGTGGGTAATATATCCTAAATTTTATTTCACTTAAACATTTTTGGGTCATAAACATATATCTTGGGTATTTCAAGGCACCTTTTTTTTAATTTTTGGTTTCTATAGAATATTTTGTGGATGTGGATACATAGTTAGTAAAGCTTATACACAGGTTAAATAAATGGGGAGATTTGATTGCAGTGATGTTAGTTTTCTTCTAAGCATGAACATTTATGTGATATTCTTTCTATAGTACTTTACTGAACAGATAAAGGGAATAGAACTATACTGCTGTTCAAAACTCATAAATCCACGGACAAAATCAAAATCGGGGTAACAAACTAAAACTGATGGAAACGAATTAAATATAAGAAGAGGAAAACAACCACACAACACTAAAATGTAACACATACAGAAACGGACTAAGCATTAGACAAAATCCTATGACAAATATATCATCAAAATCAAATATATGAATTTGAGATAGATAAGTACCGTGACACGTCTTATGCCAAGTATTTCTTTACTTGAAAGATACAGACATAAATTCTGTACATACTTTTGAAAAATGCAAATTAAACAAAGACTAATAGGGGAAAATCAATGGTGATATTACACCTAATATGAGAAGTTGACCTTGTGAGTACTCTCGTATATTACAATTCCTTGCTAATTTAAGTTAAATTTTACAAAAAATTATATATTCTGAGGTGATTGAGTATCAAAACACATGTAGTCCTTTCTTTGGGATTCTACCATTACTATTAGTAGACAAAAAATAACATACTTAGTGTTTCGGGGAGCTTTTACTCCTTATTTCTTATATTCTGCTATCATAGAAAGCCTTTTCTTTAGAAAAAGTTTGATAAATATATAAATAAGTAAATTCAATAAATTTAAAGCAGTAGCAACAAATTATTTCCTAAAAGAGAAGCTTTTTTATGTTCCTCTCTCAACCGTGGTATAGCTGGTATTGCGATATGGGCTTTGCATTGTTGAAATCCGTACGATGGTCTTGGTTTTTTTATGCAATATTTTGGATACTTCCAGTAACATACGTAGTTATTAAAGCTTGTACACAGGTTGAAAAAGGTAGAACATTTGAATACTGAACTTCCAGTGATGATTATTTTCTTAGTTGCAATGAAATGTTATGTAATTTTTTTTCTACATTACTGCCCAGGATAAAACTTTCCTCATGACCAGTGTTTGAAACCAAGACAAATTCTGCACAATGTTTTGAAAAGTGCAAATTTAACAAAGACTAATCGGGTAAAATCAATGGTGGTATTATAACTTAATAGGATGATAGGGCCATATATTTATTGATTCCTTTTCATCCGCAATATTTGAAGAATGTTTCTTGAATTGAAAATTGTTCCAATTCAAAAATAAATTCATAAATAATTTCTGTGCCACGAAAAATTAATATTTATATTCGAATCTAAACAACTGTACTAAAATTAGGTGATTCAAGCGATACTTATTATTCTAGATTCCCTTTACTATACAAATATACTAATTCCCGCATAAGAAGAAAACAATTCACGTTTTTAGGATTCATAGGTTTTAAATGTCCCAAAGTAAACAAACCAATATATATTGTTGTTACTCAATTATATAAAAATAATTCTCACCTTTATCAAATTACTCAAACACATGTAAGATTGGTAGTATTTCTTCTCGACATCATTAGTTAACTCATTTATGGCAAACTGTAGCGCACCTGCCCTCTCAGCGGTTCCTAAAAGTTGTTCACAAAACTGCTCAGGTTAAGATAAAATAAATACTCGTATTTGAAATATCAAGTATTATATATTTTCTACAGATGAGCAGTTTAAATTTTTCTAATAAAGACTGTTCACTGTAATCTGTTAAAAACAAGAAGAAATAATATATTATATACAATATAAGTTCAGGAAAATATACACTTTTTGTATGAGGCTGAGAAATTGGAGAAGAGCGAGAGGTTCTACCAAACCCTTCACCAATTTTACACCGAGTACAAAAACATCGATCTAATATTGCTTTTATACTGCAACCTTAATTAACACATTGATAGCTTTTCTAATCGTAGTAAAAATTTTAAACTTATTTTAATCCCTTACTGGACCCCTGATTGTGGAGAAACTATTCCATGATGAAATTGACATTATACAAAAAAAACTATGTTACTTTACTCAGGAAAAAACACAACTAATTGCAGTATATCTTATCTTATCTTATATTTACCAAAAAGCATATAAGAACTGAAAGGACACACATCATGGAGGTATTATGTCAGTCAGGATGATGTCTTGCTTATGTAATGAAAATGTGTAATTACATTATAAATATACACAGATATAAACAGAAAAGTCAGACATGAATACATAAAAAAAGGTGTTTCCGGAAAATATTAAATAATGATACTACGTGTACGTCACACTTTTGATGTGAATAAAAAAGCGTTTTGTTTTGACAGGTATCCATTATATTAAGCTACACGTTTGAATAAATATAAGAAAACATAGACAAAATAAATCTGTCTATTCTTTGAACATGTTATCGATGGTGAACATAAAATAGCATTGCCTAACAAAATTGCCTAATTTTTAATTGGTTATCATTCATTGGTTTTAACTCTTATACTCTTCATTTGTAAGTAATGAATACTGTATATGGTTCATACGTATTGCAGATTAAATCGATGGTGTATCTGTTTGAATGGTTTACACTAGTCATTTGTGGGGCCCGTTATAGCTTGCTGTTTGGTGTGAACCAAGCCTATGTGTTAAATGCTGTTATTTCATCTATAACGACTTACTTTAACAAATTTTTGCCTGAATGGCGAGTTGTCTCATTTGCACCTATACCACATCTTCTTGTATGAATACAGGCATCTACTGTTAAATTCTTTCAATTCGTTAACATTGTTTTACCAGTATGTATATTGTGAATAGTCTTCTTAAGCGATTTGGTGTCACGATTTCACAGAAGCATGGGTTCGATTCCCGGCGAGGGAAGAATCAAAAATTTGCGAAAGCAAACTTACAGATCAAACATTGTTTGGTTGATGTTTAGACGAGTTGTATATATATATTTATAGTAATCATGATACCGGCCTTTTACTTATACTTAAAATTCATTCATAATAATGAATTTTGAAATAGATAACCATGTTGTATCTAGATAAGCATTAATCACCGGATATCAACACAAAACACTTCAGTGGTGATAATAATAGACAGGAGACATTTTCTTATTTTTTCCTCTTTGCTAGTGCATTCGTATATCTATAGTGTGATCAAAATAATTTGAGTTTTAGAATAACTATACATAGTTAAAATAGTTGTATATAATTACATGCATACATGTTAAACACCATATTGAAAGGATAAGCCTCATATACAACAAGTTATTGTGCATGCAGTTTATTTTCATAAATACGTCCTTGTATATTTTTTTTATTTCCGGTGTAAAAATGTGTATCATTTGCACACGCAACAAAAACTATGATTAGGTATTTATGTCTTTTTTTATTCTTTTTTTATTCTTTCAAAATATTTTGAGTAGATAAATTAAATAATGAGTGTACAATGTCTTTTATTTTTATTGATTTTCAAGATTTATGATACTTTATCGATTCCATTGTTTCGTGAAAAAAATGTATGCATTTATTTGATGTATACACACAGCTATTATATGTCTTGTTTTTGGTGAATAACAAATAAATGTCAAATAATATAGTGTTGTCGAGGCCCCCCGGGTACAAAAATTTCAAAAAAAAGTAAACATTTTTTTTTTATTACAAATTGAGTTATTACACTATTAGTTATTACGTATACTTTATGATGGTACAAATAAATCAACCAAAAATATCGATTCAGTTTACCCCCAGATATCTTTTAAAATATTTATATCATTTGAAAAAGCTCGACACTATCTTCCTTTGGTGCAAAAATGCCACTTTTTGGCATTAACATTGAAATATCTTTTTTAAGTCATCGTTGACCTATAATTTTATTATTGTTTTCAAATAAGCTATACATAAACTAAAATAATTGTAACATTCTAGCGATTTCTATAATTTAGTTCTTTTTTGTTTTGATATACCTATATTTCTCCTATTAGCTTAACGAAAAAAAAGGACATAAACAAAAATGTATGCTTCTCTCGGAGGAAGATTGTGAGCTCAAATGAACGGTGACCCCATTTTTTTATTTCATTTTTCTATTAAGTTTATGATAAAGTTCATTTATAAATATTAGTGAAATCCTATATTAAAAAATATATACTTATACACGCGAGCCCCCTAAAGACAGATGAATTCAATGAGTCCATACATCCAAAAATAAGATCGACGATGTTAGCTCGTTTGATCTATGAATGATAACTTGTCGCTTAATATATGCAGGCAATGCTATATGTGACCAAACAGTCAGTCAGACCATAAGATCATATAATATACCTAAGTAAGGTAAGCAGTGGTGCAACAGAAAGGATGATTAAATAATAAAAACAAGAAAATAATATTAAACAATAGTGTGATATTTTATTTTTGTCATCAGGGTCAAGACAAAGACACTAATATTTTTGAAATGTATTTTAGTGCATAATCATATATTCAAGTTCAGAATTTTATAACTATTAAAATGATGTAAAAAGTGAAACACTGATAATGATTTCTGTTTTTAACGTGACAAACGAAAATCCGTGTTTGTTTTTTAAAAACTATCTAGATATATATGTTTATATTTTTTCTATAAATAACTTAATAAACAATAACATTACATTTCATTAGGATATGTATGCGTCGTTTGATTACTATTTCCATTTTGATAATATTATTTTATATAGAATTTGCTTGGTTTATATCTAAATACTGTTTAGTACGAATTTGCAGTTCACGCATTTATTTCTATTTCTAAATATACACAATGAGTGTACTGTATATAACCAAGTTATTCTATAAACCGTATAATGATGCGTTACAGTTGTTTATTTCACAAATAATTATATACGAGATCAGAGTGTGACATTAGCATCAGATACAAGGTTATTTAGTTTCAAATGTGGGAACCTGTAGCACCATTGTTATATAATGACAAACGAACTAATTTTCAATCGAATTTTGATTACTCTTATTTCAGTTATTCAATTAACATTATCATTACTGCAATATGACTCCGATTTTTTACATCATTTTTTTAACTGATATTTTTATCTAAAGACATACAATATGAATTTACACTACATGTAGAAACTTGAATTGCTTTGTCGAGTATATTGTAACCAACATTCATTAACAGATACAACAATTTACACTAGAACATTAATTATTTTTTGCTTAATATATAAAAGCTATAAATCCCGACAAAGTGTAATCAGTTTATAAGGTAACCACATTTAAGATATATAATTTTGTATTGAAAAAGGTGTTCATTATGCAAATGCATATACCAAAACCTCTAGTTATATTTTATTAGGAAGAAGAATTAGGTTTTCTAAAACAGTAAATGAAGGGCGAAAGATACCAGTGTGGCATTCAAACTTATGAATCAAATATAAACTTACCACGCCATGGCTAAAAACGAAAAGAAAGACAAACAATAGAACACAAACAGTACGTTTTATTTGCTTGGTAAAATTGATTTGTTAGTAAAGATGGGTTTGTTTAAGGTTGTTACTATACTGTTGCTATTTAATTTAGATTTTTTTATTTTTTTTATTTTTAAATGGCTCTTCAACGGTTTCAGTTCTTATATATCTTCGGATTTCAAATGTTTGGCTTTGAGCGTTCCTAATGTAAGTTAATCAAGAATAGCGCTTCGGACGCAAGAAATTATTTAACGCGTTGTTTTTGCAAGGTAAGTCAAAAACCATAGTCTATGTGTCTTAATTAAAGACGCATCGACAAAAAGTTATTAGAAAATGCTGAAGTATTGATTGATTAGAATGGCATTACTAAAATCAGTCCTACAAAACGCCACTTACATTGGAATAAAAGATAAAATAATATTAATTTTCTACAAGAACCGATGATTAAGCACAGCGCAGATTTAATATTATTTTATTATTATACGCTTCCACTTGAGAAAACATATATCAGTTGTAAATCAACTTACGTAAATAGAGTCGACTATCTATTAAAAAAACATTCTGTTAACAACATGTAGACAGTCTTTATAGCTATGTCAATTGTAAAGACAAAGTAAACTTGCAAGCGTCAGATTTGTATATTTAGATCTGTGTTCCAGTTTTAAGTATATTTTTATTTACTATAAAATATTCTAGACTTGGTAAAGAATATTTTAAGACTAAATGTTTAATCCGAATGTATCATGACAAATTGAGTTCTACACAAAATTTGTTTTATATTAACAATTACCTTATTGACCAAGTTATAGAAATATAATTTCCTATATAGACTCTTGTATAAAGAGTACTATTTTTTCCAAGTAGTAAATGTATGATGATCAGAACGAATATAAAAATATGCAACATTCGTCTTCGATTAGTCAGCATATTTAATAAGCGAATATTTATTTAGAGAATATTGTATTTGTCTACTTTTGTTTTGATAGAAAGATTATTTTACTACAGAAATTTGTATGTTCAAGAGAAAAACAATATTTAAGATATATTACTACATCGATATCAAAATATCTTCAGTTTTTTGTAAAGTAATTACATGTAGTAAGTGGAATCATTTAATTCAATGCAGATGAACTTGTATGGAAACAAATAAAATTTACAGCATATATGAATAATGAAAAAAATTGCTGCAGCTCTATGCTGATAAAAAAAAGCTGGAAATTACAACCGGGCACAAATAATTAATATAGCAATGTTTAATTGGAAACGCCATTGAATATTTCCTTTAGATGTAAAAAAAAATCAAGAATATCAAGACAGTTATTAAAAACAGCGTAAACAATAAAAGACAAGAACTTTAAAAGAAGAATTTGGAAATATTTCTCAATATACTATTCAAATAAACATATTTGCAATTAAGTTCGTACAAAATTTAAATAATGCTTGCTTATACATTTTCGAGTGCTATGCTATTTATAACACTGTCAGTCATTTTTAATTATGATTCAAGAAATTATTTATAAGCGGAATTGCAGTTGATACAATTTTTAACGATCTGGTTAAAATGTTAACAAGATAAATAAGTAAACAAATTATCACACGCATATATGTATGTATAATGGTGTATGTTATAATAAATATTTATCTATTGAAATATGATATGTATCCAATTTAAAAGAATGATCATAAATAGTTAAAGCTTAATAGCTTGATGCTATAAAGAAAGAATATCGACAATTTAAACATGGTTATTCTTATTTTCTATTCACCGAAAATTAGATACACAGTCTTGTGATAGGATGTTTATACAGCTGTCATGCACTCCTACTTATTAATCATCAATATTATTTATAAAATAGGCATTAGGATGCACCTAAAGCAAGTGATAAAATGTACTTCCTAAAACATGTATATGTGTACATGTATGCATTTACACTATGCTGATAGTCATAATATAAAGTGTATGTTTAAAAAAAATCATTAAATGTATTTCATGAAGAATTCCGATTTAAAATATACATTTTATGTGCATCACCACTGCATGCATACTGTTTGGATCTCAACTGATATACTCTTATACCTCATACCATTTTCGAATAGCGTAAAATATAAATTATATGAACATCCGGTAAATTTTTTTTGTTGAAAAACTATTAATTCTAAATTAAACCAACTGCATTAATCGTTAATCATTATGTCCCTCGCCATTTTTTCATCTGACTTCAATAGATTTTAAAAATTTAAAGAGACATCAGTAAAACATCTTTGATTTTATACGATATGAAAAATGGTAAAACTCAATACTAAATGTTTTCATATTGGCAGTTAATGACTTTCGAAATGTAAAAAGATGTAAAAAGATGGGATGAAAACTCTCCATCCAAGTCACATTTAAAAAACTGAACATTTATAGGTCAAAGTATGACCATCAACGCTGAGTCTTGTTAGATATAAAGGGCCTAGTCAAGATTTTATACAATATGTAAAACAAAACCTTACCTATGTAGATGTGGATTTATCCAGCACATATGAATGATATGTTCAACACTTTTTATCTATGTGTAAGTTACGTAATATCATAACTACTAATTGAAGTCACGTGATAAGGAACTGAAACTTAGCGTGATCAACTTTATCATTTCCTGTCTAACCACAAATATATGTAGATGTACATTGGACGGTTTTTTTTATTTTTTAATATTTCTTTTCAAATCATATGAGGTATATAATGCAGATTTAATTATTTTTTTTTGATTGATTTCGGCAAAATACTATATAGATATTAATGAGACAATTTTAGTAAGATTTTTGTAAAAATTATGTTATTTGTATTGTTGACTCAGAGTTTGATTATACGAGCGTATTATTTACAATCAAGTATCAGGGAAGTGTTCAAATTTAAGAAAATGTCGTAAAATCAGGTATAAAATAAATCTTTAAAGCAATATCAAGTTTCGAAAACATGTACTACCACTTTAGGTCATGACGTTTGTTGGATTATTTGTTTAATTGTTGTTAGATATTTTATGTGTACATAATATGCAATAAAATTAATGGTTCCAATTTTCTTGCACCAGATGCGCATTTCGACAACACATGTTTCTTCGGTGATTCTCGTGGCCAAAATATTTGAAATCCAAAGCTTATATAAAATATGAAGAGCTATAATCCAAAATTTCAAAAGAGTATAGCCAAATACGTAAAAGGAATCAGAGTTTTGCATGAGGGAGATACATTCCTGAATTTATAATAATTTCTATCATTTTGTAACAGCAAATTTTAATAACACATCACGGCCGTATTTTCATGCCAGTACCGAAGTACTGGCTACTGGGCTGGTGATACCCTCTGGGACTAATAGTTCACCAGCAGAGGCATCGACCCAGTGGTAGTTATAAAATTATTGGTACCAACTTTCTTGCACCAGATGTGCATTTCGACAACATATGTCTCTTCAGTGATGCTCGTGGCCAAAACATTTGAAATCCAAACCTTATATAAAAGAGGAAGAGCTATAATTCAAAATGTCCAAAAAGTATAGCCAAATACGTGAAAGGAATCAGAGCTTTGTATGAGGGAGATACATTCCTTAATTTAGAAAAATTTCTATCATTTTGTAACAGCAAATTTTAATAACACAAACAAGCCGTAAAGTTCAGTGATACTATCAAATGTTTGTTATTTATTCAATAAGGTATGTTATAATGCACAAAATGCCTTTAAAACATAAGTTTGAGGTTGAATATAGGTTGAGAAGAAGAAAAAATGATTGTAACATCCAATAAAAAAAAATAATCCAACTAACATAAAAAATTATGTATAAATAGACGTTGAATGCATCTACAACCTTTACATTATAACACAAATTTCGATACATAGAACATCCATTTAGACACGGTTATTTGGACCCGGTGTCATTGCTAAACACACCATAAATTGAAGTCCAATGGTTTAATAGTTTAAGCTCATTTTCCCTCTTGAGAAACCATCCACATGGGTAATATAATAAATAGTATTAATGATAATAATTCAATGTAAAAATCATAGACAGGGACATTTTTTGTGGTGGATAACACCAACGTCTGACAGACACATAATTCCAGTTTCAAACTAGTTATGCTCCGAGGTATATGAATTATGATTATTTTCTCGCGTATCCGAAATATTTCATCGTTTTTTCCCGCTTCATATCTAAAAATTGTTATGATTATATTTTGACCTCTTACAATTTTAATATCATTACCATCAACATATCTCATGATATAACGTATCAGTGTGTATGTCAACGTTATCTGTTTCACCCAACGGAAGTTTGCCTGGGAATTTTTATGTAAACAATGCCTTATTTAACTATCTGTTCCTATATTTTTTAAACTCCATAAGAAAAAAAATACTAAAATATGTTTTTTGTGAAATTCAAGCACTAGAATTGCTATATCAGTCGTTGTATAGATAGACAATACTCATGAACAGAAGACATATATTAAGGGCTAATTATAATAAAAAAGGGAACACTTTTCAAATATTTTCAATAACAACAGGTATGACAAATCTGCAATGGGAACATCGTGTGAAACAAATTTTATTAAAAAGATGTGTATATCTAGGGATTGGTCATGTTTCTAGTTGCTATGTGTTTCCTGTTAAACATTCATGACATGTTTTTTTCCCAAATGTGTATCTTCTAATGTAAAATTCATTTGGTATGTATAATTATCGATTTGATTATGCATAATGGCATATAAAATTATTATAATATTTATTATTATAATATTTCCCCCTAAAAGAAAAACTGGAGTTTTATTATTCGTTCCTTTCAATATATTTGTTAAATGAGAGTAGATGTTGTGATAAGTGCTACACGAACAGAACCAAATGTCCTATTATTAAATCAATTAGATTCAGAAAATAGCTTGATTTAGAAAATAAAATACATTATTCAAAAAATAATATGCGTTATTATTATTATTTCTTTTATGAAAAACCTATTTCCTCATTTCTAAATTTAACTTGTGTACATCAATTTTTCATTATCCAATCAAAACGATTGTTTCAATATCAATAATAACAGGGATAAGAATTCAAATTATAAGCGGTAGTAGTTTGTAATGCACACAAAAGGTAAGAACATACTTTAACCAGCTTCAATTTACAGTTTTTATTGAAGTAAATGTATTATTTAGGCACTTTTGAATAGCTGTTATCTTTATCATTCATACGATATCTCTTTCTTACAGGATGAATAAATTAAGCAATGGAAAACATTGTTTTTTTTTGTATTTTTTACAATATTAGTTTTAATTCTAGTAGTTTGCTTATGGAAACTTTATTAATGATTCTGCATGTATAAAGAGTAAGAAATTGCGTCATTTATTTAATACTTGCATGTAAGGTTCAAGTATCTTTGGAGAAATTAAATACAAACAAGTACTACACCCGAAAATACGTGACACAATGGGTTTAAGAGAGTAAACTCAAATCTTGAAACCTATATTCTCTCATCCAACCAAAAGTTCCTTTTCTTAAACAATTAGTTCCCCAAAACGTATACAAAAGTTATTTCATTTGTAGCATTATTGATATACAAATATGAATAACATACGTGTATTCTGAATTATCATCGATTGTAGTCAATATTTCTTTAATATGTATATACAAAAAGAAGATGTGGTATTTTTGTCCGTGAGACAACTCTCCACAAGAGATCAAAATGACACAGAAATTAAGTTTAAAGATTTGAGCTCTTTTCCTATACGATATTTAAGGAATTGTAAACGATTGTAAGACATGTGAGACGTTATGTTAGCTACTAAACCAGATTTATTTCACCACCATTTTCTACATCAGAAAATGTCTGTACCAAGTCCGAAATATAACAGTTGTTATCTATCGTTAAATGTGTTTGAGCTTTTGATTTTTGTCATTTATTTCCGAACTTTCCGTTTTGAACTTTCCTCAGAGTACATCTTTTTTAGTTATTTTACTTTTAACTTAAGATAAGCAACTTCAATATATTTGCTTTAATAATTATTTCTCAATGAGGCCAAGAGAGTCAGCGCAGAGTTAAACTTATTAAAATGTATTGCATTTGTTTATTTATTTTTCGAAAGAAGGAATATTAGTTTATGAAACGCCTGAAAGAAATATATTTTTTTCAAATTTGATTTTTTGAACTTTATGACAGTTATTTTATCAATTATAGTTGTTTCCCGAATCAATGTTGTAATTTGTAGGCTGCAAATGATTTAATAAATAATGACCAAAGAGAAATAACTCAAAGAAAAACCTTGGGTAAATGTCAATTCAGATAATATTGTCGAAAATTTACTCTTAAAACCCAGCCTGTGTGTAAAAGGTAACAATAGCTAGACGTAAAAGACATGAAATTGTAATGCTGTTATTTTATTTCACTAGACAATTGCAGTATGCATGTGTAAGTACTATCAAAATAAATAAGGAAAAGAATAATTTTCTGAAAATTTATAGAATAACAATTGGCAACAACAAGTATTTCAAGTTACAGGTTTCACTGACAGGACATAAGTCGCGCGAAACACGGATTAGAAACCACACAACAACGGAATATCTATTGATGTATTTTATTCCAAGTTTGACATTCAGTGCCGACCTGTATATTGATATCAGATGTTTTCGTTCAGTCAATTTAGCATAAATTTGACCCTTACCTTGAAGTAACTGCAACAGAAGATTTTTAAGTTTTAATCTTTAGCATTATACCCCAAATAAACAAAAAAGTCCAACAAAATATAACTTGAGGAAAACTAAAAAAAATGGATTTGAAAATTCCTATGGAGACTTGCATTGAAATGGGAGATAACTCTGCATTAAAGGCAAAAATATCAATGAAAATTGATTTAGAATTATAAATTAACCGATTGTATTCAACTGAATGTATTGATTATTGATATGTTAGCAGTCTTAAGAGTATAACAAATAACTTTAAAGGTGTTTTCATATCTTTCATTAAGCTACAACGTTGATTTCATAATTCATTAGTTGACCATTTATTAGATTTTTCAACATATCAAGGTAAAGAATCTCAAATTTGATAAAATTTGCAATTTCTTTACTGAAAAAAAATGTGGCAAAAAAAATAAAAATACCGCTACACTTCGGTTTTCTACATTTCATGAGCCGAAAATTATATGATGTATGCAAATACGAACGTATAACCCAATCAGAGGTTCATACTTTACATGAAGTTTTAGAAAATCAACCAAAATCTGACAAAAAGGACTCATTTTTGCAGAGTTATATCCAATTTCAATGCAAAGCTCCATGGAATTTTAAAATCATTTTTATTGCTTTTTCTCAAGTTACATTTTATGGGATTTTTTTCTGTGGATATTTGGGGCTGATTGCTATAGATTACAACTAAAACATGTTCTGTTTTGACTGGACTAGTTCTATATTTTGTATGCATAAGTGAAAAAAAGGCAATACGAAATTAGATGTATGATTCCAGCCTAACAATGTTTATAAATACGATATAATTAAGGCAAATGAAAGAAAAAGTTTTACTCACATGTTAATACTTCTGTATTTTTGTTTTTCAAGAATTGTAACAAGTTCCTGGCAGCATTTTTGGGATGTGGTTTACGTTATACATGTACAACTATGTACATGTAAAAATCGATGTATAGAGAAACTTCCATAATTTAACAATTTTAGTTCTGATTCTGATTTCTCTCGCTGAATTTGGTGTCCACTTTGTGTTTCCCATACCGTCCTTTTTATTATTCATTATCAGTTCTAAGCCTATTTGGTTTTAAATTCAGGTCTTTTTTCAAGTTATCTGAACTTGGGTCAATGATTAGAAAAAAATAAACAAATATAATGAGATGAAAAATTATGTTTAAATCAAGGGTAAATTCAGTTAATAGATATACGTCATCAGGGATCGCACACCTTGGGGAGAGCTTTCTGTATAAAACTGATGTTATAACCTCTTCTGATTTGTAGATGGATCGAAATTAGAGTTGAAAAAATGATAAAAAATGCTTCTGAATGAACTTAAATGTTTTACAACATGGCTGAAAAGTAATGGAGGTGAGTAAATGAATTAAGTGTGATTTATCAGTGTTTGTAGACAAGGCAATGTGAATGCCCTACAATGCCGCATGACCATGTGTTTAAGTGAGGCAAAAGGTAGGGCTACAACTGTACTTTCATGGATGATATATGACAATTTTAATATATAAAGGTAAATCATGTAAAAATTTAATTCGATACATTGAATAGTATGTAAGTCAATTGGAGATTGTTTACTGAATTTATCCCTTTAAGTAATTAAATCCAAAAAAGTACTCATTTGTATCGTATGTATAAGGGTAAACACTTGTTACATCTTCAAACCTGATTCCATTCCCCTTTTTGTTGCAAAATGTGTCAACACTCTAATAGAAACATTACCTTTGTATTGTTATAATATCATTGAATGCAAGAACAGATTATGGTTAGATGGTTCTTGCTTACGAGACTGAAATATAAGAAACTATAATGAAGATTCAATATCATCGTTTGTTTATATGACCACGTCATCCTCATCCAAAGGAAGTAATTTATGCAATCGCCGCCCACTTGTATTATAATTAGTATTGCTACGCCATCTTTATTTCATTTGCTGCAGAATAAACATTTAAAAGCGCGCGAATTTTGGGGTAACACTTCACTTCAGACGTGCATACAGTGCCAGCAGCAATGGTGAATATACTTTTTTTTCAGTATATTTGTATAACTGTCTTGTTTAATTAGCATCACACATAAGAGTCGTCATATAGTGTACCTGTTATTACATGGCACAATACGGATGGCTAGGGTTCACATTTATTTTGACTGGTCTAAATAGAACACCATGTTGATTTGGTGTCACTTGTGGTCTTCTTCTGACCGGGTGTGAAACTTCTAACAGAGTTGGTCGTCGTCTGTTTGGTTGTGTGGGAAGTGAGTGTAAATACGACATCACAAGAGAATTGAGATTAAATAAACCGACGCCTAGTTTAGAGGGAGTGGCAAACACACTCCACGTTAAGAATAGTTATATCTTTGAGGGATTCCTTGGTAGTCTATTGCTGAGTTATAACTTTACAGGATTAACCTTTTGTTTCTTTGTCATGTTTGTTTTCATCATGATTTTGCATGAATATAAGCAAATCGACATAAAACAAACATTCATCATTATAACACGTGGAATCCTTCATGTGATCAGAACGTACACTTTCTTTCACCTTTAGAAATACTGAACTCCGAGGAACATTCAAAACGGAAAGTCCTTAATCTAATGGCAAAATCAAAAGCTTAAACACACCAAACGAGTGGCCAACAACTGTCATATTCCTTACTAGGTTCAGACATATTCTTATGTAGAAAATGGTGGATTTAACCTGAGTCAACAGTCAGCTAAATATTCCACCTGTATGACTGTCGCATCAAATGACAGCGTACAGTTTCATGCGTCACGTTTGATTTTTTAGAAAAATTGTACTACAGATTCTGAGAAGAAAAAACCACAAGCAAATGTGAACGTCTGCTTGGGGTATTTATTGGACCAAGAGTTCTGAACTGCTCTAGATCACTCTAACATCTACCACTAAATTTCATAATTAGCCATTTTTTAAACGATATAACACTATGCTAAACTGTATGGAAATATTGAAAGTTTCATTTTAAACTCCTTGTATTAAGCAACAGAAAGAATTAGTTCTTGAAATGTAACATTTAAAAAAAATATTCTTCGGGGTATAAAACTATCTTTATATAGACATGTTTTCAAAGATCATTAAATTCAAACTGACTACACTTGAAAGGGGTAAATTTAGTAAAACGTCTCCCATTGACTTTAAAGCTAATCTATGTCTTGAATTCAATTTATACCTGATTTACCTTTAGAAATTAGAAATTTTCATATATCATTCATGAAAGTAGCCCTATCGTTTGCAACAATTAAAACATAGGGTCATGCAGCATTGTTGGGCATTCACATGGCCTTGTTTACAAACACTTTGTACATTCGCACTTTATTCCGTCATTGACCCCATTACTTTGTAGTAAAAAAACTTAGTAAATTCAGCATTTAATTTTTTTTTTCAACTCTATTTTAATCCATCTATCAAAAAATATTGATAACAAACATTATCTACCAATCAGAAGAGCACATGACTTCAGTTTAATACAGAAAACTCTCCCCCAAATGGGCAGTTCCTGGTGATGTATATTCAATTACTGAATTTACCCCTTTAATGGACTTTTTAACTTCTTTCCCCTAATTTTTTTTGTTACAATCATGTAATGTATCCAATTTGCAAGTTCCAGTTTCAATACAACATTCATAAATTCTAAATTTGTAAAGATAGAGGAAAATTTATTCCTGCAGCCCATTCTTCGGCCGATGTATATTTGGTATATAAAGTTGCACATTGACTGTTTGTAAACAAATGGTGTTAAATACTATGCTTAATAAATATGAATTGTTTTCTGTGTTCGTTTTGAATAGTATTGCAAGTAAAAAAGAATCTAGAAACTAAAGTCTTGATGTACTCTTAGTTAATTTTGCCTTATATGTATTTTTTTGATTAAATACCCTGAAAAGACCACAAAAACACTTTTCAAAGGCTTTTTAAAACAGTTCCATACCAAAAAAAAACAGCAATAATGTATCATTTCACTAAATCTCTGTTTTAATTACTTGTTAAGTTCACAAAATGTCATTGACAATCACTCTGCAGAATTTCCTGTTACCGAAACACTAGGATGGTTTCATCGCCAAAACTAGACAGCTTAAAATGAAGTAGAAGAAAGTGCCAAATATGAACAAAAGACTGGGTATAATTAAACTGCTTTTGGAAGATTAAAATAGAAACGCAATGTGTTATGTAACAGTAAATGAATATCTTCATGCGGTTAGATTATTCGAGTGTTAAAATACTTGAACAGTGCTTATTTACAACTCGTTCTACAACTTAATATGGGGAACACAGCTAAAAAACACTGTCAAAGGGAGGTAATTCTGCTTTTCGATATGATCTTACACATTATGAGGAGACATATGTGCAACATTTGATGTAAAATGGGGAGAATATGTATGCCTTTCGTTGATATCATAAATCTCAAGTGTAATTTCTATTGTTTCTTTCAATCTGGACACAAAAATTGATTTTTAACATATATCCATGATTCCTTTCTCGGTACACAGTGCATTCTGGATAGCCGAGTTAAACATAGAAAATTGTGTAAAAACAACTTCAAATGGTTCCAAATGGCTTCCATTACATTAATATTTACAGGAAATGAGTGTTGTGACTATTGTATGGCCTTTAACAAGTGCAGTGACAGAGTGCATATTTTTATTACAGGGGTAAATTCAGTAAAAAATCTCCCATTGACTTTAATGCGAATCTATGTCTTAAATTTATACCTGATTTACCTTTAGACATTAGAAAATTTCATATATCATTCATGAAAGTACAAATGTAGCCATATCTTTTGCAACAAAAGAAACATAGGGTCATGCGGCATTTTTGAGGATTCACATTGCCTTGTTTACAAACACTGTAAATTCGCACTTAATTCTTTCGTTGACCACCATTACTTCAACCCTGTAGTAAAAAAAAAGGACATTCAGCATTTATTTTATTTTATTTCAATTCTAGTTTTGATCCTATTATCAAAAAATATTTATTACAAACATTATCTTCCAATCAGAAGAGCACATGACTTCATTTTTATACAAAAAGCTCTCCCCCAAATGGGCGGTTCATGATGACGTATATTTATTTACTGAATTTACTCCTGAAAGCAACATGTTAAAAGTTTAAACAGATACAAATAGTTTGTGTTGCATAATCACTATTCCAAAGTATATTAATTGTGAGTTGTTTCTCTTTTGTCATGTGTGTTGGGATGAAAAGTACAATTATGTTTTATAATTCTGTTAAATATAAAACAAAATTTGCTGTTTTAGTTATTTTGTGATATTAAAAAAAAACAAAAAAAAACCGTTTACTTTATAATGTGTAAAAATTGACATATTAGATCGAAAGTTTTTGAAAAAGCAATTATTGAAACTAACAAATTGTATTGCTCTCCAATTACAATTGCGAACAATTTTAAAGTTGAATCAAGATTATCATCAAAATGCAGAAAATCATATCATCAAATAAGCCCGTACGGTCACCTATAATTGTTAACTTCAACGTCATTTAGTATCTGTTTGAGAGTTGTCTCATTGGCAATCATACCACATCTTCATATTTTTATATGACTTTAAGCTAGAATAATTTATCAAGATCAAGCACTTCCATTTAACAATGACGATTAGAACATTTCACAAGAAAAGCACAAAAAATAAAGATTGATAAAAAAAAAACCGCTGATAAGTAACATCTTGTAATAAGTGATCACAAAATAGTAGATTGTTAAAAACATTTTTATCTTACCATTAAATTGATGTGAAAGTTGCCAAATAATACCAAAACAACAAACGCATAAGTCGAAAACAAACTAACATGACTAACACTGCCATGGCAGATAGAGGAAAAAAAAATACCGAACAAAAACATTTTTAATCGATAAACAATTGAAATTGAAGTTCATAAGCTTGGTTTATTGATGTGTTTTAATGTCACTTTCAGCACTATCATGCTATAACATAGCGGTCATTTATTTATTGGTGGAGGAGGCCGAAATCACCAATTTTTCGATAAGATTTATAACCTCATAAGCTCAAATAAAATATCAAATTATTTGTTTAGAATATTTGCTTTTTTACGGCATATGTCGCTTATTTGAATTTAAAGTATTCATTATATCATCATTCACAAATTAATTCTTCACATATTCTTTCAGAATGGAAACTATATCAGTGAGAGAAAATTAATAGGGTTGATACACAGCAGTTCTATCAGAATTGGTAAAACAATACCAATTATACCTGATGATGTGTTTTACTCTGTGCACAACATCTATAAGGAAGAGACATTCCCATGGATTACACTTCATGAGATCCACATAAAACCTGGAAAAACAGTTCCAACCAGAAAGGTAAATATAAAATGCATACAGACGTCAAAAAATTTCATTCAACATTAGAAAAGAAATAAAAGATTTCTAGAATGCCTTAAGCGGGTGTAATAGTTTTTTAATTACAAACTAATTTGATTAAGATGTAGGTAGATATATAGAACTTGTAAAACATGTATGAACATTGAGCTAAATAGTCCACTACAAAAGGTACAATACTTTTATGAACTCTTTTCACTACAAAAGTTGCATTTCTAATTTTTATGAGGTTTTAAGCGTATAACGTTATTCAAGGTACCGAATTCATTTCACCAGAAGCACATTTTCACATATGTATCTTTAATTAATTTGTAATCCCCCTCCCCCCTTAAAAAAGAAAATAAATATAAGACTAAGCAGCTTTTTTCTTTAGAAAAGGTAATATTCTGATGTTACTTCCAAACTATATATATTTGGTTCTAATTAGGTTCCATTGGTAAATCTGACGACATTTGATTGCTATCAGTATTCTCATCACACGCAGTTACTAATTAACTAGCATATACATTACAAACAAGACAAACTAAGGACTGAAAACTGTGTCGGTATTTTGTGAATCTACCACAGGCACGTGATATCGATTAAACACACATCTAATGCTATATTTACATCAGCTGTTGGTACAATTTCTAAAGACTCTGATTTCTCGAATAATAAGATTCAGTACATACGTGTGCAAAATATGAGAATAATTGAATAATTTTGGAAATAATCGTGTAAAAATGATAAAGATCTTGCCTTTGATTTTGTTTTTGTTTTAAACTTATTGTTGTGGTGCTGTCGAATTGACAACTAAATTACAAAAAAAAGTGTTTTCTTTTATTTGCAGAATTTAGATGCGGCTGGAAAAACAACACAGTTAAAATGATGTTGAAATCTTAAGATTCTTTTGTACTACATAAAACTTTTGGAAAAGAAAAGTAATATGCAAAATAGGACGAAAGAAGAACTTCAGTAAAATTTTACAAAAACCTGGGAACGATCTTTTAAATAAAAGCAGAATATAAAGAAATATGTTATTAGTGATAAACAAATAATAAGTATTTTTGTTTATTGTTTTGTTTTGTTTTGATGAAAATAGTTATCAAAGGTACCAGGCTTATAATTTGATACGCCAGACGCGCGTTGCGTCTACATAAGACTCAACAGTGACGCTCGTATCAAAATAGTTAGAAAGCCAAATAACATCAACATGATTTTTATTTACCTGTGTACGTTATTTTATGTGGCGGCATTTTGTCCAAGGTTGTGGTTGTCTTTCTGATATTGTTTTACATCTTACCCCCTTGTTTTATTAATTTTGTATATACATTGTGTCATAGATCAAATTTATTCGTTCAGTGTAATATTATATGTTCATTTGTTTTTGTTAATGTGTCTTTTGATTGAGTTAAGACATTTCAATTGATGTTTCATAGTGGGGCTTTTTATGTTGTGATATTACACTATTGTTTCAGGTAGGGTGAAGGTTGACGCCTATTAAAACGTTTAAACCCGCTGCATGTGTTTGCAACTATCCTAATAGTCCAGGGAATCTGAGGTAAAAAATGGCTCAACCTCAAAGTAATTGCAACAGAAATTATTTATATCAATTTTGTTTCATTGGATACCTGTTAGTGACATATTAAAAATCGGCGTTTCACAGACAACGGGAAATTTGTGTTTTGGGGGTAAAATGGTGATTTTTATGTAAAAATCGCTAAAAACTGGAAAAAATGATTTATTTTTTTTATTTTTACTCAAAGTCCCTATTTTTTTCAGAAAACGTTTCAATCATATGTTTCATCGTGATGAAATATTAAAAATGCATAGCCTTCAGGTTTTTTTCTCCAAAAAACGCTGATTTTGAATAGAAAATCGGTGAAAACTGGAAAAAAATAAAAAAAAAAAATTTTTTTTACTCGAAGTCAGGAACCTGATGTTCAGTGGTTGTCGTTGTGGTTCTTAATTGTTTCTCGTGTCTCGTTTTTTATTTAGATTAGACCGTTGGTTTTTCTGTTTGAATAGTTTTACACTAGTCATGTTTGGGGCCCTTTATAGCTTGCTGTTCGGTGTGAGCCAAGGTTCCGTGTTGAAGGCCGTACTTTGACCTATAATGGTTAACTTTTACAAATTGTGACTTGGATGGAGAGTTGTCTCATTGGCACTCATACTACATCTTCTTATATCTATTGAAAAGAACACAGTTTTAAAGTTTTCTCTTTATACAACGCATACAACTTTAAAAATGTATTGGTAAGGCGCCTTTTGCCTGTAATAGCATACATTAAAACGTTGTCACCATGACAAAAGAGTTACAGAAATATAACAATATTGGAAAAATAAATGTTTCAAACGGTAATGATCTAAGGGAGATAGTCATTGAATAAAATTGATGAGAAAATGTCTGGAAAATGTTCTCTCATGTGGTTTTTGTTCCAAAGTACTTACACATAATTAACACTAGAATTGATTTGATAAATTTTATAATACTTATGATATGACTTTGTTGATTTAGAAAAACAAAACAAAAACTTTCTTTGTTGAACAAAAAAGATAAAAACATGAATTAGACAACATAAAACTAAACTGATATATATATATATACGTTATTAACAACAATTCATAAATCTAAATAAATAATGATGCAATTAATAATACCTCAATAAAAACAACTAAAACAAACAGTCCTGTAAATTATATAAAGTAGCAATCATATCATGGAATATTTTCGTAAATTATAAATTATAAAAAGAAAAAAAAAGAAAACAATTAAAATGAATGAGTGAATTAATACATATATAAATAAATAAATAAAAAGATTAAGCTTTCCAAAAATTTTATAGAAATATAACTAGCAGATTCAGTTCTAGGCTAGAAATTTCCATTGGCAATCGGTTATAGGGATGGACTACTTTTGGCATATGCAGTTCTAAAGGTGTCTTTTCTAGAACATTTCTTTTGACAATTCCTGACAAATTGTTTTATAAAATGTTTTAAAATTGTTTATGAAGAAAACTTGCAGTAAAATTCTGAACTTTGATTTTGTTCGTCTTTGAATCAATATATTACAATAGCAACATTTAAAAAAATAGATGGTTACTAGATACATGATTTTGTTCGCAGTTGTAGCAAAAAAAATATCAAGACCCTGTCCTGAGAGTATTTTTACTTATGTTCTAATTCATAAATTCAAGCGAACATAAATTATTTACAAAATAAACTCAACACCTTTTTATCGCTTGCCTGACAGTGTGCAGCAAAGCTTCGAAAAATAAAGAAAGGGAAAAATGGACATAATTTAAATTAAAATATCATTGGTAACAGAAAGTCGATCCATCAAAGACTCTTTAACATAACCGTCTTTTGCTGTGTCACAGTTTTTTTTAACAATCTGTCCTCTACACCAGCCGCTGCAGCTGCCGATGTCCCTCCTGAACGGAGAATATGTAGTCCATTCTTTTAAATATCTAAGCCTATATTCTGCAAGCTTGAAATTAGTATTTCCCAAGCTCTCGTGTATGACAACAGTTTTGTACGTCTAAGGCCGTGTTCACACCAAACGCCGTGTAGAGTAAACATGTTTACAATTAGTTTAGTGTAGTGTACACTGGTTTCACATTACATTTGTTCACATCTATACACCTTGTTAAGCTACCTGTACATAAGATTTGTTCCCACTTGTAAACTATATGTCATTTAAATGTTCATTACGTAGAACTGAATTCAAAATTTTTGAAATATTTTTCTAGCGGTAAGGGAACAACCATTTGACTTCAAAAGGGAGGTGGGGATGGGAATGGAAATATTCCGATCCCAAATTCGATAAAAAAAAAAAAAAAATGGTCATACAGATGATAAAAAAAAATATTCTGAATCAAGAGTTTCCCCATACATTATAGTGTTAAATATTGAAAAAAAAGTATTTGAACACCAGCATCGAAAAAAAAGGAATTGAAAGCGTACGCGCGAAAAAAAATCTGACTCAGATAACAAAAATAACCCTCCCCCTTTTTTTAAGTTAAGTGGTTGCTACTTTATGAAAGCCATTTTTATAGTTTGCTGTAGTTTGAATATACTAGAGATGTCTCGATAACGCATTAGAAAACGTTAGCTGCAACAGCGTGCCTACAGCCGAAAAAAGGATTGAGATATTAGGGATCACTACATTTTTATCTTTTCTGTTCGTTTCAAATGGTTTTTCTTCTCCAAGGAGTATGCGTGAATCGTTTTTTGAGTAAAGACCAGTGGCGAATATTTCTGTGTACGTCAAGTCGATTCGGGAAGACCTTTTCAAATGAATTAGGCAGCAACTATTTACTTCATTTTTTGTGGAGGGGGAGGGGGCGTGAGCTTTTGATTTTTTTCAGGACAAATTTGGGTGACAAGTCGAAATCAAGTTTAGCATTATATATAGTGGCATCTGAGGGTGAAACAAACAAATGTTTTTTCAGGGCCAAAAAACTGGAAACATTTTTTGTTTCCAAAACAAAATCCATAGCTCACCCCCCCCCACCCCCACCCTTGCCTTTATGTTTTATACTCAACTATAATACCCCTCCCCCCCCCCGAAAATCAATTGGTTGCTGCCTTTTGGGTTCGGCAATGATGCTGCTTTGAGTCTTGATTAGGGGTTAATAAAGAACGTTAATTTTGTTCAACAAAAAAAATAAAATCTGTAAAATGTAGACAACTAATAAATATCAAAAATATCAATTTTACTAAAAAATAGTTTCCTCCTTAAATATATACACGATAAAACTAATGTCCTAAATGCCTAGTTTTGTGTACACTTAATCTACACAAGGCCTACATTGACTATCGACTGTGTGTAAGTAAAACATGATTTAAACTACATGTAAACATTGAGTTTTATCAATGGGAACGCATTTGTGTTTAGTTTACGTGTGAGTTACACTAACACAACACCGAATTTAGGTCAATGTGAACACGGCCTGAGTTTATAAGAATTATCAGATTTTCAAAAATTTACAGATCTAAATATAAATTCAGCGGATTTTGATGTAATACTAGCTATTGTCAAATACCGTTCTAACATAGAAACAGGACAAGTCACAAGATTAGTTCTAGAAATAAATACATCCCTCCCTTCTCTGTAAATCAGTTTTACCCTTCGCCAAATATAATTTTGTGTGTGTATACTAAATCGTTATATCGATGCCTCTCAAATTAACAAGTTCTGAAAACCTTAAAAAACCTGAATAGCATAATAAACACATACAAACAGTTCTTGAATCTTTAAGATTAATATTAAGTTGACCATAAGTATGAACAATTTTTCGCAGTATGTCTGGTGTAATAGGATCTTTTTTAGTGATACTCTGATAGTCTAGCTTTCAATGTAGAAAATTCATCCGAAGAATCACAATTTTGTATCCATCTACCATCTCGAAAATATTTGAAAAATGTGCAATCGTCAAACAAACAATATTATAGAATATCAAAAAAAGAAAACTTATACAAATGAACCCTGCCACTGTAAAAAAAACAGGACCGTGTTCAATATTCATTTGACCTTGCCAGCTACAATGATATATACATTAGGGCCGTGTTGAATGCAACCATGCTTTCTACAATGTATATATATATATTAGGGTCATGCCGGCTACAACACACGTCCTTGTACTAGGGCCTCGTCACTTTAACCTCGCCAGCTACAATACACATAAGTGCACTAGGGCCTTGTCATCCTTGTCGCATCTAATTTTACTGCCAATACTGGGGCAATAAAAGGCTCAGTGCCAAAAATGGATTTTTTATTTGAACCACTGACAAAAATACCGCTTGTATTTGTAAATTCAATAACATCAGATATGTAATCTCTGTAATTCAAATTTTTATCAAAAATGAATGGCCAATAGGTCACAGATATCCACTTTGGTACGATTACCGTACCTTTAGCTTTACAAGCAATTAAATGTTTTATAGCTCTCAACACTAAGTAAATAAAATTGTTTTTAACAGACCAATTCTGAGTAAAACAGTCTACAGCTTCTGTATTTACATTCCAGAATAAGGAGTACAATCTTTCTAATTTTGCGTTACGAGAACTAGCAAAACGATCCACTGTATATGGACCCCAAAGGTCGTTAAGAAAAGTATAGAAAGATTCCGAAACAACCAGTCTTCATAATGAGTGATTCTACTGATATAATCAGCTGTCCAATGTTTGCTTCTAAGAATCCATTGTATGTTTATTGAGATTCCCTTTTGTAAACAAATAGAAAACATGGATAGTGTTATATTTTGCAGTCTTTCTTTCATAGTTCCTGTTTTAACAATTCTGACACAATTTTGATTATCAGTAAGCCATTTTAAGTATTTTCAAGCAAATGCATGTTGATAAGACATCAATGCCAATTTGATGGCCTTCAGTTCCCTCCACATGAAACTCTCCAACATTTCAGCGGATTGCCACATAGTGTGAAAAAATTTACTTTCAAACTCTACTGTACATGCTCCGGCAGCTATGCTGCTAGCATCAGAATATATCATAACATGCGACTGACTATACTATTTTAATGTTTTAAAATTGACATTAATAATGTTATCAAGCCAGAACTTTTACTTTCTAAAACTAAATAACTTTTCAATGACATTTTACTTTCAATAGACATATACCAATATCTAGTCATTATTCTGGAAATATTTCCGATCACAGGAGACATACTTATGATTCTACCCGTTACCTGGGCTAAATTTCTGGCAGAAATATATGGAATTTCTCTGAAAACATATGAATAGATTGTATTAATTCGTCAATTCTCCTTTGAGGAATGCAAAAAGTGAAATTACACGAATCTCAAATAGTTCCCAACCACTCCAACTTCTGTACTGGAGTAAAAACTGATGTTTTCTTCGTTAAGAAGAAAACCTGCATTCAAAAGTGATTGTTTCAGCAACCTTGATACATTCTTTACTGTCGTTATTCATACAAAATCCGTCATCAAGATATCAAACTATTTTTATACTATTTTTTTCTCCAATACTTGACCAATGGTCTGAGACACTTGGTAAATATGTAAGGACCCATGGAAAGACCAAATGCTAAAACAATGAAACAATATAATGTATCTTCCCACGAAAAATCCAGATACATTTGCCGCTGTGGACATATATCCAAATGAAAATAACCAGATTTTAAATCAAATTTATACAGATAATCATTTATCTGAAAGTATTGCACAGCTATTTTCCAATCTTCAAATTAAATCTTTTCTTTTTTCACCGATAAATTCAAAGTTCTCTAATCTAAAATTATACGCCTTTCTTACGCCCAGGAGTAGATTACCTTAGCCGTATTTGGCACAACTTTTTGGAATTTTTGGGTCCTCAATGCTCTTCAACTTTGTATTTGTTTGGCTTTTTAACTGTTTTGATCTGAGCGTCACTGATGAGTCTTATGTAGACGAAACGCGCGTCTGGCGTATTAAATTATAATCCTGGTACCTTTGATAACTATTTTCCCAGACTTTTGGGTAGCTATACTCAGCGGATTGAAAATGTAGGATTGACATGTGACCTCAATAACGCAACCTGAAAGAAATAGTACGGATTTGCTAACAAATTCATTATTCTGAAGAGCAGATTTGTTATTTTTCATGTACATGCTCGAAGCACTATCAATAAATGGAATAAGATATCCATGTTTCAATGTGTCTAAAATAAAAGAATTAGCACAAATATGCTCCCAGTACTGAATACCTTTTGCAAACCTGCCTTTTACACCAGAGAAAACACCCGTATTAGATTTGAAATTTTCAAAAAATCTTACTTGTCTAAGCAAAATCTCAATATCGTGATTTAAACAATAATCACTATCAAAATCAGAAAACAAAATATAATCACTTATTACTGTTTGTTGTTAATTGTTCTGTGGTGTATTGCTGATGTTGAACTGGTTGCGTTTGAGAAGTGGACAGTTCTTCCTCCAGTGACACAATTGTTTACAGGCATGGCACATGTCATGCTGGAACGGCTTACGCCGCCCGCTGCCGACTCAAAAGGGCGACGGGTTCTTACGCTGATACTGATTGACATAATAAGGATTAGGAGCAGTTTCAACAGGAGCTGGTCTAGAAGTTGTCTTGTAAGGATGTGGACGACGGATATGTTTAACCGTACGCATGGCTCTGGACTCCGCCTGACGGATTTTCTTTTCATCTCTGGAATCCGAAGCGATGACATTTGCTTCATATTTTCTGACAGTAGCCCAACCACCGGCTGAAGTGTCTGCTATGCGTATTAGTTTGTTTCTGCCCTTAACCTTGTCTATGAGGTCTATGATGATACGTGAAACCTTCGTCTCAGAACAGGGAACAAAGCTTTAAACCTTGTTGAGCTCGGTAATAATTCCCTCGTTAAACTTGTATTGTATATTTTTGCCCTCGTGCTTAAATTTTAGCGAAACCTCTTGTTTTAACTTTTTGGAAACAATGTCCTGTTTAGGGACCAAATCTGATTTAAGATCAACTAGCTTCTTGTCAAAATACACTTTAAAAAGTTCTAAGGTATCGGCCAAATCACGGCGCTCTTCTCCTATATGGTTGCGACTTTGTGAATTACCAGTGGCAATGTGTGAATGTTCAGTTCCACCTTCAGACATTGGACTTCCTTCTCTAAACTCTGACATAATCAGGTTAAGCACAAGCTTACAACTTTATTGCACCTAAAGCAAACCTCGAATGACAATATCTTATATTCACACAACCACCAAAAGTAAAGCACGGAATATTTGAATTGACCTCATTCAAATAGTATGGTCAGTTCTAACTCAACAAATGAAAAACATTTAACCGATTATATACATGCAACACGTATATCAATTGTAAACACATACACGTGGTAATGTTTACATACTGGTGTACATAACTTAAATAAATAAATATATATAGTATGACTAAGTGAAAATAGAGTTATATTTCTTTAGTTGATCATTACAACTTTATTTTAAATTTTAAAAGAACGATATTACATTTCCTTGCCAGTCATCTGAAATAAAAGTAAAAACAATCATTCTCTGAGCATGGTGATACAAGACTTTAAATCCGTTTTTTTTCTGAACTATTTCATATCTAAACTTAAGTCCATTTCTATGTAGCAACATTCCAGAAGAGTCTGCATACGGAGTATATATCTCCCAAATGATACGATATTCCCGGACTTGCATTTCCTATCAAGATTTTCTTGATAGAGGGTTGCTGCCCAAAAGGAAGCTATTAAACCAAGAGTTCCAAATGGTGAAGTTGGAATCATCCCTTCGTAATTTTACGGATGCCATCACGAGTTGGTTGACCGTTATGGAATATCCGTTTCATAGATGATATCGGATATGTTCCTTATGTCGTAACTACAATCCCGTTACCTTTTCATGAATGTGACCTGTCGAATTTGAATATTTCCCGTGTTTGTAATAACATGAGTAACACGACAGGTAATACATGTGGAACAGGATCTGCTGATCCTTCCGGAGGACCTGAGAACACCCCCATTTTTTTGTGGGGTTCGTGTCGTCTTTAGCATGTTTAGTTTTCTATGTTGTGTCTTGTGTACTATTATTTTTCTGTTTGTCCTTTTCTTTTTTAGCCATGACGTTCTCAGTTAATTTTCGATCTATGAGTTTGAATGTCACTCTGGTATCTTAAGCCCCTCTTTTAAATGATAATAGGAAATATAGGATGTATGTCAAAATATTAAACTATAGTCGTCTGTGTGTTGACAACATTTATGTCCACAATTAGTAGAAAAAAACCACAACAGAATGTATTTTGCTATCAAACGTGGAAGTTAAGTAGTACAATAATTCAGATGTTTAAGAATAGATGTCGATTCGTAAAATTTGTAAACAAATCAAACTCTTTTTAGGATATGTCCCAAAAGATTGCATATCACTATGCAATGATGTAATTTCAGCACATCCAACACGTCCTTTACCTTGGAAAAGAGGAAAATTCGACACATATATTATATGTTGATAAGTAATATTAAAATGTTCAGTGTGTACAATGAAAACAAAAATTTGATGCGTACTTTTTTTTTGTGTATGGTTGCTTGCTGCTTGTTTTGTTCACACATTATTGTCAATATGATGGATTTTTATGCGACTGTCATACACGTGAGATGCGTAGCTTGCTATATAACCAGGTTTAATCCACCATTTTCTACATTAGGAAATGCCTGTACCAAGTCAGGAATATGACAATTGTTTTTCATTCGTTTGATGGTTTGCGCTTTTGATTTTGACATTTTTTTTGTGGACTTTCCGTTTGGAATTTTTCTTTGTTTTGTTATAATAAAACACCCATGCAACCGCGCATTCCATATTGCAAGATAGGACCCGACACAAATAATTTTGTATTTCGGCAGTTAAGCTTGGGATGGTAATTCTAAGATGCATTATTTGAATATAATCAAATATGAAAATTATTCATGTTTATATTGATATATTTATATTTTAATTCTTCTTCAATAGATCTAGTTATTATGACAGATCTGCCATCATCAGAGGTCCAACTGTCAATTTTCTGTTAAAGTCTTTAACTTTGATCTACAAAGCATACAGTATCTCCAATACGAATTGTCCTTGGAGTTCGGTATTTTCATTATTGTACTTTTACAATATGATGAAGATTAAATAATAGTACTCAATTAATGGAATGTTCATGCATGGGTGAAATTATCAATGATCATGATGATATAAAAAGAGAAACCAAATATTTCATATAATGCAATAGATAAATGAAAACAATGAAACAAACAAATCAGTTAGAGAGGTGTCTTTACTTACTTGACTTGTGAAATGTCGTGAACAAATAGTTATAATATAGTTTAAGCATTGGTAGTACTTGTTCGTTCTTGTAAAATCTCGTTGTAATTCTGTGGTATACATGTTGAAATGAAATATTATATTATTCATTTATGTATTTCTCTGTCCTGAATGTTCTTGCATTTATTTGTCACGTAATGTTGTCATTTTAGCGTTTTTTTTAACATTGTCATATACGCAGGAGGTTTGGCTAGCCATTAAACCAGGTTCAACCCATTTTTTTTTTATTAAAATGTCCTGTACCGAGTCAGGGATATGACAGTTGTTATCAAATAGTCCGTTCCTATGTATGTTGGCGTTTGTTTTTGTAGCAGTTCAGTGCTTCGGTTGTTCCGTTTTGTTTCCTCTTTTAGTTGATGTCTTTCTCTCAGTTTTGGTTTTCGACATGGATTTGTTTCAGTTAAATCGATTTATAACAATTGAACAGCGGTACACTACTATTGCCTTTATTTTTGTCATTTATTTCTCATCATACTGACTTCTACTTATAACAAAGGTTTGCACTACGAATATTTACGAACAATTTATCTTTGAGAAGATTTGTAAATATCATTTGGTCTCTGGTAGAGAGTTGTCTCATTTGCAATTATACCACATCTCATTTTTTTTTATATTTACACTTTGAATGGTTGAAAAAAGGTATGAACTTTGTACTGACGAATACTGTGCAATGTGTATGCGTTTGTCTTGTCTTCTAAATGCTCAATGACAAAAAAAAACAAAAAAAACAGTCCTTGGTAATATGCTTCCAAATACAGTCAAAGGAACAAATTGTACGCGATTAAATCAAAACAAATATAATCTGAATGTGATATTAATTTAAAAATTTTTGTTCGATTATCCTCAATTAACGTACACACGGAAAGACATTGTTTTAAATATCGACTGGTTATTTCAATGCACACGAAATGTTCACAGACTCATAAAACCTTATCAAAGATACCAGGCTTATAATGTGGCAACACAGACGTGCGATTCGGCTTCATCAGATTCAGAAGTGGCGCTCAAATTAAAACATGTGTAAAGGCACTGTCAAATAGCATTGCAAATCAAAAATCCAGAAAGTTGTTCCAAATGTTATCCAGGCAATATATGCCTTTGGGTTCAAAAACCTTTGTTTTCAAATAATTCAACATTCTAAAATGTTAATTCACAAGAAACAAACATTTTAACAGTTTGAATGAGACCATGTCGTTAAAGATCGTTCAAATTCGAAGGTCCTTGGCACATTTACCTATTAGGATAAGTGTTACCTAAAGATTTTGTTAGATTTATTTTAATTAAACTACATTTGATTAAAAATTAATATTTTTATTACAAATGTATTATTGAAATCATTGAAGAAACAAACACATTCTTTTTGCAAATGGTCTTTTATGAAATCGATTGAATATTTTCAACAATTATCTCCCTTTGTTCAATCACAGATGTAATGAGTTTATATTATTTTGTTATGTAATTGCATGATTCGATTTTATTGTATTTGAGTAGATGAATAAAGAAATTAGTCTTTGGAAAAAAATCGTTCTCGTTTTTTTTTTTTAAAGTGAAAAAAAAATTATGGTTAGACCCTTCTTTAGACACTAAAATTTGACACAACCATAATTTTAAATCTTCCAATCTCTTTTTAGTGGCATGGTTTCATCGAAACTGTTAAAATATTCGTTTCCTGTAAATTAACCTATTATAAAATTTTGAATTATTTGAAACACTAAGGGCTTTTTACCCCTAAAGCACATATCTTAGATAATCAAATAACATTAGTCTTTTAGACATAAATATTCAAGTTTTTAATTGTGCTTTCTTTTTAACTTTAAGACTTCAAACTTGATGTAATTAATCAAGTTAATTGCATCGCTGCAAAGCGACCAAAAAGTGTCATTTTAACAAGTTGTCTTTTCAGTTACGCATTGGCTCATAAATTATTCTACCTGACCCTATGTTTGAAAAGGCCATACACGATACTTCTAACATATTATTGAAAAATGCGAACGATATTTGTGGTCGTTTTGTGTCCATTCATGACACAATATTCATGTATCTTTAGATCGAAGGTACAGTATATACCAGGACACGGTCTGATAAATAACAAGTACCCTCTATGTTTGACATGCGATGTTAGGCATTATTTAGGAATCATAAAACCAGGGACTTCTATTGACGTTAGATAGTACAACATGCAAATAAACAGGTGTTCACATTCAAGTATTTAATTAACCGCCAACGTTTGACAATTATGTTTCATATTTTGTATAGGCTGAGGAACACAGTCACATTTGTTTATTAGTAAACTTTAGATAGAGAAAATAATTTTATAAGAAATGAAAAAAGTATATTTTAAGTTCCAAAAAATGACTTATAAATTGTACATGTGTAATGATTATAAAATTAATTAAAGATAATGACATAAAAGCTAACTTTATTTTGATACTTTCAACATGATAAATGTTGATATTAATATTATATAAATTTTATCATTTATTTCGAATGAAAGGGTCTTTCTAAGATTAGCGATTTTGTGAAAAATTGCTAGCAAATAAGATCAAATGAAAAAAATGCTATCGTCTATTGTACACTGTGGTATTTATGCAATTCCTGGTTATATTGTATTCTTACATATTATGAAAAGTGGCTTAAACAAGCATGGAAATAATGGAAGTTGAGTTTAAATTTATTTATTTTCTAAGGGAAAATGTTACACTACTGTTTAACATGTTTAAATTGAAGACAAAATCAAACTTGTATATATCCTGACATACACTATATTGATGTGATAGATAATTTAATCATTAACAAAATAATAATACTTTAATTCTGGAACCTTTTACATAAGTTCTCACATATATGAAAATTAATTCTTTATACACATAAAAAATACTAAAACTGTCTATTGCATTTGGTTCCTGTACTAAACTGTATTTTGACATAGCGTACCAAATCCGATAAGCACTGAGCAATAGTTTGATCAAGTTAATGAAGGACATCTTTAAACATTGTAATCTTGAATAGTAACTAAAACAACAATAAGTAGGTCACAAGAAAAAAGATAAAATCTAAACCGAGACATCAAACCGGGGAGACTGGATTTTACAGTTGATGAATATATGGGTCACGAACACGTGTATGTTAGGAAGACTTTTTAGAGATATTTGAACAAATCCGATTGTAATTTTGTGGAGTTAAATCACGGAATCATTGTAAGCAGAATGGTAAATATTAATACACCTTATTATTTTGCTTTCAATCGGTCAACTTTAGAGAAGCATTGAACATCATGTGTGATTTAATTCACTTGCTATTTTTGTTGTGGGTAATATTAGTCGTTTGTTGTGTATATGGAATGCAGTAGTCAATATTTTGGTGTTGACATGAATATCAATAATGTGGTCATTTTTATAAATTTCCTGTATACAAAACTTTGAATTTTACCAAAAAATAAGGGTTTTCTTATACATTGATTACCTTAGCCGTATTTGGCACAACTTTTTGGAATTATGGATCCTAAATGCTCTTCAACTTTGTACTAGTTTGGCTTTATAAATATTTTGATATGAGCGTCACTGATGAGTCTTATGCAGACGAAACGCGCGTCTGGCGTACTAAATTATAATCCTGGTACCTTTGATAACTGCTTTAACTAAACTAAATCCAGACTTTTTATCCCCATTTCACGTAAAGTTCTACAACACACCCTACCTCGAAAAAAACACAATTACATGTATATCAAAATAAAAATGATGGATAAAAAAGTATTAATTTTAAAATAATGCTATACAGATATTCCCACACTCGCATTACCAGCACATAAAAGTAAACTGATATATTATTGCATGTTTAAAACTGATGGATACTCTTGTACATTAAACACATTTGGATAAAATAAAAAAAACAACAATAGACCTGATTAATGTTTCACAAAAAGCGCGATGTGTCTCTATTTCCATCATATATATATATATTACCGTCTATCTTATAGGACCTTCACATTCCCTTCGGAAAGACTTTTCCGCTAACAGCATCCGAAGATTAACAAGCATACCCCAGTCGTCAATTGAAGGACGAAATCGATGGTTCTATCATACCCAGACTTGGCAAAACAATAGCTGATAAGTGGAAATCAGACATGAAGTTTGGTCATACAGTTGCCATTTTTGATGAAATCCCAAACATTGTTGATATTTCTAGAAATCGTAAGATGATATGTGTGCCAGATGTACTGAATTGATGGCAAATTTTACAGATTAAAAAAAGTGATTTTCTTAAATGATAAGTGAAACGAAAGACGAAAACTATTCCGCGACTTTGTACATTTTGTCGCAAATGAATATGACAAAAAAAATGTTGAACAAGATCAAAGAACAAATATTACGTATTAAATAATTAAAAGAATTATTATATTTGTTTGATTTATTCATTCAATTTATAATAACCGAGGAAATACAAACGATTTAATTAATAACAGATTATTCTGTCGATACTCAAGGAGTTATCTCAAATATGGGAATCATTTGTTTCACATGAAATTGTTTAAGATTTTAATAGAATGAAATACAATTTTCGGCTCTTAGTTTGTTATGATCGCATCTCACACTTAATATTTTGGAAGTGATTGAGATTGATAAGCTTTATTTAAAAAAAAACCAGATCTGTAAAGTCTATTTGCAAGTGAAACATGGATTAATATTGTTTTCATGCAAATATGCAAAATAAAGAGACCTTGAAGCATGGTAATGTTGTATATGATTTGAATTATGCAGATTTTATATTGAATTCCACAGACAGCACTAGTTGACGAATACAGAATAAAAAACGTTTGGTTCTAAAATACCCATGTAATTTTTATTATTACAGTTTTTAACTCTAAGCGTGTCTCTCTTTTTTTTTTCCTTTTGAAGATTTTTGGAAGTCTATATAAATATATGTACACCTAATCATTCTCTGTTCGTCTCAACAAGGTCAAGTGCCTTTAGACTAATGTTGTTAGTAGATGTCTGCCATAGCAATTTTTAGATGATTTTTTCAACATAATTCATGCTATTAGGTTTTCGTTTGAATTTTCTTGGGTTTAGCATATTTTACTATATGGTATGGTAGTTGTTCATGGTTTCAGACCGGACAATGACATGTTTCGGTAAAATATCCTTGTTCTTTGGTCTCTTGTAAAAAGTTTCTCCCCGACAATCACAATTCAATAGTTTTATATACATGTAGTATAATGCTGAATCACATCTTTTCGTATGATTTAGATTTAGGCGCAAGCAGTTTATCGGTCTTTGAATAGACAAATGTAAGTAACAAAATAGAGGTGAGTAATCTCCAATAAAGCGGGAACAGATACGTCGGCAGGGTTAAAATCACGCGCCAAAATAAAGACTGAGTCAAAATGTTCCAGTCGGAAATTGGACACAATCGGTGAAATTACAGATCAGACTACTATTCTTGTATCTATACATCTAAGGCGCTAGTGAGTTAGGACACATCGTATCGATCAACCAATTCGTGATGGGGGCCTTTAATCTTATGAAGTGTCGATTAATATTTTCCTTATTACTCTGCCGGAATATTTTATGTAAGGAGCACATCCCTGTTAACGTAGTCCGCATTGTGTGAACATGTACGAGCGTAACGTATTACATAATATATGTAAATGCCTAAAAACAGAACAGAGGGTATGTTACTGCTGCGAAATTTGAAGTTGACAATTTGAAAATTGAAATTATCATGTTCGACATAAGCTCTAGTTCAAAGTCGTCAATCGGTGTCAATATCGTAGAAAAGATTAAGGTATGCATCAGACATCTTATTTCTGTAGTATCAAGTTCACTGGGATATATCAGATGTTAGCACCAATTCAAATGTGGGCAATTGAGTGACGGGATGTCATCAATGAAAGTGAAATTAAAGACCTTTGCAAGATGCTTTTTCTATTGATCATTGAGAAGGTTCTGTATGACAGAACAGAGGGTATGTTACTGCTGCGAAATTTGAAGTTGACAATTTGAAAATTGAAATTATCATGTTCGACATAAGCTCTAGTTCAAAGTCGTCAATCGGTGTCAATATCGTAGAAAAGATTAAGGTATGCATCAGACATCTTATTTCTGTAGTATCAAGTTCCCTGGGATATATCAGATGTTAGCACCAATTCAAATGTGGGCAATTGAGTGACGGGATGTCATCAATGAAAGTGAAATTAAAGACCTTTGCAAGATGCTTTTTCTATTGATCATTGAGAAGGTTCTGTATGAATCTTCTTTATTCGAGTACAAAAGACAAGTCGGGAAGTAATGATGCACAACTTGTACCAATTTGAACATGACTGTCACTTATCACATGATCACCATATGTTGACCTCTATTTTGTATGTTGTTGGATGAAAATCCCTGACATATAGCCCCATTGCCAAACTGTCCAAGAATTACTCGCCCTAACTTTCTACAAACTCAATTCACTCATGAAAACAAGTCGACCTAACAACAAAAAGTAGATAAATGTCGACAAATAAAGATCTTCAATATGGCTCTACTGATAAAAATTAATGAAATCAGCAAAACAAAATCTTGAAAATATGTCCCATTGATGTAAAAGAGGTTGATCCCTATGGGGATAAGACCTCCAAACTGGTCCCACTTATAAAAATGAGGTAACTCATGCTGAAACAAAACATGCAAACAAACTACACTGAGGTAATGTATGACCCTGGAAATATTTCCTGACCAAAATGAAATAGGTCTTACATTGTGAATGTGCGAGTGTATATTGGTTTTGGGGTTGAACCTTTTTTGTATTTCTTATATCTACATGTATGCATATTTTTAAATCGACCAAAGAGTTGGAAAAATCTATGGAAACTGCAGTTTGCAGTTATTTGTAAACACATTTCAATTAATGTCATGTTAAAATAAACCACACATCCTTTTAAAATCTTACAGGAATCTTTGATGACGGGATTTCTATTCCATATTGTAATTTTGTTTGAAAATGGCCTTGGTTTAAAACTATTTCCAGGGAATATTGAACATTTTGAAGGTCAACCTATCATACATAATTTAAATTGAAGCTGGACTTTCATCTTTCACAATGATCTCATTAAGCCAAACCGTTCATTGTTTTACAAAGATTTTTAATGCATTGTCTACTTTAATTTTTCATGATGTATCTCGCGTGTATGTATAACGTTAAATAAATGTAGATTATTGAAAATAAAAATTACATAATAAGATATGTATACTGCGATTTCAAACATAATTATAAGAGGTATTTGGTAAGTGGTATATGCCCCAAAGAAAATATATTCAATTTATATATTGGTATTTAATGCTCTTACGTTTAGCACGTGGCATTAACGTGAGCAAGTACTTGTCGGTTCGAAGTCATTGTAATATATATGGCTTCATGTGGACTAAGATATTTACAAACCCGATTCAGTATGTCAAAGGGCAAAGAAGGGTTCACCTTCTTACTGATTTCTGACCTTCTGCAATGAAATTTTTCTACTGACAGTAAATTCAAACCGAAACAACTCTATTGAAATTTAAACAAAGCGATTTAAACGTTATACATTTATTTAGTCTACTTTCAGGTTAAAAAAATCATAATGATTCCCGAATAGCGAGACAATAGTTAAAGGATATATATAAATATATGTTAATACCATACTTTAAAAAAGAAGTGAAAGATACCGAAGGGCCATTCAAACTCATTTGTCAAAGATGAAAAATACCGAAGTGCTATTCAAACTCATACGTCAAATATGAAAGATACCGAAGGGCTATTCAAACTGATACGTGAAAGGTGAAAGATACCGAAGGGCTATTCAAACTCATACGTCAAAGGTGAAAGATAGCGAAGGGCTATTCAAACTCATACGTCAAAGGTGAAAGATACCGAAGGGCTATTCAAACTCATACGTCAAAGGTGAAAGATACCGAAGGGCTATTCCATCTCATACGTCAAAGGTGGAAGACACCGAAGGGCTATTCAAACTCATACGTCAAAAGTGGAAGATACCGAAGGGCTATTCAAACTCATACGTCAAAGGTGAAAGATATCAAAGGGCTATTCAAACTCATACGTCAAAATAAATTGACAACGGTTTTGAGGAGAAATATTTTTAACAAACATATAAATTGGGTTGCTTAACTATTTAATAAAATGCTTACCTGTATCGAAATACATAAACGCACTTATCGCTTTTCTTCTCGAATGATATTGCTTTGTTTATTTATTTCGACATTTTGTGTACATGTAATCTCAGCTGTTCCCCATAGTTGCTCGTAAAACTGCTCAGGTAAGAAAACATAAATACCCGTCTTTGGAAATATCAAGTACTATAAATTTTCTCGAGATGAGCAGTGAATTTTTTTCTCTTAAAGACTGTTTACGAAAATCTGCAAGAAACAAGAAAAAACTATTCGATTTTAAATATATAGACCTTTACAAAGCATTTGCCTTCTATCTTACATTTGCAAATGAAAACATAAAAAAACTTAAGGGACACACAACAATGCTTTTCTGAGATAGCGAGGAATTGTGTCTAACATATAATGAAAAGTAAAATAACAACAATACTGAACTTCTAGAGAATTTAAAACCGAAAGTCCGTTATCAAATGGCAAAATTGCTCATCTTGTAGTGAAGAACATTGTATCAAGGGTCAAAAGGGACCCTTACCATACTTACTATATCTGTTCTATGGGATAAAATTATGCAACGTAATATTAACATACAGACAATATGTGGGTAATACAGCATTTTTGTTTCAATTGAACAAAGTTATACGAAAAAGTCAAACAACAAAAATACCGAACTCCGAGGAAAATTCCAAACGGAAATTTCGTAATCAAATGGCAAAATCAAAAGCTCAAACACATCAAACGAATGGAAAACAGCTGTCATATTCCTGACTTGGTACAGACATTTGCATATGTATAAAATGGTGGATTAACCTGCTTTTATAGCAAGCTAAACCTCACACTTATATGACAGTCGCATAAAATTCCATCATACTGACAACAATGTGTGAACAAAACAAACAGACATATAATAGGTAAAAATGTCAAAAATGGTGATACTGCAGTCAAAATTGTGTTATAATCTGAATCACTCTAAAAACAAACAAATATGTCAACAAAGAAAAACAAAATGGCATATAGACAAAGCACATATAAGCAAAATGAAAGACAAGAATAAAAATAATGACAATAGCACAATAATACAATAGCGGGATGTATAAGTACCGAGCCACGCCAAGAGAATATTACCAAAAGTGAACTAAACAGTAAAGTAAATGATTTACAAAGACAAATAAAAGAACAGTATAACACGTTATTTAGATGATAAACAACGTCAGTACCTAGAATCTATACTTCAAGACCATCATGTCTTATTTGTGAAGTTGATACGGAATATTGAAATATTGTAATTACCTTGTAAGTATACAAATTATATAAACAGAAAAGTAAGTTTCTAAAAGAAATTGAATATCTGTCTTTTATTATATCACATTATACTTTTGAAGGAAAAATGGGCAAAGTCATTAGTTCTGACAGGCATTTAACTACAAATAAAAATAAATGAAAGAAAAATAGTTATGTTAAATTTCTTGTGTTCTATAATCATGTTATGGATGGTGAATATCAACTTTTAATGCCTAAAAGGATTTCTATATTTCTGTATCATCCAATCCAAGGGCTATTTGTTGTATATAATGCTTATTATTTCTTCATTTTGTAAGTATAATGTTTACTTAGGAGCTTTATCGATAAATGTGACCGAAATAGTTCACAATAGTATGCAAAGAGTATCATTTAAAAAATAATAAAAGTAAACAAACAAATTAACAGGTACTGCTGTACCATACATAGCACAGATAAACCATGAATATGATCATTTTACAAAAAGGGAGAAGACGAAACCAAGAGGTTAAAAACCAACTGAAGACGTAGAATTTAAAAAAAAAACCAAAGACGTGAAAGTCCAGAAAACAATCAAAGACGGAGAAGAAAAAAAAAACAACAACCAAAGACGTAGAAGACCAAAAAACCAACCAAAGCCGTAGAAGTGAAAAAAAAACAACCAAAGGGGAAGAAGTTAAGAATAAACAACCAAAGACGTAGAAGTAAAAAAAACAACAACAAAAGACGTAGACGTCCAAAAAAATAAATAATTCAAATAATATTAACAGACAAACAGCAATTCACAAAACACCACACAGTTACCCTTAGATTGAGCAACACAAACCAAACAAGAACCATTGGTAATCTGAAGCCGTACATAATGGTTTATACTATATCAGAGGTAACAGTAGCAAAACATTCTATATAAGGCCTCAGTTTGAGATGAAGAATAGCAGTAAAAGCGTTACTTTGACGAAAAAAGGACAAATTGTTGAAGGGATAGTGATAAAGGATTGTTATAGAAAAGGCGAGTTTTATTAATCAATGAAAATAGTTTTTACTGGAAAACCTTCAATTGAATACATTGCATTATTGATTTGAGATTTAAATTAGAAATGTCTTAAACTACCACAGTTTAATAAGAAGTAAATGATTTTTTTTAGACAGTTTTCATGGAATAGATCTCTGGAATTTAAAACTTCAGATTACTTTGAGTGATTACTGGTACATTAAGTCTACATTGTGTAAATAAATAGCTTTTTATTACAAATATATTCAATTTCCTGTGAGGATTTATTTAATTTGTAATTTAAATAGATTGCACATTTTAATGGATTCTATCAAATTTTTTTTCTATTTAATTTAGATTGTGCATGGTCTTCTTTTATGCAATTGTCCAAATTGCACTCAAAAACTGAACTGTTGGTCATTATTTACTAAATATATAAATTAAATTTGGTGGCATGGGCTTATACATATATAAGTGTTATTTTCTTTTGTCTTTTGTGAGCCACCTCTTTTTAAATCGGGTACATCAATATAACATTCCTCGTCGCTTTAAAAAATGACATTTGATTAGAATTTGCATTTTCATTATTGATTGGCCTCCAAATAACCGAACAAGATGTGACTGATAATTGTGGTGGTGTGTTTATGGAATTTTTTCATGGTAGTTTTCTGACATAGGTATCATAATTCTTTATCATCGTATGTTAATCAGTAAAATTTGGATATACAAGTCCTACAGTATCAATTGAAAGTATATAAAGCCAGACATGGACATATAATATTAATCAATAGTAATATTTTTAACTTAAATTTTCAATCCCAGAGTAATTCACTAACCCAACATATGGAATTTTATGTGACTGTCATACAAGTGAGAGGTAAAGCTAGCTATAAAAACAGGTTTAACCTACCATTTTTTACATTAGAAAATGCCTAAACCAAGTCAGGCATTTGACAGTAGTTTTCCATTCTTTGTTAAGTGTTTGAGCTTTTTATTTTGCCACTTGATTAGGGACTTTCCGTTTTGGACTTTCCTTTGTCATGTTTGTGGTCGATATTTTTGTTATTTTTCTTTTTGTTGTATATACCTTATTATTGACCTAGAGACTAGAGTACATACACCTGACCTCAAATATTGTTTATATCTTATACAGCTTTGTTTTTGTTGCTGGTTTCCTGTATCATTGGCGTAAACCCCCAATTTTCTGTTAATATAATTCATGTTTGTTTATATACCATGATATAACATTGTTTAGTATACATGACTGTATACATGTCTTAGTCGGTTAATAGGCACATATATGTAGTACTCACTAAACCTATGAAGCTTTATTTCCGTTCTTTTGCTATCACTTATAATTCTTTCAAAATGAATTTTGAGATAGATGTTTATGTAATGTCTAGATGAACCAAATTCATTGAATATCAAAAGAAAATACTTGAGTGGTGATATCAATAAACAGAAGACCTTTTCATATTTTGTTTTCTCGTTGCTAGTGTATCCGTATGGATATGTATTGTGACCGAAATAATTTGAGTTTTAAACAACTATAAAAAGTTGTATATAAACTCATGTATAACCCCATTTTGATAGGATCAGCTGTATATAAACAAATGTGTGCCTTCTTTAATTGGCAAATACGCTAGCTGGACATATAATTCCATATTCTTTGGTATATATGAAAAGCAAGGTTGTACTTATATTTATCATATGTTTGGTAGTAAATACAGTAGTTTTGGATATGTGATAAATAGCCTGCTGTGTAATCCATATCGCGCAACATTGATGCGCACCCTTTATCGCACCCCTTCTCGGATTTCTCGTTCGTATTCTATACGGAGTCTCTCGGACTTTTTTCATTCAGCAGACGACAACATTGATCATCTGTTGATATAATGGAGTTGCCACGGAGCCCGCACAGCATTCAAATGGGAGAAGAAGTAATGAATCGTTTGGCTCAAGATGTTTCAGAACGCAATCGTGCTGCTGAGCAGATGACTACAGATGAATTCATCGACCAAATGAGAAATAAAAATACAAGTAGGAAGACAAAGTCAGATGTCAACAAGTTAAAAACATGGCTTTCCGATCAAAATGAGCTACGGGAATTTCATGAGATTCCTCCTCAGGAACTTGACCTCTTGCTAGCAAGATTTTTCATGACTGCCAAAAAGTGTGATGGAGGGGATTATGAACCAGACACATTAAAATCTATTCAAGGCAGCATAAATAGACATTTGACCGTAAAACACTGTAATATAGACCTAATCAAAGACAAGGAGTTCAAGCATTCAAGAGATGTACTAATGTCTAAAAGAAAACTACTTCGTCAGAATGGAAAAGGAAATAAACCAAAAAAAGCTGAACCACTGACAAAGGAGAAGATTGATATACTGTATCAAAAGAAACTTCTAGGAGCAGGTAAAATTAGAGTTCACAATAAAAATGAAAAAAAAAAAAGCAATTAAATAGACCACATGATGTTTTTCGCATTAAAATACTTTTTATTTTATGCGTCTGTCTGATATAAAGTTTGTGCTCTCCATATATATCTCCAATACTAACTGATTGAAGGTTCGCCTTAACCTTTCGGCTCATAGTACGTGACTCATGATACATGATCATGATAATACATGTATCTTCTTGTATTCAGCTATCCTTAATGAACGTTTTGTTTACAAGTACCAATAACGTTACTGTATATGTACGATGCATGCATATACCTCATTGGCGTTAAACAATATACAAATATTTTTTCTGTAGTTTAACATTTATTATTTTGGCAAAAAAAAAAATTACTTGTAGGCTTCATCTCACCTTGGACTAATGTAAAAGTCCAAGATCTCACACAAAAAAGTGTTGGTTATTTAGCATGGTGTTTTATAACTAACATTAACAAAATAATCCATTTTATTTAAAAAGAATTTAGACATAAAACATGCTGTGGTAATGATTGACATTAATTTTTATTAATTTATTTGAAAAATAAGTTGTTTTGTATTTTTTCAGCTAATCCAAGAGCGTTAACAAACACTGTTTTCTTAAACAACAGTATGTTTTTTGGAATGAGATCAAGACTGGAACATCAAAATTTAAGATGGGGGGATATTGACCTAAAAAAAACATCAGCAGGAGAAAGGTATCTGGAGTTTACAGAGAGGGCAACCAAGACAAGGTCAGGTGCAACGAGTGACGCGAGGGCATTTTCCCCCCAAGATGTTTGAAAATAAAGGTAGATAAAAAGTTTTCATGTATTAAGCATAATCATAACCCTGCTTGAAAGAATATTTAGAGATTTTTGTTGGTCATCTCAATGAGATTAATTTTCTCACTTGAGATAGTATATAGTGAAAGTGAGCAAGGCAATCAAGTTGAGATGACCAAAGATAATCTATTTATAGCTACATGTATATTACATATGATATATTGTTATTTTCATTGACAACCTCAATGTGCGATAAATTATTTTACTCTCCATCTTTCTGCTACACTAGCGTTAGCACACTTTCTCAGCCATTACTAACATGTACAGTCTGAAAATTACACCAAACAGCTGTGTCAGAGTTAGATTTTCTACTGACAAATATAATATATACATTACACAATGTGCATTTATATTAAAACAAACATTATATCGTACTATCTGGAAGTTGATGTTAACAAGACTTACTACACAATATGAAATTCTACTATACATATATATTTTATATACTTAGAAACTGCACTTTTAAAGTTAAATATAAAGTGGGGGAATAAAAGAAAAACCTTGACTATACATCACACATTTTTTTCTCTCAATTTTATTACATTATGTATTTTTTTCAGGTGATCCTAGATGTCCAGTAAGTTTGTATTTGATGTATGCAGGAAAGAGTCCAGAGAAAATGAAAGCAGATGACTCCAAATTCTATGTTGGCATCAACAATAAAGGCTATGGTGATGAATGGTTCATAAACCAACCAATGGGAAAAAACACACTATCTAATATAATAAAATCTATGACAGATGAAGCCTGTATACAGGGCCGTAAAGTCAATCATAGTGCCCGAAAAACAGGCATTACATGCAGGTGTTCAGAATACTTTAGTTCAACAACATTCTGGCCATAAAAGCCTTAGTTCTATAAACAATTACTCCAGTGCTTCGTTTCAACAACAAAAAGATATGTCAAAGGTGCTATGTACATTTACTTCAAACCAAGATAGTACTACATATATTAATCAGAATACTATTCAACCAGGTGACAGTAGTACTACAGATATTAATCAGAATACTATTCAACCAGGTGATAGTACTGCTAACTTAAATAATGTTGATACAATTCCGGATGATGATGACGACAGGGTTTTAGTAAGAGCATCGCAGGAAATGATAGAAAACACACTGCTTGACATAGAAAACTTTGAAAACTATGAAGTACTTGATATTCATAATGATATACATGTATATAATTGCAAGAAATCTAGCAACTTAGTTCAGAAAAACACTGATATGTCTGTCCGTATGTCTGAGAATTATTCTGTGCCGTCCATTCTCTAAGGTGCTACTGTAATAGGGAATGTTATAATTAACTAAAGAAATTTACCAGAGACAAACCCAGAAAAAAAGAAAATGGGTTATTTATGACAGTAGTGATTCTGACTAAATTGTTTATATTCTATATTCTTGTTATTAAATTGTTGATGTATTGTTACTTTTTTTATTATTTATTTACAGTTTTTTTCAAAATGTGTGTTATACAGTACAACCATATTACTAAAGGAGGATAAAAAGAACTCATTGAAATAGGATCATACAAAACCTAAAAAAAATAACAAAAATATACATTAAACAAAATATTTCTATGTGCAACAGGACCTAAATTGTAAGGTTACAAATGTGCCTCGGATGTAATTCCTATTTATGATAAAGCTTACACAACATGGCAAACAAAAATCTGAAGGTAATTCCTGTCCAGGTGCTCTGGATCAGTAAGCAATTCCTTTATACTCTCCTGTTTAAATATATGATAAAGCGTATAATACATGGCAAAATCCTAAGGGCCCTCGGGCTGATGTTGGTATCTCGGGATGATACGGCATGTGAGACGGATTTTGCCATGTATTATTCTCTATATACAGGAACTATTCCCGACGAACATATTTGAAAGGCAATATTGATAATTAGATATAGATATATATATAAAGTGTGTCGTAAACTATACATGAAAAAGATACCAAAGTGATATTCAAACTCATAAGTTGAAAACAAATTGACAATGTCATGGCAAAAAAACAATAACAAATTGACATTGCCATGGCAAAAAAAACAATAAAAAATTGACATTGCCATGGCAAAAAATGAAAAACTACGAAAACAAACTGCTGCAACAACTGAGACACTAAAAAGAATAATACAAAACAATCCAACCAAGTCATTATTCATATTTAGTCTTACATTAATTAGCACAACTACCCACAACAAGTTATTTTGCATGCCAAATATTTACATTAATGAATCCTAAAATAGAAATTTATTTCCGGTGTGAAAATGCGTGTTATATATAGTGGGTGTATAACTGCACACTTGACAAAAACATTGATTACATGTTCATGTCTTTCTTTGAAAAGTCTATCAAATTATTTTGAATACGCCAATAAAATAAGGGGTGTTTTTCTTCGGTACAGTTTTTTTAGTATTTATGGGAATATATTAAAGGTTTCAGGAGTAAGCAGGGGTATAACAAAAAAGGAAATGACAAAATTATAATAAGGAGAACATATTATTTAACATTTATTTCACCGTCAGTAGAAAAGTACCAATATTACTTACATTATAATGTATCTAATTTTGAATATTTCGATACTTTTTAAATATCTATTGAATCATTATCATAGGTACAAATTCAGCACGTTATTACATTAAAATGATGCAAGTAGTGAAACAATATTAACGGTGTCTTTGCGTAAAGAAGGAAGAGAAAACATGCTATATATAAATTTTGAAGAATTTATACATTTATTTAAACAAATCAAAATTCTTAGGCGTAATTAGGAAATATATGCGTCTATTTTTATATTTCTAAATTCTAGCGTCAAATTTGTCAAATAAGATCAATGTATTCTGTGGTATTTTGTAAAAAAAAAATAGATAAATTTGATGCATAAGCATACTATTTTTGCTAACATATATTTTTTCTTTTCTTTAAAATGTGAAAAATCTTTAGCACTTAAATCAAAATTTATTACTCCACATTGAGTTCTAAATAAAATTTAATAGATTGAAAATTAAAAGGATATTACCTTATCGACCCATTTATACATCTATAATTTCCCGTACAGACTGTTAAAAATAAAAAGTTTAAAATATACTTGTATTTAATTCATCTTTTATTTTCGAATTATATTTTAATATGAGGATTATTTTTCTGATGATATTTTTATGTTAAGGAGGATAATAGTATTTAATATACAGTATCGCATCGATTTCACACTATCTTCAGTATTTTGTATACTACATATATATGTAGTAATGGAAATCATTTTGTCAATGCAGAAGGAGTTGTATGTAAACAAAAAATGATACAACAGATTTGATAATATTTAATTACCCTGACAATTTGCTGCAGCTCTAATATGTAAAAAGAAGATAGAAATTAAAAGGGAGCTTTATAATCTACTAAATCAATGTAAAACTGGCAACCAGTGGTAATATGTCCATTAGAAGGAATAAAAATTCAAGGCAGTAATACAATAAAATACAACAAAATTAGAAAAGAAAATTTTGGAAATATCTCTCAATATAATATTCGAATTGACATGTTATCATTTCATTTTATGAAAATTGAATGAAACTTCGTATGCTATGATATTTAAAACACTGTCAGTCGTTTATAATTATGATTCATCAAATTATTTATAAATCGGAAAAGCAGCTGTTTTGAATTTTATTGATTTGCTTCAAATGTTAACAAATTGTACATTGTTAACAAAATCACACGCACATTTATGTATGTAAAATGGTGAATGTCATAATAAGCGTTTGTCATTTAAATATGGTTCATTAAATTTAATAAACTTATCATAAACAATACAAGTTTGAAATCTAGATACTGTAAAGAAAGAATGCGGACATTTCATAAACAGTAAATATTTTTTTTTGGGTAAAAGGCGAATGGACACAACAGTAAATAAATCTAAAGTGAAAAGGATTGGTGCTGATTTAAGTAATTATTAGTTGCCGATATTTATCAAATAATATTAGTTATTTCATTCCGATGATAATAATTCACTTCCTTAAATAAAACGAGATGCATGTGTCTATTAATATCTTCTTCAACATAATTTGTTTTCTTTTAACCGAAATTTGCATACACAATATATTCGATTTTATTTTCAATAATCTGTGTGTTGTGATAGGATTCCTATAAAAAATGCCATTCCCATAATTTATGAATCATTAATATCATTTATAACCCAGTCAGCTAATATCTAAACAATTGACAAAATGTACTTCCTAAACACATACATGTGTAAATATATATATATATATCTTTTATATAATAAAAAAGTGTGTGTTTTTTTTTTAAATATTTTACATTTATTAAATTCATTTTATAAAGAACTCCGGTCTAGAATTTTATTTGCATCATGACAACTGGATACCGACTGATTGATTCTTACCTTATAACCTTTTCAAATAAGCTTAAATTATAAAAATTATATAAACGTCCGGTAAAATTTTGTTGGCAGAAAGCGATTCAGTTAAAACATATACAATACTGTACCTACTGCATTTTTAATTAATTACGTATCATTATCTACTTCACCGACTTTTTTATCTGACGACGGGAAATTGCATCATTGAAACAACTTCGATATTATATGAAGAATGGTTTGAATTAATTTCTGACCGGTGTCATATTGGCAGTAATTGATTTACAAAATTTAAGCATAGTTTTTATACAATAAAACAAAACCTTACCGATGTAGATAGTAATTTATCCAGCACATATGTTCAACACTTTTCATCTATTTATAAGTTACGTAATGTCATAAGGATTATTTGAAATCACGTGATGAAAAACTGAAACATGATGTGATGAAATGAATCATTTCCGTCTAACTAAAAAAAACATTTAGATGTGTTTGGTTGTACTATATTTTTTATCAAAATATTTGCATTATTTTATTATGCTTCTAAAATCATATGAGGCAGATTAAATTATTTATGTTTATATAGAAAATGGTAGTTATACATGGATTTATACCTCTCATTTCTATGACAGAAGAATAGAATTCCATTATATTGACAACAATGTGTGAGCAAAAAAAACAAACATAATACGTAAAAATATCAAAAATTGGGCAACAGCAGTTAGCATTGTGTTTTATTCTATTTTACTATAAAATGAAATAACCTTTTCAACAAAAATAAAAACCAAAATGGCAAATAGACACTCTATAGACAAAGTACATAGGCAAAATGAAAGACAAAAATACAAAACTGACATTGGCACACTAACACAGTGGTTGGATGAATAGATACCGAGCCACGCCAAAAGTATAGTACTAAAAATGGACTAAACAGTTCACATGGTTAAGGTTGAAAATATACAAAGACAAATAAAATGTCATCCTTCTGTTATATGGCTACGGTGCTCATCCCATAACAACTTTTTAAGGTTTGTATGCAGTTAAGTCCGGACCGACCAAATTTCTGATAGGTATTCGTGACACTGATACAAAGTGTGAACCTGCGAGCGACAAGTCTTACAGATCTTTAAATAATGCTTGAACTCATGCATCATATACACATCCAGTCCGTTTATAATATGCATTTTAACTGTTAAATAGTTGAACTGGGTATCTTTGGTTTTACAGACGTTTCACATAGCCGTCGTAAGTAAAGATGATCGTAAATAATACGTAAATCCTGTCGTAACTTACTACAGCTATACCCAGTCGTATCTCCATCGTAGTTTTTCGGCGAATATGAATTAAACCATTCATATCTAGTAAGATGGCAGCAGTGTTCTTTTTTTTCTATCAATAAGCCGCAAATGTTAGAAGACGAAGAAGAATCTTCAATATTAGAACTACACTTTCTTCTAATGGTCAATTTGTTTGTGCAAGCAGTACGTAATGCAAATCTTAGGTATTACTCACTTTTAACTCATCCTATTTACTACCGGCTTCTCCGTCTCAACAATTTAATAAATAGGTGGTAATCGACAAAAAGTTTAAAGAAGGATGTTTTATTCCCATTAAAAGAGCTCCTAATGAACATATAAATACAATATGTATAATAAGTTTTTACTAATTTTTCGCCAACGCAATATACAAAGTTATAATAGTATATACACATTAAAACGATACAGTTTTCACTAGATAATAATTTTTGGATCTACTTTTTTGGAAGTAAAATAACTCCGTCTTTGGCACTCATCTACAGTCGAGAAAAATAAATAAAAAACTACATATTGAATATGCCCCGTGGCCTGTCTGCATGCATGAAGATAGGTTTGCATCTGTTCCGTATCATATGAGTATTTGGTCCGTACGCGTATCTCGATCGTAATTTTTCCGCGAATATGAATATAACCATATGTAAGATGGCTGCAGTGTTCTTTATTCTTGATCAAGATGCCGCAAATGTTAGAAGGTTGGAACATAACATTTTTATAATATTTTGTGTACAATGTAAATCTGAAATCAGTGTTTCACAAACAAACCAATTATTATGTTTTTTTTGTAATTTCTGCCAAAAAAGAAATGTATTTTAGAATATCCCAATAAATAAAATCTGATATGGATTAGTTTCGTGCTCAATGGAAGTTATTACGACTATTTAGATACATAGTTGTTTGTTTATTTTGTAGATGTATCATTATTCACTATATGGTTCCACCAATTTAATTCTGAATCTATTCTGAATCATAAAAAATGAGTTTGAATAGATCACCAAACGGTCCATGATTCTGAACTAAGGAGTACCCAAATCACATCCATGCTTAAATTAGTAGCCTTAAAAATCGAATTACGGATAATTTGTTGTATTTCTTCAAATATTTAGAACAATTGGGCATTAATATATGCTTACTATTCATTTATTAAGAAATAGATGATTGTACCATAAAACAACTAGTTATAAATTTCATACAATCAAAGAGCTATTCTCGATTTATCACTCCCGCTTAGAGCCGAATATTTAGAACCAAGGATGCAAAAAGAACAGAAACAGTTGAAGAGCTATCTGACCAACAAGGACCTAATTAATAGCCAAATCAGTCGAAGGTCAACCTGATTGATGGAGTTGAAACCTTAGTTTCTTTATAAAGTCAAAATTGTGAACAATTGAAGGGAATTTCAGAATCAAAACGTCGCTTTCGCCGGAGTGATTCTTACGTCTTCATTTTTATATTTGTAAGATCCATATTCTTTCCAATCTAAAACAACAATTTATTGCTTAGGTCTGGAAAACGACTGCTCGAGGAGGGATGACATTCTTTTAGATTTTTTGAGGGGTAAAACAAGTTTTTTCATTACGAATCAATTTTAAATATACTTTTAAATTAATATTCTCCAAAACAATTGATTGATAGGATATTTGTTTTCTATATTTTGTTGGAAAGTTGGGCTATCAATAATAAAATTTAGTTCTGGTGATCAAATTTTTTTCTATCAGATTCCAGATTACTCTTAATGTCGGATAACTAATGCTGCTGTATATGTTATAAAACTTAATGCTCAGCTTCGAATTCATAGTACCATTACCTCACATCATAAACAAGATATAAAGATCAAATATAACTTAATTTCATCTGATTTACTGCTTGTTATCCCATATATCCAAATTATTACAAATACATTAAAATATTTATATTTTTCCGTGTTTGGTTTCAATCAGATCTTAATCAAAATTGATAAATGGGGTCATTTGTGTATAGTGCAATGGCAGATTAAAACAGGACACATAAATCAAAGAATAAGCATATTTCTTACTAAATGGATAAGAATGACCAAAGAATTACAGAATAAAGAAATGAAGAACCAACTCCCTCCCTCCCCTCCCCCTCGTTGCCCTCAATCCAGACCCCCACTGTGACAGATAGTTTTGTTTAATATATTTAACTGTTTTTGTCCTAAAAAAGTAAAGAATAGTAATACAAATTTTGTTCAAAGTGTTGTTAATATATGGAATGTACAATATATACCATTTAGTCTCAGCCGACGTCGTAATTTAATTTCAATGAAAGAAAGTATTTGTGCAATGTGATACGTAACTCGATTGTTAGTCAGAAATACTTGCATAATTCTTTAATTGTACTAAATTCTGTATTAAATGTACATGTATATCTATAATAAAAGTGTCATATATCTTATATAGATATAGGAAGATGTGGTGTGAGTGCCAATGAGACAACTCTCCATCCAAACAACAATTCAAAAATTAAACCATTATAGGTTAAAGTACGGCCTTCAACACGGAGCCTTGGCTCACACCGAACAACAAGCTATAAAGGGCCCCAAAATAACTAGTGTAAAACCATTCAAACGGGAAAACCAACGGTCTAATCTATATAAACAAAACGAGAAACGAGAAACACGTATATATTACATAAACAAACGACAACTACTGTACATTAGATTCCTGACTTAGGACAGGTGCAAACATTTGCAGCGGGATTAAACGTTTTAATGGGCCCAAACCTTCTCCCTTTTTCTGAAACAATAGCATAACATCACAACATATAAAAACATATGTATAGAAAATGGGCTAAAATTCTTGACTTGCATTAATATTGATATAAAAACATCGTCATAATTCGACAATAGTAATAATTATCGAAAATATTTATTTGGCATGCCATACTCGATGAAAGTGCGGACATGAAAGAAAACACTCTTCTGTTTTACGATAGACTTACGACGATACAGAGCACGTAACTTGCGACCAACTTAGTAGTCCTTTACGATGACTCTGTGAAACACACGTAACGGGAACGTAGAACCACATGTAAACGGATCGTAAACTGATACGATGATCGTAAGTTAAGAAGGTGGCCAGGATATTATATATGCAGTGGGAATATTAATATAATGATATTGTTGTAGAAAAGAATGTCTCAAAGTATGGGATCAGGCAAAGGAGTAATTCTTATAAATCTAATTATTTCTTGCTACCACAAAGATTGTATTATATCAGATAGGTTATAGTCAAACAATTTAACTGTGTAAATGCCTTGACGTTTATGCAGCATGCTAATTTTTCATATCTAAGTATATGAAGAAATCAATCTAAACATACGAAACGCCTTCTAAAATAATGTTAAGAACAGTGTAATAGCACGATAAAAAGAAAAATAATAACAAAAAGCTTAGGGTGATTTTATTTTAATCTAAAGGTTTGAAAGTATGTCCCTCCCCCACCCCACCAAGCACAGATGGCACACAATTTCGCAATTGTCGTCAATTTTGCCTTCCAACTGATTTAATACGATAGCCACTGATAAGTCTTATGTGAGAAAAATGCTTGTCTGGTGAGGCAAACAACATACCGCTTATCTTTGATAAGTTTTTTTGATCGGCCTTATTTTGAATTGCAATACACTCTTCTGAAAATGCCTTTACGAAGTCTGGAGTATGTCGGTTGTTTTTTAGTCGTTCCTTTGGTTGCTATAGTCGATCATTTGATTTTGATTAGGTTTATAGACTCCCCTTTTGTAAGTCTTTGAGTTTGGTATTCTTGTTATTACATTTGTTTACGAATTATGGTAACAAAATCTCTCTACCATATTTTAACACCCTACACAACTAACTTTTTCGTAATAACGTGTATATTTCTATTCACACAATCCGGTTAAATATTATTCATTCGTTAATAACACGTTTATTATGTAATAGTACAAGTTCAATGATTAGTAAATATTGATATTAAAAGACCTCCAAAAAAAACGGGTGTTTTAATCCCCGAGCCTGAAGGGCAAGGGGATTTGAAAAGCCATTTTTGTGAAGACCAGACCTTAGAAAACAGTAAGTAAACTCTTCCAACAATTAGCTTTTTAAACAGCTTGTTTTAGAACTTTTAATCGAACAGACCTATATGCATAAGGTCCTTCACAATATTCATCCGGTAAATGTTCATTCTGTAATTTTCGTACATTACGTTACTCATGTTACTTGCGAATGCGAAATGATTAGTGTTGTCTAATGAGTCAAATTAATTAATAGATCTTGCTTTTTTCGTGTTTTTTTTAAATAAAAACAATGCATGCAAACTTCAATGAATAAAATCGTATTAAAAAGCATAAATGTAACATCTATAGCATCAATTATGTTTCACCGGCCCGATCAAAACTTGTTTAGGTGAGATATTTTCGCAGGTTTAATGTATTATATGAAAACAAACTCTTTAATTTTAGTTTTTCATTTTACATTTTCATGTATAAATGAAGCAAAAACCCCCTGACAAAACTTTCACCTTTCTGCGTTTTATCCTTGCCTGACTAAAAAAAATCACATGTTATAAATAGTATTAAAACAGTAGATAAGAACCATGGTAAAATTATATTTAAAACCTGTTTAGAAGCAGTCAGTTATTTAATACATTGAAGAGAAAAAAACATAAAAATTTAAATGGAAATTGTACATTATAGCATTTTACAAGATCTTGTCTTTGAGTGCTTAGTACATGACACAATTCATGAAGTTGATTGATTGTTGTTTGCTTTACGTCCAGTAGCAAATATTTCATGCATGTTCATGACTATAACACATATTTTTTTTAAAACACAATAGGTAGGTCGTGCAATAGGAGGTCGACAGTGAGGTTGGACGTGAAACTTTAAAATAACACTGAAAAATGAGGGTATATTGAATAAGGACAGAAATTTAGACGTGCAACAGCTGGCCACATTCGTACAAATAATTGGTGCTAGAGTTTTTAATTTACCGAGAGCGTTGATCTACACTGAAGTCGATCATCGATGTTTACGTGTAGGTTTTGTTTAACATGTTGACCTGTAGTTTACAATATCATTTCACGCATTTAATTTGAATGTTTTTATATCTAATGATTAAAGGGAAATAACTTAATTAATAAGCTGAAGAAAATGTCAAAAATGTCAAATGTTGTAATATAATTTTTTTCATACTCTTTATTCTTAGCTTGTATGTAAAAGTAACTCTCGCAAGAGGGGAAAACATGAAATTCAAACGATTTTTAACATGTGTACTATTGTTTTTCTGTTTGTCTTTTTAATTTTTAGCCATGGCGTTGTCAGTTTGTTTTAGATTTACGAGTTTGACTGTCCCTTTGGTGTCTTTCGTCCCTCTTTTAAACTAGACAATTTCTACATGAATGTTTAAATACTATGGAAATATAAATTAGAAAAGTAACAATCATGTTAAAGTGCAATTGACAAGAGACTCCATGAAAAAAACCATTTTGCATCTGAAATTGGATAGAATGAATAATGCTTTCTAAAGGTGCAAGATGAGGCCGCCTCTGTGTGCGGGATTTTCTCGCTGCATTAAAAACCAATCTTTAGCTTGGGCTATTTTTCTGCTCTTTGGTCGGGTTGCTGTCTCTTTGACACATTCCCCGTTTAAATTCTCTATTCTATTATACTGATCAATCCTAATGTCTAGATATCTTTACAGAAACGTTGCAATAAAAACAAACGGCATTTCGGAATTAGTATAGGTCCGTTGATAAAGTAATCACCTTATGCGATACATTCATCCTATTTTCTTATTTATTTTTTATTTTTGCTGAGAACTATTTTGGAAAACGCTCGGATTTAAAGTATTGTATCTCCATGATGAGATAATTGATTTTACTTTACTTCAGACAACTGGCAAGGACATGTAACATCGTTCTTTTATAATATAAAATATAAGTGTACTGATAAACTAAAGAAAGATAACTCTATCTTCACTAAGTAATACTATGTAAAAATATTCAAACTTCAGTGTCCTGATAACTGTTGTAGCTACTATGACAAAACATGTTTGTTGTATATAATTGGAATTAGGCAGATTTGATGCTGTGATCATCAAACATTTTTGTCAAAGAAACACGGAATGTCTATCCTAAAACAAACTCATTTGAATTCCACATACAGCACTAGTTGACGAATACATAATAAGAAACCTATTGTTGTAAAATACCCATGTAATTTTTTATTAATAATTACAGTTTTTAACTCTAAGCGTGTCTCTTTTTTTGTTTCCCTTTTGAGGATCTTTGGAAGTCTATATAAATATATATACAACTAATCATTGTCTGTTCGTCTCAACAAGGTCAGGTGTATTTAGAAACTAATGTTTGTTGGTAGTTGCTGTCTGCCATAGCAGTTTTAGATGATTTTTTCCGCATAATTCAGGCTATTAGTTTTTGGTTTGAATTTTCTTAAGTTTGGCATATTTTACTATATGGTATGGTAGTTGTTCATTGTTTAAGGTATAAAACCACTTATGCATAGCCCCATTGCTTTCTATGTTAAATTCTGCAATTTCAAGCATTAATGGCTAATTTGTCTTAAGTTCAAATAAAAGTCGCAGTTATTTCATGTCAAAACTATACCTTATCCTGACTTGTGTTGAAAAATGCAACATACCTTTAATTGCATATTAGAGCATACTGGTTCCCGGAAGTTTGATAGTACAAAAACATGTACTTCTGATCTTAACAACAGGGTTAATGTGTTCTCCAATTTAAAATTTCATATACTTCTTTATTACTCAAAAGAAACTTTCAACAAGGGTTCTACAGTGTCCCCAAGCTTTCATTTGATACCAAACACTACCTAAATATTCTTCCTATTGACAAAGATACAGCTATGCGTAGGAACTTTTTGGTTTAAAATATTTACTTCTTTCTTGTATGTTCTTTTCGACCGGGCCTGAACTTGTGGTTCTATACCTGAAGACCGTACGATGACATGTTCTTTTAAATATCTTTGTTCTGTGGTCTCTTGTAAATAGTTTTCTCACCGACAATCATATCTCAATAGTTTTTATATACATGCAGCATAATGCTGAATTACATTTTTTCGTATGATTTAGATTTAGGCCAAAGCAGTTTATCGTTCTTAAAATAGACAAATGTTAGTCACAAACTATAGGTGAGTAATCGTATGAACTCCCCAAAAAGCGAGAAAAGGTACGTCGGCAGGGTTAGAATCACGTGTCATGATAATAAACACTTATTCAAAATGTTCCAGTCGGAAATTGGACACAATCGGTCAAATTACAGATCAGACGATTATTCTTGTTTCTATCGATAGTGGGTTAAGACACATCGTATCAATCAACCAATTCGTGATGGGGGACCGTTAATCTTATGAAGTGTCTATTAATATGTTCCTTATTACTCTGCTGGAATATTTCACACCACTGTTAATGAATTCCGCATTGTGTGAACATGCACGAGCGTAACGTATTACATGATAAATGTAAATGACGTTGACAATTTGAAAATTTAAGTCATCACGTTCGTCATCAATTCTAGTTCAAATCGTCAATATCGAAGAAAAGATGAAGGTGTGAATCAGGCATCTTATTTCTGTAGTATCCTAAATATCCAGTTCACTGGGATATATGAGACGTTACCAACAATTAAAATTTGGGTAATTTAGTGACGGGATGTCATCAATGAAAGTGAAATTAAAGACTTTTGCAAGATGCTATTTCTATTTATCATTGAGAAGGTTCTCTATGAATCTTCTTTATACGAGTACAAAAAAAACAAGTCGGGAAGTAATGATGCACAACTTATACCAATTTGAACATGACTGTAACTTATCACATGATCACCATATGTTGACCTCTATTTTGTATGTTGTTGAATGAAAATCCATGACATATAGCCAAATTGCCAAACCGTCCAAGAATTACTCGTTATAATTTTCTACAAACTCACTACACTCATGAAAACAAGTCGACCTAACAATAAAAAGTAGATAAATGTCAACAAATAAAGATCTTCAATATGGCCGGCCCTACTGATACAAATAATGAAATCATTAAAACAAAATCTTGAAAATCTGTTCCATTGAAGTAAAAGAGGTTGATCCCTATTGATAAAGACCGGCAAACTTATAAAAATGAGGTAACTCCTGCTGAAACAAAACATGCAAACAAGCTACAGTGAGGTTATGTTTTTTCCCGGTAAATAATTCCTGACCAAAATGAAATAGGGGTTACATTGTGAATGTGCGAGTGTATATTGGTTTTTGGGTTGAATCTTTTTTGTTTTACTTATATTTACATGTATGCATATTTTTATATAGACCAAAGAAATTGGAAAAATCTAAGAAAATAACAGTTTGCAGTTATTTGTAAACCCATTTCAATTAATGTCATGTTAAAATAAACCACACATCCTTTCTAAAATCTTACAGGAATCTTTGATGACGGGATTTCTATTCCATATTGTAATTTTGTTTGAAAATTGCCCCCGGTTTAAAACTTTTTCCACCAATTTGAACATTTTGAAGGTCAACCTAAAATACATAATTTGAATTTTCAAGGGAAACTGGACTTACATCTTTCAGAATAATCTCATTAAGCCAAACCGTACATTATTTTACACAGATTTTTAATGCATTGTCTACTTTAAATTTTCATGATATATCTCGCGTGTATGTATACATTTAAATAAATGTAGGTTATTGACAATAAAATTACATCATAAGATATGTATATTGCGATTTCAAACATATTTATAAGAGGTGAGCGCTAAGTGGTATGTGCCCCAAAGAAAATATCTTCAATTTATATATTCTATAAGCCTAAACTGGCCGGTTCAACAGAATAATTCAAAATTGGTATTTTCTGCTCTCCCGTTTAGCATGTGGCATTAACGTGAGCAAGTACTTGTCGGTTCGAAGTCATTGTAATATGTGTGGCTTGTAAAACATGTCTTCATGTGAACTAAGATATTTAACAACCCGGCTTATCATGTCAAAGGGCAAAGAAGGGTTCACCTTCTTACTGATTTCTGACCTTCTGCAATGAAATGAATACTATTGGTTTTTTTTTCTACTGACAATAAATTAAAACCGAAACAACTCTATTTAAATTTAAACAACGCGATTTGAACGTTATACATTTATTAAGTCTACTTTCAGTTTAAAAAAATCATAATGGTTCCCGAATATCGAGACAATAGTTAAAGGAATAATCAAATATATTTTAATACCATACTTTAAAAGAGAAGTGAAAGATAACGAAGGGCCATTCAAACTCATACGTCAAAATAAATTGACAACGGTTTTGAGAAGAAATATATGTAACAAACCTATACATTGGGTTGCTTAACTATATAATAAAATGCTTACCTTTATCGAAATACATTAACGCACGTATCGATTTTCTTCTCGAATGACATTGCTTTATTTATTTATTTCGACATGTTGTGTACATGTTATCTCAGCTGTTCCCCATAGTTGCTCATAAAACTGCTCAGGTAAGAAAACATAAATACCCGTCTTTGAAAATATCAAGTACTTAATATTTTCTCGAGATGAGCAGTTGATATTTTTCTCTTAAAGACTGTTTACGAAAATCTACAAGAAAACAAGAAGAAATTATTCGATTTTAAATGTAGAGACCTTTTCAAAGCATATGCCCTCTATCTTACATTTGCAAATGAAAACATAAAAAAAACTGAAGGGACACACAGCATTGCTTTTCTTTGTCAGGGAGGAATTGTGTCTAACATACAATGAAAAGTTCAATAACAAAAATACCGAACTCCTAGAAAATTTAAAACGGAAAGTCCCTTATCAAATGGTAAAATGAAAAGCTCCAACACATCAATCAAATGGAAAACAACTGTCATATTCCTGACTTGGTACAGACATTTACATATGTAGAAAATGGTGGATTAAGCTGGTTTTATAGCTAGCTAAATCTCTCACTTGTATGACAGTCGCATACAATTCCATCATATTGACAACAATGTGTGAACAAAACAAACAGACTTAATAGGTAAAATGTCAAAAATAGAGGTACAGCAGTAATCATTGTGCTTTAATCTTAATCACTATGAAAACAAACAAATAGTTTTCTCGTTTGAATTGTTTTACATTGTCATAACGGGGCCTTTTATAGCTGACTATGCGGTATGGGCTGTGCTCATTTTTGAAGGCCGTACGGTGACCTATAGTTGTTAATGTCTGTGTCATTTTGGTCTCTTGTGGACAGTTGTCTCATTGGCAATCAAACCACATCTTTTTTTTTTATAAATATGTCAACAAAGAAAAACAAAATGGCATATAAACAAAGCACATAGTGGGAGATATTATGGACATAATTGTGCAAATCGTGATACAAGCATGAAATTTGGTATAAAGGTTAACTAAATGATACTTATAAAAAATCCGCTGCTGGCCAGAAAAAATAATCCTTTTTTCAAGATGGCCACCACACATTTTGAAAATGGCTGCATAAATAATTAGCCAATATTTGTTAAACCTTTGAAAGGTGTGTTATATGTAAAATCCATTGTTAGATTTGATACAAAGAAAATAACCGTTCATAAATAGCGACTAGACAATACAATACATTAATGAAACTTAAGGTGACTTCCGGTTCCAAAATATCGGCTAACGAGTAAAAAATTTCGATTTTTTTTACTTTCAAGCAATTTTACAAGGGATTTTAATCCTTGAAAGATGTGTTATGTATAATTCAATGTAAGATATGATAAAACGTAAAAAAAACAGCTCCTTAGTACGACAAAACAACACATAACTGAAGAAAATGGTGGTTTCCGGTTCCAAATTAGATGCAAATACATGTACGTAAATATTTTAATAATTTTCATCAACTTAACAGGTAATAACACTAGCATGAAATACAAGCATGAAATTTGATATAACGGTGGACTAAACGATAATTAAAAGAAATCAGGTGCTAGCCATCAAAAATTTCCATTTTTTCAAGATGGCCACCGATCATTTTGCAAATGGCGTCATATCCAGTTGTAAATCTTTGAAAGTTGTGTTATAGGTATAATCCAATGTAAGGTTTTATGAAGCGTAAATTACAGTTCCTAAAGTACGGAAAAACAACACATAAATGACAAAAAAGACTAAAAATTATCGGACAGTAGCCAATGAAAAAATTCGTACAAGAAAGACAGAACGGTCGCATTTACAGTCACCAACACAACTGGATTTTTCGCCTCCTCATTTCAAAAGTTCCCGACAGGAGGATGCAACTTTAACGGTAGCCGAAGAAGTCCTTGAATTATTTCTTTCATCCAACCCAAGTGTTCATGAATTGGTACATAAATCAGGCTGAGCCCAAACTTATCCTCCTTGATACGCTGCTCTTTGGATGTGCTCCGAAAAAAAACCACTCTTGTAGGCGGAACTACATCACAATGCCGCTGCTTCCTGGGTAAAATTTACATCGTGCCTCGTTAACAGCAAATAGTGATGTTGTTCTGTCATACAAGAGGCAAACCAAAGCTTCTTATATGTCCTTGTATGTGTCTTTATACTTCAGCAAATAAATAAGTACGTCCCTTACATGTTGAAATACTTCCTATGTCACCCAAACTGACCTACTCCCTTAGTGTCATATTCACTGAATGTATGAATAAAAGGAAGAGTAGCTACACGAGGACCAAACGCATTTGATATATTACGAACAGGAAGCCATCAAAAGTCTTCATTCCTGCCAAAACCTATTCACAGTTTGTTCCACCATATTTTTGGAGTGGTGCAATTCTTAATACTACTACATCTGTGTCGGTGCTACCTTAAATTACCGTCCTACAACAATTTTCATAATCAGGCCGAACATGGACAAACATTAGTATATCTGCTTCTCCATGCTTACAAGGGGTAGCTGGAAAGTATACTTATTAGTCTCTACAGAAGCATTTCTGTTGGCAAGTCACTTGAACAATTTCGTTTCGTTGTCATCTTCATAGAGAAAACTACTCCAGAACCCAACTTTTGTCTTCTCACATCTAGCCTTTCAATGATTCATTTAGTGAATCTAACACAATATCTACACTTGAATACTTATCGATGCAAGATTTTATTTAAGGCCGTAAAATCATCCAATATTGATTCCCTACAAGGTGACCTGGAATTAACCATTGCTGCTCTATCAACGATAAATGCGTCAGAATTTGGATTTGCAAATTACAAAATGTTTCAAGTTTATCCATTTGCACCGATTTAATACGTAACCACTGTTTAAAATTACATCCGAAGACAAAAACGGAGGAGCAGTCTAGAAAAGATATCTAAGAGCTCTAGCTTTGTTTTTTTACAAAAACGTTTACAGTTTTATTTTTCTGACATAATAGGAGTTGTTCCTTTTAATCTTGTCATAAGAAACCGGTTCTCCTTCGTTTTGTATTTACTTCAAACGATCTTCAAATTATTTCCCTTTGATCTTTTTAAAGAAACCCTTGTGTGTTCATTAAGTCGTTCATCTATTATAGAATCCACTAGATCTTGCAAATTTATCTGATAGTCTACTGACTTCTGGTCTAGCTACCATCAATACGTCTTAATGAGGTCTTCAGTTAAACCTATGACAACACATCGCCCTTTACAATTGCATTATTCTGTTTTTGTCTGATCAATTGTGTTATAAGAAAAATATTGTTTGGTCTTAGGAACAGTAAAATTATCATTTTCAAAATCAATTGCCACCTGTGGGTGACTTAAGAGAAGGGAAGCCATATCTCGGAGAAGGTCGGTCGCGATCGATAATATGTTACACGACCAAGACCTAAATGAATACAGTATCATGCTTTATATGGACTGTTTGTACAAAATCTGACTCACGAAGTTAAAATACTACCAAATTCACAAGAAGTTCCTATTTTATAATTGAACGTCAGGAATTGAACTGTGGTAGAGATGACTATATTTTCTTTCGCCAGTCTATCAAATCATTGAACCTCACAGAGTCACGACATGATTATAATTTCTGTGTTTAGCTTTCTTAAGCCGATATATACCTTTCAAGCTAAAACACACAGAGTTATCTGATGCGCGTGTCTAGTCCTAGGTACATTTGAACATACATACAAGAATATGCCGTTCTAGGTGTTGCAATAATGGTTTTAGTGAGGACACATGACACATGACACATGTGTCCATCTACCTTCACGTAATATATCAGAATTTTATAACAAGTCATTTGAATGTGAAATCCACCTTACATGACGATAAACTTATCTTCTCTGTACAAATCAGGTAATTCCCACTGAAAAGCCATTAGCAAAAGTGGCTTATCTGCCGTTAAGTTTAGTTCTATGTTTTTCTCGTTTTTACCACATTTGCCGTCTTATCCATCAAATACCTGATCATTGCAACTGAATTGGCTTGTTTTTAAACAGTGGCATCATAGATTTCACACTTACTTACTTTTTAGAGTAATGAGATTTACTACGGTTTATACAAGTTTGCCCTTGTAGTGCATACAAATCACTCATTATGTCTATAAATATTTTGCGCATGCGCAAAATTGTTAAATCATGTGTGTCATAACCTTGAACAATGTTATCAAACCAAATCATAATATCATTGAAAATCCCAAATCACTTATTTTATAGTTAATGGTTAAAATATTTTTTAAGAATTTTGTTACATATTCGCGCATGCGCAAACCCTGTATGTGTCAAATACTCATGTCTAGTGAATTATTCACATGTAAAGAAGGTAGCTACCAAACCTGACAGCTGTTTTTCACTAAAAGAAGGTAAACGAAAAGTTTTCCAGAAAAAATCAGTATTTTCAAACTGAAAAAAACAGCCATTTTAGAAAACGGCGGTGGCCATCTTGAAAAAAAGATTTGTTTTAATGGCCAGCAGTTGTTTCTTTAAAAGTATATAATAATGATGCTTTGTGGTAATTTTCATGCTTGTATCATCATTTGCACAATTCCCTCGGTTTTGCCTGCTAATATCTTCAACTAACATAAGCAAAATGAAAGAAAAGAATACAAAAAATGACGATAGCACAATAATACAATGGCGGGATGTATAAGTACCGAGTCACGCCAAGAGGATATTACCAAACATGGTATAAATAGTAAAGTAAATGATTTACAAAGACAAATAAAAGATTACTATAACACGTAATCAAGATGGTAAACAACGTCAGTACCTAGAATCTATACTTCAAGACCATCATGTATTATTTGTGAAGATGATACGGACTATTGAAATATTGTAATTACCTTATACAAATTATATAAAACAGAAAAGTAAGTTTCTAAAAAAAATTAAATAATCACATGTCTGTCTTTTATTATATCACATTATAATTTTGATGGAAAAGGTGGACAAAGTCATTAGTTCTGACAGGCATTCATTATATTGCTACAATTAGAAATACATGAAAGAAAATAGTTATGTTAAATTTCTTGTGTTCTATAATCATGTTACGGATGGTGAATATCAACTTTTATCGCCTAAAAGGATTTCTATATTTCTGGTTATGTATCACCCAATCCAAGGGCTATTGGTTGTATATAAAGCTTCTTATTTCTTCATTTTGTAAGTATAATGTTTAATTAGGAGCTTAATCGATAAATGTGACCGAAATAGTTCAAAACAGTATGCAAAGAGTATCATTTAAAAAAAATAAAAGTAAACAATTAACAGGTACTGCTGTACCATACATAGCACAGAAAAACCATGAATATAATCATTTTACAAAAGGGAGACGAAACCAAGTGGTAAAAAAACAATTAAAGACGTAGAAGTTGAAAAAAACAACAAAAAACGTGAAAGTGCAAAAAACAATCAAAGACGTAGAAGTCCAAAAAACCAACCAAAGACGTAGATGTCCAAAAAACTAACCAAAGCCGTAGAATTCCAAAATAAAAACCAAAGACGTGGACGTCCAAAAAACAACCAGAGACGTAGAAGTCCAAAAAAAAAATTATAATGCAAATAATATGAACAGACAAAATGCAATTAACAAAACACCACACATTTAACATCAGATTGAGCAACACAAACCAGACAAGAACCATTGGTGATCTAAGGCCGTCTAGAATGGCTTATATTATACAAGAGGTAACAATACCACTCCAGTACTATATAAGGCCTCACTGTGACTTTGAGATGAAGAACGGCAATAAAAGCGATTCTTTGATGAAGAATGACAAATTGTTGAAGTAATAGTGAAATAGGAAATTGATATAGAAAAGGCGAGTTTTATTGAAAATAGTTTTACTGGAAAAACCTTCTAAGTTCTATCGAATATATTGCATTATTGCTAAGAGATTTTAATTACAAATATTTGAAACTGCCATAGTTTAATAACGACTGAATGAGTTTTTTTTCAGACATTTCCAATGCAACAAATTTCACTAGTTTGATTGATTACTCGTACATTTAGTCTGCGTTGTAGATATCAAAAGCTTTTTTTATTTCAACTAGTCACAATTTCCTGTGAGGATTTATTGAATTTGTAATCTATATAGAATGCATATTCTGTTGGATTCTTTCAATTTGTGAACATTGTTTTACTATCTAATTTGTCCAAATTGCATTCAAAGCCTAAACTTTTGGTTGCAAATTACTAGATATGAAAATCAAATTGGTTGGCATAGGCTTATACATATGTAAGAGAGCCACCTCTTTCCTCAGAGGAGTTAAATCGGGTACATTTAGATTATATCCCTCGTCGTTTGATTAGAATTTGCATATTCATAAATGATTGGTCTCGAAATAACCGAACAAGGTGCGACTGATAATTGTGGTTATGTATTTAGGGGATTTTTTCATGGTAGTTTTCTGACATAGGTATCATAATTCTTTATAATCGTATGTTAAACGGTTAAATTGGGATATACAGTATCAATTGGAAGTATTTAAAGCCAGACATGGACATATACTATTAATCATTAGTAATATTTTTAACTTATAAACTTACATTTGCAAAGCATTATTCCTAAATTTTCAAACGTAGAGTAATTCACGAACCTGACATATTGTATATACCTAAAATATTGTTTATATCTTATGTAGATATGTTTTTGTTGCTGAATTCCTGTAGCATTGGCGTAAACCCCAAATTTTCTGTTATTATCATTCATGTTTGTTTTGTATATCATGATATGACAAAGCTCAGCAAACATGACTGTATACATGCATTAATCGGTTAATAAGCATATATATTGTGTAATCACTAAACCATATTAACATGATGATACTTGATTTCCGTCCTTTTACTATCACTTATAATTCATTTATAAAGAATTTTGAAATATATCTTTATGTAATATCTAGATAAGCAATATTCACCGGATATAAAAAAAATCACTTTAGTGGTGATATTAATAGACAGAAGATATTTGCTTCTCATTGCTAGTGCATTCGCATCAATATATTGTGACCGAAAATAATTTGAGTTTTAAACTACTATAAATAGTTGTATATAAATACATGTTTAACCCCATATTGATAGGATCAACCTATAATACAATGAATCATTTTGCATGCAAAATATTTACATTAATGAGTCCTAAAATAAAGTTTTATTTCCGCTGTGAAAATGGGTGTTATATATTGTGGGCGTATAACTGCACACTCGACAAAAACTATGGTTACATGGTCATGTCTTTCTAAGAAAAATATATCATTTTTTTAGTACATAGATCACATAAGGCGTGCACAATGTCTTTCTTCATTACAGATTTTCAGAATTTATGGAAATAGAAGAAAAATTAAATTAACAGTAAATGTAATATAAGTTAATTACGAGAACCGTACTGATTGACAAAAGATCCTTGAATGATCATTGATCAATGACCCAAAGCGTATTTAACGCATTTAAATGATTAAATGTGAGAGCTTTCGTGACAAGGCTTAGCGATCGATCAGTCAAAAATTTACGCTTTAATGTGATGTAAACACACAGTTATTATAAAATTATGTCTTTATTCGGTGAATACAAACATAATTTTAAATAGAATAGTTTTCAGACAGGTCCTTTCAATCAGTCCATATATTCCCACAATTAGATCGAAGTACCGATGCTGTGAGCTCCTCTGATCTATGAATGATCGGTTACTGCGATGACTCGTCGCTAAATATTAGCTTTATTATACAGGTACTGCCTTATGTGACCAGACACACATATGAAGGAATGATCAAACAGTTAAACAAACTAAACTATCAGTTTATATCGTCGCTTTAGTAATCAGGGGTATAACTAACAAGAAGAATGATGAAATAATTTAAAGAAGAAAATAGTGTGTGAAATGTAACAGAATTGCATCAATGTCAATAGAAAAGTACAAAATATAATTACATCTAAAATATATTTGATTTTGAACGTTTCGATACTTTTAATTTGTTTTGTCACATAATCAAAGGTTCAAATTTATAATTGTATTGTTTTAAAATTATGTAAGTAGTGAAACAATAATACTGGTGTCTTTGCCTGACAAGAGAGAAAAAGTAGCGCGAAAAGCCGTATATTTTTTGAACAATTTTTCATATCTGTTTGTATTTCTTATTTCAACATTTTTTGCATCTTACATTTATTTAAAAAATATAATCATCTATTTAATATTATTAAAATCTAAACATTGTCATTCTCGTTTCAATGATTAAAACACAGTTTGATTTGTATTTAAATATTGCACTTTCATGTACTTCAGTAATTGCATTTCACATATTTATTTATGTTTTTAAATATAAACTTAATGTAACACATACGACTTAGTTATTTTATAAACAGTATAATAATGTTTTTTTTTATTTATTTATTTCTCAAATATTAATATACGACATCTGAAACTGACAAATACACCATATTCAGGGTTGTTTAGGATCACACATGGAGAATAAGTTACACTACTTTTAAGTCTTGACAAACGAACCATTTTATAAGATTAATTTTGACTATTTTAACTACAGTTATTCAATTAACATTACCATAACTGCAGGATTACTATTATTTTTACATGATTTTTAAACAAATATTTTATCAAAAGAACTTGATGACTCGTAAACCATACATTTAAAATTTTGCATTTAATATTTATATATTCATTAACAGATACAACCGTTTACACTAGAACATTGAATAACGTTTGCTAAATATATAAAAGCTACAAATCCCGACAAACCAACATTTTGCAATCAGTTAATTAGACACCATCATTCAAGATAGATGATCATTAATTTAAAAAGTAGAAATTCTGCTGATGCCTCTACCAGTACGTCTAATAATATATTATTGGGAATAAATAGGTTTTCCACAACAGTAAGTTATTATCCTAGTAATTCCGCTCGGAAAGAGGGATATTTAAGTAGATTTGTTTGTTGAGAGATGGTTACTATATTGATGTAAACTAATACAAATGAGTGTGGTAGGATCATAGACACCTCAATCACCGGTTATTATAATTTGTTCTAGTACTGGTTAATTAGAATGACATCTTAAAGATAAATCTTCCACAGCGCCACTTCAAATCGAATAAAAGATAAATATATAACTCTTCAAGAACTGACGATTAGGCACAGCGTAGATTTTAATTAATTTATTGCAATATCAGAGTGTTCCACTTGATAAATATGTAGCAGTTGTAGAACAACTGACTAAAATAGAGTGGATTTTATATTGAGAAACGTACTGTGAACAATATTTAGACAGTATTTATAGCAATTTCAATTGTAAAGACAAAGAAAACTCTCTAGCGTTAAATTTGTAAAATAAGATCAATGTATTCTGTGGTATTTTGTTATTCAATATGTAATTTGTAATGCAGAAATTTATTTAACAATATTATAAATTTCATTCCGATGATAATAGATCAATTTCGTAAATAATATAAGATGAATGTATCTGTTTATAAATATCTTCTATTCACCGAAATTTACATTCACAGTATATAAGATTATATTTTGTGGTAAGCTGTGTTGTGATACAATTCTTATAAAAATGTCATTCATACTAATTGATGAATCATTAATATTATTTATAAACAGGCATTTAGAAGTACCTTAAAAATTGACAAAATATACTTCCTAAAATACATGCATGTGTATATGTATGTATCTATACTACGATTTTAATCATAATAAAAAGTGTATGTTTAAAAATATTTTACATTCATTAGATTTATTTCACGAAGAATATCGATTCACATGGTTTACAATATACATTGTATGTGCATCATGACTACATGCATATTGACTGGATCCCGACTGATTAACCTTTACCTCATACCCTTTCAAAAAAGCTTAAATTATAAATTATACGAACGTCCGGTAAAATATTGTTGTCAAAAAACTATTCATTTAAACCGTTATATACCAACTACATTAGTCGTTAATTATGTATCATTATCTCCCTCACCGACTTTATATCTTACGACAATATATTTTGAAAGAAATGGCATCAGTAAAAACAACTTTGATATTATACAAAGAATATATAAAAATAAATTCTGACCGGTGTCATATTCGCAGTCTTTCACTTACAAATTGTAAGCATGGTCTTTATACAATAAGTAAAACAAAACCTTACCGCTTTAGATAATAATCTTTCCAGAACATATGTTCAACACTATTTATCTATGTATAAGTTACGTAATGTCATAACGACTAATTGAAATCACGTGATTTAGAACTGAAACGTAGCGTGATCAACTGAATCATTTCCGTCTAACCACAAATATCTTGAGATGAACATTGTACTGTATTTTTTATTTAAATATTTTCATTATTTGATAATTCTTTTAAAATTATATGAGGTATATAATGCAGTTTTGATTATTTTTCTTTGATGTTTTCTAGATATTAATGATACATTTTTAGCATGGTTGTTGCCAACCTTCTTCTATTTGGATTGCTTATTCAGAATTTGATTATAAGATTGTATTCTTATCAGTTTAGTTTCAATAAAGTATGAATGTATACTTATTCAAATCAAAGAGATGTTGTAAAGGAGAATAAAACGATTAAAGCATAGAATCTTATTTTGAATGTCATGCCTTCTTTGCATTAATTAAATGTGCATCAATGGCATAGTATAAAGAACTAAATGATATATTTACACCACTAAATCCACCAATGATAATACAACCGTAATAACAATAACAAATATTTATAATAATTAAAATGTCAATTGATCAAAAACAATTGAGATTTCTTTACTTTTCATAATGTGAAATATATGTTTAAATAGACGACGTAGAATGCCTCGAAAAGTTTTTAAAACACATAAAACCCTTAAATTAGGATAAAAGCACAACATTCGCTATCCAGGACATAAAATTGGAAATTATGACCTGTGTAAAGGTCATTTGTCCCCGATGTCATTGTAAACAACCCATGGATTTAGGATCTTGGGTTTTATAGTTAAAGTTAATTTTGTCTTTTCGGAAATCGTTCACTTGGGTTATGCCCTCTACAGAAAGGCCAATGTTCTTCGATCACCATACACACAGTGATAGTAATGATAATAAGAATAATAAGAAGATGTTTCCACTAAAACCGATATATTTGGATATGAACATATTAAAGTCCTTTTTAAAAAGTCATTTCCAGTGTCAAATGATAGCCTATTGTATGCTGATTCCAAAAATATATGAATTCTTAACACTTTGATTTAAAATAAGTGAGATAATGTGTTACTTCTGGTTTGAAAAATGTCACTTTCAGTATTATCTCATAGTTTACTTGACACTGATTCCAAAAATATTTATACTTTCACATTAAATAAATACAAGAAATAGCTACTTCCGGTTTACACAAGGTCGATTTGGGTTGGCTTTTTCATGGTCACGTGTCTTGCGAAGTAATGAAAAAGGTCATATGGCTTTATCGTGTATACATAGGAGGTAAAAGCAAAGGTAAAAATCTAGAACGCTAATTTTACCTATGACATTGAGTTCAATTTCAAGGTCATAAACCAAGGACTTCAAATCAAAAGACCATAGGTCTTAATTATATATGGTTAAAGAGTTATATCGCTATATGCCTAATTTTTAATATAAGAATGGAGAAAACTCCAATTTAATGTTAGCGTACTCTTTCAACAAGAACTTTTGTGTTGCGATATGTCGCAACTAACATTTTAGTAAAAATAATTTGTCGATATCTAATATGGTTTTTGAAAAGAATTAAAAATAAGCCAAAATCAAAATTTGAAATATGACCTTGACCTCTGACCTTGACCTAATTTTCTTATTTTTGGATCAAGGACCTCAAATCAAAAGAGCCTAGGTCTCTATTACTTATGGTTTACAAGATAGAAATGCATAACACTTTAATCAAATGCATAAGGGGAAATAACTCTCATATGGAGTGTTCATATCGCTTCGGTCGTAATAGGACAAATCATTAGAAGGATATAACGAGCAATTTTATAAAATAAATTTGTCGTTTCTTTTACGGTTACGGAAGAGCAGTAACAAGGGAAACAGTGTTCGGGGAGATAACTAAAAGTATTTGGTTACGCAGGGTAAATTTTAAAGGCGCATATGGTTGCTATATTAAAAAAAAAATGAAATAAGGGATGAAATTTGTTACTTCCGGTCTGAAAAATGTCACTTCCGGTATTATTTGATAGTTTATTTGACACTGCTTCCTATAATATATTGTTCTATATACTTTTACATGAAATAAGTGCAAAAATAGTCATTTCCAGTTTACACCAGGTCACTTCCGGTTTGTTTTTTCAAAGTCATATGGCTTGTAACATAATACACAGAGTCCTATGGCATTATGATGTGTAAATATGAATTTGAAGCAAAGGTCGAAATATAGAACGTCAAATTTATCTTTTGACCTTGACCATAATTTCAAGGTCATTACCAAGGATCTCAAATCAAAGGTCCCTAGGTCTTTAATATGTATGGTTAATAAGTTATACCACTATACACATAATTCTACATAAAAGAAGGGTGAAAACTCAAATGTAATGTCTTCGCACTCTTTCAACCAAACTGTATGCGTTACGAATGTTACAAATGACAACTTCTTACAAAGGTGTTTTCAAAATATTGTACGGTTAATGAAAAGTAGTAAAAATAAACAAAATCAAAACTTAGAATGTGACCTTGACCTGTTTATTTTTTTTAACCAAGGACCTCAAATCAGAATATCCCAGGTCTCTATTACCAGTTAGAAATGCATATCACATATATCAAATCCATAAGGGGGAATAACTCTCAGAAAAGTGGAAAGACCTAATAAAAAACAAAAGAAAATCAATAGTTTTTTCCACAGAAAAGTGGAAAGACCTAATAATAATAATAATCAGAAGAAAACCAATAGGACTTTCCACAGAAAAGTGGAGAGCCTAATTAAATGTAAGAATTAAAGACACGAACATTTCTTCTGGAGGATAATACGAGCATTTGACAGACATTTTATAATCCCAGTTATAAACTTATTATTCTCTAAGGTCAATGTACTATTGATTGTTTATTCCCACGCGTATCTAAACTATGTTCATTATTTTGTATCCTTTTGTTTTTACCTGCTACAAATCTTTTAATTATGTTTTGAACTCTTTCAGTCTCATATATTGTCATAAACATATCACGTATATCTGTTCCAACTAACAGAAGTTCTCCTTGAAATTGTAAAATAAACAATGCCATAACATCTGTTCCAGTATTCTATACAAACTACTCTTTTAGGAACAAATACTGTAATATTTGTTTCTATGGAAATAATAGTCTATGACATTTATTCCATTTGAAACTTATATCACGAGGAACTTATCTTCATGACACGTTAACTATATGCGTTTTAATTGTTAAATAATTACACAGGATATTATTCATACAGTGGAAATATTACAATAACGATATTGTGGTAGAAAAATTGTCTCAAAAAAAGTAAAATAACAAAAATACCGAACTCCAAGGAAAATTCAAATCGGAAAGTCATTAATCAAATAGCAGAATTAAAAGCTCAAGACATCAAACGAATGGAAACCAACTGTCATATTCCTGACTTGGTACAGGCATTCCCTTAAGTAGATAATGGTGGATTAAACCATGGTATATAGCTAGCAAATCTCTTACTTGTATGACAGTCGCATAAAATTCCATAACATTGATAACAATGTGTGAACAAAATAAATAGACATAATAGCTCAAAATGGTTCAAAATGGGGGATCTCGCAAAGGAGTAATGATTGTAATTTTTATTATTTCTTGCAACAAGTTTTTATTATATCAAATAGCCTATTGTAGAACAAAATAACTGTGTAAGTAGATATAAGAAGATCTTGTATGAGTATCAATGCGACAACTCTCCATACAAGTCACAATTTGTAAAAGTAAACTATCAGTGGTCAAAGTACGGCCTCCAACACGGAGCCTTGGCTCACACCGAACAGCAAGCTATAAAGGGCCCCAAAAATTACTAGTGTAAAACTATTCAAACAGGAAAACCAACGGTCTTATCTATATAAAATACGAAAAACGAGAAACACGTATGAACCACATCAACAAACGAAAACTACTGAACATCAAGTGCTTTGATTTCCATGAATTATGCTTATTATTCATATCTCAGTATATGAAGAAATCGATATAAATGAACGTGGAGAACAGTGTCATAGCACGATTAAAAAACAAGTATTAACAAAAAGCTATGGGTTCATATATTTCAATTGGTGAAGCAACCACTAACATGTCATTTTCGATCCGTTTTTTTAAAGTTAAAATTGCAAAACATTCTTCGGGCAATGCCTTTACGTAGTCTGAAATTTGACGGTTGTCCTTCAGTCGTTCCGTTGAATGATATAGTCCCACGTTTGGTTTTATATCAGGTTTAATTAATTTCCCCCTTGGAGTTCGGTATTATTGTTAACACAATTGATGTTTTTGTAATAAAATGTCTATATCCTGTTGAACAATCTGGTTTAATATTATGCATTTCATGATTACACGTAAATCATATTTGATAACATGTCATAACCTTTGCCTCCAAAATGAAAATAGCATTTTTAATGTGACAAGTCGAATTATACATGTTATAATTGAAAAGGGAAATCGCTTTAGCAGGTTTACAATTTAGACGCCATTGTAATATATTTTAGAACGCAATACAAAATACTATTATCAGGTTGGCCAGTACTCAACAATTTTGTACCGACATGAAATATAATTGTTATTTTCATTTTCTTTTTATAGAAGTTTGAAATATTCTAACCGATTAGGTTGTTCTAACCAAAAATATAGATTGACTTAGCTGACTATGCTGTATGGGTTTTGCTCATTGTTGAAGGCCGTACGGTGACCTATAGTTGTTAACTTCTATGTCATTTGGTCTCAGGTGGAAAATTGTCTCACGGCTATTATACCACATCTATTAATTTTTATACTAGCCGTAATGCATACAACTTTATGGAATTTTCGGTTACTTATGCTCTTCAATTTTGTAATATTTGATTTGGCTTTGCAACTATTTGTTTAGAGCGCCACTGATGAGTAAACGAAACGCGTGCCTGGCGTACCTAAATTTAAACTGAAGTATCTTAGATTAATTTTAAACTGAAATTATCAAGGAAATTGTATACATTAACGGTTAGAATGATAAAAGGACATATGATTAAGGATAATAAGAATATAAAACAAATAATAAATACTTTTTATATATTCTCAATGACAACAGGTATGACAAATCCGTACTGGTAACATCACAACTTAAATCTACAAGTTTTTATTGATTTGAATAAGGAGTTTTAAAATGATGTGAAACAAATTTATTAAAAGTATGTGTATAAATTTTTCCTGTTTGTATTACTAGGGATTGGCACTGTGTCTGACTGTTAAGTGTTTCCCGTTAAAAATTAATTACGAGTATTTGCTTCCGCATTAGCATTTGCTAATAATGCTAGCCATTTGGTATGTATAATGATCATATGTCAATTTGATTATAAAAGTTGTCATATAAAATGAAAATGGAAACCTATAGCATTTAATGTTCTGAATTATAATGTTATTTCCCTCTTACATGAACTCCAGCAGTTTCAATTGTCCTACGATTGGGGATAAAGGTTATGATGATTGATGCATAAAAACAGAAACAAATGGCCTATTGTTAAATCAATACAAATAATGACTTTGTTTTAGAAACTAAGGTGCACTCTTTGATATGCATTTTTTTATTTTTGTTTATGAAAAACGTATTTAAACATCTCTAAAGTGAATGTGTGTACATCAAATTTGCATTATCCAATCAAAATGGTTGTTTCAATATCAATTATGACATAGATAAGAATTCAAATAATAAGCGGTCATAGCTTGTAACGCACAAATAAAGGTAAGAATATATTTGATCAGCTTAAACTTATTACTTTTATGAAAGTATATGTATCATTCAGGCAATTGTGAATATTTTTATCATTAGCATTCATAAAACATCTTTTTTTTAAAGATAATGAATTAATTAATAAAAACATTGCGCGTTAGTTCTTTATGTTTTGTTTACTTTTGCAATTTACTAAGTGGTTTTTTTTAACCTTTATTATTGATTTTTGCAAATAAATGAGTTTTAGAAATTCAATTAATCATTTTAAACTTTTACGTTAGAAACTTGTACCTTTTGAAGAAGACAAATACAAACAATAACTGATATCAAAAGTACCTGACACAATTGGTTTAGAATAGTTATTTCAAATCCTTAAAATCTATATTCACTTATCCAACCAAAACTCCTTTTCTTAAACAATTATTTCTCAAAAACAAAGACAAAAGTTATTTTATTTGTAGCATTATAAATTTGAAAACATGATTAACATACGTGTATTTATTTTATCCACACACAATAGGCGTATTTCCTGGAATAAAGTCTTGTTGTAGTTCGAAGATTTGTGCTCTGGTCCAGTATAAACTACTTTAGATAAGCAACTGCAATTTCTTTGTTTCAACAAATTATTCCTTGCTTAATTGTGTGGAGTCACAGCCGAAATTTCATTACACAAAGCTTTTAAATTATTAGGACGTAGCTAGTTTAATTTGTTTGCCCGGAAAGAGAAAAAATTAGCTTTTTGAAACAACTGAAAAAAACTATAGTTTTTACAGTTTGTTTGTTTAACTTGGTGCCAGCTGTGTTTTTCATTATTGTTGTAATTTGTAGGATTCAATTGGAATGTTTTCATACGTAATGATCAAAGGGAAATAACTCAATGAATACACTGGGAAATGTCAATAAAGTAACATTATTTTGATATTAGTCTTAAACCTTGGTCTGTAAATAAAGGGTAGGAAACAACAAGACGTAAAAGACAAAACATTTAATGCTGTTGTTTTATTTCACTAGAAAATTTCTATATATTCGTGTAAGAACTATAGGAATGACAATTAGAAATACAATAATTATCATAAAATTGCAATTGACAACAACCATTATTTTAAGTTATAGAGTGAAATGAAAAGACACGAGACGCGTGAAACACTGATCAGATACAACATCAATATAACAGGGGAGATTGTTTTGTTAAGGTAGTGTTATTTCCGAGATTCGCATTCGGTGCAGAACTAAATATTGATTTCAGATTTGCTCTTTGTAAAAGTGAAAAAGGGAAGACATGCTTTAAGTTTAGTAAAGCATGAGCATATTTAGTTACATTTGTATTTTTATTTTTCTCTTTCGTATGAGCGAAATCATAATTTCTTCAATGTTTGCAAGAATAATTTATGTAAAGTCAGATTTGACATATTTAAAAATTCTAAATAGCTACATTTTACCTTTTACCTTGTGTATTACATCACGAACACAAATATCTATGGTAAATTTGTATTTCCCTTCGTTTGAATTTTTTAAGTTATAATTTGTATCATTTTATTTTCGTTTCTTTTAATTTAGTTTTGTCATCCTAAATAGCAGGTACATTTGGAAGGCAATGAGAGATTAGATGTCTGATGCTAGCATAACAAGGTTTATTTATAGATATAACATACATTGAAAGAATAATTAGGGAGAACGCTTTAAAATTAAAATAATTGATTCTGGATAGTTGTTTTTTTAGAATTGAAACAAGGCTCTGGCAGCATTTCTCCCTTTAAATGTTGATCATGGTTTTGTCATAGTTAATATGTGGTTCGAGTAAGACATGAAATAATCTGTTTCTTGTTATTCTATCATAATTTAAAGGTTTAGTTCTTTTCCTGATTTCATTGTTCGGTTTGGTGTCTGTCTGCCTTATGTTGTCAATACCGTTCTTTCAAATATTTATTAACAATTCTAAGATTGTTAGTTTTAAATTCAGTTCTAATTCTATCAAGTATCTATGATTGGAGAGAAATAAACAAATACCATAAAATGATACATAGTAATACATAGTGAATACTTGTATCATCTTCATTGATTAGAAGCCTAATTTCATACCCCCTTTTAATGCAAAATATTCTAACACTCCAACACAAAGCTCACATTTGCATTTTGATAAAAGTATAGAATGGTATAATAATTTATGGTTAAATGGTTCGTACTTACCAACTAAACAATTTAAAACTATGATGAAAATTCAGTATCTTCTTTCTTTATTATGACCATGTGTTTTCATGTCGTCCACAGGAAGTATTCAATGCAAGTGACGGCCTATTTTTAGAAATTAACAAAAAGTAAACATGGTCAATATGACCTATTTCTTGGATTGCATTTGATAATTTATTTTTTTTAAATATTCTTGGATATATTTCATTTCAATTTTGTACCTTTTTTGGCAAAACACAAATCACGTGTCATTTGTTGGAGAGTATACATTCAAAAGCGCGCGAATTGTTTGGGAAAACCTTTACATCAGATAAACATACACTGCCAGCGACAATGGTGAATATATATTTAGTTCAAAGGCATTTATATATTGTCTCACCTATTTAGCATGAAAATTGAGTCGTCATATATTCCAACTGTTGTTACATGGAACAACAAGTGTGATTCGGCTTGTCATATATTTTAACTGTTGTTTCAAAGAACATCAATAGTCATTTGGGAATACAAAAAAATGGTGTCAGAACTGGGACGTTTAATCCGATGCCTCTTTTAGAGGGAGTGGCAATCACGGTGCATTTTAAAAATCGTTGCAAAAAATCTTTTGGGGATTAGTTGGTAGTTTATTACTGGGTTATATTTTTACAAGAACAACCGTTTGTTTATTTGTCATTTTTGTTTTCATCATGATAATGCATTAATATATGCAATTCGACATAAAGCAAACATTAATTAATCAAACAATCAATCAATCAAGCAATCGATCAATCATTGGAACACATTGACTCCTTGTTATTTCAGATAATTTCCAACTAGACTACATATGACAAGTACGTACTCTTTATTTGAACTTTAACAAGATGTAAATCTCGGATTTATTTTTTAGTTGTTATAAGGAACCGATCATTATTTATCTTCCCGGAAGGGCGGGGGCCAAACATTAGGTGTCTCATGAAAATAATGGAAACTGATAGAAGAGGGGTCACTTCTTTCAGGGTTGACAAAGCAGGGGGCAGGTTATGTTATTAGTGCCCATAGCTTCATTTATTGCAATACTATGCTGTGACCATAGACTATATTATTGTTTGGGACCGTCAGAATTAGCTTGCAGCTTGACGTGGGTTCCACATGCTAAAGACATAAATGTGTTGACATATGAATGTTAATTCTACTTTTGCATGTAAAGTAGAATACATAATTTGCATATAGGTTGCACTTTGTAAATACAGCTGTTTCTCAAACCACGCCTCTTTTGGAAGAAATAGAATATTCATAGATACTAATTTTGTTTACATACTGGTTCCAAATTCTGATCTGTAGGTTGTATCTCAAAGATACATAGTTTGGGAATGTTATCAGTAAATATACATGTTAATCTTGTGTATATTGAAATCTGTGGTTACCATGTTGTCGAGGTGGGGATAGTTAAGAAATGTAGTGTGAGTTTAAAGTCTTCGAAGCTTGTGGTACATAAATGTTGAAAATATGCCACACACCCCTATATTTTGATCGTTAAAAAAAATAGTAGTGCATATGAATTATGGGAAAATGCATAGTTAATATTTACAGAAATGCAACCTTTAGATTGAGCCGATGAAAATGTATATTAGTATTAAATTTTTGCCAAATATCATACTGTCATTATTAGTGATCTAGCTAGAGGTAGGGGTAGTAACTTTACTCCTTGACTACTTATATTGTCAAATCACTAATAAATTAGGTTAAAAGTGACTAATAAAAATGGTTTCAAAATCCTGGCTTTACCATAGCACTGAAAACTTTCAGTTTGCTCTCCTTTTCACAATATTGTGGCTATTCATGCAAAGTTCACCCAATTTGTATTATTCATGATGAATGCATATTTCACAAGCTGTGTTGTTTTATGTCTACAAAAATTATTCTACAAAGACCTCAAAGCAAATTTTACTATTTTTTATATTACAATTATACCTCATGTCATGCATGTAAATTTCCGATAAAAATAGTAGATATGAATGACATTTTGACATTATGTACGTACATATGAAAAATAAAGCTCAGATATCAAAGCAAAGTTCAAAATATTTATTCTTTAGAAATAAAAAAGGAATTTTGAAATTTGACTTTAATGAATATTTGGTTTAACTTATGATATGGTATACTATATTATTATCATTGTCATCAGATTAATTTATCTCATGATTTTATTTTACTATAGAGCGATATAATTATATTAAAGGGTATCTTTAGTATACAAAATTTGTGCTTAAAATAACAATCATAATGCTGATTTGAGATTCTTATGGGAATATTGTTTTTAAGATAGAATAATATTTCAATATAATCTTATTGTTAATATAAAAGTACATTATATTTTATATGACAAATATTATTCGCACTGTTTCTTTAAACAATGGACACTTGGTTTGTTAAAGACTGTGAAGTTGCATCAAGGTATCCTTCTATTGGCTGTGATTGTCTTCAACATGATCAATGCATTTCTGTGTATGTTTATTAAAATATCTTATTTCCATTCTCTTTGTCATATTTTACCAGATATTAGGAATACTAGCAACATTTTGATAATTAATTTGAAGGTCAAATCATTTGAAACCTTTCAATTATAATAAGAAAAGAGGGGAGTCAAAAGTTTTTATGTAGTCGAAAGAAGAGGGGGTATATTGTTTTACACATTGGATCAATGACATTTGCTCATTTCAAATATACATTTGCCGGTCCCCCTGGAGATAAATAATGACTGGTCCCTAAGTTATATTATATAGTCAGACACAAATTACAGTGTACAGTTTCATGCATTAGGTTTGCATATTTAGAAGACTTTTAAGACAGATTCTGAGGAGTACATCTTGTCTATTTTCGAAAATGTCAGAAGCAATTTAGGACGCCTGCTGGGGAGGTTATTGGACAAAATGTTCTGTACTGCTTTTAAGTCTAACATTTACCCCTGCCTTGCATAATTAGCTATTTTCTAAACACTATGCTGAACTGCCTGGAAACACTCATTGAATTAACTTTTCAAAATATTATCTTCTGGGTATTAAACTGTCTTTATCTAGACATATATCTAAAACTCATTATCATAATCAAAGCGAATATAATTGAAAGCAGCACTAATATTACGTGTTGCTTATTCACTCATCCATATTTATTAATTTGAGTTGTTTCTCTTTTGTCATGTGTGTCTGGATGAAAATTGCAATTTCAAAATACTCTGTAAAATATAAAACAAAATTTGCCATTTTAATTATTCTGGGATATTCCAAATAAACAAAACAAATACCATTTTGTATAAATATAGACATAACAGATTAAAACTTTTTGAACAAGTAAATATTGAAATTCACAAATTTGAATGCTCTTAAAAAATTTGTTCACAAATTTAAAGTGCAAAAATCCTGGGGTTGAATTCATAAAACTTTGATCAGTACTCGGAGCACAATTATCATGATCGAAACATGAAATCCAGCAATTTGATTGATTGATTTTGGAGTAAGAGTACAAAAAACTGACTCGAAAGTTTTCTGACTTCAAGGCCTGATCAGCATATAAATGCAGAAAAAAAACATATCAATATATAAGCCCGTACGATAACTTTTAATTGTTAACTTCTATGTCAGTTGGCATCTGTTGGATATTTCTTATTGGCAATCATATATACCACATCTTCATATCTTTATAATAGTTTTAGCTAGAACAATTTATCAAAATCAAACACTTGAAATTACAAATGACGACCATAAAAGAATAGGTAAAAACAAAATTTCAAAAGAGTAAAGATGATATATTGTAATAAGCGATCACACAATAATATATTGGTAAAAAAATTACACCCTTAAACAGGCGAAAGGTAGGATATTCAAATTCATAATTAAAAAAAACTATTTGGAATACATTTATGCTTTTTAGTGCACATTTCGATTAGTAAAATTTAATACACTAATTATATAACAATTCAAAATGGATTTCTCACATTTTCTTCAGAATGGATACTCTTTCAATGAAAGAAAATTGATAGGATTGATAAATAGCAGTACTATCAGAATTGGTAAAACAATACCAATTATACCGGATGATGAGTTTTACTGTGTACACAGGAACCTCCGAGAAGAGACATTGCCATGGATTATACCAAACGATATTCCAACAAAACTTGGAAGTACAACTATAATTAGAAAGGTAAATATAACATACATAAAATCGTCTTTAGATTCCATTCATAATTAAAAAGGAAATAAAAGATTGCTGAAATGTCTGAGTGGGTGTTTTATTTTTTTTTGTTAGAAACTATTTGATTAAAATCAACGTAGAAATATTGATTTTATCAAACTCTATGAACCATAAAAGAATCACTGTTATGAACCTTAAATAGTTCACTTTTATGAACCTTTTTCACTTCAAAAGGTGCGTTACTCATATTGTGAAGTTTTGAGCGTATAGTGTTAATCAAAGTCCAAATTCATTTCACCAGAAGCACATTTGGACAGACAATGAATCTTTAATGATGATTTTGGACAAAACTGTTGGAAAATGCGAAACCTATCACACGCAGTAAATACATAAGTAGCATAAACATTACAAACTAGACAAACTATGGATTGAAAACTATAGGTATTGTATGAACCTAACACAAAATATGAGAACAGTAGTGTACAGTACTGAAAATAAATTAATGCTTGATTTTTTATTGTGTCACTTTTGAAATGTATTGTTATGTATCTATTACATTGACAACTTAAATACAAAAATATAAAACTTTAATTTCCTTTTTTTCTTCAGAGAACAGCTGGAAAAACAACACAGTTACAATGTAAATGAAATCCGAAGATTCTTTTGTACTACATAGACTGATGGAAACGAAAAATAATGTGCAAAAAATACGAAAAAAGAACTTCAGTAAAATTTTACATTAACTTTGGAATTATATTTTAAATAAAAGCAGAATACAAATAAATATGTTATTAGTGATATACAAATGATAATATTCAATTAGGAATTTGATGCGACTGTCATACAAGTGAGAGGTTTAGCTCTAAAAAATCTGATAAACAGTAAAAATAACATAAATTATTTACGAGAACATCCTTGAATGATCAGTGATAAATGACACCAAGCGTATTTAACGCGTTAATCTGAATATTTGTGAGAGGTTTCATTGCAAGGATTCGCGACCGGTACGTCAAAAAATATATGCAATGATTTGATTTATACAAACATTTATTATGTGTTTTGTTTTGGTGAATAACATGTGACTTCTGTCTGCGTGACTAGAGAAATGTATGTAATGGAAATCGATTACCGCAACCGATTGTACATCAAACGTTTTTTTTTTAACCAAAATTGTACATGTAAAAGAACGCGACATTGTGCGCGTTTAATATTCCATTTCCGCAGATTCAAAATCCCTTTCATAAAGAAAAATCTCTTAAGGTTTTAAAGTTATATGGAATACAAACACTTATTATATAAAATTGAGAATGTAAATGGGGAATGTGTCAAAGAAACAACAACCCGATTATAGAGCAGACAACAGCCGAAGGCCAACCACGGGTCTTCAATGTAGCGTGAAACTCACGCACCCGGTGGTGTCCTTCAGCTAACCCCCTTAACAAATATGTATACTAGTTTCGAGATAATGGACGTCATACTTAACTCTAAATTATACACAAGAAACTAAAATTAAAAGTCATACAAGACTAACAAAGGCAAGAGGCTCCTGACTTGGGACAGACGCAAAATTGCGGCGGGATAAAACATGTTTTCGATATCTCAACCCTCCCCCTAAACCTCTAGGCAATGAAGAAAAACCAAACGCGCAACAATACGCACAGTAAAACTCAGTTTCAGAAAAGTCCGAGTCCAAAGTCGGATTATGAAACAAAAGAAAATAAACAAAATGACAATAATACTTAGATAACAACAGATTACTAGCAGTTACTGACATGCCTGCTCCAGACCTCAATAACACTTTTTGAAATATTATGTTTTCATCATATGAATATCAGTCACAATCCCTCCTGTAAGAAATTTATTATCATACCATCATGAAATATATGAGAAGAACATAACCCGTGTCATGCCAACAACTTGTTTTAGAATAAATGTGTTTAATATCGATGCAAAGACCCTATTAGTGAATCAATATTAAAGCCAAAATATGCAATCTTTAATGACCTGACAACAGTATCGTAACTATATCCCTTCTTAATGAGTCTTTTTAAAGGTTTTGTTAGCTAGTGAGGTGATTACTGACATTTTGTGCTTTGTAATGAATATTACCATAAAAGATTGAATGTGAAATACCTGCACGTATAAGATATCTGCATGTTGAATTATATTCACGAATTATTTCCTTATACCGATGATGAAATTTAGTAAATGTTTTGACTAGTTTGTGATATCGAAACCCCTGGTGTTATAATTTTTCAGTAATACATTAAATTCTCTCGTTAAAATCTAAAACATTGTTACATACACGAGCGAATAGTAAAAGTTGAGATATATAAACACCATAAGATGGTGACAAGGGAACGTCACCATCAAAAAATGGAAAATTAACAATAGAAATGAAAAATCATCTCTTTTATAATAAATCTTAGTACATGTATTAAGCTTCCCGTTAATGATATATATATATCGATATCGAGGACGGGCAGTGGTCATTGTTAGTATTAGCTTTATTTGTGGTAAGTTCAATAGGATACATTTCTTTAGTATATATACTGAAGTCGTCATTATTGAGAGCCAATATATCATCCAAATATCTAAAAGTATTGTCATTTTTTTTATCAAATGTTGTTTCGATAGGTCTTTGCTGATTTTAGTCATAAATTGTAACTCATAACAATACAAAAACAGGTCCGCAATAAGTGGTGCACAGTAAGTCTCCATTGGAATTCCAATAATTTGACGATATACGGAATCTTCAAAGCGAAAAAAAAATGTTATCAAGTTAAAATTCAAGCGCAGATATAATTTTGTTATTTGTTGCTACTGAAAAATGACCTAAAAGAGTTTGAACAAATGTATTCGCATTCTGATTTTTTAAATGCCCACTAAATTAGATGTGTGATTTTTTTCTCAAAAAGATATGAGACAGAGTGGTATATAGGGTAGAAAAATCAAAACTTTGAACAGATTCAAAATAACCAATATACGCATGCAATTTATCAAGTGCTTCTAACGAGTTTTTGACACTCCAAAAGTAATTAATTCCGCTATTTTCAAAGGCCTATTTGAACAATTCATTATCAGGTTTTTTATTGTACAAGTGGACTTGTAAGTAGAATAGACAAATAAGTAGTGAAACAATGGCTTGAAGATGAAATAAATCTATATGTGTAAGGTGTTTTGTGTAACTTTGGAAGACAGTACATAATTGGGACTTTCTTGTATTTGGTTTTGCTTGTAAAGAAGTAGCTAAACGTTTATGTTTGTTACAAAAGTCGTTTTCTGAAAATGAAGTCAGTTAGAATGTTGGTGAATTCGGGATTTCCTTTGCAGAACCTCAGTGTAAAATTTACGTCAAACAATAATGATATTATTAGCAGCTTTATCAGCCGGGACAAAAACAAATTCCTTGGCTAGTTCTTTAAGTTTATGTTTGATACACGAAATAGGGTTTTCATGGTTGTTGTTGAGAGTAAAATGTTCTTTGAAATGATATATACGTTTATCAACTATCTTCATTACTGAATTAAAAAAAGAGTCCAAAGATTTTTTGTAAGCTTTTTCCCGTTTTACCCATTTCAAACAGTTAGCACGTAGTGAGTCGTTGATGATATAACGACACTCATTCCTATTAATAACTGTCGGGGACTATATTTAGGTCCTTTACTGAGGAATGATTTTAACTCTCGGTCGCGACGAAGTTAAGGTCTCATGTTATAACATGGGAAATGGGGCCATAAGTGCATTCAGAATTACTGCAATTACATGACATAGGTGTATTTCACTGATATTTACATCTTTACACACTTGGCTATACTTGAACACATATTTCAGGGTGTATTTCTTGTAAATATAACAAATAAGAGGGAGTTCAGTATTATCAAAAGATCCAGGAATTTGTTCTTAAACAGAACGGTCGTTAAAAATACCGTCAATACCTCTGGCCTTTGTCAGTCTTGTATGATTTTTAATTTTAGTTTCTTGTGTATAACTCGGAGTTTAGTATGATGTCTATTATCACTGTACTACATGTAGTATACATATTTTCTAGGGGCCAGCTGAAGGAAACTAACGGTGCGGGAATTCTCGCTACATTGAAGATCCATTAGTGGCCTGCGGCTGTTGTCTGCTCTATGGTCGGGTTGTTGTCGCTTTGACACATTCCCCATTTCCTTTCTCAATTTTAATATTTTACAAAATCAAAACCTTTATTGACATACTTTATTTTAATAAAAAAAAATATGATCTTCAGGGCGATCCCGTTTTGGGAAACAGTTTAAAATAACAATATGCCATTATAATTGGAACAATTTCATACTTATGACTGCAAAACCAAATTGTGTTGCAATCCTTTAAAATTTTATTTAATTTATTTATAGGTAAAAAAAACATCACTTGGTTAACAAATAATGTCTGCCGTTGTTTTTTGAAATATAAATTAGGTCCGAAATATTTGTACTGTTGGTCCGAACCTTTCTTTGATTGCGATTTTTTCTACGCCCAGGAGAACGGTTTTTACCAACAGTTTTAAAAACTATATCAAAAATGTTAACAGAATCGGTTCTAGATATATTACCAATTCCCATGATAATATCATTAAGACCGAGAGGGAAGACTGTCCGTAATTTTTTAATCCAATTTAATTCAATTATTTTCCGTGATCGTAGAAACTTTAAATGCGATTCACCAAGCTGCTTATTTACTACTTCTTAAGGTTAAAGTGTTAAATATTTGATGGGATGATTGTGCTTCTTAAGATGTTAATAAATTTTACTTTTGCATTTTATTGGGTCTTTTAAAACGATACCGGTGTTTTTGCGTGCGTTTAGATAAATATTGTCCAGTTTCACCTACGTACTGAATACTGCATCCCGATTTGTTTCATGTGAGTTTTTTTTTCCATTTCTATGCTTCATATTTGTTTTTTGTTATGTGGATTTTATTAGAAAGAAGCACAGACTGGTGTCAAAAATATGAATCAGCACACAATAAATTAAATTATGTAAAAATGATAAAACTGATCGGCTAAAGACGTCAAACGCTACTTGTCATATATTACCTGAAAAAATTTAACAAACAATATGGTATATCAGGGTAACCACTGACGTCTGACTAAATAAATGAATGGGGCTGAATATAAGAATACTACTTCTTGATAAATATTCCTAGAGTAATGAGAAGTTCTCGCTCGGACACACACTCCATAATTTAAGATATTATAGGAGCATAAACTTGGAGCACGGGGATGCACTCTACTGTCTCCACACGACACTAAAGACAAACCCAGTAAACAATAAAATTGAGAATTTAAAATGGGAAATGTGTCAAAGAGACAACCAACGACTTGACCATAGAGCAGACAACAGCCGAAGGCCAACCACGTCTCTTCAATGAAGCGAAAAACTCCCACACCCGGAGGTGTCCTTCAACTTGTCCCTATGTTTTGTTTTGTGAATAACATTTGATTTCTGTCTTTTTGTGACAAAAGAAAGTAATAACCCATCAGGCAAAACAATGTTGATTCAAAATTGAATAAACGTCAAATTTCAACGTTGAATCAATGTTGAAAAGTAGTGTTGGATTGAAAATTGATATACGTTGAAAATATAACGTTGATTCAACGTCAGCGTCCAACTTTGAAACTAGTTGAATTTTGGTCGAAGTTTTGTCGATGTATGTTAAAAACAAGTCGATTGTTGGTTGACTTGTGGTTGTTGCATGTCAAAATCAGGTCGAATGTTGGTTGAACTGTGGTCAGTGTATGTTGAAATCAGGTAGAATTTCGGTTGAACTGTGTTTAGTATATGTTTAAATAAGGTCGAATGCTGGTTGAACTGTGGTCAGTGTATGCTGATAACATGTCGAATGTTGGTTAAACTGTGGCCATGTATGCTGATAACATGTCGAATGTTGGTTGAACTGTGGTCAGTGTATGTTGAATATAGGTGGGAATTGTGGCCAGGTAGACTGTTAATGTGGTAAACGATGAGAAGAGGATGTTGACTATTTGTTAAATTGAGGTTTGTTAACAGCTGAAATCATTACCCTTTATTATATCCATAAATGCCATGTAATAAAAGTTTCGCAAAACTATATGTTCTTTTAAGTGGGATAGTCATGTGTTGGTGGTTGGTGCACATGTAGTATATCGTTCAGTTAACATACATTTTTGTGCCTTTATTTTTATTGATAGAAATTGTACATGTTGTACCTTCATCTATTCTGTTCACACTAACAAAATGTTCGTGACATAAAACAGTAATTAAACATCAAGTTGGCCACATATGCATCTCACAATTTCAAACAAACGCAATCTGAATACTTAATTTTATTTTTAAAAAAATAGTCCTTCTGCTCGGTACATTCCCAGATTTTTCAGGGGCATATTATAGGCATCTTGCACTGTTGTTCCATATAGTGGTCTCCATTGTACATTCGAAACTTGTAACTACAGCATCTACAACAACAAAAATATTGTATTAACATAACTTGGTTAATTTGTAAAGAACACTAGTGTCATATATGTAAAGAAATAATCACTGTGCAATGCTATTATTTTTTCTTTAAATATCTATTGAGAGGTGCCATGTATTTTTTAACATGAGTTCAGATGGAAAATAATTTATAATTTAAAAAAAAAAACACCTATAGATTTTAGTAGACAAAGATGCTAGAGCACATTTAAAAGAAATTGTGACAAGATCTCGCACACTTTTTATGTGGAAAAACAAGGATATATATTTGAATACTCACCTCTTACTATTTCAATCTTATTGGAACACAGGTTTATTGGTCAGACATCTACGAAAAAAAATATTTTAATTGCCGCATTTCTTAACTGTCAAATCCCTCTTTAACTTGAAAATTAAAAAAAATTATATGTGCGAAACGCTTACAAAATTTGTGTAGAATTGCAAATGAATATTATTCACATAAAATTAATTATATTGATATATATCATACGTTACACACGGTGTGTAAGGTTGTCCTGTGAAAGAACGTTATGTGCTGGTGATTCGGTCCTGACGGGTGCTGGTGATCATTGAAAAAATGTAAACAAAGACGAAAATGATGATTTTTGACAATTTCTCTAATAAAAAATGGAAGGAAACCGTTGAGATTTTTCAATTTTGTTTCTTATGGGTTCATAGGCAAACCATTAAAAAGTTGACCCTCTAAACTGTTTCAGTAAGCGTAACACAAAAGAGCTCATTTTCAGAAAATCTAGAACTGAAAAAACAAAACAAAAATGCCCATGGAGTCCGCTTTCTATACCCAAATCCAAAAGACAAAATCATTTTGTGAAAACCAGAGCATTTTAATATTATTTTGCATTTTCTCAGGGTTTGTTTATGTCCTGATACTGTGCTGGTGGGTCCTGTCATTGTGCTGGTTGGTCCTGATACGGTGCTGGTGATTTTGGGTAAAAAGTTTGTCATATTTGAAACAAATGTTACAAAATCAATAAAATTTGGCTGATAATTGTATTCAATCGGATCTGTGTCACAGTGACTCCTATTTTTGCTTTTGTGCATCCATTTGGCTGTTTTATAAGCTTTTTTGTAAATAATCGTAACTTGTATTTTATAAGTTGTATTGCTTACGAATAAAAGATTATTATTACAAATGGGCAACATCTTCCGTTGAAAATATGTCTAATTAGAATAGTTTTATTAAAGATTTTAAATGTCCTTGAATTGTCAATTCTTTACATGATATGATAACGTAAACAGTTTTAAAAGGTGCTTAAAGTAAAGCGACATTTTTAAGTGGGGTCTTATATTGACATTAAGGTTTGACTGGTTCATTTCAGATAAATATGCGTACCACACACCCCTTGCAACTCCATCCAACCAACCCCTCCTCCTTTCCTCATTCATTGGTACAGTGGTGTAACAACATAAAACTCTTTCACATAAAATGATAATATTAAGACACAAATTATTGAACAACGCATACTCGCAGCTACCGAAAGCTAGTTCAAAGCTGCATTTTCAACTTATACCGGTAGAAACACCAAGCTTGTTGTTCGGTGTAAGCTAAGTCTCCAAATTCAATTTTGATTACACCAATTACAGTTATGTGTTACATTTTAATGTTGTGTCGGTGTTCTCCTCTTATATGTAATGCGTTTCCCTCAGGTTTAGTTTGTTTCCCCGATTTTGTTTTTTGTCCATGGATTTATGAGTTTTGAAAAGCGGTATACTACTGTTGCCTTTATTCAATTAACATTATCATTACTGCAGTATCACTATCATATTTACATAACTTGTAAACTAATATGTTATCTAAAGAAGAATTTTAGCCTCGTTGTTTTTGTATACATTGTAAGTATAATCACAAAAATACTGATTACAAAGGAAAATTCCAAACGGAAAATCCCTAATGTAAACCACTACGTGTAGAACATTAATTGCCTTGCAGACAATATGTTAGCCGCATTAAATATAAGAGGAGAACAACGACACAACATTAAAATGAAACACACACAGAAACGGACTAAGCATTAGACAAAATCCTATGAGAATAACAAATATAGCATAAAAACCAAATACATGAATTTGGGATAGATAAGTACTGTGACACGTCTTATAGTAATGTGAATTCATATTAAAAAAAGAGAAAACATACGACACAACGGAAACACAACGTTAAAATGTAACACACACATAAACGAACTATTATATAACAATGGTCATATTCCCGACTTGGTACGGGACATTTTTAAAGGAAAAACTGGTGGGTTGAACCTGGTTTTGTGGCATGCCAAACATTCCTCTTTTATGGCCATGTGAAATATAACATTAAAATGACAAAACAACATTACAGGAATACAATATAAATAAATAGGAGAACATAATTGACAAAGGAACACACGAATAATAGCTAACAAAAGGCAACAAGTTTAAAATTTTAATACGCCAGAAGTGCATTTTGTCCACACAAGACTTACGAGTGACGCCCATCGAGCAAAAAGTATAGTACTACAAATAGATTTAACAGGATTAAAAATATACAAAGACAAAAAAAAATCTGTAACGGCTACTGTTTTTATCCCAAAACAACTTTTAAAGTTGTGTTTTGAAGAAAACAACGGACCGACAACATTTAACGACTCAAAGTGTGAGTTAAGAATAATATTTGTGACACCTATACAAAATGGGAACCTGAAAGAGAGATATCTTATGGCTACGAAGGTAAACTTTGTAAAGAAATCAGCAATGAACAGATTATCCACGATTTGTTTACCGGGAAAATGCCTCTAGGCTACATCCTATCCTTTTAAACGGAATTGAAATTTAAATACTTGTAAAGTATATTCAATGAAATTCTATACATTAACAATTATTTGTGTAAGAGGACACTCGATAAAGGATAAAAATAATATTAAAAAAATACTGTTTTTATATTTTCAACGACAAGGTATTTGACAGGTATATACTAGAAAAATTTCCAGCTGAAAGTTTTTATTGATTTGAATAACGAGTTTCAACATAGTGTGAAACATTTTTTTTTTTTAAAAGGTGTATAAATCTAGGGCTTGGCACTATTCCTAGCTGTCAAGTGTTTCCTCTTAAAACATTAATAACATGATTTGCTTCCGCATTATAATTGCTAATCATTTGGTATGCTTTATGACTATATATCAATTTTATATGTCATTTAAAATAAAAATGAAAACCTAACGTCTTATGTTTTGTATTATAATGTAATTTCCCTCATACATGAACTCCTGCAGTTTCAATTTGTGTACGATTAAAAGCTTGTATTAACTGACGCATGAAACAAAAACAAATGGCCTATTGTTAAAACAATTAGATTCAAATAATGTCTTTGCTTTAGAACATAAGATACACTCCTTAATATGCATGATTAATGAAAAACGTATTTTATCATCTCTAAATCGAATCTGTGTACATCAAATGTCGTAAGCCAATCAAAACGGTTGTTGCAATATCAATTATGACATAGATTAAAATCAAATAATAAGCGGTACTAGCTTGTAACGCACACAAACGGTAAGCCTATACTTTTACCAGCTTAAACTTTAACTCAAATTTAAACAAGCCTCATTTCTTTCTTAAAGGTGGAATGAATTAATCGATGGAAAATATTTATTTGCTAATTACAATTTTGTTTACTTTTTTTATTTCAAGTGTATTATTTTTGAAAGTTTTATCATTAACTTTTTCATTTTGATTTGAGTCTTGATTTTATAAAGAGTATTACATTCAATCAGTTGTTTTATACTTGCATGTTAGGTAATAGTATCATTTGAACAAAACAAATGCAAAACAATTAATGATCTCTAAAGCACATGACACAATTGATCGAAACTAGTAAGTAAAATTTTAAACTTTATATTCGCTTACGTAAAAACAAAATCGCTTTTTTTAATCGATTATTTTCTAAAAAAGACGATGACAAAGAGATGTTTTAGGCATATTCATATGAAAATATAACGTTTTTTTTGGCTATTACATCATATTCAATCCACCATTTTCTACACAAGAAAATGTATGTACCAAGTTCGAAATATGACAGTTGTTATTTATCGTATAGGGTGTATAAGCTTTTGATTATTGTCATTTTTTTCCCGGGCTTTCCGTTTTGAATTGTCCTCAGAGTTCGTATTTTAGTTTTGTCTACTCACTGTATATCTAAGATTAGCAACAGCAATATTTTTGCTTTAAGAATTATTCCTGGCTGAGGTCAGTAAAGTCATAACAAAAAAAAATTAAACTTGTTAGGACGTAAATGAATTCATTTGTCTTTTCCAAAGGAGAAATATTACTTTTTGAAACACTTAAAAGAATATTTTTCTCGAATGTGATTTACTGACCTTTGTCCCAGATGTGTTTTCCGTTATTGTGCTATTGGAATGTTTTTATATGTAACGATCAAAGAGAAATAACTCAATAGAGAAGCTAGGGAAATGTCAATAAGGTAATATTGTTTTTATATTACTCTTAAAACTTAGTCTGTATGAAAAATGTAGCAATATAAGACGTAAAAGACATAACATTCCAATGCTGTTATTCTATTGCACTAGCCTTTTTTTGTATATTCGTGTAATAACTTTAGGAATAGAAATTAAGAAATAGAATAATCATCATAAAATTGCAATTGACAACAACCCTTATTTCAAGTTGTAGAGTGAAATGAAAAGACACGAGTCGCGTGAAACACTAATCAGAACCAATATAACAGTGGAGATTTTTATTGTTATTGAAGTTTTCTTGACAGAAGTCCGCAAACTATGCCGAACTAAATATTGATATCAGATTTAGTAAAAAAAGAAGGACATGCTTTAATTTTAGTAATAGAGCAAAAACACATTTAGCTATATTTTTCTCTTTTATATGAAGCGAAATCATAATTTCTTCAATGTTTGCAAGGATAAAGTATGTACAACCAGATTTGACACCTTTTACAATTTTAAATAGAAACATTTAGCCTTTGACCTTGTGTATTACATTATGTACACAAATTTCTATGATAATTTTATATTTCCGTCCATTTGAATATATGAAGTTATAATTTGTATCATTTTTTTCCTGTTTTTAAATGTTGTTTTGTCATCCTGAATGGCATTTACATTTTGAATACAATGAGAGATTAATTCTATGATGCTTGCATAAAAAAAATATAGATACAACATACATTAAACGGGTAATTAGCTTCGCTTTTAGATTAAAGCAATTGAATCTGGATATTTGTTTTTTTAAGAATTGAAACTAGGTCTTGTCAGCATTTCTCCCTTAAGGTGGTATGGGAGTCTAAAATAAAAATGATACAATTTGTTCACACTTTGCAAAAACGTAGTATCTATTGATTGATGTTAAATAATATAATAAAAATGATAGGTCATAGCGCATTTTCTCAAGCTACAGGTTGTGACAAAATGACACATTTTGTATGGATTATACATGAAAAAACACCATTTTGTGATTAGAAACTTAACAAAATGATAGAATTGTGAAATAAGTTAGGAAAAGATAGCTTTCAGACAATGCTTTGAGAATATCAAAAGAAAAGATAGGGTCATCGTACGTTTTTTCCAGCTAAAATACAAAATAGGAAAATCCATGTAAATTCCATCAGAAAATGCACTGTTTAAGAGGTACCTCCCCTTAAAATTACAATTTAATTTTTTTTTAAAACAACCAAAAATAATCTACACTTATAAAAATATTTAATATCTATAAGCTATGTTCTTATAAATTGGTTCTTTAAAATGAAAATGCACATTAAATGTCAGCATTCCTGCATCAATTTTTGATAGAAAATCTGGACCTTAGGTTCTCTGTTTTTTACAATCAAAGATGGCGGAAGACACCCATACCACCTTAAAATGGTAATCATTTCAGTTCTGTTCCTGATTTCATTTGTTGGGTATAGTGTCTGCTTTGTGTTGTTCATACAATTCTTTCAAATAATTGTTAAACATTCTAAGACTATTTTGTTTTAAATTCAGTTCTAAATTATATCAAGTAAGCTAATCTTGGATCACTGATTGGAGAGAAACAAACATAATAAACAAATATCATGGAACGGTGAATACTAGAGTTATCTTCACTGATAAAAATGTGCCAACACTCCAACATAAACCTTACATTTGTATTTTGAGAAAAGCATTAAATGCTTTAACAAATTATGGAAAATGGTTCTTACTTACCAACTAAACAAGTTGAAAGAATGATGAAAATCCAATATCTTCTTTCTTTTCTATGTTATCATGTCGTTCACAGGAAGTATTCTATGCAAGTGGCGCCCTCTTTTTATTAAAATTTGCAAAAGGTAAACATGGTGAATTTGACACATTTCTTTAATTGCATTTGATAAAAACATTTTTTTTTAATATTCTTGAATATATTTCATTTCATTTTTTGTACTTTTTTTGGTAACCCACCTACGTATCATTTGTTGGAGAGTATACATTCAAAAGCGCGCGAATTTTGGGGGAAACCCTTACATCAAATAAACATACACTGCTATCGACAATGGTGAATATACATTTATTTCAAACACATTTATATATACTGTCTGATCTATTTAGCATCACAATTGAGTCGTCATATATTTCAACAGTTGGCATATGGATGACTGGGGTCGTCATATATTTCAACTGGTGTTACAAATAACACCAATATTGGTTGGGGAATAGAAAAATTGTCACTAATTGTCTTCTTCTCACCGGCTGTAAAACAAAGATGGGCGTCTGTTTGGTTGAATGGGAAATGTAGGTACGAAGTCACAACAGAACAGGGACTCTCTTTGATGAATTCGGCGGTAGTCTATTTCTCGGTTATAATTGTTCGGGACTTTTGTTTACTTCTCATGTTTATTTTTATCATGTCAATGTATGAGTGTTTGCAATTCGACATAAAGCAAACATTAATCAAACAATCAACCAAGAAAACAAAAGTACTTAAACGTGGATTCCTTGTTTTTTCCAAATGTTTCCAAACTGGGCTACAGATGATAAGAACGTACACTTAGTTAAACCTTCAACAACATGTAACCTTGTCTGATGTATGCCTTGGCTGTTGTAAGTTATATTATAATATCAGACACAAATAACAGTAAGAGGTGTCATGCATTGGAGTTTTCATTATTATAAAATTTCTACAACAGAGTAAGAGGAGCGCATCTTGTGTAATTTAAGAAATGTCAGGATTATTTTGGATGCTCGCTAGAATGGTATTTGTAACAAGTGTTATATACCACTTTTAGTAACCCCAGACCACTCTAACATTTACCCATCCTTGTATAATTTGTCGGTTTTTTTAAGATATAACCCTATGGTGAAGTGCATGGAAATATTGATCGTTAAATTCTAACCTCCTTGTATTTAAGCAACATAAATAATTAGTTGACGAAATGTACCATTCTAAATATATTATTCTGGGCATATATTTTTTTTTTAAATTGACATTTATTTGAAGCTAATTATCCTAATCAAACCGAATACACCTGGAAGCAGCAATGTGTAAGATATAAACAGATACACATAGCTCCTATTGCCTTATCACTTTATCAAAAATATTTAATTGAGTTGTTTCTCTTTTCTCATGTGTGGTTGGATAAAAAATATAAAACAAGACTGGCTGTAGTAGTTATCTTCCAAATTAACACAACTAATATCATTTTGTATAAATATAGAAACATTAAATTTATATTTTTGGAAAAAAGTAAATATTGAAATAAAATAAAAAAATATGCTTTTTAGTTAAGGAAGCTCGTTTGTCATGTTTTGGAATTTTGGTAAGATTTTCGGAATCCTCTAATTTTGTCCCTTTGAATGCCTTAACCAATTTTGCCCGGTGACCCCCATTTTTCTTTTTATAATTCTTTTACATGCATAATGATAAGCTATCTGTTAAAGTCTTATAAAATTTTAAATATTTTTTAATAGTTTTTGAGGACTTAAACTTGTCAATGATAAAGCTATGAAAAGTCAAGAGAGAAATTTTAATGGCTAATATCTCAATAACAAGCACGTTGACCTGTATATTTCTTTGACTCTTTGGATTCCTTTATTAATCCCCTGTCAACATAAAGTAGTGTTTTGAAAAGTTAATTATTTTGAAACTGAGAAGCAAACTCTTAAAAATGCTGTTCAAATTAAAAAATGATGCAACGGATGAAAATGCAGAACTGCATATCAATAAACAAGCCCATACGGTCGGTCACCTATAACTGTTATTTTCAACGTCATGTGCTCTCTGGTGGACATCTTTATATCTTTATATTAGTGTTCACTCGAACGATTAAGCAAAATGGAAACTTGAAGTTAAATAATTGCGACCAGAACAGTTTACAATGAAATTACCAGTAAAAATGATTAAGCAAAAGAACACAATGACATCTGCTGATATGTAATGTCTTGTAATAACACAATTACACAAAAGTATATGGATAAATTCTTTTTACTTTTCCCTTTCAAGAGGCAAAATGGACATTCAAACTCATAAGTCGAAAACAAACTAACATTGCCATAACAGAACGACAAAACTTTTAAATCGAATAATAATATAAAAATTAAACATTTTCTTTTAAAACTTCTACATGATCGAACGAGAAAGTTTAAAATGTATGCACATTTCTAAACATCAAAGTAAGCAAGAATATTTCAATCTCAAGTATAACAGCATGATTGTTTGATCTCCTGTTAACGCCAATTTTAACACTATTTTGCTATTACGTGGTGTCAGTTATTTAACTAGTAGGGAAGCTGGAGTCCTGGAAAATATTTGGATGACATACAACACTAAACATTGAAGCCAAAGTATGATATCCACCATTACAAACTAGTTTATTTTGTTCTCATTTTCTTTTATATTCTGTTAGTTATTAAGTAATATTATATAAATAACACATAGCTGAGAGGGTGATAGAGCAGATTATTATCCCGAGAAAACATTGTCAACTGAGGCCGAGGTTGACAATGTCTTTTTGAGGGGTAACAATCTGCTCTATCACCCTCTCAGATATGTGTTATTTAATTTATTATACTGAATGTTCTGTTATTACTGTCGATTAAATTTAAAATTCAAAGTAATAAGCTATAACATCTTGTACATAACCATCCGTATTTAATAAAGCGCACACTTGATCAAACGTCTTCGTGAAGGGTAATAGAGTATTTGCCATAGGATAGAGTCGTATTTAATAAAGCGCACACTTGATCAAGCGTCTCTGTGAAGGGTGATAGAGTATTTGTCGTAGAAAAGAGTCTTGTTTAATAAAGCACACACTTGATCAAGCGTCTCCATGAAGGAAAACACAGTAAATTGACACCCTCGTATTAGCCAATAAAAATCTGGCATTTTGACATGAAGTATAATAAAAGAATTTGTTAAGTTATAATTAGCTAGCCTTATCCATCATACCTTTATACGTTGTGGTCGTATATACAATTTAAAGTGGGATTCAAAATGATATGTATATGTACTGGGTCTATAATCATAAATTTTATGATAAGATGCATAGGAATTTCATAAGTTCAAATACAAACCAAATTATTTGTTCAGAATATATTTGTGTTGTTCACTGCATTTTTCGCTTATTAAAATTCAAAGCATTCATTACATCATCATTCACAAAATGATTCCTCATAATCTTTTATAATTTTCAAAATGCAAACTATATCACAGAGAGAAAATCGATACGGTTGATAAACAGCTCTGCTATCAGAATTGGCAGAACAATTCCAATTAAACCTGATGATGAGTTTTACTCTGTACACAAGAACCACCGTGAAGGGACATTCCCATGGACTATTCCCAATGAGATCCACATAAAACTTGGAAATACAACTCCAACCCATAAGGTAAATATAAGATACATACAATCGTCTGCATATTCCATTTGACATTAAAAAAGAAATAAAATATTGCAAAAAAATCTTAAATGAATGATAAAGGTTTTTTTCAGTTCAGAAATTATTTGATTAGATGTAGAGCTGAAGGTCTTGTAAAATGTCTATGATCTTTGAAATAAATACTTTAACACAAAGGGTACTTACTTTTATGAACCTTTTACACTATAAAAGATGCATTACACATTTTCTGAAGTTGTGTACGTAGAATTTTATTCACGGTACAAAGTTATTTTACCATAAGCATATTTTTACAATGACGTATGCGGACTGACAAATACTAAAATAAATACAGAATATCTATTGAATATAACTGGTATAAAAGGTTAGTAAAACATGTTTCGCATGTATCCTAGTGTCTTTTTTTTTTATCATATAACCTACACTAAGCTCACTTCAAACGGAAGTTGACTAAATTTTAAAGATTCCAATATTGTATAAATTTGTGAATCGATATAAAATTGTCCTACAGTGACAAAATTAGCAAACGAAAATCTTCTTCTAATCAAGTAGACATTCCATAACTTTACGATTGGATTGTTTGGAAACGCAACTGCCCCCAACCCCACGCTCACGGCAGGACTACTCAGCTTTTTTCTAAGGCATAAAATATACCACTTCCAAACTATATTCTGCTTGTTCCTTATGAGGTTCCTTGGGTAAATATTATGACATTTACTTGTTATCAGTAGTATCGATCATGCCCCAACTTCACACGCAGTAAATAGATTAGCAGCATAAACATATAAACAAGACAACTTATCCAATTTTCAAAGACTCCCATTTCACGAGTAATAAGTTTTTGTGCAATATATTAGAACATTGGTGTACAGAAAATTATTTATTTATTTGAAGTTAATCGTTTTTTTGTACTTTTGATTTTGTTTTAACTTATTGTTGTGGTGCTGTCGCATTGAAAAATAAATTACAAATACATTAAACGTTTTCTTTTATTTGCAGGATTGTGGATGCAGCTAGAAAACAGTAGTTAAACGGTTAATTGCATCTAATGATTGACTAACATAAGATTTTTAGAAAGGAAAATTTTGAAATTGGACGAAAGTACGACTTCAGTAAACAGCAACCTGAAAACTATCTGTGAATGAAAGCAGAATACAAATATATATGTTAATAGTGATATACCAATAATAATATTCATTAAATTCTTTTCGATTATTTTCTTTATAAAGGTTTTCCTTTTTTTTTTTAACTTTATTATTATTATTATTGGCAAATGCAATTCAACAACGCACAAATTGACATTATGTATATCATAGGTTCCTCAACAACAAAATGGAGTCTACACATTATATTAAATTGTAAACTAACCATAGCACATACTAGTAAATAAGTTGTTTGTAATATTTTTTGTTAACCACAAGATTGCGTAAATGACTAATCAAGGATGGTTCAAGTAGCTATTGATTAAACGTGACCACAAATTGTATCTAAGGCGAATGATACATGTACAAATAACATGTAACATGTGAGTCCTATCGGTTTCCGAAATTAAATTCACCGCTGTAAATGTCCGCTTTTTGTTTGTTTTATGTTTTGTGCGTCAGGTTTTATAAATAATGATACATAATTAGAATGGGAATCATACATATAACACATTTTTAATTAAATTTTCCGAAACACTAATGGCAATATTGACATTCATACACGAAAATTAAGAAATGTCTATGTTTATTCAAGTATAACGTGTTAGGTAGTATAGGATTCATTTCGCTTGGAAAGTCTGGATCTTTCCATTCAAATACTTTGAGATGCATTGCTTTTAATAACAATGTAAATCAAAATTCTTTTTCTGGTGAAAACTGTTCGTTTTGAATAAAGTTCGATGTCAATTTAGGTATTGGTGTTTTAATCAAATTTAAACGAGGTAACAATACAATAAAAAGAACAAGAAATTGAAATGGTTTTCCGCATCCCATAACATTTCTTGTGGCTTCCTTTCTCTTATTTCTTATGGATTAACTCCATGCCTACCTTCCCATAGTCCCTGCTAATGTTTAAAATGGAAATGACTTTCATTGGAAATTAAGGTATGCATTCATAATGGAATACCTTTTATGGAATACTCCAAACGGAATTTTTATAATGAAGTTTCCAAATAGAAATATGTTATAAAGAGCAAATATACATTGACATTTACTTCTGAATGCAGCTTAAATACAATATTCAAGTGATACACAGGTAACTAAAATATTAGATGGTAAAGACTGTTGGTTTTCTGGTTTTCTGGTTTAACAATTTTTTTATTTTTTTTTTTTTTTGGGGGGGGGGGGGCACTTATTGAAGTGTTGAAGACCTACCTTGACCTATAATGGTTTACATTTATAAATAGTGATTCGAATGGAGAGTTGTCTCATTGGCCCTCACTTGTACTCATACCACATCTTCCTATATCTATGTATGTTCTGATACGAAACCAACATTTAAAGGCCCATTTGTCATCCTTGTCGTCGAGTATCAACTATTACTCAAAATATATTACATCTGGATAATATTGTCATTCCCTAAACGGCTACTTTGCAAAACAGCTCGATGTTCTTATTGTTACCAAAATATAATATTAAATATAGTTTCCGTCATCAAATTGTAAAATACAATGTACGATAAACATTTGTTTAGTCACACCATAAACTTACAAAATTGTTAAAGAACGAAAACACACAAATTAAAATTTCAGTTTTCTGTGGTTTATAAAGAATAAGGCGATAATGAGGTGATTATAGGTTGCACTTCGTGAATACAGCTGATTTTCAAACCACGTTTCTTTTGGTTAGATATATAATATTCAAAGATAATTTGATTTGTTGATATACTGGTTCCCAGATATTATCTCTATATTTCCTTTCATAGAGACACAACTTGGGACTGTTGCCAGTTTAGAAAAAAATATCATATTGCGGTTAAAGATGAATTTAGAAGTAGGCAAAAAGTAAAGGTAGGGGGAGTACGTAAGTTTAGTATAAGTTTAAACTCTAACAAGTTCAGTGCAAATACTTATACATCTTAAAAATATGACGCAAAGAGCTATGTTTTAATCTTGGAACACAATAGAAGTGCACTCAAATTGTCGTTTATAGGATATACTTATTCACGAAACTTCATAGTACATGTGGCACAGTTTTAGCCGGAAAGGGAGTTCCCATGGGAAAGTGCATTGTCCTAATTTACAGAAAAAGGTAAAATCAGAAAAATACTGAACTCCGAGGAGAAATGCAACCAATAAATCTTATTGGTCACATGGAAGAACTTTTTAACATGCTATATGAAACTGAGAGGTATCTGCTGTGATGAACTTTTCGCACTATGAAACATATACCTACCGACTTTAGAAACGCAACATTTGATTATTTTTTTTAATTCCCATTCATTAGTCTAATATGCATTTTTGTAAACAAGTTTATGAACAAAAGGTTCTTTCAATACTTCATTTCATCTTTTTTAAAAGGAAATGACAGTTTGTAAGTTAAATTGATTACGTCATTGGCAATGTTCAAATATTGTGATATACACTGAAACCCTGGTTTTCCCCCTTATCAGTGAACCTGTCACCGTTTAAAGCAACGAATGCCTGAAACAAACGCCACAATGATTGTTTAAAAGGTCCCCCAATTCTGATTGGCACGTTTTAGGCTCTGTTTTGCACCTTTTGATTTTGCCGTTGTTCCATCCATTACAATGGATTTTGGCAATTATGCGGTTGAAACCTTCTTAAGGCTTTAAATGTTTTCTTCAGTCGATTCTTTGGCATTTCAGTTAAAGGGAAACATGTTTGTCCAAAATGGCTTTCAGCAATTTGATTAGCAGTTGACGTTGCGATCTAAGACCTATCTCGCAAATGACATTGCGTAATCAAATTCTATTGACGGTGCATTCTCACTACATGTTGAACTCTTCAGTGATGGTCTTGCAAGTGAATAATTCATTATCAATGTTATTTTGCTTAGTTTGACAAAATTGAACCATACCAGCTACTTAAAGCGAATTATTATTTAACTATTTGCATTATTATTGCATATATCAATTATTGAGCAAAACAAATAATATATTAGATTTTTTACATATCTCGTAGGTCGTGCCCCTTTAAGGTACAAAGTGATTCCATTATGCTTTTAGATAAAAAAAAAAATTAAAAAAAAATAAATAATCATACGTATCATTAAATGCTACCTATACTAACGTCTAAAACGAATCATTATGCGACATACAACGTGCGTAAGTATGAGAACTGATGTTTTCTAAAAATAACATAAAAAAGAGAAGATGTGGTACGATCGGCAATGAAACAACTTTCCACCAGACAGCCGTTTGCGACTATAGATCACCGCAAAACCTTGTTTGATTGCAGACAATCACAATTTAGAATTACTTAGTAAAACGCACGTGTGTTTCTCAGCTGTTGTTAGAAGTAAGATGTGATATGATTGCCAATGAGACAAATCTCCATCCTAGTCACAGTATGTTAAAAGTAAATCAATAATTGGTCATAGTAAGTTTATATTTAAATTAATATAAAAAAGTGTCATTGGAAACTATTTTATGAAACTGTGTACACAGAAATTGAGAACATATGTTAAAGAATGAAAAACATATGCCACACTTTTGTTAATAGTTATTAAAGGTACAAGGATTATAATTTAATACGCCTGGCGCGCGTTTCGTCTACATAAGAGCCGTCAGTGATACTCAGATTAAAAAAGTTTTAAAGTCAAACAAGTAAAAAGTTGTTAGCATTGAGGGCTAAACATTCAAGAAAATGATGCCAAATTCAACTAAGGTAATCTATGCCTGGGATAAGAAAATCCTTAGTTTTTTTTTTAAAATGCAAAGTTTTCTCAACGGAAAAAAAGTTATAAATACACTGAACCATATTTTTTTTTGCATTGTTTTACAAAGTGATATAAAGTAATCATTCTTAACTTTATACAAACATTTTTATCGTTAATTTTAAAAGAACGATATCACATTCCATTGCCCGTCATCTATTAATAAAAGTAAAAACACCTCCTTGAGTATGGTTATACCAGACTTTAAATACGTGTTTTTACTGATCTTAAATTAATCGCAGCTTAATATTATGAAAATGAAAGTACGTAAATAAGTTTCAGTTACGTTCCATATTTTAAAAAATGAAGTCTAGTAGTAGACGTCTCCCTCAAATTGTTCTACAAAAAAATTCTGGAAATTATAAGTGATATAAAATCTTGAACAATTCTGATATTCCATTGTTTTGTGATGATATAAAAGCAGTACAAACAAAATTCATGTGTACTTAATTTTAATTGCAAAAAGTGTTTTTAAATGAAGTCTCTTTCAGTTTCGGAGATGTCCACGACCAGATATTTAACTATCATGGATGATTTTGACAGGTTCGAATATAACTGCATGGAATCAACCATATTCATGAGCGTTAGATCGTCGTCTTAACCTTGAACTTTGGTGTAAGTTGTAACAGCACAACATTATAAAAAACTGTAACAGACAGTTGAAAATTGTTTGACTCACTATATAGCTTTATGGACATGAAAGACAAACCAACTTACCAAAAGAAAAAAGTAACAATATAAGAGAACTTGCAGTTACTGAAAGCTAGCTCAAAGTAAATAACAACGTCTTTTGTATGTATAACCGTTCTTGGATTATTTATTAGTTGTTAATGAAATTGAGCTAGCTTTTCAGAAAATTCGAGTTTAATTATAAAATAAAAAAAAGTATGATCGGGTTTGACATATGTATCTACCCTACCAAGTCAGTATTGAGATTATTTATTAACAATTCAAGATCACATATTAGCAATCTGAGATAAAAAAAAAAAATAAAAAAACTCTGTCAGTAGGTTATTAGTTTATTGAATTTAAACTAGTTGTTAGTAACTGCGAGTACTATCATATCTGTACAAGTTCCCGTCCATGTTCAGTTTTTCAAATGTTTTTTTAATATAATTTCTATTTGTATTCATCTCAAAAGTTATACCTTTTCCCACTTTTTAGGTCTTGATAGCTTAGTCTTATGTTGTACTAGTATACAAATGAAACAGGTAAGGGGGATTGTAGCGATCAAACAAGTAAAACATAACCCCATCATGTATATGCCAGTTCTTAATCCGGTACCTGTAATACAGTGGTTGTCGTGTATGGCTGTGTCACGTAATATGTTTTTCATTAATTATTTTGTATATCAATTACGAAGTTAGTTTCCCGTTTGAATCATTTACATTTGTCATTGAGGGGCCTGTTATAGCTAACTATGCGAATCGGTCTTTGCTTATTGATAAAAACTCTACGTCAACCAAGTTGGTAATTACTGTGTCTTTAGGACTTTTGTGACGAGTTGTCTCATTACCACATTTATGTTTTATGGGAATAACATAATATGTTTTGTCAATTTTGCATGTACCCATTAACCGTCCGGTTTTTCTAGAAGGCAACATTCCAACAACGCTTGAGTATGTATTTACAAGTTAATAGGAAATGTGAGTGGTTAACTACCTAGTTTGATTTCGTAGATACTTGTTCATAAATTAGTTGAAACCATAATGATATTAGGTTTTGGATTTTCAAATATTTTGGCTTCTTGTAATAACTGATGAGTAGGTGACTGTTGCTATGCGTAAATAATGCAGTAACATTGATACATTTAATAGTATTTTAGTAACACTGGTGGAATCTTTTCTATTTTTCTATTTTCATAGTCAAAATAATAATTTCTTGAAATACTATTTCAATGTTTTGCTGTGACGGCTTCCTACGACGACAAAACGCCGTAGTTTTGCGACTTGCACTTTGGTAGATATACTAATATCCTATTCAACTTTGAAACCAAGTTTTGCGCAAGTTCTGTGACCTAATAACACGATTCAATTTCTCCAACTTAACAAAATGGGCATGATTTTTTTTTAATAATTAAACAATAAATAAATAGATAGATATATATAAGATAAATTACTGTTTAGAATATATTTCGTTTAAATACACATTTAAATTGAGAATTCAGATTGGGAATGTGCCAAAAAGACAAGTATTCTTTCAATGCACACACAATAGTCGTTGCGATACATACAATTGATATTGATACATCTAAGCATTTTTAAGACACTTCACTTTCCAGCTCACTTAATTGCAACGTTATCAATAAGCGTCATTCACAAACAGTTTGTCCTAGATGAATATTCAAATCATTCTGGTATGTATCACTAGTCCCATTGATCTCAAAATCTGGCAGTGTATTTCCCAATTGAATATTGGACGACAGTACATCTGATACTCGACTACTTCTGGTTTGTGTGTCAGCCACTTCTCTGTTGCTATATGTGGATGATTGTTGAGTTGAATGGTTGTCACTGACTTGGGTTTGATTAGTAGTGGTATTCATTATTGACGAAATTAACTGCATTTAATAAACTGGATCCTAGGAAAAAATATTTATAAAGTATATTTCAAAAGTAGAGATGAAACCAACACATAATTTTAGGCAACAACTAACTGGCCACACACTCAATACCTCTTTCCATAATGAAGATTGTCGCGGGTTTTATATTGTAAATGAAGTGCAAGTTATTTTTTTCATATTAAAAGCTTTTTATAAGGTAACATGTCTGTTTCTATAATAAAGGCATTTCCATTTATTATTATAAGACAATACGGACAGAAATTACAAACACTATAGCGCAGACGTCCTGAATCTAATCGTCAGAACAACGAATTTGAATAGAAAATTCATATATACCAGAATTTTAATGATGTAGGCCAGACGAGTAATTCGCATTAACAAGACTCATCAGTGAGTCCTATTAAAGTAGGTGAGAATTGAGAACCCCTAATTCATCAGCTCAGAAAGGTTTTGAAAAAAAACATCCAAGTGTATCTTATCCTTGCTACATGTATTTAAAAAAAAGTTTTGAAAACAACTTTGTCATAATTATGACCGTATCCATGATAATGTTAAACGATCAGCAAAAGCATCGATACAGTGGTTGTAAATAAACTCATCATAGATACAAAACATAAAATAAAATAAAGATTAAAGTACGAAGGTGAAAAGCTTTGAGAATGCCAAATTCAGAAAGGTTTTCCGAATACAGCTATTCCTGAGGGGGAAAAGTTATAAGTGACATAAAGGCGAAAAATAGGAAGTTGATACTATTTTTTGAGAGGCAACAGACTATGATATCGTAAATACATGCTCAAATTGGTTTATTGAAGCTATTTCTACAAACTACATCTTGCTTAGTGGCCTAACCGTTGCTTATCACTTTTCTCCCTTCATTTCAATTATATTCTTAGAATTTTATCTGAATATGGAAAACTTGATCTTTCTCCACTGTATTGGAAACTAAAATTACATATGTGACAAACAACGTTATATACATCTCTACAAAATCTCTTTCAAACTATTCACATACATTTAATTATCAATTACTCCGGGCTTCTGCAGAGCTAAATTCAGAGCTACTGTGGAACTATATACTCTAAGGGCGGTCTGAATTACCTTATTTTATATATTTCGAAGAGAAAACACCTGTTAGATTATATACAATGTAAGTGTTTTTCCTCTTGCAATAATGATAAACATTTGAATATATATTCTAAAACAAATAACCCAATTCTGAACTATAGGACACATCGAAAAAAATGTTTCTTCCTGTTTTTCTTATTCCCTACTTCTTTTAAAAATCCTTCCAATGAGGAACATCAAGTGATAATGTAAAGCAAAATGATGTCCTATGAAATATAGTTTAAAAAAAGACATGTTATGACTATGTATTATAAAATATTGTCCTCATCATGAAAAAAAATCCAGAAAAGTACATTTTTTATTATGGAATTGTATGTGTATGCAGACAATATTTCATACATACATACATACTATGAAATTTTGTCCATTTAAAGAAATGTTATATTTTGTAAATATATTGACAATACTTCATAGACAGATTTTCATGAAATTTTGTCTCATGAAAGGGACATTATAGGTACTCCAGTATCTCAAAAATGCTGCAATAAAAAGAGTGTCAATCTATCACATGTAGTATAAACATATACTTAAGAAAATTCAATTTTGGAAATGCATAAGTGAATGCTATCTTATCCATTATTGCTTGGGTTCTAGATCCTGTTTTTCAATCTTAGATTTTGGGGCTGTTGTTTTGAATACTGTTGTTTGTCTTTTTGTCGGTTTTCGTCGTCTATCATGGTTTTTTTTGTGGGCTTGGCCTACTTTGAATGTCCCATTGAATACTTCTGTCTTTTCTATACTGGTTTGTTTATAAGCGGTAATGAAAACAATATTTTATATGAAGGGATCCAATAGAGGAGGTGTCATGGTTTTGTCTGACCGTCTTGATCCAAAGAAACCTATAGATATATCATTTGGACTGGTCAGCTACATTTAGATTAAAATTTTCATTGGATTTATGGCAAAACTCTAGGATTTAGGATAATTATATTCAAAAAGTTCAAAATAATATCGCGGAATAAAGTGCAGCATTTTTAATATATCTTTATTACGTATGTAATATTAACGTATCGGGCGGAGCTTACGTTTTATTTTGCATACATACATTTATTTAAATGTGTGTGATAAGGATGATGGCCGTTACAATTATAGTTGATTTCTAATCACCTAGCAGTGTCACCAAACCAATCTACAAATTAACTGAGTGTATGCTTTGTAACTGGACACTTCGTTAATGAGTTTATCCTGAAACACCTGTCAATAGATGGACTGGTACTAGACAAGCGAACCGGTTCCCGCTCAGTCTTGTGAAAAAATCAAGTAATACATGAATATATTTTAATGGCCTGGAGATATTGAGTCAGTCAACACACAATAAACACTTCCCCATTACGATCACAAACAAACTTTTTTGACAGAAATACACCATAACAGTGATATGTCAGTACGGAGTCAGTATTTAGATTAAATAGTTTTATTATAATAACAAAGTCAAGAGAGATTCTAAACTTCAAATGCACGATTGTTCAGAAAGTTGAATTGTTCAAATGTTCAATAAATATTCACACGAGCACGAGATCGTTTAACTGCTCAGTCCTGTTTGAGTACATTTGGATATTAAGTGCATGAGTTCCAGCCTACCCACGAGGAGGAGGAGACCTTGGCGGAATCCCCTGTAGGAATTTATGTGTCGGAATGGCATGTAGCAATCTGGTCCTTGTTCGAATCCAAAGCTGGATCTTATATAGTTCAGAAGGGTCATCAATCAGCTTTCAACAATGGCCATCAATGTCAACAGTTTTACAGAGTAGTCTAGCTTTTAGATAGAACATGAACTAGAATGGTCAGTTGACAGTATTATTAACATCTGCACACTGCAATTATATAACCTCAGGAGACTACATGTACGATAAATGTCTGCAATGTATATTTACTTGAAGTTGTAGTTATGTTAGATTGAAATACACCTTGTAAAATATTGTTCAGTAACACATTGCGGTACACATAGCTAGAAATAAGTATTGTTGAAGTCATATAAAAACTCCCCACATGAATCTGTATCTCAAATAGTGAATATTTTTTATTAAATGATAGAAATAGAAATTGTACTTCTTTGTTGTAAAGGGGATAAATGTTCATGTCTCTGTAAAATCAATTTGAATTAAATAAACTATAGGTAGATATGAGTATAAGAAAGTCTTATCATATTTTAATGCTTTTTTGTGTCAAATTTACCATGATCTCAATTTTGTAAATTTGTGATTTTTCTCTGTTTTAAGTACAAATAGCATATCTTTTCAACTTCTTTGTTTTAAATGATTGAAAAAATACATATCTTAGAAATTTGAAAAGAAAATGGGATGTGGGATGTGCATGTTTCTGGTAAAATGATTTTGTGTATCCCTCACCCATTTTCCCAAACGTTTGGCTAAAACGATTGACTTCATTGGTACTAAAATTTAAAAAAATGATTACTCAAAAACTACTCATTGGAAATACCCATTTTTTTCACAGAATTTAGTTTGATTATAATATTTTTTTTAAATTCATTGATATTTTTAACTTGTATCACATATTTTAGAAATAATTCTAAAACGAGATTTCAACGAGACTGAACGAGACTGAAATGTCAGAAGAATACATCCTTAAGGTACTTATTATAGATCGTATTCAATGATCTGGTTTGCACAGTAGCTATGCATGCAATCTGTTTTTGACTGCGGCACCCACATTTTAACATAACAATGTAATAAATTGGCAATTAGTATTAGTTCTGTCTTGTGAGAAGGATTGATTTGTAATTGATAACGTTTAATTAAACAAACATTGTGTTTAATCAGTTAAAATGTGCAATTACTATTTAGTTGACATTATCATTAGTTTTGGGGTCCTCGATCTAAAATATCTTATTGTCATAATACATCAATTTGTATGATTGCCAATTAGAAAAATCTCTGCAAGAGACCATGTGACAAACAACGATCAACTTTAGGTCACTCTGTCAATGTAATATTAATTGTTTCAAAAAATTATATTCACGTCTTTTGTCCAACACAAAACAATACGGCATGTATTTATTAAAGATATTTTGATATACCTCTATAACTGTATATTTAGCTTTTAGATGAATAGAACAGTGTAAAATATATCGTTTTGATTCGTCATTGATGCAATAATGGAATAACTCCAATTGTCGATTGTGATATAAACATTAACTTTAATAATTCATTAAGTATAGGATTTTTAATCATACCAGTACTAAATGATATACTGGGTAAGTAATTGCTTGATTTCGTTTATTGTCAAGTTCAAATCTCGTATATTCATTTCATTTAATCAAAATTATAGTAAAGTGCACATGATTGGATTTGTCATTTAAATTGTCATTTTTTTCAAGTCATCATTTAACAACAGAGCAGATAAAAACCCATATAATTTTATACAATCAATACGCATTATTAAAAAATCGTCATTTCACGTGTGTTTAGGTAATGCCGTTTGTCAAGATTTAATATTTATACCATATTTTCCCTTTTGCAGGCAAAATGTCATCATTTATTGCAGTAGACTGATTTGGATAATCTACCAAAAGAAATTATATTCTGATTGACAAAAAAACATAACAATGTTTGGCACTGAAGGTTAAAAAAACTAGCAATCTGTATCAACATAGAAACAGCATCTAGTACTAGGTCTATTTTTCCATATGTTTGATATCTTCTGATCCGAATCATAGTTTTACGGTTAACACTTATACAATGTTATAATTCAATGCATCTTTTGGACGTTAACAACAAAGAATCATTGTTTAGTCAATCTTAACAGCTTTTGACATGCATTTGTTAAAATATAGATATAGGAAGATGTGGTGTGAGTGCCAATGAGACAACTCTCCATCCAAACAACAATTTAAAAAGTAAACCATTATAGGTTAAAGTACGACCTTCAACACGGAGCCTTGGCTCACACCGAACAACAAGCTATAAAGGGCCCCAAAATTACTAGTGTAAAACCATTCAAACAGGTAAAAGGCATGTTTTTGTTATCTGGCAAGCGAAGTCAGAAATTATTATTACAACCCATATTGCATAAACATTTATTAATACTAATGGCTTTATAGAAAATGCCTTAAATTATGTATCTAAGCAACAGAAAATATTTTTTTGAAACGTGAAGGGTCTTTTCCCCCTTCCTATTATAAAGTTCAAAATATATTTTAAGTTTAATGACATATGTACTATAAAATCTAAAGTGACACTGTTTAAACCGAGAGAAATTGACATATCAATATACACATTTCATGCATCAGAAACGTTCATAGTTCAATTTTCTAAAAGCCAAAGATGTATGAGTGTTGAAACAAAAATACAAGAGTCCCTTAGTATGCGACCTGAGCCACTTAGGTATTTGTAAAGTCAGGAAAAGCGTAAATAAACAAATATTTTTTCGTTAAATAAATAAAATTAATTAAATTTTAACAATTCTAGAGCAATTTGAAAAAAAATAACTTAACATGGTTTCAAACCTATCGAGGGTCAATTCTGCAGAATCGTCTTCTTGTTTTCTTGTTTTATAGAAATTACGGAGAACCAATACAGAACCGCATGTCAATTTGTTGAAACCGATTGGTTATGGTGAAAAGTACCTTTAAACTTGTTTTGAGGAATTGAGTAAATAATATGATACAACAAAGCTTTAAACGGCTACCTTTTGCTACTGAAATTCTGTTCCCCCTGTATTTAGCTGAAAAGTCTCCTCATGAAATGTTTTTATTTAATCAGTGTATGACTAAAATTCTAAAAGAATAAATATATTATCGGATACTTATAGTTGTTAACAGCAATTAATTACATATATCATGGTAATACAACACAGTATACATGTATTCATATTGAAATTGAACAATCATTAATGATCTACTGATGTATTCATTTACTGATATAGTAAAGTGAGGTTTTGGAATAAATGCCAAATGTTTAGAATCCTTGGTTTAATTCCATGCGATACAAGGTAAATTGTCTTGCCCAATAACATCTATTTATCTTTTAACATCAGACTAAAGGTCTCGTAAAATGTCATTTGACAAATTTAAACCATGTTCTTGATTTTGTTTCTTTTTTTTTTGAGACCCGAATAATACCAATGCAAATATAAGGTAAAAGTCAAAGTCTGTCTTTTCCCGCCATATTCTATAAATCAAATATCTTGAAAAGAAGCTCCATGACCTATCAATATTTTTATCCATAACTGATACTCTTCCAGCTAAAAATATCAATTTGAATTTTTGATTTATTAAATCTAACCTTAGATCAATTAGGAAGATCTTTAATAACTTTACATCAAGTATAGTCGGAATAATGGTTTTCACTGACGGGAAAAATCTGTGATAAAATTAAAAAAAAAAAATTCCGTTAAGATTTTGTTTAAGTTCCTGTTGAATAACAGTAAGTCAACCCTGAATTTCATCAACGTATATTTCGTTTAATTCTAAAAAGTTGTGATACTTGATAAAAGGAAAATTGAATGGGCGTTTCAGATAAACTTGGTAGACATTTTATTAGAGACATCATAAAGACACCGAAACTTACATCGACTTAAACAATAGATGTCAAATTAACTTAATAAAAAAGTTAAATAAAAAAAAACTAACCGATTAAAACATATAAATTTGATAACTGCTTTTTTCGATGTTTTGAAAACATCAATTTTTGAATCAGTTTTGGATTTTTTTCAAATAAACATGTTGACGAATTAGGAATGTGTCATCTTGATTTTTGTCTTATGGTGTAACCATATTTTGGTTTTCTAAGTTTGGTGCCACTACTTTTCAGCAGCAGGTTTATTTTGCTAGCCGTAGTTTGTGGGGAAACATTAATATGTAGTGTTGGAGTTGGTCGTCAGATCCGTCGCCTTCTAAACCGTCGTTATTTCATTCTCATTACTGGTACACAAAAAAATTGATCAAACGTATATGAAATTGGACTCGTATGTTTCTTTCTAGCAGTTGCAAAATAAAGATCGATTAATTTTCCTCAAAAAGACAATGAAGTCACAATGAATTAAAAATATCGTTTACAATCATGCTTGTTCTCAATGTGTACTTTAAGCATGTTGAGACGATTCCTTTAAAAAAAAGTTACCTATCGTTCTAGCCATAGACGAAAGCGTCAGAATCGGTATGTTTTAAAAAATAAAGTGTTATAGAAACAATATCAACGGTACCAACTGGTATAGTGAGCTAAAAACCTTTGAAATTATTGAGATAATATGGTCGCTTCAATTATTTTCCTCCATAGTGAGGCTAGACATATATAGAAGTAAGCAAATACTATCGTATTTATTATTCTAATTCCGAAATTTATATAGAATAATTTGTAATCATAACAGTTTGACTTTTGAAATTTATTAAAAACACAATTAAACAAATTTCTGTTTGAGTTTTTGCAGGAATATCATCATGTGATTTTGAACTCTATCTCTAACATGTTTTACATGAAGTTGTTAAACTATAAATCAACGCTACTAGATTCATAACAAGGAGGGATCGATATATCATATTCATCATATGATTCCGTGTCCGGCAGTCATCAGTCGAATTACATTGCACTATATTACAATGGCTTTGACAAAACCATGAATTAAATTACAATTACAAATACATACTTTTTTATGTCTGCGAAGTATTGCATTGAATTGCACATTACATTTTGTAAATTTATTTATTAAGTGAAAACAAATATCATTTAAAAAAACACACATGAATTCACAAAAAAAAAGACTTGCATTTTAGTCGGAGGCTATTCAAAACAATTATAACATTTTAAGGTGGTACCTAACACTACAGGGAGATAACTCTGTAAATTCGTCCAAACGTTTTAATTACATTGTGTTGTAAAGGGGATATCATGCTTCTCAATGATTAAAATTGGTGTTTGTCAAACTGCTATATAACCAGTATAATTTTTCTGACAAAACGGTTGGTTAAAAATTTTTGAAATTTTTATACTTTTGTTAAAGGGTTAAAGTAAATACATTGTCAAAATTTAATGAAAATTAAACGAGCCAAATTAATTTTAGTGAAAGTGTTGGGTACCACCTTAATATCATAATGGGTTATACAGATGGCATGATCCTTCATGCGCACTAAATTTTTCGAAATGATTTCCCCTTTATTCACATTCATCAGGCCTAAACTAGAATGATATTTCTGACTATCCGACTGTTTCACAAAACCTATCAAAGTGGATAGTTCTTCAAACTTTGGTTTTAATATTTCAAGATATACATTTCTTGTTTTCACTAAACAGAAATTACAGAGATGAAGTTAAAGCTTATGTTAACAAGGTGTTTATCAACTTTATATTATATTTAATATTTCAATGAAAGCGGGCAATTTGGTTTGCCACAAACCAGGTTCAATTCGCCATTTTTTCCTAAAATTTCCATTGTTATATTATAGTTCGTTTCTGTTTTTGTTAAATGTAAGTGTTTCTGTTGTGTCTTTGTTCTCCTCTTATATTTGATGTGTTTCTCCAGTTGTAACTTGTAACCCCGCTAACTTTTTTTTTCTCAGTCGATCTTTGAATTTCGAACAGCGGTAAACTACTGTTATCTTTTTTAAACTTTACTTCTATTAAATATACAAAGCGTTATTCAATATTTTGTTTTTATTCCAATATTTACTCATTATTTTTTGCCTAATTATACTACAAACATAAGGTCATCATCTATGACCAATTGTCAAAATGGTGAAAAGATCAATTGTAAAACAAACTTATTAGTTTTTATGATATTTTCAGTTATCTGTTCCCTCAATCATGACGAGTTATCCATTGGTCTTTTCACAACAAAAGAACACTTTAACAGTACTGCTTTTTGGATATAATTTTTTATCAAGGAAAATGTATGAACTAAAATTGTAAGGGTTCCACGATACCGGGTGTCTCGCCTGCTTTATGAATCTTATAAATGATTTAAAAACTTAATCTGCAGACTGTATGCAATGTTAACTGGCAAAAAAAAGTCCACTTATAAGCAATATACGGAAAATGCGATTTTTATACAGTTAAAAAAAATGTCCTTCGAAATTCTAGCTAATGACGTCAAACACTCAATTCTACACAAACAAATGATGTGAACATAAACATTTAGTCACCTGACTTCAAATATTTCGATTAAAAGATAACTGTATTGTATTTGAAGCTTTAAGGACGTCCGTCGGAAGTTTTTACTGTCGCAAATTTAGTTTACCTGGCGACGTGGATAGGAGACAGATAAACGGTTATATGCGACAGTATATCAAAATAGCAATGCATGTAATGCACGAAATTACACAACCTTGTGCTAAAGTGATGTATTTAATTACAGTTACCTGTAATGCAAAAATTGCAACATTACACATGACATACAATTACATCGAATAATATCATTCATTACCATGCATTACATTTACAAATTTGCATCAACCCATGCCTGATGTTCGAAAAGTGATTAAAAACAATAGCTAACATGAAATCAAACATATAAAATAAAAATAATATTTCATGTTTTGACGACTGGCAAAATTACTCATTCAAGATACCAGGTTTATCATTTTATACACAAAACAAGCGTGTTTTCAACATTATACTCGAATAAAAAAAAAAGAAGAAGCAAATTTTAGTTGTGTACTCAATTGACCTTCGTCAGATACGCATACAAAAATAAATCACTGGGAATATGTCAGATACTAATTGATAACAAAAATACTTTAACATGAAAAATAAAAATATCTCAGGGTATATTTAGATCCTCAGTGTCCTAACATTATGTGCAACATAGAACGTTAGAATTAATGGCATAGCTTATGTCAGTTCCAACACACATGTTCAATATATAATTCAATCCGCAATAATATTGATACAGTGCTATAAAATGATTTTTTTCGAACTTGATCATCTGATAATTTGAAGAAAGTAAAATTATGCCATTTAATTCGTTTTGATCACGTTCGACAGTGTGAAAGTTAGACAGTTAATAATCATTTGCTGAACACTTTATGATTTCATAATATATTTTGAGGAACAAAAAAAATAGAGGTCCATAAATGCAGTTAAATCTATTTAATATCGACATTTAAAGCTTGCAGTTATTTTAAACGTATGATTGAAAAATTACGTTGTTAAGTTTGATGGGTTTTTTTAAATGTCAATAATGGATTTTTTAGTTCAGTTTTAAACATGTTCGTTGGTGACCTGTTGGTAACCTTCTACTGTTTTTTTCTTCTATGGTTGGGTTGTTGTCTTTTTGACACATTCCCCATTTCCATTCTCAATTTTATCGTATAACATGCAACACATTGATTAGAAATATCAAACATTACTGACAATTAATAAAATAAAATATTGAGATAGTATTTGCTTGTACATAAATGTTCTGTTTTTGAGAAACCTTGTCAACAGTACAACATAGTTTTAACATGAAATCATATGTAATGACATCCGGTTATAACACTTATTATTACTTTTCACTTATGCTGCATTTCCCTCTACCCGACATTTTGTAAACGTTGTGTGGTGTATGTTGTTGTTTTCTAAACGCTGCGAAAGTAGAAAAAAAACCAACGTTTTTTTAGTCATTATTGATCCTGTTTAACTTTGAATTATACATGCACATGTTGTTGGTAAACAGCTTTTTACAAACGTAGAAAAGATATATCGTTTAATCAAGTTCAAGTAAGAAACAAATGTAGCGTTAAAATTAACAAACGTCGAACGACAAACTGTAGACTCATTTTTAGCGATTGCATAGTTTATAAAAGTTAATGTAAACTTTGCAAACGTATGTTAACAACAAATTATCAAAGCATGTGCGCGCTTAGTCGTTTCGGCGTTTGTGTTAGAAAAAGAAAAGCACCCTTGATCGTCAATGAATTTTCCAACTCCTCCGTATGCATCTTTTACGACAAAATGGATCTTGCCTGTATTTTTATCATTGTCAACATTGTAGATAATAACATGGACAAAGAACCAATGTATGCAGTAGATATCGCGTTATCAACAGATCATTCCCTGTCAATTTCTATCATTTTTTTCTTTTGGTTTGTTAAATGATGTTTTAATTGGGCGGTATATAACCAACTCGTGATGGCGTCCGTAAAAATTAAGAAGGGATGATTTCTTAAAATTCAGGTAAAGCATAATACTCTGATGGGGTTTTAAGTTCGGGGATGACTATATTATATCTCTTTCTGTACATGCGCTGTACATAACTGAAGTGTTACGGGTATTTTTAATTTTATTTACACAAAGAAATTGCAAATGTGTGGATGTGTGACCATTTTGAAAAAAAGGATGTGAAAATTTAGTACTAGTTGATTCAGTAATTACTGGTATTCACTAAAAAATGTCATTTTTACAGCTATTTAATAACTTGATATTCCAGTTAAAAAATTAAAGACATAATTCAAGTTATCAAATAAGAAAGTAAAGGGGTATCGATTTTAGGGCTTACTTAAGGATTAAGGATTATAAGGCATATTAAAAGTGCAAACTATGTTGTGTCATGTATACTATTGTTTGTCTGTTTGTCTTTTTCATTTTTAGTCATGGCGTTGTCAATTTTATTTAGATTTAAGAGTTTGACTGTTCCTTTGGTATCTTTCGTCCCTCTTTAGTGAAACTTATAAATTGGCTTTTTTATCGGTTTTGAAACTCCCTAAAAATCTTTTTGAGCATGCAAGACAATGATGTCAATCAAAAATTGAAAAATACATTTTTTGGGGAATTTTTAGCCAACGTAGTCAGCAATTTTTTAAGATAATATTATTTTTTTTTCCAAATTTGGTTAAATGATCTTCATAATTCTTAAAATCTCATAATTGTTGTTAAATTAAAATATCCATTAGACATATTTTGCATATCAACTTGGAGTTAAATTCGTTCATAAAACAGGTTTAACTACAACTTCTTTTGTCGGACATTTGCAATGAAGCTGACATTTTTCACAAGCAAAGTTATATAAATTGATGGTGTTTAGAGTCACATTTTCATGCTTCCGTAATTCTGTGTTTCTCTTTTTTATCCAAACTGAAGCTCATATACCTGCAACCTATCATCATTTCTACCTGTATAAGAATAATCTTTTTGTGGATTGAGTAAGTCAACTAAATGGTCCATTCCTTTTCTTGTACTGTCAATATTGACATCCTATTCCCTTTCGTCGAGCCTGTGACTTTTGTCGCAAAGTGAGACAAAGCGAACCAATTAAATGTTGATAGCTGAATACCTTACAATTTGTATAGAAACGTCGCACGCTACTGGTGTTACTTTGGTGAAATCGCGGACAAGACACATTCATCTTGTTAATTTTTAAACATAAACAATGATATTATGAAGTGTTGTATATCATTTTAAAGCTTTTAAACTCTTCTTTCATGATATTACAATTTTGTATATATAACAGACCATTTTCATTCATAAAAACTCAATAAAACCTTTATTTTGCAATATAATTTCCTTGTCCCGCGTTACACTTTTAGTTTTGTGAAATTTTGAATACCGTAAAAAACATATAATCTTTTTTACCAAACGATATAAAAGTTTGTCTAGAACAAGCAATTTATAAGTGGGCGATGAAGTACTGTCGATTTTTCTCTCTCGAAAAGACGGAAATATAAGAAAAAGGGATCAAGATGATACAAATTATGTGTCCCATGCAAAAAAGGTTGCCGTAATTTTTTTTAAATTGTCCCAAAAAGGGAATTCCAGAGCAATCCCCATGTCGAAAGTAAATAATTCTTATACTAGTAATTTGTACAAAGATCACACTTTCACCTCATGCAATAATCAGGAAATTTTAAAACAAATTCTTTTTATTCGAGTTGATTAGTAATGTCCGACATTTTGTCCCCTTCAAACCAAATTAAACGTAGGGTTACGTTTTCTGTGTTCTCATGATGTTTATTTAATACAGTGCCATACGCTACATATTTTTTTTTATAATGGATAAAAGTACAAACATTTATCTCTATTTTAGTATTAAATTCCCATAAATTAAATCTAATATACAAAATATCAGATAAAACTAAAATGTCCGATACAATGTCCCCACATACGATTTTGACGTTATTTTTAATAAAATATGCTTCCAACGTTCCGTCTAATTGTCATGATTGCAGTTTTCACAGACGATTTGGAATACGACTATTTTATTTTGTTGCTTAATAAGAAAACTTTAAAATTAACTTTTTATTTTGAAGCTCTACCGATTCACAAAGAAGGCCGGGTGGTGAGACTCGGAGATTTCATCGCGGAACTGAAGTGTTTGCCGGACTATAATAGTCGGATCCGCTAGAATACAAATTAATAGAAAAAAACAGCTATAATAATCGTTCCCGCTAATTCCCTTGCATATATTCAAGTTGTGCAGAACTGCCATGCTAGATATGCCGCTGTCCCTTTGCCTTGACATTATAGAGTGCAAAAATGAATGCATTTGCAATGCAAAGTGTATCCATAAAAACAGAAATCGATTGCCCGTATACTTAAAATGTATAATTTAATGGTTTTAATTCAACTTACTTTTTTATTTTTTATTTGTTAATAAAACTCAAGCTTAACATCTTTTATCTATATCTTATAAAATTCCTTCTTAGGAAAAAAATCAATCCTTTATAATTTATTGTAAAAAGTCATCTGAACAACATGCATTACAATATTTTTATTTTGTCTTACGTCTTTGAGTGTGTAACGTTAGGTGACACCAGTATCGTGCGACGTTTCATAGCTTAATATATTGGTAACCCCTCTCCATTTAGGTGTTGAATTGATGATCAACTGAATATGTATTCATTGAGGTCCAATTATTAAATTGGAAGTGCACAACTCATCAACCATGTATCTCAGCTTATTTAACAAAATAGAAACAGAATGACTGTTGAACGTGATACATAAGTTCGCTATATCACTTCATTATTGATTTAACAATAACAAAAATCATATGTTTATTTGAATATCGTGGCTAATGCACCAATAGCAGAAACGTACACTTTAGGCTGATCACTTTTTGAAAGTACTCACTGATTTCCTAGTTAGTATTACCATATCTTTTGATCAGTTTGCCATATTACAACATTGTTTTAACAGTTACATATATTTAGTGTAACATATACATTCTAGTATGATAATCAAAGGTAAAATTGAATTTGTACCAACATCGTGCGCACCGTTATAGCCTATTATTGACATCAAACTAAATCATTTCTGGTTTGGAGGTTTTTGTGTATATATCGCATCTTTCTTCAGGCGGTAAATACCTTTGTTTATAGATCCGGTTAAATAAAAAAAGACCAAACGATTTAAGAATACTAAAAGAGCCTTTTCATAATTTTCTTTCTTCTCAATGGTTGTGAATTTGAACCTCAAGAACCTCAAGTCATGCCTTTTAGTTCTGTCTTTAAATATGCTTTCAAAACATTAATATAACATATTGATCTTCATCAACTCGGGTACCATTTCCTGTCGATACTTTAAGTTGGTAAATGCATATGGTCAAGTTTTCCAAGGACCGTTTGTGTTTACACATAATATGTGCAGAATATTTCAGAAAGACAACATTCAATAATTTCGCCGTTTTTTTTTAACTGATTCATACCTTTTGCTCATATGTTGTTCTGTTACATTTCCTGCCGATATTTTACAGCAATTCGTAAGTTCGCAAACAATTTTTATCCGATCAAATTCTGCATGTGTCTGACCCAAGGTACGAATATGTAATACAGTTGCAGTCGGTGGTTTCTATCATACTGTGTCTTTGTATGAGAGTCTTATCACGTGTTTGTCAGTGAGTTATCACTATTGAATTGTTTCCTATATTTGTAACCTTTTTTCAGTAGAAGCGAGGCGGAAAAGTCAAAATATGTGTTGAATAGATATATACAACGCGTCTAAACATCAACCCAACAATGTTAGATCTGTAAATTTGCTTTCGCAATTTTTTTTTGCTCTTACCTCGCTGGGATGCAAACCCATGCTCCTGGGATGTCATGGTATATGACGCATATTTATATATTCATATTCCCGTTTGAATAGTTTTGTGTTTGAATGGTTTTACACTTGTAATTATGGGACCCTTTATAGCTTGTTGTTCGGTGTGAGCCGAAGCTCCGTGTTGAAGGCCGTAAATTGACCTATAATGGTTTACCTTTTTATAAATTGTTTTTTGGATGGAGAGTGGTCTCATTGGCACTTAAACCACATCTTCCTATATCTATACAACAGCTCATGCACCATCGTTGTGAATGTAGATTCGATTTTAATATAGTATTAATAAGTTTAAAACAATTCTATAACTTTGGACTTTTTTTTTCATTTCAGTTTGAATCATGCGTTCTGATGGCAAAAACTTCAACAAAATGCTTGATAAGTTAGTTCAACAAACTGGAATTAAAAGGCTACATGGTCTTCAAGAAGACACACATTGCAGCATGTAACGAGGTTTTATTGCTATGGAGTAAAATTATTATTATTTGACGCCATAAAGTAGATGATTTCAGCAAAGAATCGTAGCTAAGTTAAATGGTTGACAACAAATAACATCTAATGTCTAACGCATGATTACGTAAATCAAACGTTGTAAGTTGCTTATGAAATTAAAACAATAGTTTAAATTCAACAAGAGAATTTTATTTTTATTCTTTTCGAAATTTGAAAAGAAAACACTTCCGTTTTCTTTCTAAACAAATATACTTTAATAACACTATTATCCTAAATGTATAAAAGGAGCAGTAATTATAGTCTTTAACGTGGCAATAAAATAAGAAAAAATGAAGAGTGCTGTAGAATGTATTTTGCTGAATAGCACAACACGTAAGCAAAGTAAGATCAATTGCGCTAATTAAAAATCAAATCTATGTATGCAATGATTATAGAATAATATAAATCTTGGCATCAAATGATAGGAATCGTGAATTTTATCACATATAAACAGTAGGCGCAATTAACGATTGCTTTAAATTTATAAGTCTATATATTAATATTTGGCGACTGATTCGTGTCGTACATGTATATAATCATGAGATTCATTGAATTGTCTTTTCTGACAGCTATGACAGACGATTCCAAAACAAATTCAAATTCAAAATTCAATTTTTAATGATATTACCATCTTCAAATGCTGGAAATAATGACCAATAAAAATTGCATTTTCATTTGAATTGCAAACTTGTATATCTTGTCAAACTATGTTCAGCAAATTGTTTTTAAATAGTTCTACTGATACAAACATTTCCTTTTTATTTCGGTATTTTATTTGTTTTGTCATAATTATGGACAATGTTTTCTTTTTCATTAGAGTTTATAATTTGCATTATTTACCAGTTGAACAATAAATATTTAAAGTATGAACATTCTGGTTCTATAATGTGTATACTATCTTACCTCTTCTATAGAATTTCTTGTGTTGAGCGCCTTGAAAAAACATCAGTGTTTTTCTTGCCAATAATAAATCATGTGACATATATATACTCTAATTTAGTTAGCGATAACCTTTTAAAAGAATGTATTACATGTATATACTTCTGTTATAAAGCCACCAATCCAACTGCAATAATTTGCATATATAATCTTCAATGTTAGATATTAGCAACAAGGGAAACTGCTAACTGTATTGAAAATGTGGGGTCTTTTTGATCAGTATTACTTAAAAAAGAGTTGAGGGAGTATTTACGTGCCATTCATTTGTTTCATTTCTAAGTAATATATATTAACTTAATTTTTATGTTTTTCAGAAAGTTTGTTTTTGGATTATACAACAAAATCATCATAGCTGAGGGAAAATTTATTCGAGATATATAAGAATAGATACAAAAGTTCTACCTATTCATTTCTATGAACAGTTTTAAAATTGTTGAAATTGATATAAGGTTATGGAGTTATTTCTTAATAAATCATAGCAACTATGCGTCAATTGACTTCTTCAGCTACATTGTAAAACAACTGAAATAGCTAGGAATAAGTTATCAAATATACCAAGCTTGTAATTTGATACGCCTAACGCGCGTTTCGTCTACATAAGACATAATACGAATCAGTGATGTTCAGATCTAAATATGTAGAAAGCCACACAAGAAGAGCATTTAGGACCCAAATACAGCTAAGGTAATCAATGCTGGGCTGGTTTTTTGAATGATTTAAATCATAAAACAGTTGATTAATAAAAAATACAATATATTTGATATTCATGAAAATTAAGATGTTTGCACCTGTCCTAAGTCAGGGATCTAATGTACAGTAGTTTTTGTTTGTTTATGTAATTTATAGCTTCATCTTTATATTCCCTAAAGGGTCTTCAACAATGAAAGATTCACTTGTTTAGGGATGACATCAAAAGATCGATGTAGGATAAAAAAAAACTTAAATCAAATAGTTGGGGGGGGGGATCAACTTTGCTGCAAGTTTTGTTAATCTAAAATCGATTTTACATATATCCCTATTGGTCAATCAATTTTTACCAAATTAAGTTAAGAGGGGGGTGTGTGGAGGTCAGTAAAAAACCTATGTGAATTCAGTTTTGTATCCTTCATTGAACTTTCGATGTCGTCCCTTACCAGAACAACAAAACCACTAGCTAAGAGTACTTAAGTTACTGACAGCTATAGTTCACACTCTTACGTTTGAAGTCTTCCTGTCCATCATCCCGCAATCGTTATTTTTGAAGATCATATAAGTGAATGAATAATTCGATTTTCTGCCTCAGGACCTGCGCATGTATGAAATACCTAACACTGAACATTGAACCTGGTTGTAATTTGCAATTTTTATTTGTAATTTTTCCTCACTAGGTAGGTGAAATTATGTATAACATCAAATGTATTGTAAATTGCGAAAATGCATTACGAGCATATTCTATAATTTTAAGTTTGAATTATAAAGAGTTTAATTTTTTTCAAATATTGAATACGCAACTAAATCTCTGTAATTTTACCCATGTATGATTTATGTTTATGTTAAAGGCGTTTGATTGGATATTAGTTAAAGGTAGGCGTGGTTTTCGGTAACTTTCCTCCAATCAACTGGCCTATTCGACAAACATGTGTGCGCTGATGCGTGCAAACTGGCTATTGTAACGGCACATGTCTTACATCAGAATCTATCGTGCGTGACCAATGTTTATTGTAAAATTTCTTGTCATGTGAGCAAATTATCAGACATACAAGTTCTAGAGGTTACAACTTGAATTTGCTTTTTGTAAGATTATTTTCGGCAGTGCCCCTGATATACGATGTAAAGTGTTTAAGAAAAACAAGACTTTAAATGAAGGATGCATATTACCAGAGAATATAATCTGGGACTATGCCAGATATAATACATGTATTTTATGGCTCGGATATTAACAATAAAATGTTCTGAAAAAATTAAGTGTCCGATAATTTGAATTATCTGATAAAGTTATCTCGATCACTGTCGACAAAATATTATTGCATGGATGGTAAACTGCTGATTTTTTATTTCTAGACATGGTTTGTGACTGTTATAATAGACAACTATATGCATTCTGGTTTACGTTTACAAAGAACACACTATACATTTTTCTGAAATATCAATCCTTTTTGGACAGACTTGCTTTTTCTTGTATTTGTAAAAAATATAAGACGTTTCATTTTATTTGAATACTTCAAAAGTTGCTTCAAAAAACTATAGGCCTAGGGTCAATGACTCCCCCCCCCAAAAAAAAAAAATAGTAAAATAATTGTATATTTGATTTGAATAATTGTTTTAAAACGTAATAGACATAAGGTCAGCCAAACCCAAATTCATCAATAAGGAGTGTCATTCACCGGGTTTAATTTCTTTTACCGGTTTTGAACTTCTTGTTTTGTTCAATAAATAATCGTAATCTTTTTATTTTGTTCAATAAAAAATAGTAAAATTTACTTTCCATACACATGTTTGACTTCCTAAATAACACTAGGAAATACAATTTGTCACAATTTCGCTTTTGTCGTCTGCTCAAGTTAGTTTAATTTGGTATTGTAATATGCACATGAGATACTTGTCACTGAACGTTGAACAAACAGTAGCTATCCACCAATCCATCAGTGATTGCGATACTTCTGTTACATACCCGTCATTTTGTCACATGTTTGGTACTATTATTTGAACAAAGTTCGTGTTGTAAGCCGAATTTGTCCTACATTTTAATTGTTCTTGTCAAGTATTACATTCCTTGAACTGGTTTAAATGTTTAACTAAATCCTATGATATTAATTTTGTGCATTGGTTTTTTTAAACACAATTTTGTTAATTTGAGCGTGTTTAGTAGTGATTTCGGTTTGTATGACCATACAACATATTTATATATTAGTAATACTAATATATAAATATGTTGTATGGTCATACAAACCGAAATTGTAAGTTATTGTTTCATTTTACATGTTTACCATTGATAACATCCAATAAAATGTGTTGCAGGTTGAACTAAACCATAAAGGCAGGATCTAAAATTTAAACTATGTATGTTTAAACTATTATGAATGCGGAGTGGGGGTATTGCACGATAGCCTCAGTAGTAGTATGATACTTTGATATCAAATGGACTACAGTTAAAAAGTTGCATTTACTACCAATCCATGCACAACAGTAAGATGTATGTTCCTGAGCGTATTATGGACAAAGAAAAGGGTTGTGGTGTACTTTAAAATTTTGAACTAAGTATGGTAGAATGGTTGCCATACGCCTTCATATTACAGAAACCACCAGCGTACACTACATCATAATTACGATTTCAGTTGTTATAGTTCACACACAAATTAATTGGGCTAGTTTAATCTCCTGCATGGTTTATTCCATTGGCAATCATATTCAAGAAAATTCATATTCTGTATGAAGCTTGATTGAGCCGTAGATTCACACAGATACCGATCATAGTTATCTTTTCTTCATTTACATAAATGAATGTCGGGAATTCGGAATATGGCAGTTATACATGTATCCTCAGTTTGAAGCATTATCGAACTAATACGACTTAAACTTCTCTTTAAAATTTACTTTGCACTAAATATCTAGTAAATGACTTTACATGGGAATAACTTGGGGTGTATTCATGTATACTAGTATGTAATGATAATAAAATGAAACCAACAGCACTATTTGACGAAGACGAAATTAAGGATTGAATTTTAACGTCCAGTGACATATATTACAATCATGTCGAAACAGAACTTGAAATTGACAATAGGTATTCCGTCGCTTTTCCAAAGAATTCACGCTTAGTTGCGATTTCACGTGCTATTTTGAAGAGACATGTTTTGTCGAAATGCACATCTGGTGCAAGAAAATTGGTACCGTTAATTTTATTACAACTTCGGGTTCGCATTATAGTTATATTTGTACAAAATAACTAACAATAAAAAAAAATTGTGATGATTTCTGTAACTGTTCTTGAACGTTCTAGTTTTAATATAAATCTGTGATTTTTCTATATTCGTACTTTCGACGAAGCAAAGCAAGTTCGATCTAGACCTGGACAATTTGATGCATTTAGCAATATTCAATCGTTGTACAAATTTATTGTAGAACATGTAGAAAATCCGTCTTTTTCGGATAAAAAAAATCTACTTTGTTAACTCGGATCGAAAACTTACAATATAGTTTATCCTATTGAAACATGAACGCGGACTACATTGAGAATATCTTGGATTGAAAGATTGCAAATCTACTGACCAATGCAATGCTTTAAATTTAGAACGCAGACCTCAACGAGAACACCTAGATGGATAACACACTGTAATCTTTAGACCGTCGAACAGATAGCGATAATTCCAGACTTCGTCTTCTTCTTTTTCTTTTAGTTCAAATAAGGTCACAATATAGAAGAATACAAAGTCATACTGCCAAGGAATTGTATATTAGGAATTGTTTATTTACAATCCCTTGATGCTGCTGTACATGCCTGATTGACAAAGATTTAATAAAATTGAATTATTCATAAAAATATGTATCACAATTTAAGTGTTTCTATATTAAGATTGTGATTAAAAATATGCATTTTATGTACTTGTTTTTGGTTTGGATTTGTTTATTCAAAGCTCGCGAGAACAGCTGATCTCTTAAAGCCGTAACAGTGGTGGTAGATATTCACAGATTTTTTTTACATAAAAACACACTTTTACATATTCATGTGACAATAATAATGTGTCTGTTTTTTTAACCAATTTAGAATTGATGTATATATGTCTCCGCTGATAATAATTCTATGTTAGATAAACATAATTATTTGGAATTAAAAGTTGTATAGTTACAATAAGTACATTTTCAAAATCATTTATTTATTTAGGCTTGATGAAGATCTACATGATTTAACGAATAAATGTAAGAAGATGTGGTGTACTTGCCAATGAATTAGATCACCGTACAGCCTTCAACAACGAGCAAAAACATAACCGCATAAACGTTTATATCATTTCCCAAAATTACAAATATGAATTCAAACAATTCAAACAAGAAAACTATCGGCCTGATTGATGTACAACACTTATAGAAAAATATATACAAAAACGACAACCACTGGTCACTGGGGATTCAAACCATATGTCCCAATCGAAAAATAATTTCGTCAAACAAACGGGAGTTCTTATCTACAGAATAAAACCTGGATCCGCCATTGTACAGTTTCCTGGCTAGTATACCTGTAGGATAGTCAAAGATAATGGCCTTAAACAAATGTTTTCTTTATTTATGTTTTTATTCCATTCAGATCTTCAATTTATCGATTGATTAATAAAAAAAACGAAGCAAATATTTTAGTTAATCTACCAGTAATTAAATGTCAGTACGATCTTTCTGATAAGATTGTAAGACTATATTTTGATATTTGGCTGTGAAATTTGGAGATTTAGTTTTATTGATGCATTAGAAAGTTAAACTTGAAAAAAATCAACCCTAGCTTTATGGTTTATGGAGACCTAGGCGCTTATCCTATGTCAGTATATGTGGAACACCGTATGGTATATTTTTTGGTCTAACATTGTAAACAGTTCTGATAGTAAACTATATAGATATATTTATAAACTCAACGTAGATGGTGGATTTACTTAGCTATAGAAAGTGGGAGATTTTATGGTATAGCAAGAAATATTAGAATATGTACTTTTTGTAATAATGATATAGAGGATGAGTTTCATTTCATCCTCAAATGTCCACGTTTTCAAGGTTTTAGAACAATTTATATGAAGCCATTTTATTGGAAAAAACTGTCGATGTACAAATTTATTCAACTGATGAGTACTAATAATGTAAAAGAATTGTGTAATTTAGGTAAATGTACATTTAGATCTTTTGAGCTTAGATCCGAAATGTTAAAATAATGTTTGTTTATTCTACAACACCTTCTGCTGTCACATAGTCTGTGTGTATGTATGTATTATATGTATTATTGCTGTTGATATAATTGTATACCTATAGTTTATATAGACTTTGGTAATAAAGATATAATATTTCGATTGGTTGATTTGTATAAAAAAATATCTTGAAAAAATATGGATTTTGAAATATTTGGTTAAATCAGAGTAACTATAGTTTTAATCCAAACTATTAAACAGATTGTTTTATCATTTTCGGCAGACTTGGAAATCAGAAATGGAATATTCTCCAAAAGTATTATGTTTAAAACTGTTTAAAGAAAACTTTGAATTTGAAGAATATTTAGACGTATTACGTTATAAAGATAAGATAACGTTATGAAGGTTTAGAACTGAAAATCATCGGTTACCTATAGAAACCGGTAGATGGCGTAGAATTATGAGACAGGAAAGGTACTATGTACTTTGTAACTCTCAAGAGATATGTTGATATATTTCACTATATCCTAAACTGCACAACTCTAACAGAAAGTAGAAGACCTTTTCTTAAACCTAACTATGTAAGCAGAGTAAATATTTCGAAATTGGGAACTTTATTTATTTAAAAAAATATTGTGTTTTGAAAATTTTGTGTAATTAATTAATTTGAATCATATATAAACAAAAGTATATTCTCAAGTCTGATCACCAATCGCTCATTCTTGTTGCTGGTTTCAAGTTGTGCAAATTGTCATACGCAAAATCTGTATGTTAATATTATATGTAAAAATATCTTTCTTTTTACCGTTAACTTGGTTTTATAAGAAATAAAGAATCTAAATTAAATAATACAATTAATTTTATTTAGTTTTTCGGATTAAATTACCTTGAATTAAAGGATGTGAAAAGGTATATAATTGTAACTTTTTCAAAGTTCAAGTTGATCAATTATTGATTTAAGTGAATAAATCAAATTTCTTTTCTCGAGGAATAAATCAAATCAGGAACATATATATTGTAAGGTATACTGTTCCCAAATTGAATAGTATACAAATCATAGTAATAATTATTCATCAGCGAAAAGGATAGTATTTGTATTGTGTTTGAAGAATCGTAAAAGTGTTTTATTTTCTAAATTCTATTTATTCACTCGGACATCGTAGAGTTTAAATTTTTTTTTACCATAACGGACTTCATATTGTGTATTGAATTGAATCACGAACGCGGACCTCGATGAGAACACCTGGATTGAAAGTGTTCAAATGTTCCGACCAATGAAATTCATTTTACTATGTAACGCGAACCTCAACGAAAGCACCTAGATGAAATATTGTGTATTGAATTGAAAAATGAACGCGGACCTCGATGAGAACACCAGGATTGAAAGTTTGCAAAAGTTCCGACCAATGACATTCATTTTGATATGTAACGCGAACTTCAACGAAAGCACCTAGATGAAATATTTTATTTGTACGACAATTAGTTTTTTTTAGACATTATCCATTAAATATAGTTAATAAAAAATATATCAAAGCAACAGTGCATGATTGTTTCTTTTCCATTCTTGTTTATTTTAATAATGTTGATGTTGATTTTAATTTTGTAGGTAGACTTATATTATATGCCCTGAACGTAAATATACGGTTTTCTTTTTAAATGCATTAGACGTAAGAGAATGTCGATTAGAGCAAGTCAAGGTCGTAAAACTTAAATCAACCAACCCATCGTTATCGCAGACTTAAATTGATCTCAAATAAACAGAATATATGTTCATTTATATCAAGACTTGTTGCATGACAGCACAATAATCCCTTTACAGATCGGAACCACAATTCACAATTTTCGTAGTGTGTACTTTTCCAAAATTAACGCCCGTTTCGCGTCAGTGACCGATATTACAATTTGACACAGTTTTAAAAGTTTATTGAGCTGTTCCTTCATTTACAATGTTGTGTGCAAGACTCAACAAATGTCAACATTATGTTCATTAATTTTATTATTTAACACATCATTGTTTTTATTACAAGCTATTTCATATATCAATATGCAGCTAGGGAATATTTGTTGTTGACCGAAACTATAAGATACATCGATTTAAACTATGTGAAAAATAGATAAAGTTACTTTAATTTCCGTGTCTATATTTAATTAACGAGTACACTATAGTAAGACAGAAAATGAGAAAAGGAAATATACAGGAATACCTAAAGTTTCGTAAGACACTGCAATGGACCATACGTTACTTACATGTCACAAGTTTTCATAGCACTCAGCGAGTTTTGAAACGAATATGTGAGATAAAGTTCTACTGCATTTGGGCAAATCAAAAATATGTTAAACATCTAACTATTTTATTTTTAACAGATTCATAAGTTTTGATTTTTTTAAACCGTGCATCAATATTTTATATTTTTTTTATTTACATTCCTTATATGTTACGTGTATTGATCATTCATTTGTTTAAATTGTGAAGTATATTACTTTAATAAGAATACACGCATTTATATATGTAATTTTAAGTCGATAAAGTTTGAAACAAATAAACGAAAGATACATCGATGTTTTTTTGCTTGAGTGATTTACCTGTTAAAAGCTCGGATCGCAACACGGTTTAAAACGAATTGATACCAGTTTGAAATAGTTTAACGGGGGCGTGGCCTATTTGTTTGACGTAACTTACCACCAACTTGATTTAAATTGAACGACTGCAAGCGAAGCTATTTGACTGGCATTAAAATGATTTGATATACATTGAAATAAATTAAAAATGATTTTTACTTTTTGTCAATCTTTATCAAATGACGATTAATTTCATTTAAACAGCGTTAACACGTTTTTGTCCGATCAAGTTAAATTCGGGTTACTAGTGGTAGCTTGTTGTTGTATGAGCCAAGGCTCCGTGTTGAAGGCCGTACCTTTACCCATCATGATTTACTTTTATAAGTTGGTATTTGGATTGAGAATTATCTCATTGGCAGTCATACCACATCTTCCTTTATCTAAATACCATAGTGGTGTCTTCTTGGCTGCTAATACTACCAGAACCGAACATATACCAGCAATGACATCGACCAACTGGTGTAAATAGTTTTCAAAAGTAACAGGCTTCTCATGTTATATGATACGTCAGACGCGTGTTTCGTCTAAATAGAGGTAACCGGTGAGATCACGAATCACGTACGAATCACGCAAGAATCACCTAATTTGCCGTATGAAAAGAAGCGGGATCATTAATTTCAAGTTCGGATACCTAACTGTTCATGAGTATCTCGCTTTGATTATAAGTGCATTTTTTTTATTAATTGATACGCGTACTGCCTATTTTATTTTTTTTTATTTTGTATGCCGTCATCAGTCACGGAGCATTTTCTGGTTGGAGTGGAGGTGGTTATATTTTTTAGAACAAATTCTGATTCTGATTTTGGTAAAAAAAACATAATTTTGGCCAGCACCTATAGAAGGAAACGACCGTTTGATTTGTAGGGTTGAAATAAAAAGGCCATAAGGAAATCATAAAAAGATAAAAAAAGATACGCTCTCTTATTTATCATTATCGCAAACTTTAAGCTTTTAAAAACAAGTAACAACTTTAATTGGATGCAGTACCAAAATCTCCCAAACCACACCTCTCGCGTTGAAATTGTGACCAAAACATGAGTTTAGGTTCCGATGAGTTAACTTGCATGGAAAAGGGGGGATATTTGATTAAATAAACAACTTGATTCCAAATTCTTAGAGACTAAACGAATAAAGAATGGCTAGAAATGGCAGAGACAAAAAAAAAATTCTGATGAGAAAATTGAACATGTCCTTCCTTGAACATGCCCTTCCCCCAGCCCCATTTTCAATTTAAATGACTGGTCTCTTATATATATAATTCAAAATTTCTGCCCCAATTATACATTCGCCTGATAGGTTTCGCCTAGTTATTTCTTAGGCCTGAAATTACCGGCCAAGTCATATAATAAGGTTTAAATTTCATACCCAGTCATGTGTTTGACAAGTTGAAAAATGACCAATTCTAGCGGAAAATCTGTATATATATACTTGTATATAGGTAGTAACCCCTCCTTGGGCGCATACATGCAAAGCTTTAGCAAGTATAAACTGAAAATTTGTATTAATTCGAATCATTGTTTAGAATGAGCTAAATAACAAAAAAGGGGAAATTCCTTCTACTCTTTGTACTTAGGGAAAATAGAAAAAAATCGAATACCACATACTCAACAGAAAACTTCATATAAATATATTATGTGTTCAAACAAATAAGATATAATAACATAATTTTATACTTCCAGCGTATTAAGTTCCTTTTTTTTTTCTTTTTCCCGGACCAAATATACCAAATAATACCAGCAATACTGCATACTAAATGGGGGTTAGCAGACGACCCTTACATTCTAGGATCGGAGCTGGCAGGTCACGTAAATAAATGTGTTGGTCAGGAAAATAATAGTAATAAATATGCTGGTTCCAACCTAAAATAAACTGGCGTCCAAATTCTATTATACAGTAAAATGATACATGTGTAATAAATAATTTGGCGTGTAGCAGTTGATTTTTTTTCTAAAAGAAATAATCTGACTGACCAAATCTGACCGGCCGGTCCCTTCAGAATCAAATGATGGCCTCCTTATACCCTCAAAGATAGATAGTCGATACCCGCTTTAACTGCGATATAAAATAAAATATATAGGGAAAAGACGGGGAAAATGGGGGTGGGGTGTCTAACTGATCTTATTTTATTATTGGTTGCAATTTCTTGTAAGCTTGCAAGAAATTTGTGATTAACATGAAAAGGTGGTGCGGGTGAGAAAAAATCTTATATTGGATAGTTACCACAAAAAAAATAGTGTTAAATTTAAAAAACAAAAAATTTGTCGCGCCGCTTAAATTTTTTTTCAAGTTGAATGGTCGGTCCCTACTAGTTAAAATATTCATTTTTGAACACGTGACATATATATATTAAATATCTTTTATATGTTTTTCTTTCAAACACATGCACCGTGGTTAATTAATAGATTGTCCCCATGATTAAATAATGTTATCATTCCACGTGACTATTAAAGTGTAGACCACCACAGGTATACATTTGTACGTACTAATTCGTTTTAATTCGTACATAGGCACTTCCGGTATATAAGTTAAAAATTAGTCTTATTGTTATATATCCATGCTTATACTTGAAAGCATGTTTTGTATCGTTGTTTTCTAGTGAAAGGAACTTTGGGAGGTGTCGAGGGGTATTTTATTCGATTATTTGATTTAAATAAATTTTACCCAAAATGAAAATCACTGCTCCTAAATCGTTCGTTCGTCATTATTCGTTGGTTCGTGATCTCACCGGTTACCTCTAATAAGAGTCATCAGTGACGCGCAGATAAAAGAAGTTTGCAAGCAATACAAAAACAAAGTTGCACAGCATAAAGGTCTCAAAATTCCTAAAAGTTATTCCAAATATTAGAAGATTTATATACATCTGATGCACAGTTTATTTTTTTAATTATAAATGCACACGCTATAATAAATAGACGTCAATAAGATGAATACATTGGTGTTTTTATTTTAAACATGATTGCAATTATGCGAGGCAAATAAGGGCATGCATTTACTTACTGAAAATCTATGAAAAAAATAAGGACCAAACAAAAAAGTAAAATGTCTGCACTAAATCTCAGCGTTTTCCATTCGTTTGATGTGTTTGGTTTTGCAATTTAATATAGGACCTTTTTTACTTCATATATACGTCATTATTTCCCACAAGCACAGTTAAGTTGCATAAAAGTAATGATTTGATTGTTCGTTTTTATAGGGTTATCAATTTGAAATTTGGCTATACAATTTCGTCTACTTTAAAGATACTAGACCAGTTCCTTCCTTACTAGTTAAGGTAAGGCAAAATATATAAAGGGACATTCACGCTCGTTTGTTGCAAATACACTGACAACGCTATAGCTAAAAAGGAAAAAAAACCTAACAGACACACAAGAGTATACAAAACACAACATACAGAATCTAGAGACTGAGTGACATGAACCCTACCAAGTAGTGTTGTTCACGTTAATTCACACCTTGTAGTACGTTTTATTTAGTCAGTCACATTCGGGAAAAAGATAGGGGTAGTAGTTACGACCTTAGGAAGATATACGTTATGAACTGTGAAACGGTTATTTCATAACGGTTAACTAAATCATTATTGTTCATTTTTATGCGATGATCAATTTGAAAAAAAATAAACAAGGCACGTACCAAGTGAGGAATATGACAGTTTTAATGAAGTAAGTAGAAAGTTCATTTTTATTGATAACTACGTTGGATGCTATCTACAAAATGATCTAAACATTAAATATGAAAAATTTAGATGGTGATAAATGGTATTTCATTGATTGATTTTAACTCTTGCGACTTATTCTTAGATCTTTCAGATGACCGAAATTATCCTGTATAATATATTCCCTGGTAGATATCTATATATCTGCGACGTGTGTTTCTATGAACTACATAAATGAAAACGATATGCAAGAATTATTTGTTTATATGAAAGTTGTATTTCTACTGTCATCCAAATTTTGGTTTAAGGGCCTATAATTTGTTTATGCAAGTTAAACGTGAAACATGGTGCATTGCAGTTTCAGAACATACAAAATTTAGTCCTGGTATCAATGATGAGTTTATTGACAAGTATCCCAGTTTGCATGGGATTAACAAATAAACAACCTCTAGCAACATGGAGACAACCACATTTAACATTTTCTTGCAAAGCAGAAATATAATTATATAAATGGAAATAAAAATGATCTTGCGATTGTCGGAGTGATAGGTATACCAAAGCAAAGTCACTGGGTACAAAAGGTACCTATGGAGATATTATGTATAAAAATATCAGCCAGACTGTGGTGCTGTGTGTAGATTTAGTGGTGTCATATATTAATCTTAATGAAAAATATCTATTCTTATTGTATAAATTTGCACATTTACATTGTACCAAGTACAATTCTCTCTCACCCAAGGTTCGCACAATACAAACATACACACGATCAATACTATCACAAAAGTACGAATTCATTCGATCAAATGGTTTAAATGTAATACAATTTAGTTTTCGTTGTCTACGAATATAGTCCCTAGTGTAAACAGTGTTGACTTGCATGTTTTATTTGATACACTTTCCTAATTGCTTTCTTGATATTAAATGCATGAAATATTAAGTAGGGGGATGTAGTTACATGTTTAAAAAAATTGGGTGCTGAATCTTTATGTTAAGTAGTGATTTGGTCCAGTTAAAAAAGGTCAAATTTATCACGTCTGAAGCTGTCAAACTGAAGTTTACATTTTCTTGCAAAGCAGTATAATTTTAAATGTGGTGCCATTGTCAAAACTGTTAACGCAGAATTGTCAATATTTTGAGTTAGAGCTGGTAGAAGTTTCTATAATTTTGATATTATTTGGCTTACTGGTAGTACACTACACTGTTAAAATCTTTTTGAGAAAGAGCAGGTGCGATGTTTTTAATTTGAATTTATTGTCTAAAAGAATGCACTACGAAATAACTGTGATCTTTGGCCAAATGTTTAATTGGCAAATGAACATATAATATAATATTTATTGTCCACTTAACTGTTTTTGTATATAGTAAACAAATTTTTACTCTGATTCTCCTTTGAAAGTATGTGTCAATCTTAATAACAATGCCCTAGGAAAGAACAAAGCAACATTTGAAAGCAAGGCGTTTAAAATCTTGGTTTGCATGCTTTATTATTTTAATTGTAAATGACCCTTATTGATATGTCTAATCACGAATATAATTTAAATGTTGCCGGTTAAATCAATGATACATTAAGGGCAAATCCAACAGTTTCAGGGGAGGTAATAACAAACGTAAACGTCGTCTATTGTTTCCCGCAATTTCACGGTGTTTCAACGACGTCATAATGGCCGTCTGGAAAGGGCGGTTTCTTTACTCATTGGAAAGGGCACGGCGGGAATCGGAAAATAAATCATACAGAATATTAACAGAACTAGAACTCATAACTTAAAAGATATCTGTGTCCTTTTGGTCTATTATAAAAGAACTGCAATTATCTTAATCATTACTAGACCATACTCACTCAAGTTCCGTTTTATTAAAATTATCTTCAATACAGTAGAAAACAACGAGAGCAAATGCATAATGATTTATTATTGCATAAGAATGTTACACAAATTGTAATTAGTTCTTTACCAACTTTTTCCGAGATTTTGTCATTCAGGATAGAAAACTTAAAGTTTGGTTTTACTTGAGAAAGATGAAAAAATATGGTTTCTTGAGAAAAATAAAATACGGCGTAAACAAGCAGTTATCATGCATCTAGCTTTGCGTGTTGAAGTGCTAATAGATATTCAGTAGCTCTTTAAATGAATATGAACTTTAACCGGTAAACAATGTAAATCAAAAGATGACACAGTAATAAAAAAATATTGAAATAGGAAAACATTGTAATATATACACTGACATACAAGTAGAAAATATCCGACGATGTTGTTGTTTACTTATGTCTGAGGAAACAAATATAATTTAATACAAAAAAAAAAACAGTGTAGGTGTCTTTACCAATTAGACACGCCCTTTTCAGTCAGTGGGTCCATAACAGGATAGGTTAAAAACCAGCCATTGACAAAATACCATAATTAAAAATTGGGGAGGGGGGGGGGGGGGGGGGGCTATTAGCTTTACTCACGATTTTGATCATTATTCAACTTTATCTAGTACGGCATACGTTTTACCGCTAGTACACTCTTTACATCTTGATAATGTATCAATCGATCCACTCTCACCTCGTCGTAAATATGCGTGATATATTTGCCACTGGAGCACGGCAGCAATCAATTCATCAGTTTCATATAGTGATGCATAATCATTAGTTCTCAACTGATAATTGTCGCAAACAGTGTTCCAGTTTTGGTTTTTTATTTTTATTTTATATCTTATTTCTAAACGAAAATTTTAGAATTTCTTTCCGCATCTTTCTCTTTGAATTCACTTTTTTAATAATCAATAATAATATAGGAGTCTACATCAGTGGTTACATTGTATACAACCAAATTATGTAGAGGGCAGTAGAACAGAAAATAATTTCCATTGTGTATATATGCAATAACTCATATTGAAGCGTAAAACCACGGCAGTCTGGCTCGTTTGGTTGGAAAAAATACTGTCACAGTGTCAATTTCATATACTTATATAAATTATAGAAAAAATGTCATAAACATGATAAAAGCAAAAACACACGAAACAAATGTCCACAATTTATTATAACATTCAACATTTTTTGGTCGTTTCGTTTATGCTCAAGTTAATGTCAAACTGATCTGTTTTGTTCATCAAAGTATTTTTTCATCTACAACTGCAAAAGGCGCAACTTCAATTTTCATGTGACCTTTGTTGTTGTTTAGAGATTTTATTCGAAGTTCCTTTATCCCTTCAACCATTTATTTAGATGGTATTTAACGTAAAGATAGCGCGAAACTCTCCTTACTCTATGCATCTGATATTACGACATTTTTATTTCGACTAAATGAGGCTGCAAATTTATACATCCGAGCAGCTAAACGGTCGCACCCAATTTTAGCAAATATATACACGTAACTGTCGGACAGGAGCAGTCCAGAGATGTGAATATTTTTATACCCAATCAATCCTTTTTTTGTGATAAAGATTTTAAAGGTATACATTAATACGTCAGCAAACCGACGACACATACAATTTAAAACACTAAGAGTCAACATACAGATTTTTGTTATAGCTATATAGAAGCCTGTAAAGAGAAAAACCCAATACTGCAACAGGAATATATAATACGGAGTCGGTGAGATTTTAGACAAGTGTTTGGTTGCAAAATTTCACGTGCTCTTATTTCATTTCGATATGTGAAATTATATAGACAGTGTAATGTAAATCAGTGTAAGAAAAACACTTCTTTGTAAAGTAATGGTAAAATAAATAATGACGACGGACGTCAAGTGGCATATTAAATGAAAAACATCAAATGTAAATATAATATGAAAATTAACCCTGCTTTGTACTATAGACCGACACACAGAAACGGACTTCTAACGTGTAATTCGTTTGTTGTAAAAGAGATATGAACTACCGTATACGAGAGCCGGGGACTATTTTAATAGTTTGTAATTCCATGGTTTTCTAACCCGAATAATTCAGTCCCTCCCCGTAATCGATCTCTCCTACTTGCGAGGTAGTAATTGTAGATCAGCTAGTCTCGATGCACCAGAGTTATCGTTCTTACAGCCAACAATATGCATATGGAGCGTCTGGATTATCGAGACTATAGATCAGCGGAATATAACGACTGAATTATTCGGGTTAATGGTTTGCATGTTTCACACACGGGTTTCACAATTTTGTCGAACATAATAATAAAGATTAACTGAATTGTTATCTCGTACAGATACTGCTCCATTATGAATAAGAAGATATGACATGACTGCTGTCGAGACAACTATCCAACCTCAGTGTAAAAATACATTTGTCTGCAACACCGTCGCACTGCCTTGAAAAATTAGCGGGAACTATAACGTTACGTCCCGAAACGTCTTATTTTTTGGCGCAATTTGTGAGGCTTACGGAAGGGATTGAGTAAACAATATTGTATTACTCGATTTTTCTCAAAAACGAGTACGGTGACAAATATTTTTCAAAACGTTATGACGTTCCATTTTTTTCAAAGAATAACATATCTTACTTTGGTCAAATCGACACCGTTAGAAATATTTTAAAAAATCTAAAATGTGTATTTCAAATGTTCATTTCTTGCCGTTTTTTTGGGGTAACCATGACGTTTGTGGCTTAATTTGAGTAAGAATTAATTCTTTAAATTGTAAAGTTAGATTTTTCTAACCATCTTGAACTAATTTGTTTAAATTTGAGCCTCATTATATAAGTATATGTTGATTAAAAATTCATATTTATTTTTTTTAAATAAAAAAAGTTTTTTTCTTCAAAATTGCAAAAAGGTTCAATTTTCAGCAGTATTTTTTGCAAAAACCAACTCGACAACAAATATTTGTTTTGGCAAAATTTTATTCTCTGTCAATTGAAGAATGAAATGTCTTAACGGGAAAAAATTCTAACCGTAAAAAATAAACTGTTGGATATGCCCTTCAAAGTTTTGACAATGGCACCACATTTAAAATTATACTGCCTCAATGTTGAGCATATAAATTTGTGTAGCACGTTTGTAAATTGAAAAAAAATCAACACATATTGATCAATCATTTGAAAATACTGCTACTCTGTGGATAAACTATCTTTTTAAATGTATACCGCAATTCTTTATATAACATGCAGACGAAACACTTTTCTTCATTCTATTTTACCAGGAACTCTCGAACATTTGAAAATCCAAAGGTGTATAAATACATTGTACCTTAAACTTAAATTTAAACTTACAGGGACATAAAAAGTATGCTCAATTTCTTGAAAGGTTCACATTATCTGGCGACTTGCTACCTTAGTTACCGAATATGTATGAGTTGTTATGTACAAAAATTGAACGAACTGAAACACATATACAACACATTAACAAAAGACAACCACAGTGAATTACAGGCTCCTGTCTTGGGACAGGCACATTACTACAGAATGTCGTGGGTTTAAACATGTTAGCAAGTTCCCAACCCTCCCCTAACCAGGCACAGTGGTGTAATAGTACAACACAAGAACGAACAAAAAATTCAGTTTAAAAATGCTTCGCACAACATATGGATAAAGATACAAGTGGATATACTCATTTTGTATTTATCACAAACTTTTTTATTATTTGAAATTGAATTGAGTTGAATAGATAAAATAGCGTATATACATTAAAGATGAGACTAACTTTTAATTGTTAGAAACTATGTGGTAATACAACCTCGTTGTTTAACGCTAAGGGTCATCGACACACTAGAGGTCTAAGTAGAAGCAAGTAGTTATAATACATGTCTACTGTAGCACTTGCTTGTCAACACTGAGTTTGTGATTTCGAATCCTGCAATTGACATGTGCTCTCGGCTTCAATCATACTTGTAATTGTTTTCTTAATGATTGACGGCAGTCCTTTCAAGCCACTTCGGCATCGCCCAATTTAATAGTTGTATGGCCAAAAAAGTATAAAACTATAAGTTATACCAACAACGGGAAAGACATTTAACTTTGTTATATTATTAGTCTTACTGACAACAAGATAATAGGATCACGCAAACATGATTGGTTCCTACATGTACAAGTCGTATCAACATATATATGTACACAGTCATGAACAATAGAGTTATGTACCTTTATATGAAAATATATATATATGTTACAGTAAATGGGTGAAATTAGGAATTACACGTAATTACTAAACATTTCAGTAAATATCTGTAATTACTAGCCAATTTAGTAATTACGCGTATTTACTAGTTGTTTCAGTGATTACTGGTAATCACTGATTTTTTTTGTCATTTTTACAGCTATTTACTAACTTGATGTTTTTGTTTTACAATCAAAAACATAATTCAAGATACCAAATAAAAAAGTAAAGGAGTAGGGATTTTAAGGGAGCTTACTTAAGGATGTAGAAGTATAAGGCACATCAAAAGTGCATACTCTTCAGTGTTTGTGAATTGAAAATGAAAAATGGTTGCATTATAGATTTTGAAACTCCGTAAATATATGCATGCAAGACAATGATATTAATCCAAAATTGATTTTCATAATTTTGTTAAACTAAAATCTCCATCATGCACTGTGGTTTAAAACTTTAAAAAAACGTTCTCCAAATATCCTAGATTTCTACCAAACTTGGACAGAAGCTAATTGTTTATGATCATAAGATAATATCAAAAACTAAAGTTTGTAAAAAAAATCTTTTTTCATATATTACTTATAAATGGACTATTTTTTCCCCTAGTTAACATTACATACACTCTGCAGTTAAAGTTTTTAAAACATAAGATTTTTTAAACCATCCTGGATTTTTACCCAATTTTGACAGACGCTTCTTACAGTACTAGTCAAAAGATAGTATTTAGAGGAAAATTTTAAAAATTTCCCTCATTTTTGTTGAGCATGCAATTAACAGCAAAAGTAGGCAAACCTATTTGTTCTGCAAAACCCTTACAATTTTAATAGCTTAATACATCGATAACCCATCTCCAGCAAGGGGTTGAATTGGAGATCACATGAATACGTATTCAATGAGGTCCAAATATTCACTCGCAAGTGCTCAACTCATCAAACTTGTTTCTCAGTTAATTTAACGAAATAGAACCAAATTGGCTGCTAACAGTGAATTATGATTTCACTTTTTCATTTTTATTAATGATTTAACAACAACAACAAATTACTTTGATTTTGTTTTATACAGAATAATATCATTTTTTGTGAGGTCTCGAAGCATATCATAACAGTTCATTCCAGTTCTTAACCTACATAACGGTGTCTTATCTTTATAAGGTAAGAAGTCTAAATATTCTTCAAATTCAAAGTTTTCTTTAAAATGTTACAACATAGTGCTTTGGGAGAATTTTCCATTTCTGATTTCCATGTCTGCTGAAATCGGTCAAAAATTATCTGTATAATGCTCAACTTTAACCATTTCGGATTAAAACTAAAGTAACTCTGATTTAACCAAATATTTTCTCATCCCTTTTGCACATTTACGCAAATAAAATATGTTTAAACTCAAACCAAATATTTGAAAGTCCATATTTATTCAAAATATTTTTTAATACAAATCAACCATTCAAGATTTTAAGAGTACTAACTGATCTTCTAGTTAGTATTGCCATAACTTTTGATAACCCTTCAATAATACAACATTGTTTTAGAAGTCAGTAAATAGGTGTGAAAATTCATTTTAAAATTAGTAATTACTGGTAATAACTGGACCATTTAAGGAATTACTTGTATTAACTAAGTGCATCGGGAATTACTTGTAATTCCTAAATTTTAGTAATTACATGTAATTCCTAATTTCACCTATTTACTGTAACATATATATATACAGTGGAGATCACTTCTAACCTCTCATTAGAACTGTCAGAATATTCTGTCATAGAACTGTTCTAACCTGTCCTAGAACAGTTCTAGCTAGAACAGTTCTACCCTAGAACTGTTCTAGGTAGAACTGTCAGGATCAGTTCTAGGTAGAACTGACTAAATCAGTTCTAGGTAGAACTGACTAAATCAGTTCTAGGTAGAACTGTCAGGATCAGTTCTAGGGTAGAACTGTCTAAAACTGTTCTAGGTAGAACTGACCAAATCAGTTCTAACCGTAGAACTGTCAGCAGAACTGACTAAATCAGTCAGGACTGTAGAACAGTTCTAAATGACGTCACTGCAGAAAGGGCAATTTAGAATTTAGAAGAAAAAATCAGTTCCAATTACTTTACTATATATAATAGCAGATGTTTCTATATTTTTTACTGATCAAAATTTACATGTACAAATATCGAAGTGGATAGGAGGTTATCCAACTCATCGGAGAAATATTTTTATGAGATTGCAAATGAAACATCATTGTTTACGTTTCTTCGTTCCCCGTTTTTAACAGTCTCTTCGTAAATATAACTCTGCATTTAATTCAAGTAAATTTAATCTTAATTTACCTTGTTTGCCTTGGATTTACATTCATGATTTAAGATTCTGTTTTGACAAATGCTCAAACGAAAATTGTACAGTGGATGAATTATGGGATATCATAGTAATGAACACAGTGTTGTTAAACGCAAGAAAACTATGTACATTTGCACTGAGGTCTCAGATTTGCATTATCTCGTTGCCAAACTTATCCATAACGATAATGAATAATATCTGGTAGTCTGGAACGTCAGAAAAATATACTCGATCTGAACATGAATGAAATATTTGCCACTGGACGTAAGGCTACAAACAAAACCAATCATTTTCCTTCTTCAAATAATATTAACAGTATAGTCAGTATACCTTTCCAAGAAGAGAACTTCTCATACATGTACTTTTCATTTTAAAATAAAATATATGAATCAGTGATGTGAGTGTTGGATGATGCCGTTAAATAATTCTGTTTAAAAAAAAACCATCATGAACTACTGACTAAATAAAAAGTCACTTTTTGTGACGGTTCATTATTTAATAATTTAAGTTTGGATGTAACGGGTCTTCTGTCGTTATTGTGTTATCAGCGCCCATAGACATAAGTTAGTCATGTTTGTTCAATTTCCAATATTGCCAGTGAGTTATTTATATATACTACAGTAAAAAAAATAACTGAAGTACTGTTCAACTATATAGACTCACATAAAAAAAAGCAAATATGGTCAGTTTTGGTTGATGCGGTCAAAAGATTTTATTATACAACTCAGTCTGAAGTATGAAAACTACTGATATTTGTTTACGATTCAATACTTTGAATAAAAAGAGGATATGCTGGCACTATAAATTCATGCGAACAAAATTTTGAGGTCATTGTTTTCCAATATTGCTGTAACTTGTATATTACAGTCCCTCTTGACCTAAAATTAGAACTGAATTACTGTGCAGCTTTATAGATTTGCAGAAAGAAAGAGCAAATAAGGTCAGTTTAGATTGATGTGGTCAAAAGATTTTATTACACGACTCAGTCTGAAGTATGAAAACTACTGATATTTGTTTACGATTCAATACTTTGAATAAAAAGAGGACATGCTGGCACTATAAATTCATGCGAACAAAATTTTGAGGTCATTGTTATCCAATATTGCGATAACTTGTATATATTACAGTCCCTCTTGACCTAAAATTATAACTGAATTACTGTACAGCTATATAGATTTGCAGAAAGAAAGAGCAAATAAGGTCAGTTTAGATTGATGCGGTCAAAAGATTTTATTACACGACTCAGTCTGAAGTATAAAAACTACTGATATTTGTTTACGATTCAATACTTTGAATAAAAAGAGGATATGCTGGCGCTATAAATTCATGCGAACAAAATTTTGAGGTCATTGTTTTCCAATATTGCTATAACTTGTATATATTACAGTCCCTCTTGACCTAAAATTATAACTGAATTACTGTACAGCTATATAGATTTGCAGAACGAAAGAGCAAATAAGGTCAGTTTAGATTGATGCGGTCAAAAGATTTTATTACACGACTCAGTCTGAAATATAAAAACTACTGATATTTGTTTTCGATTCAAAACTTTGAATAAAAAGAGGACATGCTGGCACTATAAATTCATGCGTACAAAATTTTGAGATCATTGTTTTCCAATATTGCTATAACTTGTATATATTACAGTCCCTCTTGACCTAAAATTATAACTGAATTGCTGTACAGCTATATAGATTTGCAGAAAGAAAGAGCAAATAAGGTCAGTTTAGATTGATGCGGTCAAAAGAATTTATTACACGGCTCAGTCTGAAGTATGAAAACTACTGATATTTGTTTACGATTCAATACTTTGAATAAAAAGAGGATATGCTGGCGCTATAAATTCATGCGAACAAAATTTTGAGGTCATTGTTTTCCGATAGTACTATAACTTGTATATATTACAGTCCCTCTTGACCTAAAATTATAACTGAATTACTGTACAGCTATATACTATATTTGCAGAATGAAAGAGCAAATAAGGTCAGTTTAGATTGATGCGGTCAAAAGATTTTATTACACGACTCAGTCTGAAGTATGAAAACTACTGATATTTGTTTACGATTCAAAACTTTGAATAAAAAGAGGACATGCTGGCACTATTAAGTCATGCGTACAAAATTTTGAGGTCATTGTTTTCCAATATTGCTATAACTTGTATATATTACAGTCCCTCTTGACCTAAAATTATAACTGAATTACTGTACAGCACCCTTTTTATGGAAGATCAATGCATTTGAATGAGGACAATACATTTTAGTTGGACCCCCCCCCTTTTTTTTTAAACTGCTGGATCCGTCCCTGGTTGTTTAGGCCGGAATAACGTATTACATTAAGGTCCGATAATTTTGTTATGTAAAACGAGTCATCCTGACTCCCCGAATGACAAATGTAAAATAAATGAAATAATAATGCCCCCCCCCCTCCCCCCCAATATTAACGGCTTAATTTATGTTAAAAAAATGAAAGAAAAACAAATAATTTATGTAACACATTAACAAAAGAAAATCACTGAATAACAGGCTCCTGACTGGAACAAGCACATACATGCAGAATATGGCGAGGTTAATGATGTTCTCTTGCCGATTATAAATCTGAGATAAAACCGGCAAAATAGCAAAACTCTATATAATATTAATCGCTATTTTGCCGAAGCCTTTATATTAAGACAAATATTTCTTAAAACTTATAAATCAATTCTAGCCGTAGAATTTATAAATCAATTTTAGCCGTAAAATTTATAAATTAATTCTGGCCGTAGAATTTATAAATCAATTCTAGCCGTAGGTAGAATTTGAAATCAATTCTAACCGTAGAACTGTTCTAGAAGTAGAACTGACCAAATATCTGGCTAGAACTGTCAGGATCAGTTCTAGGGTAGAACTGTCAGGATCAGTTCTAGCTAGAACTGTCCAAATCAGTTCTAGGTAGAACTGACCAAATCAGTTCTAGCTAGAACAGTTCTAACCTAGAACTGACTAAAAGGTGTCAGGCTGACAGTTCTACATACTGTTCTAGAACAGTTCTCCTGACAGATTCTGACAGAATTTATGAGAGGTTAGAACTGATCTCCACTGTATGTATGTACAAATATACAGATTATAACGCAATACGAAAATATGAAAGAAATTCTTTCTGAGAACGACGAAACTGAATTAGCTTCGCTTTCTTTATAAGATTTCCATAAGACTTCTTCTTTCTTAATTCTTAACCTTGGTCCTAGTTTACAAGCTTTCGAATATTAATTATTAAAAAAATGAGAAAATTTATAAAAGATGATAATGGTTACAGCTCATCACTCTCACAATCGCTTTAACTGCTTTCATAGATCTTCAGGTAATGTGACTTGTATATACATAAAATTAAAAATGTATAAAATATTCAAACATATTTTAAAAATTGTGGTAGAAATACAAAATGAGATACTTTCACCATAGACCAAATGACGTATAAACTAGCAATGTATGTCACGGCCTTCATTAATGAGAAACCCCAATACCGCATAGCAATCTAGCTATAAATGATCGATGTACAAAACAATAACAAACAAATAAACAAACATGATATGCAGCAACAGATGACATATACTGAATTACAAATCATCCTAGCTTGACCATCGAATACATAAATATATATTACGTGCTTGTTGTTCGGTGTGAGCCAATGCTTCGTGTTCCATGCCGTAACTTGACCTATAATGGTTTACTTTTATAAATTGTTTTTTGGATGGAGAGTTGTCTCATTGGCACTCATACCACATCTTCCTATATGTATAGACTACAATGGAGGCAGTAGAGTGCCTCCCCGTGCTTCAGGTTTATGCTCTTATAATATACTAGATAATGGAGTGTGTGTCCGAGCGAGAACTGCACTAGTTCATTACTTTAGGAATATTTATCAAAAAGTAGTATTTCAATAGTTAGCCCCATTCTACTATTTAGTCAGCCATCAGTCCTACCCTGATATACCCTATCTTTTTCGGGTAATTAATACTGATAGCGTTTGACATTTTTAGCCGAACAAATTTATCCATTTTACATAACTTAAATTATTGTAGGCTGGTTCATATTCTGCACGCCAATCTTTGCTCCTTTATTATATAATTCACTAACAAAACAATTATGAAGCTAAAAAATGGAAAATTACTAAATACTAAACTTGTTCAAAGGGTATCTACACGTCTCAATCTTCAATATCGGTTATCTAAAAATACTACCATCGCTAACATTTTTAACAATAAAAATCGTGGTTACCCTTCTATCGATAAGTGTCATGCCAAAAAATGACTTACATGTCCCCGTCTTTCCTCCAACAATACGGTAAGGTCCACGTTAAATGGTCGCAAATTTTCTTTAAATTTTGAAACTTATATAACTTGAAAAACAAACAGTATTATTTATTTACTCACACGAAACAAACCGGGTGTGGTATTATATATATCTTTATTCTGTCAAACCTTTGCAGTTACAATGGTATACAGGCACTACATGACATCAATAATACAGACATAAATACATGAATACACAAAGCAAAATATGTACACTATTTACAATTATACTGATAGTATTTAGCCAGGAGGGCACACATGTGAATTTGTAAATCTAATGAAAGTACACAGCTTTCTCAATTTAGATTTTATATTTAAATTCATAATTATTTTAAACATAATTATATTTGGACGATTTAAATATTTTTTATCAATACATTCTTTTCTTGTTATTGACATCTCTGTGCACATCATAATATAATGATACTCATCTCCAAGATCTTTAGAGTTACATAAGTTACAATTTCGTCTATCTCTCTGAATATTTGTCAATCTCCCTATCTCAATGGGTAATTTATGGTTGATGGTTCTAAATTTGCATAAAGTATAATTATCACGAAATTCTAAAATATCAAAATAGTTCTCAAACCAAAAAGTATCCTTAAAAATTCGATAATTCAATGTCTTCGAACATGCTTGCACATTTGAAAACCATGTTTGTTGAAACTGATCTTGGAGTGATGTTCTGAATGTATTCTTTAGCCAAATGTCACTAACACATGTTTGAGATAACCACACAAAAGATAATCCTGTTTCATTAAAAATAGATTCAACATGGTTTTACCATTTAAACTTTACATCATTTTCATTTGACAGTTTAAACAGTAGTTTATAAATGGTCGCTGATAATTAAGTCGGTTTACCCCATACTAATTTCAGCCAAAATTATACCATACGGACTTTAATATCTAAATTAATGGGATATCGTCCAAGTTCACCATATATTACGCAATTTGGGGTAGAAGACTTTAGGTGCAGAAGAAGCTTACAGAATTTTAATTGAACTCTCTCCAAAATGTCGTTATTACCAAACCCCCAAATTTACAACCGTACAGTAAGACCGGTTTTACTAATTTGTCAAATAAATCTAAATGACAACTAATAGATAACCCGTTTTCTCCCCTTTTTGATTACCTCATACATTGCCTTTGTAGCTTTTTCTGCTAAATGTTTTCTACAGTGTTTAAATGTCCCATTTCGTGAAAAATATATCCCAAGATAGTTAAATTCTTGAACGATATCTATAACAGAGTTATCATATGTAAAACTGAGATTTTTTGGGTTGTCTCCCATTACTAAAACTTACAATTTTTGTTTTTTCTACATTAACTTTCATTTTCCAGACATCACAATATGAGTGGAATTTATCTAGCAATAATTGAAGATTTTTGGCCGATTCCGCCATTAACACAGTATCATCTGCATAGAGGATTGCGAACAGTTTAACATAAATATCTAATTTTTCCTCAAGTGCATCTTCAATAGTATTCAAACCAATCAGGTTCTCGTTGATAAAAAAGTTTTCCAAATCATTTACGAAAAGTGAGAACAGAAAAAGAAATAAGTTTTCCCCTTGTCGTAGGCCAATATTGCATGAAAAATAATCTGATATATTGCCATTATAAGATAAACATGACTTAATATTATCATACATCTTATGACTTATGTTATACATATGACCATTTATGTTATTCAATAACATCTTATACCATAAATCGTCTCTTCTGACTGTGTCAAACGCTTTTTCAAAATCTACAAATGCACAAAACATTTTTTTCTTTTTTAATTTCAAAATTTCAAAGAAAGAGTGCAGTATACATATGCAATCGACTGTTGAATAGCCACTTCTAAATCCAAACTGGTTTTCATTTATTAATAAAAATTCATCTGAAAAATTTGATTATCTATAACATAAAATCGAAGTGAATAATTTCCCAACACAACTGACAATTGTGATTGGTCTATAGTTTTTTGGATCAAATTTGTTTCCCTTATTCTTATAAAATGTTTTGATCGTGCCAATTACCCAAGATTCTGGTATAATTCCAGTTCTGAAAACTAAATTAAACAATTCAACATATACATCAATTAAAAAATCACTAAACGATTTAATATAATCATTTATAATCATATCGTCGCCACAGGCTTTATTACTTTTCAGTTTCTTAATACAATTCATAATCTCGTTCTTTGTAATTGGACCATTAAGTGTACCATTTAAATCATCTACAGCATCTTGGTCTACATTTGGTAAATCAATAGGATCGGGGGTGCCTGAATTAAGATCTCTGAAAAAATTAAGTAAATTATCAAAATTAATTTCAGGTTGTTTCGTGTGTTCCCGCTTATTCAAAATATTCCAATACTCTTTTGAATTTTGAGATCTGAGGTTTTTTAATCTTTTAGCCATATCACGTCTATGAGTTTTTATGGCTTTGTCCATCACTTTTTTATATTTCCTCTCAGAATCTTTTACTTCGTTGTATAATAAAAGCGAAGGTGAAAATTTGAGCCTGCGCTTAAGCTTTCTGAAGTTTTGCCTCGCAAATTTGCAGTCATAATTAAACCATGGCTTGTCTCCCTTCTTTTTAGGGGCTCGCTTTTTTGGTTTATCAGTTCGTGTTCCAAACGTTGTCTTAGCAGACTCTAAAACAACTAATCCAATTTCATTTACAAATGCGTTGACATTGTTATCATCAACTTTTTCTAAATTCACACTTTTCAAATTACGTAACAACCTGTCTAATCTATCAACATTTATATTAGCTCTAAATTCAGGTACCATTTTATGATCCCATTTATTAATCTTTTCTCTAGACTGAACATTAGGACTGTCCTGTTCATTACAATCTGTGACCAATGAGTTGCTTTCTAAGCGTAAATACAATGGACAATGAACATCTGAATACAAGTGTGAAAATTCTAGTACATCAAAATCAATAAGTTTTTCTAAAATGTTAACATTACTCAAACAATAGTCTACAACACTAGCATTTCTGCAGGTAAATTTCACAGTTTTATCATTTCCAAGTCTACCATTCATAATGAATAAGTTGTTACATTTACATAAGTCAAGCAGATCATTACCGTAACGTGTTTTCCCTTTATCCATAATAATACGATCTCTGGGTATATTATACAATTCTAAGTTACATACATCATTTATAGATACACACTCCAAATCAATACTAATATCTTTATCATCAATAAATACATAATCTTTCTCATTTGAGGTACGTGCGTTAAAATCACCAATAATAAAAATATGTTCAAATGTTGTAGAAAGTTCTAAGTATTCACTTTCAATTTCATTGAATGCATCAGGGGAGGAGTATGATGTATATTCTGGTGGGATATATACTACTCCAAAAATTATATCCTCATTATTTAAAAATTTTGAAATTTTACACCATAGAACAAATTTACTATTTGTTTCAATCACTTCTATAGAGTTATTCAGATTTTCTCTATACCCGATTACAATGCCACCTGATTTAACTCTTGATATTTTACGTCTATTTTTGAATTTTAATGTGTAACCAGATAAAAGAATATCATCCATATCGTCAGTTGTTGATTCAACAAAGCAAACAACATCATGTTTTCGGATTAAACTTTCAAATTCTGGATATTGTAGTCTATGTTTTAGGCCACAGCAGTTAACATATAACAGATCTATAGCTTTTTTGTCTGTAATACTATTTTTTGACAAATAGGCATATTCACCTGATAAAGACGCACTTATGTCTTCATTATTACTAGTAATATTTTCATCAATATCTACATGATCGTTTAAATTTTCAAAAATACAATTAATCTGTTCAAATGTTTCATCATTACACAAAGTTTCATTACAATTACTATTTACATTATTTTCAGCAATGTTTACATATTTATAATCATGTTTATCACTTAGTGTCGGACTTTCAATATGTTGCGCTCCTCGGCAATCCTAGTAATGAGCCTTCGCAGTTGAACCTGTGCGGGATCGTTTCTTGGGGTTGCTATCAGATGAGGGGGTTGATTTTGTTCGTTCAATATGCGGTGATGGGGCGTCACTTTGACGCTGTGGTGTGGCATCACTTTGGCGTATCGGCGAAGATCCATCTTGGCGTGTCGGTAGGCTGCCATCTTGGTATGGGATATCTGCAACCTCGGCATCGTCAGGAATTTGATAAAGCTCATTGTCTATAAAGAGGCTGTCTCGAACGAGTGTTGCAATTTTCCTGTTTCGCTTTGCCTCTTTCATTATAAGATCCAGCTTTCGTCTCCTGTCCTCTATTTCTTTGGGGAATTGTTGCTTAATGCCGTATCTTGTGTTCCGTAGCCTGTAAGCATTATCTAAAACGTACTGTAGGTCACAATGATATCGGAAACGTGCTACTATGGGTCTTCCGCCACCTTGATATCGTCCAAACCTGTGAACGTTTCCAAACTCTATTTAATAGTCAATGCCTAGTTCGTTGTTAAGAAAACAACGGAGAAGTTCTTCGGTGTTTTCATCTCTGACGTTACAAAGCCCAGTAAAAACCAGATTGTTCTTCATGGAGCGGCACTGAACGTCGAGCACTTTTTCCTTCATGTTTTCAAGCTCTGTTTGGCAGTTGCATTCTTGCCGCTGGTCACTTAATTCTGATAAATTTTTGAATAGTTTATTTATACAGGCTTTTGTTTGTTCGAGTTCCTTTGAGTTTTTCTCGGTGACGATTTTGTTTCTGTCGCATCGAGCTTTTACATCGTCAAATAAGTTCCCTATCCCTTGGACATTGGTTTCAAGTTCCGTAACTGTTGTTTGACAAGTTTTAGTCCCTGCTCGTTAGTTATAACCCTGCTGGTCAAGGATGTTATTATATTTCTAAATTCACCGAAATTTTCAATCCCCTTTTCAACAACTTGCAATCTTTTATCAATACTCGATACCAAGCTATATAAAAGTGTTCAATAGTAAAGGTACGCTTAGATCGTCTCCATGGCCTTCAATGATTGTCCTACTATCTTCCATTAATTTACGAGTCTCGCTTAAAGCCATTATGTGTATTGCGGATGTGTGTAAACACTAAAGGGCATAGTTGAATGTTACAGTCCAAAGTCCAACTTTGATGAACTGGCCAGTAGCGCTTTCTAATACGTTATATTGTTCAATCTTAGTGAGTTGTATTCGTTACATGTAGGTGTTATGTACTATTTTGGTGATGTCTATGAAGAATAAACAATTGCTGTGAAAAAAAATAAAGTGTTACTTTTCTTTGGCTTTCTTCATCCGAAAATAAAGTCCGTTCGATACCGATTCCCATCATATATCACATATTCTCCATAACGCTTTCCATTTTGCTACATTTTCGATATTTTGTTTTCTGAAAATTTAACACGTCCATCATTCTCAAGGGCACATAACTCTCCTATTCAGTATTCAGTATTCAGTACGTAGGAGAAACTGGACGATATTTATCTAAACGCACTCAAGAACATCTGTATCGTTTTAAAAGACCCAATAAATTCAAAAGTATCATTTACCAACACCTTAAGAAGCACAACCATCCTTTAAAATATTTAGCAGTTCAACCTTTAGAAGTAGTAAATAACACGGTGGGTATGGTTGTCCTGCGAGAGAACGTACTGTGCTGGTGATTTGGTCCTGACGGGTGCTGGTGGGTCCTGATTCTGTGCTGGTGGGTTTGTTTACATTGTATCAGAACGGCAATAAAACGACTGTTTTGTTGCTTAATTTTTCTCTGATGTGTCATAAGTACCATGCAAAGTATATTACAACAATATTATATTGCAAAAGTCGTGCAAGTTCGTTAAACGGAATTGTCCTGACGCTGTGCTGGTGATAAGAAAAACGGTCCTGGTTCTGTGCTCCTATGTCCTGGTTCTGTGCTTTTATATTTTAGTTAAAAGTGGCATATATTCAAGATCATTGATGCTGTACTGTTATTGACTTATAAGCTGTTGTCTGCTTTCTTGAAATTGACATTGTTGTGAATCTGTTTACTGTTATTATGAGAGAAAAAATACCCCTATTTTTTTTTTTTTTAAATTAACTGTAATCTTATTTATTGGCCTGTTAATGGAACCCTTCTTGCCCCCTTTTAAGATAAGAAAATATGTTTACGATTTTCGGGATTACGATCATTTTGCAAGATCACCAAGATACGTTGTAATTTATACAATACTTATATAAAGTAGATGATGTGGTATGTTTGTTGTCAATGGACAAATTTCCATAAGAAACCAAAGGAAGTATGTGTTAACAACCATACGTCATCGTACGACCTTTAACAATAACTCATAAAATAAAAATGTAAAAGGTTTTGCATAAAAATGAAGAGCAAAAATATAGAACAAAGGACTTTCTGAGCGTTTGAATCATATCTTTAGCAGCTTAAAACACATTTGTTTGTGAACAATTGAGTGCTGACTATAATAATGACAATAGTATTGCGGGTTTGTTTGTTTGGTGTGTGTGGGGTTTTTTTTGGAGGGGTTGGGGAGTTAGGGGTTGATGGGGGAGGGATGGGGATAAGTTAGAGTGAGGTTATAGTGAAAGCTTGGAATAGTTTCCCGTAAGATTTAAAAGATGTATTGTAAAAGAAAAATGTATCTTATAGCTATTAAGAATCACTTGCTGTAAGATTTTTCCAACAATTTTTTTTTTGTCTAAACGGTTATCAGGTAATTTTTTTTTCTAAAGTTCGATAGAACACTAACAAAATCACTATTTTATGAAAGGGCAGGCAAGAATATGTCACAGAATGAAGACGAGATAAATTAGAGAACACTAATAAAATTAAGATTTCTTAGCTTTTTTTCATTTCAAAATAAATATTTTTAATAAAGAATTACGGGGAGGAAGTGAACAATGTGTCCTTCTTTGCTATATATAAATATTTTTCAAGAATAAAAATAAAATGTGCCTTGATTATAATTGAAAATGAGTAAATGGAAAAAATACCTAACTAAAATACACTTTTATTTTTATACTGGTAATATCACTAAGCTTTTAAGTTTTGTGTGTCAAACACACCATCTCTGTAGTAATGACTCCTTACTAAGATATTTCACTTCATTCATTTTTTTTTTCTGCATTTTTTATACTGTGAATTCATAGAATTATTATATCAAAATGTAGCCTTAATTTTTATTTAAAAAAAACTGAATCTAAAGCCAGATATATCAAACATTTTTGTTTCCATCTATCCGTTTTCAGGACTTTAACAATCAACAATGACACGCCTGCAAAGTAAAATGCGTACTCGGCTATCTGTAATCGACCATTTTTAGACACCCCAGGCTCCTAAAAAAAAAAAGCCGGGGTTGGGGTTCAAAGATGCATATTAAGTACTTATATCAATATTTTATCTGTTCGTGTACGGTTTATGACCCCTCCTGTGGCCTGTCAATTCCGAAATGTACAAACTGTAATAGTATCAAAACAGCACAGAACATGAATAATAGAGATATAATTTTGTACATATATCAAGGGGAAACTTCTTGCAAAGCATTATTATTTATAGTTCATTATTGTATTTAGTAGAAAAAGAGAATTTAGTGAAAATAAAATCACTATTTTTGTAGAAATTCACAGACCTTTGTACAGAGATTTTTTTTATGTTAAGCATGGGATCAACACAATGGTTCATTACCGAGTAAAAAAAATCAAAATGTCTATCTACCTTGCACATTTCAGAAAATTCAGATCAGATAACGAAACTGGTTCCAGCAACATTTATAAGCAATTTAAGATTGTGACCCTCACAGTTTCCATTCACCACAAATATTCTCGTTACAACGAATCATTTTAAATACAAAAATACGTGTTGCATGCAGCCTTTTGTTTATCTATTAATATATGTATACGGATAAAGTTATGAAAGGCAGCAGGGTCATCAGGGTGAGGAGTCCATGTCATCTTAAATAAATGCTAAGCATAGATCTAGAAAGCGACATATAATCATGACATTAAAAATAGTCTCTTCTTTTCGACTTTTTTTTCGAACAAATTGACACATAAAATGAATAATATAGTATTGTGGAATTTTTAACTTATTTTAGATACTATATATTGTTATCTGATATTGGACGAAAGATGTTGCTCTTTTATGTTATTATGTAATACAATAAAATTGAGAATGGAAATTGGGAATGTGTCAAAGAGACAACAACCCGACCAAATAAAAAACAACAGCAGAAGGTCACCAACATACTAATTTCCAAATTGTACACAAGAAACTGATATAAAAATAATACAAGACTAACAAAGGCCAGAGGCTCCTGACTTGGGACAGGCGCAAAAATGCGGCGGGGTTAAACATGTTCAGATCATTTGAAAACACATTTTAAACAGCCAAATGGATGCACAAGAGCTAAAATAGGAGTCATAGATCCTGTTGGCAACAATTATCTGGCTAATTTTATTGATTTTGTAACATTTTTTTTCAAATATGACCAACTTCTTATCCAAAATCACCAGCACCGTATCAGGACCCACCAGCACGATGGCAGGACCCACCAGCACAGTATCAGGACATGAATAAATTGAGAAAATGCTAAATTTTAATAAATTGCAATGTTTTTTCACAAAATTGTTTTGTCGTGTGGATTGCGGTATAGCAAGCGGACTCTATGAGGATTTTTGTTTTATTTTTTCAGTTCGAGATTTTCTGAAAATGAGCATTTTTGTGTTACGCTTACTGAAACAGTTTAGAGGGTCATTTTTCTAATGGTTTATATATGAACCCATAAGAAACGAAATTGGAAAAATCTCAACTGTTTTCTTCCATTTTTTATGAGTGAAAACGTCAAAAATCATAATTTTCGTCTTTGTTTACATTTTTTTATTGATCACCAGCACCCGTCAGGACCGAATCACCAGCACAGTACGTTCTCTCGCAGGACAACCATACCCACCGTGAATAAGCAGCCTGGTGAATCGCATTCAAAGTTTGTACGATCACGGAAAATAATTGAATTAAATTGGATTAAAAAATACAGACAGTTTACCCTCTCGGTCTAAATGATAATATTATGGGAATTGGTAATATATCTAGAACCAATTCCGTGAATATTTTGGATATAGTTTCTAAAACTGTTCGTAAAAAAAGTTCTCACGATCGTAGAACTTATCGCAATCAAAGAAAATTTCGGGCCAATCAAACCAATATTTCGGACCTTATTTCTATTTAAAAACACAACGGCAGACATTATCTGTTAACAAAGCTCTGTTCATTACCGGTTAATAGGTTAAATAAAATTTTGGAGGATTGCAACACAATTTCATATAGCAGTCCTAAGTATGAAAATGTTCAAATTATTATGGCATATTGTTATCCTAAATTAATTCCCAAAATTGATCGCCCTGAAGATCATAAAATACATTTTATTAAAGTTAAGTATGTTAATAAAGGCTTTGATTTTGTAAATATTGCTGGTATATTTAACGACCATTCTGTTAAAGAACAAATTCCGGGATGTTTTGACAATACTGAGCTACCTCTTATTTGTTATATTTACAAGAAATCTACCAGGAAATTTGGGTTTAATTATAGTCAATTGTGTAAAGATGTTAATATCAGTGAAAATACACATACTTCATGTAATTACAGTAATTCCGAATAGATTTATGGACCCATTTCCCATGTTATAACAGGAGATCTTAACATCGTTCAAGACCGAGAGTTAAAATCATTCCTCAGTAAAGGACCTAAATATCGTCCCCCGTCAATTACTTATTAGAATGAGTGTCGTAATATCATCCACGACTCACTCCATACTTACTGTATGAAATGGATAAAACGGGAAAAAGCTGACAAAAAATCTTTGGACTCTTTTTTTAATTCAGTAATGAAGATAGTTGATATACGTTTTCAACATTTTAAAGAACATTTTACTATTAACAATAACCACAATAAACCTATTTCTCGTATCAAACATAAACTAAAAGAACTAGCCAAGGAATTTGTTTTTGTCCCGGCCGATAAAGCTGCTTATAATATTATTATTGTTTGACGTAAATTTTACATTGAGGTTCTGAAAAAGGAAATCACCAATTCACCAACATTCCAACTGACTCCATTTTCAGAAAACGAAATCTGTAACAAACATTAACTTTGAGCCACCGCTTTACAAGCAGAGCCAAATACAATGAAAGTCCCAACTATGTATTTGCCTCCGAAGCTACACAAAACCCTTTACAAATATAGATTTATTTCGTCTTCAAGCCATTGTTCAACTACTAAATTGTCTTCTCACCAGCACACTTGGTACAATTAAAAACCTGATAATAAATTGTTCAAATAAGGCCTTCGAAAATAGTGGAATAAATTACTTTTGGAGTGTCAAGAACTCGTTGGAAGTACTTGATAAATTGCATGCTTATATTGGTGATTTTGAATCTGTTCAAAGTTTTGATTTTTCTACCCTGTATACCACATTGCCTCACATTCTCATAAAGAAAAAATTCACACACCTAATTAAATGGGCATTCAAAAAATCAGAATGTGAATATATATGTTCAAACCCTTTTATGTCATTTTTTAGTAGCTATAAACAAAAAAACTATGTTAATTGGACATGCTTTGATACTATATATGCCCTTGAATTTTACTAAATAACATTTTTGTTCGCTTTGGGGATTCCGTATATCGTCAGATTATCGGAATTCCAATGGGACTTACTGTGCACCACTTATTGCGGACCTGTTTTTTGGATTATTATGAGTTACAATTTATGATAGAAATAAGCAAAGACCCATCGAAACAACATCTGAAAAACAAATTCAATAATACTTTTAGATATTTGGATGATATTTTAGCTCTCAATAATGACGACTTCAGTATGTATATTAATGAAATTTATCCTGTTGAACTTACTTTAAATAAAGCTAATACTAACAATGACCAATGCCCTTTCCTCGATCTTGATATCTATATCATTAACGGAAAGCTGAATACTAAAATTTATGATAAAAGGGATGATTTTTCATTTCCTATCGTTAATTACCCGTTTTTAGATGGGGACGTTCCCTTGTCACCATCTTACGGTGTTTATATATCTCAACGTGTACGATTCGCTCGTGTATGTAACAATGCTTGTAGATTTTAACGAGAGACATTTATGTATTACTGCAAAATTATTACACCAGGGTTTTCGATATCACAACCTAGTCAAAACATTTACTAAATTGTATCATCGGTATAAAGACATCATTCGTAAATATAGCTCAACATGCAGACTTCTAATACGTTCAGGTATTTCACATCCAACTTTTTATGGAAATATTCTTTATAAAGCACAAAGGTGTCAGTATTCACCTCAGAAACTTACAAAACCTTTGAATAGACTTATTACGAAGGGTTATACTTACAAAACTGTTGTCAAGTCATTAAAGATTGCACATTTTGGTGTTAATATTGAGTCACTGATAAAGTCTTTGCATCGGAATTAAACACATTTATTCTAAAAACAGTTGTTGGCATGCCACAGGTTATGTTCTTCTCATATATGTTATGATGGTATGATACTAAACCCCTAACGGGAAGGATTGTGCCTGATGTTCATATGATGAAATCATAATCTTTCAGTCAGTTTAATTGAAGTCTGGAGCTGGCATGTCAGTTAACTGCTAGTAGTCTGTTGTTATTTATGTATTATTGTCATTTTGTTTATTTTCTTTTTTATATCTTCTGATATCAGACTCGGACTCTTGAACTGAATTTTAATGTGCGTATTGTTATGCGTTTACTTTTCTACATTGGTTAGAGGTATAGGGGAGGGTTGAGATCTCACAAACATGTTTAACCCCGCCGCATTTTTGCGCCTGTCCCAAGTCAGGAGCCTCTGGCCTTTGTTAGTCTTGTATTATTTTAATTTTAGTTTTTTGTGTACAATGTGGAAATTAGTATAGCGTTCATTATCACTGGACTAGTATATATTTGTTTAGGGGCCAGCTGAAGGACGCCTCCGGGTGCGGGAATTTCTCGCTACATTGAAGACCTGTTGGTGACCTTCTGCTGTTGTTTTTTATTTGGTCGGGTTGTTGTCTCTTTGACACATTCCCCATTTCCATTCTCAATTTTACAATGTACTTTATGTTTTATTATTAAGGTCTTCCTACATCCATGTCAAGGTGTTGAAGCATGGAGCAAACCTGATTTCTTTTGTCGAGAGCCGTAGTGTAGTGGTTCGTGCATCGGACTACTAACATAGAGGTTCCTGATTCGATGCCCGTTTCAAGGATCAAATTTGCGGCTCTCCCTTGATGTTATGTGCTAGTATGGTCTTGAGTAATGATAATAGTACGTCGGAAGGGACGATATATGACTGACCAGTGTTAAGAGAGAGCAATATCTCTTGCACGTAAAAGACACCCTTGTAGATTTCAAAAAAGAGTAGGCTAAGGGCAGCACTCGCACCCGCAAAATAGAAAGGGATTAATATAAGTTGTAATTCTAAAAATAATCAAACGCTTCAAATAGTAAGAAAAGGTCCCTACACGTTACAGTTCACGTTCGGTACTTTATAATTAATTAATATCAATGAATGCAAATGAAAATAAATTTAAACACAAGATCACAATTTAAAAATAGAAATTCGGTCAAAATTTATGCCGATATGTTGATCCCGAATGTACAATTTAATATACTGTTACTGCGAATTTAAGAAAAAAACAAAAGGAGAAGTAAGTAGAAATCCGTCTAAATAAAAATAACACTTGATACATTGTGTGCATTGAGCTTTTCATTTTATGTCTTCCTCTATCAGGAACGAAACACCAAAATATGTGAAAACCAGGAGTGATAAAAACCCCATACACATGTTTGGAGCTTAATGACAAAAACGGAAGTACTTATTATCATATTTATAAAGTTGGCCAATTTAGACGTTTCAGCCAGCAACATGTTTTGACACTTATACACAAGAAGATGTGGTATGATTGCCAGTGAGACAAATCTCTACAAGAGACCAAATGACACAAAAATTAACATTTATATGTCACCGTACGGCCTTCAACAATGACCAAAGCCCTAGCACATCGTCAGCTAATAAATACCCCCAAATGACAAATGTAAATCACTTCAAATGAGAAAACTTGTATGTTGTCGAACGCCGTATCTTACCCTACTAATGGGTTGTTTTTGCTTGTTGTCATCGGTTTGCTGATCCATTCACGTATACGTATCTAGCATCTTCCGTTTTAAAAATAAAATGTAGAATAGAAATGGGGAATGTGTCAAGGAAGCAAAAACCCGACCAAATTAATGTATATAAAACTAAATGCACGTATGCAGTGGCATTTTACTCGAAATGTATAACAACTTCTTTTCAAATATTGAGAATCATATATAAAAAAGCACGAACACTCTAATATTTGACAAAACTTAAGCTCTTGAACATTTGATTTTCTACATACAATCTACGTGGCTTTTAATATTTGCTCTGAGCGTTCATGGCGAAGATAAAACCAGGAAAGCGCGTCGGACGCATGCAATTTATAACGTTTTGTTTTAATTTTTTTACCCACAAACAAATAAAAAAAAACTTTCATTTACAGAATGATTTATTAAATATGATTAACATAAAATGTATTTACAAAGTTTAAATGAACAGTCTATTCGTCGTTATCTTCATCATCAAGATCTTCTTCGACCTCATTAGGTGCATGCGCAATACGTTTAAAATCATATTTGCACAGCGCCATGCAATCTTTCTTTATATTATTGCACTTCTTCTTGCAAGATTTGTCGCTGTGACTTAGACAAAATTCCAGCTTGCAGATTCTGATCTCGTCGTTACAGATCATCCTACATTCTTTACTACCCCTCACGGTCGACACCATTGCAATGGCTATAACCAGGACCAATACCACTGTTTTAGTCTGAAATGAGACGAATAAAGAATGATTCAATAATATTACTCAAAACACCTGTCCTGCCTTTTCTCTATTGTCCAAGTCCAACCTCATAAAAAATGGTAGCTCCCTCAGTCAGTTTGAATGATCATTTAACAGTTTCATGTTCAATTTGATTGGTCAGTATATTAAATAAACAATGTTTTATATCATCGAGTAACCGCGAAAGATGTTCTAACGGAACACACTTTACAATGTGAGAGTCAAACGGAGATGAAGTGGGTCTCCCAATAATTGATATTATTTTTTTTCTAACCTCCTTGAATTGAATATTGAATAGTTTGAATAAAATATTTAATATAAATAATATGCGGTCTGGACTTTGCTCATTGTTGAAGGCCGTACGGTGACTTATAGTTGTTAATGTCTGTGTCATTTTGGTCTGGTGTGGACAGTTGTCTCATTAGCAATCATGCCACATCTTCTTTTTTTATATGTTGGTAAATTAAGTGAAATTCAACACTTGTACAAACAAATTATATAGGCTAACCAACAAGTGCTTTAAAGCCACTGACTGTTTGAATATTCGGATACTCTCTCGTATCGGGATGCTTATTTGGAAATACCGGGAGTCTTCTCGGGACCTTTCATACCAATCTTATTTGTAGTCACTTTTTCTCAATTTATTTTTAAAATCGTTTCGAATGTTTTGAAACAATTGATCTAGTTGTTTCAAATTCCAAATTTGCACGTTTCTTATTTCATAAACAATTGTGTTAGATGTTAGATAATAAAAAAAGGGTGTAATTGCTGCCAGCCTTTCTTTGAAATAACGATCGTAAAAGGATTGTTATACATGTATAAATTAAATACTCTATTTTTTTCCCATTCAACATTTTGTTTTTCCCAATTTTTCTTTATTCTGTGAACCGGATCATGCAAATCCTTTCACATAAAATTTGTATGTTGACAATAATACAAATATCCATCAACGTTCAAATGAAGTGGGTGTAAGCAAACAAGGCAACTATACGGCCTTCATCAATGACAAAAACATACCATTCCGTATAAGCGGCTACAAAAGGTACCAACTACAAAAGTAGGAACAATTTAATAGACCACTTTCGAGTTCATCCGTCACCGGCAAAAACTCGTCAATTATACACGCCTTTATGACGTCATTTACCAGATAGAGGGGCTTGCCTGTATCCCTGCACTATTTACGTTCATCAAGCGTCTTAGTGATCGTCTTTGTGCAGGATAAACTAGAAATAATGGTTGCTCTGTAGGTACTTACTGACATTTCCCTAATGACAGCAGTGTTGATTGTCAATTTTGAGAATTCAATTTGCCGAATAATTCGTACAATATAGAATTATAGTTTTCCAACCACTCGCTCAACATTGGAAGGAAGTGACGACGCCCCTAAACGCACAAATGACGATGAAAAAGGCGCGTATAATTAACGAGTTTTTTTCCGGTGACGGATGAACTCGAAAGTGGTCTATTGAGAAAACTAAGGCTATGAATAAACATGAAGATTTTGATATCAATTTTGAATAATAATTTAAACAAATAAAAAATAACTTACCTGCATGTTTCTGTGTTGTAAGTTTCAAAATCGTAAATGAAGTTGAATGAACCATTAGATATTATTTCAATACTTATACGTTAACTTTAATACCTTCCAGGAACAATTAACCCATAAAGATAAATGATAATGCGTTTGTTCGTTAAACAGATGGTTTTCTCCCCTTTACAACATACGGGTATGTAAACAAAACAAATAAAAAGAACAATGTTAAGGAGTATTGAATAAACATAGTACAAGTATTCTTAATTCTAATTCAATTTGGATGTAACAATTTTTTTGATTGGCTAAAAGTTGCCGTCAAATCCACAGTTGACCAGCCGTAACTAAGGAGGGACCCGCCATTTTGAATTGATGAATCAACAAATGTTCAATTACTACTATATAATCGAAAATAAAACAACACCTACCTCGAATTCGCCGTTTTAATGTAATGTTATCCGAATTTGAAGCGTACAGGTAATGTCATAACCTCCAGTTTTTAAATTTTCGTTTGTATGACGTCACGTTTAGTCATGAATACTTTGTGCCAAAATCATTCATGAATTTTCGCGGAATTTTTTTTATTTGACAAATTTAGACATTTTTTCAAGTTTTATCGGATTTTTTCTTTTTGTAATGCATTAGAATCGGAATAACAGTACTGTAGTTGAAGAGTTGCCACCGTCAATTTTGATTTGACGGTCGCAAATCTCCGTTTTACTGTCTCCGCTACGCGTCGCCAGTAAAACTGCATTTGCGACCGTCAAATCTACAATTGACGGTGGCAACTCTTCAACTACAGTACTGTTATTCCTTAAATTCAATACATGGATAGTTACTGCATAAGCTAACCCATGTTGTGATTTCATGTTTGTTCTGCATTCAAACGGTTTGATTTTTTTTCACTTGATAATAAATTTTACGTAATTTATGTAATGCGTACTACTTTACAATATTAGTTGTTATTTAATTAATTACTTTTGCAATATTATAACATGTATAATTCAATGCATGATTTTGTCAAAGAATTTGTAATAAAATACATGACATTGCAATATAATTCGCCCAAGGCTTGGTATCAATATCTTTCTCGTGTTGTTTTTCTGTGGAATTCTTAATCCAATTCCGGAATTCATTACAAACAATGCAACGTACATTAGACTAGTTTGAACCAGTATAAACGTTCAACAACTGATGTTCTTGATGAGACTTGTCGGATGTATGACATGTTCTTGAGATCTTCGCGTCTTTTTATATTTAAACTTTTCAGCTTGCATTCTGCTATATACTGCGCTTCATATATATTCTTTTCTTCCTGTGAATTATTTCAAATGGGATAGTCACGTATTCGTCTACCACATGCCATCCCACGTCTGATGAATTGGCAATTTTTATCAGCTGATGTCGATATTTTTAAGCTCATACCTTCAATAAATTTTCTCTTGGCATTGCTGATATTTAGATGAGTTAATTTGTCTTACTTAAGTTCGGCTCGTGCTTTTAAAATTGTATTTTGTGCTGTTCCTCGTTGACCCTAGTTCAAAATTTAAAAACGTGGTTAAGTGATTCGTCCATTCCTGATATCTGCGTATCTGACATAACTTTCTTGTTGTATTTTTTTCTGCATTCTCTCTAGACTTGTATCCAATAACTTGAAAGTGTTTTTTAACACAAACATTGTTATTGGTTTTGTTTTGTACGGCGTTTTTATTTGTTGTAGGAATAACTTGCTGTAAATTGTTGTAATCCAATACTTTTCTAGATCCAGCGACGATTAGAACGTTAAGCTACAATTCATAATCACGGTACATATGATAATGAATCGGCTCCCTGATTGGACAGTTCAACATTTGCCTACAGCAAATTAACGATTACAATATCACATTTCATCGCTATACTGATTGAAACTCGGGAAATAGTATCTTGTATCGACTGCCAATTCTCAACTTTTCACCCAACCGTTTTTAATTACACATTTTGATCTGTTTTGAATTGTTTGAATAATTCAATAAGCGTGTATTGGCCCTATTTTTTGACAACTTAAAATTTATTACTACGTTTTTGACAATTCTACCAGCTTTTAATTACGTTCCAAATTGTATTCATATCTTTCAATGAATCACGATTCCACTTCTTTCTTAATCGGATAATTACCAGATAAATGAAAGTTGTAGCTCTCGTATAAAAGCTCCAGGAACATAATAATTCATCCTTTCTGCAACTAGTTAAAATGGTGAGCAGCATCAAAATCAACTATTGCAAAAGCTGTTGTTTAAGTGACAGATTTAACGGTCACGATTTACGTGATTGTTAGACAAGAGAATAGTGTCAATAAATCGCTTGTAAAATGGTTTTCAGAATGATGAATATCCCAACCGACATTTCAATGAAGGGTGACATTGAGCATGTTTTCACTGATGCATTAGATGTTCACATATATATTCTGAATATCTGCTGAGAAATTCTACCCTACGTTTATCAAAATTGAAATCACTTTCAAAAACATATTATCATAAGAAGATAACTCGGTCCAAGATCTATGAAGAGCAATAAGTCTACCATACTCTCGAGCTATACTTCTAATTGCCAGGATTCATGTAGCACAGGCTATCAAAATGTGTGTTTCCATTCTCAATTTTATTACGTAATCAATAACTTTGACATCGTATTTTCCAAGCAATTTTGGCCAAACGTTTTGCATGATTAATCTCTAATTTTCTTTATTTAGAGTTTAATTTAGTTCATCGATATATTGTTGTGTCATTGATCTAACAGTATATTCATTTATAACTTTATCTAAAGGTTAAGATATTTTTTCGCAGCAATATTCCCATATATGTTCACAAGTGTATCTGTTCTGATAAATAATTCGAGTAATCCCCGCGCTTTCATTTTCGGTTTGGTGAATGAAGTGTTTGTTGTTTAAGTGTCTTTATCCAAATTAGAATCTGGCAGTAACTAATCCAAAGCATTGTCAAATTTTCCAATATTATTTTTGGTTTATTACATATTGCCGTTTAGACAGTCATAAATTTAGTTTTTATTGATACGATTATCAAATTTTGAAGCTGTGTGTGAATATTTCACATTCTATCAAGTTTTGATTAGTGACAATAGATTTGACGATGAAGGACGGTCATGATAAAAAACAATAAGTTAGGCATGTTAGAGAGTGTGTTAACTGCAAAACTAAGTACAAAATGGAGCCACGAAAGTGTATTGACGTCCTCAAACGCTAAAAGAAGTTTCCGCGAAGATAAGTTGGGTTGTAGTTATATGCGAAATGACTTGGTTTGTGGTAAAGGGTTCTCTGACACATGTTACAGACACCGTAGAGGGATTTGATTTCATGCTCTTCACAAATGTGACAGCTCATTGTTTGGAATACCTGAACGGATTTTCTTTCAGAATACGATTAACATGGTGTCTGGTTGGTTTATAATTCGTTTTCTGTGTATGGATCCATCTAATAAGTCAAACGTTGTACGACGATTTTTTTAAGTTTGATTATATTTTGTACTTGTTCACCAAATCTATGGGAAAGTCGAGCGCCCACAGATAACAGTCAAGAGTCTGTAATCCAGTAATTGTCGTTGTGTTTGGTTTCTAACTTTGCTTTGAGTTTAATCAGGTAATTTGTGTTCTTGAGGTGTTTAACTTCGTTTTTTGTACATAAATAAGGCCGTTAGTTTTCTTGTTTAAATTGCTTTACATTGTCTTATCGGGCCTTTTATAGCTGACTATGCGGTATGGGCCTTGCTCATTATTGAAGGCCGTACGGTGACCTATAGTTGTTTACATCTGTGTTATGTTGGTCTCTTGTAGAGTGTCGCATTGGCAATCATACCGCACCTCCTTTTATTATGTTTACATTTTGTTCTGCTTATAATTATTAAAGCTTTAAATGAAGTTTCGATTTTGAACAATGTTTAAGGCAGTGAGGTATCCTATAGTTATTAACAACCTTGTTCGTTTGTCTCAAACAATGAAAAGTTGTTTTCCTTTGAAACAAAACTACATTAATTTTCTGTCATGCCTTGTACATGCTGCAAACACATTACTTTGGATAGATGACGATAGACAAAAATACATTTTCGAACGGTTAACATTGCTATATAAGGTATGAACGAAATGTAATAATGATACTGCACCTGAAACATTCTGGCTTTGATAAATTAAACGTTACAGAAATAACACAATTTTGTAAGATTTGATTTTAAAAAGTGTGAAAGAAGAAATACACCAAAAAAATCATCCATCTGTGAAACAAAAAAAATAAAAGAACATGATCTTTTGACTTTGAAATTATTTATCTAAAATGAAACCTTCTGCATGTTTATGTTAAATTAATGTTAGCTGATTTATCTGAATATAATATAAACTCTTTGACAATATTTCAAGCGGGTTTAAACTTGAGTCTGAATGACCCACCGATTTAGACTTATCAGCGAATTTTTCAATTATATGAGCAACACGACAGGCACCACGTGTGGAGCAGTAACTTTTAATCCTTCTAGAGAATCTTATATCACCCTTAATAGTTTGTGGGGTCCGTATAGTTTATTCTTTTTTATAGACTTTGTTTGTGGGGTCCGTACAGTTTATTCCATTTTTTATATACTTTGTTCGTATACTGTTTGTCTTTTCTTTCTTGTCATGACATTGTCAGTTTATTTTTGACTTATGAGTTTTGTATGTCCCTTTTGGTATGTTTCGCATCTCCGTGACTAATAGAATATGTCGTTTGTTTTATAACATAAATATTTATATTTTTAGATACTGTCAAACATTATGAAGTAGACATTCGCATTGCATTGATAGGCAGAACAGGGTCAGGGAAAAGTGCAACCGGTAATACTATTCTAAACCGTCCATATTTTGTATCTGTTTCTTCTGGTGAATCCGAAACATACAAATGTACGAAAGGAACATTATTACGAAATAAATTTCGCGTTTTAGTTGTTGATACTCCTGGATTATACGATACTAGCATGGGAAACTCAAAAGTTATCAAAGAACTAACTAAATGTGTAAGAATTGCATCACCTGGGCCGAACGTTTTTCTCCTTGTTATAAGTGTTGGTAGATTCACGAACGAAGAAGAAAATACAGTTCGACAGCTAATTGATACTTTTGGGGAGGAAGTTTTCCAGTTTATGATCATTATTTTTACCCGAACTGATGATCTTGTAGCCTCGAATATGTCTATCAGAGACTATATCGATACAGTTCCACGTTATTTGAAAAGACTTTTACGTCATTGTAATTATCGATATGTAGGATTTGATAATAGTGCACATGGTATAGTTAAAAGAAATCAAATTTCTTCTTTGTTTCAGATTATTGGAAGGATGCTTCTTCAAAATTCAGGTTTGTGTTATCAAAAATCTTTTCGGTAATAGAATACAAACATGAATGTATCAGAAACTGAATCGTGAAGGTTATGATAGTATTACACTAGTTTCAAGACCTGAATTACTAAACATAATTTCAACTTTTTTAAAGGCGTATTGCATCTTGCTACATACAAATGTTACAGACAAAATGACAACAAAGAGTCTTTATGACTCTACTTCAAAGTTAATATAAGTGGTTTATTAAATATAAAGTTAAATAAGAGCTTGCATAAGTTTTTTTTAAACTTTTTATTTGTTATTGATTAATCGTAATGGTCGAATATTGTCGCAACTTTGGGATACGTTTTTCAAATTGTTATTGTTTGGTAAAAATTCAACAAGTGTTTTAAGTTGAAAAAAAAAGTGACATGGAATGTGTTTTATCATCTGATTCAACTTGATTTTTATAGGTAACGACGTTCAACACAATAATTTGGATATATTATTGAATAAATACCCCGTTGCTTCATTTCAATAAAATTAATTGCTTATACCTGACATTGTTGGTTACAATTCATTTTTAATTGTTAATGCACAAAAAATACGAAAGCCTATTAGGGTCACATAAAATATTTTTTCGTAATTACGAGAAAACTATCGCGTAATTTAAGTGATAACATTTTTTATCTCGTAATTTCTAGATAATCATCCCGTAATAACGAGAAAACTACATGTATCTCGTAATGACGAGATAAAAAAAACATTTGGCCATGTGGATTATGAGGAGATTTGGGTAAACAGATTACAGATAACAAATTGCAGAAATGATTTTAAAGGGCAATAACTCAATAATGACGTAAATGACAATCTTGGTCTTTTTACTTAATTATTTGTAGATTTTACTTGGCTGAAAACTTTTGCTGTTACAGTTTATATCTATCTATAATACATGTAATATTCAAGAAAATACCTAAAACAAAATTATAAAAATTACCAATTAAGGGGCAGCATCTTAACAACGAAAAGTCTGATTCGTCTAAACATTTCACCTTGTCATATTTGCTCTTAATGCTTTAGTATTAGAGATGTATGTACAATGACCTGCATTTTATCTCCCCCATGTTCTATATTTAGCCATGGTGGCCATCTTGGTTGGTGGGCGGAGTCTTTGGATACATTTTAAAACTTATATGTCTAGAAACCGTCAGGATGATTAAGGCCAAGTTTGGTTCAATTTAGCCCAGTGGTTTCAGAGGAGAAGATTTTGGTAAAAGTTTACGGACGTCGACGGACGACTATTGATTGCAAAAGATCAGTTAACCCTTTTGGCCAGGTGATATCATAAAAAGGGGCATTTAATCAGGTGCCCCGGGGAGGGTTATCATATATAGATATATATATGTAATTGTATCTCGTAATAACGAGATAGTTTTCTTGTAATTACGCGATAGTTATCTCGTCATCACGCGATGATTATTTCGTAATTATGAGATAGGAAAATCTTAACTCGTAATTAGGCGATAGTTATCTACTTTAAACATTATATAACTAACATTGTACCTGTATGCATATTTGTTCGGTGTACCTAAGACAATTTTTAAAGTATATTATGCTTGTACAAGAGACTGAATGTGTCATTGCATTTTATTTTTGATTACTGCGTTGATGATAATTAACAATTGTTTTGTGATTACTTGTGTGTAAAATATAACATGTCTATCGTATATAAATGTTCAATAATTGAATATAAATTTATAAAATATATATAATGCTTGAGAATTGTTATCAATGTGTAATTTTGATAAATTTGATCTTGCCTTCATCAAATTTGTTCTTGGGCATAATGTCCCCAGCTAAAATTAGAACTCGTGATATCAAAATTGGTTTAACACCAAATTTCTACTGGAGTTATGGTTCTTAAGTTTTGTTTAGTTTAAACATATTTGTTTATAGTGGATTGGGAAACAAGTTTTGCAACTGATATTAATCTCTTTCCACTTTGCGGGTGCGAGTGCTGCCTTGTAGCGACATTGGCCTACTCTTTTTCGAAATCTACAAGAGTGTCTTTAACGAGCAAGAGATATGGTTCTCTCTTAACACGGGTCAGCCATTTATCGTCCCCTTCCGACGGTCTATCTTCGTTTACTCAAGACCATACTCGCAAATGGTGTCAAGAAAGAGCCGAAAATGAGTCCCTAAAATGTTTATCCCGGAACGGGAATCGAACCAGGAACCTTTATGTCAGTAGTCCTAAGTTAGCTCTGAGAGCTAATTTGTGTACCTCCTTTGGTCTACTGGCGATGCTTTAAATGGTCGAATATATAAAACAGTTAAATAGTATATAATCATCGGCATGAGAATGACTTCCTACAATGAGAAAATATACAATAATATAAAGACGTTATATAACATTTGATAGTTACTACATGCATTTAAGTTCCATGTAAAAAACGTAGGAGACATCCACTCAATCAAATACATGTTTGTTTTGGTTTTTTTTGTTAATTTTTCACATCATTATAGATTATATTCTTCAAAAAAAGACATTGTATAATCTAGACTATCTTTACACTAAATCCATTGGATGTTGGATGTGTACGGATTGATAATTTAGTCTACGATGCAAGATTGTTTTATTAGTTATTAGTGGCTTTGAACTAGCTGTCAGTTAACTACGAGTACTCTCAGATCTCTTCAACGTATTTATGTTAGTTTAAACATATTATGTATAGTGGATTGGGAAACAAGTTTAGCAACTTATGTTAATCCCTTTCCGCTTTGCGGGTGCGAGTGCTGACTTATAGCGGTATTAGCCTTCTCTTTTTCGAATCTATACAAGGTTGTCTTTTACGTGCAAGAGATGTTGCTGTCTCTCTTAACACAACCATCTATTGCCCCCTTCCGACGGACTATCATCGTTTCCTCAAGACCGTACTCGAAAATGGTGTCACGTTCACTTGAATTTTCGTCCATCTGATGAGTTAAGCCTTTTTCAACGGATTTTTATAGTTGCACATTGTTCTTATGTTGTACTGTTATACCACTGTCCTAGGTTAGGGAGGGTTAGGATCCCGCCAACATTTTTAACCCCGATACATTATGTATGCATGTCTCTATATCAAGTCAGGAGCCTGTAATTCAGTGGTTGTCATTTGTTTATTTGATTGATATTTGTTTTTCGTTCAATTTTTTCAAATAGTGAGGCCGTTACTTTTTTCTTTGAATTGTTTTACATTGTCATTTCGGGACCTTTTATAGCTCCCTATGCGATATGGGCTCTGCTCATTGATGAAAGCCGTAAGTTGATATATGGTTGTTTATTTCTGTGTTAGTTTGGTCTCTTGTGGAAAGATGTCTCATTTTCAATTATACCACATATCTTCTTTAATACCATAGATCAAGAATAAAAAAAAAAACGTTTATAATTTCCAAAAGATTATCCCCCGAAACATCTCCCCTTAAATATGTACATGTATATTAAAAAAAATGTCAGCACTTTGATATTGTACAAGTAAAGAAACATGTGATGTAAAACTCTAAAGTCAATTAATTGCTGTTACGAGGTGACGATACAAACAATTCAGAATCTACATTGTACGTTATACTGGTTCTATTGAAAACAAAAACACAAGATAATGCCAAACAAAGCTAGTCATGTCGCAAATTCTTGCTGTTTGTCTATTCCTCATTTGTTTAACCATATTCGTTTTGATTCCGATTCATGAGTTTGATATATCTCTTTGGTATATTTTGCCTCTGATATAGCAACATACAGCAAAACCACTTTGAGTCATTTTTTTAATTTTTGAACTTTAGAAATATAAAAGAATCAAAAGCAAAATATATCAAAGGGATAATAAAACTCAAAAACAGAAAAACGGAACTGACAACGATATAGTAATATAACTAGAAAACAAACAAGTCTGCACAACGCACACGAAAAACCAAAGACTGAGGAAAACGAACCAACTTGCTGAATTTGAGTATTTCAAAAGCGTAAGCAGATCCACATTTGACATTCGTCGTGTATGAAACACATTCTCTTGGACCTAGATTAAAATAAAATTTTGTATTTTTGGTTTTTTTTTTTTTTTGTTTGGCTTTCCGGATTAGAACCACGTTCCTTTATACTATGGTTAAGAATAAAAGAGAATGATCTTGAGATTTTATCAGAGGAGGCGGGGACAGGATAATTTCTTTTCTGATTGACTATTCATGTTCATCTGTTGTTTTGCATGCTTTTCGCGCATACGTTATTGTACAAGCAAACGGGGTTAGACACTTAAAAGAAGCATAACAGGGGCGTAAACATCGCTGCAATCAATCGATATCCCAATAGACAACAAAAGGTGATGTAATTAAGAAATAGTTAACAATAATTATTAAACATGAATTATCCGCTTCCTGAAAAAATAATCAGTGATTCCTTGTTCCTGGCCAGTTTAAGAACATAATTCATGCGAAAATAAAGACTATTCCCGAATTCCCGTATAAAAGACACTAGTCTGACATCATGAAAAAAGGTACTTCCGATCACCAAACACTAATATTTGACTCCTTTGAACATAGACATACATAAAAACACTAATTTAGAAAACGACCTAATTCTTAAAAATTAACCAAACCCATCAAACAGAAAGAAAGGGTGCCTGCAAGTTACAGTACACTTTCTTTACCATGTTGTTCATGAAAATAAATTCAAATACAAGATCACAATTCAAAAATAGAAATTAGTGTCAAATTTACAAACAGGGTTCAAAGAGATATTAACCCAACTAAATGTTTTGAAATTAAACTGAATGCACTTATGAAGCGGTATTTTCATGAAATGTATAATAACTTTGGTTTCAAATATAGAAAATCATATGAAAAAAATAGCACAAACACTCTAATATTCAACGAAACTAAAGCTCTTGAATATTGGTTTTTATACATCCGTCAATATCTGCCCTGACCTGTCATATCTATCATCATGTCTATAAACATGATTAATATAATCCAACAGTTCTCACGGTACTCTGACCACACACAGACTCTTAACTGCTTTACACGTGTTATCTGTATAGTAATGTTTACTGTTGTAATATAATATCATGATGTGTAGCTTGTAATAAAGTGTAGTTTAAAATAAGTCTTGAATGAATGCAGACGTACATACATGCCCCATGCAGAATATAACATGGTGTCAGATGAAAAAACGAATTGATTAACTACCAAGATGGATCAACTGAAACCACCCATAGCCTTAAGTATAGAGGGAAATGTTTCCGAGAATTGGAGAAAATGGAAACAAAAATTCCAGTTTTACTTGGACGCTACTGAGTTCAATGAAAAGGCAGAAAAGTTGCAATGCTCGCTGTTACTTCATTGTATTGGAGAAGATGCCGTGGAAGTATTCAACACATTTAATTTCGTGGAAGATGAAAAGGACAAAATTGCACCATTGCTATTAAAATTTGAGCAATTTTGCAATCCGATAAAGAACCAGACTTACGAACGATACAAATTCCACACGTGTTCGCAAAGTGAAGGAGAAAATATAGACCACTATGCCACAGAGCTAAAAAACAGAGCCAAAACATGTGAATTTGGACAGTTATGCGACAGTTTTGTAAGAGACAGGATAGTATGTGGTATACTAAGTGACAATGTTCGCGAAAGATTACTAAGAATTCCAGACTTGACACTCGCAAAGTCAATAGATATATGCCGCGCATCGGAAGTTTCAAAACAACAATTAAAATCTATAACAGAAGATGAAAAAACAGTTCACGCAATGAGGAAAGACTACAAATCAGGACACAAACCAAAAGTGAAACAACAATACAGAGATTATAGAAAAGACAACCCAAAAGGCCAGAAATACGATTGCAAGAAATGCGGAATGCAACATCTACCTAGAAGTTGTCCAGCTTACGGAAAAACGTGTAACCAGTGTAAAAAGCCGAATCATTTTAAGAAAATGTGCAAAAACAGAAGAATAAATGCTATTGAGGAAGAAAGCGACAGCGAAGATGAATTATACATTGGATGTATCGAAAATCAGAAGAAAAGTGAAAATTCTTGGATGGTTAATTTGAATCTGAATGGAAAAAATCAGAAGTTCAAATTGGATACGGGTGCGCAAGCAAATGTAATTCCGTACAAAGTATTGAAATTGGTGAAAGGAGATACCAAAATTATTCCAAGCAAAACAAGATTAGTCACATATTCAGGTGAAAAAATGGATGTGCTAGGGAAATGTTACATAAATGTATCTCACAAAGATAAAATTGAAAGAATGGAATTTGCAGTTGTTAATTTCAATGCTCAATGTATCTTAGGATTAAGTGCTTGTGAAAAATTAAATCTAATTAATAGAGTTATGTCAGTTGAGAAAAGTGCTGAATCTATTTTGAAAGAAAATAGTGATTTATTCGATGGAATAGGGGAATTAGAAGGATATCATCATATTGAATTAGATAAATCAATCAATCCGGTTATTCACCCACCACGTAGAGTACCGATTGCTCTGCAAGATAGATTAAAATCAGAAATAGAGAGAATGGAAAAATTAGGCATTGTGGAAAAAGTGGAACAACCTACTGAATGGGTTAGTTCAATAGTAATTGTAGAAAAGGCAGATGGTAAATTAAGGATATGTTTGGATCCTAAAGATCTTAATCGATCAATAAAGAGAGAACATTTCATATTGCCGAGACAGGAAGAAATAACCGCTAAGTTAGCAGGAGCAAAATATTTTAGTAAGCTTGATGCTTCAAGTGGATTTTGGAACATCAAATTAGACGAGGAAAGTTCTAATTTATGTGCATTCAATACACCATTCGGAAGATTTAAGTTCTTAAGATTACCGTTTGGAATCAAATCTGCTAGCGAAGTGTTTCACAAAGCCGTATGCAAAATTCTTCATGGATTAAATGGTGTCGAATCATTTATTGATGATATATTAGTGTGGGGATGTACAAAAGAAGAGCACGACAAGAGATTAAAAGAGGTTCTAGAACGAATCCGTACCGCAAATTTGAAGTTAAGGCGTGATAAATGTGAAATGGGAATCTCTGAGGTGACATATTTCGGTCACAGGTATACACGAGAAGGATTGAAAATCGACGACAACAAAGTGAAAGCGATAACCGAAATGAAATCACCGACCACCAAAAAAGAACTTGAACGATTTCTTGGAATGGTGACGTATATAGCAAAATTCGTACCAAATTTCTCATCAAACACAGCAGTATTGAGGGATTTACTGAAAAAGGATGTACCGTTTCAATGGGACGATAATCGTGATAAAACATTCAAAGATCTGAAAACATTGATCACAAACTCTCCAGTGCTTAGATATTTCAACAGTACAAAGCCAGTGAAGTTATCCGTAGATGCATCACAAAATGGACTAGGTGCTGTACTATTACAGAAAGAGTTGCCAATCGAATATGCATCGAGGGCATTGACTACATCGCAGAAAAATTGGGCACAAATAGAAAAAGAGCTATACGCCATCGTATTCGGGTGTGAAAGATTTCATCAGTATGTATACGGAAGGACAATTGAGGTAGAAACAGACCATAAACCTCTAGAAGCAATATTCAAAAAGCCACTAGTAAACGCGCCTCCCAGAATACAAAAACTTATGTTACGACTACAGAAGTATGACATTAATGTAGTGTACAAACCAGGAAAATTGATGTACATATCAGACACTTTGTCAAGAGCTTACCTTCATGAGTTCGACAACTCATGTGACAAGGACATAGATGCACAAGTACATTTATTGGTAAAACATGTGTCCGTATCAGAGTCAAAAATGGATGAATTCCGAAGAGAAACAGACTGTGACGATGCATTAACAGAGCTAAAGAAAACTGTAAAGGACGGATGGCCCGAGAGCAAGTCCGAAATAAACGACAAAATTAAACCATATTGGGACTACAGAGAAGAAATTCATGAAGCACAAGGATTAGTGTTCAAAGGAGAAAAAATCGTAGTGCCGTTTGCATTAAGAAAAGAAATGCTGCAGAGAATTCACGAGGGGCACCAAGGCATAGAAAGATGTAAAAACAGAGCAAGGGATGTTTTGTTCTGGCCCGCAATGTCAAAACAAATAGAAGACATTGTCCAAAGGTGTGAGATATGTAAGCGATTTCAGAACTCAAATGCAAAAGAACCAATGATTAAAGCCGAATTACCATCGCGACCGTGGGAGAAAGTAGCCACAGACGTGTTTGATTTTAAAAACAGACAGTATTTATTAATTGTGGACTATTATTCAAAGTTTTTTGAAGTTAGTATCCTGAACAATTTGACCAGTGATACAGTCATGATGAACATGAAGTCCATATTTGCACGACATGGCATTCCAGAAGTACTTGTATCTGACAATGCAAAATATTATACAAGTTCAAAATTCCAAGAATTCGCGAAATCGTGGGAATTTAAACATATAACGTCGAGTCCGAGATACCAACAAAGCAATGGATTAGCGGAAAGGACAGTGCAAACCGTTAAACAGCTACTAAAGAAAGCTGATTATGAAGGAAAAGATCCGTATATGAGTATTTTGAATTTCAGAAATACTCCGTTAGACAGTGACATGCCGTCGCCATCTCAACTATTGATGGGTCGCCGTTGTAAAACGAAATTACCTATAACGAAGAAGTTGTTGAGAACCGAAGTTCCGGAAAATGCAAAGAAAACATTTGTTAAAAAACAAGAGAAACAGAAACTGTATTATGATAAGAAAACAAAAGAATTATCAAAATTGAACGTTAATGACAATGTATATGTTCAAAGAGAAAAGCGTTGGGAACCAGCAGTCGTTGTTCAAAAAACAGACAATTCGCGTTCGTATATTGTTAAAACAGAAAATGACAAACTGTACAGAAGAAATAGAAAACATTTGATGGAAAACAAAAACAATGTTGTAATTGAAAATGACGATTTAGACACTGAGCCAATAGTGCAACCTAATACTGTACAAAACGAAGTCAATGATTATAACCGTACGCGTAGTGGACGAATGGTGAGAAAACCAGAGAGACTAATTGAAAACATGAACTAGTGTGTAGGAGTTAGATTAATATTTAGATTAGGACAATTTAGCTTTAGAGACAATATTTTCATTAATTACATACACATCATTTCAACATTTCATTAATACAATTTATTTGTTTAGTAAGGCAAAGTTTTACATGATGCCATTTCATTTCATTTCATTTAAGTAAAGAAGGGAGATGTCATATCTATCATCATGTCTATAAACATGATTAATATAATCCAACAGTTCTCACGGTACTCTGACCACACACAGACTCTTAACTGCTTTACACGTGTTATCTGTATAGTAATGTTTACTGTTGTAATATAATATCATGATGTGTAGCTTGTAATAAAGTGTAGTTTAAAATAAGTCTTGAATGAATGCAGACGTACATACATGCCCCATGCAGAATATAACAGACCTGAGCATTCCTGGCGAAGATAAAACCAAGAAAGCGCTTCGGACGCATGCAATTTATAACGTTTTGTTTTCATTTGTTTTACCCACAAACAAATAAAAGAAAGGAATTATTAACAGAATGATTTATTAAATATGATTAACATAAAATGTATTTACAAAGTTTAATTGAAAAGTCTATTCATCGTTATCTTCATCATCAAGATCTTCTTCGACCTCATTTGGTGCATGCGCAATACGTTTAAAATCATATTTGCACAACGCCATGCAATCTTTCTTTATATTGTTGCACTTCTTCTTGCAAGATTTGTCTTTGTGGCTTAAACAAAACTCCAGCTTGCAGATTCTGATCTCATCGTTACAGATCATCTTGCATTCTTTACTTCCCATCACCGTCGACACCATTGCAATGGCTATAACCAGGACCAGTACCAGTGCTTTAGTCTGAAATGAGATGCATAGATAATGATTTCAAAATATAACAATAAACCAAACGTTCTATGATTGCCAATGGGACAATAAGTCACAAAATTTTAGATGGTGTAGATGTTTGCACATATAGGCAACCATACGACATTCACCAATGAGAAAACCCATACCGTATATAGTCGGCTATAAAAAAGCCCCGACATATAAAAAATCTCAAGCGCGAAAACTATCGGTCTAATTAAAAAAAAAGACACTTTATGAAAAACAAAAATGACACATGAACCAAATGGTAATCTCTGTCCTGCTTTTTATTTTTCGCTCAATTCTGTTCTTCAATTTTTATTATTAGATAATCTTGACTTTATTCATGATTTGTCATCTTACCTTTTGTTTGCAAAGTGTCTCATTCTGCCTTTATTACTCAAAACACCTGTCCTGCTTTTTTCTTGTCCTAGCCCCACCCCATAAAAAAATGGTAGCTCCCTCAGTCAGGTTAAATGATATCATCGAGAAGCCGCGAAAGATGTTCTAACGGAACACACTTTACAATGTGAGAGTCAAACGGCAATGAAGTGGGTCTCCCCATAATTAGATTATTTTGTTTCTTACATCCTTGAATTGAATAATGATGGGTTTAAATAAAACATTATACAGAACTTTTATTACAACAATTTTACTTATATGAATAAGTTTTCCAGCACTTTATTGCTTTTGATGACAGAAAGGCACACAATTTCGGGGGCTTGTATAGCTGACTAAGCGGTATGGACTTTGATCATTGTTGAAGGCCGTACAATGACTTATAATTGTTAGTGTCTGTGTCATTTTGGTCTGTTGTGGACAATTGTCTCATTAGCAATCGTACCATATCTTCTATTTTCAAATATACATTATATGTTGGTACATTTGTTTTGTTGTAAGTTAAGTGAAATTCAACACTTGTACATGTATACTCAAATTATATAGCGTAACCAATAAGTGCTTTTCTCAATTTATTTTTAAAAACTTTTCGATTTTTTTGTTTTCAATAAAAACATTTTTCTAGTTGTTCTAAATTCCACTTTCGCACGTTTCTTATTTCATAAACAATTGTTAGGTGTTAGAGAAAAGAAATTAAAAAAAATGTAATTGCTGTCAGCCTCCTTTTAAAATAGAGATAGTATAAGATCGATTGTTATTTTATACTCTTTTTCCTCATTTTTTCCAATTCGCCATTGTAATTTTCTCAATTTTATTTATTCTGTAAACCGGATCTTTCAAACCCTTTCACATAAAAATGGTAAAACGGTATGTTTGACAATGATACAATTATCCACCAAAGTTTAAAATGAAGTGGGTGAAAGCAATTATAGGTAAGCATACGGACTACCACAATGAAAAAAAACCATACCGTATAATCGGCTACATAAGGTTCCAACTAGAAAAGTATGAAAAAAATCAATTGAGAAAACTAAGGCTATCAACAAACATGTATACGTAACCACGCATTGTTTAAGTGTCGAGATTAAAATTACTTAATTTTGATATAAATTTTAAATAATAATTTAAACCAATTCAAATTAACTTACCTGCATGTTTCTGTGTTGTAAAGTTTCAAAATCGTAAATGAAGTTGAATGAACCATTCGATATTTTTTCGATACTTATACGTTAACTGTAATACCTTCCAGGAACAATTAACCCATAAAGATAAATGATAATGCATTTGTTCGTTAAACAGATGGTTTTCTCCCCTGTACAACATACGGTCATGTAAACAAAACAATAAAAAGAACAGGTGCTTACTCGGTATGCATATGGCGCGATCAGATATTTCAGGAAAATAAATTCTACACAAAAAAGGCATGTTTGTAACGACCGATATACATGTACATAGATTAGACTTCACTTAATTTGTTACAATGATTTCTATATTGCTATTTATACAGTATCTTTTAATAAATTAATGTTTTGTGTTCTTAATCATAACAAAGTGAACTAAATGTAACAGATAAGTAAAAGAGAATAATCATAGACAACATTTTTGGGGGTTAGAAAGAAGGTACATTTTGAACAAAAAATATATTTATGATACTTGGCGAAAAATATATTGTTTTGGCGAAAGGGTTGGCGAAAAAAAATAATTGACTAAGGGGAAACCTTGTGTTAAATGTATGTATGACTTGTGGCCAATCCCTTTTGCTACTTTTGCTATGTTATGCTTAATGAATACTGATATTGCTTTCGTGTGTTGGTAGTTTCTTTGTTACTTTCACATCGTATATACCTGTACATGTACATGTAGTTTTAAATTAAATCATATATCGCAGATAGTTTGTGCTGAGTCGGAGTAAACCAAATATCAATCAACCATATTGATATTACTATATATTATAAGCCTGAATAAATCAGTTTGTTTATCAATTAAATTTTTCAATTTTTTTTTAACTAACATTACTTTCAATTTTTTTTTTTTTCAAGATTCAAGATTTCAAGATTTATTAGGAAAACACTCAGACACATTTACAATGTGTTACAAGAGGTCATTATTGATAACATATATACATTAAATATGACAGAAATGAACAAGTGGTAAACAAATTAAAACAAACAAAATGTAAAGAAGAGAAGACAGTTTTCTGATAAACATTGACAATTACATGTACTATTATAATTCAATATTGTAAAGTGACAAAAGACCTTCCATTTTTACAATGTTTGGGTTATTTCTATAATACTGTGGTAAATATCTGTTTCTCAAATCTACTATCTCTGCATTTTTACAAATAAAATACATGGTACTCATCACCAATATCCTCTTTGCATAAATTACATTTTCTTTCTGATTTTGGTATATTGTACCATCTACCAGTTTCTATAGGCAATCGTAAGTTTGCAGTTCTGAATTTTGAAATCCAAATTCTAGATGACTCTGGTAAATTAATAAGGTATCTTTCTATTTCAAAACTATTTTTGAACAGTGAATAAAATTGTCCACGTGATGTGGTGTGTAAATCACAATACCATTTTTGTATGAACTGGTCACACATAGTTTGTTTTACTAAAGCCTTATCGTATACAGCAAACTGGTTAAAAAAAAATAAAGCTCATGCCTAGCTCATAAAATATAGATTCTATTGCTTTTTTAACATAGCATTAACTTGTATAAAGTACTGCTAAGTTTATTATCATTTAATACTAATTTACTCCAAAGAGAAATCATTCTCAATTTGACCCGTATTCGAGTGGATACCTCCCAAGTTCTCCATAAACCATAAATGCAATTGAATTTCGAACTTTCAAAATTCTCTTACAGAATTTCAAGTGGATTTGTTCAATTATTTTAAGGTTTTCAAAACCCCCACACTTCTGAACCGTACAATAAAATTGGTTCAATCATAGAATCAAACATTTTTAATTGTATATCTATAGGTATTGATTCATTACGAAATAGTTTGTAAATGCAATATAACGCTTTCTGTGCTTGCTCAACAAGTTTTTTCCTTGTGTTAATAAACGTTCCATTATATTTGAAAATAACACCTAGGTATGAATATGTATCAACAATTTCAAGGTTACAGTCTTGCAAAGTAAAAATAAAATTCTGTCTCGTTTTTCTTTTACAAAAAATCATAAATTTAGTTTTATTAACATTAACCTGGAGTTTCCATATATCACAATATGATTGAAAAATGTCTAGAGCTCTTTGCATACCTTCCATACTTTCAGACAGAATGACAGTGTCATCTGCATATGAAATAACAAATAATTTATAAAAAATGTGCAATTCACGTTCGAGCTTCTCTTTGATAATATTAAGAGGTTCACCGTCTAACTGGCTGAAATAACTTTCCAGATCATTAAGAAATATAGAAAAAAGAAATTGTGATAACTCCCCCCCCCCCTGCCTTACACCAGTAAGACAAGGGAAAAATTCAGACTAGTCACCATTATACTGAACTCAAGATTTAATATCATGGTACATGTTAAAGATAACCTTAAAACATTTACCTTTAATCTCACAATTTTGTAATTTTGTCCATAGCCCCGATCGCCAGACAGTGTCGAACGCCTTCCGAAAGTCGACGAAAGTACAATAAAGCTTCTTGCCAAACGAAAAATATAACTCAATTAGAGTATGCAGTACAAAAATGTTGTCAACTGTTGAATATTCTTTCCTGAAACCAGCTTGGTTTTCGGAGATGAGACTCAACTCGTCAGCAAAAATATTTATTTCGTCAGTCACATATTTAAGTGAAAGATGAGAGTGGTCCATTTAATAAAAAAATAAAAAAAAGTATTATAACAGACGCCTTTAAAACTGTTCCCTTGCCTCATTCGAAACCTATTAAATAAAGAGTTGCGACCATCATAATCGATTCTTTTTTAATAGACTGTTTTGCGAAACAAAAAATAATTTTATGCAACAAACTTTGATAAAATATCGACGCACTGACGATTAGTATGTATAAGACAAGAGGATTGGCTCAAATAAACCTATTACTGCTTCGGAAAGAAAAAGAAAAAACAGGCTTCTAGAGTTGTCTCCCATTTTCGATTAACCGTAACTTTACGTTGCGACCATCCTCTAAGTGTTATCCTCAGTGGTACACACAAGAAAAGCAGCAAGTATATATGCATGTTAATCTAACCCAGTAAAAGGTTATACTTCATACAGTCAATCAAAATATCACATCGTTAAACGATTTGACGGTTTGGGATGATTGCTTGTTGTTCATCGTCCAGTGTCAAATATAACATTCATGTTAAGGACTATGGATTGGTTTTCAGCGGCAAATATTACACGCAAAATCATGACTAAAACATTTAATTTACAATGATATAATACTCCAATCTTTGTCGTACTATTTACACATGTTTTAGAATAAGGAGAAATGAATTGATTGAGGAAAAGAAATACTAGTCTTATTCCGATCAGCAGTAAAACCTCTCTCCGTTTGGTTTTAGGGGATGTACAAGTACGCAGCCACGTCCAGTCAGAATAGGGACCTTACATAATGCCCCGTGTACAGAGTGGCATGCACTCTGCAAATTAAGATCACTAGCAATAACTCATTTAGGGATGCGTCGGTGACCTATGGCATGGCTTAATATTTGTCCCTCCCTGGTATACCTTAATGTGACAGTGGCAGTCTAAAGTATCCGCGACATTCATCCCAGACGGCCTCAAACATAGGTAATTCGTTTGTTTTAAGTGTCAGTCTTTGTAAAAATCAGGCAATTTAGGTAAAAATCAAAACATGACCAGATCAAACCCACCGAGTTAATCATGCTATTTAATAACCGGGCTGAAGTACGTTCATTATTCATTGTTCATTATTCACTATTCAATATTGAAAAAATGAATAATGAATAATGAAATGGTTATGTTTAATTATTCAAATTGAAGCGGTGAGTAGTGAAAAAAAATGACTGTGACACTTTAGCTATATTTTGATTCGCAATGACCATAAGAGGGTTTACGGAGGACCTAAATGCTATAATATGCATAAAAATGAAGAAATATAAAAAAGAAGATGTGGAATTATTGCCAATGAGACAAACATCCACAAAAGACCAAAATGACAAAGACATCATCAACTATAGCTCACCGTACAGCCTTCAAGAATGAGCAAAGCCAATACATCATAGTCAGCTATAAAAGGCCCCAATGAGACATTGTAAAACAATTTAAACAAGACAACAAACGGCCTCATTTATTTTTAAACAACAATGAATTATAAACAAATATGTAACACATAAACAACGACAACCACTAAATTACAGACTCCTGACTTGGGACAGGCACATACATAAATAATGTGACGGGGTCAAACATGTTAGCCAATTTTGAATAATGAAATGGATATTTTGAATAATGAAATGGACTGGCAGGACCCTTCAGCCTCTAATTACAGATATATATTATACCTCAATCGAAATCTTATTAAGAGAGTAACAAAATATATATAGTCAACATGTTCCGAAACGCATATTAAAGGAATAATGAAGGACTTAAATATCGAAATACGCGTGAAAATTAAGAAATAGCCAATTTTGAATAATAAAATGGATATTTTGAATAATGAAATGGATATTTTGAATAATGAAATGGATATTTTGAATAATGAAATGGACTGCTGCGACCCTTTATCCCCTAATAATAGATACACCTTATACCTCGTTCCAAAGCTTATTACGAGAGGAACAAAATGTATATAGTCAATATATTCCACATATGAGAGGAGTAACGAAGGAATTAAGTATCGAAATGCGCGTGAGCATTGAGAAATAGTCAATTTTGAATAATGAAATGGATATTTTGAATAATGGAATGGACTGCTGCGAACCTTATGCCCCTAATAATAGATAAACCTTATACCTCAAAGCTTATAACGAGAGGAACAAACTGTATATAGTCAACATGTTCCGCAATGCATATTAGAGGAGAAACGAAGGACTAAAATATCGAAATACGCGTGAAATAATTAAGAAACAGCCAATTTTGAATAATGAAATGGATATTTTGAATAATAAAATGGACTGCTGCGACCCTTTACCCCCTAATTATAGATAAACCTTATACCTCATTCGAAAGCTTATAACGGGAGGAACAAAATGTATATAATCAACATGTTCCGCAACGCATATAAGAGGAGTAACGAAGGACTTAATTGTCGAAATACCCTTTGAAAATTAAGAAATAGCCAATTTTGAATAATGAAATGGATATTTTGAATAATGGAATGGACTGCTGCGACCCTTTAGCCTCTAACTATAGATAAACCGTATACCTCATTCGAAAGCTTATAACGAGAGGAACAAAAAGTATATAGTCAAAATGTTCCGCAATGCATATTAGAGGAGTAACGAAGGACTTAAATATCGAATTACGCGTGAACATTGAGAAATAGTCAATTTTGAATAATGAATTGGATATTTTAAATAATGGAATGAACTGCTGCGACCCTTTTGCTCCTAATTATAGATAAACCTTATACTATATTCGAAAGCTTATTACGAGAGGAACAAACTGTACATAGTCAATATGTTCTGCAACGCATATTAGAGGAGTAACGAAGGACTTAAATATCGAATTACGCGTGAACATTGAGAAATATTCAATTTTGAATAATGAAATGGATATTTTGAATAATGGAATGGACTGCTGCAATCCTTTATCCCCTAATAATAGAAAAACCTTATACCTCATTCGAAAGCTTATTACGAGAGGAACAAAATGTATATAGTCAATATGTTCCACATATTAGAGAAGTAAAGGAGGACTTAAGTATCGAAATGCGCGTGAAAATTAATAAATAGCCAATTTTGAATAATGGAATGGACTGCTGCGACCCTTTAGCCCCTAATTATAGATAAACCTTATACCTCATTCGGAAGCTTATAACGAGAGGAATAAAATGTATATAGTCAACATGTTGCGCAATGCATATAAGAGGAGTAACGAAGGACTTAAATATCGAAATACGCGTGAAATAATTAAGAAACTGTCAAAAAAAAAATATATTTTTTTTCACTATTCACCGCTTCATTTTGAATAATGAAACATAAACCATTTCGTTATTCATTATTCATTTTTTTTATATTGAATAGTAAATAATTAACTAATTCATTATTCGAATAATGAACTATGAATAATGGACGTGCTTCAGCTCGATATGTAATACTAACCATCATCCTGAGTTAAAAATTGATAGTCTTTTGTTTATGTGTGTGTTGAAATATCAAATAACTTGGTTAGAAAATTGGTTACATTGATAGCAAATTACAGAGTTGTCTCCCCTTATTTGTTAATTTCTAGTGCATTTCAATCAAATTGTATCTTCTATTACCAGAAAAGAAAACGGAAATGAATGTTATTTGTGTGCATAACTACATATTATGAACTAAACCGAGTGGTTTTCATCTTACAGCCTTTGACAATGATCAAAAGGTATTATATGAAATTTATAAGTTTTAAATGGAACCGACAAGGCAAATGTTAAACATTTCAAGCTTGTAAAGATACCCTAAGGCTTGTACATTAAATATTCGATAAATGATTAGACAAATTTAATCCGCAAGTGAAACGTTGCTGGTTATGCTGGTTGTAGATGAATATTTGTCGTGTACCATGTATGACAGATCCTTTACTTTTCCGATTGATGTACATTTAAAAAAATGGTTAGTCTGCATGAATTAGAACACCAAAAAAGCGCAAATTAATCAATGACACTTTTAACAGTTTTTGTTCTTGTTTTAAAAGAAATTCAATAGGGAACATACCAGTTTTTAAGACGTTTCGAACATTGACCTTCTTCAGTTTTCCTGTAAAAACAGCTTACGCCCCGTGGAAATTCATTTTCCCTTTTGTATATATTTTGTATTTTGAGCTATCTTGCATTTTGTGATGCAGAATAATCATTTTCAATCCATCTTAGCTATGAAAAGGAATTTATTTTCAATTCTTACCAATTACTGTTATTTATTTTAGATATCCCCTCCCTAGAAAATCAAATGGTTGTCCCCTTACATAACATATAGTTTGCTTAAGTTTCAATTAATGTAAGATTCAGCAAGTAAAATTGGTTTATCACAGATTTTGTAATTGCTAATATACGAAGAATTCAGATTTAAAATAAAAATATATTCACGTTTTACTTCAGAGGCGACTAGAAAATAGCAGTTTGTTATGACTATGTTTAAATTGAAAATAACAAAATTGTATTTCCAGCCGTTGACGACACAGACTTAAATGATCATAAATTTGACATTTTTTCGTAGTTTGTTCAGTTATTTATTCCATCGGAAAGACAATATGGCGTGCATTAATTAAATCATTTAATTTTATTTGTTACAAATGTAATACCGTCAGAAAATACAATAATGTGATGAAGTTGATGTTATGTTGAACATGTATAGTACAGGTGGCAAGGACATTGCGATGAAAGATTTCAGCCTGTGGTCATTTTTTACATGTTTATCTAAAACAAGATCGCAATCTATTGGTTTATACTTTAAACCTATTTATGTACAAATTAGGATATATTTATTAGGTTATTCGTATTTTAACTTGTCGTTACCCTAGTACTAAAAAGTAATTTTAAAAATAAGATAAGTCACTATAAACCTAACCAATATTTATGTTGAGTACAAATGTATACACATTTAACAAGTCGTTATTTACTCTAATATCTGTTGCTGGACTATTATATTTCAAAATTTAAAAGAAACAAAAACGTTGAGTAAAAAAATAGTTTTTCTACACCACACATATTTTCATTAAAGTTTTAAAGTTTATAATCAGAATCAGAATAATTTATTATAGTGTCAAATACCAATATAAAACACAATGAATACAGAATTACATAATATGCAATTAAAGATTATTAAATATTACAATTAAAATATTGGTACCCAGCCAAATCACTGACTTATGAGACACTTTAAAAATAAAACACATATTATAAATCAATTAAAACTAATGTACTAAAATATTACTATATACAAAATACCTTCTTCGATAAAACATTTGATATAAAGTTTTAGCTCAAAATGGTTGAATAGCATCATTTGACATTAAAAAAATAAATTTCCCTGTAAATCAATATCGTTAAAAGAATCACAAATATCACCAGATTTTTCGTCAAATCATATCTTAAATCTGCATAAAAATCGCACCCTTATAAAAAATGTTTTTCATACTGTACACAATTATCTGTACAATATATACAAGTGCTCTCATTTAAAAGGAATTTTTGGCTTGGTGTATCTACCAGTTTCAACTGCCAGTGGTAAACAGTCATTTCTAAAAATTGACAAAACACGTCTAAGCTGCCTGTTACGAACTAATTTTACATAAGAACTAAATTCTAAAACATGTTTATACTCTCTATAAATACGTAATTTATTACCATTACATTGATTTCTGTCATTAAACAATTTTTCAAACCACTAATTTTTATCTTTTTCACATAGTTTAGATTTGATCTCTTGTAGTTTATGTTTAATGGAAAAAGTATCATTAATAACATTTTCAATACCTAAAATTTGTGCTTTCTTTATACAATTTTTATCCCATGACGTAGAACAATCCTTACTCCACATATGAACCTTATATGAAAGTATTGTATCATACGTTTTGCTCACTCTAAGAAATAGACGACAAGTTTCCAAAATTTCTGCTGATTTCGTACTTTTAAGTCCCATATCATTTTGAATGGCTATATTTGACGCATTTGAAGCACTTCCTAAGAATAACCGACATGCTTTGTTCTGTATAACTTGTACCTCTCGCCAATTTGTATGTCCCCATATTCCAGAACCATAGAATAGAACAGGCTCAACTACCGACCTATATAGTTTCGTAAACACATCATAAGTCATTCCACCACACGAAATACGTTTAGCATGTAAGGCTGAAAGTGCTCTGCTTGCTGATTTAGTAATTTCTCGTATTGTATGTTTATAATCCAAAAATTCATTCAAATGTAGTCCCAAATATCTGTAGGATGAAATACAATTAACTGCAATATCTCTGCATTTAAATTCAACGTCAAATCTAGCAATGTTTTTATTACGGTAATGCATAACTTTCGTTTTTTTCTGTATTTAGAGTCATTCTCCATTTCCTACACCAGGTATTAAAACAGTCCAACATCGTTTGTAAATTCTGCTCATTTGGAGCTATCAACGCAACATCGTCAGCGTAAAGAAGAATAGATACATTTAAGTCACCAATATCTACACCAGCATTAAGCGAGCGAATGTCCTCTGCAAGATCGTTAACATATATAGAATACAAAGTAGGAGACATTTTACAGCCTTGTTTTACACCGTATTGAACCGGGAAAATATCTGTCAAGTTGTTTCCTAATTTTACTGCACTTTGTGTCGCATCGTTAAGAGACTGAATTGCTTTTAGAAACGTTCCGTTAATACCAATTTTCATCAGCTTATACCACAACATGTCCCGATTAACATTATCAAAAGCCTTCTTCGCATCCACAAAGCACACGAAAGAATCTTTCCTTTGTAACTTTCTATTTTTATGAATAATATAATGCCCTGCCGCCCTGCCAACGATTCCCATGTATATTTTATTATTATTCTATTATTTTTGTTTTGGGGGGGAGGGGGTGTCAAGGGGCCGTGTCAATGAAAGTATCCCAAGGTATCTTAGATCATACGTCGTTCGGGTGAATAAGGGTCACTCGAGCACTTCAGATTAACTGCTATATACCGACTTGCCTGGTTAAATACTATTACTATTACTAAAATTGAGAATGGAAATGGGAAACGTGTCAAAGAGACAACAACCTGACCAAATGAAAAATAACAACAGCAGAAGGTCACCAACAGGTCTTCAATGTAGCGAGAAATTCCCGCACCCGGAGGCGTCCTTCAGGTGCGCCCTAAACAAATATATACTAGTGCAGTGATGATGAACGCCATACTAATTTCCAAATTGTACACAAAAAACATAAATTAATATAATACAAGACTAACAAAGGCCAGAGGCTCCCAACTTGGGACAGGCGCAAAACTGCGGCGGGGTTAAACATGTTTGTGATATCTCAACCCTCCCCCTATACCTCTAACCATTTTCCGTTATTCTAGTATTTTTATAATAGAGTTTTTGTCATGTTTGTTGTATTTATGTATCATAACCTTTAGGACTATCCTAAGACACCTATTTATATATCGTAACTGTATGACCAAGTTTAGGCCATGAAAATACGGATTTTTTGTATTATTAAAATTTGCTGTTACAAAATATTAGAAATTATTATAAATTAAGGAATGGATCTCCCTCATGCAAAGCTCTGATTCCTTTTACGGATTTGGCTATACTTTTGGACCTTTTGGATAATAGCTCTTCATCTTTTATATAAGCTTTGGATTCCAAATATTTTGACCAGGAGCATCACTGAAGAGACATGAATTGTCGAAATGCGCATCTGGTGCAAGAAAATTTGTACCGTTAATCTTATTAATGATGCACATATGTGGTATAATTTCTAATGTGAAAACACTCCCCCTACAAAGGCAAATTTCACTTACATCAATTTCACCTCAAATGAGCTTATACGTGAAGCTCACTTGAAATCAGTTTTTGTGAGTTTCATGTGAATCTCATGTGAAACTCACGTGAATTTCTCATGAAAATCACGTAAAATTTGTTCATGTGAACTTCTCATAATTTTTTGAAAAGAGTATTTGAAATAACATCTAAATTTTCAAATTAAATTAAAATCTTGAAAAACATCATTGTTTTTTTAGTTTTTGATTTCACACGAAATTCATGTGAACAATTTTACATCAGATTCGTGGAATCTCAATAACGTGAAATTCACATGAAAATGTTCACGTAAATTTCATGTATAAGCTCGATTGAGGTGAATCTCACGTGAATTTTGCCTGTGTAGTCCAGTCATTTTACCTTCACTCTCGCCGTTAAAAGCACTACAAGAAAGAATGTAAAACACTTCAAACGAAAAATACTACAGCCCAATCTATGTAAAAACATTGACCAAAAGCAAATATAATATAAAACAACACGCCACATCTACTGAATCACAGTCTCCTGACTTGGGACATACATATATGTAATGATGCGGTGTAAAACATGTTTGCGGTTGCCAAACCCTTCCCCTCAACGTGGACAGTGGTGCACGAAAAAAAGTTGAAAGGGGTCATTTTGTATTTTGTGTTTGATTTTTCTTTATGAACATAATAAGATTTGAATCTTGATTTATTTTTTAAACTCTATAATAAAGTTAGCCACTCTGTTTTAAAGAAGTTCGAACATCGGTAGCTTAGGCATAAAAGACGATATAAATATCAGAATTTGGTAGTTTTCACTTTCCATGAAACTTTTTTCAGAATCGTTAGGGGCGAACTCTTTTCAATGAATCAATACAAGTATAGCATTTCAAATTTTCATTTGAAGTAAAGATCATCATAAAGTTTTGCAACGCTCCACGTGTCATATACATGTACATGTTTTCCCCGAAATCATATCTGATCGCTCCACATACATACCCAGTAACCACCTGTCCGTTTTATCTGTTGAGTTGGAATACCCGTATTTTGTAAGGGGATAAACATATGCAACATGTGTCTAGCGAATAAATGAATTATCTTATATCTATATTGGTTTATTGTTTCTAGAAGCTATTTTAGTTATAGTATAAATATTCAAATATATTTTATTGGTGCATTCAATTCCAATTTGCGATTTGAACAGTTTAATTCACAGCACAGCAAACATGCAGGTAAGTCTTGTATTAGTTTAAGCATTAATTTCACATTTTTAATCAAACGGTATTTCAAAACTCTAAGCTGAAATAGTGGCTGCGTATATTTAGAGAATAAAGGCAACAGGAAAAGGCCTAAAAAAATAAAAATGCAGAAACGCAGGTACATACATGTACCATTAGTGTGTTTCTTTTCACTAAAATTTGATTTGCACTATTGTGCACTCGATATATTTATTCTGATTGAAAATCTTTCGAAACAATCTTCTTATTTTTTATTACGAATCTATGTTTGTGTCTCTGGGATTTTTCAAAATAGTCTAAGTTTATCAAACATCAAAATTGAAGTTATAAGCTGCACTTTTTTTTTCATTATATATTCCAATATTCGGAAGCATGTCATTATATAGTTAAAAACTCAAATTGCATACACGAAGTACTGATATTAGGAATTACGTACGATTTTTTGTATAGCCATGCTGTTAAGTATTTTCATGAAAATTGGCCCGATCAATATTATTTTACTCTTAATAGTCAAAGTAATTTTTAAAATTTGTGAATAAAACTCTACTTTCAACTTTTACATTCAAAGTTCACATAACACATTCTGTGTGCACATGTCCAACGCTTAGCAGCCTATACTTCGGTGGTTGTCATTTGGTTTATTTCAGTCGTATTTGTTTTTTTCGTTAAATGTATTATTTTTTGTATAAATTAGGCCGTATCAATTGCTCTACACTTTCCATGTCGAGGGCTTCTATAGATGACTATACAGTTTGGTTTTTTCTCATTGTTGAAGACCATACGGAGCCTATAATTGCTTTCATTGTCAAGGGTTGAATTCTTATAGATAGCTGTATGGTTGGCAATCACACCACATCTCCTTATTTTCCATACACAAGTGTGTTTTATTATTGTTAGTGGTTATGTCTAACAAATTTTTCAGATCCATCCTGTGCATAAATTGTTAATTTGTTCAATTCATAAAAATGAAATATTTGTCGCTGGACGATAAGGCAAAGTATTTAAGTAATTTAGCGTATTACATTTTATCTTATTTTTTATTTTGCATTTTTTAAGAACTCCATGTTATATTTATGTGTGTTTTTAATAAATCTTCGTTTCGTTTAATTTTAAGTGGTGTATACATAATTTTCCGATAGTTAGGTTCAGTTCAACAAGCTCTATTTTTTTTTTAAATCATATACTTATTTCAAATACCACCCAATTAAGGACACATGCCTTCGGGAGACAAAAAAACATTCATTCATTCATATTATCGAACAAGAGCACAGTCTATATTCAATTGTACAAATAGAAATCCCGAGTTTTGGTAGGACATTTTGAATTTCTGTCAACTAAAAATAACGTTTAGTGATAAGATTACTATTTGAAAAGGTGAAAATCAACTATATAGTATAAACAACATATCTTATCGGGGCCTTTTATAGCTGACTATGCGTTATGGGCTTTGCTCATTGTTGAAGGCCGTACGGTGCACTATAGTTGTTAATGTCTGTGTCATTTTGGTCTCTTGTGGATAGTTGCCTCATTGGCAATTATACCACATCTTCATTTTTATAACATGTATTTCAACATGGATAAATGAGTCCCCCAAAAATATGAACATGTTCTATTAAACATCGTACTATAATCCAAAGTAGGATCATTCAACCAAATTTAAACGTTTGCTCAAAAATGTAATTTGACAATTTTTTTATTTATCAAAATGAATTAACGTGATATTCATGATCAAAACAAACATTGTAAATTAAGTTATCTATTGTCTGTTAGAAACACATATTAGTTATGGTTATCCGAATTTTTTAAATTGCAAAATTGGTCCAAAACTGTATCAAAAACAAATAAAGAGCCGAATATCATACAATGTATTTGTTTTGTTATTGCGATTAAAATAATAGTGGATTTATTTCCCATTTTCAGAACTATTAAAACATGTTTAATTCCACTAAAATCGCAAATAGCATAACAGAAAAATGTGTTCTTAATTCATAATCGCATTGCAATTGTCGTACCACGACTTCATTAGACTTAAAAGATAATGTAATTATAAAATGTATTTATTCATCTCATTTCAGACTAAAGCACTTGTATTGGTCCTGGTTATTGCCATTGCAATGGTGTCAACAGTGACGGCTAGTAAAGAATGCAAGATGATCTGTAACGACGAGGTCAGAGTCTGCAAGCTGGAGTTTTGTCTAAGTCACAGCGACAAATCTTGCAAAAAGAAGTGCAACAACATTAAGAAGGACTGTATGGCGATTTGCAAATTTAACAAGAAACGTAACGTGCATGTACCATCTGAGGTTGAAGAAGATCTCGAGGAAGGAGATTTCGAAGAATAGAAAGTTCTTTTAAACTTTCATGGATACATCTTTTTCAATTATATTAAAATTTAAATAAATCATTCTGTAAATCATAGCTTGTTTTAATTGCTTTATGTTCTACCTCAGGTGTATATTACCTTAGCTGTATTTGGTCAAATATTTAGGAATTTTGGTCCTCAATGCTCTTCAACTTCGTACTTTATTTGGCCTTTTTAATTTTGTTGGATTCGAGCGTCACTGATGAGTCTTTTGTAGACGAAACGCGCGTCTAGCGTATATATAAAATTTAGTACTTGTATATGTGATGCTATAAAAAAGAAGATGTGGTATGATTGCCAACGAGACAACTATCTACAAAAGACCAAAATGACACAAACATTAACAACTATAGGTAACCGTGCGGCCTTCAACAATTAGCAAAGCCCATACCGCATAGTCAGCTATAAAAGGCCCGATAAAACAATGTAAAATAATTCAAACGAGAAAACTAACGGCCTTATTTATGTAAAAAAATGAACGAAACACAAATATGAAACACATACACAAACGACAACCACTGAATTGCAGGCTTCTGACTTGGGACAGGCACATACATAAATAATGTGGCGGGGTAAAACATGTTAGCGGCATCCCAAACAGTTTATTTGCAAAGCACATGAGAAGGCCTCAAGTTTACAGTTATGTTTGTGTTTCTCATTGTTTTTGTTATGTTTGTGTACTGTTGTTTGTCTGTTTGTCATTTTGTTTTTCGGCTTATGTGTTTGAATGGCACTTTGGTTTTCCTCGCCTCTTTAATTTTGTTTCTGCTTTGATTGTCCTTACTTCGATGTCTTGAATTTAGACGAGAACATACATATACTTATGCGTTTGTTAGAAATAAGTCAAGTGAGACAGCAATCCAACGGAAAAAAAAAGCCAAACATCGTTTACACATTCTGCCTTCAACTGAAGATACAACATACATGTATCATAACTCAAAACCAGAATTTGAGACCGAAGGATGCAAAGTCTGAGTCTGTTTGAACTTTGTGTTTGAAGTTATATTTTAAGAAGTGAGAAGACCTGAATGGATTATACATTTCTTACATATCTCCTAGGTTACGAAGTTTCTTTTAATCTGACCTTGACTTTATGGTTCATTGTTTAATTATTAGGATTTGTGTTCCGATTTGTTTCTCATTTGATATCAGGTGTTTTGTTTTTAAAATGAGTAACAACTACGCCAACTAAAGACTAAGCAACACGAACCACACTAAAAGACCTATCAAAAACTTGAGATGATCTCAGGTGCTCCTGAAGGGTTAGAAGAGCCAGTTCCACATGTGTTAGTTGTCTCGCAAAATTAGGTTAACAGGGAATATGTAAATATTGTTGGCAGATCAGAACAGTGTATATGTTCCAGACCGTATATATGAGTATTTTGACAGTACGCGAACGGTCTGGGCGTATGCGTTCTTTTTAAAAATACGCATACAGTCGGACTGATATTGAAGTTGGTCAAGTTTATTAGATACAAATGTATATAACAGATCAACATAACTTATATCTCCAATTAATATAAAAAGTTCAACAGCATTTGACATAAAAACGTAAGATTTTAACTATTTAAAAAGATCACGCTTATTTAATCTGTTAATCTCCTGTATACAAAAATGTATATAACAGATCAACATAACTTATATCTCCAATTAATATAAAAAGTTGTGTTAGTTGTCTCGCGAAATTAGGTTAACAGGGAATATGTAAATATTGTTGGCAGATCAGAACAGTGTATATGTTCCAGACCGTATATATAAGTATTTGGACCGTACGCGAACGGTCTAGACCGTATGCGTTCTTTTTAAAAATACGCATACAGTCGGACTGATATTGAAGTTGGTCAAGTTTATTAGATACAAATGTATATAACAGATCAACATAACTTATATCTCCAATTAATATAAAAAGTTCAACAGCATTTGACATAAAAACGTAAGATTTTAACTATTTAAAAAGATCACGCTTATTTAATCTGTTAATCTCCTGTATTTTGAAGGCCAGTATAATAATTCTGTGTGGGGGTACGAGAGGCAAAATATTAGGAGCTCCTAAAATTACATTCTTTAAAAACACTTGCAAAACGAAAAAGAGACAGTACCTGTGATTACAATTACATACATGTGAGTTCGTGGTCTAGTGGTTAAGACCTGTGGCTACAGTGCTGAAGGTCCCGAGTTCGATTCTCACTCGGGGTGCTAAAAATATCAGTACATTAGAAGGGTAATTTTCACCCTCTCACACACATCTCTGGTACCCAGACCGGAGTTTAAACTAGAATGGGTACGTTGAGGGCCTCGGTTGGTCAAAGTGTCCCTACTTTGACCTGGAGATCAATCTTCTGATATCTCTCTGGTTTGTCTGTTTCCACCGAGTGGCCCGGTGGTTCTCTCCGAGTACTTCGGCTTCCTCCACCACAATAACAGACTTCAAGTTCCGGAGTCCTAGCACTCCCTTTGTGTTGGTTGGGGATTGATTGTCCTTGTAAAAATGATTGTCGTATATAGTGACATATCTCCATTAATCCCGTTAGGGAGTGTACATGGATGCCACTGTACCCTCGCAGCTTTTGAGGGGTTCTTTGGATATCGGAGGCATTTACCAGTACATACATATACATACATGTCCATAACAAAATCGTATACGGACTGAACAGTATTTCCGGAAACGCAGATTCAACCTCCTGTATATACATGTATTACATCCCCCCGACAAAAGAAAAATAAAAATTTTCTCCGGGTTGAATTCGCTTTACAATATATATGCACCAACTCGTATACCATCTCAAAACACAGCATGAAAATGACAAATATCTGACGTTGCGAAATCTCAACTTTTGAAAGTAAGTAGTTAAATATATTTTTACAGATCCGAAATTGTTTCGTGATACATGTATCATTGAGTAATAAATTCAACGGAGCCCCGAACTCTTACAATATTGTGAGATCACATTTCATAAGTTGCAAGTTTCAAAAAAATATATCAACTCGTTTCAAAAAAAAATATATCAATTATCTCTCTCAGAATCAAACCCATTTACGCACACACACTCTCATAAAAATATAAAATTGCTAACAGATAAAACATATCAGAAAGATACAATTCACGGGGTTTATTTTTGAAATTATCTCGATATCACTTACATAGATTACACTCCTCATAAAAGTTCCAAAAGGACGTTAACTACAGATTTCCGTCTTTATACCATGCAAAAAAAAAACCCCATTTACGTTCACTGTCTGTCGCCGTTAAAAGGCACTACAAGAAAGAATGTAAAACACTTTAAACGAAATATACTACAGCCCCACCTATGTAAAAACAAAGAACGAAAAACAAATATAATATAAAGCACACATCCACTGACTCACTGTCTCCTAACTTGGGACATACATATATATGTTGCGGTGTCAAACAAGTTTGCGGTTGCCAAACCCTTCCCCTCAACGTGGACAGTGGTGCATGAAAAAAAGTTGAAACATCGGTAGCTAAGGCATAAAAGACGATATAAATATCAGAATTTGGTAGTTTTCACTTTCCATGAAACTTTTTTCAGAATCGTAAAGGGGAACTCTTTACAATGAATCCATACAAGTATTGGAGATTAATGGCAGCAACCATTTGATTTTCGGGGGGGGGGGGGGGGGGGGGGGGGGGGGCTATGTTTTTTTTTTTCTGGACAAACTTTTTTTTCGCCTGCGGCGTAAAACAATCTATTTTTTTCGCGACAAGTCGAAAACAATTTTTTTCTTTCAGTTTTAGCATTTCATTAAGTGGCAGCTGAGAGTGAAACAAACAATTTTTTTTTCTCAGAATCAAAAACAAATATTTTTTTTTCTCCAAAAACTGGAAACAAACTTTTTTTCCAAAAAAACCATGGCCTCCCCAGAAAATCAAAATTTTTAATGGTTGCTGCCTAAGTTTCATATCAATTTTTCACTTGAAGTTATAAAATATCTTCAATAATTTTGTGCTCCACGTTATAAGTTCCCCGATATAATAATATTTGTTCGCGCCATATACAAACCGACTAACCACCTGTCCGTTTTATCTGTTTAGTTTACATACCCGTATGTTGTAAAAGGAATTCAAATACACAACATGTGTCTAGCGAATAAATGAATTATCTTTTATCTTTATTGGTTAATTATTTCTGTAAGCTATTTTAGTTATAGTATAAATATTCAAATATAATCTATTGGTGCATTCAATTCAAATTTGCGATTTGTTTAATTCACAACACAGAAATCATGCAGGTAAGCTTTTGAATAGTTTAAATATTGATTTCACATTTTTTTATCAAGGAGTATTTCAAAACTCGAAACTGCAATACTAGATGCTTATACTAAGAGAATAATCAACAATAAAAAAGAAAAGAGAAAAGGCATAAAAATTTAGAAATACAGAAACAGGTCCATAACATTAGTGTGTTTCTTTTCACTAAAATTTGATTTGCACTATTGTGCACTCGATATATTTATTCTGTTCGAAAATCTTTCGAAACAATCTTCGTATTTTTTTTTATTACGAATCTATGTCTGTGTCTCTAGGATTTTCTAAATATTCTAAATTTTAAAACATCAAAATTGAAGTTATAAGCTGCACCTTTTCATTGTTTTCATTATGTATTCAAATATTCGGAAGCATGCCATCATATGCTGAAATTGCACACACGAAGTATTGATATTAAGAATTACGTACGATTTTTTTGTATAGCCATGATGTTAAATATTTTTTTGACATTTGGCCCTATCAATATAATTTAACTCTTAATAGGCAAAGTAATTTTTAAAATTTGTGAACAAAACTCTTCTTTCTACTTTATCATTCAAAGTTCACATAACACATTCTGTGTGCACATGTCCAACGCTCAGTAGCCTATAATTCTGTGGTTGTCATTGGTTCATTTCAGTCGTATTTGCTTTTTCGTTAACTGCATTTATTGGATAAATTATGCTGTATTAATTGATACATTTTTCATGTCGAGGATTCTATAGAAGACCAAACGGGTTTTTTCCTCATTGTTGAAGACCATACGGATAGCTATATGCAGGGTTGGCAATCACATCACATCTCCTTATTTACAAACACAAGTGTGTGTCTTTTCGATGTATAGTTTAAGTGGTTGTGTCTAACAATATTTTATAAAATTGAGAAAGGAAATGGGGAATGTGTCAAAACGGCAACAACCCGACCCTAGAGCAGACAACAGCCGAATGCCACCAATGGGTCTTCAATGTAGCCAGAAACTCCCGCACCGGTAAATGTCCTTTAGCTGGCCCCTTAAAAATATGTATAATAGTACAGTGATAATGGACGTCATACTAAACTCCGAATTATGCACAAGAAACTAAAATTAAAAAGCATACAAGACTAACAAAAGTCAGAGGCTCCTGACATTGGACAGGCGCAAAGTTGCGGCGGGGTTAAACATTTTTATGATAGCTCAACCATTCACTTATACACCTAGCCAATGTAAGAAGGTAAATGCATAACAATACGCACATTAAAATTAGCCCCAACCGTACCAGTACTTGATGATTGTTAATCGAGCGTTTATGCTATTGAGCAAATAAGATGTAGCATACTGTTACTTAATCCAAAGAAATGACTTCATAATGAGTTAAGCAATGAGCTCATTTTAATATTTTCCTTCTGTCAGTAATCATATTAAGAGTGCGTTACGTTCTTTTTTAGTATGCATAAACGCGCGTCCAAATATTTTGGGACTTTTAATCTGATGATTTGCAAAACAAAAAGAGAAATCACGCTTCATGCACGTTTAAATTTCTTTCAAATTCTGTTTAAGCGATCCATAAGTGGCATGTACATTTTTCAGAGCCATCCTGTGCATAAGTTATTAATTTGTTCAATTCATATTAATGAAAAAATTGTCGCTGGACGAGAAGGCAAAGTATTTACGTAATTTAGCATTTTATTTTTTATTGCGCATATTTCTAGAACTCTATGTTACTTTTATGTGTGATTTTAATAAACCCTCGTTTCTTTTGATTGTAAGTGGTGCATACATAATTTGTTCGATAGTTAGGTGCAGTTCAACAAGCTCTAAATGTTTTAAAAATCATATACTTATTCCAAATACCACACACTTAGGTATACTAGGCGTCGGCAGACAAAAATCATTCATTCATTCGTATTTTCAAACAAGAGCACAGTCTACATTTAATTTGTACAAATATAAACACCCGAGTTTTGGTAGGACATTTTGAATTTCTTTCAAGTAAAAAAAAGTTATTGAAAGGGGCACAGTTGTCGAATTCATGATCACCGATTTAAATCAAATTATCATATTCTATTTGAAACAAAATGTAAAACTTTCATCCAAACTATTAAACGTCTAAAATAAATAATAATCATGGCACGAGAATGACAATGCGTAGCTTCGTTTCGTGTGTATTTTATTAGTCCATGCGCCTTCTAAACAATTATCGAGGTGACCTCTAAAGTCATACAATGACCATATAAGCGATGTGAACATAAATAACTAAAAAAAGATATAAATAGATTAAGCAAAGTCGTGCTTTGGATTATTCTAGGTCTATTTAATTTCATATTATGAATAAAAAATACATGTTTATCATCGTTTTTATCTGAGTGAATAATTCATAATTAATGGGTTTTTTATAGTTAAGTTTATGTCCTCCTCAAATATGAACATGTACTATTTACATCGTACTGAAATTCAAAGTAGGACCATACAACCAAATTTAAAAGTTTTCTCAAAAATGTAATTTGACAAATTTTCGCATTTATCAAAATGAATAAATTGATCAATTTTTTTTTTAATAAAAACAAACATTGTAAATTAAGTTATATATTGACTGTCCTTTTGGTATCTTTCGTCCCTCCTTTGTCTGATAGAAACACATAAAATTCTCTCATAAACAAATAAAGATCCGAAAATCATACAATTTAAATGCGATTAAAATAATGGTGGACATATTTCTCATTTTCAGAACTCTTAGAATAAGTTTATTTATAATAATTCCAATAAAACCGCAAATAGCATAACAGAAAAAAATGTGTTCTTAATTTATAACCATATTGCAATGTTCGTACCACAACTCCATTAGACTCAAAAGATAATGTAATTATAAAATGTATTTATTCATCTCATTTCAGACTAAAGCACTGGTATTGGTCCTGGTTATTGCCATTATAATGGTGTCGACGGTGATGGGTAGTAAAGAATGTAAGATGATCTGTAACGACGAGGTCAGAGTCTGCAAGCTGGAATTTTGTCTAAGTCACAGCGACAAATCTTGCAAAAAGAAGTGCAACAACATTAAGAAGGACTGTATGGCGATTTGCAAATTTAACAAGAAACGTAACGTGCATGTACCATCTGAGGTTGAAGAAGATCTCGAGGAAGGAGATTTCGAAGAATAGAAAGTTCTTTTAAACTTTCATGGATACACCTTTTTCAATTATATTAAAATTTAAATAAATCATTCTGTAAATCGTAGCTTGTTTTCATTGCTTTATGTTCTACCTCAGGTGTATATTACCTTAGCTGTATTTGGTCAAATATTTAGGAATTTTGGTCCTCAATGCTCTTCAACTTCGTACTTTATTTGGCCTTTTTAACTTTGTTGGATTCGAGCGTCACTGATGAGTCTTTTTGTAGACGAAACGCGCGTCTAGCGTATATATAAATTTAGTACTGGTATATGTGATGCTATAAAAAAAGAAGATGTGGTATGATTGCCAATGAGACAACTATCTACAAAAGACCAAAATGACACAAACATTAACAACTATAGGAAACCGTGCGGCCTTCAACAATGAGCAAAGCCCATACCGCATAGTCAGCTATAAAAGGCCCCGATAAAACAATATAAAATAATTCAAACGAGAAAACTAACGGCCTTATTTATGTAAAAAAATGAACGAAACAAAAATATGAAACACATACACAAACGACAACCACTGAATTACAGGCTTCTGACTTGGGACAGGCACATACATAAATAATGTGGCGGGGTTAAACATGTTAGCGGCATCCCAAACAGTTTATTTGCAAAGCCTCTGAGATGGGCCCAAGTTTACAGTTTTGTTTGTGTTGCTCATTGTTTTTGTTATGTTTGTGTACTGTCGTTTGTCTGTTCGTCTTTTATATTTGTAAGCATGACTTTGTCAGGTTTTTTTTTCGGCTTATGTTTTTGAATGGCACTTTGGTTTCCCTCGCCTCTCTTTTATATTGTTTCTGCTTTGATTGTCCTTACTTCGATTTCTTGAATTTAGACGAGAATATCCATATAACTATGCGTTTGTTAGAAATAAGTCGAATGAGAAAGCAATCCAACGAAAACAATATAAAGATCGTCTATATCGGAGGGAAACATTCTGCCTTCAGCTCAATATACATGTACAGAATACATGTCATACACTATAAATCAGAATGCGAGACCAAAGGATGCAAAGTCTGAGTCGGTTTAAAATTTGTGTTTTAAGTTTCCATATTAGGTTAGAAGGGAGGCGGGGCTTATTTCATACAAGTTTAGTAGTGCTGTTAAGTCTCTTCATAAAAACAAAACGATACTTAGAAAAAATCTTAACAACAGACGTAGAAATTGATGATTCAGATTGAAATGAATTCATAAAACACTAACAAGTTGTTGTTGTTGGCATCTCGTTTTGTAGGATCAATGGATATACTTTCTTAATTCTAACAACATTGAAAATTGAATACTTGCTCATTGTGATAGATGGGTCACTGGTCTAAATTTTACACGTTACGATAGTCGGTAAGATAAATGTGTTACATAGTGTGCTAGTGATGTAATACGGTATAAATGGGGTCAGTAAATCCATATTGGGACTCGAGCTTTGCTCTTACACCATATGGAATTTACTGACCCATATATACCGTATTAGGTCACTAGCACACTATGTAACTAATATTTTATTTTAGTTGGCATATCCAAACAGTTTGCATATGTTACGATTCGTCCATTACCGTGCATCTGCTACCAGATATGTTATGCAATTTCTTGGGAAAATGACGAGAAAATATTTTCTCGTCACTTTTACCAGGAATTAAATAATCCATTTGGCAGCAAAGAACGAATTAACGAACTGACAATGTGATGGCATACCTATTAAACTCCTAAAGTGGGTGTTTAAAAACGGATCAAACCGACAACAGCGAGTAACAAGTGTCACTGACATTACAATATCACATGGCCTATTAAAAAATAATTATGTTTAATGATGGAGTTCTAATTAGATAAGTATCCATAAATGTGACTTTGATATTGTATTCGTAGGTGTGAACTCACATTATTAAATTTAGCTTTAAAGCTCGACTTACTAATTTCTTTTTATCTGTATCATTTTAAAATAATGAGATTTGATTTTATCCTATTTTCATGGTTCTTTTGAGAGAGGCGTAAACGTAGGCATACATGCATGTCTTTGTATTTAATAACAGTGGATATTTTCAAATTGATATATAAACTGCCTTCCTCCTTGTTGCCATCAAAATATCTTATATAGAGGTCAGAGGAGAGATCAATACAAGAATAGCAAAAATGAAGGTAAGATAGTTTATCACTTAAAATCTTTCATGTACGTGGTGTATACAACAATAATGGAACGCTTTCATGTAGATACATGTGGCTAAGCAAAACATCAAGACAATTAAAATAAAAAATCAGAATTACAATAGAAAGACACTTACGTGTATGTACATGTATTATAAAGTCAAGAAGGAAAACTAAGCTTTCTTTCATTTTGAAAAGTACTTTAGAAAATTCCGTTCGAAATGTCTAGAATATATATTTTCATTACATTCTTGCAATACAAGGACATCCTAACCTCGAAATCGTGGTCAAATTGAATTTAGTACAAAGAACAATCATTTACAGCGTTTTTATGAAGAATTTGATTCACAGCAACATTAAAACACAACTTGTTTGTTATCTCTTATAATCTAGTGGGACTTTGAATCATGAACGAGTTGAAATGTATATATTTGGTACACGTCCTTGACAATATTTAAATAAAACCAGCTGTGGTATGATTGCTAAAGATATGACAACTATCGACTAAAGTTCGAATACGGTGGATGTTTAAAGTAAAATCGCAAAAATACTGAACTTCGAAGAAAATTCAAATATCAAATCAAACGACAAATTCTAAAGCTCAAACACATCAAACGAATGAACAACAACTATCACATTCCTGTCTTGGTGCAGGCATTTTCTTATGTAGAAAATGATGGATTAGACCTGGTTTTATAGCAAGCAAAACCTCCCACTTGTATGACAGTCGCATCAAATTCCATTATATTCACAAGGATATTTGAACAAAACAGATATAAAAGGTAAACATGTCAAAATAGGGGTACATCAGTCAACATTGTGTTTTCATCTTAATCAATATATAAACAAACAAATACATAGCAAAGAGGCACAACAAGGCATGTAGACAAAGCACATTAGCAACAATGAAAGACAAGAATACAAAAAATTACAAAAACAATGACATAATGACGTAGTGTGTGTAAGTATAGAGCCACGTCATATGTATCAGAGTAACACAAAAATGCATATAGAAAAAAAAAACACATTATAAAAAATGAAAAACAAGAACACAAAAATTATCCTACAATGTAGAACAATAACACAATGTCAGAATGTATAAGAACAGAGCTACGTCATATCATAAAAAAAAAACATAACAAGGTATAAAGACAAAGCACATGGAAAGTTAGATGTCACCATGCCGCTTTCAACAGTGAGAGAACCCCAAACCGTATAGTTGGCTAAACAAGTTATGATATGAAAAATGTGAAACATTTCAGAGGGAACGATAACAGTTTAATTTATAACAATTTACGAAAAATAAATATGACAGTCACATGAGTCACGAACCTACTACGACTAGTTAACTACAGGCTTCCGACTTTGGACAGGGACATAAAAAGTGTGACAGAACTTAACATGTTTGTGAACGCCCAATCATCCAATGATGCAGAACAGTAGTGTAATAGCAAAACATATAAGAACAAGAAAACACAAGCGTTGTAGAGCAGACGAATGTAGACTTGTAGACTTATCATATATCAGAATGAGCAAAACACGAAGGACAAAACACAAAGTATCTGCATATATATACAATTCGGTATGTTGAAAAAAAAGCACACGTTTTAAATCATTGAACACGTTTCATTCTAAGTATAGCCATTTAATTAAGATGACCATGTTTTTATTATTTGCTACTGACGTTAAGCAACCAACAACTTATCAATACATTATTTTATTTCTTTATCATCAAAATATTCCCTAATTGTGCCTGATTACTTATGAGATTTTATCTATTTTATGATTTTAAATATCTAGCTGTGATTACAGAGATATCACACAGAAAACACCCATACAACGGACTTGATCAAAATGATATTTGTTTACTTACACAAAATATTGTGCTTGGTGTTTCTATCATTTGCCCGAGTAAATTCTGTTCTTTATTTCTAACACCAGAAAATTATAAAGAGAACCTATCTTTTTTTTTCAAACGGTTGGTGCTGTTTTTATTTTATTCCCTGCATATAAACTACGACCTTCAACAATGAGTAAAGTAAAGAAATACAACCGAGATTCCAATTATCGGTATTAACATGATTAAAAACGGTTTTATTACTCCCTAAAACGATTTTTTTTTCTACACGGCAAAGCATAGTAAAAAGGCAACAGTACTACAATGTATATTATATTTTTATTGTACTTCCAGGCAAACGGTTTTGCACTGCTAATCATAGCAACAATGATGTTCTCAGTTATATTGGCGTATGGCACTAATTGTCTGGATGTGTGCAAGGAATCTCGCTGGGAATGTGAAAGCTACTGTAAAGGATTTCTCGACAAACCATGTAGAAAACATTGTAAAGGAAATGAAGAACGCTGTGAAAATTATTGTAATGGCAAACGAAATACTGTATAATTGGTACTAAATGAAGAATGGTCAATGACAATTTCGCGATTTTAACACTCTATTTATAACAATCTTTACCTTTTTTGTTAAGTGAAAGTTAAATCACAAAAATACTGAACTTAGAGGGGTTTAAAGCGATAATCCTCTCACGTTGTTGACAGTCTCATCAAATTCCGTTATTTTTACATCGAACGCCTGTCTGGAGCCTCTGGTCTTTGTTAGTCTTGTATGTTGTTTTTTTTAAATTTCAGGTCAAATCTATGTTTTGAAGTTCAGTGTGACGTCCATTTTAACTGAACTAGTAGATAATTTTATTTCGAGGCCAGCTTAGGACCTCCTCTAGGTACGATATTTTCTCGCTGGGTTCAGGAGCCATTTATGGCCTTCGGCTGTTGTTTGCTCTTAGGTCGGGTTGTTGTCTCTTTGACATATTCTCTATTTTCTATCTCAATTTTATTCAAAATAATTGTATACGTGAATAAAAACCTCCTACATTTGTATTAGCATTTTGATTATATGTGTTTCTGTGAAAAGTTTCAAACTTCATGCAGCAGACATATTCTATTAAAGATTACACAATTTTGTACCTTTGTATCAATGTCGTAGAATTCACACAAACAAAAGACAAAATAAAAAAAATTAAATAAAGATTTCTAAACAGATATATCATGTTAAGGAGGGGTATTAGAGAAAAATATCAGTCGAGAGAATGTTAAATTTCGCGAGCCAAAAGGCGAGGGAAATTCATTCTGAAAACTGGTATTTTTGCAAATACCCATCAAGAACATGTTATATCTAATGTTCAAAAACGGATTGATGATCGTGACGTTACAAGCGTCCAGTCGGAAAGAGTAGTTTTGGCAAATACCACGACAGAGAGGCTAAAAAAAAAGGCAAATACTTTTTGCAAATACCCCGGCGGCGTCTAAAAATGAACGATATTCATTTGATAACGGTAAATCGGTGAAAAATACACTGGCTACCAACCAATCAAAACCCAGGATTCGTACATAGGGTGTAATTGATATTTAAATTTCTATATAGTTTGTTCGACTTGTGAGTTTGTATACACCTTTGTTATCGCCAGCCACTTTTTTCCATCAACCAGTAATGTCAGAAAGGTAAATATGTAAAAGGAGACCAAGGTGCAAATGGAATGTTACACCTTGAAAATTAAAATTTGAACAACGCAAGTTCACTTATTTGTTAAATAATTCCCTTTAACAGATATTGCAAAGGCAGAGTCAATGAGTTGTTAAGAGAAAAGACATAAAAAAGGTATGAACGAAAAAAAGAGATATTTTACGTTCATATTTGAAGACTCACATAAGGCTTGTTCTTGATTTAATATGACTTCTTTTAAATCTAAATGTATTGCAGTCTTAGAAAATTGGTTGTTTGAAACAGTGTTCCTTTGATTGTTTGTAATAAAAATAAGTTCGCCAAGAGATCATGTTGTTCGTCAATGTTTGACCTCAGACCTGTCTGTTGTCGCAGCAAGACAACTCATAACCTGAAAATAATTGCGAATCATTGAAAACTTTTTGAAAATGTTAATCCCAATTATTTTTAAATCGATAATTTTGTAAGATTATAAGCTGTAATGTATTTATATATCTAGATCTATATCTAGTGCTATTTTCATATTGAGTTATGAGGGCCTGGACAGGGTATTGGGAGCATGGGACGGGAGAAAGGAGAGAAGGTGTGGGAGGAACGAGAAAAGGGGCAGGAGAAAGGAGAAAAGAGTACAAAAGGAGACAAAAATGTGTATTAAAATTATTAAAATTTAGCAGGAAAACAATTATTAAATTAATGATTGAATCAAAAGATTCAAGAAAGTGGTAATAAAAAGTAAAAAAAAAATACAAAAAAACCCGACTCCACGAAATCTTAAAACAGACAGTCCTTAATTTAACTGCAAAATCAAACAAATGAATAACAACTGCACCCGGCCACGTTCACTTGTATTTTTGTCTATCTGATGAGTTAAGCCTTTTTTACCTATTTTTCATAGTTCGTTCTTATGTTGTACTGTTATACCACTGTCCCAGGTTACACAGGCAAAATTTGATCACATGAATTTCACATGAATCTCACATGAATCTCACATGATTTTCACATGAAAATTTTCACGTGAGTTTCATGTATAAGCTCGATTGAGGTGAATTTCACGTGAAATTTTTCATGTGAATTTCACGTGAATTGAGATGCACATGAATCTGATGTGAAATTTTTCGCATGAATTTCATGTGAAATTTACAACAATTTTTTTTAATATTTTTCATGATTTTAATTCAATTTGAAAATTAAGATGTTATTTGAAATACTCTTTTTTAAAAATTCATGTGAATTTCAAATGAATTTTTTTACGTGATTAATATGTGAAATTCACATGAGTTTCACATCAGATTCGCATGAAACTCACAAACACTGATTTCACCTGAATTTCACGTATAAGCTCGTTTGAGGTGAAATTCACGTGAATTTCACGTGAGATTCACATGAATTTAAATTCACGTGAAATTGATGTGAGTGAAATTTGCCTGTGTAGGGGAGGGTTGGGATATCGCAAACATGTTTAACCCCGCCACATTATGTATGTATGTGCCTGTCCCAAGTCAGGAGCTTGTAATTCAGTGGTTCTCACATACGTTTGATTATGTGTTACATATTTGTTTTTCGTAATTTTTTTTACATAAATAAGGCCGTTAGTTTTCTCGTTTGAATTATTTTACATTGTCCTATCGGGGCTTTTTATAGCTGACTATGCGGTATGAGCTTTGCTCATTGTTGAAGGCCGTACGCTGACCTATAGTTGTTAACGTTTGTGTCATTTTGGTATTTTGTGGATAGTTGTCTCATTGGCAATCATACCACATCTTCTTTTTTTTAATATGAAGACAGAAAATCCAATTTATGAGTCATAGGCAATATAAACGGTATACATTTATTAATACTGGTTCAATAGAAATAAAGGGATGTGGTAGACTAGTAGCCAATTAATGAGACGAGTTGAACTCTTAATCCAGGTTTCACAATGTGTTAAAAGTAAACAATTATTGCAGGTCAAACTGAGTACGGCATTCAGCAAGCTATCAGTTGTCATGCATAGTCTTGGACAGATGACCTGATAAGTACAATAATTAGTTAAGGTCTTACCAGCGTACATAATGTGTATTATGACAATTTACGTTTGCTAATTTTTGGGAGGGTCTACCAAATTACTTTAATCTCTTAAGACTTTGATGTCGGTAGAAGACAAACAACAGTACACAAAACAACATAGAAAACCAATACGAACCAACAAACAATTGGTTTGAACGTAGGTTTTTTGGAAGGTCGAGTAGATCCTACTACAACATGTGACACATCTGTGTTGCTTATGTAAGTAAATAAACGGTGACACGTCTAATTCGGTATGTCACTCGGGGAAAAGGGGTCGAGATTGTTGTTATTACAATTAGAACGTATTCGTCGTTAAACAATCAAAACTATTAAAGAGTTATGTCTGAGACAGATGAAACCCTTCGCAATTTAATATCTATTTGACAGATCTCAAAAATAGAACACCATATAAGGAATTTACGAAAGAGGGACAAAAGATTCCGAAGGGACAGTCAAACTCACATATCGAAAATAAACTGACAACAACATGGCCACAAATGAAAAAGACAAACAGACAAACAATAGCACACATGAAACAACATACAAAACTAAAGAATAATCAACACGAACCCCAGAAGAAGATAGTAATGCAAGCCGAGTAGAAAATACAACTTTTTTTCTGGGAGGATTATTACCAACTGTCATGATTGGTGAGCCTGAAGTAAATAATCAAACAGATATAAATAATTAAAAAGGAAGTTGGCGTTATATTCAACAACCGATTTTTTTTCTATCATTTATGATAATTTAGCAGAGATAATTACATGGGCGTTTTCTGACAACTCGTATACTACTGTGTAACATCCACGAATTCAGACTTAACTGCATAAACTACTGTTATCTTCTCAAAATGGTCGAGTGTGTCCAAGCATACAGACTGGGATCGGATTAGTGTGTCCTAGTATTATCGCTGTATTCCCAAAGGAAGGAATATCATAGGATAGTAACGAATCCGAAAATGCCAGCGATTCGAATGGTATGGTGTGCCCTAGATTTATTTCGTTCCATACTAATGTGCTTCCAAATCTATTACGACGTAAATTCAGATCACCAACCATCGGATCATTGATTATATGTGTAACATATACATAACCACGTGATTCGGAGATGTGGACGTCGATTGGGTACTCGTTTTGGGGGAAATTTCTTAATTTGGAAGCAGCGTGATAAAATGATTGCCCATTTTCATAATCTTTTTGCGAATAAATGAATTCAACACGACGTGAACCTTTCCCATTGTAAGGAACGCTGTTACTTTCATTTTTCCGACAGGTATGCATGCATCCAATGCTATCTTCTTTTCTGTTTTTTTGTATTTCTTGTTTTTTCTTTTTCTTAATTTGTCTTCTTTTTAGGAGATGACGATTCTTCTTTGCTATCCATTGTTGGTTTATTTTTGAAAACTTCCTGTTCTTTTCATTTTTAGCCTTAAAAAGGAAGGAAAAGAACTATTAAATATATATAAATAAAGTTTTTATTGGTATACTATAATGATACATTTTATATACTATCCGTTTCATATTTGACAACGGATATGTTCCAGTTATCGAAATTACCACCCCATCCCCTTTTGATCGATATTGACCGACCGAATTGGTCTTATAACCGGGTTTGAAATAATATGAAATATACGACGAGTGCACAACGTAGAGCAGTATTTGCGTACCCTTCCGAAGCACATAAAAATTCCTGTTTGGTTTAGTTCGTATTGCTGAGTTTTTAGTTTTATATGTTGGGTTTTATGTTCTGTTGTACGTCTGCTTGTTGTTTTGACATGGCGTTGTCAATTTATTTTCGACTAATGACTTTCAATGTCTCGTTGGTATCTCTTGCCTCTCTTTTACGTTAAGATACGAGACAACGTCCATATCGTTTGTGATTTTTGTTTTTACTTACAAAGTAACATTGTGGTTGTGGCAAATGTATTTGGACAGTAACTGTTCATCTTCCTGAGTCTTTTTGTTTTGCAATTGATGCGTTCTTGATATCATACACAAAACATATGTGAATGCTATTCATAAACGTGCTCAATATCAAAACAACATGTCGTATGACGACACTATATTATCAATAGATATAAGAAGATGTGGTATGAGTGCCAATGAGACTCCATCCAAGTCCTTTGTAAAAGACAAACCATTATAGGTCAACGTACGGTTTTCAACACGGAGCCTGGCTCACACCGAAAGTTAAGCTATGCAGTGCCCCTATAAATGACTAGTGTAGAACCAATCAAACGGGAAAACCAACGGTTTGATCTATACTTTTTAATGAGAAGACCTCATTTTGTGTGTCTCTTCTCTTCTTTCCACAACAAATTAATCATCATGCCTCTGTGTCCTATAGGTAGCTTGCATAGTCGCATTCGTCATCCTGCTTATATTTATTCTGTATGGGATATTTTGGCGTCCGGATACTGTTTCCGTCATTGGGCAGGATTTAAGTCAAACTAGGCTTCAGGTTGCGTTTTTCTGTATTCTTTTAATATACATGTACTATGAATAAAGTGTATTAGCTTTCTGCTATAGTTTTCAGGTTTACTATCCACGGCAGTCACAGGGTTTATTAAATAAAGCGGGTATTAATGAAATATCAATTACTGCCATGCATCATTTAGTAGACTGAGAATTGATGGTAAAAAAACAAATACACTTTATTTATAGTATTGAATGCTCATAATATACTTAATGTTTGTTCCCAATAAAATTAATATGTAACAAAAAAAAAAAGAGGGGAGGTAGAAAACAATTGTAATGTCAACAAGAACATATGACTTTTCTTTCCATTTAAATGAATTTTGATACATTTTCTGAAATTCTCAAGACGTAAAATCTTTTACAAAAATTCTTCTTATAACACTTAACATACTTTCAATCATGCTATGAATGCCCACAGTTTCGTGGGTGTGTTCTAGTCTCTATTGAGGTAGATGGGGTGTCTAAATTATAATCCATAGAATTTTTTAATACAAAATGTAGTTTATTTAATGCTTTATAAAAAATCATAATAAAAAGAATGGGTCACCGGGCATATTTTCACGCTACACGGTGTTCAACATTGACTAATTCTGGTTAGATTATGCATGGAAAACCCAATTTTCTGCAATAAAGCATCAACTATACCATATACTTATGAGATAATATACGAGAAGATGGCTTTAATGGTATGCTTTCAGTTTAGAAAAAGCAAAATGGGGTCACCAGACCCGTTTTCTTGCTTCATTATAAAATAGGTAAATTCCTAACACATTCTATAGTAAAAGTACCTTAATCTGAATTTACTAGAACATACTCGCGTAATCGCAGGCATTTAGAGCTTGAGTGAAATTATGTAAACTGTTGTAGGGAGAAGTTTTGTAAAAGTTTTTATGTCTAGAGAATTTCAGAAAACGTTTCAAAATGCATAGTTACTGGAAAATGGGACAAATTTGTTAAGATCCCTCTCTCTTTTTCCAAAGCCCGTTATGTTTTGTTTTCTGTTTAATTTCATTAAATTTAAGCGGTTCTAAAAACTATAAACATACGTATATTAAAGTGTATTTGATATTAAATTTCAATTCCAAGTACCTTCTCCACGGCAACCACTGATGTATTTTATAGAGAGTCTCTATCAACGCCAAAATTATTATCATGTCTCCGAGTGCTCTTATGAAAATTATGTGCAAGTTTGAAACCGAAGGCTTGTACAGATAAAATATTAGTCTGATGACGAAAACAATATCCAGACGCCTTTATTTTCGTTTTTCTCTTAAAATAACCCGAACTGAATAATAATAAGAAGAAATGACAAATGCGACTATGCATTGAACACAGATGCATGATGATTTTTTTATGGAAGGAAATGCTTTTATTTTGGAATGGGACCTGCATGTCGTGAGTAAAGGTTAGAAATAGAAAAGAGAAGGAAGGACCAATTGTTTATCTATAATGAAATTTAAAAGAAAAAAAATCAAGGACATTTAAACTGAAAATTTAATAAGAAAAAAAACCGACAACCCCCCCCCCCCCCCCCTCCCCCACCCCAAAAAAAAAAATAAAGAAAAATAAATATTTTTTTTCCAAAAATAGCGTTCATCTCAGTCGCTTTGGAAAGGATATTGAATCGGTTGTCAATCAAGAAACCAAGCATCTTGCATTGGAAAATCTACTTTCAGATATATTTTGTATTAATAAGAGTGATTTAATTTTACAAAGTACGATTTGACTCTCCCTAAGACAAGATTTGTATCTACGTCTGCCATTTTTTAAATGTTTTCATTTTGGAATGATACCTACTTGTCGTAAGTAAAGGTTAGAAATAAAAAAAAAAGAGAGAAGGAAGGGCCAATTGGTAATCTATAATGAAATTGCAAAGAAAAACATTATAGAACATTTAAACGCATATATTCAAAAACAAACCGACAACGCAAAATAAGCTAAAATAATACGACAAACACCGGTGTAGAAATCTGAACGTCGTGTGACGACTGTAAATGTGCATCAAGACCCCCTCGGAAGGTGGTGTTTGTGGGAAAGAGACAGGGTTGCTGTCACGAGAATTTGGAACATATTCCGCCGTATTTAAGCAACTGTCATCTAAATTTACAGTTTATGTCATTTATGTATTCCTTCGTTTGTTTGTGTATTACATATTGGGTTTTCATTTATTGTTTTGAACTCAATCAGGATAACTATTTTTCCTCGTTTGAATTGTTTTACATTGTGATTTTGCTGTATGAGTTATGCTCATTGATGAGGATATTTGTTGAATTTTACATCGTTTCGTCTCATATAGATAGTTATTTCATTGGCAATCATACCAAGTTTTCTTATATTAATATCTGATATGATTTTTTTATTCTATAAAAATATGATTCTACCATTACGATGAAAATCACAATATTGTGATATTACAATTGATTTACGCATATGTAGTATTAAAGTCTATAAAGTCATCAAAACGAAAATAAACCTGATCAGATCGGACTTGCCTTACTTAAATTCAATAACCAAATACAAAAGGTATCAATGTTGACATTACACTCTACAGTCCAAGACAGTATTCACTGACTAGGTAAAGTTCCATAAAACTTTCATGTGTATCAACTCTTCGGGTTCTATTGTTAAATTGCTCTGCAAAAGGCTGAATGTTTGAAAAGAGGTTACCTTAATTTTTAGCTGTTTTCGTCCATTCACTGAAAATTGTTTTGTGTAATATTGAAGTCCAGTACTTTTTCTCTTCGTTTTCTCTTTAGTTGATGGTACATCTTCAGATGGAGTAGCCTATGGAGAGCCAGAATTTATTTTAACATTAGTTACGTTAGTTGTCATGTATTTTTGTATTTGAATATTTTTTGTTTTTCTACTACAGTATAGGCATAAAGGTATAATAAAACGGGTACCCATATGGTAATAAAACTTATTTAAACAACCATAATATAGGTATACGGAAAGGTCTGTATCGTTGTCCAAAATTACATTGATGTGCATCTCCCTTAACTAAAATTTACTCATACAGATCCCTTTGATGATGGGTACATCGTTACTTTTCATTTGACAATAGAAATTGACATTTAAAAGTGTCCTGTACCAAGTCAGGAAGATGGCCATTGTTAAATTATTGTTCGTTTATGTGTGTGTTGTATTTTAACGTTGAGTCGTTTGTGTTTTCTCTTATTTTTGAGATAAGACGTGGCACGGTACTTGTCTATCCCAAATTCATGTATTTTGTTTTCATGTTATATTTGTTATTCTCGTGGTGTTTTGTCTGATGCTTGGTCCGTTTCTGTGTGTGTTACGTTTCGGTGTTATGTCGTTGTTCTCCTCTTATATTTAATGCGTTTCCCTCGGTTTTAGTTTGATACCCCGATTTTGTTTTTTGTTCATGGATTTATGAGTTTTGAACAGCGGTATACTACTGTTGCCTTTATTTAATGAAGTGATTTTTTACTCGAAGAAACAAACAAAAAATCTACATTCACTCAATCTCTGAAATTTTTGAAATTATAGCTCCGGTAAAAAGAGTCAAGTCAGTTGAACTGATGTATGGGTTATACGTCAATGAACCAAAATATAAACCAAGTAAATACCTCATAACGTTTTTGTAGCACCGATAATGTAGGTGTTTGTGACGTTTATTAAACCTATAATTATTCCTGTTAATTAGCTTGCATCTTGCTCCCTGATGGTATCTTCAGCCCAATAGTAATCACTTCGGTGTTGAGATGAATATCAACTATATGGTAATTTTTGTGAATTTTCCTCGGAGTTCATTATTTTTGTGAATTTTCCTCGGAGTTCATTATTTTTGGGATCTAATTTTTTTTTGTACTGGTTTTGCTTTAGAACTATTTTGATCAGAATGCCACTGATAAGTTTTATGTAAACAAAACGAGTCTTGCATATTAAATTTGAAGCATTTGATAACTATGTATACACTATGTATACACATATTGAATAATAAATCCCACCCGATAATGAATCATATATGGGAAAGAGGCATATAAGAGGGCATTATTGAATATCGCTTGTACAAAATTGGATTACTCTTCCCTTATCATAATCAAAATGTAGATGCAAAATTTGTAATCCTTCAACTTGACCGGACTTTAAAGTGTAAACAGGCATACAACTGCTGGTAGGAACACTAAGCTCTAAAATTATTAAGTGTATTCACATTTCACTATAGTATAAGAAATTTATATACATATGAAAGTTAGATAAATTTCGCCGCTTGATACTTAAAAAAAAGCTGTATCATGTTGGTTAAGTAACCGTGATAATGCACAAACATTGACAATGTGACTGGGATTTAATGGGTTAACAAAAAGAACTTTGTAACCTGCATTTTAAATCCTTTTTTGTGTAAATCAATACCTAAGTAAGTATATATGGTAAATAAAGTATTCTATTACGGGTATATACGTAAACGATTATTGTGTTTGAGTTGGTTAGATATATCTAACACATTTAAATACCCATTTCATATTTCATATTTTACTGCGCATGAAGGTAAGCATTTATATTTTGATAGGAAAACTAATATCAGAATTTTTTTTAATTTAAAATTGTATTACTTGAGACAAAACAAAATATATGTTTTATGCTTTTTAGTCATGGTATGACGGATTCAATTTATCATTCAACTGATGATAATAAAAGTGAAAGTAAAAGAAAAACTTTAACGACTTTTAAGTAACTCTGATATTGCGGATTTGGATTCATTATAAAAATGTATTACTAATACAAGATAAGGGAATCATTATCTAGTTTACAAGTACATTATCTGAAATAATGAATTAATATTTTTTCATTAACATCTGTTAATGAATAATGTTTAAAAGATATCTATTCTCTAATATACTAAGAGTTTTGAATTTTAAGATAAGTATTGATGCTGTTCGTAATGTATGATTTCAAACGAAAAATGTTGTTAGTCTCCCTCTCTCACTTCTACCTTATCCTACCTTTAGAAAAAGAATGAAACAAAACAGGTATTAATTTAAGACGTTAAAAAAAATCAAACGTATAGAAAAAGATAAAAATAATTTTACTGTCGGTAATAGTTTGTTCAAGTTTTGTGACAAAGGAGTAGCAGAAACCTCTAATTTAAAGGATCGTTTGTTGTGAACAGAATAATTTTTTTTCTGGGTTTTCGGAAATATACAGGTTGATTCATACGTATATACTTGGAACTTTTCCAAAATATTCACCTTTTCGTCAAGGACTACGTCATTATCTTTTAAAAAATAAAATATTTAAATGCGGCATGACTTTGTATAAAAATAAGTCAACATTGATAGACGATATGATTATTTATTTTGATGTGCTGAATGTTTATATATATGAATATACCTATGTATACCATGGTTACATAAGTTTTAATAATAACATAAAATAAAGTTCAATCTATTCATAAAAAATCAGTTTCATAGAAAACTATAGTAACGTACTCAATTACTGAAAACATATCACTTCAATACTTTAGTTAGTGTTATAAAGATTACATTGAGTGCAGAAACAAAACACTTCGACGTATGTACCTTTGAAAAATAAAAATAAAATAATTCGAGCACTGCGCATGTACCTTCCGATTTCTAACGAAACAAACCGAAACTAGTGTTGCCCATATCTGCTTTTTAAATATAAAAGATATCTTCCATGTTGATTGTTTTTCACATATATTGAGTAAGTATATAAAAAATATGAAAATAAAAATATCCTTCTCGGAGCTTTAAGAATTCATAATGTATTGTTCTCTTCCTTTTTATAATGATATCGAAAGAAATAAAAATACAAAACAAACATCAACACGTCACAAATTAAATTGAAAGATATAAAACATACGATGAATATCAAGCTACATATTCTCCAGTACACTAACTGATTATAGATCAACTTTTTTGACTGTTTTTTTATTGAATTATTTGTCAAAAAATGGCGACCACTTTTTATTTCTAATAATATAACTACTTTCGAAATGATCACCACAAGTTTCGTAAGGATTTTATTTCAGAAAATGTCACAATGTTTAACACATTTTGCAAATTTATATTGACTTTTGTGTTTACCACTTTTGCACACTTACCATTGCTAAGTTTGTCACAATCAGAAATTCAACGTGTATAGGCTATTTCTGGTCATCGGTTGTCATCCGAATAAGATAGTTCCTTTGTTCAAGGGGTGTATATTACTGTTCCTCTCAGAATAAATTGGTATTTATATTCACACTTATCAACTGACTGTCAATCTATTCACTTGTACCACCAAAAACTATATTAGAATTCTTTTCATATAGTTATCTAAAGAGTAACATTGGTAATGTATTACTACGCATCTTTTTCACTCAATAGATTAAATGAGATAATGATATAACAAGGAAAATGAATTAAACATGTTCAAATCAATATCTTTATTTTAGATACATTTTTTAACAAATGCAAATACTTTAAACTATTTCACATTTAAATTGTGTTTTTAAAACAGTTAGAAAATATGGATGTTGGCTAGGCGCTATACCTTCTCCTTGTAGAAAGAGAATATGAAGTCATTTATAAAGATGAGGAATTACATTTTATGATTATGAACATTTCGAAGTTTACTATAAGGCTGCTTGAATATTGTTAATCATAATATTTCCACATGATCTTACTTGAAAAAATAAAAACAGCAATGTCTTGTTCATATTAAATTTATTCATTGAAGAATCAAACTGAGTTTACGTTTTGCAAGTACGAAATTAATTGAATAATGCCTTATAAAAGGAATATAAGTGTTTTTTTAAAGAAGACATCGATATTGATGTGTTTTGATTTAATCAGTCTATCTAAAAAGTAATATCACAAAAATACTGAACTTAGAGGAAAATCAACAGGGAAAGTCCATAATCAAATGGCAAAATCAAATAAAACATTCACACATGATATGGCATGTTCAAAAATCAAGACACTTTAATACATGACGTTCTCCGTAACGTTAACCCTGGAATAAAAGTATGTATTCAGTTTTCCACACTTAACATATCCAAAATGTTTACTATCACGTATTTGAGTATGTGTTTTGAAATAAAAAAAGAAATCAAAATATGTCAACAATATTACTTCAGAAAACAGAAAATGTGAATTTGATAGCAAAGTGAACTAATTACATATCATGTCCACAATATATGCAAATGTTGGTACTTACTGTAAAGTTTATAATGCATTCGAGTAAAACTTAACATTCAAAACAGCAAATTTAATGCATCAAAAGGAATACTGAAGGTGCTTCATATTGTTAACTTTTATTTTCATGACTAACCGCTTCATGTTATTATTTTAATGCACATTGAATTATCCATATATTTAAATATGTCATTTAAAAAAGGTTTGAAAGTTTTCTGCCAGATACAACTTGAGGGTTATAATAATTTCGAACGGTTTTGTCATCTAAAAACATAAATAAAAATGGTAACAAAACAATTGAGATAATATAAGTTAAGCATGTGAAGGCCTTCATGATTTGTTTTATTTCGAACTCATAATTCATTTTCAGTTTTTATTTGTGTTTAAGCTTTAACTTTTACTTTTCTATTTGAGATCAATGATTGTTTTCAAATTATGTTAATACAGTTATATAACATGTGGTTCTGGTATAAGGTCCATCTGTGGCTTGCACATCAGCATTTGGTCATGTACTAGAGATGAATGATTGTTTACCATGCACTGTTTTTGCCATGGTAAGATGTACTGCAAATATGTTTTATTTTCTCTTCATTTCTTTTGTTTTGTTTAAACTTTAATATCAATTTTCAAAAGCTTTATCAATATAATAAAGACCTACATTTTAATAGCCTTTTACGTAAACATAAAAACTTAAATCGTTTTGCATTTCTATAGTATGACAGAACCTAATTAAGTTACATTTGGGCTTTTGATTCGGGTATTGTTATGTGTATAATTAAGTACTGCCTTACCCTCTTACTATACATAAATAGATAAATAGATGAATAATCTTTAATTCAAGAGGATGATCCAATTAGTGAAAACTAATCTTCCTGAGAGTCCTAAAAATAATAATAACATATTTATAAGTACATAGAGTGTTATAAAATTATAGTATACACAAAATACAATTGTATTTAAATAATAATGAAAAAGCATATTAATTTGCACAATTGATGAAATTTTTTTAACATTTTGTTTTAAAAGTTTAACTCATTTTTATTGCATTCGATAAACTGTTCCATATTTGGTTTTGGTTTTGGAAGATTTAATAGTTTTTTATCAGCTGAACGTAAGTTATAATTTTGATTATCAGTAAAACGAAAATTTGTTTGTAAATAGTTAGGAACCATATCATTTAATGATTTAAAAACAAGTATTTGATATAAGCATTAAAAAGATAATACGAATATGCAAAGGTAAATATTTTTTTTAATCTTTTGTAATAAATTGATTCTGTTTGATATAGTACGTGACATTTTATCTATCTGCTGTTTCCAATTTAGGTTTTTGTCTATATATAAACAAAGAAGTTTTTCACAATTTACATTTTCTATTTGTTTATTTGAAATATTGATATCTAAACTGTTTCCAGTTGAACAAAGTAAATTATTACAATCTAATGTAGAAACACCTGCATACAAATCTATTAATGAATGCTCTATATTAAATGGTAAATCATTGATATATAAAATAAATAACAGAGGGCCCAGGATATATGACTAGTTAGAAATAAGAATGAGCGTTAGTTTGGTTTGTTAAACCCACATTTGAAAAGATAGGCATACGTTAAGCAGTTCATTGTCATTGTGTAAAAAATGTTATTAAAGCAACTTCATTTTTGTTTCTTATGTTTGAAACTATAAAATTGAAAACATTAGTCTTATAATATTGTACATTCGACACATGAAATTTATCAAGTTTTGTTTTTGTCAATTTCTTCACAAAAAAATATATTTTATAAAATTTTAATGTTTGATACCTTAATTCAATTTAACACAAATCTTGACAGGTCACGTGAAATGGTGTGATCACACAGAAATCAAGTCATACATACCTTTTTCATGACATGATTTTCTTTTATATACATTACTTTTGACAAACATTAATATTACATAGTACAAAACCAGATTAAAATTGTATAACAATTGCTCTTACTGAATCAATACAAAATTCATCAGTTGAAGTAAAACCATGCAAATTCAGTATCGTAAGTCCTATATGTTAAACCACTTTGGTGGAACTCACATTTACTTTTATCATTGTAACGACTGTATTATTTAAAAAAATCATCAGATGATACCATGCAATTTTAATTTGAGTTTCCTTGAAACTTTATAATCGTGATGTGTAATTATTCAATTGTCCGTGTTCAGAGTAAGTATGAGTTCCATCAAACTAGTGTAACATAGAGGACTTTCTTTACGATATTGACATTGGTACTGTAAAAAAGCAAAAAAAATCCACAAACAACATGACGATCAGATTGTTATTTTTTATTAAGCAGGCACTTTGATTTTGTTTAGGTGTTGTCGCGGAGTCTATATGCTATTACTATTGTTATTTATCATTTTTATTTTCAAAAATATGTAACTAGCCTTCGGTCTACCTAATTTTGCTTTTCGGAATATTTCTAAATTACAAACTTATGTATCTAAGGTAACCTGTTAATGTTTCGCCTATTTGATTTTTGGTCTATGAAAAGTGATCTAAATATGTTCCACAACCAATGTTGAAAGTGTTTACATTTTATTTGGTTTTAGCTTTTAGTTTTTCGCCCAAGAAAGCAGTACCTTTTTGGTCACTATTTATGGGTTGCGTCAAATATGATTTGCAACACTAATTAGTAACTGAACAGGTTGAACAAAATACTTCTCGAGAAACAGAAGGACGACATGTTGTATCAACACTAGCCTAACAGTACTGGTTGTAAATGGAAACTTTTGTCTTAGATCGGAATAGTAAGGTGAGCTTAAATAATGATTAATACTGCGGATAAAACATTGCTGTTAAAATTTCTACACACTTAAAACAAAATCGATAAAAGAACAGAACGAACTTTGAAGAATTGAACCAGTCTATCGTTGCATGAACCAAAAAAGCAATGTAACGCATGATTTTGTGTATGAAAAGGAAATTAGATCTTTACTTGGTGTACTCGCGCATGTCAACAACGAACTGTCCAAATATTTTATTCATCACGATCATTTCAATGATACTGACACTATCCGGGTGTACACATCAAAAGAAAAATGTATAAAATACATGAGGACACAGTACTTATTATTAAGTCAAAATTAAGGATCCAATTCTAATCATATTGTTTTGACCTTATTTTCAAGATAGAAAATATTTGTATCTTCATTCACGAACATTTCAAACGACTTTTGGGTTGTTCATAATTTTACAATTATAAAACAAACAAATCGTTTTGAGTTAAGTGACAAATTATTAAAGGTATGCATCGACTTTACGGTATCAATATGTTATAATTTCATAAGTCAAAGAAAACAAGTAAACATTGCCATTTATAGATAAATGTATTGAAAATAATGCTAGTTAAACAGAAAGAGCACCTGTTTTAAAATCAATTATATATAGCTTGCTGTTCGTTGTGAGCCGAGGATCCATGTTGAACAACGTACTGCATCTTTATTGTGACGTATAATTGTTTACTTTTTACAAATTTGGACTTGCATGGAGAGTTGTCTCATTGCCACCTAAATCTTCTTAGTTCTATGAAATTATAAATCATTTCTTAAGTTGCTCATGGAAGTGCCTAATATTGATTCAGAATTATACTCTTTGTGATGTTACATTGTAAAATATCATACAGTACATGTAGTATCTGTACCTTTGTGTTTGAAGGCTGAATTGTTTGTATTGCTTTCCGGAAAATTACGAGAGGCAATGTGGACTTTTCAGGAAAATGTTTTGAACTGGAAGATGTATCTGATTAATTTTGTAAGTAAATATAACTATGTCAGTATGGTCATTTTTATTGTCAACTATTTGTTATTATTAGTCTTTTCGTGTAAATACTTTGTATCCATAGCAAACATTCGATGTTGTGTATAACACAATATGTAATAGTTAAATTCAGTGGTTGTCGTTTGTTTATGTGTTAAATGTTTGTTTGTCGTTCATTTTTTTACATAAATAAGGCCTTTAGTTTTCTCGTTTGAATTGTTTTACATTCATATCGGGGCCTTTTATAGCTGACTATGTTGAAGGCTGTACGGTGACCTATAGTTGTTAATGTTTATATCATTTTGGTCTTTTGTGGATATTTGTCTCATTGGCAATCATACCACATCTTCTTTTTAGTAGTTGTTTCGTTTATAATCATTTAACAAAGAAACAAACACAACATTACTCAAAACAAGACAGAGGCTGATTTCATAGAACATGCTCTGAATATATGTAAAATGAGAATTTTCGTATTCGCCAATCTAGCAACACCACACTTTCGTGTCTGTGTATAATTTCGGAAACGCTTTACCACCCTGAGTCCCAAAATAGAAAGACGTGTAGAACAATCTATCAAGTATCTGCCATTAAAACCCCTAAATGAAAGACGCTTGATGATATCACAGAATAGAGCCTATAACAATTGTCATGACGAACATGTGCATACAATGTACAATAATATAAACTGACTGTTATAAAATGAACATTTAATGGTAGAAAATAAGAATATATAAGCTAAAGGATCACTTATTATTCTCTGTGACCTTTTGGTTGTCTTAATTTTATGTCCCTCGTTTTCAATGCTTTATAAGTTTGTACGTATCCTAAATGTATACTATATGTGTCGATTTTTATTTGCAAACTGGTTAAACGAATGTGCTTTTCTATTTGCAAACACTTTTATGTTAATATTATGTATCCAATTATCTAAAGGTATTATCTACCTTTGAAGACGAATTTTGTTTTCCATTGTACCATGCTGCTAAACCAGTGGTTTTAACTCTCGCAAAGCTTAAACAAATATTTTTCAAATGTGTTTTTTTTTAATTCAAAGGTTACAGAAGAAATCTATGTCATGAAACCATTTTGTTTCAAGCTATTGTTAGGAACAGACAGAGAAAATCTAAATCATAATAAGTTGCAATAATGTTTTCGGGTCAAACAATGGAGAGGAACAGCGGAAAGTTCAATGAAATAGACACAAAGCAGATGAGAAAGCATTCATAATAAGTTGCAATGATGTTTTCGGTTCAAACAATGGAGAGGAACAGCGGAAAGTTCAATGAAATAGACACAAAGCAGATGAGAAATCATAAGACAGAATGTTTAAGACATAGCTAGTGTAAACATCAAGGTAGGAAAAGAAATAGTTCAATAGCTTAAGTTTGTAAGTTAGTTACTCTAGATCAAACAATACAGAATTTTGTTTTTCTTTTATAACATACGTCATGTTGTAGTTTAAAATATGTAGCAAGTCTTGCAAACTATGTTGTTGGAAGGAATATATCAGTACTTTTCCAGGTCCACTCTTTTTCTTATGTTTATGCTTTGTGTCGATCTGAATGATTTGACAGTTTGTTCAAATGTTGTACTGAAACACCACTGTTTTAGATTAGGGAATGATTGGTATCCAACCAACGGTTTTGTAATTCGAAGTATTATTGTTGATTTGTTTCCATAAAGACAAGGTGTTATAATAAAGTTTGCACATTTGTTATGCAGAAAGGATACATATTTAACAAAAAGAAGGCGTAAACTGTTTTTTTTAAGCAACAAAATTATGGCCAGGATATAGGGTTTTGTTTAACAAGTACGCCTCTAAGCTTATTCACAAACAAGTTTTGTTGGTAAGAGTTGTGCAAATTTTAATATTTAGTAATTTTTATAAAACACTACCAAATCAATAAATCCAGAAACATAGTTTGTGTTTGAGGTCAGCTTCGTCTAAATCAATTCATCTAAAAAAAAAAAGCAGATTAACACAACATATTATTAATTAAATAGACATTGGTTGATCAGTGTCGGACTACTTTAGATTAGCATGTACAATAAAAATACAAAGTGTATTGTGAAGAAGAAGACAAGTATTACTATGTCACATATGACATAAATTTCTTTTCGTTATAAGGCTTAACGAATACCGTTATGCGTAGTATTTGCACGGGTGGATTCACCCGTGCATACCTAAGCGGGAATTAAATCATTCGACGGTTTGCATTCAATCAGTCTACACGTTTAATTCAATTGCTGTTAAGGTCTGTTTGACTTTTTCTGCTTCATGTCTGACGAGGAAATCCAAAGTACTCATGAGCGTGCACCTGCAAGAAGTCATCATAGGAGTGAAGATGACAACCTTACTAGCAACCCTACAGCTGATGCTTTCTCGTTGTTTTCCACTGGAAATTGGTCGTCTAACTGTCCCGAAATAAGCGGTCTTACAACACCAGCAGTTGCAAATGAGGTATTATCTTTGATTGACTTTAATTTATGTTTAGACACATATGAGTATGACAATGAGTTAGTACAAGTTTATAATGTAAAAGCTCAATTATAGTATAGCATAATTTTTTGGAAAGAAACACTTTTATTGGCCGAGTTCAGTTTAAAAAAAAATAGTTTTGCATTATACTTGAATCTGGCTATTTTTTGAAAATTACTGATGCACCTACTTCAATCTGTTTTTTTTTTTTTTGTGTATTTTACGGGAGTCGCTAAGGAAGAAAGCACCCCCCTTTTGTTGTTAATCCTTTATCGGTGTTGATTCTTGACAACAGACACGTGCTTCAATACGAAATGTTATTTAAAATTAAATACGAGGTTGTAAAAGAGTCCAAAACGTATGCAGAAAATTAAAAATTTTGCATTTAAGTTTTATTCAAGATATCATCGGGGTACCTTCATATAGATAAGCTTGTTGAATCACAAAAGTTTCTTGTGTTTTCATGGAAAAATGACACTAAAGTTAAATATAACACTTCAGCTTTGTATTTTGTGCTGAGCTCAGCTTGTTCCATTTTCACTAATATGGTACTCCCTCTTGTAAAATATTGGCATAGTAAAGGATTCAATATAATTGTATATCTAGATTATGAACTTGGATTTGAAAATACTGAAACATTTATGTTAAAAGTGTCAAAAGAAGTATTGTCTGATTTATATTGTCAGCTTTTTTTTGGCCAAATTATGGAAAAAGGGTGTGAAAGCCATACAAAAGTAAAGACTAGATTGGTTTTGTGTGGGATTTACATAGGGGTACTTTAAGTGTACCCGAACAGAAAATGTACGAATATTTTGAATAGTATTGTTTTAGCACTTATAAATCTTTGTAATACGACTGCAAGGAAAGTTGCAGCGGATATTGGTAAACTCATTGCATTATCACCCGCATAAGGTAAATTATGTATAATGTTGACAAGACACTTTCATCATTTAGTAAATGATCGATCCTCTTGGGACTCAGGAGTTAAGTTAGATCTCGTGTCTCACTAAAATCTCAAGGTCAACTTTGCGAGAATTTAAGGCAGTGATTTTGATTTGGAAAGCTTTCGGATAATTTTAAAAATAAATTTTAAACTACTCACTGATTAAAAAACGTAGCTAAATTATCTGAAGTTGGCAGTATGAAACTGGATTTGCCCAATCTAGCTATTGAGATTTGTTATTTTTGTATAGAAAATTCGATGTGTTTAAAAATTGAGTGGATACCAAGAATTTTGAATACTACCGTGGATCAGTAAGACAATTTTTGATTTTGACGATTGGTCGTTGTCCGACAGAATTTTCCATTATTTTAATAAAATATTGGGACATTTTAGATTAGATCGGTTTGCTAAAAGTGACAATGCTTAAGTCCCAAGATATAATTCAAAGTTTAGTTTTTTTTATCCTTTAACAAAAGGTATATTTTTATAATTGATGCATTCACGTTTGACTGGTCAATCGATAATAATTTGCTCTTGTCACATGTATCGTTAATAGCTTACACTGTAAAACATATTCAATTATTAGTATATGTAAAGCTAACGGTACATTTGGGTATCCTTTACATGAAATCGACAGTTTTCTGGCCGATACTGGAGTCTGTTGACACCGGCAAGTTTGTTGGTTTAGTGCTAGACTTTGTTGAGTATGAAACCCTTTCTAATTTTTTCAAAGTGATTGTATTAAAACTTGTTGGTAAAGTAAATAAATGAATTTTAAGAAAAAAAAAAAAAAAAAAATCTTTATGCGGACCTTGCCGCTTTTTAATTTTTGATATTGTAACTGTAGATTATACAGTGTACATGTGTGTAATATGCGGACCTGGTCGTGGTGTTCTGTCCTTGAAGGATAGGATTTTGCATTTTTTTTCATTTCTTGTATTGGAACTTGATGCTAAAATTAATGAATGAATTTTGAGTAAAAATATCTTTGTGCGGACCTTGCCGCTTTTTTGTTTTTTGATGTTGTAACTGTAGATTGTACAGTGTACATTTGTTTTATATGCGGACCTGGCCGCTTGTATCACGGACCTGGCCGTGATTTTCTCTCCTTGAAGGATAGGATATTGCATATCTTTCCATGTCTTGTTTTGGAACTTGATGCTAAAATGAATGAATGAATTTTGAGTAAAAATTTCTATATTCGGACCTTGATACTTTTTTGTTTTTTGATATTGTAACTGTAGATTGTACAGTGTACATGTGTTAAAAATGCGGATCTGGCCGCTTGTATCACGGACCTGGCCGTGATTTTCTGTCCTTGAAGGATAGGATATTGCATATCTTTTCATGTCTTGTATTGAAACTTGATGCAAAGATGAATGAATCAATTTTGAGTAAAAATTTCTTTATGTGGACCTTGCCGCTTTATGTTTTTTGGTGTTGTAACTGTAGATTGTACAATGTACATGTGTTTTATATGCGGACCTGGCCGTGATTCTCTGTACTTGATGGATAGGCGAAACCCATACAAAAGAAAGAATTTAACTTTCTATTTAACCTGTATCATGATAATTCTAACCTGTTCAATTGTATGTTACTTTGTATGTTATAATTGGCGTATGCTTGATTTTTTAGACACAAAGAACTCTCGCTTATAATAATGAGTGATATCAGTTTTCATAAAACACACGTTGACACTATATTTCATAATAGCAAGACCGATATTTATTGACAAGGTAGTATAGTTATATCATCTTCATCTTATACTAGAGCCAGATAAGCTTTAAGCGCAATAGGCAGTTAGACAAAAACAATTTAGTTTGTATAGTTTACGAAGAGGAGGCGCTTCTGTTTCTTATACCTTGGCACTCTTTCGACTTTTGTCTCGACTGGATGCTGCAAACCTACATCCCATAGTATATTTGTGTTTTGTGTAATTAAGCCTTGTATAGAAAAGAAATGCTTTATGTTCGGTTGAACCCGTGAAAAAGAACATAAATAAATTTCTTTTCGTTATAAGGCTTAACGAATACCGTTATGCGTAGTAATTTGCCCGGGTGGATTCACCCGTGCATACCTAAGCGGGAATTAAATCATTCGACGGTTTGCATTCAATCAGTCTACACGTTTAATTCAATTGCTGTTAAGGTCTGTTTGACTTTTATTTAAAAAAAAAAGGACTGGTACTGTCTTTTACACGTATATTAAGATTATTATTATAGAATTGTACAATTAAAAAGATGCACATGTATACGTCTGTCCAAAGTTGCAGTATTTAATAATTTTTCTCTTTTCTTTCATTTACATGTAGTTGTGAATTGCTTCTAATTTTTGTAATTATATTTTGTAGATTGTTCAGGCTGTTGATCATACTTCTAGTGAAGATAATGTGATAAGGACTGTCTTTTGGCGTAATACCTGCCATTCTTAATTTTGTTTTTTCACATGTAATTATGTTCCGAATGAAATTATTAAAAGACTGGATGCTGCAAACCTACATCCCATAGTATATTTGTGTTTTGTGTTATTAAGCCTTGTATAGAAAAGAAATGCTTTATGTTCGGTTGAACCCGTGAAAAAGAACATAAATATAAATTTATACATATTTCCCTTATTTAACAAACATACAATTCTCTGATATTTAACCCTGATGACATTAAATTGCAAATCTTTTTTTTTGCCTAGAAAAAATAAGTATATGTCATGCGGTAGTCTGCAAGAATTATTGGGATATCAACACAGGTTTTTCTGTATTTTTAGTTGACTGAATATGTAAAGATGAAACTTCATAATGTGGTTTGTATTTTCATGTATTTCTCCGTCTAAACTTTCCACCTACATACTAATCGATTACACCATTCATGATAGAATATAACTATGCTCACTGAGTTGTAACTTTTAATTTTTGAAGAAAACACGAAATAATACCCAAAACGTAAACAACTCAAACATTTCCACATCGCACGCTACGCTTTTCCGCATTGCATAAATAACAAAGAATGTCCATGCACTTCAATTTTCCATATTTCTACTATTTTCGTCATTTTTCCCTTTTTCTACATAAGAAAAGACCTGTATCATGTTAAGAATGTGACAGTCGTTTTCCTTACGTTCTATGTGTTTGAGCTTTTGATTTTGCCATTTGTTTAGGAACTGTTTTAAATTTCCGTTGGAGTACAGTTTTCTGATTGTATTTTCTAATACTCATTTTCTTAATTTACACTTCCAAATACACCACAACCTTTTTTTCAAAAAGTTGCACTTATAGTTGGATGTTTGGTTTAAAACATCATTTCTGATATTGACCCTTACATCCAATACCTATATACTTACTGTCTACAGTGTTTGCATTGTTTACAAATGTCACAAATGTTAGACTTCTGTAGAACACCAGATTGGTAAAACGTCGTAAACTGGAGCTCTAGATATAAAAATGATGAATCCACATTACTTGAATAAATATTTAACAAGAATACAGATAACGTTGTGATGTAGCTCATATATATGACTTTGTAGACAAATAAATAATGATAACGCAAATATTGAAAGTATCTCTTTACATGCTTTAATCATACCTTGATGTTTCATTCACAAAACTGCTTGTCACACAAACTATTGTCTCGTTTGAATGAAAAGTTTGCATGAAAAAATGCTTATTGTCTAGTGAAAAAGAAAAGTCTGCATTCATGACGTTCAGAGATTAGAAACCTAGTCCACCAACATGATACGAACTAAAAATGTCAACGTTCTAAATGTTCACTAGATGACACAAAAACAAGTCTACTGTAAACATGGTAAATAATTGAAAATTTGGAAAATTTAAAAGTTATTTTCTTGGTGTAAATTATTCTAGAATGTTGATACAAATTTAACTTTGTATACACAGTGAATATTATTCAAAGTAACAATACACTAGATTAACATGCATCAATCAGTTTTTTTTCGGTCAAAAGTTAAAAAAAAAAAAAAGTGCGAGAGAAAAATACCAAAATTCTTTAAAGTTTATTAACCGGATAAGTGATGAACTTGCATTGACATGCCAACCTTTCTGCATCGGCTATAATGTCTCCTCTCATTACTGAAGAGCATATTGATATAATGTTAAAAGTTGAATGATTTATCAGTGTGTTTACGTACCAGGTTTATAGTAGTCGTAAACTCTGACCACAGATGGTTTCGTTTTTGCTACTAATCCTGTACGAACGGCTTTCATTTTGATACAGACTGGATAACCTGATATCTATAAAACAAGGTTATAATGCAATGAATATGTACGTTCTGTTTAATAGTTCGTAAATGGTGGAAACACAGTACTAGTTTTATCTCTTCATAACTTGATATCTATAAAACAAGGCTATAATGCAATGCATATGTATGTTTTGTTAAATAGTTCGTAAACGGTGGAAACACAGTTCTAGTTTTATCTCAGGTCTGGGAGTAACATGAGAACAAATAATAACGAATCATTTATAACATAAGATCTTTTTAAAAATAGTATTTTGGATTGCATTGCAACTACATGTATTTGTTTCATAAAGCGAGTTGAGGGCGCAAACACAATTTGCATTACAATTCGCCTTCTCATGAAAACTATATATGATTGACAGGTCGAATGCATATTATCTAAATGACTGCACTGAATCCCATGCAATGGAGCAATTAACACTTAATAACTCATTAGCTCGCATTGCCAAAAGAAGATTTAAATTATCGAGTAATACTGAGGAAAAAAATGATACAGGCATGTACATATATTAAGAATTAAACTTTAAAAAAAGGTTTTAAAAATACTGTATTGAATTTCGAATACAATTTTGCACAAGCAATCTTAATGAAAACATATGCTTTCTGATTGAAACTTCTCCTTTGGAACATACATGTTTTAGATCTATACTATTAAAAATATTATCGCATGCTTTCTTACTCACTCTCGACGAAAGTTAACTCTTCAAAGGAAATGTCTTTTTGTCATAGTGACAAAAGAGCATAATCCTGATTATTTGTTACCTAAGTGTGCTTCAAATCTCGTATCTATTTTACAAAAGGAGTATGATATTCAACATGGCATTTTAAATTGCACATTTCTAATTAAATGTTCTAATGGTCTTAGAGGATGTCAATCACAGTTTCATTACATGAAAATCCTTATAATTCATCTCGATTGCTTTTCCAACAAGATAACGCACTCAACTTTAAACTGCTCACATCCATCCTTATTTTAACGATTTAAGGTGGTATGGGTGTCTTCCTCCATCTTGGATCGTAAAAAACAGAGAACCAAAGGTCCAGACTTTCCATCAAGTTAGCAAAATTTGATGCAGGTATGCAGATATTAAATGTGTATTTTCATTTATGAGAACCAATTTATAAGAATATAACTTATAAATATTAATATGTTTGCAATTTTATTAATTATTTTTGGTTGTTTTTAGTTTTTTTTAAATTGCATTTTAAGGGGAGTGCATTTTCTGAAGGATTCTACATGGAATTTTCCTATTTTGTATTTTAGCCGGAAAAAACTTACGGTGACCCTATCTTTTCTTATGATATTCTCAAAGCAGTGTCTGAAAGCTATCTTTTCCTGAAGTATTTAACAATTCTATCATTTTGTTTAGTTTCTAATCACAAAATGGTGTTTTTTCCTGTATAATCTATACAAAATGTGTCATTTTGTCCCGTCCTGTAGCTTGAGAAAATGCATGGTGACCTATCATTTTTATTATATTTTTCAATAGATACTACGTTTTGGCAAAGTATGAACAAATTCTATCATTTTTATTTTAGACTCCCATACCACCTTAAAGTAGTGAAACTATAAATTACCTCATCAAAATAGAGTATAAGTTTCCTATTTTCCACTTCAATCTTCTTAAGGGTTGGAACATGAGTAATTTTATCAGGCTTTGCTTGAAATCCAGTCGGAATTCCAATTTCTAAAATAGCCATTCCACTTTTCCCTCGCCTTAGCCATCTGTGAAACATATAATAAAATTCACTGCTTGATGACATAATTACAGATGACCATGAGGTTTTTATTTTGAGTTGCTGTCTCATTAAGGTTAAAGTATACTCTTATATATTCTTTATGTTTTCATTTTAAGATATAAATTTAAAATATTTGAACTGAAATGCAGGTGTGATCCAATATTATCGACATAAAGAAATGCCTCAAACAAGTCAGGAACATGTCAGTTGTTTTCCAATCGTTTGATATGGTTAAGCTTTTGATAATGCCATTTGATAAGGGACTTCCGAGCTTTTGAGTTCAATATGTTTGTTACTTTTTATATGTGTTTTTGGTTTCGTTTTTTAATATTGTTGATTTTGTTTTCTGCGTGTGTTTTTATTTCAACTTATTGTATGAACTATCATTGCTTTGCCATGTCTAGTACGCTTGGTAATATCTTCACTGCTTATACAGAGGATTTAAGGTTATTTGAATATGTTGTGTAATAGTGCTTTTGTTTTAATGCTAGTTATTTTGGCTTATGGATTCGAACAAAAGCTTAATATCGTTATTTTTATTAATTTAATGAATTAAAACAGATTTTTTTAAAGTTGTCCTTTAATAAAACTTGAAAACAATACTATATAACGTCATTCGTTCGAAGCATTTTTTCTAGATTAGCCTTAAACACGAACGCTCAAAGCCAATATATTGAAAGCTAAGGATGTGTTAATTAAAGCCGGAACATTTAAATGTGTACTTGTCGGATAATTATGCACTTGAATGCATGGTTTTACAGTCGGTAAAGAATGGCATTGTTTTTGATTAATTATAAGCAATATTATATTTCATTTAGCATGTTACTATGTCATATTCATGGCAATGCAGATGTTTGTTAATGTACCAAGTAAAGTAAACATTTGAAGTGTGTGCTTGTTTGTTTATTAATGTAACCTTGATACTAAACTTTATCATTTTATTCTATTGCAAACAAAAATAAAATAAAAATTATGGTTACATATGTAGATATTATATAGTTATCAAAAGAACCAAGATTATAATTTAGTACGCCATGTATTAACGTGTTGTTATATTTATACTTTTCTTTAAGTGGTTTAATAAAGAACTGTAATTTCTATTTGAAAACCAATGTTTTTCAAACGATTTATTTGTGTCTATACACATACTTTATATGGTTACATTTTTAGATATTAGCATGTTATTATATCTTTTTAGGCTTTAAGTGGTTTTAGAAAAAACTGTATATTCTATTTATAAGCCAAAGTTTTCTTTTAAACGCATTATTTATATCTATATACATACTTTACACACGTATTTGTTTCCAACACGACAAAAGTTTCCTGGTCAATGTTTACAGATACGTGAAACGCCTGAGTACCATGACTTTGTTCAATGTTGTAAAGAACAGCTACCTGGATATACCAATATACATGTTAGACAGTTTAAACACATGTTAGTGATACACGTATATACATTGTAACCTGCATTATCCGACACGTAAGTTTTCCAACAGTTTCTATCTATGTTTGTTACAGCGGTATCTAAACTACACGATTTTAATATTATTTTGTACACAACTATCAGGTCACACAATACAAAATAGTCCATTATAGATAAATATCATAATTACAATAGCATAACAGCAAAAAAACTGAGTTTTCCGACACTGCCTGGATATACCAATATACATGTTAGACAGTTTAAACACATGTTAGTGATACACGTATATACATTGTAACCTGCATTATCCGACACGTAAGTTTTCCAACAGTTTCTATCTATGTTTGTTTCAGCGGTATCTAAACTACACGATTTTAATATTATTTTGTACACAACTATCAGGTCACACAATACAAAATAGTCTATTATAGATAAATATCATAATTACAATAGCATAACAGCAAAAAAACTGAGTTTTCCGACACTGCTTAATCCGATATTTTGTCTGGTCTCCGAGTGTGTTTGGTTAGATTGAACACTGTAAATTGACATCGACATAACAGATCAGACATGTAATTAGGATTTGTTTTAGTTTTATATCTATCAAACTATTCATTGATAAGAATTCAAGAATCAAATCAATTTCAGTACAATATTTTAAGGAGTATAACTATAATAAATATTACCTCTGCAAGAGCAGTTCCCTCTCCTGTGGCCTCAATCAGTACATTTTGTGGATATGGCTTTGGTAACTAAAGAAATAAAACCACAGTGACTTAACATAATATGTGCTGTAAATATCTACTCAAGAGAAAACAATAATCTATTAAACATTTTAATTATACATAATTGAGTTGTTGTCTGGCGTATGTACAAAATTTAATCCTGGTATCTATGATGACTTTATTTGACAAGTTTCCAGTTTCCATTCTCAATTTTATTTTAAAACGGATCGATTGCTTCTGTAAACAATTTGGTTTGTGTGGTATTTTCAAACTCCTTTTTAAAAGGACATGTTATTGTTGTCTGCTAATATTTACAAAAGTCTTCCTAATTTATTTCGTGGAATTTAATTTTTCAGAGTTTATTCAAATAACCTGTCAATTTTGCATTTAAGTGCTGCGATACAAAACTTATCCTAATTGTGAAGTTTTCCAGCCAGCCGAAAACATCATTGCATTGAAAGTTAAAATATGACTGTCTGAAGCGTACATGTGTGATTGAAAAAAGTAAAATCATAAAAATACTGAGCTCCTAGGAAAATTCAAACCGGAAAGTCCCTAATCAAATGGCAAAATTAACATTATCAAAAGCTCAAACACATGAAATGAAAGTCTTATTTTTGACTTAGAGCAGGCATTTCCTTATGTACAAAATGGTGGCTTGAACCTGGATTGATAGCTATCTGAACCTTTCACTTGTATTACATCAAATTGCATTATATTGACAAAGAGATTAAATATTAACTTCAAGTAGGAATAGAGAAACTGCTTACCTCAATAGTCTGCAAAACGAGAGCATTTGCAGAATCAACCGTAAATTGTTTGGAAAATTTTCCAGCTTCAATTGAAATTAACATGTCTCTATGCTGCGAACCAAACAATCCAAACTCAGTAATGGCCTCTAATGCAACTACTGTATCCTGAAATGATAGAAACAAAGCACACGACAGGTAATACTGAAAATGAAATTTAGACTGGAAATGGGGTATGTGTCAAAGAGACAACATCACGACTAAAGGTCAAAATTGGGTCTTCAAAACAGTTAGACATTATCACACACATAGATTATCTTCTAAATAAAAATGTGTATTAGTTAACCATTTTATTTTTTTAAATTCAAAACGCAAATGCAACGAGGCAAGAAAAATAATTGTTTTTTAACTAAGCGTGTCATTGTTAATTTAACACTGACATAGCTTATCATACTTAGACTTTTATGCTCATTATATTTCTAGAACAGAAAAAAGCTTGTCCAAATATGTGATTTTTAGAGAAAAAAAAATAATGGTATTCCATATCCCCTCTGTGGCTCAAATGCCTTGCAATTAATAAAATATAATTATTTTGTATCTTCTCAAACTGTTTCGAACAAATACCTGTGATGATGCAAATCCACCATTCGAATTTCTTTGTGTTATTATCCATTTCATAACATGATAACCATCTAAAGGTAAATTACGTCCTTTATATGCAAGAAGAGCATACGCTGATGTTTCAATATCAATCGAAGTTGACTGCATGTAAGATGATGACCATGCATTCCCGTTTGATGATGATGAAGAGGCGTAGGTCCAATATTTCATATCATCTACATGAGAATAAATTACTATAATATGTTTTCAAGTGATAAAGATAATAACACAATGTCGAATGCTGTGTCCTGGGTGTTTTTTGACATTTCTACCTGTTGATCTGGGTTTTTTTTGTTCACACATCCTTCTCAATATAATTGAATTGTATACGACAAATTATAGCTTAAATAGCTATAAAATCAGCTTCAATCCACCGTTTTCTACGTAATAAAATGCCTGTACAAAGTCAGGAATATAAAGGTTGTTATTCCTTCGTTTGATGTGTTTGATCCTTTGATTTTGACATTTGCTTAGGGACTTTCCCTTTTGAATATTCCTCGGAGTTCAGTATTTTTTGTGATTTTACATTTTATTTTCCGAAAATAGCAAACAATTAACAAAGTAAGTATTTAATTTTCATGAGTCAATATAAACTTGTCTTTCCCGACAAAATTTAAAAATAAAGACGTCGTAATTGCAACTTATACTTTGTTGATGAGGTAAAAAGGGTAAAATTACATGAACAAAACCAAATAATATCATTATTGATAATTTGATAATGTTTCTGATGTTTAAAATAGAAAAGACAAGCAGTATATGAATATTAAACCATTTTAAATGTCAAGTTTATAACATAAACGAATTGATTTCGATTCATACATGTGTATGGATAAAATATGTGATGTCTAGTTAGGTACATGTGTTTTAAAATAGCGACCCTTTGATAAGAAGTTTGGTTTAGATAGACAAACGTCAAAAATTTCATGTCTTTTAACCTCTTACAACGGCATGTGTTTAAAAAGACCAACGTAATAAACTTCATGTATTCTTACCTCTTAAAACGACATGTGTTCCAAGAAATCGACGTAATGAGCTTCATGTGTTCTTTTACCTTTTACAACGACATGTGTTCCAAGAGACAAATCTAATGAATATCATGTCTTCTTACCTCGTACAACAGCTTGTTTTCCAAGAGACAAACGTAATTATTATATATTTTCTTACCTCTGACAAAAGCATGTGTTCCAAGAGACAAACGTTATGAACCTTATGTCTGCTTTCCTCTTACAACAGCATGTGTTCCAAGAGACAAACGTAATGAATCTCATGTCTTCTTACCTCTTACAACAGCATTTGTTCCAAGAGACAAACGTAATGAATCTCATGTCTTCTTACCTCTTACAACAGCATTTGTTCCAAGAGACAAACGTAATGAATCTCATGTCTTTTTACCTCTTATAACAGCATGTGTTCCAAGCTTGTTAAATACTGCATCAAAAAATGAACTGTTCCGAGACAAACGTAATGAATATCATGTCTTCTTACCTCTTTCAACAGCATTTGTTCCAAGAGTCAAACGTAATGAATATCATGTCTTCTTACCTCTTACAACAATATGTGTTCCCAGATACAAACGTAATGAATCTCATGTCTTCTTACCTCTTACAACAGCATTTGTTCCAAGAGACAAACGTATTGAATCTCATGTCTTCTTACCTCTTACAACAGCATTTGTTCCAAGAGACAAACGTAATGAATCTCATGTCTTCTTACCACTTACAACAGCATTTGTTCCAAGAGACAAACATGATGCATTTCGAGTCTTCTTACCTCTTACAACAGCATGTGTTCCAAGCGTTTTGAAGACTGCATCAAAAGATGAACTGTTCCGTATGGCCAAAGCATAACTAGTAATGGATAGGCAGTAGATGTCGTTTACTGTATATATATTAGTTTCCAGATAATGTTGAGCCTTCGTAACAGCATCAGTAATTGAATGTGTCATCTTATGATACAATGTATAAAAAAGGTAAAATGTTAACAAGTATTAAAGATTTCCAATAAGATGACATAACCCTACATACAAAAACATATATGAACATATCTAGGAATTGCAATTAAGCATTATATTTCTTCACCCATATATCTATTTCTCAAAGGGTGATTTTTTTAACTTCTCAAACGAAATTGAGCGCAAAAATTAAAAGAATGAAATCCTAAGCAAGACTATATTTCTTTTTTTTCTATTTATGAGTTATTCGGTTAACTCAGATATTAAAACGATCGGGAATGTTAAAGGTGTTATATATTTCAAAATTCTTGTATCGGAGGTGGAACTTGAGATATCGTATGCAATTAGTTCATATTAATATTTCATCTTTATAAGGATTTCATCTACAAGTAAAAATATAAGATTACACTTTCCGAAATTTAATCAGTTAATTTTGATTTTACTTTTGTGTGTATTATCTTAATGCATGAGCTCGAGGAAGTGTCTGTACACATGTATGCGTTTAATGTCATTGTTCACAAAGTGCATTTGTAAAATGGTTGACTTATGCAATTTATACGGACATTCATCGAATATGTTATTGCATTATTGACTAGCTTATGATACCAGGGTAATATTATATTTTCTGGAATGTGTGTCCGTCCAATTTTAGAATAAAACCTTTAAGATTATATACCAAATTAGAGTTTGCTCCGGATATAATGGTTTACTTGATGTGATAATATTTAGGGGACGATGTGTTAAGTCAATTCATTTGTGTTTTAAATATTTTGAATAAACTTCTATATGCGAATGTTTATCTTGTATATTCGTTGTCAATTTTATTGACAAAATTTTATTGACAAGGCTTCGTGCGCCCTTTGTTTCTAGCAATAATTTTCAGATCACGCTACTGTGCTGAGAAAGGAATTATCAGTTTGAAAGATTCTTAAAATGGCATTCACATGATTACTTCATATGAGAAAAAGTGGCTCAAGTAAAACATTAAATATAATACATTTTTGTTTTTATTTGAATGTGAATGAAGAAATATCAATGTACATTCACCATAACATGAGAACTTTTATCACATTTTTTTTTATGGTAAGGCTATAAAGCATAAATGTGCAACAAATACATGCTGTGTGTTCATGAATGACAATTACTACTCCCTTTGGTTCCAAGGGGCCGGGTTTTTTTAATCGTTTTTTTGTCTCTCTGACACATTCCCCGTTTTCATTCTCTATTTTACTTTTATATTAATTGACTATAATTACGAAAATGATTTCTGTTTAGTTTCATTTGCGCAGACAACTTAAAAACAAATAATATTCACCATAGCTACTTATTTTTCAACCATTATCAATAGTCAATAGCTATGCAATAATATTTACCCACAGAAGTGTACATTATATGACGAGGTTTAGCTATAAAATAAGATTAAATCCATCCTTTTTTACATAGGAAATGCCTGTACTAAGTCAGGTTTATGACAGTTGTTATCCAATCGTTTGGTGTGTTAGACGTTTTGATCTTCCAGTTTGTTTACGGACTTTCTGTTAAGGAATTTCCTCAGGGTTCGATATTATTTGTATGGTAATTTTTACGTAAAATTATATAGTTTTGAATATTACAGATCTTCTGATAGGCTATCTTTTCATAGACATTCATTTGCCTACTGAAACTGACACTAACATCTTTTTTATGATTAACTCATTAAAAGGAGAATTTAAAATTAAATCATAAGGAATTTGCTTGTCATAATTTTTTAAATGTAGTGCATACTTTTAGATAACCTACTACGAAGACAAAAACTTTCAGTAATCCCTTAAAGGATGTATTTTCATTGGTATTTTTTCTCGCTACAAAGTATCTTCCATTTTATCAAGAAACATTCACTCCTTTTTTTTTGCAACGTCTACAGCTATAATCCACATCGATACATGTTATAGTACTGTTTGATGTATCAGCTAGGTACACACTTGAATAATACTTTAACCATTCCGTAATATGGTGTCTCGAATAACTTACCCCTTGCAAATAAAAATTTTCCTGTAGAGCAATTAACACAAATGCAGTCAAACTTATTTTATTTGCTGTTTTGTCCTATAAAAGAAAATAGTAATAAGAAAACAAAAAAAAAGCAAATTGTAGATACAACGCTTACAATACCATATTAATAACAAAAAAATCTAACACGAGTTTCATAAGTGAATCTCGAATCAAAAATGTTAAATACGGATTTTAAGAGCGAGGAGGAACACCGATCCTTTATATACATTAAAAATTTTAACGTCATGTATGGAAAATAAGATTAATTTCGCAATTGAAATTAATATTACACGAATTTGAACTCTTATCAAATTGTATATAATGAATTATAGAAGTCTTCGTTGCTTGTTTTTGTTTGTTTGTCATTGCAAATGAGCTTGAAGTGAATGGTTAGTCTGGTCTTTTGTACAGTTAAATTACTTGAAATTATTTACGTGTATATTCAGAATACTTTTGTGAACACAATATGTATACAAAAGAGATGAGTGCATCTTTCACTGCAATTTAGAACTTTCTTTAAAGGGTGTTTTGCATACTAATAAGAAAGCTGATTACTAGTTACTGCAGTTATTTTGTTTAATCATGAAAAGGGACTTATCCGTTAAGAAAGTGTAATGAAAACAATTACCTGCATATAGTATGTATACATTGAGCCTGGAAATGACCCATCTGGTAACTGATGTGATATGATCCATTTGACGGATTTGGTAATTACATTATCATCAATAAAAATATGCGTCTTTGCTTTTTGAAAAGTCTTAATGACATAAGCTGATAACCTATAACAGACAGTGAAACACATAGATTTGGATGCGACTGAATTTGATGGTGATACCTATAAACTTAATATTTTTGGAATTTTAATAAAAAGCCTTTATCGTTCAAAAAAAATATATGAAAACGTTTTCTAAGTACAAAAAAAGGAACCAGATAACAAATTAGAAAAAACAACTTAAAATTTTGTTTCATAGTTATTTTGAATTGTTATACCTTTTCATTCTAGTTCCTGTATTTGACAATAAAAATAACGTACCACATATTTCCGTGACTGTCAGAATTACCAAATGCACTAAAAGACCCGTCTGTACGTTGGTATCTTAATTCGTTTTGGTATCCTTCATCATAAAAAGAAAGATTAAGATTCATTGATTATTTAACTTTTTCCCATTTTGTAAAATTCGTTCTAAAATGTATGTTTTGACTCTTGATATATGTTTAGATTGAATGAAATCATGGAAATGTTCACGAATACCTATCTTTTGAAGTTTTTGAGGAGTTATTGTATTACAACCCATATACGATTAAGAGAGTAACAATATACATTTATATAAAGTATGCATTTTTGAATTTAATTTCATAGTATAATTCTTTTTATTTATATAATTTAATTTAATATTAGTAAATGATATTTGCTACTCGATTTTAAAATAACAAGTGTTTTAAAATAATGTTATACATTATTGGTATTTACATAACGGAATGAAACAAAATTATGAGTCCGAATGTTTGTTTTAGAAGTATAAGCAATTGGCACCTTTTTTCATTCAAAAACTAGACAAAACTACAAGTATTTTTATAAGATGTTCAATCATGGCTTTTATGATGTATATCTTATAAAATGGTGAAAAGAAATTTATATATAATTAGCGGTAAGAGTGAAAAATCATTCGATGACATTACATGGAAAAAACCAAAGGATTCCGAATATTTAGCAAAAAAATCAAAAACAAAGAGGAGTGAACATTCGTACGCGTATGTAATTCGCACAGCATGTTAAGATTTACGCTGGATTAATATGACGAAGAGCATTTTTGTTTGGAGAATGAAGAATGCTGTTGAAATTTTCCTGCTTAATATCACGTGATACTATCGACATTTACATGAATTAAGTACCCAATGCGGCTGTTGGTGAAGTTTTAATTCCCCGATGGTTCCACCAGCCGATTAATCAGCACTTCAGTGCTGATATGAACTATTATTGATGTGGTCATTATAAATAATTTGTTCACAAACTTGGAAATTTATGAAATACTAAGGCCTTTTACTTCAGAAAAAGATTACCATAAATTTATTTGGCAAAACATTAAGGAATCTTTGGTCCTAAATGTTCTTCATTTCTTCTTTATTTGGCCTTTTTAATCCCTTTTTTATTCGAGTGTAACTGAGGTCTTTTGTAGACTGAACTCGCGTTTAGAGTAAAAACAAAAAAAATAAGTTATTTTGAATTATCTTGATTGATAATTAAATTTAAAAGGTGTTGACATGAATGTTATCCTGGGCATTGCAAAACAATATGGGTTTAAGACTAACAATATTGATATATTTCGTAATGATTTTTAAAATTGATTTAAAACAAAAGAATTTTAACTGCCAGATCTTTCAAATTTCTTATTGTCAACTCAAGTTTTATAGTTATCATCTAATATTTGATCAGATTTAGTTTGTAACCCAGATTGGTTTTTTTTCCGATCAATTTATGAATTTCGAAAAGCCGTATACTGCTGTTATCTTATTTTGTTCTTGCATAGGAACTATTCTACTTTTTATACAACTAAAAGAAGGACGAAAGATACCAGAGGGACAGTCAAACTCATAAATCGAAAATAAACTGACAATGTCATGGCTGAAAATGAAAAACAACAAACAGACAAATAATAGTACAATTTAAACACCAAAGAAAATTAAAGAATAAGCAACACGAACCCCACCAACTAGGGGTGATCGCAGGTGCTCTGGAAGGGTAAGCAGATCCTGCTTCCAAGACTTCCCATTCTTTCTAAATATATTCTATTATTCTTACATGTACTATAATATCTCAGTTCTTGTTTCAGAATGCTACAAACCTTTTTCCATATACACGGTCAATTTTTCCTTCATTTCTTGAGAAAAGTGATTCGATTTTTTCAAATAGTTCGCCACATAAACGTCAGGAGCAAGTTTGACTATTGTTTGCTCACCACAACCCGTTGGTAACCGAATCAATCGATCCAAATTGTGTAAAGTAGGTACAACAAAATCCCCTTAATAAATAAAAAAAAAGCATTTTAATGCATGTATCGGAAGCTTTTTTGGATTAACCCTAATTTTCATATGCGGATCCAGGGGGCTTTGGCAGGAAAAAATTGGTTGATTCATGAATATAAGGAATCACTGAAGCATGGCTGGGGCGACCTCCATTAGGTAGGTCAGCGCCCAAAACCCCACCCCCTTTATAAAAAGTTTTGGATCCGCCACTAATGATTGCTTGATTGATTGTTGGTTTCTTTACGCCGGATTAGCCCGCCACTAATGATAAATATAGTAAAAAAATAAACAGTCTTTAAATACTTTTCTACATTATTTTAAATATGTTGAGTAATGATTGTGATTGAAAATCAATAATCATAAAATAATATGAGCTAACTGTAAATAGAGAGTAACTTTTACTTTCTTTTTAAACTGTTTTTTAAGGAAATGTGCCATGTTGCTTATTCATTACCTGAATAACGACTTCACCGATACTTATATTATGGAAGCGATCTCTTGACTTATACCCTAAATAGTGCTGTAATTTATACAATACACGAAATACACCAAACAATTCAGTTTTTGTCTCCATTTTTGTGTGATGAAGTACAAAAATGTGCACATTTAATTTTAAAGCCGTTTAATATTAATTTGTCTTTTCATCTGTTTTTGCAAGGAGTAGTGGCGTTTTTCATTGATTAATGAGTTTTAGTTCCCTCTTTCAAATTTTAGTTACTTTTTCATTTTATATTATATATGTGTATAAATCTCACACAATGTTCGTACCCATAATTGATAGCCGAATTCTTTGTGAACCGTCCACAACAGACAATGGCATTGGAACAGAAACATTTCTTTGCACAGGGTGGCTATGATTTAATTGTAATATTACTGGTGTATTATATTCTTGTAAAACTCCTTCAGGCTGTAAGTATTCAAACAAAACAAAACGTATGAACAGGTAGTGTACTGTATTATTTCACGATAGATAATAATATTGTAACATGGCTCATCATCATAATAAATATGCTTTCGATACTATAACTAATAATTGGAATGATCGACATAATGTTGAGTTAAATGAATATTCTATTTCGAATACACCTGCACAGCACAAAGCCTTCAACCCATCGACTTTTTATAGAACCACAATGTTGTGCCCCTATTTTTGAAATGTTTACCTATACTGTGTGTTTGTTTTGTTCACACATAGTTGTCAATATAATGAAATTTTATGCAACAGTCAAACAAAGGCGAGGCAGCTAGATATAAAACCAAGTTTAAGCCATCTTTAATTACATAAGAAAAAAATGTCTATACCAAGGCAAGATTTTAGCAGTTGTTTCCATTCGTTTGGTATGTTTCAGCTTATGATGTTGCCATTTGATTACGGACTTTCCATGAACATTTGTCTATTTTTTTTTGTTATTACCAAATTCCTAAAGTATTCGTACTATACTTGTTTATCATATATATATACCGGTGATGTTTACTATGTTTACAAATATTGTAATGCCTCCAGTAACTTTAAAATATGAAAACTTCAAATGACATTGTTGTTTATATATAGGTTGAACGTTTTATTGATGGACAGTATATTAGACATTTCATATCTTCAACAATCTTTTATTAATATAACTTATTCGCTGAAAACAACAAAACCAGTGTCTAATCAAAAAATTAAAACGTACCTCGACAAGAAGTTCTCGACGAATTCCATCTGAGGCCCCTGAAGACTGCGCTGTAACTTCTATATAAATTGGTCCTAATGACCGTGGTATGATAGGGAAGTAAACTGATGCTGATTCTCCTGCCAACACCTACACGAGAACACCACATTGATAATGAATTGCACAATAAGCATATTCAGAAATAAATAAATTAAATTGAGAATGGAAAGGGGAATGTGTGAACAACCCGACAAAAGAACAGAAAATAGTCTAATGCCACTAATGGGACTTCAACATGGTGAAAAATTCCTGCAACTGGCGATGGGATTCAGCTGATCCCTTAAAAAACGCATAACTGTAATAGTATAGCAAAATTGATGTTACACAAAATTAAGAAAAAATGTAAATGAATCAAAGTAAAACAAAATAAATAAAATTATGCAGTTTACAGTTTATTTGTGTTCAGGTTGGGGTAAATATGCAATAAACGTAATGTACTGCATACTTAATGTATTGCATACAACAACAAAAACGGGGGTAATTTTTGGAAGGTTGGAATTCACAACAGCATAGAATAATAAACAACAGCAAAACGCACAGTAAAGTCCGATTCCGGTGTAAGATAAGGTTACAGAAGACACTAGCAAAATGACAATGATGCATATTGTTATTTTAACATAGGAATATAAGCTACTACCGACATGCCAGCTACAATATGATCATGTCTATGTCATATAAAATTTATTCAAAAATCAAATTCGTAAGGATAAGATATCTTAAGAGTATATACCGTTTAATTTCAATAACTGAGTACATAACTTATTTCCAACGCATAGACCCTATGAGTAGATGTTGTGAATAAATATTTATACTAAAATTGCCATCTTTAATAATTTCATAATAGTAACGTAGCTATATCATATATCCTTCACAATAAGTTTTTATGAACGCTTCCGTAGCCTTTGATGACATGAGATGACATGCATGTGTTTTGTATAGAATACTACAATTAAAGATGTAAGGATTATAGACCTAAACGTAAAAGATTTCTGCACGTTGATGATATTGGTTAGATATGTTGCTTATAACATAACCTTAATCCTGTTCCCTTTTTTCATGAATGTGACCGACCGAATTAAACTATTTACCGGGTGTGTAAAAACATGACCAACACAACAGGTACCACATGTGGAACATGATTACACTTCCAGAGCAGAGTTTTAGTGGGCTCAGAGATGCTCATTCATTAGTTTTATTTTTTGTCTTGGGTAATATTATTTGTTTTGTTTTTTCTTTATCTTTTTTAGCCTTATCTTTGTCTGTTTATTTTCGATCTATGAATTTGAATATCGCTCTGGAATCTTACGCCCCTCTTTTGATTTATATTAACGAATTAATTATCAACATAAAAAAATTTGCATACGAATGTATTTTCTGAGTGAGTTTTTGAGGACATCATCTGCTGCGTTCCATTTACTGTTCTTACAACATTTTGGAAGTCGTCATTCTTCTTCAGAACAATCAAAACCTAAAATATGAAAATTGCATGAATTTTACGAGTGTTTTTTTTATTCTTTTAAAATTTCATAGCTTAACTTGTATCTATCGCCACAAAATATTTGATGGTGATTGGAGACTTTCGAAAGTTATGTTCAATTTAGTAAACAATAACTCGAATCCCTTTTTTAGTGTATCTTCAATAAGATGCAATAGAGAACACAGATATTTCATCCCACCATACATTCTAAATTAAAGAACCTTAGTGAGCACGCTCACATTCCCAACGTCTCCACATTGTCATAAGAGAATTTACATAAGTGTAAGAAACAAAAATTGTATAAGAAAAATTAATTTCCTGCCAATATGCACATCTAAATAGTATGTCCTTATTATCTACAAAATGTCATGAAATTATGTTGTGTGGTTTCAGAGGAGTTGAGATGACAAACTGTTGAAGAAGTACATTGAAGCAAATAAGTTCAAAGGGGTGTAACTCCTAAAAAAATGAATGGTAATGTCCTGTCGATATGCATATCTACATAGTATGTCCTTATTATCTACAAAGTTTCATGAAACTCTGTTGTGTGGTTTGAGACATTTAAGATGACAAACTGTTGAAGTAGTGCCTAAGAGCAAATAAGTTCAAAGAGGTGTAACTCCTAGAAAATAAATGTATTTTCCTGTCAATATGCACACCTACATAGTATGTCCTTATTCTCTTAAAAGGTTTCGTGAAATTCTGTTGTGTGGTTTGAGAGGAGTTGCGATGACAAACTGTTGCAGTAGTACATTGAACCAAATAAGTTCAAAGGGGCGTAACTCCTAGACAAATTTGAATTGTAATTTCCCATCGATATGCACAACTACATAGTATGTCCTTATTATCTGAAAAGGTTTCGTGAAATTCTGTTGTGTGGTTTGAGAGGTTACGATGACAAACTGTTGCAGTACTTCATTAAAGTGAATAAGTTCAAAGGGGCGCAACTCCTAGAAAAACAATTGAATCATAATTTCCTATCGATATACACAACTACATAAACTACATAGTATGTCCTTATTATCTGAAAAGGTTTCGTGAAATTCTGTTGTGTGGTTTGAGAGGAGTTGCGGTGACAAACTGTTGCAGTAGTACATTAAAGTAAATAAGTTCAAAGGGGCGTAACTCCTAGAAAAAAAATAGCATCGCAAATTCCCGTCGATATACACAACTACATAGTATGTACTTATTATCTGAAAAGGTTTCGTGAAATTCTGTTGTGTGGTTTTAGAGGAGTTGCGATGACAAACTGTTGCAGTAGTACATTAAAGTAAATACGTTCAAAGGGGCGTAACTCCTAGAAAAAAATTGAATCGCAATTTCCCGTCGATTTGCACTTCTACATATACATAGTATGTCCTTCTTATCTGAAAAGGTTTCGTGAAATTCTGTTGTGTGGTTTGAGACGAGTGTCGATGACAAGAAACGGGACAGACGAACTGAAGGACGGACGGACGGGTCATAAACATTATACCCTCCGCAACCCGTTGCGTGGGGTATAATAACTATAGGAATATATATATTGTTCCAATGAGACAATTCTCCATCCAAGTAATTTATAAAAGTAAAACATTATAGGCCAAGGTACGACCTTCAACACAGAGCCTTGGCTTAAACAGGACACAAAATGATAAAGGGTCCCACAAATTACTGGTGTAAAACCATTCAAACGGAAAAACCCAACAGTCTAAATTAATAAAAACGAGAAACGAGAAACACGTTTTAACTACATAAATAGACGACAACTACTTAACATAAGATTAAGCACATAATCGTCACCAATTGAGAAATGTAGTTAAAAAGTATATTTAGATCTAATATATATCATCAACATTTAATGTTAATTGTTTTATTTTAACTGATCGAGATTTTAATTTATGTTCATCATTATGTGTAACTAATATTGTGAAAAACAAACAATAATATGCTAATAGAACGCATAGATTAAACGTCACTTTTATGGTTCTTATCAAAAATTCAAATTCCATATATAATCCTTACCGACATATTCGTATTCTGGTAGTTAAACAGATTTACTTGCAAGACGACTTCTTCCCCTCTGATAACAGAATACGGCAAATTGAGACTGATAAAAAAGTCTTTGAATCCCACAATCTAAAATATGAAATAACTTGATGAGTAGAGACTGGGGGAAAATATTTCCACAGTAATAACATGAACATGAAGTGTAAACAGGCAAACAACAAAATGAAACGGAAGTGGTACAAGGGAAAGAAAAGAGGGACGAAAGATACCAAAGGGACAGTCAAACTCATAAATCGAAAATAAACTGACAACGCCATGGAAAAAATGAAAAAGACAAACATACAAACAATAGTACACATGACACAACATAGAAAACTTAAGAATAAACAACACGAACCCCACGCAAAACGTGGATAGATGTGAAGAAAGTAGAAGAAATAGATAATAATATAGCATAAAAAGAAGAAAAAATATAATAAATTAACATTAAATATAGAGACCTCTAATTAACATGATAAACACGATCAGCATCTGCAATTCCTTTGATGACTACAGCTACAACACACATTGTATGTTAATCTAGTGATACATGTTGATGGAAGATGAAAGATTTTAAGTTACTAATTACCGAATAATAGACAATTGGGGGAATTTCTCATTTCAAACATTATAGTGTTATCAGATTTATAATCCAGTAACGCTTCGTGTAATCTAATCCTGACATATACATCATATCGAATTTCAATCGAAAATTAAGTTTACATAGAACAATGACAACAATCATGATGGGTCGACCACTCATAGTGTCACGTACAAATGACGTGTGACACAGACATGAAGTGTATAGTGGGAAATATGAAATCATATTTTTCGTCTAAATATTTACTTATTTAACTGACAATGACTACATGCATGTGTTGGTAAATATAAACGCAAAAATCAGATTGACAAAAAAAGTTTAATTCTAGAAATTGGTGGCTCCTCAGAGGTGTACATCCTAAATGTTTTGCAATATCATTTGTAAGAATGTAATTCGGAAAGAGCAATCACGATATTCATGGAATTTTGAAACCAATCGTAATGATAATGCTACGAATGGACGGAACCCTGCATGTCTGTCGAGAATTGATGCAGATGTACAAATGTATCAACTATCATTCTGTTTCACACTGTTTTGACATAATCTTTTTTAAGGACTCAAATAATATGTAAGTACTTGAACAAACAGCCTTAACTAGGAAAACATTAAACAATAGTAAGTTCCAAAATAATAGATTATTGTTATCAATATGAATTAAATTCAATGCAAGACATAGCTGTCAAATTTCTTTGTCATGAAGTTTGTCTCTTCCGAGAGATGTCTCATTGACAATCATATTTCATATTTTTGTATTATTTAGATTGATATAAACTTTGATTTTTTATTGCAAATATACGTCAAAAATGTTTAAAACGTTTTTGTTCAAAAGGGATACAAATACTATCTTAAAAAAAGATATCCGACGTATTTAAATTTGAGTATATGTTTAAAACTATCATTTCGACAATCTTTAGAAGCACAATGATTTAATTATGCATGACCTCTTGTCTTTCTGTTTACATTCACCAAAACCCCGTGGAAATCGCACATGCGTAGGTGCGTTCTAAAAGTCACGCACGTTCGTACAACAAAGTTTACATTAAAAATTATGTTGTCCCGAATAAAAAGTTGTCATGGATGCAAAAAATAGCTTTTGGAGAAACAATTGTTTTAATAAAAATATAAATCTTTGTTAGATCTAGTTCAAATATTTATAGTTTTTCACTTGCTTTCCATCACGATATTATTAACGAGACTCTTTTTCAGACACAAACAAATAACCCACCATGACAGCATTTTGTCCAATCACAGAAAGGATTTTCGACCATGCGTATTCTGTTGCCATAGTTAAGCGTCCATAAGTTCAAAGGGCACAAACCGAAATTATACCGAATACGTCGGAAAATTTTTATCACTATGACAAAGATGTGGTTACTCATGAAAATAAAATGTAACATAATACCTTTGCAGCAGAGGTACTTAAGCTGAACCCTGTCATTTTGTTTACTACAAAGGCACTGGCCACCCATGCAGTTATAGTATCAGGCAGGACAGCTGTGATATTAAGGTGACCATCAATTCTGAAATAGACACTAACCTGATGTTAAGTGTTTGGTTTTATGTATGGTTCATACGTGTTTTTCTTTTTTTTTTTTATATAGATATATACTCATCATAGATACAAGGATTAAATTTTGTATATACGCCAGACGTGCGTTTCGTCTACAAAAAACTCATCAGTGACGCTCAAATCCAAACAAGTTAAATAGGCCAAATAAAGTACCAACATTCCTAAAAGTTATACCAAATACAGCTTAGGTCATCCATGCCTAAAGTAGAAAAGCCTCAGTTTTTCAAAAATTAAAAATTTTGTAAACAGTTAATTTATTAATATAACCATATCAATGATAATTGATGTCAGCACAAAAAGTGCTGACTACTGGGCTGGTGAGTAGTAAGTCTGTTGGTTTTCCTGTGTATAAGTACTGTGCACAGATTTTATTATACATTTAGTGCTTTACCATCTACACGTTTGGTCTCAATCTTATTTAATCATACTTTTGTTTTTAGAATTACCCAGTTAAGTGAGATGACCATATCCATGTTTCCGGAAATCTTTTCCGCGTTCTTTTAACAGGTTTATAAAATGGATGAGTGTGCCCTGTGAACGATCCACCAGTCGACGTTCCAGTACCTGCTCCAGTCATCGTTTCAGTACCTGTCGCACCTGTCAATATCCCTGACCCCGATCCTGTCTCTGACCAAGTCGGTGGACCTGAAAATAAATCAGTCACATAACAGTTTACAAACATAACAATAATTTAAAGCGATTTTCAATAGAAAACAAAAAAAATGTAACACAGGCATAACGTGAAAAAGTTCACGATTCAAAATATTACTGTTTAAACTCGGGGGCTCATTTACACATCTATCATATCATTTTGATATAGAATAACAGTAAGTAGTATATGCTATTTAGAAAGAAGCTAATTTAGGAATATTGACTGTTTTAACAAAATATGTGATATGATGCATTAGTATAATAAGTGTGTATCGAATGGTATGTGATCAACAATATGACAATGATTTATGTACAAAACATACAGCAGGGCCTGAGTGTCCATTTTGTCTAATCAGTTCTATACTGAGGTAATGAGTTCGAACACTGCTCGTGCAGGTGTAGATGCACTTCACTCCAATCTTAATTGATTATTGTTAGTTTTCCTATCAAAGGTCGGTATAGTTTTCGCCATGCAATCTGGTTTCCTTTCCCAATTAAAACTGGCCGCCACGAAAAAGCCCAAAAAGTGGAGTTTAGATACCAACAATCAACCAATATAACCAGTTTTATTTGCTAATTGAAAATTAAGCGGAATAAAATAATTTAAGACAGCAGAGAAGATAATTCTGTTCAATTGGTTATTACTAACCGACTTAAATAAAAGAGTGAGCTATTATTACTGTAAATGTATAATGTCGCTAGTCTGGTCAAAGGGTCAGAGTGTCCTTCTTAATTAAACGATAAATTGTTGAAATTAGATAACTTGTTTTCACGTGCAGAGAAATTTCTTTTATGTCCAATGCATGACCGGATATCATCTTTCTTATTGGTCAATGGCATTGCGGGTCAGCACGAGTTCACGTGTAAGTGCATTGTGGTCACTTCCTTTTATCATCAGTATTTGATGTGTTAACTTGTGATTCTTATCAAACAATTTGTTCAAAATTATATGTGGATTAATTTTGGACTGGAGTGATTTCATTGTAGCTATTTCCGGTAAAATCGAACTATACTTTTATATTCTATGCTTACATTTTGAACAAACGTAGAGTTATTTTTTTTAACCATCCTTTCATTCGGATAAAACTCACTGTTTAGATTTATGCCAGCAGTTGGTCAAATTCATTTTTTTTGTCAAAGAGATATTGGGTCAATTTGATTTTCCTGTGGGTGGCGACACTATGCGTTTGCGATCAAAATGTAAGTATTTACCATTTATCTGATGATTAACCTGATTGTAATTTTACAAGTTACTGTATCCTTTACAGCATCATAATATTTGCAGAACGTATATCCGCCTTATGTATGTGAAAGATACATCATGAGTTACGAAAATTATTTCTATAGTCTCATATCAATTCGGATCACATCAAAAATAACTGAGAGTTAAAAAAGGTTTACAGTAAATACTTATTTACTAATTTTAATTTGAAAATGTTTACCCCATGGAATTCACCCCGTCATATTATGTATGTATGTGCCTTTCCCAAGTTAGGAGCCTGTAGTTCAGTGGTTGTCGTTTGCTTATGTGTTACATTTAAGTTTTTTGTTCATTTATTTTTTATTTTTTATTTTTTTTATGTAAATAAGGCCGTTAGTTTTCTTGTTTGAATTGTTTTACATGGTAATTTTGGGGTCTTTAATAGCTGACTATGCAATATAAGCTTTGCTCATTGTTAAAGGCCGTGCGATGACCTATAGTCGTTAATTTCCATGTCATTTTGGTCTCTTGTGGTGAACTGTCTCATTGGCATCATACCACATCTTCTTTTTTTTTATATTTATATATTTTCGATTGAAAAATGTCAAGTGTAGTTTGGGAATCCTTTGCTCATGATCCCTTACAGAAATAGTCAGATATAAAACTTCGTATTTAGAAGGATGCAGGGCTTTGTAAAAATATACTTTAGTTTTGTTTGAATTTTTAAAAATTAAAAATATAGTTTCGGTTAATCCCAGTACTTATTGTCTGTACTAAAATAAAAAAGGATTCTAGATTTAAATGTCTGTATGTAAGAAGAAATATGAATTGTGAATCATACTTACATTGTAACTGCGATTCTATTGTAATTTAATTGCTGTGATACTGGTCGGAATAAGATTTACACCTTTAATCATTTTGACCAGTAAAAGATAATTTTAGAGTAATATCTTGGTATATGAAAATAGGAACTTTTAATATTTTTGCTAAATGTGGAAACGTTTTACATAATATAATTGTATTCACGTCGCCAGAGTCCTCGGGTGGGGGATCCACTCTTTTAGCCTTAGAGTGGATTTCACATCCACTCTTTCAGCCAAAGAGTGGATTTGTGGCAGGTTTTTCTCCCCACCTTTGCTATACTTTGTCATTTATTCAATTGACATGATATTAGTTGATGTAATTTCGTAGTAATTATGTATTATTATTTCATATTAAATATGAATTTTTATGTCAAATGTTTTATTTGCAAAATGTATTTTTTGCTTTATGATTTTGAATAAATGACCTTTTTTCGTCAGTTTAGTTTTTATATCATATAGCAAATCAAGCTCAGACTCTGGCTTGTGTATACGTAGTATGTTTATGGTATCTAGCTGTCTGTCTTAAAACCAGTTTTATTTGCAAAATGAAAATTAAGCGGAATAAAATAATTTAAGACAGCAGAGAAGATAATTCTGTTTAATTGGTTATTACTAATCGACTTAAATAAAAGAGTGAGCTATTAATACTGTAAATGTATAATGTCTCTAGTCTGGTCAAATGGTCAGAGTGTCCTACTTAATTAAACGATAAATTGTTGAAATTAGATAACTTGTTTTCACGTGCAGAGAAATTTCTTTTATGTCCAATGCATGACCGGATATCATCTTTCTTATTGGTCAATGGCATTGCGGGTCAGCACGTGTTCACGTGTAAGTGCATTGTGGTCACTTCCTTTTATCATCAGCATTTGATGTGTTAACTTGTGATTCTTATCAAACAATTTGTTCAAAATTCCCACCCACATCCCGCCCTTTATTTTATCTTTTGAAGTAGATATGTATATATATTTATTTATGGGGCAGGTTTTTCTCCCCACCTTTGCTATTCTTTGTCATTTATTCAATTGACATGATATTAGTTGATGTAATTTCGTAGTAATTATGTATTATTATTTCATATTAAATATGAATTTTTATATCAAATGTTTTATTTGCAAAATTTATTTTTTGCATTTTATGATTTTGAATAAATGACCTTTTTTCGTCAGTTTAGTTTTTATATCATATAGCAAATCAAGCTCAGACTCTGGCTTGTGTATACGTAGTATGTTTATGGTATCTAGCTGTCTGTCTTAAAATAAATTGTATACGTTTTAAAAGATTTTTTTTGTATTCAAAGATAAGAGATTACTTATTATACCAATAAAGAAAAGAAATTCATTTTAACGTGATGACGTGCTTCTTATTTTTATTACATTGGTTGAAATTCAATAAAATGTTTATGATGCTGTTTATGTTCAAATAATTACATTTGATGTATGTTTCATTATAATACTTTATTTTGATTGGCTAACTGCACATCACGTGTTATTCTGTAAGCAATTGAATCAAGCAATAAATCTTTTCATTCATGATAACAAGTGGTCCCACAATAAAGTGCACTGGTGAATAAAATCGAAAATTATAAATTCGTATTTTCATGATCATAGCCAAAACATGTAATTATAAGTATTGAATGCTTCTTTTTGTAACTTTATAGGGTTGTAAAAGCGTTGACCGTGCGCACATTTTTAGTATGAAGCGCTTCCGCGCTTCATACAAAATGTACTTCGGTCAACGCTTTTACACCACAATATATTTACAAAAAGAAGCATTCAATTCTTAAATAAAACCATAATTTAGCATGGAACGATATAATTAAATGTTGCCTCTATAACGGCATACATCATTGTTTCTTTTCAAGAAGATGCTTCAAAACGAAATAAGACAGAGAAGAAAGCGTGAAAGAAAAAATAGTTATCAAAGAAATAAAAAAAAAAAAAAATAATAATACATTTTGCGATTACGCTACACCGATTATTCACTCATGCGTTAGAATCTGTGTATAATACAAATTGCGATTGCACAAATGCGATTACTATTGAATCACGCGCTACGGAGATTTTTAAATCTGTCTATTTTCGTGTCTTAATCGTGTTGAATATTGTTTCAATTTTTTTGACTTGAAGCATTTTATTATATGGATGATTTAGCTAGCTATAAACCAGGCTCACTTCACTATTTTCTTCCTAAGAAAGAGCCTGTACCAAGGTTTAATCTGCGAAACCATAAAACTATATACATGTACTGTGACCCCTGAACATCGGACTTTTTTTTATAAATAAATAAGTCATCATTGAAACCCGGATAGAAATTTTGATTTGCGCCAGACGTGCGTTTATGATGAACGATTAGATAGAAATGTGAAATAAGCACTAAACAAACATAATTTAATAATACCACAGCTATGAAATATTTTTAGCAATTTTCCTCTTCTAGCTATTACTTACCGCATAAGTTACAAAATACTGGACAATTGTCCAATGACCACCCGGAGTACATGCCAGTGCATATACGATCTCCATACTCTTTACAATTCGGTCGTTTATCACGACAAAAAGGGTCTGGAATAACAAATTTGGCTTGTGTTTATGTTCTTTATTGCATTGTGTTGTGATTCCATACAAATAGTTTAAAATGATTATTATTTTTTTTAAATGACTAGGTCTGGACTTCAAATTACGACACCTGCTCAGTCTGATGAAAATTGACGTCCTGGCCAGGCAAAACGCTTCTTTGACGACATTTAGTTCGGATAGTGTTAAGTAGTTGTAAGATTCTGAGGTTTATATTCTTTAGACTATTGTTTATCTTATCGTTTTTGACATAGTTTTGTCGGTATATCTTCGAGTTGTTATGTTTGATTGTCTTTCTATTATCTTTTACAAAATGTTTTTAAAGATGGATTTTTCATTTCATTAGTTTTGACTTACTCTCGAGTTAAAATCAAACAAAATGAAAGTATTATCTAGATTGCAGATGAGCCGTTCTATTTTATTATTAGAGATCTTTGTTTACTATGACTAGATTAATTGTCAATTTTCGACTATGACATGTATATGCCCCCTGAATGGAGTCAACAAAATCTTGATAATTTTTTGTATAATTAAAAAAAGAATTTGTGATATGATTGCAAATGAGACAACCCTTCTAAATCAAATGTTGATAGACCAATATGACACTGACATTAACAGGTATACATTAGGTCACTGTATAATTTAGGTTTATTTATTTTTTTGCATTTGTTTGTTTCAGACTTTAGTTTGACGTCAATTTTGCTAAAATAGAATGCATTATTAAGGTAGGCAGCTGAAGCGCGCATCTTGGTGCGTTTATTTCTCTCGCGTAATTAAAAATCGTTTACTAGCTTTGGACTGTTTTAGGCTATTTGGTAGTGGATTTGTCCTCGTATCACCCGTTTTTATTCCCTATTGTACATTTTTCAAAGGGAAGTGATGTTGGCAGTGAAAAGTAGATTTTAGTTACATGTTTAATTGCTCAAAACCTTGAACATATCACTTTTATATCCTGGTAACAGAAGAAGATAAAAAAAACTACTATTTAAAAAAGGTGTAGAAAAAGCTATTTAAACTACTACCGTATAGCATTATTCTCAGAGAAGAGACGAGAGATACAAAAGGGAGATTCAAACTCAATTAAAAGAAAACTATCAACTCCGGGGAAAAAAGACACACAGATGAGAACAGTATACAAAACACACAATAAAAAACTAAAGACTTAGCAACACGGACCCCATCAAAAACGTATGATGTTATCAGCTACACCGCAAGGTGCAGCATGCTCTGCTTAACATGTGTCAACGTATTAAATACGACATTATGAAAAAGCTTAAACAAAAATCGAAATTTGGGTCATCAATGTTGTTTAACGTCATTCACTAATTGGCAATTTTAAATTTGCTTCAGTGAGCACCACACTTGTTATGTTCTTTCTTCATAAACAGAAAAAAATATTGACGTTATACCTTAAACAATTAATAATAACTAATTCTTTAATATAAATATCTAAAAAGATTCAAATCGTGACCAAATAACACGCATATTCGAGGGTTTATCCGTTGTTCAGTTACTCGTTGATTTTTTTTCTACATTTGAATATTTGTATATTTGAGTTATTCATTAATGTCCTTATACTCACTGCATTTAAGGGAGGATTTTTTGTTATTTACATCATCTGTCATGATGTTGAACGATGAGCCCTTCGAAAGAGAGAAACATTTTCTAAAATTCTAAAAACATGATATGATAAAAAGCTTTCCGAGTTAATCCGTATACAAGATTTGACTGATCAATAACAGTTACAGTAAACAAATCATACAATGTATTTATTTTTAAGATTTACCATGATAATGAATGTCAATATTAAAGGCTATGGATACATCCAAACAATTCTCTGAGTACAGACACACCTTTACTATTTTGATCTGAGCATCACTGATGACACTTATGTAGACGGAACTATAATCCTGGGGTGGTGTTCTCGAAAGTATCCTTAGATTCGTCCTAAGACACATCTTAGACCAATTTTAGGATGGACTTAGGATCAACTTAGGACACTTTTAAGTTGTGTCTCGAAGCTATATCAGACGAATCTTATGTTGGACGTCCTAAACATATCCTAAGTCGAAATTTTAAATCGGTAAGTAATTTTTTGATAAAACCTTTATTAATGACTAAATTATTTAATATAATAGTTTACAAATTTTATAATAACATGTACAGAATTAAATGCATAACTACCAATGTAATTATATCAAAAAGGATTGTTATTTAAACTGAAAAAACAATTTGTTTTGAAATGAGAATTAAATTTGTAGTGTAATCGTATCGTGAAACACGAAGTTCAAAGTTTAAAATCATGCACAATTTCTTTATATACGAGTTAAAAACCGATTTCAAGTCCATTTTCACGTTAAATAATGAGCAAAAAACGATATCCAAACGTTATTTCACTAGGATGAAGATAGGATGCTCTTAAGACACCTTATTGGGTGTCCTAAAGTAAGGACGAAATATGAGATATATCATAAGTTAAGAGCACTTCGAGAACACGACTCAGGACAAATACTTGTCATAAGATAGACTTAGGACACGTCCAAATCCTAAGATAGCTTCGAGAACACCACCCCTGGTTCCTTTGAAAATCATTTTCGACAAACGGTCGGACGTCTTTATGTTAGAATTGTTGACCTCAATAGTTCCTTCTATTTGTTTTTGACAATGAGACTTATGCAGCAATGAGTTTGCACAGGTTGATTAGAATCTTTCTATCCTTCCTGATAATCTAAGTATATTGTTATTGGTTTGTGTGGTTGAATTGTTAGTGTATCTTTGAAGTGTTTTGACCACTAATGAATGATGTCTTGACCACTAATGAATGATTTGTAAGGAAGAAATTATCTTCGACTTTTAATTTTTCATTGAAAGATACGCTCTCTATCTCACTGACGCATACAATCTGTTTAGTTGTCTTTTTTTGTCTGTCCTGTATATTCAGTTAGTCTACAAAATTTCACTAACTATATATTTTTGTCAACTTTTAACCAGAGCAAACCCTGCAGAGAAAAAGTAATAAGAATACTAAAATATCTTAGATTTAAGAACTATCGGTCGAATACATATCATAAATACCTACCAACAACACGCACGCATAATTAATATTGTCAAACCTCTTATCAATTAAGTGCAGATTACTTATAACCTAGAAGAAAACATGGAATAGTTATATTACACGTTACTACCGGGTAAAATAATGCATTATAATTGAAGACAGATATTCGTTGAACAAAACAACAACATAAATACAAAAAGACAAAAATGAAAAGATAAATAGTAATCAAAATTCATATGTTTGGTGTTGAGCGTTCCTGATTAACATAGATACCTAATTGCAAACATTTCTTAATTATTGACAAAAAAGTATGGAATAAATAATAAAAACAGTTCGTATACATCGTTTATTAAAATCCATCGAGGAAAAAATATTAATTTGAACAATCTATTATTTAAGACCTTTTTTCTGCTAAATATAAAACGTCAAATGGAAAACGGTAGGGAGGCAGGGTAAATTTCAATACACGGTTAGAAGTGGAGTTACGAACTTGGCACTATTTGATTATTTAGATGTATTGAAAGTTCTGTTTAAGATTGTTATAATAAGGTCGATCTGCTTTTTCTTTGTGCATGCCAATGGAAGCAGGTTCTTATAATTGAACACTTGAACACTTGAACACTTAAATATAAAATTTAGGAGATGAAGTATGGTTGCAAATAAGACAACTCTGATCTAAATTCAACAAATTAAGATAGTTAGAAAGAGTTATTCGTTATATAGTGTTCTAGTGTTCTAGCAATAGCTACGGGGTCAGTAAATTCCATATGGGGTTCGAGCTTCGCTCTCATCCTTTATGAAAATTAGCATCGCTCTCACCCAAAATGGAATTTACTGACCCCGTATATATCGTATTAGGTCCTTAACACCCTATATAACTAATAATAAGGTAGTTAGGCTGTCCAATGCTATGTACAGGTTTATCTTTTATATAGGGTTGTTAGATAAGCCGTTCGTATGCGATAAAGCGGTATACGGATCAGTTTGAGAAAAGTATTTTTTAAATAATTTGGAATAAAAATGTTTCTTTTCTTTTTTCTTTTTCTACCTGTTCATTATACATGTAATGGTACCTTTTCTTTTCTTTTCTTTATTGATATATGATGAAGCAGAAAAGGTCAAGATTCATACTTTTTTATATTTATTTCATAGTGAATAGTATGACTGTCGGACATTTTGATATTTTAAAGGACAGATAAGTCGTGCTCATAAATGTGTTATGATATTTGTATCTTTAATTCATTAACTTACTTGTTCTTCTGTGATGTCATTACCTTTACGAAGGTATGAAGAACTTTCGTCAGCAACGAGCATGTATATATGGGAGCTAGGGTCTGCAGCAACATTTATTGTCACATTATCTCCTGGTTTGGCCTTTGATTGGTTAAATCGTACAGAGACCTGGCAAATGTTTATGTTTTTTAACGATATATACCATCAATTTATACATGGTTGTCGATAGTTAAACTGATGTTGATTCAGAAACAGATTACCTGAGCTGCATTTGGCAAAATGTTTAGGAAATTTTTGATCCTCTTTTAACTTCAAACTTTATTGGTTAGCCTTTTGACATTTTGTTATTCGAGCGATATTCGTGAGTATTTGGTTGAAAAAATGCGTGTTTGGTGCAAATATTAAATTTAAATCCTGATATTTGTGTTGAGTTTATTTGTCATGTCAGACGTGATTACAAACGTACGTACAGGTAACTTGACTTGAGAACATACAGTATAATATTATAAAAAGTTAGGGCTATTCTGTAAACTGTATAATTTAACTGAGTCAGATGCTACTACTAATGGCTTTATTTCGAATGCTTAATATGAAGGTTCAATGTTTATATTTGTACTTGGAAAAAAAAGGAATACAAATCAAACAACGATGTTTTGGTCAGGATTTTTTATTTGTATACAAAAGCATTTTTTGTTTTGTATGGTAAGTTATGAAAATTTTAATCACACCATTTCAAAAGTTTTAGATGCACACATTTAACCCAGGAATATGACAATTCTTATTCTTTTTAAATAGTTATGATACCCATTGACAAATATCAATTGAAATAGTCTGGTACTGTTTTTCTTAAATGTAGGTTACCTGTTTTTCAAAAATACCATCAACAAGTATCAATTCATGATCTGTAACGATTTCACCATCTTGACGGACAAAGTAAGCCATTGCAGTACACTCGGGACCCATGTTTTTGGACATAGGTACACTGAAGTTGATTTTTTTCTGTTGCATACCGTTGATTATCTTGAAATATATGATAGTTCCATGCGCTAAAAGCTGCCAATAAAAAAATTAGTTGCGACAAAAATAAGATGTAAAAAAGTGTTTCTAATATAATAAATATAATACGTTTTGTATCTTACATATTAACGGGATGCTAATCCAACCCTAACCTGGGATAGTGGTATAACAGTACAACATAAGAACGAAAGATAAAAATCAGTTGGAAAAGTCTTAACTCATCTTAAGGATACAAATCAAAACAAATATGACAAACTCAGAGTGGAAGGTACCCATTGCTTGTACATCCAACCAACAAAAAGACACACAGAAATACAGATCTTAGAGTACTAGCGGTCTACTGACAGCTATATCGAAGCTATCTCATGTACATTTCTGAAACCATTTTAAAAAAGTCATACAATATCTAATTCAAACATATTACTCCAATACATGTTTGGAATACTATGTTTGAATTAACCTAAACGTATTATAATTTACACCTTACCTGAATAACAACTGATGATAAAGGTCTATTTGACTGAATGCTGAATTCTGCTTTATCACCTGTCTAAAATATAATCTATTTATGTATCATGTATTGTTATATTATTTGAGATGTCGATAGATATATACTTTTCAAGCTGGTGTTATACATGGTATATTTAAAAACCATTTAAAAGGTGAAACAGGTTAAATACCGAACTCCAAGGAAAATACACAGCAGAAAGTCTTGGATATAATGACATAATTTAAAGCTCAAAAACATAAAAAAAAAATTAAACTGTGTTGTATGAAGTATGAATAATTCATCTTGAGTTTTACCAAAAAAAATTTAACTAAAAACAACACTGCCACTTAACCTGGAATTTCCTATCGAAATTATAATACTTTTTTTTGTAGTTATCATGAAACTGTGAAACTGTGAATCCACTCAATCGTGTAACATGTGTAATTTATACTAAGATCAATTTGATCTTGTTATTTCCGTTTTACGGAGATAAATGTCTATGGTTTTAATTGTATATGTGTTAATCGTTCCTGATGAAGGTAAACTCATAATAGCACCAAATATACCAAAGGGATATGTAAACCTATAAGTCAAAGACAAACTGACAAAAAGTTACCAAATTCTGTTCCACATGTGACATCAGTCTTGTTACTCCTTAAACATACATTACGAAGAAGATATTGGATATACATTACGAAAAAACTACTTTACTAAAACGATGTCTTAAGGAGGCTCGGGTGTCTTCCTCCATCTTGGATTTTGAATAAGCAAATTTTTTTGGTCTATATATTTGGTGAAATGTGCAAATTTTGAGAGTTGAATGTAATTTTGTACATGACTTTTGATACGAATATATAAAGTTGTGTGTTTGAATAATTGTAAAAACGCATTGTTTCTGTTTCATTAGTTTTTTCAAAATTTGCCAAATAAGGGGAGATAACTCCAATAAAGAAGTTTTTACAATAGAAAGTGTTATGAATTTACCTATATCAATATGTAGCAAGAAAGCAAGTTCGGTGACCCCATTTTTTCTTTTGCTTATTTGAAAGCATGTTATAAGAGCAATATTTTCACATTTTATCTTAAAGTTCTAATAGAACGTTATCTTTTTTATCACACAAAATTTGATTTTCCATGAATAACCTATACAAAATCTGACACTTTTGAGCAACCTGTAGCGTGTTGTGTTAACTACTTTTGTGGAGGTTTCTTTGTTCTTTCTTTTCACTATTATTCTAGCATCAAATATCTAAACAAAACAGCTTACAATTTAGTATTTTTATGACTTTAAAAAAAAAAGAATATGTGCTATGATTGCCAACAAGACAACTCTCCATAAGCATGATACGAGACCAAATGACACAGAATTGACCATTATAGATCCGCGTACGACCTTCAACAATGAGCAAAGCCAACACCGCAAAATCATTCATAAAGGTTTGATAAATAAAAATGTTAAACAATTCAAACGAGAAAACTAACGGCCTAATTTATGTGGTTTACTTACAATAATTTGTTTAGATTGTACACTCAGTTGAATAAAACTGTTACTTGGTGAGTGATATCTTTTAATCTCCATATGTTCCGCCGTATTGTCGACGGAAATCTGAAGTTATTAGTAAATTAGCTCTTAGTTGGTACTTATCCCATCTGATTGGATATGAATTATATTTTTAAATGATATAATAAAATAAAATAAAAATGCATTACATCATATAAATCTTGAGAGAAGATATTCAACATAAATCATTAAAGAACGGATACAGAAATGACGGACCCAATCAAGACCGTCATATGTGATAAGGGGTTGTAAACAAATTATATCTTTATTTTGAAGGTCAATATTGTATTTGCTTGTGTATTGCAGGCAAACAACTGACGCATGAAACAATAAGATTATATAACTTAGGTGTTCAGCATGTCCAGTACAAGCATTGGTATTTTTAGTTCGTTGGTCACTATACAGTGAAGTGAGAAAATAAAACAAATCAACATGTTCTTTAACGTAATGATTTATACCATCAATGTTTAAAATTTTAATTTTAATTGCTGAAATAGTTATCCAGTTAGAATTTCCAATGTACTAGTATTTATGTTACATATTTTAAGGTTTCGATACTTATGCATCTTCAGATTTCAAATATTTGGCTTTGAGTGTTCCTGATAAAGGTAAATTCAGAAAACGCTTCAGACACAAGAAAGTATTACACGTGTTGTTTTTCAATTTTTAAGAGTTTATCCGATAGATAAAAGAGGGACGAAAGATACCAAAGGGACAGTCAAACTCATACATCTGAAACAAACTGACAACGCCATGGCTAAAAATGAAAAAGACAAACAGAAAAACAATAGTACACATGACACATCATAGAAAACTAAACAATAAACAACACGAACCCCACCAAAAACTAGGGGTGATCTCAGGTGCTCCGGAAGGGTAATCAGATCCTGCTCCACATGTGGCACCCGTCGTGTTGCTAATGTGATTACAAATCCGGTAAATATTCTAATTCGGTAGGTCACATTCATGAAAGGGAAGGGGATTGTAGTTTGGACGTAAGGAACATGACCGATATCATTTGTGAAACAGTTATTCCATAACGGTAAACCAACTCGTGATGGCGTCCGTAAAATTTACGAAGGGATGATTTCAACTTCACCATTTGGAACTCTTGGTTTAATAGCTTCCTTGTAAGCAGCAACCCTCTATCAAGAAAATCATGATAGGAAATGCAAGCACGGGAATATCGTATCAATTGGGAGATATATACCCCGTATGCAGGTGCTGCTGGAATTTTGCTACTTAGAAATGAAAAGTTCACAATTGGAAGGCTGAAATCATAGATAAGAGAGTTTATCTAGAGCCTAACAAACAATAGTGATAATAATAATATAATCATAAATTCTTTATTTAAAGATGGTAAACTCAGTTGATTACAATAAACTAATCTTCCCTGAGGCCCTCAAACATTCTAAAATAGTGAACATTGATCTTGTGACCAGGTAATGTAAACCACAATTTTTATCGATTATATGATTAATTGGAAGCTACATCTACATTTTTGATCCTCTAAACTACTGTGGTTATTAATAGTTGGATACCAACTTTCTTGAATTTCATATGCAGACTTTAACAAAATAGCTCAATGTAATGTCTTCGAAAGGTTTCATCATTGCATTAAATATGGTAGCTTCGAAAATAAATTATTCAACAGTAATCATGGTAATATTCGTTTGATATCAACTTTCATTGGATTTGTGTGTAGATTTTAGCAAAACCACGCACTCAAATATCTCAGAAAGTTTTCTTCGTTTTATAAAAATAAATGATTCCCCAATAGATTAACAATCGACATAAACATATATTAAACCTATCATTTGACCTATATTATATCATAATTTAATTTTGGATGTAGCACGTCTTCTGATTGGCTGACGTTCTTTTGTTATGAGCTCACAGACATAATTTAGTCATGTGGCCGTGACGTCATCAACGGTTTTTTTTCATGGTTTTCTACGGTTTTAAGAATTAAATTAAAGGAAATGACTGTAATATTGTTTCTGTCTATTTGAAACAACATAAAAAAATTGGTTCACCCTGTTAAATAACCCGCTACGTGCGTTATTCAGTGTGCATGCACCAATTTTTTTTTATGCTATTTCTTCATAGACAGAAAAATAGTACAGTCATTCCTTAAATAAATTTAAAAACCCTACTTTAAAAAATACCTTTATTTGGATTTTAGTAGCATTATCTGGTATATCAATTAATTCTGATATGATTCCTGCTGTTGATACATTCAATTGAATGTCACTTAATTTGTAGCTGCGTTCGGTAGGACCGTAGTAGTATTGAGGTGTAGGCGATAGAATCGGTTCTTCGGAGATTACTGTGATTTGTAAAATGCCTTGTGCATAAGATGTGATAGGCGAGCCATCAATGTCTGTAAGTTGAGCCTGAAATTAAAACATAAGGGACTGACACTTAATTTAGTTGTGTAGACCGTGTTGTGAGCTCACTGTTAACTTTTCAATCTGCAACTTAGTGTAACAGTAAATAATTAAAAAAAACGATAATCGTTTAAAATTGTGAATAATCCATTGGCATAATTCACTAACATGTTAACATTTATTTATTAAGTTAAAGAGAAAGGAAAAATGAACTACAAAGGATAGAAAAATGTTAAAATGAATTCTTTACAATAATTGATTAAGTTTGAATGCAATTTCATTAAATAATTGATTCATTTAAAAAATATAAAACAAACAACTATGACCCCTTAACAATTTCACAATGTACGATTCAAAAAAGATTGAATGACCATACATTTGAACATACTCATTCAAAGAAAAGAAAATAAAGTGAAAAACTTTGAAAAGCATAATGAAACATAGAAAGAATATTTAGTTATATGGAAATGTAAGGTTAACAAACTGTTCATGCCGATTTATAAATAAACAAAATATATATCAAAGATACCAAGTATATGTAATCTATATATATATGCTATGACTGTATAATGGGTGTCCTATCATAATGTTCTTGATTAACCATTTAAAATTGATAGATAAATACTTACGTGTACTTTATATGGAAGACCTGGTTTAAATGTAGTTTTTGTAGTTGGTAGGAAAAGTATTTTTTTGGCCTGGTCACTAAATGTAACTTCTTTTGAACCGGATAAAGTAATATCAGTCAAAGTCTCAGTCACATTAGCATTAACAAGCATGTAAAGTCCAGTTGATATCCATAAACGGGCTCTTAAAGTTGCCATTGGTATAACAAACCTCGCCTTTCCATCCGACTAAAATAAATGTAAATATCATATGATATATGATAAATAAATTTTAGTCTTAAACGGAAGTTTTGATTTTAGCATAATCTGAAAAGTCCGAACAAGAATGTAGTCTGTCATTTTCCGTTTTTCAGTCAACTTTGAGCATTAATAAAATCATTTCGCTTGCAATCAATGCAGTAGTTTGCTAAAGTAGCTCTTCATACAATTCAGTAAGTTGCTGTTAACAACTATGCTACAGTCTGAACACAGACTGGATAAATTAACAGCAAAATTCCGAATTTACCATAGAGATTAACTCAGGAAAGAATTTTTTTGGACCAAATGACCTGTTCTAATGAATATTGCTTTTATTGGTTTCTTAAACACCATTTTAAACTGTTCTTTTCAAATTAACTATTTCCATATACATCATAAACAAAAAATCGTACCCATGGAACCGTTAAAACCTTTCCTGTTTTAAACAATGAAAAAGGAAATAAATTAAGACAAAAGCTAATCAGTAATGAGTCTTTATACGTATATTTAATCTTGTATTTTTTTTATAGAATAAAAGTAGTGAAATTAATTTGATTTCCAAAGAGACAAATATCCATGGACTTTAATTTGTAATATTTGTCTGTGTTGAGAGGAGTAGTTAAAATTAAAAGAATAACAAGGATAATACTGCTTACTCATGATTAAAAAAAAATATTAAACATACTTCCATTGTTATATTATGTAATCTAATAACTGCTATATATCCTTGATAGTTCCATGAGTTGTAGGCATAATGTAGGTTAGCTTCTATCTCGACATTACCGCTTACTGGTTTCCCATAACTGTATCTGGAAAAAAATTATACAAGACAATTACAACGAACGTAAGTAATAAGGTTTGTAAAATGGTTGCTAATGTGCATGTTTTCATTTTTCATATATCTGATTCTTAGAAAATAAAATAAATCAGTATTGCATCCTCTATGATATGATGCAAGAAATAAAATAGTTACTCCCGGTTGTATGATTTTACACATGTCATTTGAGGTCCTTTTTAGCTTGCTGTTTGATATGAGCCAAGGCTCCGTGATGAATGGCGCACTTTGACCTATAACGTATAAAAAAGAAGATGTGGTATGATTGCCAATGAGACAACTGTCCACAAGAGACCAAAATGACACAGATGGCTTACTTTTACAAATTGTGACTTGGATTGGGAGTTGTCTCATTGGCTGTCATACCACATCTTCTCTATATCTATAATATATGAGCACTGAAATAAGACATATACTTAAAAAAAGTAATACAGATTTATTAATTTTTGATAACGATGCATAATACGTTAATTGTTATTTTATCAACGATTAAAATTACATGTTCCATACTTTGCCTCGACAATTCCCTGAACCTGAGAAGCATTAGTTAAGATGTAGGAAGGAAGATGGACTGTCACTTCAAATTTTGGTAAAACTACAAAAATAACAAAATTCAGTTGTAATAGAAGGCTCAATTTTAACAAAATACTGCACGTACACTTAATAAAGCATCTTCAACACAATGAGTGCCTATTTGTGCAGCATCATCTACTTACCCTTCCGGAGCATCTGATATAACTCCATTATGTTTGCCTAAGATCGGGTCATGTGTTGTTCAGTATTATGTTGTATGTGGTTCTTTATAGACGTTTTTTTCTGTTTTATTACGTCATGTTTTTGTACGTTTTAACTTCGACACATTGGTTTGTTCAATAGGTCTAAGAATAGGGCTCGTGCTGTTCAGTCTTTGTTTTGTGTGGTTTATTTATTGACGTTTTTCTGTTGCATATATATATATATTTTGTCATGTTTTGTACGTTCTAACTTCGACATATTTTTTTTTATTGTCCAATAAATATCTTTTTTTCTTTATATTGTGTTGTTATTACAGTAATATTCGTTTGATACAACAGCCACCAAGTCAAAAATATTATCAGTTTTCTGCTTGTACTGTTAGGTGAATCAATTAGTGTATTACTTGTTAAAACATTTCTCATGAAACTGCAAGATAAATGTTACGAACAAATCACGATTTTACATGAATAAATAGATTGTTGGCCTTTAAGTGCAGCTTCAAAACAATATGGAGTTTGATTGTGTAGTCTCGCATCATCGTCATAACTTATTTTGTAGATATCTGTCATTTTAGCGAATTGTTTTTAACATTGCCATAAAAGCCGCAGGTTCGGCTACCCACCATATTTTCTTACAATGTCCTGTACTAAGTCAGAATATGGCAGTTGTTATCAAATAGTTCGTTTCTTTGTATTTTGGCGTTTGTTTTTGTTGCATTTCAGTGTTCCTCGTATAGTTGATGTGCTTCCCTCGGTTTTAGTTTTTTTTAACCCGGATTTGTTTTTTCTCAATCGATGTATGACTTTTGAACACCGGTATACTATTGTTGCTTTTATTAATTAGAAATCATACCACATCGTTTGTTCTTATCAGATACTTTCTTACCGTATTGATCAACTGTAACTGTCCTGTTTGAAGATACTCCCTATAAATTATTAAGAAAATGATACGTTTAAAAATGTGAAATGACTACCATAAAATTATTCAGAATTGAAGTAGTAGCAATGTTTTAACATATTAATCTTATATAGATATAGGAAGATGTGGTGTGAGTGCCAATGAGACAACTATCCATCCAAATAACAATTTAAAAAAGTATGCTTATGTCTTTTAAGTACAAAGCATGTACGTAAATATATAACACCTCAATACAATTCCATAATTGCAATTTGAAACTGTAAAATAATTTAGAATTGCAGAAGCCTCAATGTATAAATGTATTATTTTTATATCATTTAAGTACAAAACATGTACCTTTATGTTAATATATAACACATTATCATTAAAACATACGTGCGATGTGGCCTTTATTGTCCAGTCACCGAGTACAGGATTGTCTGTCATCACCATGGAACCTGAATAAACTCCACTGTCATGGCTGACAAGTCGCCACTGTTTTATCAAATTTCCTTTAGGATCCTGAACAATTATTTTAAAGTCTATGATTATTGATATCTAAAATACGTGAATCACTATCGAGAAGATTTGTTACTTGGCGCCTATAATGGTATACTTTAAGATAACATTATTGCTCAGTATTGAAATCCGCACAGTAACTGATGATTGTCAAATAATTTTTTTGTAATTTGTTGAACGATCAATTATTTCAATGTATTTTGATGTTAACAGTAATTTATATTCTAAGATTCATGAACTTATTGATAAATGGCTTGTTCAGTGGAATCATTTATTGTTTTCGATATTTTTTTCGTTCATGCAAAATAACTTGTGTTTTTTTGGGATATTGTTTTCATGGCTTCGCCTAAGTCTGCATATATGCCAATGGAAAATTTGCACTTAGATGACTATTTAAATTCGTGGTCAATATTTACCCACGAAATCCACGAAAACTGGCGTCAACTAATGAATCCACCGCATATGTTCCTTTTGTAGTAGCAACAATATAAGATTTCGTTTTTCGGTAATGATATCAACGACGTAATATGATATTTGTACTTGCACAATACGAAAGGTTCAATCGGTGCATCAAAAACTGATTATCATCTAGATCACATTAGATTAATGGCCAAATTTTAATGTCCCATTTGTGTTGTTCTTCAGTTTTGTTGACACTCGTTTAACTTTTGTGTAAACTGTGTGCTTTTGTAAGTTCCTTCTTTTCAAGACAAACTATTGTGCAAATGTTCTTAAATGGTTATCAAAAGTACCAGGATTATAATTTTATACACCAGACGCGCGTTTCGTCTTCATAAGACTCATCAGTTACGCTCAGATCAAAATAGTTAAAAAGCCAAACAAATACAAAGTTGAAGAGCATTGAGGACCCAAAATTCCCAAAAGTTGTGCCAAATACGGCTGAGGTAATCTACTCATACCATGTTTTAGATATATGATGACCGTTCCCCGTAAGCCTATTTTTGAGATATTAGCCATTGAAATAATGGCAGGCATATGTTCTGTCTTGACTTTTCATAGCTTTATCATTGACAAATTTAAGTTCTCAAAAACTATTAATAAATAATAAAAATTTTAAGGCATTCAAATGGATAAAACCAGAGGATTCCGAAAATCTGACAAAAATTTCAAAACATGACAAGCAAACATCCTCAAACGAGTGCAACGGAATTATGAAGAAATATATTTTTCATATAATTTGCACAAGCAGATGAACTTCGTTATTTGTGGTATTCAGTTGCCCACCTTTCTTTCTATGAAAGATAAAGTACAATTCAACAAAGATGACAACATGACTGGTAGAGTTTTATCTTAAAAAACTTACATGCATGTAGATATCAAAAGGACCATAATACATCTTCAGGTCTGTGTATAAGGCAAATACTCGAAAGTTAACTGTAATGGAATTACGAATTATACACGTAACATTTGATCGCTAGAACTACTAGTTAATCAACGAAGCATATTTTTCTTTAAATTTCCTATACCACATAAATAAAGCAGTTGTGATATAAAATCCGTTTCTATGTATATTGGCGTTTGTTTTTGTAGCAAATCAGTGTTTCTGTTGTTCTATTGTTTTTCTCTTATAGTTGATGTGTTTCTCTCGGTTTTGTGACCCGGATTTATTTGAGCTCATTCGACTTATGACTATTGAACAGTGTTAAACTACTGCCTTTATTTAAACAATATAAATTAAACAGTATACCTACATTCTCTGATTTGTTATTTATAAGAATGGGATGCATATACAGGGACAAAAGCGGGATTGACAAGAGATTATTAATGTAACTTATGTTTTCCACCAAAAAAAGTATATTGTGTTTACATAGTTTTTGTCTTTATGTTTGTTATAGACATCGGCATTGATGGATCACTTATGATGAAAATTCGACATTTCGCCCGTTCAGAATCTAAAGGACTATGGGTAATCTCATTGTTCATATACCAAAATGAAAAACACGTTACGTCATTGGTTGAATTTCCATTGTTTAGAACGTTTTAAACCAATCACAACGTTTTGGTGTACGCTTTGGAAAATATTAACCCAGAATGCATAAGATTCTGAAACAGCGAATCAACTGTGTCATTATCAGTAAATATAATTGCGTTTGTGTAGTTTAGCAAATAAACTGTATCTGTATACATTCGTAAAACGTATTTCGACAATAATTGGCCGATTACATGATAAAAAAGACTGAACATGATTAATTCATGTATTGTTCATTCGTTTTAGAGCTATTCAGATCAAATTGTCTACTAGCGACCCAAGCTATAACTTATCTATACTTGACTTTTACACTAGCCCTAGACCTAAAATTTAACTATAATCTTTACCAATCCATAACCCTAAACTGTTCCCTTATACTTTAATCGAAACCAAACCTTTAGGTACAGGGTCCCATAAAGTAAATGAATTACCATTATATGTACGTACTTGTTTGTCCTGCTTTGTATATTCCCTTATCAGTTTGGATGAACAAGGATACAGTTCTAGCACGGTATGATATATATGTCTCTTCCGTGAAAGACAAGCCTCCAGTTCCTGTTATAATAAGCTTACAAGCTAGTTCCAAAGAATCCGGTACCTAGAATGAGATCATACAATAATTATTATATGATTTGCATATTAGGGAAAACATTGATATGATTGGTCGAGAGGACTTCCAGTAGTTCATCTTGACGTTGGTTATTTTTCGATAGACGACGTTGACCGAACTTCTTTCGTAATCAATGTAAACAAGATGGCGGCGATAATAACAACGACGTTAACACAGTTGTTTGAATGATTATAACATGTATAAGAGTGTTTGCAGTTTACTTGTTATCAGATAGCAAATTTCATTGAGCACATATTTTTAAAAAAATATATTCATGCGGCAGGCCTATTCATTGACATATATATATTCAATTTACCAAGAGCGATAGACAAAATTCATAGGGGGTTGCATTTATACCGATGTTACAACGGGTTGGCCCTTTATGCTAAATATTTTACCATGAACGATAGTATAGAGGGCAAACCCGTGGTAAAATCAGTATAAATTCAAGCCCCCATGAATTATTTCTACACTTATACGACTTATAACTACTACATTGACGTAAAAGAATGTAGAAAGCTGAATCAATGACAAGAGAAATGTTTAAACTTTTCACAGTAACGTATAAAGATAGGTTTGAATGAATTAATATGAAAATGTTACTTAGATGTAAAAATATTGGCTTATAAATCATTTAAAAATTGAAAACACCACGTTAAATAATGTCTTGCTTCCGACGCGCTTTTCTAGATTTACCTTCATCAGGAACGCTCATAGCCAAACAATTGAAATCCGAGGATCGTTTGTTTACGTTTCCTTGTTGTGATGATTTTCAGTTTCGAAATCGTGCATTTCACGTAACATGTTGCTTCCGTCATCGTTCAATGACGTCGTAGCTCATTCATTCATGAAAAGCATAAGGTATGTGAATGTGATCGGAACAGCCTAGATGATATATTCATATTTTACCATGGATGTGTACTCAAATCGTTTGAAGAACGTCATATTAGAATTGTTAGATGATAAAACTCATTAGTATTACAACAGTAGACTGTTGCATTCAATACCCATAAGCTACCTACTTGAACATTTGTTCGAGAAATGAACATTCAAAAGTAATTTTAATGTGATGTATATACAGTCAAACCTGATTAAACCGGACCCTGAATAAACCGGTTTCCTGTCCATTCCGGCCGAAAATGAAAGTCCCATATTTTTCCATTCAAATTCTTTGTTAAAATACCCTTTGTAAACCGGACCCTGTGTATTCCGAATTCCGGTCTAATTATGAGGTCCCAATACTCTTAATTACATTAATAGTACCTGTCAAAAGCGTATCGCTATCAGAGTAATTGTTCTTATTTTTTTCCTTTTCGGACCTCTTTAGACATGTTAGAATTCACTGGGAAATGAATCTCTGAAAGTAACTCCCCTTTTGTATTACATGTGAAGCATACACTTGTACTTTAAAATTTCACCAGCTCATTAGAGCCTGATTTACATACTCTGACACAGATGCTTACTTGTTATACATGTTATATCAATCGGTAATTTAAGTATTAATATGAACCATTTTTAATTGATTCGTGAATTTAGTGCTCTTACGATTATACTCGATACGATAAATAGTCTAATTCGGTAGGTCACATTCATGAAAAGAAAAGGAGATTGTAGTTACGACGTAAGAAACATATCCGATATTATCTGTGAGACGGTTATTCCATAAGGACCAACCAACTATTCTATTTTAGAAAGAAAATTTAAATCTGTCCTACTTTTTTTAAGAAAGGGAAATTTTTGGTGTCAAAACAACTGTCGTATTCCTAGGCCTGATTAAGTACAAGCATTTCCTAAGATATAAAACGGTGGTTTAAACCTGACACATTACATATTGAGCTTATGATGATCGAGTGCCACTGATGAATCCTGTGTAACCAAATTATCAGTCAGGTATCTTTAGTGATTTTTGGAATAATTTCAATCTTTACACAAAATTATCTTTTTTTTTATTACTGTTAAAAAGTTTCAATTCAAAATAGTAAAATTATCAGTCATTTCATAGAAAATTCCAAAGTTTTAGTCAAAGCTACTAATATCATTATCCAAACATGTGGTTTTGACGTTTTGTGTCAGTCGGGGTTTTTCTGAAGTTTTCTTAACTTTCAAATTTTAATATGAGCTTCATGAAATGGATCTATGATAATTGTTATCGTTGAAATGATCGTAAATTGTATCTTACATGTAGAATTAATTGGTTCGTAGACTCTGAAAAACATGAATCCTGATGTTAAAGCAGAAATATTATATTAATTGAGTCTTCCAGCAATTAATATGTATTTTATTGCATTTTCCTATCTGTTTGTAACATAATAAAATCAGCAACATTGTAATAACGATATAAAAAAAATTAAACAAATATCTGAAAAGTACCATACAGTCCACAAATTACTTACATCAAGTGGATATTGGGAGAGTCAGGCAAGTATTTAGAATCGACAAACAATAATTATAAGAATTTTATGACTAAATTAGTTAGTATATAACACCTGTTACACTTCCAGCTGTTAAACATAAGTCTAGAATGTTTCCTGATTTCAATATATCATTTTTAAATGTTTTAGTTTTGTTTATGATATTTCAATGAAAAGTAGTTTGAGAATCAAACAAATATCAATGTGTATTGGCGTTAAAAAAAATGTCGTAGCAGTTCAGTGTGTATGTTGTTCCGTTGCTTTCCAGTTAAAGTTAATGTGTTCCCCTCGGTTTCGGTTTATGACCGGATTTGTGAACTATTGAATAGTGGTATACTACTGTCTTTTTTTTATTTAATGAGATCCATAATATTTACAAATACAATGCTAAAAAACAATATTAATTTGTTTGAATGAATTCAAAACATGTGGTCAAAATGTTTATCTATAATTTATAGGGAATTTCATTGGTATTTCGAAATTCTGAGTAAAAATGAAATCAATTACCTCTTTTAAATGTTCCTGATGTCTGACTAATAAATGAACTATTTATAGTGGTGACCAATTTAGCTTTAACAGTGACATCACTGGAGGCATTCAATATAGTCACGCTGATATCAAAGTTTACTCCAGGTTGAATTTGTTTTGGTGCTAGGATAAGGTATGAGCTTAGAATACAAACAGAAGTAAATTAATCAATCAAAATCTAGAACATTAGTTGGAAAATTATATAATTATTTGACATCTGCCTGGCAGATTAGATCACATCTAGTTAATTGATTATTTTTCTATGATTGTTTTTCTATTGTTACATCTTACAATATTGTTCTCTACTGTTTATCATGTGTCACAATTAAAAATATGTTTGTGTAGAAAATAAACTCGTCATAGTTACCAGGACTAAATTTTGTATTTTCGCCAGACGTGCGTTTCGTCTACAAAAGACTCATCAGTGACGTTAAAATCCAAAAAAGTTAAAAAAGCCAAATAAAGTACAAAGATAACATGTAACTACTGCTTTGCAAATTAAGAATTCCTTCATTTAATGAAATATATAAGTAGATATAGGAAAATGTGGTGTGAGTGCCAATGAGACAACTCTCCATCCAAATAACAATTTAAAAAGTAAACCATTATATGTTAAAGTACGGCCTTCAACACGGAGCCTTGGCTCACACCGAACAACAAGCTATAAAGGGCCCCAAAATTACTAGTGTAAAACCATTCAAACGGGAAAACCAACGGTCTAATCTATATAAACAAAACGAGAAACGAGAAACACGTATATATTACATAAACAAACGACAACTACTGTACATCAGATTCCTGACTTAGGACAGGTGCAAACATTTGCAGCGGAATTAAACGTTTTAATGGATCCAAACCTTCTCCCTTTTTCTGAAACAATAGCATAACATCACAACATAGAAAAACATACGATAAAATATCCATTGGCAGACTTGAATCAATCAAAAAACGTATGATTACACAATGAACGAATAAAGTTGATCTGCAATATCTGAATACAAATGCACAGTTAATTAAATATAAGAGACAAACATTCATGACCAAAAAGCTTACAAACAAATTCAAACACACTGAGAAATATTTAACCAATCAATGTTCGCTTTAGAAAAAAACACGTTTTTTTTATAATCTTGAAGTTTATACAAATGTTGTAAGAATAAGTGAAAAATTGAAGATATTACAAATAATCAAAGCTGGTGTACAGACAAGATCCATATAAATAAAAAATTACAAAAAAGCATTATCAACAGTATCAACAGGTCGAATTAACAAGAAAATACGATTTGAGAGTACTCGCAGTTACTGACAGCTAGTTAAAAGCCAAAACCAATTAATAGTAAAAAATCATGCATCAGAGACTAAAATCGACTAAAACACATCACAGGAATTTAGTATTTTAACGTCATTAATAGTCAAAGAAGAAGACTATGAGCTTGAAGTTTTTTGTCTCTGTTACGTCATAGTCTGTCAAATTTCAAGAGACGTATTTGTAGTTTCAAAGGTTCTACATCTTGTATTCCCTATTTGATCTCATTTTTTTGGAATCACATTGAAAACTGTTAACTTCATCGTTTTGTTCATTATCTTTATAATGTAATATACCAATATATTCTGTTTACCAGTACTGGACTGTATTTTACTTCTTTTTCAATAACAAGAATGGTCTATTGTTATTGTAAAAAGTAAAATCACAAAAAAACTGAACTAAGAGAAAAATTCGAAACGGAAGGTCCCTTATCAAATGCCAAAATAAAAGTCAAAATCTAAAACACATCAAACGAATGGATAACAACTATCATATTCCTGACTTGGTACAGGTATGTTCTTACGTAGAAAATGGTGGATTGAACCTGGTTTTAAAGCTAGCTAAACCTCTGACTTTTATGACAGTCGCATTAATTACATTATATTGACAATTATGCGTAACCAAAAGAAACAGACATAATGGTAGACATGTGAAAAATACAACAGTCAACATTGACATTCATTCATGCAATGTAATAGAAAATAAAGGATATGGGCTATCCATGCATGACACAAAATCAGTATATGCACAGAAAAAACAAAAGCACTTAAAATACCGGTTTGAGCATAATGTGTTTGTTTACCATAAAACAGTTTTTATTCCCAATCTTATTAATATTGTCGATGATATTACAATACAGTGTGACAATTGATATTAAGCAACCACAAGTCATTAAATGTGTGCTGTTTGACGTTAAGCATGCATCACTCATGAAAGGTGTTAAGCTTGTCGTTAAATAGCCATCAATCGTGAATCGATATGCGCTTGACGCAAAGCTCCCATCAACTATGCGTTTGTTTAAGTAACTTTCAAATATGAGCTATGTACCGCTTGACGTAAAATATTCAACAATCATTATCTGTCAGAAATATTTTCCAATTGGTTAATAATATCATTATCATGGACCATACGAATAATTTTTTTTTTTTTTTTTTAGGAAACAAAAAACATTTTGAATGTTTTACAAATGAAAAAGAAGCTTTTGAAAAATAATATCGGAAGGATTTTGAAACCATTTTAGACCCTAAAATTACAAAAACACTCACCTTTTAGCATGTCCAATTGATAACAACGTTGCTATGGTAACTATAAGAAGCATTCCCGATTCCTTGAAAAGAGTTCTCATATAGAATTACTGAAAAAGATTGCATTCAGTTCCTTATGGATAATTCTATTTAACACATAAATAACAAGGTGAAAAGAACTGAGAAATCTAAATAACCTCGGATAACATCTACATTTCATGAACATTTGCGCAAGTTAGTAAACCATAATTTGTTATTAAACGTGTATACATGAACATAAAAACAAAATAGATAAAGTAATATTCAAAAATAAATAAACAGTGTATTTCCGGTAATGATTAAATAAAACCATTATGACTTCTCAGTTCACGATCTCACTGTATAAACGCTATATAAAGGCAGTATTGTTCGCTTAACACATGTGTATTCTAACAGGTCGAGAACACTAGATTTCGCGACATCTGAATATATTTGCATAGTAATCTCCCAAACACAAGGCCAATATGGCCTTGACAAACTGGCCAATTGATTCAAACTATAATGCATTGTGGGCTACTACGTGTTTACTACCACTTAAAGATACGTGGAATTAGTTGGAAAACTGTCGACTAATAACGTGTATGGGACTCCTATAATACATGTTTTTGTTCTGCGAATATATTTGATATAAAATATATAACATTATCTTCAATTTGCATGCTCAGAATACAGACATATTGTTTACTGGCTTCACGATACGACTTTCTTTTTCGCCTTGTAAAAGTAGTTGAACTAAGTTTTTTTTCTATTGTTATGCATTGGTATGCATTATTTTCATGGCGTGAAACAATACAATTGCATATGAAGTGACCACTGCCCAGTATGAAAAATTGTTGAGCTCTTTTAAACCTTTATATTTACATTTTAAAAAACATTTCTACGGCGAAAAAAGAACTGGCCTAAAAACACTACTGTCTGAAATGGATGTGTAAACTTTTTATTAGTACTTGAACTTAAAGTAAGAACATCATGATATTCAGCATGCTACAACCAGTCTTACGGGGACGATGAATAGCTAAACTAATTTTGTATAATTTTGTCCATCGATTAAGTCCGTCTGTTGCTAATTTTATCCCAAAATATATCTTTGAGGAATTTTATAGATCGGCTGCTGTCCTTCAAAATTTTTAATCATATAAATCCTCTAAATCATAGTGGGTGCCTTTGTATATAAAAAGATGAGGTATGAGTGTCAAATGCTATATCTTTCCACCCAAGACACAATCTATTAAAGTAAGCAATCAGAGGTTCAAACCCCAAGGGTGACTAGGGAAACGAAATATGACCACTTTGTCTTCTTTCGAACGGCAAAGTGGGGCGTCGGTTTGGCTAAGTTCGATGTCACGTACGGTATGAATGGAGACGTTAAATATGATGCCTCGTGTGAAAAGAGTGCTACGCTCTTTGCACATTGAGAACCCTTGCAACAAACCATTGAGGAGTCCGTAGGTATCCTGTTACAAGGCAAATGAAAGCTAAAGGACTGGTGATCATTGTAGAACACTTTTTGGACTTTTTTAATATGAAAAAAAACTGCACCAAATTTTAAAAAAGAGGGTAAATTTAGTCTGTTTATCAGATCTGAAGTACCTGTTTTGGTACGTCCGAAGTTCCGGGAACCAGTTCTTTCTTATATGCCATGTAAGGATTGTTGATTTTTTCAGAAGAATACACCATAAAGCGTTGCTTTGACATGCAATGATAGCCACATTATTTGAACTTAAAATGAAAGAGGTGTGCCTGGTTGAAATGGAGGAATTTAACATAGAAAGTAATGGGACCATGAATTAGTGATGTTCTACTATAGGCTTGATGCATGTTCTGAACCTGTCAATTTCTAAATATGGAAGTATTACTTAGAGTTCTACAGTAAAATTCTCATAATAAAAACCCGATCTTTTTCAAAGATGTGTATATACAATAAAGTAGATGTGATATGTTTGCCAGTGGACAACTATCCACTTAAGTTCAAACGAAATGGCAATCGTGATGCTTTCGACAATGAGAGGAACCCATATCGTAATTTCCTCGGTTTCAATTACTTTGTAATCATGAAAAAAGGTAAAAATATTAAACAGTGAAATTTTAATGACCCCAACTGATATTTGACACACTCTAAGTATTTCCCTCTTTTACGAACACAAAATTCAAGAATCCCTTATTTTTCTTAAATATATATACGAAAGTTGCTGTTACCGTTAATACCGTTAATTTTATTGCTGCCCTCATGAATATTAGCACCGGCTGTTATCAATGGCTATCTTTACACTAGTTATGGGTAATTGTGTTTTTTACTGTTGTTTCGTTGTCGTCTTGTGCACAAATATCTTAAATCTCCGTGTAATCATCAATCATATTAATGGCTACATATCGCCTAATTCAAACACTCGTTCCATCGCGTAGTGGAATCAACTATTTTTGGATTCTTATAAATTATATATATAACTTTTGGACTAGTTTAAGTCTCGGTCTATTTCTGAAATTTATTCTTACATACTTTTGATTTTTTTACCCTGTATGCTAACATTGCCTATGTAAATTTTAAAATTGTTTGTATGCACATTGAACGGCAAATTTATGTGACGTATAAAAATTTCTGACGTCAGAAACTTAAATCAGTCAATGTATTTGTAGAAAGTAGATGTTTTTTGTGTTCTGTTAAATTGTTTCTTTTAAAATTGTTATACGATGATGACTGATGTACCCATATTTTGACTATTTTATTTATTGTGTCTGTATATTTAACGCATCAATGTAAATATAACGGAATTTGATGAGGCTGTCATTAAAGTGAGAGGGTTAGAGCCATATAACCAGGTTTAATCCACCATTTTCTACATTTGAAAATGCCTGTACCAAGTCAGGAATATGACAGTTCTTGTACAATCGTTTTTGATGCGTTTTGTTATATGATTTTGCCATGTGATTATGGACTTTCCGAATTGATTTTCCTCTAAGTTCAGTATTTTTGTGATTTTACTTTTTTGATTTGCATGCAGAAATCCTAAATAATAAAGAAAAAATAAAGCAGTAGTTAAAGATTTGTTACATATAAGAAATGAAGTTTTTTATATGTTTAATTTTATGCCTTTTTGATGTAATTGTTTCAGATATTTAAGGAAAGACTGTAGTAATTTTTCTTTTTATGTAGAGATTGCATTTAACAAAAACAGAGTGCACAGTGAATAACCCTCGTAATTTTAAAGTGTGCACTACCTTATTACATGAAGCTCACCTGACCTAAAAGGTCAAGTGAGCTTTTCTCATCACTCGGCGTCTGTTGTCCGTCGTCGTCGTCTGTTAACTTTTTAAAAAATCTTCTCTTCTAAAACTACTGGGCCATATTTAATCAATCTTGGCAACAATCATCACTAGGGTATCTATGTGTCCGAAGACCCAGCCTGCCAACAAAGATGGCCCCCATGGCTAAAAATAGAACATAGGGATAAAATGCAGTTTGTGGCTTATATCTGTGAAAGGGTTATGAGCAAATCTGAGAGGTGGTAAACATGTTCATCAGATTTAGATTTATCTGTTCTAAAATTTTCAGACGAGTCGTACAACCGGTTGTTAGATTGCTGCCTCTCAATTAGTAATTGTTAAGAAATTTTTCAGTTATTATCTTAGATATTATCATAGGATATAATAATATCTTATATCTAATACTATAAGTTATGATTTTAACCTTATTTTTCAAATGCATCAGTAAATAAAAGTTAGCTGAACAGGCTCTTGAGAGCCTCTAGTTTTATGTTATTTTGAATAGACAAAAATATATGACAGTAATTCATTATTATATAATTATAATTGTCTTTACACATCGATAAATACTAAATTATTTGTCCGTTTTTGAATGTTTTAGTCTCAAAAGGAATAAAAACATGCATTGCATACAGTCTTCGACAATTCATACCATACTATTACCTGCAATCTTTCAAAAAGACACTTTTTGCGGAGCTATGAAACACTAATCACCTTGGTTCAAGGGCCATAACTCCTCTTTAATTGAGATTTAATCCGGGGTAAATCATGATCAAATGTTAAACGATGCTAAAGTTAATAGAAAAATTGGATTCATAACTGCCAATGTAACATCACACAGAAATACAAGTATGATAATCATCACATATTTACTGCTGGGGGGGGGGGGGGGGGGTATTAACTGATTTCACTTGACTGGGCGGAGTTTAGCCGGTTCGCCTATTAAAGTCCATTTATAGACAGGCGTTTTGGAATAAACTCGTCAATTATGTGTCAGTTATTCGTCCCATATCATACACAATGTACACTCAGATCATTGTTTAACCATTTGGTGACACTGTTAGGTGATTAGAAATCAATAATAATTATAACGGAATTCATCCTTATCACACACATCTTCTAAGAAACTGTGTATACGAAAATTAAAACGTAAGCTCCATCCGATCAGTTGAAATAGCATAGGTACCTTTGGTCAGTTTATACTTTTATACGAATATCACCTCTGGTATTGATCAGATGCTGTTGAAATAAATATAGGTAGAGGTAGTATGAGTGCCAAGTCCAAGCCATAATTTATTAAAGAACAACCATTATAGGTTAATGTGCGGCCTTCAACACGGAGTCTCGTCTCACACCGAACCGCAAGCTATAAAGGACCCATAAAATTACTAGTGTAAAACCATTCAAACGAGAAAAAAACAATATAATCTATTTGTAAAAAACGAAAAACGAGAAACACCGGTGAACCACATCAATAAACGATAACTATTGAACACTAGGTTCAAAGATATTAGGCTTAGAAATGATATCTATAGACGCGCATTGTATCTGCATAGAACTCATTCGGAATGATCGAACATTCTAAATTAAATCAAGTAAATAAAGGCAACTAGTTTACCGGTGTTCAAAACTCCTAAATCCATGGGATACGCATTAAATAAAGTATTAATCAAAAGACAAATGTAAACAAACAATTTCAACAAAATTAACACGCTTTAACAATTTTAAAAAGCTATAAATAGAGGATTTTTTTTAATTTTGATAAACATGCAGCAATAAATTACGTATTTTCCTCAATTCATGAACATTTGATAAATATGAGTTATTTCTGATTTTAAAAAAAGCATATTTTTTTAGAATATATAAAATACAGATATTACCGATTATTTAACAAAAAACAATTTGTGTTTATCTTTTATAACAAAAAAGTTATGTCTTTCTTTCGAAAAAGAAATTACGGCCACAAATCTGAATTTTGAGCAAATATACAAAATTTCGACCTCATTTTACTCAAAAAGTAGCACATGAAGGTATGTTTTTTATTACATATTAGATTTCATCAGGTAAAAAATAGCCTATATGCAAATTTTCACGAACTTGTAAATACAGGATCAAAACTGAATCGTATGCCCTTAAGAACCAGGGCAAACATGTGCACGGAGCATTTTTAAACCAAGTTGTTCCGTCTATGATCATCTATGTGGTTTAGATGTGTGATAGCAAGACACTATCGTGGACGTAAACTTAGTCAAACACAAATAAAATCATTTGTTAACGTTTAACGTTCATTAATATATCGATTCATGTCAAAACCGACAAATAGAGAGCTTGATTGATGCCATTCCTCGAATCTGTTTACCACTGCATATAAGGCAAATATAAAACTAGTGCCAATGAAGTTAACAAATACACTTACTGTGCTCAACTATTTCCAAATTCAATTCAATTTTCTTCAGGAAAAGTCTGTAATAATGAATAACCTCATAACAATATAGTATCATATGTGAGTGAGATGACAGGTCAGTTGAAATTCAAAATACATAGATATTACTTGGACGAGAGACGTCACGGGTGACCTGATAAGACGGATTTTCGATTAAAAAAGGAGGGACGAAAGATACCTTAGGGACTGTCAAACTCATAGCCTGAAAATAAACTGACAACTAAAAGATGAGACACTAACATACATTGACATAGGCAGAAGTTAATGTTTATATATTAGAAATAAGTAATATGGAACAGATATATATTGTAATCCAAATTATTTTCGCGGATACTTTATTTCGCGTCTCATCCTTCCCACTTCACGGTTATTTAATATCGCTTTGCATAAATTATTTGGTGTGTTTTGATAAGGAATATCCATGTTTTACATATTTGCGACGATTTCTATTCGAGGTACTTTCTACTCGCTAAAATAAGTTGCTTTTCCAGTAACCTATTCAGCAAACTAATATGATATGGCTATCGAATGTTAAAAACCTATTAATCATATTTGAAAAGACAAAGCAAGATAAAAGCTAAGGTAGAAAATGCACTCTTAACAAAGAACAAAAACCGGATATGTCGACATAGAACATGTAAAATGTATTCCTACTACGCATGCATAACAACTCAGGCGAATGTTAATTCGTCAAAGTTCACAATAGGGAACAAGACATATTCGGTAAAGTTTAAGATCAGACCAGCGTATCTTAATCATGTTGATTGTGAATTGAGACACAGATATATAGTACATACAGAAATGGTTTTATCTGAGCTTTTATAAAATACTTTACAGGGTATGATCATTATGAAATTCTGATTGACTTTAAAGGTGTAAAAAGATTAATTCACTTATTTCGTATGATTTACTATATATGTATTCCTTACCTTTTGGTTGACATTCAAACACTGATAATAATGTATACAATACTAAGACGTTATAAAAAGTTCAAATTATGAACCCGGAAAAATCCTTATCTTATGTGCATGATTTAACGCAGCTCGGCACATTAAAGAAAGTTGTTTTGAATATGGTTGGTTGTCGAATTGAACGTACATCTATTAACATTTCCTTGTCTTAACAGATATGGTTAGATTATCTAGAGAATTCTCTCAAAATAATCGAAGGTTTATGACTATAAGAGCAGAACTCATATTGCCTCACTATATACATTTTAACTTTAGTGGGATAAGTGTTTTTTTTTTAAAGTACTTTAAAAAAAAATGTTTTGAAAGAGAGCAAGGAATAACATATACGTAGTCAATAATTGAAAAAAACTTTCTATGAAATACGTCCAGTCAAGTCGGCTGTGTCGTGGTACAAAGTTATCATGAAACGTTATGCAAAAACCAACAATAATGGAAAACTGGCAAACTATTTACAAAACTTCCATTTTTTTCCCGAAACATTAATAATGCTCTATGACACAACATTTAGGAATGCTTGGTCCTCAATGTTCCTCAACTATGTAATTTAGTTTGCCTGTTTAAGGTTTTTTTTATTCGAGCGTCACTGAGGAGTTTTAATGTAGATGAAACGTTTTTTTTCTAGTTTGTTAATTTTCAATTCTCGTATCTATGATAAGTTTTTAAAAACCAGTATTTCGATGAGTTTTTTTATAACCATTGGGTCGATGTCCTTGTTTATTGTGTTTTTCATCTCGGTGTTTTTCAAGCGCTCTAGGGGACTTTCAGTTTCTGCCCCTACATTAGCATCCGTCATGTTTCTCATGACTATTTTAAAAGGAAAATAACAATAATATCGAACTTCGTGGAAAGTAAGTTACTGCTGGTGGACTGTTAGTCCCCGAGGGTATCACCAGCCCAGTAGCTAGAACTCCGGTACTGACATGAACATACGGATTTTTTGTGTTATTAAATTTGCTGTTACAAAATGTTAAAAATTATTATAAATTAAGGAATATATCTCCCTCATGCAAATCTCTGATTCCTTTCACGGATTTGGCTATACTTTTTGGAACTTTTGGATTATAGCTCTTCATCTTTTATTTAAGCTTTGGACTTTAAATAGTTTGGCCACGAACATCACTGAAGAGACATGTATTGTCGAAATGCGCATCTGGTGCAGAAAAATTGGTACCGTAAATGTTATTATATATATTTGACTGGAATATAACAAGTATCTATTATTTAAATTTTTGAAAACAGTGTTAATGAATAAATGTTTAAGTAAAATAGTTCTTCACTTTCACATTTACTTTTAGTTATTGATAGATTCCTAATACATTGAGCATTTGTACATCTATGAACGTCTTGTCATTTGAACGTACATCTTAAGTTTTAGTACATATATTTTGATATGCCAGTTAACTTAAAAAATTAAAACATTTGTGGTTTTATTTTAATATATAATTTCTTGGCAGCTTTCCGGGTCGTTAAGAAAAAGATCAGTGTTGCTAATATCTGAGTTGAATGGTATAGATCACTCAATTATGCACCAAACTTTCATTCAGAAGAAAATGTTATATATAGAAGACAATTAGTTTAAAAAGGTAAGGAGACTTTAAATGGTCAAATTGATGCATGTCCCCCTTTCAAGACAATTTTGAATAATATATTGATATAGATCCTTTTTCAAAGCAATATGTATGACTATTCTACAAAGTGACAATAGTTAATGTGTGACACTAAACCCCTTTACGGGAGGGATTGTGTTTGATTTTCATATGATGAAAACATAATCTTTCATTAAATTAATTGAGGTAGGGATCTTACCAGTAACTGCTAGTAGTCCTTTTATTATGTATATTATATTGTCATTTTGCTTAGTGTCTTTTGTTACCTATTCTGACATTGGACAGGGCTAATTCTCAACTGATTTTTTCTGTGAGTTTTGCTGTGTGTTTTATTTTCTACATTGGCTAAATATATAGTTGGAAGGTTGATATCTCACAAACATGTTTAATTCCGCCGCATTTTTTTGCCGGTCCCATGTCATGTCAAGACTCGCTTTGCATTTTAATTTTAGTTCATATATATGTTTTTAAGTTAAGTATGACTTCCATTTTCACTGAACTAGTACACCTTTTTTTGTTAAAAGGTCTGATGAAGCCCACCTCAGGGTTCGGGATTTTCTAGCCGTGTTGCAGACCAACTGGTGCCTGTCGACTGTTGTCCGCCTTTTGGGCGGGTTGTTGCCTCTTTGACACGTTCCCAATTTCTATTGATATTATCTATTTTATTGTGCTGGAATATTACTATTGTATTAAGCTCAAAATTGTATTTGTGAGAGGTATTTATGTTTAGGATTTTTATTTTGAACGAACCCTGATTCTAATGTTTGTAATATTAAGATGCAACATCTATCATTTAGATATGTTTAATTTAACCTTTTTAAATACGAATGAATAATATCTGCATTTTACGCTTAGATATGACTTGCAAACACTCTATTTACTTCCTTTTTTCCAAAATTGCTTCAATGTTGAACTACCAAAAAATTTCTCTGTAATTTCAAGAATGGTTTTATGGTGGGGGAAAATAGTTAATACCATTAACAAATAATATGCAAAGTTTCGCAGGATTGAAACACACAACTTCGTTACGAAAACACCATTCTAAGCTGTATTTTTTCCGAAAGAGACCAATACATATTTTATTAATGTGACAAGATTTATATACACAATGCCTTTTGCTCAAAATATTTTGTAACAATACACCTTTTAGTATGACTTATATGCATTGTGCCATGTTTACTCATGCTTGTTGAACGGAACAGATGAAATAGTTGGACTTTTATAATTTTGTGTTTGAAACTACATTTATATAATAAACATGCAAATTTATTTAACAGAAACAAAATAGAAAAGACATGAGACACTCATGAGCCATTTATTATCTGTTCTGTTTGTTTTTTTGTTAAATTCTCAAAGACTAGAATATGGCTGTCAGAACAAAATCTTCTCCTAGACCGATTTCTAGCTGCGTTATTCATACAATGCTTGTGTAACTATCTGAAGTTTGTATTTACCTTTTACTTTTAAAGATGACATATGCAGCTAACCACACTTGTGTTATGTAGGAAAACATTCTTAATGAGCATCTGATAAAAATAATACAAACTGAACATAGGCAAACCATAACATGGTGCCTATTTATGGCCAGCACAATTTTATAACTCGCTTTTGTCCAATGTTTCGTTTTAGCCTTGATTTCTGTATCTGTATATGTTGGAATTAGACGGAAACTTAATACCAGATCTCACAAGGTAAATTCCATCAAATTCCGTATACTATACCAGTGCATGACAGGTTCTCTTACAGATAATTGTTTGAAAACAATTTTAATAGAAGTTGTTTTTATCTTTTAAATTTTGTCTTTTTCTGTTGGTAATTGATAATGATTCAAATAATGCACATAGAAATACCTCTAGATTTCAGAGTAAGCATTTAATGGTATTTCATATTTTTTGTTAATTTTTTTCCTCTTTAAAAGTTAAACTTTTGATCGGATCTTCCAATAAATTACAAGCGTATAAATCGTTAATCATTATTGTAATAATTCGTGGAGGTCAGTTTCATTGGCGAGGGAAGCAGGAGTGGATAGCGAGCCATCGACCTATTGTAGGAAAAATTGACAATTCTAGTCAATTAAGATTGAATTCCGGGGCATCCTTCCATGAGCCTGATTCGAACTCAAAATGATAGTGTTTAATGATTTCGAACTTATAACCCAGTGTTATAAGGCTAGTGATACTGTAGTTTGTCAACTATTTATAGCCCTCGGCCATCGAGACCCTTCCATGTCTACTACATTTTAAAACAAGAAGATGTGGAATGATTGTCAATGAGAAAAGTCTCCACAAGAGACCAAATGACACAGAAATTAACAACTCTAGGTTAATGTACGGCCAATGAGTAAAACTAAACAATGAGTACAACTCATACTGCATAGTCAGCTAAAAAAGAACTAAATGACTAATGAAAGACAATTCAAGCGAGAACACGTATAACAAGATTGATATATAAACTATTGAACGACTACTTAATATAAAATAACAACAAAAGTAATAACAACTAAAATACAGGCTTCTCTCTTTTGACTGGCACACATAGAATGATGCGAAATGAAAACGTTATTGTATGATCAACCCTGTACCTAACCTGGGACAATACGACATTTAAACAATCAATTATAGCCAAGCTATAACATATCAAATAAATGTATAATAAATATAGTAATTAAGAAATGTTGTATCTACGATGTATTTATTTCTGATTGGTGACCTGATACATGGCGTAAAAAAGAAAATTATAACATTTTTCATGCGTAAAGAATTCATTTTTACTAAAGAAGTTAAATACAAAAGACCTGGAGTTTAACATTTAATTTTCTTTATTTAACACTATATATGTCATGTATGTTTAAACTTGTCTCCATTTGTAATCAATTGATCAAGCAGCATAGTTGTGTTAGAGGCCATCTTCGTCAATAGTAAATCATCTGAAAAATAACAGATCAGCATAGACCAAAAGTGTAAACAATAATTGTAATTGCTCGTATAAAATATAGGTACAGACACATAATACATTGATATGTATAACTTTTGACATAAGCTGTGTGTATAATTTGTCGACCAAACACTAATTATGGAAGGTTAAAATCAGACAGTGCAACTTGTTGTTAAATATATTGATTCATATAAACTTTTCGCTAATACAATTCATGACAAATCTATTCTAATAGAACACTACTGTGTTGAAACATTAAATAAAAGTAGAAAAACAAGAAATAATAACAAAGGCGTAAACCACTTAACAATTTCCACATCGCACGCTTCACAATTTTTCCATGAACGAATAACCATTCTCTAATGCACAACACCTTATTTCTTATTGTTCATTTCCAAATACACCACAACCGTTTTATGAGAAAGTTTCACTTTTCATTGGCTGATTGGATTGATAGATACATTTACTGATATTGAGCCTAAAATCAAATACTTTATTTACTGTAAACAAAACTTTCTTTTCTACCTCAGGACAAGATTACCTTAGTTGTATTTTGCAAAACTTTTAGGAATTTTTAATTCTCAATGCTCTGCCATATTCGTACTTTATTTTGCCTTTTTAACTTTTGTTATTTGAGTGTCATTGATGAGTCTTTTGTAGACCATTCGCGCGTGTCTTGTGCAACTTCAAAGTTTTAATCCTGATATCTATGAAGAGTTTAATAATTACTTACTGTCTACACTGTGAACACGGTTTACAAATGTCACAAATGCTAGACTTCTGGAGAATACCAGATTGATAAAACGTAGTAAACTGAAGCTCTAAATATAAAAATGATTAATCAACATAATTTGTAAATAAATGTTAAAAGAACACAAATGTGGCTTTGATATAGCTTACACATATGACTTTGTAGACAAAAATTATTGATAACGCAAATATTGAAAGTATCTCTTGTACCATGCTTTGGGTTTAGTATGACGTCCACTATCACTGAACAGTACACATTTTTGTTAAGAAGCCAGCTGAGGACACCTCCGGCTGCGGAAGACTGCACTGATGACCCACTCTATGGTGGGATTGTTGTCTCTTTGACACATTCCCAATTGCCATTCTCAATTTTTATTTGGAGTAACATTCATACAACGCTTGTAGACACAAACTAAAGTCTCGTTTTGGTGAAAGTTAAGTGGAAAATGCTTTATTTTAGTGAATACAAAAGGCCTTGATTCACTGCGTGCTGATATTGGCAAACTCGTCACACACGTAAATAGGAATCATACAATAAACTGTCAACCTACTATTTATTCACGCATTTTACAGAGAAAAGCATTTAGTCTACTTTACATTTGTCAATAATTTAAAACTTAGAAAATATAACGAATATTTCCTGGTTAGAAATATTCAAAGATTAATCCTTTATTAAAAGGCGATGAAAGTTTAACTCAGTATATACAATGATTATTATTCAAAACTACAATATACTAGATTAAAATTCATCAATCGGTCGAAATTCAACAAAAAAACAACACAAAAATACACCCAATTTCTATAAACCTTATTAAACAACGCGGCCGGATAGGTGATAAACTTGCATGGGGATGAACACCGTTTTTCATCGTCTATAATTTTCTAGTCAGAGTTAAACACCACTACTGACGAGCATATTGATATACTATTATAGATTAAATAACGTATCAGTGTGTTTACGTACCAGGTTTATAGTAGTCGTAAACTTTAACCACAGATGGTTTCGTTTTTGCTACCAATCCTGTACGAACGGCTTTCATTTTGATGCAGACTGGATAACCTGATATCTATAAAACAAGGTTATAATGTAAGAAAATGTAAGTTTTAATAAATAGTTCGAAAATAGTAAAAAAAACTAAAAAATATTATTATCTCGTCATTAATGCAGGGTGGATGTAGATTCAGAACAAATAATAATGGATCATCTAAATCATAGACCTTTTCAAACATAATATTTCGAATTGCATTGTAACTACATGCATTTGTTTCCAAAAGTGATTTGAGGGAGCAAACACAACTTGCATTACAATTCGCCTTCTCATGAAAACTATATATGATTGACAGGTCGAATGCATAATATCGAAATAACTGCACTGACTTCCTTGCAATGGAGCAATTAACATTTCATAATTCATTAGTCCGCATTGCCAAAAAAAGATTTGAATTATCGAGGAACACTCAGGAAAAAAGTAAAAATTATACATACATGTACATATATTAAGAACTAGACTTTCAAAAAAGGTAATAAATACTCTATACTAAATTTCGCATACAATTTTGCACAAGCAATCTCAATGAAAAAATATTTTTTCTAGTGAAAACTTCTCCTGAAGAATATACATGTTTTAGATCCATACTTTTAAAAATATAATTGCATGCTGTTTTACTCACTCTCGACAAAGGTTAACTCCCTAAAGGAAATGTCTTGTGTCATAGCGACAAAAGAGCTTAATTATGATTATTTGTTTTAAATTGTGCTTTAGTTCTCGTACTGATTTAACAACAGAAGTATGATATTCCACAAGACTTTTTGAATTGCACATGTCTAATTAAAACAATAAAGTGCAAATGGTCTAAGAGGATTTTAATCACAGTTTTCATTAAACAAAAATCTTCAAAATTCATCTCGATTGCTTTTCCAACAAGATAACACACTTTAATTTAATCTCGCTACATCCATCCTTATTTTAACCATTGAAAGTAGTGAAACTATAAATTACCTCATCAAAATATAGTATAAGTTTCCTATTTTCCACCTCAATCTTCTTAAGGGTTGGAATGTGAGTAATTTCATCAGGGTTTGCTTGAAACCCAGTCGGAATTCCAATTTCTAAAATAGCCATTCCACTTTTCCCTCGCCTTAGCCATCTGTTTAACATATAATCACATTGTATAGGCATAGATTACCTTAGCCGTATTTGGAACAACTTTTTTGAATTTTGGATCCTCAATGCTCTTCAACTTTGTACTTGTTTCGTTTTATAGATCTGAGCGTCACTGATGAGCTTTATGTAGACAAAACGCGCGTCTGGCGTACTAAATTACAGTCCTGGTACTTTTGATATCTATTTATTGCTTGTTGACAGAAGTACAGGTGACCATGGTTTTTTTCTTTCTTCGCTTTGCTGTCTCATTAAGGTAACGGTATACCTTTCTTTCTTTATTTTTTTATTTTTTAGATATAAATTTGAAATATTTAAACACAAATCCAGTTGTAATGTAGCTTTTTTACATAAAAAAATGCCTTTAACAAGTCAGAATATGAACGTTGTTTTCCAATATTTTAATGTGGTTGATGTGGATGACAGGAACATTCTAAGTTTTTCATCTTTTTTTTATTTCGTTTTTTAATATTGTTGATTTTGTTTTCCGAGTGTCTTTTTATAGTAACTAATTGTATGAACTGTCATCGCTTTGCCATGTTTCGATAATATCTTCTTTGTTTACAGAGGTAGTTTGAACATTTTGTGTACCAGTGCATTTGTTTAAATGCTAGTTATTTGGGTTTATGGATTCGAACAAAAGCTAAATATTGTAATGTTTATTAAACTAGTTAATCGAAACAAACTTTGTTTTATGTTATCCTTTAATACAACTTGAAAACAATACAACATAACGCCATGTGTCCAAAGTGTTTTTTATAGATTTGCCTTACATTTATTCCACGCGAACGCTGAAAGCCAAACAATTGCGAATTAAAGTCGGAACATTTAAATGTGTTCTTTTCGGACAAATATGCATTTTAATGCAAGGTTTTGCAGTTTGTAAAGACTGATAAAGTTGTTGATGAATTATTAGAAATATTATCAAGTCGTACTTAAGGCAATGTAGATGTTTGTAAATGCACCAAGTAAACTGAACATTTGAAATGTGTGCTTGTTTTTTTATTAATTTTTATTAATGTAAACTTAATTCTAAATATTATCCTTTTATTCTATTTCAAACAAAAATAAAATAAAAATTCTGGTAACATATGTAGATATTAACATGTTGTTATATGTTTACATTCTTCAAGTGGTTTAAGAAAGAACATTAATTTATATTTATAAACCAATGTTGTTCAAACGATTTAGCTATGTCTATATACAAAGGTTTTATCGATACATATTTAGATATTAGCATGTTGCTTTACCTTTTCAGGCTTTAATTGGTTTTAGAAAGCACTGTTTATACTATTTATAAACCATTTATTTTTCAAAGGAATTATTAATATTTACATACATACTTAACACACGTATTTGTCTCTAACACGACAAATGTTTCCTGATCAATGTTTACAGACACGTGAAACGCCTGGGTACCATGACTTTGTTCAATGTTGTAATGAACAGAAACCTGGATATAACAATATAAGACAGTTAAAACACATGTTAGTGATACACGTATATACAGTGTAAACTGCATTATCCGACACGTAAGTTTTCCAACATCCTTCTTTGAAAGACACAGTTTCTATCTATGATTGTTTCAGCGGTATCTAAACTGCACAATTTTAATATTATTTTGTTAACAACTAAATATACCAACATAGATAAATATCTTAATTACAATATCATAACAGCAAAAAACCTGAGTTTTCCGACACTGCTTAATCCGACATTTTGTCTGGTCCCTGAGTGTGTCTGGTTAGATTGTTCACTGTAAATTGACATCGAAATAACAGATCAGACATGTAATTAGGATTTGTTTTTAGTTTTATATCTATCAAACTATTCATTGATAAGAATTCAAGAATCAAATGCATTTTCAGTACAATATTTTAAGGAGTATAACTATAATAAATATTACCTCTGCAAGAGCAGTTCCCTCTCCCGTGGCCTCAATCAGTACATTTTGTGGATATGGCTTTGGTAACTAAAGAAATAAAACCACGGTGACTTAACATAATATGTGCTGTCAATATCTACTCAAGAGAAAACAATAATCTATTAAACATTTTAATTATACATAATTGAGTTGTTGTCTGGCGTATGTACAAAATTTAGTCCTGGTATCTATGATGACTTTATTTGACAAGTTTCCAGTTTCCATTCTCAATTTTATTTTAAAACGGATCGATTGCTTTTGTAAACAATTTGGTTTGTGTGGTATTTTCAAACTCCTTTTTAAAAGGACATGTTATTGTTGTCTGCTAATATTTACAAAATTCTTCCTAATTTATTTCGTGGAATTTAATTTTTCAGAGTTTATTCAAATAACCTGTCAATTTTGCATGTAAGTGCTGCGATACAAAACTTATCCTAATTGTGAAGTTTTCCAGCCAGCCGAAAACATCATTGCATTGAAAGTTAAAATATGACTGTCTGAAGCGTACATGTGTGATTGAAAAAAGTAAAATCATAAAAATACTGAGCTCCTAGGAAAATTCAAACCGGAAAGTCCCTAATCAAATGGCAAAATTAACATTATCAAAAGCTCAAACACATGAAATGAAAGTCTTATTTTTGACTTAGAGCAGGCATTTCCTTATGTACAAAATGGTGGCTTGAACCTGGATTGATAGCTATCTGAACCTTTCACTTGTATGACATCAAATTGCATTATATTGACAAAGAGATTAAATATTAACTTCAAGTAGGAATAGAGAAACTGCTTACCTCAATAGTCTGCAAAACGAGAGCATTTGCAGAATCAACCGTAAATTGTTTGGAAAATTTTCCAGCTGTGATTGAAATTAACATGTCTCTATGCTGCGAACCAAACAATCCAAATTCAGTAATGGCCTCTAATGCAACTACTGTATCCTGAAATGATAGAAACAAAGAACACGACAGGTAATACTGAAAATGAAATTTAGACTGGAAATGGGGTATGTGTCAAAGAGACAACATCACGACTAAAGGTCAAAATTGGGTCTTCAAAACAGTTCGACATTATCGCACACAGAGATTATCTTCTAAATAAAAATGTGTATAAGTTAACCATTTTATTTTTTTAAATTCAAAACGCAAATGCAACGAGGCAAGAACAATAATTGTTTTTTAACTAAGCGTGTCATTGTTAATTTAACACTGACATAGCTTATCATACTTAGACTTTTATGCTCATTATATTTCTAGAACAGAAAAAAAGCTTGTCCAAATATGTGTTTTTTAGAGAAAAAAAAATAATGGTATTCCATATCCCCTCAGTGGCTCAAATGCCTTGCAATTAATAAAATATAATTATTTTGTATCTTCTCAAACTATTTCGAACAAATACCTGTGATGATGCAAATCCACCATTCGAATTTCTTTGCGTTATTATCCATTTCATAACATGATACCCATCTAAAGGTAAATTACGTCCTGTATATGCAAGAAGAGCATACGCTGATGTCTCAATATCAATTGAAGTTGACTGCATGTAAGATGATGACCATGCATTCCCGTTTGATGATGATAAAGATGCGTAGGTCCAATATTTCATATCATCTACATGAGAATAATTTATTATAATATGTTTTCAAGTGATAAAGATAATAACATAATGTTGAATGCTGTGTCCCTGTTTTTTTTTACATTTTACCTGTTGATCTTTTTATTATGTTCACACATCCTTCTCAATATATTTGAATTGTATACGACAAATTATAGCTTAAATAGCTATAAAATCAGCTTCAATCCACCGTTTTCTACGTAATAAAATGCCTGTACAAAGTCAGGAATATACAGGTTGATATCCATTCGTTTGATGTGTTTGATCCTTTGATTTTGCCATTTGCTTATGGACTTTCTCTTTTGAATATTCCTCGGAGTTCAGTATTTTTTGTGATCTTACATTTAATTATCCGAAAGTAGCAAACAATTTACAGAGTTAGTGTATTAAAATATCATTCGTCAATAGAAACTTGTCTTTCCCGCCAAAATTTAAAAACAAACACGTCGTAAATGCAATTTAGAATTTGTTAATGAGGTAAAAAGGTAAAATTACATGAACAACACCAAATAATATCCTTATTGATAATTTGATAATGTGTTTGATTTTTAAAACAGAAAATGCAAGCAGTATACGATTACTAAACCATTATAAATGTCAATTTCATAATATAAACGAATTGATTTCGATTCATAAATGTGTATGGATAAAATATGTGATGTCTGGTTAGGAACATGTGTTTTAAAACAGTGACTCTTTAATTAGATGTTTTGTTTACATAGACAAACGTAATACATTTCATAGATATAGGAAGATGTGGTGTGAGTGCCAATGAGACAACTCTCCATCCAAATAACAATTTAAAAAGTAAACCATAATAGGTTAAAGTATGGCCTTCAACATGGAGCCTTCCTTTTACCTCTTACAGCGGCATGTGTTTAAAGAGACCGACGTAATAAACTTCATGTGTTCTTACCTATTACAACGGCATGCGTTCCAGGAAATAGACGTAATGAACTTCATGTGTCAATTCACCTTTAACAACGACATGTGTTCAAAGAGACAGATGTAATAAATTGTATGTCTTCTTATCTCGTACATGTCTTACAACAGCTTGTTTTCCAAGAGACAAACGTAATTATCATATGTTTTCTTACCTCTTACAAAAGCATGTGTTCAAAGAGACAAACGTTATGAAACTTATGTATTCTTTCCTCTTACAACAGCATGTGTTCCCAGACACAAACGTTATGAATCTCATGTCTTCTTACATCTTACAACATAATGTGTTCCAAGAGACAAACGTGATGGATTCCATGTCTTCTTACCTCTTACAACATAATGTGTTCCAAGAGACAAACATGATGGATTTCATGTCTTCTTACCTCTTACAACAGAATGTGTTCCAAGAGACAAACGTGATGGATTTCATGTCTTCTTACCTCTTACAACAGAATGTGTTCAAAGAGAAAAACGTAATGAATTTCATGTCTTCTTACCTGTTACAACAGCATTTGTTCCAAGAGACAAACGTAATGAATTTCATGTATGTTTACCTCTTACAACAGCATGTGTTCCAAGCTTGTTAAAGATTGCATCAAAAGATAAACTGTTCCGTATGGCCAAAGCATAACTAGTAATGGCTAAGCAGTAGATGTCGTTAACTGTATAGATATTAGTTTCCAGAAAATGTTGAGCCTTCGTAACAGCATCAGTAATTGAATGTGTCATCTATAAGATACAATGTATAAAAAAGGTAAAATGTTAACAAGTATTAAAAATTTCCAATAAGATGACATAACCCTACATACAAAAACATATATGAACGTATCTAGGGATTGCATTGAAGCATTATATTTCTTCATCCATATATCTATTTCTATTTCACAAAGGGTGATTTTGTGAACTTCTTAATCGAAATTGAGCGCAAAATATTTACAGAATGAAATCTTACGCAAGACTATATTTCTTTTTTTTCTATTTCTGAGTTATTCGGCTAACGCTAATGTTAAAAGTGTACACGATTTAAGCATATTTCAATAATATATTTCAAGATTCTTGTATCGGAGGTGGAACTTGAGAAATCTTATGCAATTAGTTCATATTAATATTTCATCTTTATAAGGATTGAATCTACAAGTAAAAATCTAACATAACTTTTATATTAATTGACTATAATAACGATAATGATTTCTGTTTAGTTTCATCTGCGCAGGCAGCTTAAAAACAAATAATATTCACCATGATAAGTGCTTTTTTTTCAACCATTATCAATAGTCAATTGCTATGCAATAGTAATTAACACAGCAGTGTTCATTATATGACGAGGTTTAGCTTGATATAAAACCAGATTTAATCCATCATTTTTTACATAAGAAAAGCCTGTACTAAGTCAAGTTTGTGGCAGTTGATATCCAATCGTTTGACGTTTTGATCTTGCCGTTGGTTTACGGACTTTCATTTAAGGACTTTCCTCTGGGTTCGATATTATTTGTATGGTACTTTTACGTAAAATTATATAGTTTTGAATAGTACAGATCTTCTGATAAGCTTTCCGTTCAAAGACATGGATTTGCCAACTGAACCTGACACTTACATCTTTTTTATGATTTACTCATTAAAAGAAAATTTAAATTTAAATCATAAGGAATTTGCTTGTCATAACTTTCGAAATGTAGTGCATACTTTTAGATAACCAACAACGAAGACACAAATCTTTTAGTAATTTCTTAAAGGAAGTATTTTCGTTGGTATTCGAGAAAAAGTACCTTTCCTATTATTAAGAAACATTCACTCCTTTTTCAGTATTATATTTTGCATCGTCTATAGCTATAATCCACATCGATACATGTTATAGTACTGGCTGATGCATTAGGTACACACTTGAATAGTACTTTAACCATTCTGCAATATGGTGTCTATAATAACCTACCCCTTGCAAATGTAAATTTTCCTGTAGAGCAATTAACACAAATGCAGTCAAACTTATTTCATTTGCTGTTTTGTCCTATAAAAGAAAATAGTTATAAGATCATATAAGAATAAACAAAAATTAATTGAATTTAAGATACAACGCTTACAAATTAATTTTAAGAAGAATCTTACATGCGTTTCATACGTGCATTTCGAATCAAAAATGTCAAATACGGATTTTAGGAGCGAGGAGGAACAGCGATCCCCTATACACATTAAACATTTTAACGTCATGTATGGAAAATAAGATTAATTTTGCAATTGAAATTAAGATTACACGAATTGGAACTATTACTAAATGGTATATAATAAATCATAGTAGTCTTTATTGCTTGTTTTTTGTTTGTTTGTCGTTGTTTTCATCTGATCTGGAAGGGAATGGTAAGTCCGGTCTTTTGTTCAGTTAAATTACCTGAAATTATTTACGTGTATATTCAGAATACTTTTGTGAAGAAAAAATGTCTACAAAAGAGATGAGTGCATCTATCACTGCAATTTAAAACTTTCTTGTTCTTTTGGAATTTTTCAGTTATCTCTTTCATTGGGCATATATTTTCATGTCTGACCTTGACACAATATTCCAAAATTTGCGAATTCAATTACCATTTACTTGGTTGATGGTTGATGGTTTCTTGGAAACTATTTGATAAAGCTCGTTGCAAAGGGAATATTATAATAGGTTTTTTTTTTTCTGAAAACTTCATCATTTGAACTTTACCCAATAAAAATTAAGACTGAATGTATACCCCATACTAACAGCCCCATGGTGCTACATGTTGAACCAGCTTTTCCTATCCTTTTGGAGCATCCGAGATGAATTTCATTGGATCTTGCTGTATCTTTGGGTTTTTTTGTGTCGATTTCCTGGACTATTGTTTGCTTTGCATCAATTTGTTGTTGTTATTGTTGCCTGTGATACAGATCTTAAAAAGGTGGGTTTTTTTCATACTAATAGGAAAAGCTGATTATATAGTTACTGCAGTTAATATAAATTTTCTTAATCATAAAAAAGGACTTTTACGTTAAGAAGGTAAATAAAAAAATCTTACCTGCATATAGTATGTATACATTGAGCCCGGAAATGAACCATCTGATAACTGATGGGATATGATCCATTTGACTGATTTGATAATAACATTATCATCAATAAAAATATGCGTCTTTGCTTTTTGAAAAGTCTTAATAACATAAGCTGATAACCTATAACAGAAAGTTAAAAACATCGAATCTGAATTTGATTTTGATTACCTATAAACTTAATATATTAAGAATTTAAATTAACAAAAAAATCTGTCGTTTAAAAATTATAAAATGAAAACATTTGTAAGTACAAAAAAGGGAACCAGATAAAAAAAATAGTAAAAAAAAACAACATTACATTTTGTTATTTATTTTGTACTTTTGGATTGTTATATCTTTTCTTACTAGTTCCTGTATTTCACAATAAACAAAAATAACATACCACATATTTCCATGACTGTCAGAATTACCAAATGCACTAAAAGACCCATCTGTACGTTGGTATCTTAATTCATTTTGGTATCCTTCATCATAAAAAGAAAGATTAAGATACATTGTTTTTAAACTTTTTCCCATTTTGCAACATATGTTCTAGCTGAAGGACGCTTCCGGGTGCAGGAAATGTTCTCGCTACATTGAAGATCTGTTGGTGACCTGCTGCTGTTGTTTTTTCTATGGTCGGGTTGTTGTCTCTTCGACACATTCCCCATTTCCATTCTCAATTTTAAAATGTATGTTTTGTCTCTTGATATATGATATGTCTAGATTGAATGAAATAATGGAAGGAAATGTTAACGGATGCTTATTTTTTGAAGTTTTTGAGTTATTGTATTACAACTCATATACAAATAAGAGAGTAACACCCAAAGACTATTATATATAGTATGCATTTTTTAATTTATCTCATTTGAGTTTGACAATATATTTCATTTTATTTATTATAATGTGATTTAATATTAGTTAATAATATTTGCTACTCTGTTTTAAAAAAAAAGTTTTTTGAAAAGATTGATATATTAATTGTTATACTGGAGGGAATTAGATAAGCAAACAAAACCGCTGGGTCGATCCAAATGCTTTTTTTTTTCGAAATATAAGCAATTGAAAGTTTTGCTGTTAATGTCCTTTCAAGATTTTTAATATTGGCACATGTTTTCATTCATAAACTAGAAATAAATAAAAGAAATTCACATCTCAAATAAAGTTGTGAAAAGAAAAATAGAGGTTAGAGTGCAAAATCTTTCGATGGCACTACCTGAAAAAAGCCAGAAGATTCCGAATATCTGGCAAAAGTTTTAAAAGAAGAGAAGCGAACATTCTGAAGCGTATGTTAAACGTAAAGCATGTTACATTTTACTCTTGCTTAAACTGACAAATAGCATTCTTGTTTGGAGAATTTAGAATTCTGTGGAAAATAGTCCTGCTGAAATTTAAATTGAGAATGGAAATGGGGAATGTGCCAAAGAGACAACAACCTGACCAAATAAAAAAAACAACAGCAGAAGGTCACCAACAGGTCTTCAATGTAGCGAGAAATTCCCGCACCCGGAGGCGTCCTTCAGCTGGCCCCTAAAAAAATATATACTAGTGCAGTGATAATGAACGCCATACTAATTTCCAATTTTACACAAGAAACTAAAATTAAAATAATACGAGACCAACAAAGGCCAGAGGCTCCTGACTTGGGACAGGCGCAAAAATGTGAGATCTCAACCCTTCCCCTATACCCCTATACCTCTAATCAATGTAGAAAAGTAAACGCATAACAATACGCACATTAAAATTCAGTTCAAGAGAAGTCCGAGTCTGATGTCAGAAGCTGTAACCAAAGAAAATAAACAAAATGACAATTATACATAAATAACAACAGACTACTAGCAGTTAACTGACATGCCAGCTCCAGACTTCAATTAAACTGACTGAAAGATTATGATTTCATCATATGAACATCAGGCACAATCCTTCCCGTTAGGGGTTTAGTATCATACCATCATAACATATATGAGAAGAACATAACCCGTGTCATGCCAACAACTGTTTTTAGAATAAATGTGTTTAGTTCCGACGCAAAGACCTTATCAGTGACTCAATATTAACGCTAAAATATGCAATCTTTAATGACTTGACAACAGTATCGTAATTATATCCCTTCTTAATAAGTCTATTTAAAGGTTTTGTAAGTTTCTGAGGTGAATACTGACACCTTTGTGCTTTATGAAGAATATTTTTATATAAAATTGGATGTGAAATACCTGAACGTATAAGAAGTCTGCATGTTGAGCTATATTTACGAATGATGTCCTTATAACGATGATAAAATTTAGTAAATGTTTTGACTAGTTTGTGATATCGAAAACCCTGGTGTAATAATTTTACATGATATTAAAGACATATACATGTGTTAAGCCACAGATGCGACTGATATGTTCATTATAAATAAATGTACTGTTAACAAAACTAAAAATTGATGAAATACTGAGGCTTTTTACCTCAGACATAGATTATCTTGGCTGAATTTTGAAAAAAATGTTTTGGATTTTTGGTCCTAAATGTTCTTTATTTCAACTTTATTTGGCCTTGTTAACCTCTTTAATGTCGAGCATTACTGATGAGTGATTTGCATATTAAACGCGCGTCTGGCGTAAATTCAGGTGTTTTAGTTATTTTAATTGGCCTGATTGATAAATAGACTTGTTAAAGACAAACATTATAGTCCGGCGGCTACAAGCATATTTCAGACGAATTGTGCACATCCTGTTACAAGCATGAAATTTGGCATAGACCTTCCTCAACTATTACTCTTTTATTTCAGATAGGGAGGCATTTGAAAAGAATGTCTCACTTCCGGTAAAATCCAAAATGGCGGACGTCATACTTAAATCAGCCCAATATCGAAGGCTAGCGTGTAAAAATGTGTTATTATCGTGCTACTATCATTATATTTGGTACAGACCTTTGTGTGTTACTACTTTGGGATAAATTAAATAGATTAGATGTCTTCAGAAACCCCACTTCCGGTTTAAATCCAATATGGCTGACATTGTACTTAAATAAGCTTATTTGTTAGGGAGGGTAACTGAAATGTGTTTTAACGTATTGCTACTATCATTACATTGTGTATGAACCTTTCTTTGGTGTTTCTGATGGATACAATGCATAAGACATATGTCTTAAAAACCCTTTCTTCCGGTAATATCCAAAATGGCGGACAGAGAAATATCAATTTTTTATTCAAATTTTCAACTTTTTTCAAAATGTAAAGAAAATGATTTTATTTTGTGCTGGTCATTAAACTTTTGGCTTAAAGTTATCCTCAAAACCACTAATTCTAGCATGTTGTAAATATTTAGATATAAAGTTGACACTTCTGGTTAAAAATATGACGTAATTTCAAAGATGAGTCCTCAATCTATTTCTTCGATGTAGAGTTTTGGATAGATTGATTAAAACAAAATAAAATCACTATAGTACTAAAAATTATTTAAAATTATTACTATTTGGCCAAGAATACATGTTTATTCACAGTCACCATGACATGCACACATCGCAGTGCACGGGATACCCGATTTTCCACATTAAAAATTACCGCGGTATCCTTTCTTACATCCACAATGTATAAGCTTTTGACAAAATGATAAGGCCTCAAAAAGAGTTTTTCAAAAGTCATCCTCTTTGTCCCCGCCTGGAGTGGGTAGCATAAGAGCCAATCCCAAGTTTGTCTCCCTAAACACCTACCGAAGTATATTGCATGATTTACATGCTGGAAAAGACTAGACCAAGTTGAGGGAATAGCCTCAAAAAGCCGCCCCTGTTGCGAAAATAGTTATTTTCTTGCTTCGTTAACCCATCTGGTAAGTTTGTGCGATCTTACAGTAAAATCCCGGTGATTTAGTCTGATTAATCATCGTTCTTTTTGTTAAAGTCACATCTTCAAATGCAATCAATGTCTCCCACATAGTCTTTTCCCTCCTTTCAAGCAAAGAGAGAACCATATCACAACAGGTAAAGACATGGATAACAATAAGTGTTTCAGATCACTCAGATCACTCATTGCCTAGTGCATTTGAAAGGCCATTGATAGATATAAATCCAAAGTCTTTTGCCCTCCCAAACACAATCCATAGTTCGTCTACCCCTATGTCACAGAATAGCGAAACAGTAGTGACAGCATCACCACTAACGACTGTTCGAATCATGACTCATTTAAGTGCGTGTTTCACTGCATCAGACACATGCACCATGATTTTTGTGTCTGCCTCTAAATGTGAACTTGGTGCTGAACTTTAAATACATTACGTGGTGGATAAGATAGAATATCCTGCCCATTTGTTGCTATAACTACCATACACATCCAAGACTTCACCCACTCGTATTTCAGTTTCAAGGTATTTATTTAGGTAAGGACATAATACCCAATCAGCATACTCAGTAGGCCGCAATCCACAATCGGAGAGCTGATTTCCAACATTTACAAAGAAATGTAATATTGTTTCTTACATCCATAAATTCTGCAAAAACACGTATTTTCTTGCCTTGTTTACCTTATCTGTTTCTTTTTCTTTTCGATCTTCCAACAAAACCACGTATCGTTTTCAATGACATTAAACATCAAATCCATATGGTGATGTTGGCTGGTCAATCATCATTCTAAATGCTATAGTCACATCTTCAAACTCCTTTAATGTCACCAACGCAGTTCCTTTTCCAGCAAACGTGTTATCTTTTAATGCCTAGTGCATTTGAAAGGTCATTGATTGATATATATCTTATACTTTTCCCCTTCCAAATGCAAACCAAAGTTTGTCTGCCCCTATGTCACGGAATAGCGAAACAGCAATGACATCAGTATCGACTGTTTGAGTCATGACTCAGTTAAGTCTATGTTTCACTGCATCAGACACATCTATCTTGATTCTAGTGTCAGTCTCTTCGTGTAAATTTGGTGCTAAACTTGAAACATCGTCAAGTGGTGGATAACACTGAACATCATGAGCATTTGTTGCTTCAACTACCTTGTACTCAAAATTGTATTGAGCAAGCTCCTGTGAATGAAAACTTAAAAGTTCTTTCTTACTGTCGTCATCTCTCAGAAAACTTTCCCAATTTTGATGATGTTTTTAATCCTGGGTTCGTCTATGTATTCCCTTTCCCCTAAATGTTGCCCTTACTTCTTTTAGCAGCTTTCAAACTACCAGTATTGTCTATGTTCACATGTTACAGTTTCAAGGTGTTTCCTAACAAGTATGATGATTGGGTATTATGTCCTAACCATAATAAAATACCTTGAGACTGTAACAAGAGTGGACGAAGTCTTTGATGAGTATGGTAGTTGTAGCAACAAATGCTCAGGATATTCTATCTTATTCATCACGTGATGTATTTAAAGTGAAGCACCATGTTCACATAAAGAGACTGACACTTAAATCATGGTGCATGTGTCTGCTGCAGTAAAACACGCACTTAAACGAGTCATGATTAACAGTCACTAATGATGCTGTCAATACTATTTCACTATTCCGTGACATAGGGGGAGACGAACTATGGATTGTATAAAATCATAATCCTGGTACTTTTGATAACTATTGTATTTGGGGAGGCAAAAATCTTTGGATAAATATCTATCAATGGCCTTTCAAATGCACTAGGCAATGAGTGATCACACACTTTTATTTCTGACCCATACCTTATGACGGGTTGTGATACTGTTACCTTTGCTTGAAAAGGAAAAAAAGACTGCGTGGGAGACATTGATGGTATTTAAAGATGTGACTTTAACATAAAGAATAATGATTGATCAGCCTTAATCACCAGGGTTGTACTGTACAAACTTATCAGATCTAACATGATTAACGAAGCAAGAAAGTTAATTGTTGCACAAAAGGGAAAACTCATTGTAAGTGAGGCTATTCCTACGACTTGTTCTAGGCTTTTCAAGCATGTAAAACGTGTAATATTCTAATGCAGGTGTTTAGTGAGACGAGCTTTGGATTGACTCTTATGCTACCTAATCTTGTCACTAATGGATTGCGAAGGGACAAAGAGGGTCCCTTTAAAAAAAAACTCATAACTTTTTCAGAAGCTTGTACATTATTGATGTAAGAAAGGATGCCGCAGTTATGTGTAAAATTGGGTCTCCCGTGCACTGCCCTGTGTGCATGTGGTGATAACTGTGAATAAGCATGTATTCCTGGCCAAAAAGAAGTCATTTAAAATATTTTTTAGTACTATAGTGATTTTATTTTGTTTAAATCAATCTATCCAAAACTCTTCATCAAATAGATTGAGGACTCATCTTTGAAATTTACGTCATATTTTTACCGGAAGTGTCAACTTTATATCTTAGCATTTACATCATGCTAGAATAAGTGGTTTTGGGGATAACTTAAAGCAAATAGTTTAATGACCAGCAAAAAATAAAATCATTTTCTTTCCATTTTGAAAAAAGTTTAAATTTTAATAAAAATTGATATTTCTCTGTCCGCCATTTTGGATACTTCCGGCAGTGAGGGTTTTTAAGACATATGTCTTACACATTGTCTCCATCAGAAGCACCAAAGAAACGTTCATACACAATGTAATTATAGTAGCAATACGTTAAAACACATTTCAATTACCCTCCCTAAAAAATAAGCCCATTTAAGTACAATGTCCGCCATATTGGATTTTAACCGGAAGTGGGGTTTCTGAAGACATCTAATCTATTTAATTTATCCAAAAGTAGTAAAACACAAAGGTCTGTACCAAATATTATGATAGTAGCATGATAATAGGACATTTTTACACGCTAGCCTTCGATATTGGGCTGATTTAAGTATGACGTCCGCCATTTTGGATTTTACCGGAAGTGAGACATTTTTTTCAAATGCCTCCCTATCTGAAATAAAAGAGTAATAGTTGAGGAAGGTCTATGCCAAATTTCATGCTTGTAACAGGATGTGCACAATTTTTCACAAAGCCGCCGGACTATTATCGTTATATGTCCTACTGATTTTTAAATTCTATTTTCATGTTAAAAATTTAAAAAAAAAACATTTTTACTGACAGTCTTTACAACTTTCTTGTTTCCAAATCAGCTTTTACAGTTTTCCTCTTATATTTGATGTGTTTTCCTCATTTTAAGTTTGTAACCCGGGTTTTGTTTTTTTTTCTCAATCGATTGATGAATTTCGAACAGCGGTATACTACTGATGTTTTTATTTATAACATATAAACTATTCTACTCCTTATACTACATGTACTACTAAAACTTCCAATACTTTCCCAAATATATTCTATTATTTTTTATAAATACTATAATATTTCAGTAATTGTTTTTTTTTTTTTTTTTGTATGCTACAAACCTTTTTCCATATACGATGTCAATTTTTCCTTCATTTCTTGAGAATATTGATTCGATTTTTTCAAATAGTTCGCCACATAAACGTCAGGAGCAAGTTTGACTATTGTTTGCTCACCACAACCCGTTGGTAACCGAATCAATCGATCCAAATTGTGTAAAGTTGGTCCAACTACATCTCCTTAATAGATAAAAAAAAATCATGGTAATGCATGTATCGGAAGCTTTATGGGGATTCACCATAGTTTTAAACTGTCATACAAAATATTCGATAAAAAAACTAATAACAAATTTATACCTGACTATGCGGTATGGGATTTGTTCATTTTCGAAGGCCGAACGATGACCTATAGTTGTTAATGACTATGTCATTTTATTCTCTTGTGGACATTTGTCTCATTGGCAATCAAACCACATCTTCTTTTTTATATTGTATTAAAATAATCATTCTTGTATTTACTTTTCTACTTTAATTTCAGTATGTGGAAATCTGGTATCTATGATGAGTTTATTTTGAATAATGTTTGTGATTGAAAATTAATATTTATAAAATAATATAAGCTTACTATATATAGAGAACAACTTTTACTTTCATTCAAAACTTATTGTTAAGGAAATCTGCATGTTGTTTTTTCATTGCTTGAATCACGACTTCACCGATATATATATATATTATGAAAGCGATCGCTTGACTTATACCTTGAATAGTGCTGTAATTTATACAGTACACTGAGTCCACCAAAAATCCGTTTGTTTGCTTGGAAATTCTTTAACAATTTTTCTCTCGATTCTTGTGCGATTAAGTACAAAAATATACACATTTAATTTTAAAGCCGTTTAATATTTATTTGACTACTCGTCTGTTTTTGAAGGGAGTAGTGGCGTCTTTCATTGATTTATGAGTTTTAGATTTAAATTTCAGTTACTTGTTTATTTTACATTAGATATATTTATAAATCTCACACAATGTACGTACCCATGATTGACACCCGAATTATTTGTGAACCGTCCACAACAGACAATGGCATTGGTACAGAAACATTTCTTTGCACAGGGTGGCTTTGATTTACTTGTAATATTACTGGTGTATTATATTCCTGTAAAACTCCTTCAGGCTGTAAGTATTTAAACAAAACTAAACGTATGCACAGGTATTGTACTTGGTATTTCACGATAGATAATAATGTTGTAACATGGCTCATTATAATACTAAGTATGCTTTCGATATTATAACCAATAATTGAAATGATCGACATAATCTATACTATTAAACTAGAAGACCTCATTTTGTGTGTCGCTTCTCTTCCTTTCACAATAAATTAGTCATCATGCCTTTGTGTTCTATAAGTACCATGTAAAGTCGCATGTGTCATCCGTTCTTATGATTATTCAGTTAGTGTTACTTTGGAATAAAAACGAAAAAAACTGCGTCCGGATATTTTTCCGTCATTGGACAAAATTTTATGTCAGGCTAGATATCCGGTTTGCGTGTTTTATGACTTTGTACATACCAAAGACTATGGATAACGTGTATTTGCTATCTGCTATTATTTTCCAGTTTACTATCCACGGCGGTCACTGAGTTTATTAGATAGAGAGGGTCTATATAATATGTCAATGACCGCCGTGGATCGATTATGTAGTAAATTGAGAGTTGATAGTAAAAAGCAAAATGCTTTATTTAAAGGAATGTAAGTATATATATATATATATATATATATGTATGTTCATAGTATACAGAAAAAAACAAAAAGAATAAAAATTGATATTTGGAAAAAATGGGGAGGGCAAAAGAATATTGTGCCCAGTCCCCAAGTCCCTTTGACTTTTGATACCTCTCCTGGAATTCTCCAGTTATAATTGTGTTTACGGTTTATAAACGCTCTGTTGTCCCGCGTTTTCGCGGGTGTGTTCTAGTGTTTTGTTAAATGAATATTCTATTACGAATAAACGTGCACAGCAAAATGACTTCAACCCATCGACTTTGTATAGTACCACAATGTTGTGCCACTATTTTTGAAATTTTTACATGTACCTATACTGTGTGTTTGTTTTGTTCACACATAGTTGTCAATATAATGGAGTTTTATGCAACCGTCATACAAAGGCGAGGTAGCTAGCTTTAAAAGCAAGTTAAAGCCATCTTTAATTACATAAACAAAATGCCTATACCAAGTCACTATTTTAACAGTTGTATCCATTCGTATGGTATATTTCAGCTTATGATGTTTCCATTTAATAACGGACTTTCCATGTTGAAGGCCGTACTTTAACCTATAATGGTTTAATTTTTAAATTGTTATTTGGATGGAGAGTTGTCTCATTGGTACTCACACCACATCTTCATATATCTATTTCCATGACTGTTTGTCTAGTTTTTTTTTGTTATTATTAAATTCCTAAAGTATTCTTTCTATACTTGTTTACTTTTTTTAAATATAAACCGGTAATGTTTAAAATTTACTATGTTTTACAAATATTGTAATGCCTCCAGTAACTTTAAAACATGGAAATTTCACATGACATTGTTGTTTATATACAGAATGAAAGTTTAATTGATGGACAGTATATTAGACATTTCATGTCTTCAACAATCTTTTATTAATATAACGTATTCGTTGACAACAACAAAACCAGTGTTAAATCATAAAATTAAAACTTACCTCGACAAGGAGTTCTCGACGAATCCCATCTGCGGCCCCTGAAGACTGAGCTGTAACTTCTATATATATTGGTCCTAATGACCGTGGTACGATAGGGAAGTAAACTGATGTAGATTCTCCTGCCAACACCTACATGAGAACACCACAACATATATATATATATACAGTGATAATGAATTGCACAATAACCATATTCAGAAATAAATAAAATAAATTGAGAATGGAAAGGGGAATGTGTCAACGACCCGACAACAGAACAGAAAATAGTCAATGCCACTAATGGGACTTCAACATGATGAGATATTCCTGGCGGTGGGCTTCTGCTGGTCCCTTAAAATGTGCATAACTGTAATACTTCAGCAAAATGGATGTCACACAAAAGTCAGAAAAATTGTAAATGAATCAAGGTAAAAAAAATAAACGAAATTATGAAGGACTTACAAAGGCCAAACGTTCCTAAATTGGAACAGTCGCAATAATGCAAAGAATCAAAACCTGTGTTTGAATTGTTTTTCATCCACTCCCTATACCTTAAGCCAATGTTGAATAAAAAAAAACACAGCAAAACGCACAGTAAAACGCAATTTTAAGAAAGTCCAATTCCGGTGTAAAATAAGGTTTCAGAAGAAACTATAAAAATGACAATGATGCGATTGTTATTTTAACAAAGGAATATAAGCTGTTACCGACATGCCATCTAAAAAAAGATAATGTCTATGTCATATAAAATTTATTCAATAATCCGATTCGTAAGGGTAAAATATTATATTATAATAGGAGTATATAACGTATAATTTCAATAACTGAAAACATAACTTATTTCCTACGCATAGACCCTATGAGTAGATGCTGTGAATAAATATTTATAATAAAATTGCCATCTTGAATGATTTTATAATAGTAACGTAGCTATATCGTGTATATATATATACAACTCCTCTAAACATTAACCCAACAATGTTAGAGTTGTCGCTGACTCAGACGTACTTATGAATATAATTATTTTCTGTGACTATATCTTACATTAATTTGTAGGATCATTTACAATAGATAATTTAGCTGATCCTGTAACAATAACATCTTCATGCCTTATATATCATGTACTGTAGTACGCCGCTAGATTAAAACTGACGAGGAAAGGTAACACACGGCCACCGAAAGCAGGATCTGAGTACACTTCCAGAGCATCTGAGATCATCTACAGTTTTAGTGGGTTCCGAGATTCATTGGTTTTCTTTTTTGTGTCTTGTGTAATATTATTTGTCTGTTTGTCTTTATCTTTTTTAGCCCTAACTTTGTCAGTTAAATGACGATCTTTGGATTTGAATATCCCTCTGGAAATTACGCCCCTCTTTTGATTTATATTAACGAATTAACCATCATCAGAATTAAATGTACATACAAATGTATTCTCCGACTGGGTTGTTGAGAAAATCAACTGTTGTGTTCCATTTACTGTTCTTACAACATTTTGGAAGTCGTCATTCTTCTTCAGAACAATCAAAACCTAAAACACGAAAATTGCAAGAATTTTACGAGTGTTTTTTTTTTTAATCTTTTAAAATTTCATAGCTTAAATTGTATCTATCACCACAAAAGATTTAATGGTAATGGGAGACTTTCGATATTCATGTTCAATTTAGTAAACCTAACTCGATCCCTTTTTTTGGATAAAATGGGATATGGTGTAACTTCAATAAGAAGCAATAAAAACACAGAAACTACATTCCACCATACATTGTAAATAAATAAAGGAATATTTGGTATGAGATCCAATGAGACAATTCTCCATCCAAGTAATTTATGAAAGTAAAACATTATAGGCCAAGGTACGGCATTCAGAGCTTTGGCTCAAACAGGACAGCAAATTATAAAGGACCCCTAAAATTACTGGTGTAAAACCATTTAAACGGAAAAAAATAACAGTCTAATTTAATAAAAACGAGAAACGATAAACACGTATTAACTACATAAACAGACGACAACTACTAAACATTAAATTAAGCACATAATCGTCATCAATTGAGAAATGTAGTTGAAAAGTATGTTTAGATCTAATATATATCATCAACATTAAATCGTAATTGTTTTATTTCAACTGATCGAGATTTGTAAAATATCTACATAAAATATGATACATAAAAAATATGGTACAATATAAATTTGTTATATTAAATGCTCTAGAATAAAAGAGTCAATTTTGATGTCGGTTAGGCCCTCTGTGTGCATGAATAGATTCCACTACTTTAAAAAAAAAACTAGAGTGTAGGACTTAATTTTGCGAAATTTGTATTCAAAATAGGTTTATTCAATTACGTTTAAAATCGGATTTGGGATTTTGATTTATGTTCATCATTATGTGTAACAAATATTGTGAAAAAATAACAATAATATGCTAATAGAACGCAAAGATTAAACGTCACTTTTATGGTTCTTATAAAAAATTCAAATTCAAAAAATATAATCCTTACCGACATGTTCGTATTTTGGTAGTTAAACAGATTAACTTGCAAGGCGACTTCTTCCCCTCTGATAACAGAGTACGGCAAATTGAGACTGATAAAAAAGTCCTTGAATCCCACAATCTAAAATATGAAATAACTTGATGAGTACAGACTGAGGGAAAATATGTTCACAGTAATAACATGAACATGAAGTGCAAACAGGCAGATAACAAAATGAAAAGGAAGTGGTACAAGGGAGAGAAAAGAGGGACGAAAGATACCAAAGGGACAGTAAAACTCATAAATCGAAAATAAACTGACAACGCCATGGCTAAAAATGAAAAAGACAAGCATACAAACAATAGTACACCTGAAACAACATAGAAAAATAAAGAATAAACAACACGAACCCCACGAAAAACAAGGGAGGGTACAAGTGGATAGATGCGAAGAAAGTAGAAGAAATAGATAATAAGATGGCATAACAAGAAGAAAAAAATATGATAAATTAACAATAAATATAAAGACCTCTAGTTAACATGATAAACACGTTCAGCATATTCAATTCCTTTGGTGACTACAGCTACAACAAACATTGTATGTTAATGTAGTGGTACATGTTGAGGAAATTACCGATTTTAAGTTACCCAATTACCGAATAATAGACATTTGGGGGAATTTCTCATTTCAAACCTTATAGCGTTGTCAGATTTATAATCCAACAACGCTTTGTGTAAGTGTAATCAAATCCTGATAAATACATCATATTGAATTTTAATCGAAAATTCCGTTTATATCAACATGATAAAGCAATGACAACAATCTTGACGGTTCGACAACACATAGATTCACGTGCAAATGACGTTTGACATAGACATTCTTTCATTGTGAACGGTTTGATGAAAATTATAGTGAGTAACATGGAATCATATCTTTCGTCCAAACATTTACTTATTTAACTGGCAATGACTACATGAATGTTTTCAGTAACAATATGATGCAGAGTTTAACATTTCGCAGTATCCTTTGTTAGAATGTCAATCGGACAAAACAAACACGATCTTCATGGAATTTTGAAACCAATTGAAATAATAATGTCTTCGATTGGATGAAGCCCGACAAATGTATCAACTATCATTTTTTTAGTGTATGAAATTATCATGTCTACGACCTCATCTAATCTATAATTATCCCCTAATATTATTACAATAATTGCAGAAAATGTTTTTAATATGGAAATTTTTACTTGCAGAAACGGCCTTTCAAAGGAAAACTTTATACAAATGTAATAAGCGAGTTCTAAAATGATAAATCATTGATTACAATATGAATTAAAGTCCATGCAAGACATAGCTGTTATTTTTCTGTGTCATTGTGTCTCTTGTTAAATGTCTCATTGGTAGTAATACTTCACATATATGTATTCTTTCGATTGCAAAATAAAATTACAAAATACTGAACTCCGATGAAAATTTAATCAGAAAGTCCCTAATCACATGGCAAAATCAAATGACAAAACACATCAAACGAATGGAAAATAACTGTCATGTTCCTTACTTGGTACAGGCATTTTCAGATGTAGGAAATGGTGGATTGAACCTGTTTGTTAACGCTAAGCATCTCAATTGAACGACAGTCTCAAGAAATTCCGTAATATTTACAACGGTGCGTAAACAAGACAGACATAATAAATAAAATAGTCAAAATATGGGTTCACCAGTCATAACTGTGTTACAATTTTAAAACAAACAATTTAACCAAAAAAGCACAAATGCGCGGTAATTATATGTATTCATAGCAAATCCAAGTATACAATGCATTTGTTCAAACCAGGGGAAATGGTCATAATTTTATTAACGTTAATGGGTCCGAACTTATATTTCACATTTTTCAACATGACAAAAACTTGGTTACTGATAAAAATGAAAAGTAACATAATACATAATGACCTTTGCAGCAGAGGTACTTAAGCTGAACCCTGTAAGTTTGTTTACTACAAAAGCACTGGCCACCCATGAAGTAATAGTATCAGGTAGGACAGATGTGATATTAAGGTGACCATCAATTCTGAAATAAAAACCTGGTGTTAAGTGTTTGTTTTTATGTGTGATTCATATGCGTTTCTCTTTTATATATAAACATCAACCCAACAATGTTAGATCTGTATATTTGATTTCGCAAATTTTTGGTTCTTCCCTAGCCGGAATTCGAACAAATACTACTGTGATATCGTGACACCAAATCGCCTGCACTGCAGCCGTCCCGCTAGACCACACGACCAGCTGGGCTCTACTAAATAGAGCTTTCGCTGCCCATGTGTTACCTTTCCACGTCAGTTTTTAATCCAGCGGCGTACTGCAGTACATGATATATAAGGCATAAAGATGTTATTGTTACAGATCAACTAAACTTTCTATAGTAAAGGTTCCTACAAATTAATGTAAGATACAGTCACAGAAAATAATTATATTTATAAGTACGTCTGAGTCAGTGACAACTCTACAACAGATGTATCCATCAGATCGCCATCAATGATGGTGATACATGGCTGTGTACATAATGTATATACAACTCGTCTAAACATCAACCCAACAATGTTAGATCTGTAAATTTGATTTTGCAAATTTTTGGTTCTTCCCTAGCCGGAATTCGAACCCATGCTACTGTGATATCGTAACACCAAATCGCCTGCACTGCAGCCGTCCCGCTAGACCACACGACCAGCTGGGCTCTACTAAATAGAGCTTTCGCTGCCCATGTGTTACCTTTCCACGTCAGTTTTTAATCCAGCGGCGTACTGCAGTACATGATATATAAGGCATAAAGATGTTATTGTTACAGATCAACTAAACTTTCTATAGTAAAGGTTCCTACAAATTAATGTAAGATAAAGTCACAGAAAATAATTATATTTATAAGTACGTCTGAGTCAGTGACAACTGTACAACAGATGTATCCATCAGATCGCCATCAATGATGGTGATACATGGCTGTGTACATAATGTATATACAACTCGTCTAAACATCAACCCAACAATGTTAGATCTGTAAATTTGAATTTGCAAATTTTTGGTTCTTCCCTAGCCGGAATTCGAACCCATGCTACTGTGATATCGTAACACCAAATCGCCTGCACTGCAGCCGTCCCGCTAGACCACACGACCACCTGGGCTCTACTAAATAGAGCTTTCGCTGCCCATGTGTTACCTTTCCACGTCAGTTTTTAATCCAACGGCGTACTGCAGTACATGATATATAAGGCATGAAGAAATTATTGTTACAGATCAGCTAAACTTTCTCTAGTAAAGGATCCTACAAATTAATGTACTATACAGTTTGTTTTCCTGTTAAAAAGATATCATACCTTTTCAGGGGCCATTTATAGCTTGCTTTTCAGTAAATGAGAAATCACAAAAAACACTCCGATGAAAATACAAATCGGAAAGCAACTAATCATATGTCAAAATAAAAAGTTCATACACATCAAACAAACGGATAACAACTCATATTACTGACTTGATACAAGAATTTTCTTATGTAGAAAATAGTGTAGCAAATATAAAAAAGAAAATGTGGTATGACTACCAATGAAAAAAATTCTCAACAAGAGACCAAAATGGCTTAGAAATGAACAACTACCAAATATTCTTTTATCTATCTGCAAATTAGTGTTGCTAATGTTTATGTTCTCTATTTTAATATTATTACATTCTTGTCTGTTACAAGACGCAAAACTTCAAAAAACAGTGTGACGTTGTGTGTCGGTGTTTATTTTTGTAACGTTTGTTCGGCAACTTCATGATCAGCGGTTGGAAGTACGCATATTATCCAGAATGCATTATAATCTGAAACGGAGGAATGAAAACGGAGTCTGCCACTCTTTCAAGCCTTTCGGGTATAAGTACACCGGAGAGATTATATATTTAGTGTTTAACTAACTTAACGTTTGGTCTCAAGCTTATCTAATCTTACTTTCGTTTTTAGAATTACCCAGTTAAGTGAGATGACCACATCCATGTTTCTGGAAATCTTTTTCGAGTTCTTTTAACAGGTTTAAAAAATGGATTAGTGTTTCCTGTAATGGATCCACCAGTCGTCGTTCCACTACCTGTCCCTAAGCCAGTCAATGTACCCGTCCCTGACCCAATAAATGCACTTGTCCCTGTTCCAGGTTGTGCACTCACTGAAATAAAACAGTCATCGTTTACTTGTGTACAATATTCTTTTGGCGGTAAGGTTATTTGTTCAAGGTTATGGTTTACTTTCTGTAACGTTTTAACATTTCACAGCTGTATACTGTTGTTGCCTTTATTCAGTCACTTTATTGATTTTGTATTTACATTGTTAAATAGATCAATTTTGTTCGTTGAATGTGTGTTCACTTATGTTTATATGACACTCGTCATTTTTGGGTCCCTGTATAGCTTACTATACTGTTTAGTGAAAGCCACGTCTTCGTGTTGAAGACCGTACTTTGATCTAAAACGGTTTTTCTTTTACAAATTGTGACTTGGATGGAGAGTTGTCTCATTGACACTTTAACCACATCTCCTTATATCTACATGAGAGTTATAAGCATATCAATAATTTGATTGGTTACCAAAGTCACGTGTTAAAACATAGCTGTATAAATTCGGGGGTTTGTTCACGCATGTCAATCATATTATTTGGTAACCAAGTAGTAAGTAATTTTTGAAAGAAGCACTTTAAGAAATATTCAGTGTTTTGCCAACTAAAACAATATGTAGTATAACAAGTAATAGAATGTGATGCTATCAACCATATGTCCATGATTCACGTACCAAACATATATCAAATGGAAGAGCCTCGAAGGTAAAAAAAAAGTCTATGTAATTCTACTCCTGAAATCCCTAGACAGTAAAACACTGCGATTGTGGGTGCACTCGACTCCAATCTTAATTGTCGTCGGTAGTTTTCGCCGAGCACTTAGGCTTCCTCCACCAATGATAACTGGCCGCCACAAAAAAGCCCAAAAGTGGCTTTAAAACACTGACAATCAATCAATATAATAAATTGAAATACTTGTTTAAAGATCTTTTGTTTTAGTTCAAAGATAAGAGAGAATTAATTTTACCAAAAAAATGATGAAGGAAATATATCTATTTTGTACGTGCCTCCCTTTTGTATGTCATTGGTTGCAATTAAATATAATTTTCATTAAAGAAAATCATGTGTTCCAAATGGTGAAGTTGAAACAACACAACAGGTGACACAAATGGAGCAGGATCTGCTACTCTTCCAAAGCATCTGAGATCATCTCCATTTTTTGGTGGGATTGTGTTGCTTAGACTTTAGTCTGCTATGTTGTGTCTAGTGTACTATTACTTGTCTGTTTGTCGTTTTCCTTTTCGCCATGGTATTGTCAGTTTATTTTCGATCTATGAATTTGACTGTCCCTCTGGTATCATTTGCCCCTTTTTCATGATGCTGTTCATGTTCCAATAAACCCATAATTCAGCATGTGAACGAAATACTTAATGTTGCACCTTTAACTTTATGCAATATTGGGTCCAATCAAGAAATTTCTACCTAACGACATAAGACAGGGAAGAAAATAAAGTAAGAAGGAAAACAACTTTGGTTATCAAAGAATTCAAAAATCACAATATAATACAATTTGCGATTGAACAAATAAACTCATCATAGAAACCAGGACAAATCTAGTATATACGCCAGACGCGCGTTTCGTCTACAAAAGACTCATCAGTGACGCTCGAATCCAAAAAAGTTAAAAAGGCCAAATAAAGTACGAAGTTGAAGAACATTGAGGACCAAAATTCCTATAAGTTTTACCAAATACAGCTAAGGTAACCTATGCCTGAGGTAGAAAAGCCTTAGTATTTCAAAAAAATCAAAACATTGTAAACAGTTAATTTATAAAATTTCCATATCAATGACAATTCATGTCACATAAAAGTGCTGATTACTTGGCCTGTGATACCCGCGGGGAAGTAAATCTTCACCAGCAGTGGCATCGACCCAGTGGTTGTAAATAAACTCATCATAGATACCAGGACTAAATTTAGTATATACAGCGTATTTTTCGTATCGTCATCTTGTTAGATATATAGGGGTGACAGATACATTGGTTTGTTCACTGCAATATTAGTGCTAACTTTTGACCTAATCTAACAATATCCAAATGACATCAATAATATTGTTCACCCAATGTTTTTTTTTATTATTATTTATCGTCGTTAAGATGCTATATTTGTTTTAAGTATATACAAGGTTTAATCTGCGACACAATAAAACTATATACATGTTCTATTTCCCCTGAGTATCGGATTATCATATGTTACTCTTCATAGAAACCAGGATTGAACGTATGTATTTGTTGCGCCAGACGTTCATTTCGTGTACAAAAAACTCATCAGTGACGCTCGAATAAAAAAAAAATCAACAGGTCAAAAAAAGGACGAAGTTAAACATGTTAAAGGGTTGAGGACAAAAAATTCTTAGCTAAGGTAAACTATTCCTCAGGTAGAAATTATTATTATGATGGACGATTAAACAGAAATATGAAATAAGCAATAAAATCATATAAATTGATTAAACCACAATAATGAATTACTTCGTAGATATGATCCAATTAAAGCTATTACTTACTGCAATTTCCACAAAATCTTACACAATTGTCCAGTGCCCATGATCGGTACGCAGTGCATACAGATTTTTCATATTCTATACATTTCGGGTTTCTATCTCTGCAATAATTGTCTGAAATAACATAAGCTGATTGCGTTAACGTTCTTTATTGCATTATGTTGTGATTGTATAAATTCCATAATTAACTGTTATGGAAGTCGTGTGTACGATTTGGATTTTCACTGAGGACATGTGATTAGTCTGATAAAATTAGACGTCCTGGCAAAGCTAGTGCTTCTTCAACGGCATTTACTAGTAGTTATGATAGTGTTGCTCAGTGGTAGAACTCTGAGTGTTATATAGACTATTATTTATCTTATCGTTTTAGTTTGCTCTAAATTACAATTCCATCAAAAAGTTACCAGTATCGAAACAGGGGTTAAAGTTCATGTGTCGAGCAACCCAGTCCTACCCATGTTCATGGGAGGTAATTATCGACACTGCGAAAACAAAATGTCCATACTTAATGATTGCTAAGGGCACTATTATAATAATTGCATAACAACAAAAAAAACTGGTACTCGTTTGTCCTTTTTTATTGTTGCTGTTGAAAACAAAGATAGTAAAATTGTAACTATTTGAGTACACCTATTCTAACATTTCAAATGAGTCTGGCGAAGAGTCTTAAATATATTTCCGTCTTAAATAAGTTTGTTGACAACTGGGTTTTGTTTGGGGGGGTCGAATAGTTGTGATTTTTGATCTATTGAAACCAAAAACTTAGACAAAAGTGTTTGTCCGATTCAGGAAAAATAAAAGATTTCCAAATTGTACCGGACGGAACGTGACATGTAATAAAGAATAATTAGCTCAAAAACAACCGTCCGCTGAACTTCCTCATTCTCATTATAACAAAATTAAATAAGAGAAAATATATCTTAACATTAACATGCTAACATGCTTCATGGTTGATTGCACCTTTTCTAACACAAAGTATTGTTGACTTTTGTCAGCAATTGTCGCAATGTAGCTACTGCAACGACATTTACGATATTTTGTGTGTCTCATTTTAAATTTATTTTCAAAGTAATGTTACCAAACATGCCAAAGTACTTCATTCTAGTATACTTCGTACAATTACAGCATTTTCAACCAGGATAACACCGTACACAATGATTAATGTTAATACATTGCTGCAAATATATTAGAATGATCGTTGTTAAACTACAGAAAATATACACTATTGTTACATTGTTTTGGATCGACGGTTTTTTTTATACTCTGAGAAAGCCCAAGATTTAAATGTAACCTGTAAGAGTATTTATAATCCTAATCGTAAGTGTATGTCAGTGTCTGTAAATGTCTAGTAGTCCTTTATTTGTTAATTTATGTTTATCATTATGACTATGACTTCTTTTAAACTGAGTCTTACTTTGCGTATTACTGTGTGTTTTTTACTCTCCTTTGGCATAAGGTAAGGAGGAGATCTCACTAAACATGTTTAACCTCCGGCATATTTGCGCCTGCCTGTTCTAAGCTAGGAACGTGTAGCATTTGTTACTCTTATTTGTCTTTTTTTAAATTCTAGTATATCTGTTTGTTTCGGAGTATAGTTTGGTTTTAATTTTTCTGAACTAGAATACATTAATGTTAGAAGGCCAACTGAAGCATGCATTCGAGTGCGACATTTTAGTCACTCTGTTGAAGACCCTTTGGTGTCTTGTGCTGGGTTTTTTCCCTTTGGTCGGGTTGTTGTGTCTTTGACACATTCCCCGTTTTCATTCCCTATTCAATAATAATGTCAGAGGTTACTATCAGACATTAATAACATTTTATTTCTAGAAATGGCAAGGTACATGAGTCTGGCGCACTTAATTATAATCCTGGTACCTTTGATAACTATTTATACCACTGGGTCGATGCCACTGCTGGTGGGCGTTTCGTCCCCAAGGGTATCACCAGCCAAGTAGTCAACACTTCGGTGTGATATGAACATGATGAATATCAATAATGTCGTCCTTTTTATAAATTTCCTGTTTACAAAACTTTGAATTTTTCAAAATCTTAAGGATTTTCTTATTCCAGGCATAGATTACCTCAGCCGTATTTGTCATAACTTTTTTGAATTTTGGATCCTCAATGCTCTTCAATTTTGTACTTCGGTGTTACATGAATATCAATAATGTGGTCATTTTATAAATTTCCTGTTTACAAAACTTTGACTTTTTCTTAAAGATCAGGATTTTCTTAATCCAGGCATAGATTACCTTAGCCGTATTTGGCATAACTTTTTGGAATTATGGACCCTCAGTGCTCTTCAACTTTCTACTTGTTTGGATTTAAAAATATGTTGATATGAGCGTCACTGATGAGTCTTATGTAAACGAAACGCGCGTCTGTCGTACTAAATTATAATCCTGGTAACTATTTAGAAATCTGGTTGTTCACCTTTGTGTCGTCTCTGATATACTTATGAAAAAGTATATTTAGAAACATATAACAAGACATGTGTATATAAAAAAGTATATTTAGAAACCGGTAACAAGACATGTGTGCTAGTTAAATGCTACCAATGTAAGGACGTTTCCCTCGATTGATGTAGCAAATAAAAAATCCTTAAGTAAGGATTGGTTGTAGTTTTTCCTTTTCCGTACGACGGTACGGTTTTTTACCACCTCTTGATTTTTTCACATAAAAAAGAAATGAATTGGAAGAAAAATACTGTTAGCGGTAATGACTCAGTACTTGAACTTATTTGTGAATTCTCGTCTGATAGAATAATTCCGATGATGAATTCGGTGTCTAGTAACCATCACTTTCCTTAGAAATTACAGCTCTATCAGTGCAAAAGTTGGTTTTAACCTTGTTTTACTAAAAAAAAATATGGTTAACATTGCAAACATTGTTTTAATACAAAAGCAAAACTTGCATATGTGGTATTTGGTGTCCTTTTTCTTTTCCAATAACCTTTTTAATCCATCTCAAAGTACTATAAACGCTGAGAAAGCAAATAGTGACTTAACCTAAGTCTGACACGGTAAGGCATTATACCTAGTGAGGAGACAAAAGATACAAAATAAAGATTCAAATTCACTTAGAAAACAACTGACAACGCCATGCCAAAAAAGTATATACAGGGTAAACGAACAGAATATAAAAGTTTTACATGTGACACTCGTAATCGTACCTAAAAAGTTATCAAATGTACAAGAATTATAATTTAGTACGCAAGACGCGCGTTTCGTTCACACCAGACTCATCAGTGACGCTCATATCGAAATATTGATATTAAGCCAACCAAGTAAAAAGTTGAAGGATCTAAAATTCTAAGATGTTGTGCCAAATTCGGCTAAGGTTATCTATTCCTGGGATAAGAAAATCCGTAGATTTTCGAAAAAAACAAAGTTTGGTAAACAGGAAATTTAGAAAAGTGACCACATAATTGATATTCATGTCAACACCGAAGTGCTGACTACTGGGCTGGTGATACCCTTGGGGACGAAACGTCCACCAGCAGTGGCATCGACCCAGTGGTGTAAAAAATTATCAAAGGTTCCAGGTTTATAATTAGTACGCCAGACGCGCGTTTCGTCCACACAAGACTCATCAGTGACACTCATATCAAAAAATTTTTAAAGCCAAACAAGTAAAAAGTTGAAGAGCATCGAGGCTCCGAAATTCCAAACAGTTGTGCCAAATACGGCTAAGGTTATCTATTCCTGGGATAAGAAAATCCTTAGATTTTCGAAAATTCAAAGTTTTGTAAACAGAAAATTTAGAAAAATCACCAAGTAATTGATATTCATGTCAAAACCGAAGTGCTGACTACTGGGATTATGATACCATTGGGGACGAAACGTCCACCAGTAGTGGCATCGACCCAGTGGAAAAAATTTATCAGCGGTACAAGGTTTATAATTTAGTACGGCAGACGCGCGTTTCGTCCACACAAGACTCGTCACTGACGCTCATGACAAAATATTTATAAAGCCAAACAAGTAAAAAGTTGAAGAGCAATGAGGATCCACAATTCCAAAAAATTGCGCCAAATACGGCTAAGGTTATCTATTCCTGGGATAAGAAAATCCTTAGATTTTCGAAAAATTCAACGTTTTGTAAACAGAAATTTAGAAAAGAGACCACATAATTGATATTCATGTCAACACCGAAGTGTTGACTACTGGTGATACCCTTTGGGACGAAACGTCAACCACCTCACCTTGAAAAGACTGTATTTCTCTTATTATCTGACATTTAAAACATGTTCTCTGGCAATACTCCACCGTCCATGCTGTATATTGTGGATCTGTGCAGACTGTATAATCATAGAGTGCACAGTTGGAAATTTTATCCTCGCAGTTATCTAAAAAAAGAAGTGAAAGATTGTTTATAACGTCTGACTACATTTCAAATAAAAAAGCCACATGTTGAATCCGGATGTTGTTTTTCTTAATGGTCTATTATTATTAGTTTGCTGGTGTCTTGAATCAACAATATCGCTATTTTTTTTAAAAATTGAGAAAAACCAGTGGTTCTTCAGAGGAACTAAAGCAAGAGGACTGATATATTCTAAAAAAAAATGTGTCAATATAAGAAGCTTGTATCTTATTACAGTTACAAGTCGCCAATCGACGGATTGCATGAAAAAGCTAAAACAATAAAAATCGAAATTTGGGTCATCAATGCTGTTCAATGTCGTACATTAATTGGTCATTTTTACTTTTTGAGCGTCAATGGTGATTTTTTAGAAGAAAAAAAACGCGGGTCTAACGTACAGAATGGTAATCCTGGTATTTATTATGAGTTTACCGACAATAGAAAAAAATATACTTTTCAGTCTGTTCTTATGGGGTTTAAATGAGCAATAAATTATAATGAATCTGTCTTTTAACAAAGAAAAAATCAAAATGAAAGAAAATGGCGCGCAAGTGTTGCATACATTGCTTAAGAAAAAGAATGTGTTTTCTGGCGCGATATTACTCATACGTTTTCAACTTTATAATGGAATTGATGTAGCGAATATAAAGAATAATCGAAATTGCCGACTTCAACCAGTTTATGAGTCAAATTTATAATAAACCCGTTGTGAAGCTTATATTTTTTGGAACTTGAAGACAGAATTACACATCACTGTTAAATATGACCTGGAAATGCATTTGATTTCTCTTTCATTACAGTAACAAAGCATTCATCTCAAAATGCAAAAAATACATTACATGTAAATGCAAACATGTTCACCTACATGATTAGGCGTAGATTGACCATAACAGAAGAAGATGTTGTTTATTCTTTTTTAACGTATCACACAATCCAACAATTATTTTAAATGAACAACAAAACTATTAAAAAATGGCGCAAAGAACCCATCATAGATACCAGGAATGAGTTTGTATATCAACGTCAGACGCGTGTTTTTGTCTACAAAAGACTCATCAGTGATGCTCAAATCAAAAGATGTTAAAACGACCAAAAAAGAACGAAATTGAAGACAATTGAGGACTAAAATTCCTAAAATTTTGCCAAATTCATATTAGATTATCTATTCCAGAAGTAAATGACGTATAAATCACTTGTACAACACTTTCCCAAGTTAAAAACTGTCGTACATATCAGAGTCTTCCATATTTATTTGTCATCCTAATTAATATAGGTTGCACTTTGTAAATCACGTGTGATTTGCAAGTCACGCCTCTTTTGGGGAGAAATTGAATGTGCACTAAAAACTGCTACTGTTTACATAGTTGTTGCCATGAATGCATTTTTTTTTATATTAAGACTTGATTGGAGAATTAAATGGATATAAATAAAAATGTCTATTTATTTAACTTATTTTTCAGGAGGACTGGAAGACATTTGGGTGTTGAGTCAAATTTATTGGAAAAATTCAGTGCGAATTTGTAATGTTTATAAATGGAGGGCAGTAACACTTGAAAATATTCCGCACATCTATATATTTTTATTAGTGCAAAAAAAAGTAATGCATGTCTCCTTTCCAGGGAAATATAACATTCTCCTCAAAACTTCCTGAATAAAGAGTGACTGCATGTGCAATTTAGGCAGTTCCTATGGAAAATTGCATTGCTGGTTTTACACAAGTGCAACCTATAAGTAATTTCCCCTTTAGAAACATCCTTTTTTGTAGTTTTTAACCTTTCTTATCTTATATTTGGCCGTTTAAGAATATAATGCATTCTGAGTAATATTTTTAAAGGGTACACCAAAACGTTGTGATTGGTTGAAAACACACTAAACAATGGAAATTCAATCAATGACGTAACGTTATTATCATTTTGGTGTACGAACAACGAGATTTCCCATAGTCCTTCAGATTCTGAAAAAGGCGAATTCACATATATCTCAATAACTAATTGTGTTTTCTGGCGCGATATTACTCATACGTTTTCAACTTTATAATGGAATTGATGTAGCGAATATAAAGAATAATCGAAATTGCCGACTTCAACCAGTTTATGAGTCAAATTTATAATAAACCCGTTGTGAAGCTTATATTTTTTGGAACTTGAAGACAGAATTACACATCACTGTTAAATATGACCTGGAAATGCATTTGATTTCTCTTTCATTACAGTAACAAAGCATTCATCTCAAAATGCAAAAAATACATTACATGTAAATGCAAACATGTTCACCTACATGATTAGGCGTAGATTGACCATAACAGAAGAAGATGTTGTTTATTCTTTTTTAACGTATCACACAATCCAACAATTATTTTAAATGAACAACAAAACTATTAAAAAATGGCGCAAAGAACCCATCATAGATACCAGGAATGAGTTTGTATATCAACGTCAGACGCGTGTTTTTGTCTACAAAAGACTCATCAGTGATGCTCAAATCAAAAGATGTTAAAACGACCAAAAAAGAACGAAATTGAAGACAATTGAGGACTAAAATTCCTAAAATTTTGCCAAATTCATATTAGATTATCTATTCCAGAAGTAAATGACGTATAAATCACTTGTACAACACTTTCCCAAGTTAAAAACTGTCGTACATATCAGAGTCTTCCATATTTATTTGTCATCCTAATTAATATAGGTTGCACTTTGTAAATCACGTGTGATTTGCAAGTCACGCCTCTTTTGGGGAGAAATTGAATGTGCACTAAAAACTGCTACTGTTTACATAGTTGTTGCCATGAATGCATTTTTTTTTATATTAAGACTTGATTGGAGAATTAAATGGATATAAATAAAAATGTCTATTTATTTAACTTATTTTTCAGGAGGACTGGAAGACATTTGGGTGTTGAGTCAAATTTAATGGAAAAATTCAGTGCGAATTTGTAATGTTTATAAATGGAGGGCAGTAACACTTGAAAATATTCCGCACATCTATATATTTTTATTAGTGCAAAAAAAAGTAATGCATGTCTCCTTTCCAGGGAAATATAACATTCTCCTCAAAACTTCCTGAATAAAGAGTGACTGCATGTGCAATTTAGGCAGTTCCTATGGAAAATTGCATTGCTGGTTTTACACAAGTGCAACCTATAAGTAATTTCCCCTTTAGAAACATCCTTTTTTGTAGTTTTTAACCTTTCTTATCTTATATTTGGCCGTTTAAGAATATATATATTCTGAGTAATATTTTTAAAGGGTACACCAAAACGTTGTGATTGGTTGAAAACACACTAAACAATGGAAATTCAATCAATGACGTAACGTTATTATCATTTTGGTGTACGAACAACGAGATTTCCCATAGTCCTTCAGATTCTGAAAAAGGCGAATTCACATATATCTCAATAACTAATGCCATGATATAAGTATCGAAAAATACTCAAATCGTTACCAAATTACACGCATATTCGAGAATTAATGTGTTGTACAGTCACTTTCCGAATATCTTATTCTATATTTGAATACTTGTTTTAGTTATTCCATAATAAATCTATACTCACGGCATTGCATGTGGGAATTGTCGAAGTCTACATCATCTGTCATTATGTTAAATGATGAACCCTAATAAAGAGAAACATTTTCGAAAGTTCAAAATACATGAAATGATTAAAGGCTTTCTTAGTTAATCCGCATACAAGACTTGAATTACATTAACAGTAAACAAATCATACATTGTAATTATATTTAAGATTTACAATAATGAATGTAAATAAAGGCTGTGGATATAATCCATAACATTCTGTGAGTACAGACACACCTTCACGACATACGGTCGGACATTTAAATGTTTTTACTTACAGTCAACTTTGAATTTTATCATGTTAACATTTGCTTCTAGTTATTTATGACAATGAAACTTATGAAGGAATGGGTTATAAGCATGACGACGGGTTGCAAAGGTGGATCAGGATTGTTTTACCCTTCCTGATCACCTATTTATATTCAGATTTTTTATTAGATCGCGTTGTTAGATCGTAAGTTGTTTTATGAAGTGATTTGACCACTGTTGATAGTATGGCATTCTCTTCGACTTTTAATTTTCCCATTGATAGCTACCCTCTCTATCTCACTGACGCTTAAAATTTGTTTAGTTGTCCTTTACCTTCTATCGTGTGTGTTCTCTTATTTTACAATTATATATTTTTGTCAACTGTTAACCAGAACAAACATTGCAGTGAAAACTCAAATACAAAACTATATTATATAAGATGTCAGAAATATTGATTAAATATATATCCTGAATACATACCAAGAATACGCACGCATAATTAATATTGTCAAACCTCCTATCACTTAACTGCAGATTATTTATAACCTAGAAGAAATAAAGGAATCATTATATTACACAAAAGATAGGTTTCAGACAATATTCTCTATGGACCCACCTTGAAATATCAAAATGGAGGCCGTTTTTCAAGATGGCCGCCAAAAAATACCAGAAACTGAATATATCATTTAAATAAGGATAAATTTAATTGCAAATTTGGGTAGTAGTGCTTGGTGTTGAAAAAATGAGTAGCTATGTACGCAGCTTGAAAATTAATATTCAATATGGCAACTTTTCGAAAGATGGCCGCTACAAAAAACATCAACTATTTTCTTTATTTTAGTTCAAAATTTCATTGTTTTACTGCTGAGTGCTTCGTAAATGGCAAAAAAACTTGAAATTTTAAAATGGCGGCTTTTATTCCAAAACATTCGCCCGGAGATACCAAAATCAACAAATTCACATAAAGAAGATTACAAACTCAGTAAAACATAGTGCCCTATAATAACATGTGTATGCCACATTTATATAATTAAGCTAAACATATATAGATTTATAAGCAAAGTAGTATGTTACATGTTTAACCCCGCCACATTATTTATGTATGTGCCTGTCCCAAGTCAGGAGCCTGTAATTCAGTGGTTGTCGTTTGTTTATGTGTTACATATTTGTTTTTGTTCATTTTTTTTTACTTAAATAAGGCCGTTAGTTTTCTCGTTTGAAATGTTTTACATTGTTTTATCAGGGCCTTTTATAGCTGACTATGCGGTATGGGCTTTGCTCATTGTTGAAGGCCGTATGGTGACCTATAGTTTTTAATGTTTGTGTCGTTTTTGGTCTTTTGTGGATAGTTGTCTTATTGGCAATCATACCACATCTTCTGTTTATATTAAAATTCGTAATTTAGATACTTTTATTGCAAAACAGTCGTCTACAACGAGGAATCACACTTGAGTTTTACTTATATTTTAGCTAGACTATAGTTTTCGATTCGAACAGTTTTCTTTATGCTCATCAAGAAGAGGACATAGTAATTATCGTCAAATTGCAGTTATCTTAGGATTGCCAAGCCAGTGCTTGTTTCTTCTGTTTAATTGAAATGTAACAAGAATCTGATAAAATGACTTTAATTCGTGAACACGCTGCACATCGGATAGTTTAAGAGAAATGATAAAGTTATAATACACACACTTGTTGAAAAATTGTTTTGACAATCATTCAGCTACAGTTTTTTCCTTTGAAGCAAATTCTACGCTATCTTTTCAAAGATACATATACTTCTGTTGTGTTTCTCTATGCTTCTGTAACATTCAATAACTGGTACCTTTGATAACTATTTACACCACTTGGTCGATGCCACTGCTGGTGGACGTTTTGTCCCCGAGGGTATCACCAGCCCAGTAGTCAACACTTTGGTGTTGACATGATTATCAATAATGTGGTCATTTTTATAAATTTCCTGGATAGAAAACTTTGAACTTTTTGAAAAACTAAGGATTTTCTCATTTCAGGCATAGATTACCTTAGCCGTATTTGGCATAACATTTTGGAATTTTGAATCCTCAATGCTCTTTAACTTTGTACTTGATAACTATTAATAAATCAACTGAACTAAAATCATTGTCTAATATATATAGGCCTTTTACTGGATACTGATACCAAAAAAAGATGTACTAAATGACAAAATGTACAGTTTACGTCGGTTGTTTATTAATAATACTTTTATATATTGTTCTAGACGATTTCATTTATGAAACATTTAACATTGACTAGACTATGTGGTTTCTCCCGAAAAACCTGTAGGTTTTACAAAAGCAGCCCTGAATAGTATATACAACGCTGAGAGCTCAAATACGGTTTAAAGAATCGTAACACAGTACGGAAATTTTCATATTTCAGCCTTTTCATTTTAAAAATTGGCAAATTCGTCAAAACCTTTTTCTTCGAAATATATATGCATTTCACTAAAATTATCTGGTACTTTAACCCATATGTAATGCGCCAGCATAACTATTCATATTATTGCTCTAACTTAAGACAATCCTTCTGGTTGAATAAGTACTTCATTGCCTTTTGTTGTGGTACTTGTCTAAATTGTTCCTTGCTGTAAAGTGTTTTCCGGATTTTTTATTGTTAAATTAAGGTCGACAAATAGTTAGTAGTCTTAGTTAATTTTGCATTCACATCACATTCCTGCATTACTTGTACTAAGTTGTGAAAAGAGCAGTGTTTTTTACACTCGGTCTGTTGCTTCAAAATGTTTGATTGTGCTATGTATGGACTCCTAACTTTCCTTGGTTCGGTATTTTAGTTATTCATTTTTGAAATATAATATATATTATATATTGTAGGTATGCGGTTCAATGCTATCTACAGGTTTATATTGTATGTAGTGGTGTTAAATAAGCCGTTCGTGAGGGATACATCAGTATAGAGATAGGTTTGAGAAAGATTTTGAATAACTATTTGTAATATGTTTTGTTTTTTGGGGTTTATTTTACTTTTATTATACATAATACGGTAATTAATTGGTATATGATAAAGCAGAAAAGGTCACGATTCATAGATATAAGAAGATGTGGTTAAATTAATGTGGTATGAGTTTCATTGAGACAACTCTCCATCCAAGTAACAATTTTTTAAAGTAAACACTTATGAACCACACTTTCAAACGACAACTACTGAACATCAGATTCCGGACTAAGGATAGGTGCAAACAATTGCCGCAAACCTTTTATATATTTATTTCTTAATTGAAAGTATTGTCATATGTAGCACTGATGACATTATCTTTATGTTGGTACACTATGATTCGTGAAATAGTATGAGTTTCTGACATATGATTTTGCAATTAGATATCTTTTAGTACAAACAACTGCTGGTCATGATATTTGTATCTGTTATTCATTTACTTACTTGTTCTTCTGTGATATCATTTCCTTCACGAAGGTATGAAGAACTTTCATCAGCAACGAGCATGTATATATAGGAACTAGGGTCTGCAGCAATACTTATTGTCACATTATCTCCTGGTTTGGCCTCTGATTTGTTAAACCTTATAGAGACCTGAAAAACATGAAATGTGTGTTTGACCGACAATCTAGTCAATTTATACATGGTTGTCGACAGTTCAACTGCTGTTGCTTCATAATTAGATTATCTTAGCTGTAAAACTTTAAGACAGATCATATCATAGAAAACGTGTGTCCTAAGTTTCAAGTTGATTGGACTTCAACTGCATAACAAACTCGACCAAATACTTTTACCTGAAACGGGACGAACGTACGAACGGACGAACTGACACGCTAACGCACATACCAGAACATATTATGCCTATAAATGGGACATAAAACGTGGGCGTTTATTTTGTTAATCGTGTGATTCAACGGAGTCATATTCCAGTATCAACGGTTATATTTATAATTCTTTATACTAAGGTCAAATCTTTAATGTACTTTAAAAAAGATTACAGCAAATCTTTTTTTTTTAAATCTTATAATTATACTTCTAAGAAAGGGACGAAAGATACTAAACGGGACAGTGTTGTTCCAATGAAACATCGAAAACGTACGCATGAGTGGCTGAGATTTCGTTTTTTTGTGTTAGTAGTTAAGGATCGAGAATTAATAATGATATTAATAACAAAAAATATATTAAAAGAAATGGGTTTCCAAAGCTGAAATTTTAACCATTTCTTATTTGACCAATGTGTTCGTGTTAAAAGACCATTTAATTTCAATGTATGTATAGCCTTAAGGGTATACTTAGGTGGGGTTAGGTAAAATTTAATAAATTAAGAATTTGAAATTGATAATATAAGCTGGTAGAGCATCAATTAAGGATAAAAATAATCTAAAAATATTGATATGTCATGGACCTCCTTTTCGAGATATTTGAAATTTAAAATATGGCGGGGAAAAGGCTGACTCGGACTTATACCTTATATTTGGGTATTATTTGGGTGTTTAAACAAAAGAAAGAAAATCAAGAATCTCCTAAACTTTTTGTAAATGACCTTTAATGAGCTACATTTTTTTTGTACAAAGTATTATATAAAAAACTAAATGGGTGTTATGGGGCAAAATATTTCACATTGTATTGTATGGAAAAACACCAAGGAATCAGAACATTTGACACAAATTCCAAAACCTCACCAAAGTACATCCTTAATAAATGAACATCTCGACTTCTAATATCATATTTAACTCTCAATGCATCAGTTTACCTTCAACTGAATACATGTGTTTCCTTTTTTTTTTTATTAGTTATTATAATTCATACATCTTATTTGTCTCTTTTATTGGTTTATACACATTAAGTACATTTCAAACACAACATTTCATAGGTGTCAGCTGCATACAAAATTTCATAATACAATTTTGTAGTTATGCAAGGAATAAGGGAATTCTTTTTATATTCAATTGTTAATAATTCCATTGACTAATATCAAAAATATCATATTCTGGTACTCTTTTTTATCTTATTTATAGGTTTACCTGGTTTCCAAAAATACTACCAACATGTATCAATGCATGGTCGATAACGATTTCACCATCTTGACGAACAAAGTAAGCAATCACAGTACACTCGGGACCCATGTTTTTGGAAATAGTTATACTAAAATTAATTGTTTTCTGTTGCGTACCATTGATTATGTTGGAATATAGAATATTTCCATGAACTAAAAGCTGCCAATAGAAAAACAATTCAATAAAAAAAAAGATAAGAAAGTGTTTTTCATGCTTTAATAAATATAAGACGATTTATATCCTAAGATGAACATCGAAACCTGTTACGATACTGTCGTCCTGAATATGCATGAAATATTTGCCACTGGACGTTAAGCAACCAACAATCAATCAATGTTACGATACGGTTGTCAGGTCATTAAGCATTGCATATTTTAGTGTTTTTAAAATATTGATTTACTCATAGGGTCATGATACGGGTTGTGTTCTTCTCATACATTTAATGATGGAATAATACTTAACCTCTAACGAGATGGATTGTATTTGATGATCCTATGCTGGAGACACAGTCCTTATATCGGTTAAATGATGTTTGTAGATGTTTGTGGCATGAAAGTGACAGTCAATTGTTAATTAATGTTGCATTTCAATTTTGCTTAGTTTCTCTTGTTACTTATTCTGATATGGGATGAGGACTTCTTTCATTGCCATTTTGCTTCGTTTCTCTTGTTACATATTCTGATATGGGATGAGGACTTCTTTCATTGCCATTTTGATTCGTTTCTCTTGTTACATATTCTGATATGTGATGATGACTTCTTTAAACTGAGTTTTACTGTGGATATTGCTATGTGTTTCTTTATTCTATTTTGGATAGATGCAACAGGGTTATGTTTAGTTCATTTATACATTTTGGAGTTTAATGTGACGTCAATTTTTCTTGAACAAGTACACAATATATACTAGTCAACAAAAGAAACGATACACGACCTTGAAATAAAATTTATCAAAAAGTATTAAATATAAAACCAAATGCGATACACTATTTTATCTAAATTCCATGTAAACGATCAAAGGGTGGAAATTAGTTTTGCGGAAAGTTGAATAAAAATCGACACATAATTTTCTAAGTACTAAATAATTATTCAAATTTGATTACAAATATTCCATATGCTAATCAAGTTATGGTCATGTTGTAACTAATGGGTTGAGATATTGTTTTTCCCAATTTTTGGAAAAAAGAGTGTTTTTTGAAATCTCATTAATGGATTAGATATAAAAACAACACATAGTAAATTTGGAACCTTTTGGATTAGTTTTAAGATCACTACTGCTTTTTGAATATCACTTTACACATATTGTCTATGGTAAATCAGTTGATAATGTATACATTTTAACGATTTCTCGTGGGGTCGAACTTTGCTTAACAAATAAACGAAGAAACTGTATGATTTTTAAAAACAATTTGATGGAAAATATTGTCTTTACCTTTAAATGAGAGGTTGGTATCATTAGTTGGAAATTCTGTTTTTAAAATTGTCGTTTTATTTAAATTTTGTAAAGAAAACAAACATCGCAAAACAACGTCACGAAAGCAAAAAATAACATTTTTTTTAAACGGATGTATATTTCCATAACGATTTAAAAGTATTACTACCTTCAATATTGGTCCAATGAACCGAACACTTTATCTTTAATTTGAAAAAAAACGTCTTGTATCGTTTTTTGTTGACTAGTATATCTTAGGGTCCAGCTGAGGACTTCCTCAGGGTGTGGTATTTTATCGCTGTGTTGAAGGCCCATTAGGGGTCTTCGGCTGTTGCTTCTTCTTTTGTTTTTTGTCTCTTTGAAATATTCCCTATTTTCATTCTCAATTTATTTATGAGTGACCACTGAAAGCACATTATAATCAGTTAATGTAGAGATTATAAAGATCTTTTTCAAATATCACGATTCAGAAACATGTTTCAAGTATATAACAAACCGTGTTATAAAAGTTGTACAATCTTAAAAAAATGTTTCGATAAACTTGTTAAAGGCAGCTTTAAAGTATGATAATTTACACAAATTCCTCACCTGAACAACAACTGATGATAAAGGTCTTGTTGACTGAATGCTGAATTCTACTTTATCACCTGTCTATGGTTAAAAAAAGATGGTTCGAAATATGAACTATTTATTTATCATGTATTGTTATGTTTTTTTAGATGTGAATAGCTATATACTATTTGAACTGGTGTCATACATGGTATATTTAAAAACATTTAAAAGGTGAAACAAGTAAAATACTGGAAATTCACAGCAGGAAGTCTTTGATATAATGACATAATTTAAAGCTCAAAAACACAAAAAAAATTGAACTGTGTTGTATGAGGTATGAAAAATCTATCTTGAGTTTTACAAACCAAAATTTAAAACAACATTAAACTTAACTTGGAATTTCCTCAAAATATGATAGTCATCATGTGAAACTGTGAATGCATTCCTTCGTATAATTTATACCTTAGGCCGTACTGTGACCTATAATTGATTATGTCTGTGTCACTTTGGTCTCTTGTGGACAGTTGTATGATTAGCAATTTTACCACATCTGCTTTTTTGTTTTATTACTTGTTTTTTTTTTTCATTTGACGGTGATAAATGTCTTCGGTTTATAGTATAAGTGTATAAATACATTTGGTGTTTTTACTGTCTTTTTGGTGGTTTTAAGTTTTAATTTTATTTTCAATGTTGTCAATTTTTAGGGCGACACACCAACTCTGACGGTGTGTATTCATACGTCAACATGTGTGTACGTTGTTATTGTTAATATAAATAATATAACAAATTCTTTGACCCATATTTCTTGTGGGCATTTATTTATAATGAATGGCTATTACTTCTTTTGAATTAATTGAACCATAAAATCAATTTTTAACTCTTCACATTTTACATTAATTCTTCGCGGATTAATCAATTTGACGAGCTAAAAATACATTTTATGGTTCAATAAATTCAAAATAAATAATAGCCATATTTTATTTAAACCTTTATTGATGATAGTAAACTCATAATATCAACAAAGATACCAAAGGGATATGTAAATCTATAATTCAAAGACAAACTGAGATCCAAAGGCAAAAACACGAGATAGAGAAAACCCACAAAACACAACATACAAAAATGTAGACTGAGCAATTCCAACCCTTCGAAAAACAGATTTTGATGGCATGTGATCTGGAAAAGTAGGCCAATATACTACTTTCGAGTTTGTCCGTCCCTAGGGAAAAACTCGTCAATTAAGCCTGTTTTTATGACGTCTTTAACCACATATAAGGGATCGCATGTATCACTGTATTAAAAACGTTCGACAAGCGTCGTAGTGATCGTCATTGTGCAGGATAAACTTAAAAATAATACTTGTTCTGTATGTACATAATCCTAACTCCATAATGACAACAGTAGTGAAAGACAATTATGAGAATTAGATTTGCCGAATAATTCATGCAATATAGCTTAATAGTATTCCTAACACTCGCTCAACATTGGAACGGAAGTGACGACGCCACTAAACACACGCATGGTGTTCACTAAAACCAAAGTATGTGACGGAAATGCATCGAACTCAAAAGCTGTCTATTCTGCTCCACATGTGACACCAGTCTTATTACTCCTTCAACATACCTAAAAATGTCAAAGGATATAATGGGTATAAATTACGAAAACGCAACTTTACTAAAAACTATGTCTTAACAGAAAGATGTAATTATGTTATACAGAGACTATCTCATTGCACCATGTTCGTGCATAGACGTTAACAATCTGAACGTTTCGCATTGCTCGCTCTACAGTTTCCTCTCAGGTATTTTGTGTCCGTTCATAGACTTAGAAAATCTGACCTCTTTGCACTGCGCGCTCTACAGTTTCCGCTCATGTTTATTGTGTTCGTTCATAGACGTAAACAATCTGTCCTCTTCGCATTGCTCGCTTTACGGTTTCCGCTCATGTATATTGTGTTCGTTCATAGACATAACTGACCTCTTCGCATTGCTCGCTCTACGGTTTCCTCTCAGGTATATTGTGTTCGTTCATAGACGTAAACAATCTGACCTCTTCGCATTGCTCGCTCTACGGTTTCCGCTCATGTTTATTGCGTTCGTTCTTAGACGTAAACAATCTGACCTCTTCGCATTGTTCGCTCTACGGTTTCTGCTCATGTATATTGTGTTCGTTCATAGACGGAAAAAATCTGACCTCTTCGCATTGCTCGCTCTACGGTTTCCGCTCATGTTTATTGTGTTCGTTCTTAGACGTAAACAATCTGACCTCTTCGCATTGTTCGCTCTACGGTTTCTGCTCATGTATATTGTGTTCGTTCATAGACGTAAACAATCTGACCTCTTCGCATTGCTCGCTCTACGGTTTCCGCTCATGTTTATTGTGTTCGTTCTAAGACGTAAACAATCTGACCTCTTCGCATTGCCCGCCTTAAGGTTTCCTCTCAGGTATATTGTGTTCGTTCTTAGACGTAAACAATCTGACCTCTTCGCATTGCTCGCTCTACGGTTTCCTGTCATGTATATTGTGTTCGTTCATTAACGTAAACAATCTGACCTCTTCGCATTGATCGCTCTACGTTTTCCGCTCATGTTTATTGTGTTCGTTCTTAGACGTAAACAATCTGACCTCTTCGCATTGCTCGCCTTAAGGTTTCCTCTCAGGTATATTGTGTTCGTTCATAGACGTAAACAATCTGACCTCTTCGCATTGCTCGCCTTAAGGTTTCCTCTCAGGTATATTGTGTTCGTTCTTAGACGTAAACAATCTGACCTCTTCGCATTACTCTCTCTACGGTTTCCTCTCAGGTATATTGTGTTCGTTCATAGACGTAAACAATCGGACCTCTTCGCATTACTCTCTCTACGGTTTCCTCTCCGGTATATTGTGTTCGTTCATAGACGTGAACAATCTGACCTCTTCGCATTGCTCGCCTTAAGGTTTCCTCTCAGGTATATTGTGTTCGTTCTTAGACGTTAACAATCTGTCCTCTTCGCATTGTTCGCTCTACGGTTTCTGCTCATGTATATTGTGTTCGTTCATAGACGTAAACAATCTGACCTCTTCGCATTGCTCGCTCTACGGTTTCCGCTCATGTTTATTGTGTTCGTTCTTAGACGTAAACAATCTGACCTCTTCGCATTGCTCGCTCTACGGTTTCTGCTCATGTATATTGTGTTCGTTCATAGACGTAAACAATCTGACCTCTTCGCATTGCTCGCTCAACGGTTTCCGCTCATGTTTATTGTGTTCGTTCTTAGACGTAAACAATCTGACCTCTTCGCATTGCTCGCCTTAAGGTTTCCTCTCAGGTATATTGTGTTCGTTCTTAGACGTAAACAATCTGACCTCTTCGCATTGCTCGCTCTACGGTTTCCTGTCATGTATATTGTGTTCGTTCATTAACGTAAACAATCTGACCTCTTCGCATTGATCGCTCTACGTTTTCCGCTCATGTTTATTGTGTTCGTTCTTAGACGTAAACAATCTGACCTCTTCGCATTGCTCGCCTTAAGGTTTCCTCTCAGGTATATTGTGTTCGTTCTTAGACGTAAACAATCTGACCTCTTCGCATTACTCGCTCTACGGTTTCCTGTCATGTATATTGTGTTCGTTCATTAACGTAAACAATCTGATTTCTTCGCATTGCTCGCTCTACGGTTTCCTCTCATTTATAATGTGTTCGTTCATAGACGTAAACATTTTGATCTCTTCTCATTGCTCGCTCTACGGTTTCCGCTCAGGTATATTGTGTTCGTTCATAGACGTAAACAATCTGTCCTCTTCGCATTGCTCGCTCTACGGTTTCCTCTCCGGTATATTTTGTCCGTTCATAGACGTAAACAATCTGACCTCTTCGCATTGCTCGCTCTACGGTTCGCTCATGTATATTGTGTTCGTTCATAGATGTAAACAATTTGACCTCTTCGCATTGCTCGCTCACCGGTTCCGCTCATTTATATTGTGTTCGTTCATAGACGTAAACAATTTGACCTCTTCGCATTGCTCGCTCTACGGTTTCCGCTCATGTATATTGTGTTCGTTTATAGACGTAAACAATTTGACCTCTTTGCATTGCTCGCTCTACGGTTTCCTTTCATGTACATTGTGTTCGTTCATAAATGCAAACAATCTGACCTCTTCGCATTGCTCGCACTATGGTTTCCGCTCATGTATATTGTGTTCGTTCATAGACGTAAACAATCTGACCTCTTCGCATTGCTCGCTCTACGGTTTCCGCTCAGGTATATTGTGTTCGGTCATAGACGTAAACAATCTGACCTCTTCGCATTGCTCGCTCTACGGTTTCTGCTCATGTATATTGTGTTCGTTCATAAATGCAAACAATCTGACCTCTTCGCATTGCTCGCACTATGGTTTCCGCTCATGTATATTGTGTTCGTTCATAGACGTAAACAATCTGACCTCTTCGCATTGCTCGCTCTACGGTTTCCTCTCAGGTATATTGTGTTCGTTCTTAGACGTAAACAATCTGACCTCTTCGTATTGCTCGCTTTACGGTTTCCGCTCATGTATATTGTGTTCGTTCATAGACGTAACTGACATCTTCGCATTGCTAGCTCTACGGTTTCCTCTCATGTATATTGTGTTCGTTCATAGAGGTAACTGACCTCTTCGCATTGCTCGCTCTACGGTTTCCGCTCAGGTATATTGTGTTCGGTCATAGACGTAAACAATCTGACTTCTTCGCATTGCTCGCTCTACGGTTTCCGCTCAGGTATATTGTGTTCGGTCATAGACGTAAACAATCTGACCTCTTCGTATTGCTCGCTTTACGGTTTCCGCTCATGTATATTGTGTTCGTTCATAGAGGTAACTGACCTCTTCGCATTGCTAGCTCTACGGTTTCCTCTCCAGTATATTGTGTCCGTTCATAGACGTAAACAATCTGACCTCTTCGCATTGCTCGTTCTACGTTTTCCGCTCATGTATATTGTGTTCGTTCATAGACGTAAACAATCTAACCTCTTCGCATTGCTCGCTCAACGGTTTCCTCTTAGGTATTATGTGTTCGTTCATAAACGTAAACAATCTGACCTCTTCGCATTGCTCGCTCTACGGTTTCCTCTCATTTCAAATGTGTGCGTTCATAGACGTAAACAATTTGATCTCTTCTCATTGCTCGCTCTACGGTTTCCTGTCATGTATATTGTGTTCGTTCATAAACGCAAACAATCTGACCTCTTCGCATTGCTCGCTCTACGGTTTCCTCTCATTTCAAATGTATGCGTTCATAGACGTAAACAATTTGATCTCTTCTCATTGCTCGCTCTACGGTTTCCGCTCAGGTATATTGTGTTCGTTCATAGACGTAAACAATCTGACCTCTTCGCATTGCTCGCTCTACGGTCTCCTCTCCGGTATATTGTGTCCGTTCATAGACGTAAACAATCTGACCTCTTCGCATTGCTCGCTCTACGGTTCGCTCATGAATATTGTGTTCGTTCATAGATGTAAACAATTTGACCTCTTCGCATTGCTCGCTCACCGGTTCCGCTCATGTATATTGTGTTCGTTCATAGACGTAAACAATTTGACCTTTTCGCATTGCTCGCTCAACGGTTTCCGCTCATGTATATTGTGTTCGTTCATAGACGTAAACAATTTGACCTCTTTGCATTGCTCGCTCTACGGTTTCCTTTCATGTACATTGTGTTCGTTCATAAACGCAAACAATCTGACCACTTCGCATTGCTCGCACTATGGTTTCCACTCATGTATATTGTGTTCGTTCATAGACGTAAAAAATTTGACCTCTTCTCATAGCTCGCTCTACGGTTTCCGCTCAGGTATATTGTGTTCGTTCATAGACGTAACAATCTGACCTCTTCGCATTGCTCGCTCTACGGTTTCCTCTCCGGTATATTGTGTCCGTTCAAAGACGTAAACAATCTGACCTCTTCGCATTGCTCGCTCTACGGTTTCCTCTCAGGTATATTGTGTCCGTTCAAAGACGTAAACAATCTGACCTCTTCGCATTGCTCGCTCTACGGTTCGCTCATGTATATTGTGTTCGTTCATAGATGTAAACAATCTGACCTCTTCGCATTGCTCGCTTTACGGTTCGCTCATGTATATTGTGTTCGGTCATAGACGTAAACAATCTGACCTCTTCGTATTGCTCGCTCTACGGTTTCCTCTCAGGTATATTGTGTTCGGTCATAGACGTAAACAATCTGACCTCTTCGCATTGTTCGCTCTACGGTTTCCTCTCAGGTATATTGTGTTCGGTCATAGACGTAAACAATCTGACCTCTTCGCATTGCTCGCTCTACGGTTTCCTCTCCGGTATATTGTGTCCGTTCAAAGACGTAAACAATCTGACCTCTTCGCATTGCTCGCTCTACGGTTCGCTCATGTATATTGTGTTCGTTCATAGATGTAAACAATCTGACCTCTTCGCATTGCTCGCTCAACGGTTTCCTCTTAGGTATTATGTGTTCGTTCTTAAACGTAAACAATCTGACCTCTTCGCATTGCTCGCTCTACGGTTTCCTCTCATTTCAAATGTGTGCGTTCATAGACGTAAACAATTTGATCTCTTCTCATTGCTCGCTCTACGGTTTCCGCTCAGGTATATTGTGTTCGTTCATAGACGTAAACAATCTGACCTCTTCGCATTGCTCGCTCTACGGTTTCCGCTCAGGTATATTGTGTTCGTTCATAGACGTAAACAATCTGACCTCTTCGCATTGCTCGCTCTACGGTCTCCTCTCCGGTATATTGTGTCCGTTCATAGACGTAAACAATCTGACCTCTTCGCATTGCTCGCTCTACGGTTCGCTCATGTATATTGTGTTCGTTCATAGATGTAAACAATTTGACCTCTTCGCATTGCTCGCTCACCGGTTCCGCTCATGTATATTGTGTTCGTTCATAGACGTAAACACTTTGACCTTTTCGCATTGCTCGCTCAACGGTTTCCGCTCATGTATATTGTGTTCGTTCATAGACGTAAACAATTTGACCTCTTTGCATTGCTCGCTCTACGGTTTCCTTTCATGTACATTGTGTTCGTTCATAAACGCAAACAATCTGACCACTTTGCATTGCTCGCACTATGGTTCCACTCAGGTATATTGTGTTCGTTCATAGACGTAAAAAATTTGACCTCTTCTCATAGCTCACTCTACGGTTTCCGCTCAGGTATATTGTGTTCGTTCATAGACGTTAACAATCTGTCATCTTCGCATTGCTCGCTCTACGGTTTCCTCTCCGGTATATTGTGTCCGTTCAAAGACGTAAACAATCTGACCTCTTCGCATTGCTCGCTCTACGGTTTCCTCTCATGTATATTGTGTTCGGTCATAGACGTAAACAATCTGACATATTCGCATTGTTCGCTCTACGGTTTCCTCTCAGGTATATTGTGTTCGGTCATAGACGTTAACAATCTGTCCTCTTCGCATTGCTCGCTCTACGGTTTCCTCTCCGGTATATTGTGTCCGTTCAAAGACGTAAACAATCTGACCTCTTCGCATTGCTCGCTCTACGGTTCGCTCATGTATATTGTGTTCGTTCATAGATGTAAACAATCTGACCTCTTCGCATTGCTCGCTCTACGGTTTCTGCTCAGGAATATTGTGTTCGGTCATAGACGTAAACAATCTGACATATTCGCATTGTTCGCTCTACGGTTTCCTCTCAGGTATATTGTGTTCGTTCATAGACGTAAACAATCTGACCTCTTCGTATTGCTCGTTCTACGGTTCCTCTCTTGGTATTGTGTTCGTTCATAGACGTAAACAATTTGACCTCTTCGCATTGCTCGCTCTACGGTTTCTACTCATGTATATTGTGTTCGTTCATAGACGTTAACAATCTGTCCTCTTCGCATTGCTCGTTCTACGTTTTCCGCTCATGTATATTGTGTTCGTTCATAGACGTAAACAATCTAACCTCTTCGCATTGCTCGCTCAACGGTTTCCTCTTAGGTATTATGTGTTCGTTCATAGACGTAAACAATCTGACCTCTTCGCATTGCTCGCTCTACGATTTCCTGTCATGTATATTGTGTTCGTTCATAAACGTAATCAATCTGACCTCTTCGCATTACTCTCTCTACGGTTTCCTCTCATGTATATTGTGTTCGTTCATAGACGTAAACAATTTGACCTCTTCGCATTACTCTCTCTACGGTTTCCTCTCATGTATGTTGTAGACTTGCGCTCGACATATCAAGATGTTTTACTGTGGCTTCAATATTATTCGTTGGATACCAATAGTCGTGGATTTCGTGGGTACAGGTACACCACGAAATTACATTTCTAACGCATGACAAAATTTTAATAGGCTTGTACAAAGACATCGGCAGAACCACGAAATTAATTATACACGAACATACAAGATTTCCTTTATTCACGAATTAAATGAATCTAAGGTAATTACTTTTTGTGGAGGTTTCTTTGTTTTTTTTACTGTTATACTAGCATCAATTATTTAAACAAAACAACTTACAATTCATTTTTTATGACATTGTTTAGTTTACTTATTACAATTTGTTTAGACTGAACATTTTGTTAAATAAAACAAGCATCAAATATTTCAACAAAACAACTTACAATTCAGTTTTCTTATGACTTTGTTTAATTTACTTACCATAATTTGTTTAGATTGTACATTTAGTTGAATAAAACTGTTGCTTGCTGAGAGATATTTTTGAACCTCCATATATTTCGCAATATTGTCGAAGGAAATCTGAAGTTAATAGAACATTAACTCTTAGTTGGTGCTATACACTTCTGATTATAGATATAAATTCTATGTTGAATTAATATAATAAAAAGTACATTACATCATGTATATATCTAAACAGAAAATATTCAAAATTAATCATTGTTAAAAGAAAGTAAAATTAATGTAATGCAAGAGAGTGTAATGTATGTTGTGGCAATATATCTACTTATGCCAATGCTTTGGTGTCCTTTGCCGAATTGACAGTACTCAGTAAGGACAATATACCTACACATATAAATAATGAATTTTGAAATGGTGTTAAGACTAAGTACACGTACTCATATTTTGAATCAATTTAACTGCTAAGGTTCAGTATTGAAAGGTTTAGTTTGTTAGGATTCAGATTTATTTGCTCGAACATCAATAGTGAAAGTATAGATGAACCAGTACAGTACTTGCAACCTTAGGCGTTACTGTTTGACGTGAACTTGACTGATCGGTGACGGATGTTTGACTGATCGATGACTGATCGGTGATCGGTGACCCATAGGATCCGTCAGATAAGTCATATTACCTATGTGAGAGTTACCGTGACAACGGTCATCGATCAATCAGTAAATCAAATTTATGCACGGATCGGACGGATACGTATATATTTCAAATTCTTATGTAAACCGAACTCAGCAATGTTTACAATCCATGAACGCGGACCTCGACGAAGACACCATAATTTACACGTTAATTTGTAATAAAATTGGTTGCAATAAAAAAGTAAAAATAGTATAACAGAGTAGAAGATGCTAAATTAAAGCGTTAATTGTTTGCGTTGATTAATAGTTTTGTATTAAATATTGTAAACATCAGAGACATATATAATACATAATTGTATTACATATGTCAGTTAACATGAACTTTTTCCTACGAAAATGCCCGTAATTTTTCGCCAATTTGTACTTTCATACTTTTTCATAGAAAAGGTCGTTTTTCATAAAATAAGTATAAAAGAATGTCAGAGAAATCATTTTAAAAATTTGATTTAAAAAAATGACACTTTTTTTTATTTGAAATCAAACAACTTGAGATAAGATTTTTTTTAAATCAGAATTGAGATATAACAAGAATTAAAATACTCATAACTTCTATTTTTGTGGAGTAATCATGCAGTTATTGATTTATTTTGATACAAATTATTAACCGTCATATGATTGTTTGTACAAGTCTGGCTTTTATTCATAAAATATCGTTACTTTAAGGAAAAAGATATTAAATTTCTGTACGCGTTGCCTAAAATGCAAATATTTCTTCATTTTACTGAAAATTATTGACCGCCATTGAATTTTGTACTTTTAATAGTTAAGAATAAGAATGTCAGAGAAATTATACTAAAATTTTATTTGCATTGTTTAAAATAACCCAAATTATTTTCCTTTTTTTTAAAAACTGATACTGTTTAATTTGATACAAATTATTAACCGTCATATGATTTCAGTATTTTTTGTACATCACGATTGGCTGTTCTTCATAAAATATGGTTACTTTAAGAAAAAAGATATTAAATTTTTGTAGGCGTTGCCTAAAATGCAAATATTTCTTCATTTTACTGAAAATTATTGACCGCCATTGAATTTTGTGCTTTTTATAGTTTAGAATAGGTTTTTTTCATGAAATTCAAAGAATGTCAGAGAAATCATACTAAAATTTTATTTGCATTGTTTAAAATAACCCAAATTATTCTTCTTTTTATTAAAAATGATACTATTTTACTTGAAATCAGTTATTTTTACCATCTTGAGACAAGTATTCTAAGAATTGAGATATGATAAAATATTTAAACTTTTATTTATGTGGAATAAGAATGCAGCTATTAATTTATTTTGATACAAATTATTATCGTCATATGATTTCAGTATTTTTTGTACATCACGATTGGCTGTTCTTCATAAAATATGGTTACTTTAAGAAAAAAGATATTAAATTTTTGTAGGCGTTGCCTAAAATGCAAATATTTCTTCATTTTACTGAAAATTATTGACCGCCATTGAATTTTGTGCTTTTTATAGTTTAGAATAGGTTTTTTTCATGAAATTCAAAGAATGTCAGAGAAATCATACTAAAATTTTATTTGCATTGTTTAAAATAACCCAAATTATTCTTCTTTTTATTAAAAATGATACTATTTTACTTGAAATCAGTTATTTTTACCATCTTGAGACAAGTATTCTAGTCAGAATTGAGATATGATAAAATATTTAAACTTTTATTTATGTGGAATAAGAATGCAGCTATTAATTTATTTTGATACAAATTATTATCGTCATATGATTTCAGTATTTTTTGTACATCACGATTGGCTGTTCTTCATAAAATAAGGTTACTTTTAGGAAGAAGATATTAAATTTGTGTACACGTTCCCTTAAATGCAAATATTTCTTCATTTTACTGAACATCATTGACCGCCATTGAATCATTAAATCTGCTTAAAATTATTAACCGTCATATGATTTCAGTATTTTTTGTACATCAGGATTGGTAAAATCAAAATCGCGATGTAGACACCGTTTTCAAACTCGCCGGGTTTGAAAATATATTACCTAAATAAAACGAAAAAGACCATTCTTTAATAAAGATATTTTTATTCAGGTTTTATCTGTACATTTCTTTTCATTCCAATTCATAAAACTCTGCTAAATGATTAATAAAAAAATGTATCATTGAACGTTCCATTTTCACGAGTCGCCATTTTAATTAAATTAAACGAAACTAAGATTCCGTAATTAATTTATCATGTGACGTATTCAAGTTCAATCCGTCATCAAGGTCGATCGGTACTATCCGTCCGATCAGTCCGATCAGTCAATTTTTTTTCCTGACGGATTGCTGACGTGAGTTTGACGCGAACTTGACTGATCGGTGACTGATCGATGACCGCTGACTGATCGCTGAAATAGTAACGCCTAAGGTTGCAAGTACTGTATATATGCCACTTAGTTAAATACTTAAGTATTTGATAGTATACACAATTGTCCGAATTACGTCGCGATATGTGTCTCTAAATACGACTGAAAAGATAGGGTCACTGTACGTTTAATTATATTCTTATAAATTGGTTCTTTTAAATGAAAATTCACATTAAATATCTGCATTCCTGCATCAAATTTGCTAACTTGATAGAAAATCTGGAACTTGGGTTATCTGTTTTTTTACAATTCAAGATGGCGGGAGACACCCTTACCACCTTACGTATTAACACCCGTTGCTAATGTTATCACATGTTATAGTTGGCCTTATGAAATGCAAATAAAAATGTTTAAATTTCGAGTATCAAATAAAAAGCAATTACTTATATTTTAAGATTATCATTGATCATCTCAACGAAATCGAGTTTCAAGGACCAATAATAATCATTTTATCGCTATTTTACCTATGATGACGTTGAGTCAATGTCATGTCAATTTCATTGACAACGCCACTTGCACCCTTAGTTTCTAGCGATAATTTTTATATCGCTCGAATCCTTTGAGAAATGAAATTATCTGTCAGAAATATCAAAGAAAGTATTCGGAAAATACCTATTTTTTTTTAGATATTTGAAGAAAGTTTGATAGATATTTATTACTGCTAAATCTATACATAAAAAATCTGTGAAATAGATAGGCACAACCATAGATTAAAGAAAAAACTTTGGAGCAAACATCTAAAAATTGGAAACAAAGAAGGTTTGTTGGTACCTTTGATAACTATTTACACATTAAAATAACATACACTAATGGTTAAAATAGAAATCGTATAGAGAGAACGTACCAAATATATGAACGAAAACAGAAAATAAAGACCCAGTCAAGACCGTAACGAATGATAAGAGAATGCATCATGATATAAATATGTATTGTGTAGGACAATACGGTATTGTCCTTTGTATTACAGGTATACAAACGACACATGACGCCATTCGATAAAGAAAGTTTAGTTATATTTTGAGTGGTTTAGTCACTCTATAGAAAAGTGACAGATGAATAAAATCAATAGATGTTCTTTCGCATAATTATGTATACCATCAATATTTTGAATTTTAAATTCAATGGATGAAATACTTATCCAGTTAAAATGTTCATGGTATTTATGATCAATATTCTAAGAGTTTAGCAGAGAGATAAAAGAGTTTCTCTAGATCTTGACAAACAATAGTGAACATTGATCATATGACGAGGACATGTTTGCCGCCGTTTTTATCGATGATATAATTAATTTGAAGCTACATCTACATTTTTGATCATCTAAACTACTTTGGTTATTAATAGTTGGATACCAATTGTTTTGAGTTTCAAATGCAGACTTTAACAAAATCACTCAATTAAATGTCTTCGAAAGTTTTCATCATTTCAAGAAATATGGTAGCCTCGAAAATAAATGATTCAACAGTAATATTTGTTTGATACCAAATTTTATTGGATTTGTATGTAGATTAAAGCAAAACCACGCAATCAAATATCTCAGAAAGTTTTCTTCGTTTTATAAAAATAAATGATTCCCCAGTAAATTATATATCGGCATAAACATATAGTAAACCTATCATTTGACCTTTATCATATTATAAATTTAAAAATAAATGATTCACCAGTAATATTTGTTTGATACCAAATTTTATTGGATTTGTATGTAGATTTAAGCAAAACCACGCAATCAAATTTCTTAGAAAGTTTTCTTGGTTTTATAAAAATAAATGATTCCCCAGTAAATTATATATCGGCATAAACATATAGTAAACCTATCATTTGACCTTTATCATATTATAAATTTAAAAACCCTACTTTAATAAATACCGTTATTTGGATTTTAGTAGCATTATCTGGTATATCAATTAATTCTGATATGATTCCTGCTGTGGAGACATTCAAATGAATGTCACTTAAAGTGTAGCTGTGTATGGAAGGACCGTAGTAGTATTGAGGTGTAGTCGATGGAATCGTTTCTTTGGAGAATACTTTGATTTGTAAAATGCCTTGTGCATAAGATGTGATAGGCGAGCCATCAATTTCTGTTAGTTGAGCCTGAAATAAATACAAATTTCTGAAACTACGAAATTACAATAATGTGTCAATAGTTCACGGATGCCCCACTCGCACTATCATTTTCTGTGTTCGGTTGACCGTGAAATTTGGTGATCAAACCTGTAATTCGGCATTAAAATTAGAAAGATCATTTGATTGAACTTTAACTTCATCAAAAACTAACTTGTTCAAAAACTTTTCCCTCAGCGGGACAGACGAAGAGACGAACGGACGGACGAACGAACGTACGAACGAACAGACGGACGCATAGACCAGAAAACTTAATGCCTCTTTTCGATCGTAGGTTGGGCATAGAAACTATAGGCACTAACACTTATTTCATATTTAGGAGAGTGTGGTAAGCTCACTGTTTACTTTTAATCTGAAAACTCAAATTTAAGTTACAATATATAGTTAAACGATATGGCAATCGTTAAAAATTGTAAAGGATAGAAAAATGTTTAAATGAATACTTTTACAGTTATTTATACATTATAAGCGCTCTACCTGAATTATTTTTGCCCTATCATAATATTCTTGATTAACTTTTTGAAATCGATAAATAAATACTTACGTCTATTTTATATGGAAGACCTGGTTTAAATGTAGTTTTTGTAGTTGGTAGGAACAGTATTTTTATGGCCTGATCACTAAATGGAACTTCTTCGGAAACGGAAAAAGTAATATCAGTCAGGGTCTCAGTAACATTGGCTTTAACAACCAAGTACTGACCAGTTGATATCCCAAAACTGGTTCTTATGGTGGCCATTGGTATAACAAACCTCGCCTTTCCATCCGACTAAAATAAAGTAGTAAGCTAAGTATTATATGATGCATAAAGTAGTGAATTAATCTTAGTCTTAAACGATGATTTTTATTTTGGCATTATCTGAAATATCCGAACAATACATTATTCAGTCATTGACCGTCTTTCAGTCAATTCTTTCAGTCAATTTTTAAAAAAGATCATTTCGCTTGTAGTCAATTTAATTCTGTTCAGTTGTAGCTGTAGCAATGAGTCTTTATAAGTATATAACTTTTTTAAATTTGATTTGTAATATAAAGGTGATGGAATTGATGTGATTTCTTATAAGACAAATGTCTTCAACAGATCAACAGACTTATAGATAGAAACAACCCAAGTTAATTTTTTTTATAATTCGTCCTGTTGACGTTCAGACTTTATAAAAAAGATGATGTGGTATGATTGCCAATGAGACAACTACCCACAAAAAGACCAAAATGACACAAACATTAACAAATATAGGTCACCGTACGGCCTTCAACAATGATCAAAGCCCATACCGCATAGTCAGCTATAAAAGGCCCCGATAAGACATTGTAAAACAATTCAAACGAGAAAACTAATACTATACTATACTATACTGTATTAGAACACAACAAAAATAAAATGTATGGCATTTAAAACGTTTAAAAATGTCCAAAAATATTCTAAGATAAATTCAAAAAGAGGAACTGCGTAAATACTTTAAAAAAATACAATCATTTTCAATCAGACTCAATAATCACTTGTTCTATTTCATTTCTAGCATATAATATTTCGATTTCTACATGCCAACTTTCAATCCACGTTTAAAGTCTTATAATGTTGAACACCACAGAAACAACTAAATGTGCATTTCGACAATTTAGGACATGTATTTGTATGAAAGCATATTGTCAGGGTGCAACAAGCTAAGAATAGCACACATTCATGTTTAAGGCTCTAAATTTGCAATATTTGACTTTTTGCCCCCAAAATAATTAAAATGTGACTACTATCATTTCAAATGATTAGTTCAGACAAAAAAAATAATTGTTTTCTGAATTTGGGGTTTCAAGGCATTTCGCTTACAGTAAGAACTGTAAAGGCGTCAGACCACCAATAAAAAATCCCTATCTGTTCAACCAAATGTTGCAATTTTCACAGCTTTCTAAATATTTTTTTTTAAATTTAACTTCAAGGGAAAAAAAACAATTATATCGTGAATGGTACATGTAGCACCTTCCTACATGCCAATTTTCAACCCACGTTTAAAGTCGTATACGAAAATTCTGATGTTAAAAATACAGGAACAACCACAATAACTCCCGGTTTTTTTTTGGAAATCTCAAATGAGTATTAGTCCTGCATTTTTAATGCAAACTCATAGACAACTGAATTTTGGCTAAAAATAGTCTAAATATATTCCCCTTTCACATAAAGTGTAATTTCTGAAAAAAATTTGTTTAGTTAAAGTAAACAATGACACCAAAACCACTATATTGTGTCAGAGTACGGCTACTTTTACATACGTTCTAAATTGGAGGGGTTAATTGGTGGTCTAACACCTAAATACAGTTATGGTTTTTATTTTTTACCAATAGCTAGACTGATATTTGCACATGTCTACAAAATTTTATATAAATTTCCAATTTTTGTATTGCACTGTAGTGTTGCTTATACGGAGAAATCATAATTAGTGTTATTGATCATAAAATCTTCAATATAACAAAAATATACATTGTTTGACTACTTCGTGTAAAGTTCCAGATATTTACCTAAAAAAAATAAAAGCTGTTGTTTCAAATATATTTGGGAAGGACAAAATGACAAAGTAAAAAGAAACACACTTATTGATGAATATCGAAAAAAGGGTGTTAAAAATTATTGATTTTGATCGTTATTTTACAGCACTTGATATTGGAGAAAACATACCCCTATTGTTATATTATGTAATCTGATAATTGCTTTAGATCCTTGATAGTTCCATGAACTGTAGGAATAACGTAGGTTGGCCTCTATCTCGACATAACCACTTACTGGTTTTCCATAGCTATATCTGGAAAAACATACAGACTGCCATTACAACGATAGTAAGGAATGCAAAATGTTTGCTAATAAATATGTTTCAATGTTATATTTTTCATTAAATTAATCTCTGATTCTTAGAAAGTACGTCATTGTTTTTAAATCCGCATTTCATTTTATGTTGAACCTCTATGATATGATAAAAATAATAATATTGTAGTACATTTAATATATAAACTCATTATAGATACCAGGACTAATTTTTGTATATACGCCAGACGCGCGTTTCGTCTAAAAAAAAGACTCATCAGAGACACTCGAATTCAAAAAAGTTTAAAAGGCCAAACAAAGTACGAAGTTGCAGAGCATTGAGGACCAAAATTCTTAAAAGTTTTGCCAAATACAGCTAAGGTCATCTATGCCTGATGTAATAAAGCCTTAGTATTTCAAAAAATTCAAAATTTTGTAAACAGTTAATTTATGAATATAACCATATCAATGATAATTCATGTCATGAGCACTGAAATTAGTCAAATCATACAGATTTATTCATTTTATAACGATGCAAAATGGATCAGTTTTTAAATATTTAACAAACAATTGTTTTGAATGCAGTTACTAATATTTTATCAGTGATTAAAACAACATTTTCATACTTTGCCTCGACAATTCCCTGAACTTGAGAAGCGTTCGTTAAGATGAAAGAAGGAAGATGGACTGTCACTTCAAACTTTGGTAAAACTGCAAAAATATATATACACCTTTAAGTTGTAATAGAAGGCTCAATATTAATGAAAAAAACGCTACATAAATTATAAAAAAGAAGATGTGGTATGATTGCCAATGAGGCAACTATCCACAAAAGACCAAAATGACACAAACATTAACAAGTATAGGTCACCGTACGGCCTTCAACAATGCGCAAAGCCCATACCGCATAGTCAGCTATAAAAGGCCCCGATAACACAATGTAAAACAATTCAAACGAGAAAACTAACGGCCTTATTTATGTAAAAAAATGAACGAAAAACAAATATGTAACAAATAAACAAACGACAACCACTGAATTACAGGCTCCTGACTTGGGACAGGCACATACATAAATAATGTGGCGGTGTTGAACATGTTAGCGGGATCCCAACCCTCCCCTAACCTGGGACAGTGGTATAACAGTAAAACAGAAGAACGAACTATAAAAATCAGTTGAAAAAGGCTCAACTCATCAGATATACAAAAAATACAAGTGGACGTGGCCGGGTATAAATAAAGCATTATAAACACTACTTAGAAGTGCCATAAAAACAGCAGGATCCACCTACCTTTCGATGCACCTGATGTAAATCAATTATGTTTTTCTTACATGGGGACATGTTGCACAGTATATTGTTTTATGTGGTTCTTTAAAGAGATATTTTAGTCATTTTCCGTTTTATTTTGCTCTGTTTTGGTTGGAATAGCTTCCACATATGGAATTGTATTGTCCCTGTAGATATTCCACCTTTTTGTTCTTCTCGTTGTATTGACTTGTTTTCGGAAGGATATTGTTAGGGTACAAACAGCCACTAAGTGAAATTATTTTCAGCTTGTCGGCTTGTACTTCTACTTCTGCGTATTGCCCAAACAACTTTGTATCATAAACATGTATATCTGAGAATATATTTTACTATTTTCTTTTCCAAACAGTTTATTTTTATGAATTTATGATTGAAACATTCCTGATACAATTGCACGATAATGTTACAAATGTCTCACTAATTTATATAGATTTATTGTTAGCCGTCTAGTGCAGCTTTAAAAAACAATTTAAGCTATCTGGTGGATAGATGTTTTATTGAAAATCATTCCACATTTATTCTTTATAGATATGTTCTATTAAATGTCCTACCGTATCGGTCAACCATAACTGTCCTGTTTGAAGAAACTCCCTATAAATTATTAAGAATACGACATGTTTTTAAATTGCAATTGGAAACCAAGAAGTGTATCAATATATACATAGTAACGCCTTGTTTAGTACACATGTTTACAATAAGTTTTGTGTAATGTACACTAGCTTTATATTCAATGTGTCCACATCTATACACCTAGTTTAACTAACTGTACATGAGATTTGTTTACTCGTTCTCTCTTGTAAAACACATATCATTTAAATGGTCATTACAACAAAAAGAATTCTAATTTCTTGGATCACTTTTCCGATCCTGGATCCACTGATTTCGCAACAACAAATGTAGGCTATAAGGGATCTACTATTTGATTTGGGGTTGGGTGTTTTATTAAGGCGGGTTAAGATGAAAACGTTTGTCCTGGATTGTTTAAGTCGTTATCTTTGTGCTGCCTTTCTATTTTTCTCACTATTCAGTCCTGTCTTTTTTATAAGTTTATCATGATTTGTTTTCTACATAAATTGTAATCCTGATTTATTTTGACAAAGTGTCTCATCCTGCCTTTTTTTGCAAAGTGTACATGTATCATCCTTCCTTTTTCTTATTCAAAACTCCTGTCCTGCCTACTTGTTTCAAATTTATCCTACTCCACCCCTTCCCCCATAAAACTCAAATCGTTGCTTCCTTACAGACTAAGGATTATGATGTTTAGAATATAGCAACAACGAAAGGATTGCTGCTTTTCTATCTTATTTTTTTATATTTCTAAGTAAGTTAAACTGGATCTTAGATAGGTATTAGACAATAACTTCGGTAAAGAACTTTATCAATTATATTACAAAAACGTTTCTGCTTTAATTAAACATGGTAAAATACATGTTCTAAATATCTTGTTGTGTGTACACTTAACCCATACAAGGTATACGTTGACTATCGACTGCATATAGACAAAACAAGATTTAAACTACATGTACACGTTGAGTTTTATCAATCCGGACGTAATTGTGTTTAGGTTACGTATGAATAACACTGACACAACACCGAGTTTGGATCGATGTGAACACGGCCGTATATCTTTTAAGTAAACAGCAAGTATGTAAATATATAACACATTAACATAAGCAACATACGTGTGATGTTGTCTTAATTGTCCAGTCACCAAGTACAGGGTTATCTGTCATCACCATGGAACCAGTATAAACTCCACTGTCATGGCTGACATTTCGCCACTGTTTTATCAAATTTCCTTTAGGATCCTGAGACATTATTTTAAAATCTATGATTATTAATATCTAAAATACGTGAATCACTATAAACAAGACTTGTATTGTCACTTTTAGGTTCATTCACTCATGGTATCATCAACTAAGTAGTCAGTACTTCAGTGTTGACTTCAGTTATCATTGATATGTTTATAGTAATAAATTACCTGTTAACAAAACTTTGAATGTTTGAAATACTAAGGCTGTTCTACCTCAGGAATAGATTTCATTAGCTGTATGAGTTTATAAATACAATCTGGTAAACAGTTATTGCGTATATTTTGTAATTTCGAGCCTGTAATGGTATACGTTACGGTAACATTATTCCTCAATATTGATAGTCGTACAGTAGCCGATGATTATCAAATAATTTGTGTATTGTTTCAAACTATCAAACCTTTCAATGTGTTATGGTGTAAACAATTGGTTAACTCTAAGATTCATGAACTTCTTCGATATATGGCTTTGTGGATACTATTTTTCGTTCATGTAAAAGAAAATGGGTTTTAGTGGATATTGATTTCGTGGCTTTGCCTAGGTCTGCATATATGGCAATAGAAAACTTGCACTTCGTTGACTATTTAGATTCGTGATTAATATTTACCCATGAAATCCACGAAAACTGGTATATAATGATAATCCACAGTGTATATTCAATTTGTCGTAGCAACAATATCAGCTACCGTTTTTCGGTAATGCTATCAACGATTTAATATGATATTTGTACTTGCACAATACGAAAGATTCAATCAGTGCATCAAAAATTGATTATCATCCAGATCACTTTATAACAATGGCCTAATTTTAATGTTCTGTTTGTGTTGTTCGTCACTTTTGTTGATAGTCGTTTGGCTTTGGTGTATGTAACGTACATGTATGTGCTTTTGTGAGTTCCTTTTTTCAAGACAATCTGTTTGTGCAAACATTCTTCAAGCCATACCATGTTTTATATATAATATGATCGTCTCCCGTAAGCAAGTTAATGAAATTTTAATTATAATTGGATTGCATAGGTGAAACAGACTTCCAACGAATTTTAGTCATTGAAAAAGTCTGATAACCAGTTAATTTACCAACTCATACATTAAACGAGTGTTACGGGGAGATTAAGAAATATATTATTCATTTAATTTGCACAAGTAGATGCACTGCGTTGTTTGTGTTATTAAATTGCAGTCAAATAATTTATTGCATATCTATATGAAAGATAAAGTACTTTTCAACAAAGATGACAACATGACTAGTAGAGTTAAATCTTACAAAACTTACATGCATAAAGATAGTAAAAGGACCATAATACACCTTGAGGTCGGTGTATAAGGCAAATACTCGAAAGTTAACTGTAATGAAATAAAGAAATTATACACGTAACATTTGATCGCTAAAACCACTAGTAAATCAACTCACCATTGTTTTTTCTTAAAATATCTTGTACCAAGTCAGGAATATGGGAGTTGTTATAAAATAATCCGTTTCTATGTATGTTGGCGTTTGTTTTTGTTTCTGTTTTCAAAGCTCTCCAACTTTGTACTTAATTGGCTTTATATCTAATATGATATGAGCGTCACCAATAAGTCTTATGAGAGATTTCCAATAAAATGACATACGTACCTAACTCGACGTACGCACGTAACGGGACCGGTTGTTGCTAACCAATTAATTTTGTTAAATGCGTTACTCAAGTTTTAACTAAGTATTCCTTAACTATGACACCCATTCGTAATAAATTTTATCAATATAAAATATTTCTATGATAAAAACGAAAGAAATCATGATTTGTATATATCACTTGATTATTGAGATTCCCGCCTAAACTTCACTGTCATAAGACCACGTATATATACGTATCTGTACCTATCATACGATTCATAGGAGTTGTCTTTCATGGTTTTGACAATGACAATGAGTTTAGGTATACTTAAACAAAAACCTCGCCCCAAAATTTGGAAAAGGTAAAGACGAAAAAGTACTTTTGAAAAATAGATAATTGATATGAATTTCTGCCCACATCAAATTATCTTCAATTAAATTATAAAAAAATATTCTTTTGTTTTAAAAGTCGAGTACACCTTTTACATTCGGGTGTGCTAAACGTTAAATCTTTTAAAAACAATAAAAAGGCAACCTTCTCGCTTCGGAATTTGTTATTTTAATATTTGTATGCTAAATGTCGTCTCGGTAGTTTTTAAAATTCATAATGTGAGAAGAACTAAAATATGGGTCAAGTGAAATGACAAAAAATGGTGGGTGTGTTTGATTACAAGTTGCTAATTTACGTTTTCTATTATAGTATTCATGTCAATAAAGTCATTCAAAGTTTAATGACAAAATATTTAAAGAGTAAAAAAAAAACAGTTGTGGTTGAATTTTACTGAAGGCATATTCCAGCAACAATGCGTGTTCAAATAGCAAAACATGCATGCAGTGTATGCTCCCCTCCGTCACGCTTCAATGCAGTAGGACGAAATACGCTGAGTTAGGTCGGTTATGTCGAGTAAACTCATTTTATTGGAAATCTCTACTTAGACGAAACGCACGTCTAAATTATAATCCTGGTAGCTTTGATAACTTTTTGTAGCAGATCAGTAATTGTTATGTTGTTTTCCTCTGATATTAGATACGTTTCCCTTAGTTTTTGTTTGTGCCCCGCATTTATTCCGCTTAATCGACTTATGATTATTGAACAGTGGTAAACTACTGTTGCCTATATTTAAACAATATAATTTCAACAGTATACCTTTATTGTCAGTTTTTACTTTATCAGAACAAAACTTATGTTCTAAGACAAAAACGGGATTTGCAAGAGAGTATTAATGTAACTTATATTTTCCCAAAATGAAGCATAATGTGTTTATCTATTTTTTTTCTAAAGTTTGTTATAGACATCGTCATTGCTGAATCACTTATGACGAGAATTCGACAATTCGACCGTTCAGAATCTAAAGAACTATGGGTTGTCTCATTGTTTGTACACCAAAATGAAAATAACGATTCGTCATTGATTAAATTTTTATTGATAGAACGTTTTAAACCATGACCAATCACAACGTTTTGGTGTACGCTTTTAAAAATATTACCCAGAATGCGTAAGAATCTGAAACCTTATCAAGTGTCCCAGGCTAAAACGAATCTACATTTGACTTCCACTAGCCCTAGACCTAAAATTTGACTATAATTTTAACTATAACCCTAAACTTTTTCCTTATCCTTCAATCGAAACCAAACTTTTAGGTACTGGGTCCCATAATGTAAATGAATTACCACTATATGTACGTACTTGTTTGTCCTGCTTTGTATATTCCCTTATCAGTTTGGATAAACAAAGATACAATTCTAGCACGGTATGACATATATGTCTCTTCCTTGAAAGACAAGCCTCCAATTCCTGTTATAATAAGCTTACAAGCTTCTTCCAAAAAATCTGGAACCTAGAATGATATCATACATAATTATTATAGGATTTGCATATTACGGAATACATTGATATGATTGGTAGAGAGGACTTACGGTATTTGATCTTGCATTGGTCATTTGTCGATAGACGATGTTGACCGAACTTCTTTCACTAAAAATGTAAACAAGATGGCGGCCATGATAATAACAATGTTAACACAGTTCTTTGAATTATTAGAAGAGTTTTTGCAGTTAATTTTTATCAGATAGAAAATTTCATTGAGCACATATTTTGCGTTATTCAAAAAATACATTCATGCATCAGGCCTATTCAATGACATATATATACAATTTAACAAGAGCGATAGACAAAATTCATTGGGCCTTGCACTTTTACCGATGTTTCCACGGGTTGGCCCATTATGCTAAATAGTTTACCATGAGCGATAGTAAGGGGAAAATATCGGCATAGAGGGCAAACCCGTGGCAATATCAGTATAAATTCAAGCCCCCATGAATTATTTCTATACTAATACGACAAATACGACATTTCTTTTGGATGGAAGTGCTCTGGGTGAAGGGAAGTTTTTGCCGTTCCCGTAAATAAAACCACTACTAAAATGACGTAAAAGAACAAAAAAGCTGAACAAATGACAGGACATATGTTTAAAATTTTCACAGTCACGTATAAAGATAGATGGATTAAATTTAACACTTTTTATATTGAGCTTTTGTAGATTCTATGCACAAAATTAGCTTAAAAAGGTGGCAAAAAGTTTCAAATCAAAATTATAAAATGATCACAAATATTGAAGTAATTTCATAGAAAATTCCAAACTCTTAGTAAAAGCTGATAATACCCTTATCCAGACATGTCGTTTTCTTTTTCCAAATTTTTATAACTGTACAATGTTAATATGAGCTTTATGAAATGGATCTCTGATAATTGATATCGTTTAAATGATCGTAAATAATACTTACATGTAGACTTAATTGGTTCGTAGACTCTGAAAAACATGAATCCTGATGTTATAATTGAAATTTCATAGAATTGAGTTCTCCCGAAGTTTATATTTTTTTATTATTTTGCATTTTCCTATCTGGATGAAACATAATGGCCCATTCCAGTTGATATCTGCTAAAGGTGATTGATGGTCCTTTAAAAAGGGTGTAAAATTTATACAGCTTAGGTGTTTTTCATCTGACACTTGCACTTATACGCAAAAAACTTCTGAGGGTCTTGCATCAGTAAATATTTATAAATAATTACATCTTAGGGGTTACAAAAATGACTATGTTTGATCTTTGAGGTGCTTTGGAATATTAACAGTTTCGAAAAATGCATTATCTTGTATTGTATTTAAAATTATGATGGGTACAATCCTTGCAGTAAAACATTCTGATAGGTCATTTTTCCCTTGAAAGCCCATCCATCCAATATGAACAGAAACTCTACATCTGATAGATCTTCATTTTTTAGATGTAATAGGTTGTTTTTTCTGAGACGTACAAAAATAATCCCCATCCATTCCCACCTGTCAGATATTAACTGGAATGGGCAAATGAAATCAACAACCTATTGTATCAACAACCTATTGTAATAAAGGTATGAAATGAATTAAACAAAAACTTGAAAAGTACCATACAGTTTACAGTTTTGTTAAAGACATTTCAATTAATAGTAGTATGATAAACTAACAAATATATATGTATATTTGCGTTTGTTATTGTAGCAGTTTAGTGTTTACTATGTTTATGTTGTTCCGTTGCCTTCCTTTAATAGTTAATGTGTTTCCCTCGGTTTTGGTTTGTGACCCATATTTGTTTCAGTTAAATCGATTTATTACTGTTGACCAGCAGTATACTTCTGTTTCCTTAATTTAACGAAAACCATATTATTTACAGATACAATGCTTAAAAAAAATATTAATATGATTGAAAGAATTCAAAAAAAGTGGTCAAATGCTTTTTTTATAAGTTACAGGAACTACAAAAAGAAGATGTGGTATTATTGCCAATGAGACAACTCTCCACAAGAGACCAAATGACACAGAAATTATCAATTATAGATCACCGTACGGCCCTCAATTAAGTTCATTGGTATACAGAAATTCTATGTAAAAATGTAGTCAATGACCTTCATTATTAATTACCTCTTTTAAATGTTCCTGATGTCTGACTAATAAATGAACTATTAATAGTGGTGACCAACTTAGCTTTAACCGTGACATCACTAGAGGCATTCAATATAGTCACACTAATATCAAAGTCTATTCCAGGTTGTACTTGTTTTGGTGCTAGGATAAGGTATGAGCTTAGAATACAAATAGAAGTAACTTTATCAAATATATACATGATATAAGAGCAGAATGTGTAAGTTTCCCATAAAACAAATAATTACTGTATAACTTTTATTCCCGATTCTATTAATATTGTAGTTGATTTTTATGACTGTTATGCTCTTGATGATACTTATCATATAGCATTGTAACCAAAGATGAGATTACAAATAAATGTACAATATGTTCAAAATATATACTTGGCGGTTAATATCAATTTTTAATACAATAATGTGTGTCATTTGACTTTAAGCAACCATCAGTCATGAAATGTGTGCTATTTGACGTTAAGCATGCACCATCCATGAATGTGTGGCTCTTTTTGTTAATAAGCCTTCGATCATAGAATGTGTCATCCATGAATGTGTGGCTCTTTTTGTTAATAAGCCTTCGATCATAGAATGTGTCATCCTTAAAGTTACGGACGACATCAAAAGTTCAATGTAGGATAAAAAAAAAAACTGAATTCACATAGTTGATTTACTGACCCCCACACCTCCCTCTCAACTTAATTTCGATTTTTGATATACAAAACTTGCAGAATCCCCCCCCCCAAAAAAAAACTATTTGATTTAAATTTTTGATCCTACATCGATCTTTTGATGTCGTCCCATAAGCAACAATTAACTATAAGCTCGGTGCCGTTTGATGCTATCAATTTTGAGCTGTGTACGTAACCCTTGACGTTAAACATTCAACAATCGATCGTTATATGTCAAAAATGTTTTCCAATTAGTGAGTAAAATTATGGACCTTATAAATATTTTTTGTTTATTATTTGTAAACAACAAAAACATTTCAAACGTTTTACAAAATAAACAAGTAGCTTTTAAAAACCCAATTTCGAAAGGATTATAAAACAAGTATAGACACTTACAAAAAAACTTACCTTTTTGCATGTCCAACTGACAATAAAGTTACTATGATAACTATATGAAGAATTCCCGATTTTTTCAAAATAGTTCTCATATCTATAGAATTACTGAAATAAATAGCATTCAATAATTCAAATTAACACATTATTAACAAGGTGAAAAGAACTGTGAAATCTAAATGACCTCGGATAACATCGATAAAGTGTACATCTACATTTCATGAACATTTGCACATGTTAGTATTTAACGTATATACATGAATTTAAAAACAAAATGGATATAGATATATTAAAAAATGAATAATATCAGATTATTACATGTCATTTTTCATATCGCATATATTATCAGCCCTAGGTTCAATATCAGCCCAAGAGCCGCATACTCGAGGGTTGATATTGACCGAGGGCTGATGATACATGCGATATGAAAATTGAGATGTTATGATCTTTTTATCATATGCTTCAACAGTAGAGAAAAATAAAAGATTCATATATTGATCCTTTTACGTGGTTCCCGAAAAGAAGTTGAAAGAGTAAAAAGTTCACGGACGTCGGACCCGCAATTTGATACATTCAATATGAAATCTTTCTATCATATTCCTCAACAGAAAAAAACACCCATATTTTTATACAGACGCATCGACAAAAACATAATTCAACAATATACATAATGAACATTGTATAGAAAAGTCAACTTTTTTAAAGTAACTTTCTAAATCATGTTTCAGAAAAACTATAAAAAATGCATTTATTTAATTTTTTTTTTTTTTTAATTTAATTTAATTCAATTATTTTACACAATATACATTCCAGTATTCAAATAATTGTTTTGTACACTACTTTGTAATGGTTTTCACTGAAAACGTAGCATTGAGGTGTATTTTCCGGAATTTGCCGAGTATCACCGGAATGCCATGTGATAACGTTACGGAAAGGCATGTGATAACAATCGAAGCATGTGATAAACTTTCCATATCAGCCCGCTAAGGACCAATACGAAAAATATGGAATTTACGTTAATTTAATGGTATTATCATACAGTAAAAATCATATGTTATTTACTCCAAGTATATGATAAGACTTTTTATCGGTCGTCCCACTGTCTATATCACTCTGTTCAGCTCTAAATATTATTCCGTATCAAGACTTTGTCACGTCAAATACGTTGACCCGGCCTTAATAACTTTGACCCGGACATATCAGCGACGTCATAATGTTTGAACCGACGTTAATAACTTTGACCCGAACTTATCAAATCATCTTTTGTGTGCTGGTGAAACAAGGAAAAACACTTCCTAAACACGCAAATATAGCCCGATAAATTGATAATCAGATTATCTGCATATTGATATTGTAAAATATCAGCTGCTTGACATAATATGAAGGCTTTTTGATCTCGTTCGCTACGCTCACTCGACAAAACGCTTCATATTATGTCTCGCAGCTGATATTTCACGATATCAACACGCAGATAACCTGATAATCGGTACGTATTTCCTGTTATGATTAAATAAAACCATTATAACTGCTCAGTTCACGATCTCTCCCTTGTCACTATATAAACGCTATATATGGGCAGTATTACTCGCTTATCACATGTGCATTTTAACAAGTAACTGATATTTAGTTGTCATTTAGATTTGCATGCAGAAATCCTAATAATGTAAAAGAAAAGAAAAAGTATAGCTGCAGTAGTAAAAGATTTGTAACAAATAAGAACTGAAGTTTTTTATTTGTTTGATTTTATGCCTTTCTGATTTAATTGTTTCGGATATAAAAGGAAAGACTGGGTTTTTTGTCTATGTAGAAATAACATAAAAAAAAAAACACATATCACGTTATTTTAAAGTATGCACTTCATTTTGACTGGGCGGAGTTTAACCGGTTCGTTTATTTAAGACAAGTCCATTTATAGAAAGGTGTTTTGGAATAAAGTCGTCAATGAAGTGCCAGTTATTCGTCACATATCATACACAATATACAAGCAGATCATTTGTATACCCATTTGGTGACACTAATAGGTGATTAAAAAGCAATGATAATTATAACGGGATTCATCCTTATCATACACATCTTCTTATAATCTGTCTATATGCAAATTAAAACGTAAGCTCCGCGTAATCAGTTGAAATAACATTTATAATACCTTTGGTCAGTTTATACATCTATTCAAATCTCACCAGTGGTATTTTTCCGATGTTGGTGAAATAGATATAAAAAGATGTGGTATTAGTGCCAAGTCCAGTTCATAATATTAAAGGAAAACTATTCAACACGTAGTCTCTTCTCACACCGAACAGCAAGCCCTAACGGACCCCCAAAATGACACGTGTAAAACCATTCAAATGGGAAAACCAAGGATATAATATATTTACAAAAACGAGAAACACACGTGACCAACATCAATAGACGACATCTATTGAACACCATGTTCAACGATATAAGACTTAAGAATTAATTCGATAGACGCGCAGTGTATATGCGCAGAACTCATCAGGGATGATCTAACATGTTTAACTAAATCAATCAAAAATATTAAAAAAAATATATGTTTAGTTTCAATCAAATGACAAAAGTAAACATATAAGGCTAACAATATTAACACAAAGGGCAGATAACAGTTAAGAACTCGGAAAAATTTAGCTCGAATCATTTTCAAAGCCTCGTGGACATAAACTTAGTCAAACAAATAAATCTACATTTGTTAACATTTAGTATTCATTCATTATACCAATACCGATAAATAGAGAGCTTGATTGATTCCAATTTCCTCGAATCTGTTCACCACCACATGTCATACAAATATAAAACCACAGTGACAATGAAGTTAACAAAAACACTCACTTATTTCAAGTATTTCCTACTTCAATTCAATTTCCTTCAGGGAAAGTCTGTTATAATGAATAACCTCATTAAGTATTTCTATAACAATATAGTACCATATGTTTAACTTCTTAAATCCCCCTTCTTATCGATGCATTATTCATTCTTTTAGTTAGCATGGTTAGACGTGTAATGTTTGTTGAAATACAGACCATTCATAGTCAAATCTGTACATCCGTCGGCAGGAAGTGAGATTACCGATCAATTAAAATTGAAAATACATAGATATAACTTGGACGAGAGACAGATGACCAGATAAGACGGATTTTCGTTAAAAAAAAGGGGGGAGCGAAAGATACCAGAGGGACAGTCAAACTCATAAACTGAAAATAAACTGACAACTTAACGATTGACTAATAGCAGAATTATTGACTGTTTATATATTAGAAACAAGTAATATAAACTCATCATACCAAGATATGGAACAGAAGTATAAACTCTGCAGTAATGTAATATGGTATGGCTATCGAATGTTGAAAACTTATTAATCAAATTTGAAAACACAAAACAAGATAAGAGTTATGGTAGAATATGCACTCCAAACAAAGAAAAAAACCGGATATGTCGACATGTAGAATGTGTTTCCTGCTTCGCATGCATAACAACTCATGGGAATCTTAATTCCGTCACAGTTCTCAATAAGGAATAAGACATATTCGGTATAGTGTAAGATTAGATCAGCGTATCTTAAAATTGTTTTGATTGTGAATTGAGACACAGATATATAGTACATACAGAAATGGTTTTATCTGAGCTTTTATGAAATATTTTACAGGATATGATCATTATGAAATTCTTATTGACTTTAAAGGTGTAAAATGATTATTTCACTTATTTCGTATGATATATGTATTCCTTACCTCTTGGTTGACATTCAAACACTGATAATAATGTATACAATACTAAGACGTTATAAACAGTTCAAATTATGAACCCGGAAAAATCCTTATCTTATGTGCATGATTTAACGCAGCTCGGCACATTAAAGAAAGTTGTTTTGATTATGGTTGGTTGTCGACTTTGAACGTACATCTATTAACATTTCCTTGTCTTAACAGATATGGTTAGATTATCTAGACAATTCTCTCAAAATAATCGAAGGTTTATGACTATAAGAGCAGAATTAATTTTGCCTCACTATATACATTTTAACTTTAGTGGGATAAGTGTTTTTTTAAAAGTACTTTAAAAAAAATGCTTTGAAAAAGAGCAAGTAATAACATATACGTAGTCAATAATTGAAAAAAAAACTTTCTATGAAATACGTCCAGTAAGGTGGCTGTGTCGTGGTACAAATATATCATGAAACGTTATGGAAAAAACCAACAATAATGGAAAACTGGCAAACTATTTACAAAACTTCCATTTTTTTCCCGAAGCATTAATGATGCTCTATGACAAACATTTAGGAATGCTTAGGAATGCTTGTTCCTAAATACTCTTCAACCAAATTTAGTTTGACTGTTTAAGTTTTTGATTCGAGCCTCAATGAGAAGTTGAATGTAGACGAAACTGTTTTTGTTTGTTTACTAATTTTCAATCCTCGTTTTTTATGATAAGTTTTTAAAAAACACTATTTCGATGCCACTTCTTGTGGCGTTTTTATTTGATTGTATCACAAGCCCCTCAGTCAGCACTTATGTACTTACACGAATTATTGTTTATATCACACAAATTATGTATCAACTAAAACTTAAAAAAAAAATTTCAAAAAAACTAAGGATTTTCTATCCGGAAATAGATGAACATAGCTGTATTTGGAAGAAAACAAATTCCTCAATTATTTTAACTTTGTACTTTTTTTTGCCTTTTAAACCTCTCTTATTCGAACATCACTGTTGAGTGTAATGTAGATGTTCCGGACCATATGAGTATTTGGACCATACGTGTATGATCATGGCCATATGAGAACGTACACGTATGGTCGGGGTAATTAACACTATGTTACAGTTATATAAAAGTAAAACATTGTCATGTATCCATAATTGTTTTAGATAAAGTTTTGTATTATTGAAGCTTTTATAATGTAATTTAAAAAAATATTACCTACATGGTCCAAATACTCATATGGTGTGGCCCGTTAATAACCAAACGAGTATTACACTCATATGGTCCAACCATGCGCGTACGGTCGGATCATACGCGTATGGTCCAAATACTTATATGGTCCAGAACATAGACAACACGCGCATCTTTTGTACAAAATTTCAACCCTTATATATCAGATGAGTTTTCTACAACCAATGGGTTTATTGTGTGTTCCTCTCCGTGTTTTTCAAGTGTTCTACGGAATTTTCAGTTTCTATTTCTAAAATGGAAGCCGACATATTTCTCATGACTATTATAATTGTAAAAAGGAAAATAACAAAAATATCGAACTCCGTGAAAATTTAGAAGCGGAAAGTCTCAAAACAAAATCAAAAAGCTGAAACACCACAAACGAATAGATTACAACTGTCATTCCGACCAGGTACAAGTATTTTCCTATGTTGAAAATTGTGCATTCAAGCTGGTTTTATAGCTAGCCAAACCTCTCACCTGGAAATAGGTTATTCGTGGTATTCGGTTCTATACTTGTTTATCTTTTTAACTATTTTGATCTGAATGTCACTGATAAGTATTATGTAGACGAACATGCGTCTGGCATATCATAATATAAGCCTGGTACCTTTGACAACTTATTTTGCCACAGACTGAAACAACAAACCATTCAGAGGGATTGGGTCCTTCGTTTTAATATCCACCAATTTGTTGATTGTAAGCAAGTACTTCATAAATTTGATGGGTGAAAAACTCTTTTCTTAACATTCGAAGCAAAATACTTGAAGGACAGGGATGTATAATACCGAAACACCTGATAAGCTTTATGATCACAAATGACCTAATACTAATTACCAAGATCAATTTCGGTCAATGTTGTCAGGGTAGATTCGAAAACTTTGTTCCCTAATAATTAAACGAACGATTTCAGAATGTAAGTATGTACCAATCCATGTTGGTACCAAAGCACTTACTGCTGATCCGATTGTACCCTTAGGGACAGAGTGTCTACCAGCAACGGTATCTTTCCGGTACTATTTAAACGAACAAAAACAACAATGCGTAGTACAGATTATGTCTAGACAATTATTCTTCACTCAAAATAATAAAGGACTTAAACAAACAAGAAACAATTACACATATCATAAACATATACTGTGTTTATTATTAAACAAATAATACGTATAAATAAAATATAGTGTGTTTATCTCATGTGTTGTAGTCTTCAATATGCCTTTGCTGTCACCTTTGTTTGAATACCGTGAACCGCTGTGTTGGTTTGTGTTCCTGATGATGCGGTTGCTGGTGCATAGCTTGTCTAAAACAAGAAAAACAAAATAATAAAATACCTTTCTGTTATCAGTGCTAATTGAAATGACCATAAACAAAACTTATCAAAAGAATCATATTTTAATGTGTAAGATTTGTGTGCGTTTCGTCTCCAAAGACTAGTCCCCCGTGACGTTTTCATGGAAACATTTTAAAGGCCAAATGAGGTGCGAACTTTAGGAGAGCGTATCAGACTACAAACACATAAAATCCTTGCTTGATTATCGTTTCGGATATTTCTATGACTTAAGTTGTGGCTCTTATTTGACACCATTTCCGAGTATGGTATTCAGAGAGTTTTAAGGACTTAACTTTTGGCTATTCCTTGACACCATTTGCGAATATTTTTTAGAAATGATGGCAGTTCGTCGGAATGGTCGATAAATGGCTGACTCGTGTTAAAAGAGAGAATTATGTCTTGCTGATAAAAAACACCTTTGTAGATTTCGTAAAAGAGCAGGATAAAATGGCTACAAGGCAGCACTCGCACTCGATAAGTGGAAGCGGAAAAATGTAAGTTGTAATAAAGTGTTTCCCAAACCACTATATATAAATATGTTTAAACTCCTAAAAGATCATAAAGATGATAAATCTATCACACCTATGCACATCTCAAAATCATTCCGATTTAAAATTTCTATCATTACTGCATATACGGTTTTGGTATAGACACAACCTGAATTTCTGTATTGAAACTTAAATTCAGCTGACACATAATTAGACAAATTTCCTATTGAATTGGCACTTTTTCCCTCTATAAATTTGTTATACGATAGCACTTTCATCATGCTCCTAATTGTCGTAAAAAAATCATTCCTATTTAAAATGAAAACAGCTATTACAGAGTTATGGTATGTATTTTTATAGGCTCTCTGTGACAATATAATGTTAGGATTGACCCTTGGTGACAAAATTATGATAATGAGTTTTGGTTGGCAGACGTTAAATATAGAAATATTTGATTGGCCGTGGTAAACATAATGAGTTTTGATCGGCTGTTTATGATATAATAATACTTTAATCGGCCGTTGATGACATAACACTGTTTTGATCGCCGTTGATAACACAATAATGTTTTGACCGGTTGTTTAAGATGTTTTGGTCGCCTGTTGTTGACATACTTATGTTTGATTGGCCGCCAGTGACATAATACTGTTTATTTTGTCGGCCGCCAGTGACATAATACTGGTTTTTTTTTCGGCCGTATATGACATAATACTGGGGTTTTTTTGTCGGCCGTTGATGAAAAAATGATGTTTTGATAGGCTGATGATGACAGAATGTTAATTTAGAATGCCTTTGGTGACATAATCATGTTTGATCGTCCGTCGGTAACATGCTTATGTTTTATCTGCTGTTAGAGACATACAACAGTTTTGATCAGCCGCTGATGACATAAAAAGGTTTAATCACTCGGAGTAGACATACTACTGTTCTGATAGCCTTTTATAACATAATGATGTTTAGATCGGCCGCCGGTGACATAATAATGCGTTGTTCAGCCGCTGATGACATAATGATGTTTTAATAAGCCGCTGCTAACATAGTAATGTTTGATTGGCCGGCGTTGACATAATAATGTTTAGATCGGCCGCTGATTACATAATTATGTTTTAATAAGCCGTGGGTGACATCATCATGTTTGATCGGCCGTTTGTGACGTAATACTTTTTTATCTTCCTTTTGAGACATGATTATGTGTTTATAGCTACTTGATGACATCATAAAAGTCTTACCTTGATTACCGTTCCTCCTGTTGGATATTTTGGTGGTGTTGGGGCGGCATAACCTATACAAAATAAAGAAACATTAAATCTGATAAAATGGGAATCTTACTAAACCGTTATGTCTGTTTTTTAGACAAATAAAGATTAGTTTGTGCTTAAATAGTTACATTCAAATTATTTGAGTGTGTAGGTTAAATTACAATGTCGTTTACCTTGCTTGCTAGCTGAACCTTGACATTATTAGTTAGGTATACTTCCTTCCATTTGGAGGAGTGAAGTCATACAGACAGATAGATTGGTTATTTGTCGGGCTAGTCTTTTCTTAAAGAAAGGTAGTATACCTGACCTTATATTAATATCAAGGTTTAGCTAAATAGCAAGCTAGCTAAAGATTTTGTTTGAACCTACACACTCAATTCATTTGGCTGTAATTCACAGATAATCGTAAACAAAGGTACAATGAACTAACCAAACTGCTGTCGATTTTATGATATTAGCAATGTCAACTCAGAAATGTATGCATTTATTCTGTTTATTTTTTCATATCGAAATTTAAAAGCTAAAATTTTAAGATTAGATTAATTCTTCTCTTCAACTTGAATATCTAGATAAAAATAGGATTGTATTCATGTTACAGTTTTCAAAAGGGTTTATAGTTAATTAGATGTCTAGAAACTGCAGCAATGATAAATTTAGAACATAAAATTACTGAGGGCCCTCATGGGTTTTTTGATTATGTGATTACTTGGCCGTTTTTTTAATGATTATTTGATTATTAAGCCAAATATTTCATGAGTATTTGATTACCTAGGACTGTATTTTTAGTTTATGATTATTTGATTACTAAAGATAAGCAAATATTTAATGATTATGTGATTATATTTGCAAAAAAATGGTGATTATGTGATTACTAGGACCCCCCATGAGGGGCCTCATTACTGTTACACTAGTCCTGTCAACACTTGCTGTATCATAAGTAGATTTGAAATAATATAGCAAATTTGACTCACCTGTTTGGGGAAATTCAAATATCACCTTGATGAAACCTACAATAAAAAAAACAATGATAATTTTCTGAGTTTTTGTCATTTACCAATTACAATGTACATAATGTGTGTTTGATATTTTCTATATGTAAACCATGGGTGTTTTTGAAAACAGCAATAATGTGCCTTCGAAGAGATGTTCTTGATTTGTATTCCTCAAAAAGGAAACATAGTTTGTAAGACGATATTAATCCAGGGAAATTCTTTTTCCAACAATAGATATTCTAAGACTTCTATGTCGATTTTAACCTTTTAAAATGTATAACTCAAATTAATCTGTCATAAAAATATAGAGAACATCTAATATATCCATCGCAATATGTTATATGCATCTGATCTGGATAGTAATTTGTTGTGTTTTTATATTTGTAATTCCGTTATTTTCTCCTTTAAAATATTTCACATTCGAGTTTTCTCTCGATCTTGTACAGCGTACTATACGGTGGTTTTGGTTTTGTTCATTGTTGTAGTTGTTAACATTCTCGTCCCTCTATTAAGCTTTCTCCTTGAGATGTCCTTTGTTAAGTCTTTGTTTGATTATTTTCTCATTGGTATGTTTGCTGTATATCATTACTTTTCATGATGCAATTTATTGAATGATTCAGAAATTATAATTTGGATTTTTCTGATTTAGTTAAGTTTAGTTTAGTCTGATTTATCATAATTTTGTTTACTTGTTTAAATTATTTTGTACACATATATTCATTGTTTAGTTCTAACCTTCGGCTCCCATATCTCCAATGATTCCTTTGATACCCTGGCCTCCTTTGTCACCTTGATCACCTTTCAATCCCTTATCCCCAGTATGACCTTTGTCACCTTTTGGTCCCTTATCTCCTGTCGCGCCCTTTACTCCCTGTGTGCCCTTATGACCTGCATCTCCTTTGTGACCTTTCAATCCCTTGTCACCATGGTCACCTTTGTGTCCCTTTTCTCCTGTGTGTCCTTTGTCTCCTTTCATACCCTTATGGCCATGTTTACCGTCCTTGCCTAAATATATACGTATGAAATAATTGTTAAAGTTGGAAGAAGAAAATTTAAAAACAATTAAGCTAACGTATTGTTGTCTAACAAATAAAGTAATGTCGTCTAGTTTTATGATTTATTGTGTGCAGTTTCCTATATATTTTTTAATAGTCTATAAATATGTTTTTTCTTCTTTTATGAAACGGACAAAAGAAAGATTTGCTGCATGATGCGTATCTGTCTGTATGTACTTACCATCTGCTCCAGCTTCTCCTTTGTCTCCCTTGTCACCTTTATGACCTTTCATTCCCTTTTCTCCTGTATCACCGGTGTATCCCTTTTCTCCTTTCTCGCCTTTCTCCCCCTTTTCTCCAGTCATTCCCTTTGCACCATTAGATCCATCTTTTCCAGCATCACCAGTATCGCCTTTTGAAATACAATAATCGATTGTGAATTTTTCTAAACGAAGGTTGAATAATATGAGCCAATGGCTAACAGTTTAACAATTAGAAAAATGTTTTGCTTCCGTGCTTTATGATTGGTTAAAAGCATAGAATACGAAGGTTATGTGACCAGGCTACTTAGACTGCGCTAAGTAATTTACGATGAAAGGAGTGCATTTTGAACTGATATATTCTCTCTTCCAATGCTTCTTTTATTTAAGTCAGTAACAAATGTGTCCTTTTATCAAAATTAGATATGTTTATAAGTTGTAAATCAAATATTTGTATAGACGAGTAAATGAACTGTTCACTCATTTCGCTGGGGATTTTCTAAAGTGACACAAACTATAATTCATGAGTACAGAAGTGTTTACATAAAAAAAAAATTGGGGCGGGGGGTGGGGGGGGGTGAATGTTCTAATTTTAATATTTGGATAATATTTAAAAAGTATCCTCAGCAAATAATGGTGATATACAACTTTCTTATACCCTTGAAAGTTTTTCGACCTAAACATTTTCGTGAAATTTAAAAAAAAAAAAAAGTTTAGGAGTTCTAAATACATGTACTTAAAAATGAATACACTTAAAGTCAAAATGTTTCCTATATTTCGAAGTATTAAGATATTAAAAGGCAATTTTCGGAAAAACAGCCAGTAGCTAGGAACCAACCGAAAGCAAAACAATCAAATTCGATCGATATAAATCTTATACCTTTGATTCCCTGTGCTCCCTGTTCGCCAGTTACTCCTGTCATGCCTTTTTCGCCAGTTTCTCCTTTGCCACCAACGTCTCCTTGGACGCCCTTGTTTCCTGTCATTCCTTTCGCACCAGTCATGCCCTTGTTTCCTGTTTCGCCCTTGTCACCCTTATTTCCGGTCGATCCTTTCATACCGTCTTGTCCCTTGTCGCCAGCGTCTCCTTTTAATCCTTTGTCACCTGTGTCACCTTTAGCTCCTTTTTGTCCATCTTTTCCGTTTTCTCCTTGCATACCTTTCTCGCCAACTGCTCCTTTGTCGCCCTTCTGACCTTTCATACCATCAGCACCTTTGTCTCCGTGGACTCCTTTGTCGCCTTGGTCTCCTTTGTCGCCTTTGATTCCTTTCATTCCCTTCATACCGTCATTTCCTTTTGGTCCCTTTGGTCCTTGAAGTCCTATTGGACCTTGTTTACCCTGTGGTCCTTTTTCTCCTGAGTCACCAGTTGCGCCCTTCTTTCCATCAATTCCATTCTTACCATCAGCGCCTTTGTCTCCTGTTTGTCCTTTAATTCCAGCATCACCTAAGGAATAAGTAATATAAGTTAATTTAACATCTATCTCTTTCTCTCAATATACAGATATCAATTTGATCTTTAAAACGCGACTCGTTCTTTGGTTTGTGATGTCCCAAAGCGGAAATTCAGAGGAAACTAATAAACAATTTTAAGCATATGTCTTTCTTTTTTTATATAAATCTATTAATTTTTAATTGAATAAAATTTATACAAACTTTTCTAAGTAAATAACAAGTATAACGAAATCACTTTCAATAGATTCATTGTTCTGAGTCCTATTAATTATGGTTTTCTTACATGTATGTCCTCAAAAATGTATTTTCTTTATACGTCACTTTCCGTTTAATGTGCACGCATCATTTCGTTACATATAAAAACCACCAAGATGTACAACAATGAAATTACTGTGAACAAAAAAAACAACTACCTTTAGGTCCCTTTGGGCCAGCTAGACCTTGTATTCCTTGAGCACCAGGTGTTCCATGGGCTCCTTGGTCTCCTGGCTCTCCTTTGTCTCCAGGGATTCCTTTTGGTCCTTGGTCCCCTTGTTCACCTATGTAAACATCATACTAGTATGTCAGTAAGTTACACGCTAAATCAGATCTGTGGACTAAACTATGTTTTAAATATTGTAAAGATTAAATTTAATATGTATTTGCTCCACATTTAATTTATTTTTTTTATTTTTCAATTTTCACAACAACAAAAAAACACTTTTAAACATAATGTATGATTATAACTTGACAAATCATTTTCAAAAAATATAGGAAAAAAATGAATTGAAGAATGGTTTTCCACGTTTAATTCCTAGGTATAAATTATTTTTTCAAAATCTTATATCTTGACGAAATCAATACCGAGACTACGGCGATTACTATATTTCTTTTACCCTTTGGTCCTATTGGTCCTGAGTTGCCATCTGGTCCTTTTCCTCCATCCATTCCGTTCTCTCCTGGTGCCCCGGTTGGTCCCTTTGGTCCTATATCGCCTGGTAATCCCTTATCCCCTTCGTGACCCTTTTCTCCTGGGGCTCCAGTTGGTCCCACTTCTCCGGGCTTACCTTTGTCACCAATCATACCTTTAGCACCTTGGTCCCCTGTCATTCCTGAAAATTTTGAACAGTTCGTATTGCATGAATTCTGGATACTTTAATGGTTTTAAGTAAGATACTAGACTTTTGTAATTGAAAATCTAAAAGAAACTTTTCTTCTTTTTTTTAAACATTGTTACGTCGGAGTTTCTTATAGCTGACTAAACGATATGGGTGTGTCTTGTTGAAGACGTATTTTGGTCTAAACTTCTAAAAATCCATTTCATTGAAACTCATGTTGAATATTTGTCCCAATGAAAATCTCTTTATTTGATACGTTGTTGAACTATTCTCAATTGGGCGCAATACATTTTCTATCTGGACTACCAAAACAAAGTAATTATGAAAGTGTAAGATATTTTCCTAGAACGTCTGAATCAAAAATGAAAATTAAGTCATAACTTTTAAGGTTATCTTTCAATTCTTTTTTAGGGGGGTACCATTACAGTGTAACTTTCCTAATCCGACTACTGAGTATTCCAACATCCTGCTTTAATCAACACATTTTCATGGTCCCAAAATATGCCATTCCTTGCAGAAAACAATGAGCATTCTGACACCCTGTTAAATCCGACATTTTTTTCTGTTCCCCCAGTATGTCGAATGACAAATGTTACACTGCAAAATTTTTAATGTTAATTACCTATGGTTCCTGCTGGTCCCTGTTTGCCTTGTTCTCCCATGTCTCCTTTGTCTCCCTTTTCTCCCTTCTCCCCTTGTGCTCCTGTTTCTCCTGTATGAAAAAAAAACACATTGTAAAATAAGCAAAAAACTGGCGGAATCTGCCATTGATAACATAATTTACATAGAAGCCAGAAGCCGGCTAGAACAAGACAATATGTCTGTTTCTTGTTGGTTAATATGTGACTCTTATGTTTATACAGTCAAAAGGAATTAAAATAATATAAATTAAAAAAGTTGACAATTTTTGATTTATTTTTTTGTTTTACAGTCGGCGATTCGTTTGATGTCATCAGACGTCTTGAACTAGCAATTAGATGTTGCTCTGTATTGAAGGCCAAAGTTATTCTATTATAAATGTCCATTTACTTATATCAGACTTGACTCATTTACTGCGTTATTCTCGTATCACCGCTTTGTATGTTAAAGCTGAATACATAATAAGGATGTGCACATGAGAGCTTGTATTCTACGGGTTAGTTTGACTTGAAAACCCGATGTTCATATAAATCAATAAAATTGAGAATGGAAATGGGGAATGTGTCAAAGAGACAACAACCCGACCGTATAAAAAAAAACAACAGCAGAAGGTCACCAACAGGTCTTTAATGTAGCGAGAAATTTCCGCACCCGGAGGCGTCCGTCAACTGGCCCCTAAACAAATATATACTAAGTTTATACATTAGTCATAGAACATACCCTTTTGTCCATCTTTTCCTGGATCACCTGAAAAACAGAATTATTTATTATAATATTAAAATATAAACAAACTTTTTTATTGAAGTCTTGTACAATGTATCATGAAGTCATTTCTATTAACTTCCATTCTGGTTTTTATTTTTCTTCATGGAAAATTGTCCTTATTGTTATTTTTTTCTTGTAGGACTGTAAATTAAAAAGTAATGAATATAAATCATTCATTGTAATCATAATTATAATTGATCGTGGTTACCCATATTTGAGAAAAGATTGCCTGAAGAGTAAATGATAGCATACAAATGCGTGTAAATAAACATGTAAGGGGTTCCTTAGTATTAAATCAAAACTAAATACAAATTATTTAAATCTAACATTTAAATCTAACCAGCAACAATCGTTCATATCCAATTTACATACCATGGGGTCCTTTCGGTCCTACTGCACCGATCGGTCCTTGGTCTCCTACAACACCTTTCTCTCCAGCTTTTCCCGTATCACCTTGTGCTCCCTTTTCTCCATGTGCACCTTGATCTCCAACTGCACCTTTGTCTCCATCTGGTCCCTTCATTCCTTTCATACCTTGTGTACCATCTGGTCCCTGGTCTCCCTTTGCTCCTCGTTCTCCGGTCTTTCCCATTTCTCCCTGTTTCCCTTGTTCACCGTCTTTTCCTGAAAGTTTAAAATTATTGATTGATTACTGCTGCATGGCAAATTCATAGAGAGACTATCAGTTTAAAACGGTTTTTTTTTAATTGAATGCCTTATCCACAGTGGCCTACCCCGTCTGTTTCTCAGTAATATGTACGTGTAAAGTCTTTCTTTTTGTGACTATTTATACAAGTATTATTCACGAGTTGAGATGAAACGCAGATAAATGACATCGCGTTGATGCCAAAAATGAAAAAAGCATCTTCTCTTAAAAACAAATTCGCAAAAAATCGCCTAGAAACGATTAAACGCGTAAAAATTATCCATGAAAATAAGTTCGTTAAATGTACATAAAAATTATTTTACTCACCTTTCTTTCCATCGTCTCCTTTGTCACCTTTGTCGCCCTTTTCTCCTTTGTCGCCTTTTTCGCCTTGGTCACCTTTCGTTCCATGGTCGCCTATTTGAAAATGTAAGTTTAATTAAGTTATTTCATAAAATTCTGTTCATGCAAAGAGGTATGATGTATGGTTTTCTAGACTACATTTTTCACTAAAATGACCATTGTGTGCTTGTTATTTATCTCTGCAGAAAATGCGGAGCTTTCCTCTGGGAGTATTTTTATCTATAGGTATTCAAATGTTGGAGTTACCCTTATTGCATTTACCAGTTAGAATCTCACAATTATTTGACATTTATCTACTAAGTAATAGTTTAATTATATACCCCAAGAAAATGAAAACGGTATGCATTGTTATGGTTTCTTAACGTACATAGAACAACAATAGTTTACAAACTCCGTATCAATACAATCTTCAATCAATAAGAAAGTAGGTCGCAAAAAGGCAAATTCAGAATAGTAATAAAACCGATACTTGTACATGTATTTGTAAGTTCCTCTGATATAAAACAAAATTATATTCACCAGACGTTTTCTGCTTAATTAAGTTAATTTTTACACTTTGTACCTAATGGTCCTTGTGGTCCAGTATCTCCTGTCATTCCTTTTGGTCCAACTGGTCCCTGGTCTCCTGTCTTTCCATTGTCACCAGGCTGTCCATTATCACCTGCCACTCCTTTATCGCCACCTACACCCTTCTCTCCCGGTGCTCCTTGTTTCCCATCGGTTCCAGGCATGCCATCTGCTCCTTTGTTACCATCGTCACCCTTTGTGCCCTTTGCTCCCGCCAGACCTACATCGCCCTGGTCTCCCTTGTCTCCTTTCTCCCCTTTGTTTCCTGTTGCTCCTTTAAGTCCCTGTGTACCTGTGTCTCCTGTTGAACCTTTCGCTCCCTGTTTGCCTTGGTCCCCTTGGTCTCCTTTGTTTCCTTTTATTCCTTTATCTCCTGGTCTGCCTGGTGCACCAACACCTCCTACTTCTCCTTTGTTCCCCGTTTCTCCTTTCATTCCAGTCTCACCTATAATAAATTTAAATCTGCTCAGTTCTGATTTCAAAGGTAGATTTTTGACAGTCTTTGCAGTTTTTTTCTCACAAAATGCAATAAGTTTGAAGTTATTGTTTAAACATGTGTATCAAAATTAAACATAGAAATACCAATGATTGATGATGAAGATCGATGTTTTATGAACTTCTGAATGTACTGAAATACGTTTTTTGACAGAATCATAAGAAATCGGATTTCGAATTAAGAGGTCCAAAAAATAGTCTTATCGTCTCTTATTGTTGTATAGAAATGTACATTAACTACCGGTTCTGATAAATAAACTTATTTGTATTGAAAAATGTTGCAACAAGTAAAATAAATAAAAGGTCAATGACAATTTTAAATCACAACATTATAAGTTTTGAAACTCAAGTACTAATGTTCTAGCATAAGCCTTTGTCCTAGAAGATTAGAAATGGTTTAAAGAATATTAAAAACTCGTACAAAATGTCTATCATTTTGTTTACGCTATCCAAGACAGTTCAATGTAGAGCTGTGTATGAAGTTAACAAAATAGAAGAAAAAAACATGGCAAATTGTTAACAAAGGTACTAGGATTATAATTTAATAAGCCAGACGCGCGTTTCGTCTACTTTAGACTCATCATTGACGCTCAGGTGAAAAAAGTTGTAAAGCCAAACAAGTACAAAATTGAAGAGCATCGAGGACCTAGAATTCCAAAAAGTTGTGCATCATACCTTTATCTCCTTGTGCACCTTTGTTTCCATCTATTCCTTGTCCTCCTTTTTGACCTTGTTCACCAGGATTTCCAACTCCACCTTTCTTACCAGCATTCCCAACCATTCCCTTTAGTCCTTGATCGCCAATGTCGCCTTTGTCGCCCTTTTCGCCTTTGTCACCAGTCATGCCTTTTTCGCCTTGCTTTCCAGCGGAACCTTTGTCTCCTTGTTCACCTTTAGCGCCGGCTGAACCCTTTTCTCCTTGATCGCCGGTTTTGCCTTTTTGCCCATCTGCGCCTCCATCTCCTGTTTCTCCTTTTTCTCCCTTTTTTCCAGTTTTTCCTTGTTCTCCTTGGCCGCCTAATTGTACAAAATGATAATTTCGCTATTTTACTTTTCATAAGTATAATATAATAATGACAAGCGTTGTACAGAGATACATATTTAAACTTAACGGTTGACGCTTTATCTCAACAATGTACGTGTATTCTTCTTTTTTTTCAAAACGAGTCATAAAATATAGTTTTAAAGAAAATACAATGTCGCTCTGTCTTTAATCGTGTCTAAATGACAGTTTTTAACTTGAAAAGGAATTTTGAACAAAATATATCAATAGGATAAACAATTTGATTTAAAAACTCAATTATTTAGACGACTTGAATCATTTATTTTCTTAAGTTCTTACCTTTTTCGCCTGTTTGTCCTTGTTCTCCTACATCTCCCTTATCGCCCTTTTCTCCTTTAGCGCCAGTTTCTCCAGTGGCCCCATCTGCTCCCTTGTTCCCGGTTTCTCCTTTACTTCCAACTTCGCCTTTATCGCCGGTTTCTCCTTTGTTACCGGGTGTACCCTGTGAACCTACATTTCCTGGTCCTCCTTTTTCTCCTTTTTTACCATCTGGACCTTGGTTGCCTACTGGGCCCTGTTTCCCTGTGTCTCCTTTGTTACCCGTAGGACCTTTGCCTCCCGCCATACCTTGATCGCCTTGTGGTCCTTGTGGTCCAGGATTACCATCTCGTCCTGCATTGCCTGTCAATATTTATTATAAGTATTAAGGTGGTACCCAACACTTTTACTTAAATTAATTTGGCTCGTTTAATTTTCATAAAATTTTGTCAAAGTAGTTACTTTGACCTTTTAACAAAAATATAAAAATTTCAAAAACTTGCAACCAACCGTTTTGTCAGAGAAATTACACTGGTTATATAGCAGTTTGACAAACACCAATTTTGATCATTGAGAAGCTTGATATTCCCTTTACAGCACAACGTAATTAAAACGTTTAGCTGATTTTACAGAGTTATCTCCCTGTAGTGTTAGGTACCACCTTAAATTATAAAGTTTTCGTCTAGGGCTTTCTGTGTTTTTTTAAATCATTCCATATCATTTCATTAAAGTTAAAACAGATTTTTAAGACTTCTTTCAAATGTTGACAATATACGCAATGTACGCAATAGAAATATGAAATGGCAAAAATGAAAAAAACATTCAAAATATACATGTACTTGTCGGAATGATTGACAAAGTGTCCTGAATCGTTATCTGTCCTCTTATATGTGTTAAGCTCATCTGGACCCATTTTCTCAGTCATGGTCTCGCATGTGACACAAGTTTAATGCTTGCTTTTTACCACATGTGACATAAGTTTCATGTATGCTTTTTAGCACATGTGACACAAGTTTCGTGCTTGCTTTTTAGCACATGTGATACAAGTGTCGTGCTTGCTTTTTAGCACATGTGACACAAGTTTCGTGCTTGCTTTTTAGCACATGTAATACAAGTTTCGTGCTTGCTTTTTAGTACATGTGACACAAGTTTCATGTATCCGAAATACCTGGTGTTCCATCTGTGCCTCTCATTCCTTTGTTACCAGTTTCACCTCTTGCTCCGGGCTGACCTCTCTGGCCTGGTCCTCCAGGGGTACCGTCTCTACCAGGATCTCCCGTCATGCCTTTGTTTCCCTGCATGCCTTGATCTCCTGTGTCACCTTTCATGCCTTTATTACCTGTAAAAGAGGGACAAAAGGTATCAGAGGGAGAGTCAAACTCATAGATAGAAAATAAACGGACAACGCCATGGCTAAAAATAAAAAGACTAACAGACAAATAATAGCAGACACAACATAGAAAACTTATGACTAAGCAACACGAACCCCACCCAAAATTTAGGGTATTCTTAGATGCTTCGGAAGGGTAAGCAGATCCTCTTCCACATGTTTAAGAAAGGGAACGCAGTTGAAATAGCCATTTTACAAATATTTTATGAAGTTTCTTACCTGATTGTGTAGCAGCGCAAACAGTTGAATATTAGTCTTCCAATTTAGTATTCAGATTGAAATAAATTAAAATGGTAATTGTCTCGAAATAAACATGAAAATGTCAAGGCAAAAAAACTTTCGTTGTTCTGCTCTTGTAAGTACAAATCCGGTGATAAACACTCATTTCGCGATATTTGAAAATGACAAATGTTTAATTGATATAAACATAAAAACTATCGATCAACCAGGGTCAAATGAAACCGATTATATAATTATTTTCGGCAGAATTCGATTTTCTTCCTGCTCCAAAATGTCTTACTCTAAAATTTCAAATTTTACAAAGTTAACCATTGGATAGTCTTGTGACGATATTGGATCTTTAATATTCTCTGTACCAAATTAATTCAAAGTCTTTCTTAGATTCGAGACAGAACCAAGCTGGACATATTTTATAGGTAACTGTCTTAGATCTTGGTGGTAGTTTTGTGTCGTCAGGTTTCATCTTATAATATTGGTGTATACCCCGCACTAACTGGTATTCCAATCTCTAACAATTAATTATATATACCTGGTGCTCCTTGAGCTCCAGTATAGCCCTTTTCTCCTCGTTCACCTTTTGGTCCTTGTGGTCCAGGTTGACCGGGGCTGGATGTTTGGATGGAACAAGCTAGAAAACAAAATAAAACTAATCAATTATGATTTCAAAGGAAAGTGTATGGTATTACATGTCGAAAACGTAGAGAACAATGCTGATTGTCGAAAGGAATTATATATTTTGCGTGCGTTTATAGGCAGATCCAGTGGGGCCTGCGGTCCCCCCTTTCGTTGGAAAAAATTGGTTGAATCACTGAAGCATGACTGGAGCGGGTCCCCCCTTGTGAAAAGTTCTGGATCCGCCACTGCCAGCATGTTATTTTGCAGGTTTCTTTCCTGTGAAAGTGTTATTGACTACTAAACGAGAGCAATAAAAGGTTACTAATATATTGTTTTGGAGTGACACATTCTAGAATTTCAACTGACGAATGAATTGAAACAAGATAGTAAAATGGATCAGAAAAAGTGTGCCGAACGTATGAGGTCTACATATAAACTGCAGATTCTCTGTACAACGATTGTCATTGTTATATTATACTTATAAAAAGTAAAATAGCAAAAATGTCGAACTCCAAGGAAAACTAAAAACGGAAAGTACCTTGTTACATTGCGAAAAGCAACATCTCAAATACATCAACCGTCTTATTGCTGATTTGAGACAGACATTTCCTTATGCAGATATAGTCATTAATACTTGTGTTCTTCGTTGCCTCTTTGAACCATTGAAGTATTAATAAACTAAACCACAAGATCTAACATAAGTTATCCGGGATTTATATAAGATGTCCCTGAATGGTTACTATAGAAAGCATTACCTCCACATGAAACAGCGACTACAGCATCAAGTATGTTTGACAGTTCGTTGAAATTATTTGTGGTGAAAACATAGCTATCCTGTGTAGCAATGGATTTCAACTGATCGTTGTTTACACCAGATCCCACACCAATGGCAATTACTGTTACACCGTTCGGTGCCAACGCTTTGAGTAATGCAGCCTCGGTTTGAGGATTTGGCGGGCTTGTGTTTTGACCATCTGTTATGACAATCACAATCTTCCTAGCGTCTGTTCTGACTCCACCTTTAGCTGCTGTGAAACTGTTTTGTCTTACGTACTGAAATAAAGATCGTAAGGACTGTATTTATAAATAATTGGACAAATGATCAGTGAAGGCATAGAACGGCACACTGGATTGCTCTATGTCTTGGATCACTTCTTTACTCTGAACAGATGTTGTTAAGTTTTTTAATACGTTTGAAATTTATAACTGTTCTTTATGAAGGAAATGTTAATTAATGTCAATTAAAAACATTTTATTTTTCAAGGTAATTTGACCAATTTGATTATTTCAAATCATTTTTAATTTCATCATTATTTTGATTAAAATATATACAGTGTTACCTTAATACCAGCTCCTATTTTAGTTGCGGGGCCATTGTTAGGATTGATGTCCGACATAATACCGTTTTGTATCTTCTGCAAAGTATCGTACTTATTGAGCGGGAAATGTTCCCGGACACCATCAGCGAAGCACACAGACGAGACTTGCATTCCAGAGGTACCAAATGAGGTAAACTTTCCAACAATATCCTTCATGAAGGTCTTCATGATGTTAAAGTTGTTAGCATTGTTGTTACTGATACTACCTGACTCATCAAACAGGAATACCATATCGGCCTTGGCTGTACATTGTTTATTATCTACAAATATAGGTAATAAGACTCATCAAACAAGAATACCATATCGGCCTTGGCTGTACATTGTTTATTATCTACAAATATAGGTAATAAGACTCATCAAACAAGAATACCATATCGGCCTTGGCTGTACATTGTTTATTATCTACAAATATAGGTAATAAGACTCATCAAACAAGAATACCATATCGGCCTTGGCTGTACATTGTTTATTATCTACAAATATAGGTAATAAGACTCATCAAACAGGAATACCATATCGGCCATGGCTGTACATTGTTTATTATCTATGTTCCGGACCATATGAGTATTTGGACCATACGCGTATGGTCATGACCATATGCGTATACTCATATGGTCCGACCATACGCGTATGGTCCGACCGTACGCGTATGGTCGGACCATATGAGTATAATACTCGTTTGGTTATTAACGGGCCGGACCATCTGAGTATTTGGACCATATAGGTATATATATTTTTTTCAAATTACATTCTAAACGTTTCAATAATACAAAAACTTTATCTAAAAAAACAGTGATGGTTTAAAACATGACAATTTTTGTAATTTTATAATAAAAAAAAAATACGTAAAATTTAATATTGATGTCATAGTTAGTTTTCATCGCTAGTTACATTCCTGCATTTAGGTTTGGATGACATTCACTTCCACACGGTATCATAGCTTTTTTGCATTTGCAAGAAATTTGTGCACGATCTTTTTCATTTACACATTTTGTTTGCGAGTGAAAAACAAGCCTTTTTTGCAGCTGCGTTCAGTGATACCGAGGTCTTTGGCAATTCTGATGTCTACGGTGTTTTTAAGAAGCTCTAGATCTCAAATATCGTAAAATGACTGCAATACACCATCTTCACAACACAACTTAAATAAAATAATAGTATGCTACTTTCCAGTGATTTCTTATGTAACAGTTCATTAAGAAATTTTTGGAATTTAATTTTTAAGTCGACATATTGCCATTACTCGTAATAACAAATCGGTAATGACCATCGGTATAAAATGTGTTTACTTTAAATTTGACAATTAAGTAAAATTAAGTAACTATGTGAAACTTTTTATTATCATTTAGCTTTATCTTTTTATTATAATATAATGATAAAATTACCTTTATGATAGCGTATTTTGAATGAACGGTCATACCATATGAAGAGTTTAGAAGTATGAAAAGTAAACTGTAACAGAGTGTTAATTACCCCGACCATACGCGTATGGTCCGACCATACGCATATGGTCGGACCATATGAGTATATACCCATATGGTCATGACCATACGCGTATGGTCCAAATACTCATATGGTCCGGAACATCTACAAATAGATCAGGCCTTACGGTCTTAAAATTTTCGAGCATGGTTTTTGTACTCAGACTCGAAAATCAACCAATCAAATTGCTGGATTTCATGATGCGAGCATGATTTTTGTGCTCCGAACACTGAGCAAAGTTTTGTGCCTTCAAGGCCAGAAGCAGTCAAGAACTTTGAAGTGAGGTGCAATCAGGATTTTTAGTAAATAGGGATGATTCAGAGGTTGTTGTTTGTTTCTGTGTTGCTTGTTTTTTGTTCATTATTTTGTACATTAATTATGCCTTTTGGTTTTCTCGTTTTGTTTGTTTTAAATTTGTAATTTCGGGGCCTTTTATAGCTGACTACGTGGTATGGAATTTGATCATTTTTGAAGGCCGTTCCAATGGTCAACAATAGTTGTTAATGTCTGTATTATTTGTCTCTTGTGGGCAGTTGTCTCATCAGGAATCTTTAGTGATGTTTTTTATAACTGTTTATCATGGTTATGACATACATTTTAATCTTATTTTTGATTTTTAACATCTAGATTATTGATATTTTGCAACAATTTGATTTCCTGGTGGTAAGTATTCACACACATTTTGTATTAACAATGTTTCGTGTCACCCACCTTCCCATTTTACCATTTTAATTCGGTGCCTTCTTTCCAAAAAGCTATTTGAGTATATATATTATACAAAAGGCATGGACATTTCAAAATTACTGTTGCGAAACGTTTAATTTATTCGTTTCACTTAGCTGGTTTTTTTTCAAACTAACTTTGTGTGAAATTTGCACAATTTTTTTGCAAGTGCTGTGTGCTTTAAATTTCTCGAACAAAAAATACTGAAATTAGCAAATCAAAATAATTTCAACAAATTGGGCACTTGATCTGTTAATGGTATTGAAAACGTATTGCCCCTACAAAGCTCTTTTCACAATCAAAACGACGCAACATAGTGTATGATACTGTTTGTATTTACAAATGTACTTACGATATCCATAAGCTGTAAAATAAAGTTTGAATCAGAAGATTATTTCATTTTACGATCAATAATATATACATGTATAAAAGTATGATCATATAGGTCATTTAGTGTTTTTATGAAATATTTCATCAGATCAGCGCAGGACCATTATTAAATAGCGATAATTCTCAGTTCTAAGAACTGAAAAAAAACATTGTTTCTGCTCTGTTTATAACATTATCGTATGAAATCTGATAAGCAGTGCATCTGCTGATAGTGTTATATACATGACACAGCATGATGAGTTCTTTGATTTGCTTTCAGAAACTCAGCATTTTTACTTTAATACTTTGTGATCTAGTTTTGTCTAACTTGTATCCATGAGTGTGTTGTCGTTTGATTAAGGATGTTTGCTCATCTCTTTTTTGAATTTTTGCCAGATTTTTGGAATTCTGTGGTTTTATCCATGTATTGTTATTAAAAAAAAAATGCCCACAAACCCCTACTTTTCTTTTCATAATTTTATTACATACAGTTTAAAAAGCCATATTTCAAAATTTTATGAAACTTTTGTTATTTTTTCATTGTTTCTGAGACAAATAAGGTGCCAATGTCATATGTAAGAAAACTTTGCCAATGTTATATGTAAGAAAAATCTAAAGGAATTATTTCCCGCTGAATTTTCAATGGCTTATATCTCAGGAAACGAGCACACGGACCCTCCATTTTTTCTACTTTTTTAGTGTCATTTTACTTATTTACTGTCAATACGTTACAGTCTTTTAAAACGCTTGTTATTGTTTAACAGAGTAGCGAACATCAAGTTTATAAAGGCATTATCATTCATGTGTTTAAATTATAACCTTTTTAATATACAAATAAATGAAACGCTTAGATTTAACAGTAACAAATGGCATGGTATAATCAACTTACTATATGTTTTTCCGCCAGATGACCAACCTATAACAAAAATCGGATTCATTACATAGTATATTTTATTTTAAACAAACAAACATAAAGAAAGAAAGAAAGAAAGTAAAAGGTTAAGGCAACGAAGATGCATTTTGTACTTCCTTCATATGCCTAGTTTATTCATTTCTAAATTGTTCTTTATTTATTTTTTTAAAGTTTGCTTCTTTTTTCTGCATTTTAAGTACAAACATATTAAACAAGGATGGTACATTGTATATAAACTTTTGGTCTAATTCACTTTTATGAAGATCTGTAGTAAGATATTAGAAAATAAAATAATGAATAAAATAACAGAAGAGACTTACTTGACCATGACGCCCAGGACGAATGTTGTGCTGAAAAAAAATATGATTTATGGTTAATTCAAATGTAGATAATGTCTTTTAAAATACATGTATGTAAAGACATGTCAAACAAAAATAAAAAAATCTGTAAAACATTAAAACGCACAAACTTCAATATCTTCTAGATAAAAATATTAAATGTATAACGAAGGACAAGGTACGATCAGGCCCGTTTTTGGACCCCCCCCCCCCCCCTGCCCCTATTTTCTCATTTTTGAAATACTGTTTGTGAAAGCTACATTGTACTTGCTGAGTTAAAATATTCCCTGATGCTTGAAGCTTGTTTAGATGAATTTCAAAACCACTAAGTTAAGCAACTGAGTGAGGTGCAGGGCAGGCGGGGGGGGGGGGGGGGGGGGGGGGAACTTTCTGTTATTATTTATATATTGTAATTAGTATTCACTTTACAGGTGTTTCGTACAACACATATTTAGTTTTGAAGTGCCTGCGCCAACGTGATCCAGGATGTTTTTTATTCCAATGTCATTAGATCTTTTTTTGCTGTCTTAATCGCCGTAATTTTCCCCGAGTCATGTAGGCGCACCCGTATAAATTTTAAGAAACAATGACCAAAAATCGTAATGTTTCCTTAATTTGGCGTTTTTTGCTGTCCTTTTACCCCCCTCCTCTCACCCATTTTCTAAAATGAATGGTTTTGAAGTTCATCCACACAAACTTCAAACTTAAGGGAACTTTTTAACAAGTAGCTTTCCAGACCAGAATTTTAAAAAAAATGAGAAAATAGGGGGGGGGGGGGCAAAAATGAGTTTTATCGTACCTTGTCCTTTAAATCTAAGACTTCAGTATATCCAGTATTCATGACGCAACCGGCATTGTAAACTGTTGGGATTGTTTCATACCAACACGTCACGCGTCGCATATGTGATATACTAACATAGTAACATTGCGATGGACTGTAGTAAGATTTTCTATTTTACACTCAATAATTCACTTATATTTGCATATTACCAGTTTCTGTTCTTAAAATATATATATTCAATATATAATTTGTATCCTTCATGGCAATTTAAAAAAAGTTATTAAACCTTATATTGATAAACTTGTGCGGAAAATAATTCGGAAAACAAATATTTATTATATATTAGAATATTTTTGCGGCGCAATTCTATTTTCCTTTATAATTAAAAAAATATAAAATTATTAAAAACTTGTTAACTTCAATAGCCCTAACATGTAAATCTTTGCGGAATTTATTTAACCTTATAATATAAAAACAAAAAAGAAGTTTTATTATTGAGAATGAGACAGCTGTAACAGTTCACAAAAGACCAAATACATGTACCAAAGAAATTGACAACGAAAATATTTTTATAGAGTTTTTGCCACTCCGGAGATGGTCAAAATGTTAAAAATATACAACGAGACTTACTTGGTTTGGCGAGACTACTGTTTATAAGTACAGTAAGCACCGCTAAAATGGCGGAAAAGTGCATCATGTTGGCCCGTCAATGTTGAGGGTACAGACTGAAAAAATAGCTTTTATACTCAAATATATAAACAGAGAATACAATGTAGTAACAGATGGCGTCAGCGTAATCCGAAAAACAGAATTGAATTACTTATTAGAAAAAAACAATTACTTTGGGATAATTGTTAGAACAATGAACTAGCGTATTAAATGCAAAAATACATAATTAAATACTTGTTGTAAGAGGGTATCAAAAGAAATGAACTAGTCATGTCCGATTATCGATAGATCAGCATGTTTTCTCCTCATTCACATGGACTTGTTATTGAGGTCATTAAAAAGAACAACACTGCATATTATAAACCGCATGTATCACGTTTACATTCTTAGCCAATCCTAAAAAATACTACCTTTTCTGTGAACTCCATTGAATTTGATTTCGTCGAATGCATCTATCTTATATTTTCAATCCGTTTAAATAATATCACTGACTTAGTGCATAAACAGTGCCTAACTTATTAACTTAAGTATGTTTAAATTATAAGAAAGAACATAAACACAGTGTAATTGTACTATGCACAGAATATCGTCCTGAACATGCACGAAATATTTGCCACTGTACGTTAAGCAAACAACAAATAATCAATCAAGCGATGTACAGAGTAACGTACCTTGTAATAACTTTATTAAAAAAAGTACACAAATTGTCTATCGCACTTTCTGCCAAAAGAATGAAGAAACTAGATATATATTTTTATGAAATGCATGGAAGTACAGTTTTCATCTTTTGTTTCCCATAGGCTGATACAGTGGGATTGGATTGATAATATAGGGAATGACTGAAGTATGACTTGACCAGGAATCTCTAAGGCAGTCAGTGCCCCCTCCTTATGAATGTTTCTGGATTTGATAATATAGGGAATGACTGAAGTATGACTTGACCAGGAATCTCTAAGGCAGTCAGTGCCCCCTCCTTATGAATGTTTCTGGATTTGATAATATAGGGAATCACTGAAGTATGACTTGACCAGGAATCCACTAAGGCAGTCAGTGTCTCCTCCTTATGAATGTTTCTGGATTTGATAATATAGGGAATCACTGAAGTATGACTTGACCAGGAATCCACTAAGGCAGTCAGTGCCCCCTCCTTATGAATGTTTCTGGATTTGATAATATAGGGAATGACTGAAGTATGACTTGACCAGGAATCTCTAAGGCAGTCAGTGCCCCCTCCTTATGAATGTTTCTGGATTTGATAATATAGGGAATGACTGAAGTATGACTTGACCGGGATTCTCTAAGGCAGTCAGTGCCCCCTCCTTATGAATGTTTCTGGATTTGATAATATAGGGAATCACTGAAGTATGACTTGACCAGGAATCCACTAAGGCAGTCAGTGCCCCTCCTTATGAATGTTTCTGGATTTGATAATATATGGAATGACTGAAGTATGACTTGACCAGGAATCTCTAAGGCAGTCAGTGCCCCCTCCTTATGAATGTTTCTGGATTTGATAATATATGGAATGACTGAAGTATGACTTGACCAGGAATCTCTAAGGCAGTCAGTGCCCCCTCCTTATGAATGTTTCTGGATTTGATAATATAGGGAATCACTGAAGTATGACTTGACCAGGAATCCACTAAGGCAGTCAGTGCCCCCTCCTTATGAATGTTTCTGGATTTGATAATATATGGAATGACTGAAGTATGACTTGACCAGGAATCTCTAAGGCAGTCAGTGCCCCCTCCTTATGAATGTTTCTGGATTTGATAATATAGGGAATCACTGAAGTATGACTTGACCAGGAATCCACTAAGGCAGTCAGTGCCCCCTCCTTATGAATGTTTCTGGATTTGATAATATAGGGAATGACTGAAGTATGACTTGACTGGGATTCTCTAAGGCAGTCAGTGCCCCCTCCTTATGAATGTTTCTGGATTTGATAATATAGGGAATGACTGAAGTATGACTTGACTGGGATTCTCTAAGGCAGTCAGTGCCCCCTCCTTATGAATGTTTCTGGATTTGATAATATAGGGAATGACTGAAGTATGACTTGACCGGGAATTTTCTAAGGCAGTCAGTGCCCCCTCCTTATGAATGTTTCTAGATTTGATAATATAGGGAATGACTGAAGTATGACTTGACCAGGAATCCACTAAGGCAGTCAGTGCCCCCTCCTTATGAATGTTTCTGGATTTGATAATATAGGGAATGACTGAAGTATGACTTGACCGGGAATTTTCTAAGGCAGTCAGTGCCCCCTCCTTATGAATGTTTCTAGATTTGATAATATAGGGAATGACTTAAGTATGACTTGACCAGGAATCCACTAAGGCAATCAGTCTCCTTATGAATGTTTCTGGATTTGATAATATAGGGAATGACTTAAGTATGACTTGACCAGGAATCCACTAAGGCAGTCAGTGCCCCCTCCTTATGAATGTTTCTGGATTTGCCACTGATTTCCGACTTTTATAATGTGTTTAGACCTTAGGGTACATAATAGAAATCAGTTTAACAACATATATATATTTGATCTAAATGCACGACTTAATCTTCGAGGTTTACAGAATTCCACCAAGTATAATTGTTATGAAAGTTGTCAAATAACCCGGTGGAGAATGAGTTAAACATTAATTTATCTATTCTCAATTTTATAACGATGTGTTAGAAGTTTATCTTGACTTGTATCTAGCAATTGACAATAAGGATCGGTTGAAAACTTTACGGCAAAAGAGACAATTACACCTTCCCAATTGTGAACTTTCCATTTCAGAGGCGAATTTATGGGGGGCAGGGGGTCCGGCCACCCCCCCTCTTTTTGGGACAAAATTGGTTGCTTATATAGGACTGGAGCGGGCCCCCTCTTAGGCAGTCAGTGGGCCCCCACTTATGAAAATTTCTAGATCCGCCAATGCATTTCTATGTAGCAATATTCTAGCAACGCCTGCATACGGAGTATATATATCGCGATTATACGATTTTCCTGATAAAATGTTGCTTCTCACAAGGAAATTATTAAACCAAGAGTGCCATTAAGCCAATATTGACAATGTCTTTTCGAAGGGTGATAATCTGCTCTTTCACCCTCTCAAATTATATGTGTTTTATTTGACATTTTATAGTGAATCTTCTGTTATACTAGTAACTGTCTATTGAATTTCAAATTCAAAGTAAGTAATTAATTGTTTTATACATTTGTACATACCAACCGTCCAAAATTAAACACGGCACACACTTGAGCAAGCGTCTCTGTGAAGGGTAATAGAGTATTTGCCATGAGATAAGGTAAATTATCTCCCTCGTATTAACCAATTAAATTCTTTCATTTTAACACGAAGTATGATACATGTATAATATATAGTCCTGTGCATGTTCTCATCTCAATAAAGAGAGTTCATAAACGAAGTTGGCCCTCTTTCAGGTGAATTTGGTGTTAATTGTGGACCTTTGACCGCACATTGGAATATGCTAAATTGGTTTTTTTTATTTTCTGTTAGGACTCGCGTTAGAGCTTATCTTATTATATAGATTTTTTTTTATATATTTCCAAAGCTATCAATGAATTACCAAACAGGAGATTGTTGAATTCTTGATGATTTTTATCAAGAATTTACGAATTAGTACATTCAACAAATTAGAGTTGTCTCTCTTTTTATAGCTAACATTTTATAAACATTATAAAAACTAGCCTTGATTGTGCACGGTAGTTTTTATAGGCGTTAAGCTATTCATATCGGGTGGTCTTCTCGTAGCGACTGCGTGTTTGCCTCGAGTATGGGGGGTTGTAGGCTCGAACCCGGCTGGGTTAAAACAAAGAATTAAAATTGACATTTGCTGCTTCTCCATTATGAGCACGTGCCATAGAGCGGTAAGAGCAAAGACTGGTCGGCTCAAAACTGGCAGAAAAAATGGATGACTTCCTCGTGTGTACTGTAACCTTGCAAAATAAGATGATGAAAATTTAGTCCTGCTAGTGTGTCTGTCTTATATAAAACAGGGTAAATTGATATTCATTTAACTTCAACATTTTCTCGTCCTGAATATATATTTAACTTGCCGTTGGACGTTAAACAGTCATAATTTACATAATCATCAAATGTATTTTATTGGGTTTGTAATAACATGCGTTTTGTTCAACAACAATTTTTGTCATTTTTATCTTTATAGGAACAGAATTTTAAGACTACTACAAACTATTTGAAACATAAATTTACACTAAGATAGTTACAGACCTATCAATACACCAATTAGCATACCCACCAGCTATTTATTGAACACTTTAAGGAATTGGTTCTTCCTGATTCTTTGTTTCAGACATAAGAATTTACTAACAAAGACGCACATTTCATTAAAAAATCGTTATGAGTTTAATGATATTGGCAGGTAGAGCGTTCTTCCTCATTTTCTGTAATGCCATGTTAATATGAGTTATAATGTCTTGTTAAGTGGTCGTAGGGGTGGTGTCTTATAAACTTGTGCATGTTTCTCAAATATCAATGAAACCCAAGGGTGATTGGATAAAAGAATTATGTTCACTTCGGGCTTTCTTCCGAAGCAGCGTCCGTTCGAGCTATCCAGTAAGTTGTCAGTTTTTTTAATGCAGATTCACATTTATGACTAGAAGGTACAAACATTTTTCATTTCCTACCGTTAATTATCAATTTTTAGATGGTGAAGTTCCCTTATCACCATCTTACGGTGTTTATATATCTCAACTTGTTCGAATAGCTCGTGTATGTAACAATGTTTTAGATTTTAACGAGAGAAATGTATGTTTTTATGAAAAATTATAACACTACAGTTTTCGATATCACCAACTAGTCAAAATATTTACTAAATTTTATCATCGGTATAAGGACATCATTCGTAAATATAGCTCAACATGCAGACTTCTTATACGTTCAGGTAATTCACAACCATTTTTTTATGGAAATATTCTTAATAAAGCACAAAAATGTGAGTATTCACCTCAGAAGCTAACAAAACCTTTAAATAGACTTATTAAGAAGGGATATAGTTACGATACTGTTGTCAGATTGCATATTTTGGCGTTAAATATTTATTCACTTATAGGGTCTTTGCATCGGAACTAAACACATTTATTTAAAAACCAGTTGTTGGCATGACACGGGTTATATTCCTCTCATATATGTATAATTTATGTATTACTGAAATATTATTACGCCAGGGTTTTCGTTATCACAAAATAGTCAAAAAATTTGCTAAAATTTATTATCGTTATAAGGACATCATTCGTAAATATAGCTCAACATGCAGGCTTCTTATACGTTCAGGTATTTCACATCCATTTCTATTGTGGAAATATTCTTTATAAAGCACAAAAATGTCAGTATTCACCTCAGAAGCTAAAAAAACACCTTTAAATAGACTTATTAAGAAAGGATATACAATGTAGTTACGATACTGTTGTCAGGTCAATAAAGATTGCATATTTTGGCGTTAATATTGATTCATTTATAGGGTCTTCGCATCGGTAAACACATTTATTTATAAGCCAGTTGTTTGCATGACACGGGTTATCTTCTTCTCATATACATGTATGTTATGATGGTATGATACAAAACCCCTAACGGGAGGGATTGTGCCTAATATTCATATAATGAAGACTTAATCTTTCAATCAGTTTAATTGACGTCTCGAGCTGACATGTCAGTTAACTGCTAGTAATCTGTTATTATTTATGTATTATTTTCATTTTGTTTAATTTTTTTTTTTTTGGTTCATCTCCAGACTCCTCTTGAACTGAATTTTAATGTGCGTATTGTTATGCGTTTACTTTTCTACATTCATGGCTAGAGGTATAGGGGAGGGCTGAGATCTCATAAACATGTTAAACTCCTCCGCATGTTTGCGCCTGTCCCAAGTCAGGAGCCTCTTGCCTTTGTTAGCTTGTATTAATTTGGAGTTTAGTATGGCGTTCATTATCACTGAACTAGTATATATATTTGTTTAGGGGCCAGCTGAAGCAAGCCTCCGGGTGCTGGAATTTCTCGCTGCATTGAAGACCTGTTTGTGACCTTCTGCTGTTGTCTGTTCTATGGTTGGGTTGCTAGTTGTCTCCTTGACACATACCCAATTCCATCCTCAATTTTATGATGGTATGATACTAAACCCCTAACAGAAAGGATTGTACCTGATATTTATATGATGAAGACATTATCTTTCAATCAGTTTAATTGAAGTCGGGAGCTGGCATGTCAGTAAATTGCGAGTAGTCTGTTGTTATGTATGTATTACTGTCATTTTGTTTATTTTCTTTGGTTACTTTACATCTTCTGACATCAGACTCGGACTTCTCTTGAACTGAATTTCAATGTGCGTATTGTTATGCATTTACTTTTCTGCATTCGCTAGAGGAGGGTTGAGATCTCATAAACATGTTTATCCTCGTCGCATTTTAGCGCCTGTCCCAAGTCAGGAGCCCTGCATGGCCTTTGCGAGCGTCCATTATCATTGAACTAGTATATATATTTGATTAGGGCCAGCCTCCGTTTGCGGGAATTTTTTGCTGCATTGAAGACCTTTTGGTGACCTGTTGGTGTTTTTATCTGTTCCATAATCGGGTTGTTTTCTCTTCGAAACATTCCCCATTTCCATTCTCAATTTTATTGAAGTTTGTTAAATTGTTTTTGAATTACACTATTTTCCCCTATTTGTAATATTCAATTGATTACTATTTTATATTTTATGTGTAATGTATAAATAAAACTGCATAGTTTTGTTTATATGTCTAATTTACAAAGTGTTTTTTCCTTATTCTTTGTATATTTCCTTGAATTCATCACTGTTATCGTATTAAAGTTATCTGTTTTATCTCAATATAGCTAAATGTTAGTGACATATGTTTCAATTTTTGTTTATTAAGATATAGACAAAAAATTATGTTAGAATTGCACGCAAGCATTATATTGAAATATACTAATACAATTCAGACGCACTTTGATATCATGGCACTGTTTATGTTAAAAAAATATTTAAAAGTCCTAACAAATATTTTGCATAACAATATACCACAGAGTTGATTTTAACAAATGTCAAATGTCACCTTACACAGAATATTAAACTAGGTTTAATCCACCATTTTCTACATAAGAAAAAGCCTGTAACAAGTCAGGAATATAACAGTTGTTATCCATTCGTTTGATGTTTTTGCACTTTTAATTTTTCATTTTGATTAAGGACTTTCCGTTTAGAATTTTCCTCGTAGTTCGGTATTTTTGTGAATTGACTTTATAGCCATGGACATGTTATTCATATCCTTCTCTGGATTAATTAAATGAATCAAACGTTTTGCGTTCTTATTTTTATGGCAAACTTTTTCAGTTTTTCTACCATAACATCTGCTAATGTATCAACCATATCATCTTTTATTTCACTTTCACCATTATCATTTTCCACAATTCATTATCATTGTAGGTCCAGACTGTAGTTTGTGTATCTCATGTTGATATTGCAAGGCGGTCAATTCAAATAATCTCCTTATATTCATATCATTTTTTTGATAGATAAATGAAAGAGATTATGCTTGCTTTCATCTTCGCTAGCCAAGGGTTACGATCCACTTTCACTCTGTGAAGAGAGCGAAAGTGGATCGTAACCCTTGGCTAGCGAAGATGGCTTGCTTTACAATGTAAACGGAATGTTTTTCAGGTACCAAGTATTGTATGGTATTCTGGCAAGCCGTTCTCGTCAAAACTATGTTTAAACCATTTTTCGAAAATTTTACACATTGAGTATTACAACAAAGCACACTGAGAATTATAAACTTCAAAACACACACTGAGAATAAAAAAATACACACTGAGAATTAAAAATTACACACTGAGAATTAAAAAATACACACCGAGATTTCATAAATACGCACTGAGATTACAAAAATGAAAAACATACACTGAGAATTGAAAATTACACACTGAGAATTGAAAATTACTCACTGAGAATTGAAAATTACACACTGAGAATTTAAAATTACACACTGAGATTTCAAAAAGACACAATGAGAATAAATAAACTGAAAACACACACTGAGAATTTGAAATTAGAATTTAAAATTACACACTTAAGATTTGTTACAAGCTTTAAACAACTAAGGGACAGAACTCGTTAGTCCTTCGATTTGGTTCCAAAGAAATTATTTATAAAAAAAACTTTAGAAATACAAGAACAAGAAAAATACCCACTTACTCTTATTACAAAATATAACCAAATAGTGAAAAACTAAAACATTTGAACAATTTGCAAAAAACAAGAATGCACTGCAATGTTTACTCAAGTGTCTATTAATGCATATAAACGCAACATCATATAAATGATTACCTTGCGAAATCAGGGTAACAATTATTACTAAGACTTTTGAAAAGGGACCCATGTTTAAACTGTTTTAAGTAAAATAAAATCCCGATACACTGGTAGTATTAATCTGAATTATAGGCAACAAACGTATGCTTATGAGCGATATGTTGAAGGTGGCACGGTAGTATTTCCTGGCCATAAGGGATAATGATAGCCTTTTTAGAATTTTCACCACTTTCTAACACTGCAAAAAAATCTACATTCACAGTTAACTGAAGTACTTTCATTTTACCATTCAGAAATGAATTTGGATATGTACCATGACCGTTTACTTTTTTTGCTATTTTTAAAATCCTAAGGCCACTAGTACTTTCAGGTCTTTTATGGTGCAGTGAATGCAAAATTTAAAAAAATTCTCAAAAAATCATTTTCATCTGTATATAAAATTATTTCATATTTTTCTACACCTGATTCATCACTCAGTTTGGGAAAGAATGTTCAGTTGATACTGTATTTTTTGTCCAATCACACTGTTTAGATACATTTACCTAAGTAGGGTACACAAAAGAGCAACCTAAATTCTGGAAAGCAAATACTACCGTGCCACCTGAAGGAATCGCATTTCATTATAATGACAAGAGTTCTTGAGATCAAGATATTAAGCTGTTGCATTATTCATCTCATTAATATTCATTAGATATTTGCAAATTAATCTCAGTGTGTATTTTTGATATCTCAGTGTGTAATAAACAATTATCAGTGTGTGTTTTTCAATTTATTTCATCTCAGTGTGCCTTTTTAAAATGATATCAGTGTGTAAATATGAATTCTAAGTATGTGTCTTTTATTTTTTTCTAATCTCAGTGTGTAATTTCGATTCTCAGTGTGTTAATCAAGGTTTTCAAATCTCAGTGTGTATTTTTTTCGAAAAAAAGTTTTAAACATAGTTTTGACGAGAACGGCTTGCCATATGGTAAAGTTCAATTTTCATATAGTACAAAATGAAACAGCATTTTTTCATATGGACCGAAATGGGAAATCATTTTTTTGCATATGGTACAATTTGCAGATTTTTTAATTTCCCATATGCCATGGTACGATTTTTTTTTATATGGATATGGTACGAAATGGTTCGTGGTTATGGTACAAAAAGTCAAATTCGTGGTAAGAAATAATAGTTTTGGGTGCGAAATGATCCCTTTCCACAAATGAGACCTACCAATCTAGACTATATACCGGGTTTGTGATAATATGAGAAACACGACGGATGCCACATAAAGAGCAGGATGATGGGTTCCTGTTACTAAGTCTTTATTTGTTTATGTTTTGTGTAGTATACTTGTTTTCTGAATGTCTGTGTCTTTTTTTGTTGTTGATATGGCGTTGTCAGTTTATTTTCCATCTATGAATGTGAATGTCCCTCTGTTATCTTTCGCCCCTCATTTATTGAAATAACTAACTACCCTGTCCCTCTGTTATCTTTCGCCCCTCATATCCCTCTGTTATCTTTCGCCCCTCATGTCCCTCAGTTATCCTTCGCCCCTCATGTCCCTCTTATCTTTTTTCCCTCATTTATAGAAATGACTAACTAACATATTCAACACTAAACCCATCTTTGGCTATTTCAATAACTGCAAGAGGTATCTCATGATCGTTTTTATGATCACTGTCACTAAAATCATCTAGCCTGTAAAATTAGAATGATTTTTTTAAATTTCATATCCTTTTTTAGCTCACCTGGCCCGAAGGGCCAAGTGAGCTTTTCTCAACACTTGGCGTCCGTCGTCCTACGTCGTCGCCCGTCTTCGTCCGTCGTCGTCGTCAACTTTTTACATTTTGAACTTCTTCTTCTAGAGAACCACTGAATGGAATAAAACCAAACATGGCATGAATGTTCCTTATGAGGTGCTGACCAAGTGTTGTTACTTTGTAGCCAATCCATCATCCAAGATGGCCGCCAGCGGGGGACTTAGTTTAACATAGGACCCTATGGGAAATGCATACACATGACTTCTTTTAGAGAACCACTGAATGGAATGAAATCAAACATGGCATGAATGTTCCTTATGAGATGCCGATTAAGTGTTGTTACTTTGTAGCCGATCCATCATCCAAGATGGCCGCCAGTGGGGGACTTAGTTTAACATAGGACCCTTTGGGAAATGCTTACAAATGACTTCTTTTAGAGAACCACTGAATGGAATGAAATCAAACATGGCATAAATGTTCCTAATGTGGTGCTGACCAAGTGTTGTTACTTTGTAGCCGATCCATTATCCAAGATGGCCGCCAGCGGGGGACTTAGTTTAACATAGGACCCTATGGGAAATGCATACACATGACTTCTTTTAGAGAACCACTGAATGGAATGAAACCAAACATGGCATGCATGTTCCTTATGAGGTGCTGATCAAGTGTTGTTACTTTGTAGCCGATCCATCATCCAAGATGGCCGCCAGTGGGGGACTTAGTTTAACATAGGACCCTATGGGAAATGCATAGCTATGACTTCTTTTAGAGAACCACTGAATGGAATGAAATCAAACACGGCATGAATGTTCCTTATGAGGTGCTGACCATGTGTTGTTACTTTGTAGCTGATCCATTATCCAAGATGGCCGCCAGCGGGGGACTTAGTTTAACATAGGACCCTATGGGAAATGCATACACATGACTTCTTTTAGAGAACTACTGAATGGAATGAAACCAAACATGGCATGCATGTTCCTTATGAGGTGCTGATCAAGTGTTGTTACTTTGTAGCCGATCGATCATCCAAGATGGGCGCCAGCGGGGGACTTAGTTTAACATAGGACCCTATGGGAAATGCATACCTATGACTTCTTTTAGAGAACCACTGAATGGAATGAAACCAAACATGGCATGAATGTTCCTTATGAGGTGCTGACCAAGTGTTGTTACTTTGTAGATGATCCATTATCCAAGATGGCCGCCAGCGGGGGACTTAGTTTAACATAGGACCCTATGGGAAATGCATACAAATGACTTCTTTTAGAGAACCACTGAATGGAATGAAATCAAACATGGCATGAATGTTCCTAATGTGGTGCTGACCAAGTGTTGTTACTTTGTAGCTTACCCATTATCCAAGATGGCCGCCAGCAGGGGACTTAGTTTAACATAGGACCCTGTGGGAAATGCATACAAATGACTTCTTTTAGGGAACCACTGAATGGAATGAAACCGAACATGGCATGAATGTTCCTTATGAGGTGCTGACCAAGTGCTGTTACTTTGTAGCCGATCCATAATCCAAGATGGCCGCCAGCGGGGGACTTAGTTTAACATAGGACCCTATGGGAAATGCATACAAATGATTTCTTTTAGAGAACCACTGAATGGAATGAAATCAAACATGGCATGAATGTTCCTAATGTGGTGCTGACCAAGTGTTGTTACTTTGTAGCTTATCCATCATCCAAGATGGCCTCCAGCGGGGGACTTAGTTTAACATAGGACTCTATGGGAAATGCATACAAATGACTTCTTTTAGAGAACCACTGAATGGAATGAAACCAAATATGGCATGAATGTTCCTTATGAGGTGCTGACCAAGTGTTGTTACTTTGTAGCCGATCGAGATGGCCGCCAGTGGGGGACTTTTGAATGAAATTAAACATAGCCTGAATGTTTTTTTCCGTATGAGGTTGTGTTGTCACTTTTAGCCAAATTTATATTTTTTAATATGATTTCAAAAACCCAAGAAGAATCAGGTGAGCGATACAGGCTCTTGAGAGCCTCTAGTTTGTATTACTTGTCTGTCTGCCTAATCACATACTGAAGTTGTTTTTTGCAATATTAAAGTTTAGCTCATTGAATAATTCCCCGATCTATAGGACTGAGGTTGTAGAATTTTCCTTGGAGTATTTTTGTGATTTTGCTTTTTGCTTGTTTCGAAGTTAAGTGTGGCGTTTATAACGCTGAGCTGAAATCCACTATTGTGTAGAAGTCTGCTCTCGATGCGTGCAGAACTATTTGTGGCCTTGTAATGGTATCTTCTGTAGGCAGGATATTGTGTCTTTGATACATTTTCAGTTTCAATTATATATTCTATTGACTATAGAAGCAGTTCCAGAATCTATGGTCAATTTTGTAAATCATTAATTGTCATCGTCTCTAAAGCAGCCATAAATTACCCCCATTATCATATACAACGTACATATATTTCGTCAGTGTCGGGGTAATATATTTATGAGCCAGGGTTTTGTCAAAGAGTGTATCGTCCTTTTTTCTCAAAGGTTCTTCAAATTCTACCAAGACTACAAGATACATGTAAATAATCCGTGTCTTTTTCATTAATAGTACAAGATAGTCAAGAGTTATATAATCTTTTGAATTGTCAACTGCAACACTTTTTGTATGTTTGTTTTGATTATTCGGTCAGTTGTATTGTATGTCTGTGATGTATATTTAGGGAGCTACCATTTGATTTTTAAGGGGGGGCTAGGATGAAAAATTTTGTCCTGCATTTTTTTTAGCTGTAATCTCTGTCCTGCCTTTTTATTTTGCACTCTGTTCGGTCCTGCCTTTTTTTTTAGTTTATCCTGACTTATTTTTACCTAAATTGTCGGCCTGACTTTTTTTTTGCAAGTGTCTCATCCTGCCTATTTTTTTCAAATTTCATCTAAGCCAAATTTTGTCAGATTTAATGGACTCCACTCTTTTTGAATTCCATTTGAGTTCGGTAATTTTATTATGTGTGTTTTTTCTAAGTCTAAAATTTTAATTCTAAATTTATTTAGTCTTCAATTGTAAGGGCAGTTTTAGTACAACACAATATTATTATGAGTCATGTATTCATTTAATATTTGCTTGGTGTAGAAGTAAGTCAAAAATTGATAGACATCTTAATTAAGATGGAAAGCGTATGTATGTTTAACCACGCCACAATCGGTATGTGTCTGTTCATAGCCAGGTTCAGTTCATTATATCCCATTTCTGTCATTGGTTGACCATGGCGATGCTATTCTTTTTCGTTCGTTCGTTTGTTTTTTTGTTGTTGTTTTTTGTTGGTTTTTTTTTTTTTTTTTGCTTCATTTCTCATGCACAGACCAGTGTTCTTTATGGAAAATTATCATATTGACAATACTTACATATTCCTCATTTTGCCAGAAAACTTATTTAAATCCGCACATGCTGCGACATGATGGTCAGTATAACGTAGTTGTTTGGTGTGGTTCATAAGTGTTTCGTTTTTTTTACATAGATTAGACCGTTGGTTTTCCTTTGTGAGTGTTTTTACACTTGTCCTTTCTGGTGCCCTTTATAGCTTGCAGTTCGTTCTGAACCATAGCTCCGTTTTGTCTCAAGTCAAAAAACAACATTTCAGTGTCGTTTATTGCTGCATATGTTTATCAGTCTTTTCATCATATATTTTTAATATTTATTATTTTGTGCATAAATCAGCCAACTAGTTTTCTCGTTTGAATTGTTTCGTATTTGTGTAATTTTTTCGAAGCCTTTTATTGCATACTATGCGGCATGGGTCTGTCCATTGACGAAGGCCGAACTGTGAACCATATATCATAGCTATTACTTTTTATGTCATTTGATCTCTTTTAAGTATGTATGTTCCGTATCTTCCTCCTTTAGTAGGATTTTAAGAGTTGTCTTATTGGCAATCATACCAAATCCTCTTATTTTTATATTAACATCTGCACACCCCTTTTATAGGCCAGAAAAATAAAGGCAACAGTAGTATACCGCTGTTCAAAACTCATAAATCCATGGACAAAAAACAAAATCGGGGTAACAAACTAAAACCGAGGGAAACGCATTAAATATAAGAGGAGAACAACGACACAACACCGAAACGGACCAAGCATCAGACAAAACACCACGAGAATAACAAATATAACATGAACACCAAATACATGAATTTGGGATAGACAAGTACCGTGCCACGTCTTATCTCAATATCTCAAAAATAAGAGAAAACACAAACGACTCAACGTTAAAATGCAACACACACAGAAACGAACAATAATATAACAATGGCCATCTTCCTGACTTGGTACAGGACACTTTTAAAGGGGAATAAAAGTGGTGGGTTGAACCTGGTTTTGTGGCATGAAATTTGTAAAAGAAAAGAAAAAAAAGAGCTTGTATTTAATTTGGTTCCTGGTATTGAATTTTGGTTTTGGTTTTGCTGGTGTGGTTTTTTTTTTTATAGGTGTACATTTTTTTTAAATGTGTTACAATGGTTTTGATAGTTTAAATAATTCTTATTGTAACCTACATGCTGATAACTTACATAAAACAATGATGTGCTGAAGACCTGATATCAATACGGCACAAACACTAGCCTGGGGTCCTGGCTAATCTTGTCAGTATTACGACGCGCAGCTAGATATCGGGCCGGGATACCAGGCTAAAACAAACCCATAACGATATAACCAACCATCTAGGATGAACATATAGACAACCTCATCATTTGCTCCCAAATGTCAAAAGTCAGTGACCTGATGCACTCATACCACACCTACTTATATTTATAATGCAGATTTTCATTCCAAGTTACGGGAAAAAGCAACCTACTACTTTTTGCTATTGAAATGTCAGTTGATTATAATTTTTGATTGATGGTACGAACTATTTTACTGATTCAAACAAACAAACAATTGTATTTAGCATTGTTAATTTAATTATATTCAACAAAGTTATGTATAAAATATGTCGAGTTAGTTTTAGTATGCTTTGGCTACAACTTTTGTCTCAATATGATGGGGGTAAGCGGCACTGGTTCCTCCTGAAGTTGCTCCTCCTGTTTTGGACCCGTTTGGTGGGACTCCCGGAATACCTTTAGCAATGAAATTGTTGATCTGTGTCTTAATACCAGCGAGTCCTTCAGCGGTTGCCTGCAAATAAGAATAGATTTTATAAATTTCGTGCGTCCGATGACCTTTTCTGGATTTTCCACCATCAGCAACGCTTAGTCGTAGTACGTTTGAAAGCTATGGATGTTTAAATGCCTTGACAAACAACGCAAGCAGCTATACAGTGAAACCTGACTAAACCGAATCTTGTATAAACCTAAAACCTGTATAAACCAAACATGTTCTTAAGCACCACCATCTCAAATTATGTGCGTTCTGAACATGATAAAACCAAACATCGGTCAAAACCGAACAAAATCTTAAGTTCCGAAGAGGTTCGGTTTGAACAGGTTTCACTGTATAATCAAAAGGAGGTCTGTAAAATTGTTAATTTATTGGTTTTTGTTCAGATCGGTGAATTGGTTGTTGATAGCAGATTATTGATAGTTTTTGTTTGATCTTCTCTCCTTTTTTCATAATTAAGATTACTAAGAGCTTGATTTGTTGTATAGACATACAGATTATGGCATTATAGTTTTTAAAAAGGACTAATCAGCTATACTACCAAGCGAGGCCGCTAGTATTTTGAGATTTGAAGTTCATACCTGCACAGTCTTTCCTACAGGTCTGTATGATGTTGGAGGGTATCCTTTCACTATAAAATACATAATAAATATTTAGTTTAATCTTCGTATAATACAATACACAAACAAACAGAAACTAATAATGCAGCTTGTATTGACTAAAACAGCAGTAAAGACAAAATTTTATACTGAACTGTTTCATTTCACCTTTAAGAGATATTTGAATATTGTATTTCATCATATAAACTACATTTGATGTATGTTTCACTATAATACTTTATTTTGATTGGCTAACTGCATATCATTTGTTATTCCGTAAGCAATTGTATCAGTCAATAAAACTTTTCATTCATGATAACACGTGGTCCCACAATAAAGTGCACTGGTGAATAAAATACAAAAAATATAAAATTCGTATTTTCGTGATCATAGCAAAAAAATGTAATTATAAGTATTGAATGCTTCTTTTTGTAACTTTATAGGGTTGTAAAAGCGTTGACCGTTCGCACATTTTTAGTATGACGCACTTCCACGCTTCATACAAAATGTACTTCTGTCAACGCTTTTACACCCCAATAAATTTACAAAAAGAAGCGTTCAATTCTTAAACAAACAAAGTCTATATTTACTAAAGCAATTTTTACAATAATGTTAAATGTACATACCGAATGGTTTCATTGTCCATCCATAACCAGACCATATAACTTTTATGAAACCTGTAAATAAATGGACACTAAAAGTAAAAGTGCGCAAGTCATATTTGAAATAAAAAATAGCAATATTTTTTAAAGTCTTTTAATTGTATAAAGTACGGTTTAGTAGTTGCATTAAACAAAATATAAGCTACAAGTTAGTAACAAAACGACTAAAATAGCTGAAAACTAATTACCCATAAGACCTCTTTCTCCCGTCGGTCCTTTGTTTCCAGGTGCACCCTGGTCTCCCTTGAATCCTTTGTTTCCTACATCTCCTTTTTGTCCTTTGTCACCTTTTTCTCCTTTGTCTCCCGCGGCACCCTTGTCGCCACGCTCGCCTTGATCTCCGACAGCTCCTTTGATTCCTTTGTCACCCTTTTCACCATGTTGACCTTTTATTCCTTTGTCTCCAATTTCACCCTTGTCACCTTTGTCGCCCTTGTCTCCTTTTGCACCATCATTACCTATAACCAAGATGTTAAAAAACTACCAGATGATCCCTCATAATCTCAAGCAGATAACAATATCAAACAGCTATCAATAAGTGTATTACCATAATTAAAATCACAGATAATGTTTGAATGTTTTAAGGGGCACATGCAGACTTGGGGAACAGGAAATGTGTACACTTTCGGAGAACCGGTCGTGTCATAACATTTGCATGTTTTATTTAGGAGACCGTTGTTAGTTGGTTTTTGTCTTTTTATGTTATTAGCTGTGATTCTGTCGACACCCCTCCCACTGTTTGGTATCTTCCTTCTTAACTTTTGATTTCATTTTTTTTGTGATATTCGTTACTTTCGACAGAAAATAATTCAAAAAAAAAATAGCTTAGTAAAAAAAGCGAAATTTTTAACTTATAAAGATGTATAAAGATGCTATATCTGATCATCTTTCTATTTATCTTTTTAGATTTACAACAACAATTCAATTTTGTTCATCAATTTGTATAAACATTACTATCAGGCTGCTTTTAATTGATACGCACCATTCTTTCCATGTGCTCCTTTGTGACCTTGTTCACCCTTGTCTCCCTTTTCTCCATTCTCTCCGTGTTCTCCTTTGTTTCCCTTTTCTCCAATGTGTCCCTTGTCTCCATTATCTCCCTTTGCGCCTTTGTCTCCCGTCATGCCATCTTTACCATCCTTTCCAGATTCACCTATAGTTGTAAGGGGCAAGAATATTTATTAAACAATTTTGTCATATAACAGAATGTAGAAGACAAAATTTAAACTGCAAACATACGAGCATATTAAGGTATTTACATTTCCAACTTCTTCTCCTTTTCTCCAATGTTGTTGTAGTTCTCCAATGTTGTTGTAGTTCTCCAATGTTGTTGTAATTAGCAATTCTGTGTTTTAAATAGGGTTGCAGAACACATGTGGATGTTTTCTGCGATTTGGTCGGGTTGTTGTCTCTTTAACACATTTCCCGTTTCTATTTTCATATGCTAAGGTCGTTTTAAACGCGATAAGCTTTGACTGTATGGTTTTGATAGCCCTAGTGTTAACATTGGGATGATGTTCGGAAACTAGAACGCTATTTCCTTTAACTTTGTTTAAGACAAACGCACCATTATTAAGAATTTAATAGAGAGGTAGGCCTATATTTGCCATGGACGTATGTAGAATACTCCAATTTTTCTCAAGGTTGTGTCAATTTGTTAATCTAAAACGGAATGTCACGAAGAGCCTTCTTCATCAGACCTGTTAGTGTTATACTCAGCTTTGGAGAAATTTCATGCAAAGGTGCCGTAGTTACCTTAGACGTATTTGGCACAACTTTTTGGAATTTTTTATCCTCAATGCTCTTCAACTTTGTACTTGTTTGGCTTTATAAATATTTTGGTATGAGCGTCACTGATGAGTCTTATGTAGACGAAACGCGCGTCTGGCGTACTAAATTATAATCCTGGTACTTTTGATAACTATTGTAGATTGGCTGAAGGAAAAAAATGACAGTTTCTGCGGTAATAAAAAAATTCCAACTTTAATCCTGTTTTTTTGTCTATGAAAGTTGACACACATCTTATTTTATCGTTAAGGGTAACAAAACCAAGTATAGGTTATTGTCATCATTCAGCGGATGTGATTATTTTTCATTTACAAATGCTTTCAACTGAATATGAACATGGTACAAACTGTTTTTTTAAATCTTGCACGCATCTTATTTTTTTCTTTTTTGTTACCTAAAGAATACAAAATTTTATGGCTGTACATGTATAAACATACCCTTATCTCCCTTGACACCCTGCTCTCCTTGTTTTCCTTGCATTCCTTTGTCGCCCCTAGCTCCTTTGTCTCCTTGTGTGCCTGTAAGTCCTTTATCACCATCCAGGCCTTTCATTCCCTGTGCCCCTTTGTCTCCATCTGCTCCTTTGTCGCCTTTTTCTCCTTTCAATCCTTTGTTTCCGGTTGTCCCCTTATTTCCGGTTTCTCCTTTCGTTCCTTTTTCTCCCTGCATTCCCTTGTCTCCCTTTTCTCCTGTGGCTCCATAATTGCCTTGTTTACCCGCATCTCCCTGCTGTCCCTTAGCGCCCTGATCACCCTTATCACCGGTGGCACCTTTGTTTCCAATTAGACCTTTGTCACCTTGTAATCCCTTGTCTCCTTTGTCGCCAGTGTCACCCTTATCCCCTCGCATACCCTTATTTCCTTGAGCACCAGGTTTGCCTACTGGGCCTTGGTTTCCAGGAGCGCCTTGGTCGCCAAGTATGCCCTTCTCGCCTTTGTTGCCCTGTGCACCATTCTTTCCATTTGTACCTGGATTGCCCTGTGGGCCTTTCATACCTTGTTCACCTGTACACAAAGAATATCCTTAAATTTTCAAATCTATGTCAACAAATAAAATAAAATAAATGGTATGATAAAAGTTATATATTAAAGTACTGTAAACCAACAATATTCGTGAGCGATTAATTTTGGGAATTTCACGTGTAGAAAATGGCGCGAATATAAATCGTTAAGAAAATATAAAACTAGTATCTTTCCTTAACTAATTACATCAAGTGAAACTGAAATGCGAAATAGGAATCAAAGTTCTTAACTGTAAATAAAATATCCGCGAAATCAGTTGGTTTACAGTACATATATTAGAGTAACTCTACCAGTACTGTAGAAAGCAACATTGTGATGCAGATATCAGGATATTCATTAAAAACGAACATTTTAGTTTTTTTATGGGGTCATAGCAGTGTTGATTCCAGTTTTTATTTTATAGAAGTATGATAAAGGTTCATTTATGACTAAAATACGTATTGTTCATCTCAAAATAGTTGTTATTGATCTTGATTGATGAATAATTGACGAGTGTGGTTCATCTTTTTGTACATGTATTAAGCGTGTTATGATATATCTAGATCTGTCACATGACGTACTAACCTTTATCTCCTTTGTCTCCTGCTGGACCTTGTGGACCTCGAATTCCTTGTTCTCCGTGTGGTCCATCATCTCCTTTAGCCCCTTTGTTACCTTTTGGACCTTGAGGTCCTTGTTCTCCAATGATCCCTGAAACATTTCAAAGGATATGAAAATAACGATTAATTGAAGCTGTTACTGTCTATCAAATTATATATTTACAATTTTTGGAACCATGAAAATATGGCTTACTGTTCAATTTTTTAAGGTTAATTGTATAACATAAGAAATAATTTCTGGTTAAAAAGATAGTCATTTATCTTGGAATAAGCTTTAGTGAACGATATATGTAAGATATACCATTAAGAGTAACATTCTACTAACTTAAAGTCAGATTCTGATATACATTATGAAATATCTGTATTTCTTGTTTTATATATATAAAAAAGAGGATGTGGTTTGATTGCCAATGAGACAACTCTCCACCAGAAACCAAAATGACACAGAAATTAACAACTTTAGGTCACCGTACGACCTTCAACTATGAACAAGCTCATCATAACAAGCAAAGCTAATTATATGTTTAACATATAAAATGAACATATATAAAAGTGTTTTTATAACTGACCTTTGTCTCCTTGTGGTCCCTGCTTGCCATCAGGCCCTTGTTTACCGTCCATGCCTTTTTTGCCAGCTTTTCCTGGAAGGCCTTGTGGCCCGACATCACCTCTAACTCCTTTAACCCCAGTTGCTCCTTTATTACCCTTTTCTCCCTTTGGACCCTCGCTACCTGCTATTCCATCATCACCCGTTATGCCTTTGTCACCGGTTTCGCCAGTCTTGCCTAAATAACCATGCATGTATCAATTATTGGTAAAAAGAACAGTTTGTCTGAAAGCTGAACTGGTTGATTGATTGTTGTTTAACGTCCAGTGGCAAATATTTCATGCATGTTTAGAAGGATGCATTGTCAGAAAGAAGAAATATTTATGTTACAAGATTTGTTTTTACAAACATCCAATGACTTTGGGCATGTTTATTTGCCTTTTAGTGGTAGAAAGGTTCAAAGAATCACTTCTTTTGACGTTTTATTTAGAAATATTTTTTTTTATTAGATTTTGATTAATGAAGAGTTGTACAATGTGACCACACTAATAAAATGTGAAAGCATAAAACCTTGATGCTCAATGGCACCTTAGTTCCATAACACATTATATATTTTGTTATTGTATAGTCTTTTAATAGATCAAACACTTTTTTGCAAGTGTATTAAGCATATTTTTCTAATTTACCTTTGTCTCCAATCGCTCCCTGTTGTCCTTGTATACCTGGTAGTCCAGTATCTCCTTTTCCACCCTTCATTCCTTGGTCGCCCCTCTTGCCTTTAAGATTTTATAATTAAAAACAAATAAGTAACCATTTTTGTTTATATACATGTACATTTAATGTTATGCCACATATAAGTTGTGTTGTTTCAGATTGCATGAGTAAAACATTATATTTTTCTGATATACACGTTTTGCTATTTTGCAGTCTCCAATTAGTAATATATTGAGGCATATTTGCCTTAATCTTATTAGTTGTTACGGTTTATATTAAACAATATCGAGATTTAAGTACTCATTGTAATCTTTAGATCTATCTGAAATAAGTTGATTAATTGAGTGTTGTTTGCTACAACGTCCAGTGGTAAATATTTCATAGATAGTCACGGCGAAAGATATTGAAAACGTATTCAAATACATTTTCAAATTGATTTCTAGACACATTTGCTTGTTAATGGGTTTCGGTGGTTTCCTGCACTTTGGGTGGGTTGTTGTCTCTTGACACATTTCCCGTTTCCATTCTTAACTTTACATTTTCATGTAAGTCAATCAAAACGTATTTATCAAACATTTAGTATATTATTATTATTTGCATTGCATACAAAATTAAATAAGTGACGTTCTAATGTTATCGGTTTGAATTAAGTTTCTTTATCATGAGTATTTCAGTACTTTTCCCCTTTTATTTTTGATTGAATTGTTATTTCTGAAGATACAAGATTAGTTATTGCAACTAACAATTAATTGGTCTTCACCAATCATTGATTTACCCTTTATAGCTTGCTGTTTCGGTATGAGCAAACTTTAAGGCTTCGTGTTAAAGACCTTTAAACTTTCAGGCTTCGTGTTAAAGACCTTTAAACTTTAAGGCTTCGTGTTGACGACCTTTCATTGACCTATAATGGTTTAGGTTACAAATTGTGACTTGGATGGAAAGAAGTCTCATTGGCACTCATACCACATCTTCCTATATATTTTAACAAGTTGAAGAAATTGGTTTTTATTTTCATTGTTTTACCTGGATCTCCGTGAACTCCTTGATTACCTACAAAGAAAAGCAAGAAGATGAGTTTATCAATATTTGATATAGTGACTGATTTTGAATATATTGCAATTTTATGTGAGCTTCATAAGCAATAAATTAAAGCATATCAAATGTACTAAGTCTAATGTTTATTACGCAGAGGCATCTTTCTAAGGCAATGTGTTCAATGAAATCCGTGAACCAATTAAAATAACAAACTCTTTAGCAGTAAAAAAAATAATTTCATATTTCGAAAAAAATATACTTCTGAAATTATCAATATTCTTTTTTAATCAAATTTATTGTAAACAATAATGTTATATTTTGATAGATGTACATGTAACAAGTATAATCAAAGGAAATGTCTAGCTTGTAAAAAATAATGTTATATTTAGATTAATGTTTCCTTACCAGGGGCTCCTTTGTCTCCCTGTAGTCCCTGTACTCCAACGTCTCCGACTGGTCCCTTGTGTCCTTGGGCTCCATCTTCACCTGTTACTCCTTTATCTCCTGTCTTGCCCTTCTCACCTACTGGTCCCTGGTCTCCAGTTGGTCCTTTCATACCATCATCTCCTTTGACACCTCTCGGGCCCTTCGTGCCACGTTCTCCTTTCATACCTTCTGGGCCTTGTAGGCCAGTAAGGCCTTGGATTCCAGGAGAACCTAAGTATTGTATTATTAACTATAATGGATAACTTATCTCAAAAAGCAAAACAAATAAAAAAATGTTTTAGTTTAAAAACAAAATCATGATGATAAGCTGTGTTTCCTGTCCACTTCCTGCTCCTAGTTTTCATGTTTAACCCCCATAAACAAATTAATGGACCCTTTTAGGGTTTTGTGGTAGACTATTTAAACTTGAGAACATTTCCCACTATAGTCTGTACGTCGATTCCGTTTGAATGGTGTTGCATTAGTTATTTTTTGAACCCTCTTGCTGTACGGTGTGATCCAATGATTCATGTTGAAGGCCGTACTTTGACCTAGTATACTGTTTTTTTCTTTTACAAATTGGGACTTATATTGGCACTCATACCACATCTTCTGATATCTATTGTTTTAGTCTAACAAACGTATACATATTACAACGCTAAGATTGTTGTCAAATAAAAGGACAAATTACAATAGTAACGAATGAAGTTGACTCAGTATACATGTACATATGTATGTAAAATTCTCATTTACATAATCAACAATTATTGCTTCTGCATTTTAGCAAAAAGGCATATTGACATATATATTCGTATACACACTTTCTTCATTTCAATGTGGAACCTTAAATAAGTAAGCCATGGCAGTTGTATTGTTTCATACAGAGGGAAATACATTATATTTTTTGTTTACCTGTCATTCCATCAGATCCTGCATTTCCTTTGTCGCCTTTTTCGCCTTTGTCGCCAATGTCTCCTTTCAAACCCTTTTCACCTTTCTGACCTAAAGTAATGAATGATATAAAAAAAACTTGCTATGAATGCTAGGACCATAATTCATTTATATGAGTAAAATAATATGTAAACATATGGGATTGTGAGCTTTCGTTATATCAATAATCAATCGGCTTTAAAATATATCAATTTAAAAGACAACTTTTAATAACTTAAAAACAACCTACTAGTATTAACAATTGTCAGTAAGTTCATTAAATGTTACCTTGGGTTCCTTTCGGTCCTATTGGTCCAGTTTCCCCCTTCGATCCTCTCGGTCCAGTTTCACCAATAGGTCCTTGGTTACCTGGATTTCCCGCGTTTCCTGTGGTTCCTTTATCGCCGGATTGTCCTTTGTCTCCTGGCATACCTGTTAAACCTTGTGGTCCTGGATTTCCGTCAGTGCCTTTGTTACCTGTCATTCCTTTGTCCCCTTTGTCACCTTGAACTCCTTGAGAACCTTGACCTCCCTTGTCACCTTTCATGCCTTTGTCTCCTTGTGCTCCTTTGTCACCCGTTTTACCAGTAGAACCAGCCTGTCCTTTGTCGCCGTTTTCTCCTTTTACACCTTGAACTCCTTTTTCACCTTGTTCACCTGCGTCGCCTTGCATACCCTTTGAACCTTCTTGACCCGTCGCACCTTTGTTACCTGTTTCTCCTTTCAATCCAGTTTCACCTAAATGATATTAAAAATCATTTACAAGTTGATACAATGTACCCTTAACGTATTGATAATATTTGTATTCCAATAAAAATCAACATTATTACGAGTCTTGCATACCTGTCTTGCATGATGATCTGCATTGTACGAATTTCAATACGGACCCAAAACCTATAATATATTCCTCCGTGCCTTTGTCAAAATTTGAATTTCTAACGGTAAATGAAACTATACATAATTAATTTTAAAGTGTATGTTATTCACAAGGAAGTATTTATATAATCATGCCAGTTGACTTTTGAAATATTTAGTCATAATTGTTGCTATTGATGTATTAATCATGCATGTTGACTATTGAAATTGTAAATTGGACAACAACGCCATAACTTTATCAGGAATGTCAATTTTTTTTTGGCGATTTGTATTCCGTCGCATATTTCGCAATTGCAAAAACATCGCAAATCTTTCTGAATTATATGTATACCTTTGCTTCCCCTTTCTCCTTTGTCACCAACTGATCCCTGTTTTCCTTGTTCTCCTACCATTCCTTGTACTCCCCGTGGTCCTTTGTCTCCAACCATTCCATCTGATCCTTTGTTTCCTCTCTCTCCTATAAGTCCTTTCTCTCCTTTATCTCCCTTTTCTCCTTTCATTCCCTTTTTACCAATCATTCCGTCAGCTCCTTGGTTACCTTTCTGTCCTTTCATTCCCTGTTCACCCTTTTCTCCCTTAGCACCTTTAGCTCCTGTATTGCCTCGTTCTCCTTGGGAACCAGTTTCGCCTTTGCTTCCTTTGTCGCCTGCTGTACCCGTTTCACCCTGTTCACCTTTTCATATTTAGAAAAATAAAGTTTTTTATTTATTATAATGAACTTTTCATATCAATTACAAAAAAATCCATTCAGGTGAAATTGATTTAAATCTGATTAAATTTCTGGTCTATATTAAGTCGCGTCCTCGTATATATATCTAAGGATAACAAAATCAGAGGTCTATGTTTTAAAAGATGAGTTTTATTTTCATATTACAATGATATATAGATAGATATAGGAAGATGTGGTGTGCGTGCCAATGAGACAACTCTCCATGTGTATATAAAACATCCATTAATTTACCTTGAATTCCTTTTTCTCCTTTTTCTCCAGTGGCTCCCTTTTCTCCTTTATCGCCTTTATCTCCTTGTTCTCCTGTCTTGCCTGTATCTCCATCGTCTCCCTTTTCTCCTTTCGAGCCATCTGCGCCTTTATCTCCTTTCATACCTTTATCCCCGTCAGGGCCTGGTGGTCCTTCCCCGCCCGTTTCTCCTTGCTTTCCAGCATCTCCCTGTTCTCCTCTATTTCCTTGTAGTCCTTTTTCTCCATCGGGACCTCTATTACCTTTTGGTCCCATATCTCCTGTCATTCCCTTTTCTCCCATTTTGCCTTTAATCCCTGGTGACCCACGTGGTCCTTGATTTCCTGTTCAAATGAAAAATTTACTAAAATACCAAATTTTTCTTTACACAAACTCATCCACAGTAACATAACAAGTGTAAATCCAATGTCCAAGATCAAATCGCCATATGGATAACAACGTCTATAGCAGTGAGTACGTTCTAAATTACTAGTATATTTTTTGGTTTTGATAAGTTTTTTTTTTTAATTTTTGATCGTTTGATTTCTGTAAATCTGTCCACTATCAAATTCAGTGACGTTTTTATGTCATTTTAGTTTATTTTTATTCAGGTCAGTTGTGTTGTACATTTACCCCTTATAAAAGGCCGTACGGTGACTTCTACTTTGATTGTGTCTATCAGTTGAGGAGTTGTCTCATTGGTAATCGTACCACGTCTATTTGTTAGTATATTATTAAAGTTTAAGTTAGAAGTACAAAATGTAGTTCGGCAATTTTTTTCTTTAATCGTACACAGTTGATGGCAAAGTCTTGATGATTTTTACGTCCTATTTCAGTACTGCTTACGTCATGTATCACATAATTTCCAGATGCAATCGTATTTACATTTTACTTTTTGAAAAAAGTACAAACCTTGTGCGCCATTTTTTCCCGGTGTCCCTTGATCTCCAGGTTCCCCTTTATATCCAGCTGGGCCATCAGGGCCAGGTTCGCCTTGTTGCCCATTATTTCCAGGTTTTCCGGGTGCTCCCTTGTCACCAGTCATTCCCTTACTGCCAGCAGTACCTTTCATTCCCTTGTCACCTACAAGTGTAATGTCATTGGCTTTGATATAATATAATATTATACGCCAGTTTTATAAAAGATAAATTTTGTACGTATGAAATCTTACAAAAATAACAAAGTACATGTCGTCGCCTTTATCATTATTCAGTATAACTAGATATTTGAAACTGATTTTAAACTTTGCTTCTAATATTATTTGAAATATCTTCGACTGCTTCTGATATTTTGAATTTTCTCTTTTTACTTGACAATGGAAACTAAAATTATGTCTCGTAATCCCTACATTTTCGCAATTTATCTGTAAAAAATAACTCCTGGATAAAATACATGTGTTATCAAAATCCTTAAGTACATACATGTACTATATGATCATTCTGTTTTTCCTATATATCCAAAGGCATTATTTTCCAGCCAAAAATTTCAAGTACTTTTATTGGGAGAGTCTGATTTACGTATAGTTGGTCAAATAAAAAAATGAAAATAACCAAAAGAGAAACAAGAGTTTATTGACATTGTTTTGAACATACCGGGCATGCCTGGGTCACCAACTCGTCCATTATCACCACGAACTCCTCTATCCCCAGGTAGTCCCCTTGGACCTCGTGGTCCTGATGATCCACCAGTACAACCTACCAACGAGAACAATCTTAATTATTAATATTCATCTATTTACATGTACTTTGGAATTTTGAAAAAAAATCTATATGTTAACAGAGCGATTGATACTTGAAAAAAAGATGACTTGAATCAAGAGAAAGATTAACGGTCTAATTCAATTCTTATAATTTTATACTTTTTAGCATTTATATATGTTGTATGAGACAAATTTCGCATTGTAATATCGTAGTTAAACTTTCTGACTTCATGGTACGAAAAGATCCAATATCAATCAAATCACTAACCTTGACAAGCTGATGCAACAACGACATCTAAAATCGTTGACAATTTCGCAAAATCATCTGTAGTAAAAACAAAGCTCTCCTGTGAAGCTATCTGCTTAAGCTCGTCCAAGTTGATGCTTGATCCAACTCCAATAGCGACAATGGTGGCGCTGTGAGTGGCCTTGAGTTCAGCAGCTGCTGCCTGTGATGTAGGGGTACCAGATCCTTTCCCATCAGTAAGAACGATAACCAGTTTTCTAACTCCTGTACGTCCTCCACCATTTACTGTTTTGAACATATTTTTCGATACAAACTTAAAAAAGAGATACAAAAAAGATATTATTTACGATTTATTCTCAGAGAAGACACAGTTCTGGTTAAGACTATTGTGCTCTCTTTGATTTTTTTGTCTGTACAATACATGTATGTGTGTTACAACTATATTTTTTTTTAGTTTTTTTTTGTTTGGTTTCTTTTTATGGATATAACAGAAGATACATTGTGTTCTAGGCTAAAAATAAAATGTGTAGTTTGTCGATAAAACGGGACAAATATAACAGTATAAAACTTCTTGTAAAAAACATTTTAATATGACACAAATCAAATGGTTTTATCCACCTTTATTTCAATTATTAAGGATATTACTCAGTCTCAAATGAATATTTGTATAATCTACTAATTTTTTTCTGAAATTACCTGAATTCCAAGTCCAGTTCTTGTAGCAAAACCACTTATAGGTAAGATACCGTCTATACCAGTCTTAACTTTAGCACAAGTATCGTATGTATTTAGATAGAAATGTTTCCGGGCGGCCTGTGCAAAGCAAACGGCACCAAACTGTGTTCCTTTTGGTCCTACATTAGTAAATTTATCGACAACATCCTTCATAAACTTTTTCATCAAACCAAAGTTGGCTGGATTGTTATTACTGATACTTGCAGAGTCGTCATACAGAAAAACAACATCGGCGTTGGCTGTGCAACGCTTGTTCTCTGTGGATAAGATAAAATAAAAACTAAGTAAAAAAATATAGTTTTCAGAGTCGTCATTTAAAAAACAACATCGGCATTGGCAGTACAACGCTTGTTTTCTGTTAATAAGATAAACTAATATTTTGGAAAGAACATAGTAATAAAATATAGTTTTCAGAGTCGTCATACAGAAAAATAACATGGCTATAAAATATATTTTTTAGAGTCATCATACAGGAAAACAACATCGGCGTGGGCAGTATAACGCTTGTTTTCTGTTAGAATGATAACATAAAATGTTGGAATGAACATAGTAATAAAATATTTTTTGCAGAATCATCATACAGGAAAACAACATCGGCATTGGCAGTGCAACGCTTGTTTTCTGTGAATAAGATAAAATAAAATTTTGGAAAGAACATAGTTATAAAATATAGTTTTCAGAGTCGTCATTTGGGAAACAGCATCGGCGTTGGCAGGACAACGATTGTTTTCTGTTAAAATGATGAAATAGAATGTTAGAAAGAGCTAAATATGAGAGCAGATTTACTAATATGACTATATAAGGTTTGTTTAACTAAGCCTTATATAGGAATTTTATTTAGTTATTGACAATAATTACCCCCCAGCATTATGTGTGTGTGTTCCAAATTACGAGCCTGTAATTCGGTGGCTGACTATCAAATGTGTATTTTATTTATGTATTGACCATCAGATGAACTTCATAAGACAACTTATATTGGTGTCCCAAAATAATTATACATCATTTTTTTTACAATTTCGACAAAGCATGAAAAATTGGTGGACTAGTGCTAGATGGCTTGATGATGGAAGTGTTCACTGGGTATACATTCTAGATAGCAACCTTTAAATGGTCTTTTGAAGGTTGGTCTATATTATTTTATGGTTGATCTATAATAATTGAGGCACACGAATATATGTTTTAACGACTTTTACTACCCACGAGGGTCTTATATAGTCGGTAATTGATATTTATCAAGTATCATAATTATTCATATAGTTGCTGTTTGTTTAAAGTCCAGTGGGTTAAAAAAAATGTCCAATGGCAACTTTTTCAGGTACTCTTAGGTTAATAATTACAGTCAAGTACTTACTGTATCCATATTGTGCTAAATTAAAGAGAAATATGAATTAGCAATTCAATTTAATAAATAAAAGATTATACAAGTCTATATAACGGTAGGTTAACAATAATTTCAAATATTTTCACGCCATTTAGTTCGATTCATGGTTTTCTATAATTTCAAACAGTATTGTAAACGTTTATTTTACCGAAAATTACAGTCACATCACTGTTCCTCTGGTATCTTTCGTCCCTCTTTTTAAAACAATAACTAAAAGATTTTAGCATTTCTGAATCAAAATAAATATAACATAATCGCATTCGCGTTTCAAAGATTAATTTTACATGCATTCACTTAGAAACGATAATGTATATGCAAAAAAATGTTCAGAATATGCAGAAAAACGTGACAAATGCAGGTGAAAATTTGGAAGATTTAAGCCATGAAAAAATTTGCTTTATAACTACTCTGTATATTGTATTCTAGATTTAAAATAAAATATATTTTTATATATCATTAAACAGTTTTTTCTCCAGTATATCCTCGAATAGTATGCTCAGATAAACATTTGTTTGTATAAATAAACTTACTTGTAGAGCCACCAGAGGACCAACCTAAAAAATCCAAAGATGCAAATATTATTCAAATTTAAACTCAAAATCAAATATTTATAAATATAAATATGACATGCATAATCCATCATAACATCTGTAGCTAAAGCAAATAATGTTGTTTCTAAACGTGGTTTACGGTTTTTAAGAACATTGAAAAATGGTATTAGTGTGCTGTTTAACTGAATAAATTAATATTATAATAATAATAATAATAATAAATTCTTTATTTAAGGAAGGTAACTCATTTAACATACATTTGTTAATCTTACGCAAGGCCTTCACACATTTGAATGAAAAATTCATATAACAATCAATGCATATACATGTAGAACAATAATCAATAGATATGTACACACTTACAAATAATTATACACAAGCATGAAAACAGACTGAAGAGCTAGCGTGGCAAGAATGTCCTAAAAAAGTTTGTCTACTCATTTTGTTTTATGATAAAGAGAATAGCACATTTGCCATATCATCTCAAATATAAAAAAAAAAAGAAGATGTGGTATGATTGCCAATGAGACAACTGTCTTAAAGCTTTCTATATGTATTAAATCCTTTATATCATTTGGCAATATAATTGAATTAGATTGAAAACGTTACTTCTATCAAATGAACACATAGCAATGGCAGATCAAGCCAATTTTACAAGGGATTCCAACCAAGGAGAAAGAGGGTTCCAAATAAATACATGGATCGTCAAAAAGGGAGAAGGTGTTTCAACCCAGCTGGCCCTGGAATCCCTCCTCAGGATCCTTCACTCTATGGTAAAATGTGAGGTTGCATGAAACATAAAAGCAACAGCTGCCATCTTGAAACTATCGTCAGTAAGATTAAATACAAAAAAAGATTTTAACTTACTTGACCATGTTGCCCAGGTTGTGACCTGTGCTGAAAATGTAATAAAATGATATTAGTTTAACTATGATGTCTCTAATATGTTAAAGCAAAGAGGTTTGAATGGCAATATGTCAAATCTTTCTAAAAATGTTGAAATTCATACATGTAATTTATTAGATGGTTGAATTTGATTTTACTTGTAGAAGAAACGAAAAAAAAATTGATGAATAAGAAATTAAAAGAAAGAAAATTGTCCTAAAATTCCATATAGTTTGTTCAGAAGTCACCAGTCACGCAAACTTTGCTATGATTATAGTTTTGCTAATTTTTAGTCATACACAAACGTTGAACACATTACACGAATTTGTAGGGATAGTATCATCATACTAAAAAAATAACTCATACTTTTGAACATTTATAATTACTGAAAAGTTTATATTGATCTTCATTGAATGTCAATGATACACATAATCAAAATGATGCATAACATTAAAACAAATATAATCACAAACAAAAATGTTTGCAAGACCTGGGGTTGAAGTCATAACACTTTGCTCAGTGCTCAGAGCACAAACATCATGCTCGAAACATAAAATCCAGCATTTTGCTTGGTTTATTTTCGAGTAAGAGTACAAAAAACTGACTCGAAAGTTTTATTGACCGCAAGGCCAGGGGTTGAAGTCATAAAACTTTGCTCAATGCTCGGAGCACAAACATCATGGTCGAAACATAATATCCAGCATTTTGATTGGTTGATTTTCGAGTAAGAGTACAAAAAAACTGGCTCGAAAGTTTTATTGACCGCAAGTCCAGATCTCTACTAGATCATTGACGAGTTGGTTTCATACTTGCTACACTTTGAACATGTAATATTATTAAACGTAATTTGTAATAAAAAATATCTGGATATTAAATATAAGAGATACCAGATTTGAAAGATAACCAATGAAAAATGTACAATACAAGTTCACTGTTCATCATTTAAGTTCAAATCAATTAATAATTACATCAAGGACTATACACTATTTTCATATAGCCACCGTTGACTCCGGATTATATAATTTTTCAACAGCTTATATTTTCAGTGGTTGGACATTCAATAGTCCACATTGTAAGACAACCAAAATGAATAAAATCAACATATGATCGGTGCAATTTGAGTAAGATTATTGTTTCTCGATAATGATATCGTATAAGGAAACTATAAAGCAGTTAATTTCAAGACCTCTTTAATATTGTACCGATGGAAACTTTGATTTTACTTCTTTACGTTGCTCTTACTTGACTTTGAACCAGGTTGTCCTACAATATAGAAGGTGGCACGGTAGTATTTGTATTCCAGGATTTAGGTTGCTCTTTTGTGTACCCGTAAATGTATCTAAACAGTGGGATTGGACAACAACAAAAATGTATCTACTGAACATTCTTTCCCAAACTGAGGGATGAATCAGGTGTAGAAAAATATGGAATAATTTTACATACAGATGAAAATGAATTTTTGAGGTTTTTTTTATTAATTTTGTATTCACTGCATCATAAAAGGCCTAAAAGTACTAGTGGCCGTAGGTTTTTAAAAATAGCACAAAAAAAAGTAAACGGTCATGATACATATTCAAATTCATTTCTGAATAGTAAAATGAAAGTACTTTAGTTAACTATGAATGTAGTTTTTTTTGCAGTGTTAGAAAGAGGTGAAAATTCTTAAAAGGCTATCATTATCCCTTATGGGCCAGGAAATACTACCGTGCCACCAGAAGGTAGCCTGTCGAAAATATAAACTTCGAAGTCAAAATCAGGTAACATAAAAAAATTAAGCTATGCTGACTTACTTGGAGCTGCAACACTTCCGTGTATAAACACAGTCAATGTTACAATAATGGCGGATAGAAGCGCCATGATGGTCCGTAATTCAAAGGGTAAAAATTCAGAGTCCTGTTTTTATACCGACTCTATTTTATATGTAACAGGTGCTCTGAGATATTGTTAGATATACTGTTGAGTTTGTTCAGCAGAACATCAATTTAAAGGGGATTACAACTGAAACAATATTAACGCGCACCTCAATGTTAATTATATAGGTATTTCGCTGTTTACATACAACATCAAATACACGTGTATAGTATTAGAAAAAAGTTATGAGTAATTAATTCTAAACAATTTTAACTTCATTGACAATCCTATGTCTAAGTTTATTGAACTGTGTAGTATGTATTAGTGATAGTATCTGACCTCATAATAGAACATAAGGCTAAGTCATCGAATCGACTAGAACATTGAATAGTACAATACCTATATTAGTAGTTTTATAGTAGAGTATATGAGAAAGGGGATGAAAGCTCTTGATAAATGATAATTATATTATTTTTTTATGAATTTCTTATGGTTTACTTTTCAACAGTGTGTCTTCTTTTCATAAAGAAAAAAAGAATGTGTATAGACCCTAGAAGATACATTAAGGCAAACCTTAAAGTTTAACCTTTGTTAATCACGTGTGTTCTTATTTTATTTTGGTTTTATTTTTATGTTAAGAAGTAAAGTGTAGCTTCCCTTTTACTTAACTATTATACACTATTATTTAGGGAACCGATGAAGCCCACCTTCGAGTGCATTGAATACCCATTGGTGGCTTTGCGTTGATTATTGCCTTTTGGTCGAGTTGTTGTCGCTTTGCGTTTATTATTGCCTTTTGGTCGGGTTGTTGTCTCTTTATGTTGATTATTGCCCTTTGGTCGGGTTGTTGTCTCTTTGCGTTGATTATTGCCTTTTGGTCGGGTAGTTATCGCTTTGGGTTGATTATTGCCTTTTGGTCGGGTTGTTGTCTCTTTGACGCATTCCATGTTTCCCTATTCTATTCTATACTTACAAACATACAGTATTGAGTATTGATATTTTTGGTTTTCCTCCATTTATTTCATAAAATCATAATTTACTTGATATTGACAAAGTCATGGTTACTGATAGGTCAAATTGCAAGAATTGAAATAACACAGAGAAGACAGTTCTATGTTTTTCTTTACTCAAATTCAAAATTAAAGGCTCAAAGTCAGTAAGATGCATCTTGCAATTGGCAATCTAAAATGTGCTACAGTAAAAGTTCTCCACACCATCGCAAACCACACAATGTTTTGTTATTCTAGAGGTCAAATGTCGAATAAAAGGTCAGAGAGACCTGACTTTGATAGACGACACACATCCATCTCGTTATGTTTCAGCATTCAAAATTTGGTCAACCTAGAACATTTTTATGGTTATGAGCAAGACAAGAACCAGACTAGGTTATTTTTAGTAGTAGAGTTGGAGAGACAGAGTTACCTTACTTTAGTATATGAAACACAACCTGCCTTTCGTGCAACTGTATAGATGTACTAATATAAAAATAAGGAGATGTGGTATTATTGCCAATGAGACAACTATCCATCAAAGTTCAAATGAAGTAAAAGTAAGCAATTATAGACAACTGAACGGCCTTCAGCTATGTGAAAACTCTAAACTGCGTGGTTACACAGGATTTACGATACACCAGATATTAGGCAGAAACAAATTGGTCAAGGATTTTTACTATCATAAATGTCAAAGTCAATGTCAAAGTTTTTGCTGTGTGTTTATCTATTCTCTATTGTCCAGAGATATAGGGGGGGGGGGGGGGGGATTGAGATCGATTAAAGCTATTTTTAAAACTCAACCTCATTTTTTGGCGCCTGTTCCAAGTCACAAACATCTAGCCTAGTCATGTGTGAATTTTATCTTAAATTTTGTATATGTTACAGTAAATAGGTGAAATTAGGAATTACATGTAAATACTAAAATTTAGGAATTACAGGTAATTCCCGGTGCACTTAGTTAATACAAGTAATTCCTGAAACAGCCCAGTTATTACCAGTAATTACTAATTTTAAAATGAGTTTTTACAGCTATTTACTGACTGCTAAAACAATGTTGTATTATGGTCAGCTGATCAAAAGTTATGGTAATACCAACTCAATCAGTTAGTACTCTTAAAATATTGAATGGTTGATTTGTATTCAAAATATCTTGAATAAATTTTGACTTTCAAATATTTGATTTAATCAGAGTAACTTTAGTTTTAATCCAAAATGGTTAACGTTGAGCATTATACGGATAATTTTTGACCAATTTAAGCAGACATAGAAATCAGAAATGGAAAACTCTCCCAAAGCATTAGCTTCGAGATATAAAAAAAAATATATATTTTTGTTTTGTTAAATCATTAATAACAAGAATGTGTCCACAGTACACAGATGCCCCACTCGCACTATCATTTTCTATGTTTAGTGGACTGTGAAATTGGAAATTGGAATAAATTCTCTAATTTTGCATTAAAATTAGAATGATTTTATCAAAGGGTACATGTATACTAAGTTTCAAGTTGATTGGACTTCAACTTCATCCAAAACCACCTTGACCAAACATTTTAACCTGAAGCGGGTCAGATGGACGAACAGACAGACAGACGGACGGACAGACCAGAAAATTTAATGCCCCTCTACATTCGTAGGTGGGGCATAAAAATGATATAGTGAAATTATAATTCACTGTCAGTAGCCAATCTAGTTCTATTTTATTAAATTAGCTGAGAAACCAGGTTGATGAGTTGTGCACTTGCGAGTGAATATTTGGACCTCATTGAATTAGTATTCATGTGACATTCAATTCAACCCCTAGCTGAAGATGGATTATCGATGAATTAAGCTATTAAAATTGTAAGGGTTTTGCAGAACAAATAGTCTCGCCTACTTTTGCTGTTAATCGCAGTCTCAACAAAAATGAGGAAAAAATATTAAAATTTTCCTCTAGAACTAGTACTATACATGCTATAAGAAGCTTCTGTCAAAATTGGGTAAAAATCCAGGATGGTAATAAAAATATAACATCTAATGTTTTAAAAACTTTAACTGCAGAGTGTTTGTAATGGTAACTGGGGAAAAACTAGTCCATTTATCATGTTTATAAGTAATATAGGAAAACTAGAGGCTCTCAAGAGCCTGTGTCGCTCACCTGTTACTGTATTTACTGATGTCGGTCATTTTGGTTGGTAGGTGGGGTCATTAGACACTTTTTTTTAAATAGATACCCTAGTAATGATTGTGGTCAATTTTGTTTAAATTTGGCCCATAGTTTTAGAAAAGAAGATTTTTGTACAAGTTACAAAAATGACGAAAAGTTGTTCAATATTGACTATAAAGGGCAATAACTCCTAAAGGGGTCCTCTATCAATTTTGATCATGTTGACTTATTTGTAGATCTTACTTTGCTGAACAGTATTGCTGTTTACAGTTTATCTCTATCTATAACAGTATTCAAGATAATAACCAAAAACTGCAAAAATTCCTTAAAATTAACAATTTTAGGGCAGCAACCCAACAACGAGTTGTCGGATTCATATGAAAATTTGTGAGGGGATAGATCTTATTCTGATGGACATTTAAATCTTGAAAGATTTGTCCTAAATTTCTTAAGTTTCAAAGATATAAATCAAAAACTGCATTTTACCACTATGTTCTAATTTTAGCCATGTCGGCCATTTTGTTTGGTAGGCGGGGTCATCAGACACATTTTTAAAACTTTATACCACAATGATAATTGTGGCCAAGTTTGGTTAAATTTGGCCATGTAGTTTCAGAGAAGAAGATTTTTGTACAAGTTACAAAAAATGACGAAAAGTTGTTAAAAATTGACTATAAAGGGCAATAACTCCTTAAGGGGTTGCCTGAAAATTTATGTCATTTGACTTATTTGTAAGTCTTACTTTGCTGAACATTATTGTTGTGTACAGTTTATCTCTATCTATAATAGTATTCAAGATAATAGCCAAAAACAGCAAAATTTCCTTAAAATAACCAATTCAGGGGCAGCAACCCAACAACAGGTTGTCCGATTCGTCTGAAAATTTCAGGGCAGATAGATCTTGACCTGATCAACAATTTTACCCTGTCAGATTTGCTCTAAATGTTTTGGTTTTAAAGATATAAGCCAAAATATACATTTTACCCCTGTGTTCTATTTTTAGCCATGGCGGCCATCTTGGTTGGATGGCCAGGTCACCGGACACATTTTTAAAACTAGATACCCCAAGGATAATTGTGGCCAAGTTTGGTTAAATTTGGCCCAGTAGTTTCAGAAGAGAAAATTTTTGTAAAAGTTTACGGACGACGGACGAAGGACGACGGACGCCAAGTGATGAGAAAAGCTCACTTGACCCTTCAGGTCAGGTGAGCTAAAAAGGTTTTTTTTTTTACAATCTTTACTTTTGGATATTATCTTGTAATCATAAACATTTAGCTTCTGACAAAGTTTGATAGAAATCCGAGATATTTGGAGAAAGTTATTTTAAAGTTTTAAACCACAGTGCATGATTGAGATTTTAGTTTAACAAAATTATAAAAATCAATTTTGGATTGATATCAGTGTCTTGCATGCATATATTTACAGAGTTTCAAGACCTATAAAACAACCATTTTCCAGTTTCAATTCACAAACACTAAAGAGTATGCACTTTTGATGTGCCTTATATTCCTACATCCTCAAGTATGCTCCCTTAAAATCCTTACCCCTTTTCTTTCTTATTTGGTATATTGAGTTATGTTTATTGTTTTAAAACAAAAACATCAAGTTAGTAAATAGCTGTAAAAATGACAAACAAAATCAGTAATTACCAGTAATCATTGAAACAACTAGTAAATACATGTAATTACTAAATTGGCCAGTAATTACAGGTATTTACTGAAATGTTCAGTAATTACGTGTAATTCCTAATTTCACCTATTTACTGTAACATATATATATGTTTCCAATTTAAATAAGGGGTTCATTTTGCCGAAATAGTACATTGTATATACATTTAAGCTTAGGAGTCAGCTGATACACCCTCTGGTTCCTAGATTTAATCGCTTCGTTGAAGTCCCATTGGTGGCCTTAATTGGGTCCATTACCCATCCATTGAACAGAACTAGGAAAAACCCATGCTTTCGATGCCAACGTTGCTCCACCTCTTCGGAAACGATGGGACGAAAATAATTTTGAATTTAAGCCAATTTTACAAAGTAAAATTCTCTCAAATTATTCTGAAACTGGTTATAAGTAATTGGTATGCGTTTCCCCTTGTTTGTACAGGAAAAGGCGGCATCATCTGAATTAATTGCAAGGATGTAAAGAACAAATCCTTTTATACGCATTTACTTGGCGCTCAAACGTCCTAATTTTTTTCGCTCAAATGTCCTTCGCCGAACCCATTTCCCGTTTCCATACTGTATACTATTACAGAAAGTAAATGTCACATTAAAAACAAAGCTTTTTAATCAATTGACGGCAATATCGACAACTATCTTTGACAAGGTCTTTGAGAATGAAACCCATCAGAAAATAAAAAAATAATCAATTATAAAAAAGAAAAAGAGCCGGCGAGGTTAACATCTTAAAAGAAATAAAAATAGATGACATCAAATACATGAATTAAAAGAGGGTAATAGGGGGTCCAAGCCCAGGACCCCCCCCCTTCTTCCCGGACACGCCAATGTGCTCTGATGTAAAACAAAAAACATTATTGAATTTGCTTCACAAAGAATTGTACTTGTTTTTATAGGATAATCAAGTATTCGTGGCCTATTAAAATGAGATTATAAACACGATACCAAATCAATAAAATATATAACAATGCATTTTTTACCTTACAAATGTGTTTCAGTCAAAGGGAGATAACTTTTAACTCTTATCTGACTTTTTCGGAAACATGACCTACATGGGAGATAACCTATCGTTTTCAAAGAAACTATTTTCACTGTACTCACCTCAAATTCAGTACGTCATAAGTGCTTATTGCAATCCAACCTCTAGGAACGCTAAAAAAAAGCTATGTAGGAATGTATATTTAGGAAGTATATGACCGAACAAGACGTATAAAGAAGCCCACAAACAATTATATATTATAAATACATACTCATGTAATATCTAGGTTCATATTTGCTTTTGAAAATACTTTTAATGAGTATACGTTCTGATTATGTCCTCAATAGTATAACTACTCGTCCAAGAGTATCAGTATTTGATTTTGTTTTCCTTATCTGTGTTGTTCTGTACGGGGTCTACATAATGCACTTCATTCTATTCACTGCTTTCTTTGCAGGTCTCGGATTTCAATTAACGTCATATAACTCTCATATCCTAATTTCTATAAAGTTTCTAGTAAAATTCTACAACAAAAAAATCGGTTGCGGCATAATAATTAAAGCGCTAAGGATTATATTTGGACATTGGACCATATAAATAGGTAAAAGTCAAATTATTTTTTTCTGTTCGTTCATTCTTTGTCAGAAACCTATTATGTTTCGCAACCCAAATTCAGAGCTGTGTCCAGCTTTAATTCAGTATGGACAACTGCTCATGTTTCGATTTCAGTCGTCGTACATGTAATGCCAGAGTTCGACATAAGACAGGTGTGTGTGGTGTTCCATATAACAACTGTCAAACCCGTGATAACGTTGGTTTCATTCCCTCGACTTATATTCTCCTTCCACATGTTGCAGATACAAAGTAAGTTTAAATTCAAATTCAAATATTTAAATTAAGCACCTACATGTATCATATACTACATTGCGTAATTAAAGTGTACATAATGCATGACATAATAAACAAATGTGAAACATGATAAATAAATAAATAAAACACTGCCTAAAATGGAGAAAATTAGATTATGTACCCTTATCTTTTGTTCATTCAATGCAAATTTTAAAGAAAATCCACCGCCTTTCCCCTTGTTATCTCGTATTTGGCAATTCGGTGCTTTTTAGAGGATAATTGCATTCAGTGCTATGAATGATTTCCTTAAAACAAGTTTATAAATTTAGATATTGGTTAAAACAAATATAAATATGGACCAATTCAAGTACACCTTCTCGGGTGCGCTCGACTTTAGTGACTCAGCATGAAGCTTTTTGGATTTAAGGTTCATAAGGAATTTAAAAATATGGCCGTGTTTACTTCTCAAAATTTACTATGAGTGCCTAGAAACTGGTACATCAAGGAAAGTTTTAAGGCATGGCAGGAACCAGATATATAAAAGTTGTATGAAGTATACGTTTCAGAAAATTAAAAACTTACCAGGAATTTGATGTCCAGTTTTTTCCAGTCTGCAGAAGATAGCAAAATAAAAAAATACCCGAGTTTCGTTTGATACGGTCCACTTATTTACACAGTTTAAATCACATATTATGTTGTCTGCAGATGTCAATTGTCCATCTATTGTCCATTTAAATCAATACTACTCACAACATGTATAGTGTATTATATAAGGGGAGATTCACAAACCTCTTTCCCGACTTAGTTTATTTTGGCACCTTCTGCAGGAACGATAAAACTGGAAAGCAAAATGTAGTAAAGTTTATAATTTTCTAAAACAAAAAATGCAGTTACAATTTATATATCTACATGTAGTTCCTGCCATCCCTTAAAACTTTTGCAGATGAATAGGTTTGTCTGTACTCAGAGTAAAATTTGAGTTGTAAATACGGCCATTTTAGCCAAAAGGTTATGATGAACATTAAAAGGTTGTTTTGGACTTGTTGTTAAGGTTCATCTGAAGGAATTGAAAACTATGGCCGTTTTTACACCCAAAAAAATCTACTATGAGTACAAACAAACTGATGCATCTCGGAAAGTTTTAAGGCATGGCAAGACCTAGATATAAAAAAGTCTTATGTTCTAGAAAATACTGTATTAGTAAACTACTTACCTAGATTTTGACGAGCATTTTTCCACTCTACAGAAGATAGCAAAATAAACAAACGCACGATTTTCATTTGAAACGGTCCACTCAGTTACACAGTTTAAATCACCTATTGTTTACAGGTGTCTAGACTTGACCAGTCTGCACCGAAATCTTTTTCAACTACTAGTCCGAAGACCAATATTCTGACATTTTTCTTAAATTGGTTCAAACAAAAAATTGCAAAAACTAACTAGTCCTTATGAAATTTTACAAGTTTACGACATCGAACTAGTGGCTTACTGTGCAGACTGCTATTGTCCATCTGGTGTCCATTTAATAAATCCATTCATGTCCGTTAGACGTCTGTTCTTATCCGTTAGACGTCCGTCCATATCCGTTGCATGTCCGTTAAGCGTACGTTTTATCCGTCGACGTCCGTTCTGTCCGGTGGAAAATTTTGAGCATGTTCAAAACTTTGAACGGACGTCCAACGGATGAAATGTCCGTTGCACGTCCGTTAGGCGTCCGTTTCGTACTGTACTCGTCCGTTTCGTTTCCGTTTTGTATCCGTTACTTGTCCGTTATACATCCGTTGGAGGTCTGGAAGATAAATTCTTCAATGGACTTCTACTGGGCGTCTAACGGATAAAACGGATATTGAACGGCTGAGAAACGGACTTCTAATGGACGTATAACGGATAAAACGGATGATGAATGGATCTAAAACGGATAAATGCCAATTTAAAATTTCGCGTCAGAAATGCAAATTATTGGTATGTCAGATTTCTTAAGGTTCATGATTTCTTATTATTCATAATCGATCTTAGAGTATAGGCACGTCTTCACAATCAAGCAGTTCTTATTCAGGCCAGACACTGCCCTTTGGCGGAATTTTGAAGAACAAACCAAAATCAGTTACACAGAAACATTTTGAATATTTATGCGGTTAACATGTATTATTATTGTCGCCTTTGATTTTTCTGTATATCTTGTTCATTCGTTTTATCCGGTGCGCTTCCGTTAGGTGTCCGTTTTATGCGTTACTCATCCGTTGGATGTACGTTCGACATCCGTTCTGTCTGGTACGTTTCCGTTTATCTTACGTTGCATATCCGTTGTGTGTCCGTTATGCATCCGTTACACGTCCGTTTTATTCGGTCAGTACATCAACGGACTCCCAACATATAACAATTTGATCAACGGACAACTTTTATTTTCATCCATTAGGCGTCCGTTCGTGCTATCCGGTAAGTTGTGATCGAAACTTCACGGATATCTCGAACGGACGTTTAACGAACAATTTTTTTTCAATCCGTTCATGTCCGTTAGACGTCCGTTCTTATCCGTTAGACCTCTATCCATATCCGTTTTGTACGGTACTCGTCCGTTTCGTATCCGTTTTGTAATCGTTATGTGTCCGTTATACATCCGTTGGAGGTTTGGCAGATAAATTCACAAACGGACTTCTCCGGACGTTTAACGGACAAAAATGCTGTTGAACGAATGAGAAACGGACTTCTAACGGACGCATAACGGATAAAACGGATCATGAACGGATCTGAAACGGATAAATGTCAATCGGAAATTTCGCGTCAGAAATTCCAATTATTGGTATGTCAGATTTCATGAATTCTTAATATTTATAATCGATCTTAGGGTAAGGGCACTTCTTCACAATCAGGCAGCTCTTATTCAGGCCAGACACTGCCCTTGGGTGGCGATTTGAAGAGCAAAGTAAAACCAGTTACACAAAAACATTTTCAATATTTTTGCGATTTACATGCATTATTATTATCGCCTTTAATATTCCCGTATATATAGTTCATCCGTTTTATCCGGTACTCTTCCATTAGGTGTCTGTTTAATACGGTGCTCGTCCGTTGAATGTGCGTTCGACGTCCGTTCTTTCCGGTACGTTACCGTTGCTCGTACATTGCACGTCCGTTATACATTCGTTACAAGTCCGTTTTATTCGGAAATTTCGCGTCAGAAATTCCAATTATTGGTATGTCGGATTTCATGAATTCTTAATATTTATAATCGATCTTAGGGTAAGGGCACTTCTTCACAATCAGGCAGCTCTTATTCAGGCCAGACACTGCCCTTGGGTGGCGATTTGAAGAGCAAAGTAAAACCAGTTACACAAAAACATTTTCAATATTTTTGCGATTTACATGCATTATTATTATCGCCTTTAATATTCCCGTATATATAGTTCATCCGTTTTATCCGGTACTCTTCCATTAGGTGTCTGTTTAATACGGTACTCGTCCTTTGAATGTGCGTTCGACGTCCGTTCTTTCCGGTACGTTACCGTTGCTCGTACATTGCACGTCCGTTATACATTCGTTACAAGTCCGTTTTATTCGGAAATTTCGCGTCAGAAATTCCAATTATTGGTATGTCAGATTTCATGAATTCTTAATATTTATAATCGATCTTAGGGTAAGGGCACTTCTTCACAATCAGGCAGCTCTTATTCAGGCCAGACACTGCCCTTGGGTGGCGATTTGAAGAGCAAAGTAAAACCAGTTGCACAAAAACATTTTCAATATTTTTGCGATTTACATGCATTATTATTATCGCCTTTAATATTCCCGTATATATAGTTCATCCGTTTTATCCGGTACTCTTCCATTAGGTGTCTGTTTAATACGGTACTCGTCCGTTGAATGTGCGTTCGACGTCCGTTCTTTCCGGTACGTTACCGTTGCTCGTACATTGCACGTCCGTTATACATTCGTTCCAAGTCCGTTTTATTCGGTCAGTAAATCAACTGACTCACAACTGATAACAATGTTGTCAACGGACAACTTTTATATTCCGTTCTACTTCAAATAATCAAAGCTCCTTCTATCCGGTAAAGTGTGACCGAGGCTTTACCACAAACGTCATTTAAGAAGAATTTTTACCGTTATTCGTCATGAAGGAACCCCGTATACGACCCTCATATTTCCAACAGGAACAGATATTGTGACATTGTTCATAACAAAGTTTCTAGAAGAACATCTGTCAGACAGTACATATATATACGTTGACAACTTGACTATATTTGTCAATTTTAGAAAATACATAAAATAACACCATTTATACAAACTCAATGGCAATCTAATATTCTTGTTTAAAAATGTCTCTTAAGAAAACAAATATATTTTGCTTTTAGAAATTTATCTGTGCTAATAATGCATGATTAGGGAGCAGGTAAAATCTAATTGCTGAAATAAAGAGGATAAATCCGATACTCTACGGGATTGAAGGACATAAACTAGGTTTGGATTGTCCTAAGCAATCAATAAACTTTGATTATTCACGTCTCGTAATATCTTCCAATCAGGTAGTAAGAAGTATTCACGCACGTTCAATTCTTATATCGTCTCTGTTTGTCTTTTTTCATTTTGGTGTTGACAGTTTTTTTTCGATCTATGAGTTTGACTGTCCCTCTGGTATCTTTCGCCCCTCTTTTATCAACCTTTGATTTTATGTTGATCGTCCTAAATTAAAAGCTTCACTTCATGTACAAGTATTACATAAACTCAACATTGATCCACGAAAATGAGATCAAGGTCAGATAAACCATTGATCCACGAAAATGAGATCAAGGTCAGATAAACCATTGATCCACGAAAATGAGATCAAGGTCAGATAAACCAAACTAGAAATCCATGTTCACCTTACAATCATTAAATACACCAACATGACCAAATATAATAGTTGGCCTATTGTTTTTTTGTTTCTAAAACACAGGCTTCAAACTGAAAACGAAATATTGACCTATAAACCGTATGAATAATGTAAAGGTCAGATGAACCATGCCAGACAGACAAATACGCCTTACACTCATGTGCATTTCAATTTTTTAATGTCATGTAATAGAATAAAATTGAGAAAGGAAATGTGTCAAAGAGTCAATAACCCGACCAGATGACAGAAAACAGCCGAGAGCTATCGATGGGTCTTCAACACAGCAAGAAAAATCCCGTACCGGAGGCGTGCTTCAGCTGGACCTTACCCAAGTTGCAACACTATATGTGTATACATAAATGTGAAGCACATTGTACACAAAAACAACATAGACAGCAGTGGCGGATCCAGAGATTTTCATAAGTGGGGGCCCACTGACTGACCTAAGAGGGGGCCCGCTCCAGTCACGCTTCAGTGATTCCCTATATATGCTTTAAAATATAAACAACCAATGTTTTTCCCAAAAAAAAGGGGGGGGGGGGGCGGCCCCTCCTAAATCCGCCTCTGGACAGTTTATATGTAATATATCGAGAGGCATAGAAAGGTTTAAGTCATTAGTCTCAAATTTGTTTGCTTTTTCCTTACAGAGTTGAACAAGAAAAAGAACACAATTAAAGAAGATAAACGTCATTGATAAACAAGAAAACAATTACTGCAAATGAACCTCATTGTCATTTGATGAGATAAATGTGTTAATGATTAATAAGTGATAAATGGTACTGAACCGAGACGCATCAAATACAGGCTGTTGATAATCTTGATAAAAGTGATGATTTTGCCAGATAAGTTAGCCAAACAGGTGTCGTAAGGGGACAAGTGAGAATATGATATTTTAGCTATATAATTTAGTCAAGGAAAGGAATTTAAAAGGGCCACACGAAAAAGCTTCCTGATGACAAATGTCGTTAATTTAAATTTTGTGATGGATAATGTTAAAAAGTTATCTGAAGAGACACATGAGAACACATGCTGGAATAATGGTACATGTTTGAAGATTTAATTACGTCAGTAATTAACAAAAAGACATGACAACACAAACAAAACAAACACCTCACGTCTGTGATGTATGTGGCAAAGGGTTTAGTCAGTCAGGTAGTTTACAGAGTCACATGAGAACACATGCAGGTGATAAACCATATAAATGTGACGTATGTGTTAAAAAGTTTAGTCATCTAACTAATTTAGAGATTCACATGAGAACACATACCGGTGATACACGTAAACCTCATAAATGTGATGTATGTGGTAAAGGGTTTAGTCAATCGGGTAAATTAAAGAATCACATGAGAACACATACAGGTGATAAACCTTATAACTGTGACGAATGTGGTAGAGACTTTAGTCGGCTGGATAGTTTAAAGACTCACATGAAAACACATACGGACTCTAAACCTCATGTCTGTGATGTTTGTGGTAAAGGGTTTAGTCAGCGCCGTAATTTACAGAGGCACGTGAGAACACATACAGGTGAAACAACTTATAACTGTGACGAATTGGGTAAGGGCTTTACTCGGATGAATAGTTTAAAGACTCACATGAAAACACATACGGACAATAAACGACATGCCTGTGACTTATGTAGTAAAGAGTTTAGTCAGCGCTGTAATTTACAGAGGCACATGAGAATACATACAGGTGAAACACCTCATGAATGTGATGTATGTGGTAAAGGGTTTAGTCAGATTTGGAATTTAAAGAATCACATTAGAACACACACAGGTGATACACCATATAACTGTGACGAATGTGGCAAAGACTTTACTCGGATGAATAGTTTAAAGAGTCATATGAGAACACATACGGACGATAAACCTCATGTCTGTGATGAATGTGGTAAAGGTTTTAGTCAGCGTCGTTATTTACAGAATCACATGAGAACACATACAGCTGATAAACCTTATGACTGTGACTTATGTGGTAATAAGTTTAGTCGTCTTTGTAGTTTACAGCTTCACATGAGAACACATACCGGTGAACAACCTCATGAATGTGAGGTATGTGATAAAGGGTTTAGTCGTACTGATTATTTACAGAGGCACATGAGAACACATACAGGCGAACAACCTCATGAATGTGATTTATGTGGTAAAGGTTTTAGTGAGCGTCGTAATTTACAGAGTCACATGAGAACACATACAGGTGATAAATCTCATAACTGCAACATGTGCAATGTATGTGGTAAAGGCTTCATTGGGCTTGATAATTTAAAGAGTCACATGAAAATACACATGGACAGTAAACCACATGTCTGTGATGTATGTGGTAGAGGCTTTAGACGGTATTCGTATTTGCAGAGACACATGCGAACACATACATGTTTTAAACCTTATGACTGTGTCGTATGTGGTAAAGACTTTAGTCGGCTGGATGGTTTAAAGAGTCACATGAAAACACATACGGACGATAAACCGCATGCCTGTGATGTATGTGGTAAAGGCTTTAGTCAGCGTCGTTATTTACAGAGGCACATGGCAACACATACCGGTAAAAAAAACTCATAACAGTGGTGTATGTGGTAAAGGGTTTAGTCAGTTAAGGGCATACGATACAGTTTTGATCCTGTATTTACAAGTTCATGAAAATTTGCATATACAAATGTATGCTATTTTTTACCTGATTAAATCAAATATGTAATAAAAAATATACCTTCATGTGCTACTTTTTGAGTAAAATGAGGTCGGAATTTTGTATATTTGCTCAAAATTCAGATTTGTGGCCGTAATTTCTTTTTTGAAAGAAAGACATAACTTTTTTATTTTAAAAGATAAACACAAATTGTTTTTTTGTTAGATAATTGGTAATTTCTGTATTTTATAAATATCCTAAAAAAATATGCATTTTTTATTCAGAAATAACTCATATTTATCAAATGTTCATGAATTGAGGAAAAAACGTCATTTTTTACTGCATGTTTATCAAAATTAAAAAAAATCCTCTATTTACAGCTTTATAAAATTTGGGTCACATAATCTCCCTGCAAAATGAAACAAATTGCTGTTTTGAAAAATAGGGGTCCTTGAACTCGTTTTCAAATTAAATCAGGTTGAATGATAAAAATCAGTCGAAAAATGCATCTTTTCTCGATAAGTCACAGTTTGACGTCGCGAAAATAACAAATTACGTTAGAAACGTCATAACCTTCCCTGTAACTGTATCGTATGCCCTTATTAAGTGATTTACAGATTTTCATGAAAACACATACGGACGATAAACCTCATACATGTGATGTATTCGGTAACGGCTTGAGTCAGCGTTGATATTTACTGAGGCACATGAAAACACATACGGGCGATAAACCTCATGGCTGCAGTGTATGTTGCAAAAATTTATACACCTTCATGATTTACACACATGAGAACACATACAGGTGAAAACCTCATGACTGTGACGTTTGTGGCAAAAAGTTTAGTCGTCTTGGTAATTAACGGACACACATGAGAATACATACAGGCGATTACCCTCATGAATGTAGTGTATGTGGTAAAGGATTTGGTCGACTTGATCATTTACAGAGTCACACAAAAACACATAATGGCGATAAACATCATATCGGTGATGTATCCGTTTAAAAGTTTAGTGAGCTTTGTATTTTACATGAGAATACATAATGGCGATAAACATCATATCGGTGATGTATCCGTTTAAAAGTTTAGTGAGCTTTGTATTTTACATGAGAATACATAATGGCGATAAAACTTATATCGGTGATGTATCCGTTTAAAAGTTTAGTGAGCTTTGTATTTTACATGAGAATACATAATGGCGATAGAACTTATATCGGTGATGTATCTGTTTAAAAGTTTAGTGAGCTTTATACTTTACATGAGTATTCATAATTGCGATAACACTTAATTCGGTGATGTATGCGTTGTAAAATTTATTGAGCTTTGTATTTTACATGAGAATTCATCATGGCGATAAACCTCATAACGTTGATGTATGCGTTATAAAGTTGAATGAGCTTTGTTCTTTACATTAGAATACCTAATGGCGATAGAACTTATATCGGTGATGTATGCGTTATAAAATTTATTGAGCTTTGTATTTTACATGAGAATTGATAATGGCGATGAACCTTATATCGGTGATGTATGCGTTATAAAGTGTAATGAGTTATTGTATTTTACATGAGAACACATACAGTCGATAAATCTCATTACTGTGACTTTGATGGTAAAATGTTTCGTTATCTAACAAATGTTCAGAGACACATGAGAACACATACAGTCGATAAATCGCATTATTGTGATGTTGATGTTGAAATTTTTAGTTATCTTAGAAACGTACAGAGACACACGAGAACAAATACAGGAGATAAATCTCATTACTGAGGTGCTGATGGTAAAATGTTAAGTTATCTTAGAAATGTACAAAGACACATGAGAACACATACAGTCGATAAATCTCATTACTGTATTGTTGGTCGTAAAATGTTTGGTTATCTTAGAAATGTACAGAGACGCATAAGATAAATCTCATTACTATATTATTTGTCGAAAAATGTTTGGTTATCTTAGAAATGTACAGAGACACATGAGAACACACACATGAGATAAGTCTCATTACTGTGATGCTGATGGTAAAATGTTTAGTTATCTTAGAAGTACAGAGACACATGAGAACACATACAGTCGATAAATCTCATTATAATTGTGATATTGATGGTAAAATGTTTAGTTATCTTAGAAATGAACAGAGACACACGAGAACACATACAGTCGATAAATCTCATTATTGTGATGTTGATGGTAAAATGTTTAGTTGTCTTAGAAATGTACAGAGATACATGAGAACACATACAGTCGATAAATCTCATTATTGTGATGTTGATTGTAAAATGTTTAGTTATCTTAGAAATGTACAGAGACACATGAGAACACATACAGTCGATAAATCTAATTACTGTGATGTTGATGGTAAAATGTTTAGTTATCTTAGAAATGTACAGAGACGCACGAGAACACATAAAGTCGATAAATCTCATTACTGTGATGTTGATGGTAAAATGTTTAGTTATCTTAGAAATGTACAGAGACACACGAGAACACATACAGTCGATAAGTCTCATTACTGTGATGTTGATGGTAAAATGTTTAGTTATCTTAGAAATGTACAGAGACACATGAGAACACATAAAGTCGATAAATCTCATTACTGTGATGTTGATGGTAAAATGTTTAGTTATCTTAGAAATGTACAGAGACACACGAGAACACATAAAGTCGATAAGTCTCATTACTGTGATGTTGATGGTAAAATGTTTAGTTATCTTAGAAATGTACAGACACATGAAAACACATATAGGAAAATTACTGTGATGTTGGAAGTACAGGCTTTATTTATATTAAAAATGTGCACAGACACATGAGAACACATTTAGAAGATACATTTTTTTACTTTGATTTTGGTGGTAAACGTTTTCAGTAATATTAAAAATGTGAAGAGACACATGTAAACCCATATGTGAGATACGTAAAATCACAGGAATGAATATACTGCATGTGTGTCAGAATTTGTTTTAATTTGTGACTTAAAAAGACACTTTAGAATACAATCTTGAGTAAAACTCGTTAAAAGGATTTTTGTTTTAAAGAATTAATCCATTAAACATTAACAAAGATTGTTTAGATGTAAGAACATTTCAGCACATGTATATATCCATATATCTGTATATTTGAGATAAACCTTGATTTTTTTTTATTTATGTGGTGGGATGTTTAGTGTTAAGTTTTAATTTTAGATTAAAACACAAAAGAAGATGTGGTATGATTGCCAATGAGACAACTGTCCACAAAAGAACACATGTAGGAGATAAACCCTCATATATATGATATTTGCTAAAGGGTTTAGTCGGCTTAGTAATTTTCAATGACACAAGTGGATACCTGCATGAGATAAACATCATTTATGTGATACATGTATTGCTAAAGGGTTTAGTCGGCTTTCTAATTTGCTGAGAACACATTATATATGTGATGTTTGGTTAAGGGTTTAGTCGACTTTCTAATTTGCAGACACATAAGAACACATATTACATGAGAATACATCATGTATGTGATATTTGGTGAAGGATTTTGTCGGCTTAGTAATTTTCAATTACACAAGTGAATACCTGCATGAACTTACCATCATGTATGAGGTATTCAGTAAAGGGTTCACTCGACTTGGACTCGGACAACTTTTATATTCCGTTCTACTTCAAATAATCAAAGCTCCTTCTATCCGGTAAAGTGTGACCGAGGCTTTACCACAAACGTCATTTAAGAAGAATTTTTACCGTTATTCGTCATGAAGGTACCCCGTATACGACCCTCATATTTCCAACAGGAACAGATATTGTGACATTGTTCATAACAAAGTTTCTAGAAGAACATCTGTCAGACAGAACATATATATACGTTGACAACTTGACTATATTTGTCAATTTTAGAAAATACATAAAATAACACCATTTATACAAACTCAATGGCAATCTAATATTCTTGTTTAAAAATGTCTCTTAAGAAAACAAATATATTTTGCTTTTAGAAATTTATCTGTGCTAATAATGCATGATTAGGGAGCAGGTAAAATCTAATTGCTGAAATAAAGAGGATAAATCCGATACTCTACGGGATTGAAGGACATAAACTAGGTTTGGATTGTCCTAAGCAATCAATAAACTTTGATTATTCACGTCTCGTAATATCTTCCAATCAGGTAGTAAGAAGTATTCACGCACTAAGAGTCCATCGTTCAATTCTTATATCGTCTCTGTTTGTCTTTTTTCATTTTGGTGTTGACAGTTTATTTTCGATCTATGAGTTTGACTGTCCCTCTGGTATCTTTCGCCCCTCTTTTATCAACCTTTGATTTTATGTTGATCGTCCTAAATTAAAAGCTTCACTTCATGTACAAGTATTACATAAACTCAACATTGATCCACGAAAATGAGATCAAGGTCAGATAAACCATTGATCCACGAAAATGAGATCAAGGTCAGATAAACCAAACTAGAAATCCATGTTCACCTTACAATCATTTAATACACCAACATGACCAAATATAATAGTTGGCCTATTGTTTTTTTGTTTCTAAAACACAGGCTTCAAACTGAAAACTAAATATTGACCTATAAACCGTATGAATAATGTAAAGGTCAGATGAACCATGCCAGACAGACAAATACACCTTACACTCATGTGCATTTCAATTTTTTAATGTCATGTAATAGAATAAAATTGAGAAAGGAAATGTGTCAAAGAGTCAATAACCCGACCAGATGACAGAAAACAGCCGAGAGCTATCGATGGGTCTTCAACACAGCAAGAAAAATCCCGTACCGGAGGCGTGCTTCAGCTGGACCTTACCCAAGTTGCAACACTATATGTGTATACATAAATGTGAAGCACATTGTACACCAAAACAACATAGACAGCAGTGGCGGATCCAGAGATTTTCATAAGTGGGGGCCCACTGACTGACCTAAGAGGGGGCCCGCTCCAGTCACGCTTCAGTGATTCCCTATATATGCTTTAAAATATAAACAACCAATGTTTTTCCCAAAAAAAAGGGGGGGCGGCCCCTCCTAAATCCGCCTCTGGACAGTTTATATGTAATATATCGAGAGGCATAGAAAGGTTTAAGTCATTAGTCTCAAATTTGTTTGCTTTTTCCTTACAGAGTTGAACAAGAAAAAGAACACAATTAAAGAAGATAAACGTCATTGATAAACAAGAAAACAATTACTGCAAATGAACCTCATTGTCATTTGATGAGATAAATGTGTTAATGATTAATAAGTGATAAATGGTACTGAACCGAGACGCATCAAATACAGGCTGTTGATAACCTTGATAAAAGTGATCATTTTGCCATATAAGTTAGCCAAACAGGTGTCGTAAGGGGACAAGTGAGAATATGATATTTTAGCTATATAATTTAGTCAAGGAAAGGAATTTAAAAGGGCCACACGAAAAAGCTTCCTGATGACAAATGTCGTTAATTTAAATTTTGTGATGGATAATGTTAAAAAGTTATCTGAAGAGACACATGAGAACACATGCTGGAATAATGGTACATGTTTGAAGATTCAATTACGTCAGTAATTAACAAAAAGACATGACAACACAAACAAAACAAACACCTCACGTCTGTGATGTATGTGGCAAAGGGTTTAGTCAGTCAGGTAGTTTACAGAGTCACATGAGAACACATACAGGTGATAAACCATATAAATGTGACGTATGTGTTAAAAAGTTTAGTCATCTAACTAATTTAGAGATTCACATGAGAACACATACCGGTGATACACGTAAACCTCATAAATGTGATGTATGTGGTAAAGGGTTTAGTCAATCGGGTAAATTAAAGAATCACATGAGAACACATACAGGTGATAAATCTTATAACTGTGACGAATGTGGTAGAGACTTTAGTCGGCTTGATAGTTTAAAGACTCACATGAAAACACATACGGACTCTAAACCTCATGTCTGTGATGTTTGTGGTAAAGGGTTTAGTCAGCGCCGTAATTTACAGAGGCACGTGAGAACACATACAGGTGAAACAACTTATAACTGTGACGAATTTGGTAAGGGCTTTACTCGGATGAATAGTTTAAAGACTCACATGAAAACACATACGGACAATAAACGACATGCCTGTGACTTATGTAGTAAAGAGTTTAGTCAGCGCTGTAATTTACAGAGGCACATGAGAATACATACAGGTGAAACACCTCATGAATGTGATGTATGTGGTAAAGGGTTTAGTCAGATTTGGAATTTAAAGAATCACATTAGAACACACACAGGTGATACACCATATAACTGTGACGAATGTGGCAAAGACTTTACTCGGATGAATAGTTTAAAGAGTCATATGAAAACACATACGGACGATAAACCTCATGTCTGTGATGAATGTGGTAAAGGTTTTAGTCAGCGTCGTTATTTACAGAGTCACATGAGAACACATACAGCTGATAAACCTTATGACTGTGACTTATGTGGTAATAAGTTTAGTCGTCTTTGTAGTTTACAGCTTCACATGAGAACACATACCGGTGAACAACCTCATGAATGTGAGGTATGTGATAAAGGGTTTAGTCGTACTGATTATTTACAGAGGCACATGAGAACACATACAGGCGAACAACCTCATGAATGTGATTTATGTGGTAAAGGTTTTAGTGAGCGTCGTAATTTACAGAGTCACATGAGAACACATACAGGTGATAAATCTCATAACTGCAACATGTGCAATGTATGTGGTAAAGGCTTCAGTGGGCTTGATAATTTAAAGAGTCACATGAAAATACACATGGACAGTAAACCACATGTCTGTGATGTATGTGGTAGAGGCTTTAGACGGTATTCGTATTTGCAGAGACACATGCGAACACATACATGTTTTAAACCTCATGACTGTGTCGTATGTGGTAAAGACTTTAGTCGGCTGGATGGTTTAAAGAGTCACATGAAAACACATACGGACGATAAACCGCATGCCTGTGATGCATGTGGTAAAGGCTTTAGTCAGCGTCGTTATTTACAGAGGCACATGGCAACACATACCGGTAAAAAAACCTCATAACAGTGGTGTATGTGGTAAAGGGTTTAGTCAGTTAAGGGCATACGATACAGTTTTGATCCTGTATTTACAAGTTCATGAAAATTTGCATATACAAATGTATGCTATTTTTTACCTGATTAAATCAAATATGTAATAAAAAATATACCTTCATGTGCTACTTTTTGAGTAAAATGAGGTCGGAATTTTGTATATTTGCTCAAAATTCAGATTTGTGGCCGTAATTTCTTTTTTGAAAGAAAGACATAACTTTTTTATTTTAAAAGATAAACACAAATTGTTTTTTTGTTAGATAATTGGTAATTTCTGTATTTTATAAATATCCTAAAAAAATATGCATTTTTTATTCAGAAATAACTCATATTTATCAAATGTTCATGAATTGAGGAAAAAACGTCATTTTTTACTGCATGTTTATCAAAATTAAAAAAAATCCTCTATTTACAGCTTATTTGGGTCACATAATCTCCCTGCAAAATGAAACAAATTGCTGTTTTGAAAAATAGGGGTCCTTGAACTCGTTTTCAAATTAAATCAGGTTGAATGATAAAAATCAGTCGAAAAATGCATCTTTACTCGATAAATCACAGTTTGACGTCGCGAAAATAACAAATTACGTTAGAAACGTCATAACCTTCCCTGTAACTGTATCGTATGCCCTTATTAAGTGATTTACAGATTTTCATGAAAACACATACGGACGATAAACCTCATACATGTGATGTATTCGGTAACGGCTTGAGTCAGCGTTGATATTTACTGAGGCACATGAAAACACATACGGGCGATAAACCTCATGGCTGCAGTGTATGTTGCAAAAATTTATACACCTTCATGATTTACACACATGAGAACACATACAGGTGAAATCCTCATGACTGTGACGTTTGTGGCAAAAAGTTTAGTCGTCTTGGTAATTTACGGACACACATGAGAATACATACAGGCGATTACCCTCATGAATGTAGTGTATGTGGTAAAGGATTTGGTCGACTTGATCATTTACAGAGTCACACAAAAACACATAATGGCGATAAACATCATATCGGTGATGTATCCGTTTAAAAGTTTAGTGAGCTTTGTATTTTACATGAGAATACATAATGGCGATAAACATCATATCGGTGATGTATCCGTTTAAAAGTTTAGTGAGCTTTGTATTTTACATGAGAATACATAAGGGCGATAAAACTTATATCGGTGATGTATCCGTTTAAAAGTTTAGTGAGCTTTGTATTTTACATGAGAATACATAATGGCGATAGAACTTATATCGGTGATGTATCCGTTTAAAAGTTTAGTGAGCTTTATACTTTACATGAGTATTCATAATTGCGATAACACTTAATTCGGTGATGTATGCGTTATAAAATTTATTGAGCTTTGTATTTTACATGAGAATTCATCATGGCGATAAACCTCATAACGTTGATGTATGCGTTATAAAGTTGAATGAGCTTTGTTCTTTACATTAGAATACCTAATGGCGATAGAACTTATATCGGTGATGTATGCGTTATAAAATTTATTGAGCTTTGTATTTTACATGAGAATTGATAATGGCGATGAACCTTATATCGGTGATGTATGCGTTATAAAGTGTAATGAGTTATTGTATTTTACATGAGAACACATACAGTCGATAAATCTCATTACTGTGACTTTGATGGTAAAATGTTTCGTTATCTAACAAATGTTCAGAGACACATGAGAACACATACAGTCGATAAATCGCATTATTGTGATGTTGATGTTGAAATTTTTAGTTATCTTAGAAACGTACAGAGACACACGAGAACAAATACAGGAGATAAATCTCATTACTGAGGTGCTGATGGTAAAATGTTAAGTTATCTTAGAAATGTACAAAGACACATGAGAACACATACAGTCGATAAATCTCATTACTGTATTGTTGGTCGTAAAATGTTTGGTTATCTTAGAAATGTACAGAGACGCATAAGATAAATCTCATTACTATATTGTTTGTCGAAAAATGTTTGCCATTGGTTATCTTAGAAATGTACAGAGACACATGAGAACACACACATGAGATAAGTCTCATTACTGTGATGCTGATGGTAAAATGTTTAGTTATCTTAGAAGTACAGAGACACATGAGAACACATACAGTCGATAAATCTCATTATAATTGTGATATTGATGGTAAAATGTTTAGTTATCTTAGAAATGAACAGAGACACACGAGAACACATACAGTCGATAAATCTCATTATTGTGATGTTGATGGTAAAATGTTTAGTTGTCTTAGAAATGTACAGAGATACATGAGAACACATACAGTCGATAAATCTCATTATTGTGATGTTGATTGTAAAATGTTTAGTTATCTTAGAAATGTACAGAGACACATGAGAACACATAAAGTCGATAAATCTCATTACTGTGATGTTGATGGTAAAATGTTTAGTTATTTTAGAAATGTACAGAGACACACGAGAACACATAAAGTCGATAAGTCTCATTACTGTGATGTTGATGGTAAAATGTTTAGTTATCTTAGAAATGTACAGACACATGAAAACACATATAGGAAAATTACTGTGATGTTGGAAGTACAGGCTTTATTTATATTAAAAATGTGCACAGACACATGAGAACACATTTAGAAGATACATTTTTTTACTTTGATTTTGGTGGTAAACGTTTTCAGTAATATTAAAAATGTGAAGAGACACATGTAAACCCATATGTGAGATACGTAAAATCACAGGAATGTATATACTGCATGTGTGTCAGAATTTGTTTTAATTTGTGACTTAAAAAGACACTTTAGAATACAATCTTGAGTAAAACTCGTTAAAAGGATTTTTGTTTTAAAGAATTAATCCATTAAACATTAACAAAGATTGTTTAGATGTAAGAACATTTCAGCACATGTATATATCCATATATCTGTATATTTGAGATAAACCTTGATTTTTTTTTATTTATGTGGTGGGATGTTTAGTGTTAAGTTTTAATTTTAGATTAAAACACAAAAGAAGATGTGGTATGATTGCCAATGAGACAACTGTCCACAAAAGAACACATGTAGGAGATAAACCCTCATATATATGATATTTGCTAAAGGGTTTAGTCGGCTTAGTAATTTTCATTGCATATTATATTCTAAAGAATTAAGCAATAAAAAGTACGTAGTGTCAGGTCAGAAATATTGATACCATACCATGAAAAAGTGGGTTTATGGTCAATTTATAAAACTATTTGAAATATTATTTCGGTACTAATGTACGCACAGCAACCAAAAACCACCCTTTCAAAATTAAATCTAATTTCCAAGTTCCAATCATTGGCGATAATTCAATAGAAAAATACATCTTCTACACAAAATACGAATTATCAAAGTATATGCCGACGATTAAATACAATATGTCTAAATCGGAACGTGAATGCATAAAGAAATTAAAAAACGACAATACTATATGTATTCATAAAGCCGATAAAAATAACACGACTGTAATACAGAATAAACGTGATTATCTTACTGAAGGCGAATATCAATTAAATGACGGTATTCACTATACTAAAATAATAAATATTGACATAGAAAATACCAGAAAAATAGTCAATAAATTGGTATACCGTATGAAAGAAAATGATGAAATAGACGAAATGTCTTTCAAATTCTTACGAGAAGAAGGTAAAACATTTAAAACTCCAAAAGCCTACTTCCTTCCTAAGATTCACAAACTTAGTACGGAAACATTAGAAATGTACCAAAATGAATGTATGAATAAAGAAAAAGTACATGTACCAGGTCGACCGATTATTAGCCAATGCTCGGGACCATTACTAAATATTGGAAAATACCTAGATTATTTTCTTCTTCCATTGGTAAAGACACAAGCTACATATCTATCAGATACTAGCGATTTTATCAGATACATAGAAAGCACTCACACGAAACAGAGTGATTTACTTGTTTCCTATGATATAACATCGCTATATACTAATCTTAATTTCAATGAAATTAATACGGCTATAGAAAATACGCTGAAAGACCATGTAAATCAAGAATATGAAATTAAAAGACCATCTACAGAAAGTCTTCTTGATATTCTGAGTATTTTACTGACAAAAAATGAATTTATTTTTAATGAAAACGCATATAAACAAATCGTTGGCGTTTCAATGGGCGGAGTTGCTTCCCCGGAAATATCTGATATTGCTATATTTGACCATATAAATAATATTATAGAACAATATCCATACAAAGACAATATCAAATTTCATAAACGAATGAGAGATGATGGTTTCATTATATTTAATGGAAGCAGCGAGCAAATTAAACAACTATTTGAAATAGCAAATAAGAAACATAACTTGCTGAAATTTACTTTTGAAATAAATACTCATACTATGAAATTCTTAGATGTGGTATTGTACAAAGGTAAACGGTTTAGTACATCTGGAATACTAGATGTATACTGTTACACCAAACCTACTGAGAAATATCAGTATTTACATAGAAGCTCAAATCATGCTTCTACCTGTTTCTCTTCTTTTATCAAAGGAGAAGGGACTAGAATTTTAAGAAACTCTAGCAATAAGGACGAATTTAATAAACGTATCAAACTGTTTATAGATAAATTATCTAGACGAGGATATACGAAAGAAATCGTCAGTCAAATATTGCACAAAATTCGCCACGAAGACAGACAGTTAAAACTTCGGAAGAAACAAAATAAGAATAAAATAACAGGCAGAAATATGTTCATTACAACATATCATTATAATGCTGAATATCTTAAAAAGATTATAACAAAATTCTGGTATATAATTCGGAAAGATCCGATTGCCAAACAAATATTTAAATCTAAACCAGACATGGATTTCAAAAACAATAAGAATATTAGCGACATGATAATTAATCATTAGTCGAACAACCCATCCACAGGAAGCGTATACTGTGAAACAGATGTAATAATGACACGACACCGATTTATTTCAATAGATCACGTATCTGAGATAACCGACGGTTTCTTATATGTCCATGTTTCCACCCGGCAGGGTACCTACACATGTTTTTTCACATGCTAAACATGAAGACTTGTAAAATATCATATAAATTATAAAACAAACACGCCAGTATACCGTGAATTCAACAATATGATATTGATAAATACTATCTCTACTATATCCCGTGTAGACTTATGCTGAAGTAATTAGTGATAAAAATAAAGACAATAAGTCTTTTTATTAATTAAACAATAGTGCTGACCAACTTGGTCAGTTCTCTCAGTCTGTAAAAAGACTAACTACAACGTAGACCCATATGCACGTGTAGTAAATTTGAAAAAAACTGTTATGAAACAGACCCACATCTATCTATGATACTAGATACGAAATAAATATATAAAGGTCGACCTCTGATGAGGGTTTACCTGGGATTATTCCCGAAAGAACCCGAAACATTGCATATTAAATTCTAAAGAATTAAGCAATACAAAGTACGTAGTGTCAGGTCAGAAATATTGATACCATACCATGAATAAGTGGGTTTATGGTCAATTTATAAAACTATTAAACTAATAACAATCAAACATGCATCGTTATATCAACGGATGTAATGCTATTATACTAGTAGATGAACATAGGTCATCACACTATATCGTCTTAAACATACATGAAATATGTGCCACTGGACGTAAAACAAACACAAATCAATCATACATCGTGATATCAAAGGTAGTTATGCTATTATACTAGCAGACGAAATTATTTTACCCCATTAACACTGTCTGAAAGATACATGAAATATGTGCCACTGGACATCAAAAAACAAACAAGAAATCATGAATCAGAGTATCTCAATGAGAAAGCCTACAAAAAGTGTTTTTATAAATACAAATGAAATACATGGCAGTGATAAGTAACAGAAGTCACTAGTTAATATTCCTATTGGAATATAAATATTAACACCAATACAGAATTAAAAAGCGGATGCCTATCTATCAATGGTTACGCCTTTATTCCTAAATCGAAGAATTCGATTGGTTGCCGTAATAACTAGCATGTATCATTCAATTTACATAAGGCTCTAGTTGTGACCTCCACTTCAAATAAGCGCAATTTAGCCATTAATCAATGACACCATCGATAATCATGGGTCATACTAGAAGATATTATAAAAACAAGAAAAGAAATAAAACAAAGAATAAGCATATAAGATTTAAACACAATCTTGCTATTGAAAATAAGAAACAGGACCTAAACTTTCATAAAGAGTTCGTCCTAAACCTATCTAAAAGAGATATAACTGAAACTGAATGTAAAGTTATAGCAAAAGGCTTAAAATTTGTTCCTACAAACAAATGTAACCACAGACAATTGATAAAAGATTTTCAATCATTTGAGAGGTCGTTGCGACTGAAATATTATTTCGGTACTAATGTACGCAAAGCAACCAAAAACCACCCTTTCAAAATTAAATCTAATTTCCAAGTTCCAATCATTGGCGATAATTCAATAGAAAAATACATCTTCTACACAAAATACGAATTATCAAAGTATATGCCGACGATTAAATACAATATGTCTAAATCGGAACGTGAATGCATAAAGAAATTAAAAAACGACAATACTATATGTATTCATAAAGCCGATAAAAATAACACGACTGTAATACAGGATCATACAGAATAAACGTGATTATCTTACTGAAGGCGAATCTCAATTAAATGACGGTATTCACTATACTAAAATAATAAATATTGACATAGAAAATACCAGAAAAATAGTCAATAAATTGGTATACCGTATGAAAGAAAATGATGAAATAGACGAAATGTCTTTCAAATTCTTACGAGAAGAAGGTAAAACATTTAAAACTCCAAAAGCCTACTTCCTTCCTAAGATTCACAAACTTAGTACGGAAACATTAGAAATGTACCAAAATGAATGTATGAATAAAGAAAAAGTACATGTACCAGGTCGACCGATTATTAGCCAATGCTCGGGACCATTACTAAATATTGGAAAATACCTAGATTATTTTCTTCTTCCATTGGTAAAGACACAAGCTACATATCTATCAGATACTAGCGATTTTATCAGATACATAGAAAGCACTCACACGAAACAGAGTGATTTACTTGTTTCCTATGATATAACATCGCTATATACTAATCTTAATTTCAATGAAATTAATACGGCTATAGAAAATACGCTGAAAGACCATGTAAATCAAGAATATGAAATTAAAAGACCATCTGCAGAAAGTCTTCTTGATATTCTGAGTATTTTACTGACAAAAAATGAATTTATTTTTAATGAAAACGCATATAAACAAATCGTTGGCGTTTCAATGGGCGGAGTTGCTTCCCCGGAAATATCTGATATTGCTATATTTGACCATATAAATAATATTATAGAACAATATCCATACAAAGACAATATCAAATTTCATAAACGAATGAGAGATGATGGTTTCATTATATTTAATGGAAGCAGCGAGCAAATTAAACAACTATTTGAAATAGCAAATAAGAAACATAACTTGCTGAAATTTACTTTTGAAATAAATACTCATACTATGAAATTCTTAGATGTGGTATTGTACAAAGGTAAACGGTTTAGTACATGTGGAATACTAGATGTAAACTGTTACACCAAACCTACTGAGAAATATCAGTATTTACATAGAAATCATGCTTCTACCTGTTTCTCTTCTTTTAACAAAGGAGAAGGGACTAGAATTTTAAGAAACTCTAGCAATAAGGACGAATTTAATAAACGTATCAAACTGTTTATAGATAAATTATCTAGACGAGGATATACGAAAGAAATCGTCAGTCAAATATTGCACAAAATTCGCCACGAAGACAGACAGTTAAAACTTCGGAAGAAACAAAATAAGAATAAAATAACAGGCAGAAATATGTTCATTACAACATATCATTGTAATGCTGAATATCTTAAAAAGATTATAACAAAATTCTGGTATATAATTCGGAAAGATCCGATTGCCAAACAAATATTAAAATCTAAACCAGACATGGATTTCAAAAACAATAAGAATATTAGCGACATGATAATTAATCATTAGTCGAACAACCCATCCACAGGAAGCGTATACTGTGAAACAGATGTAATAATGACACGACACCGATTTATTTCAATAGATCACGTATCTGAGATAACCGACGGTTTCTTATATGTCCATGTTTCCACCCGGCAGGGTACCTACACATGTTTTTTCACATGCTAAACATGAAGACTTGTAAAATATCATATAAATTATAAAACAAACACGCCAGTATACCGTGAATTCAACAATATGATATTGATAAATACTATCTCTACTATATCCCGTGTAGACTTATGCTGAAGTAATTAGTGATAAAAATAAAGACAATAAGTCTTTTCATTAATTAAACAATAGTGCTGACCAACTTGGTCAGTTCTCTCAGTCTGTAAAAAGACTAACTACAACGTAGACCCATATGCACGTGTAGTAAATTTGAAAAAAACTGTTATGAAACAGACCCACATCTATCTATGATACTAGATACGAAATAAATATATAAAGGTCGACCTCTGATGAGGGTTTACCTGGGATTATTCCCGAAAGAACCCGAAACATTGCATATTAAATTCTAAAGAATTAAGCAATACAAAGTACGTAGTGTCAGGTCAGAAATATTGATACCATACCATGAATAAGTGGGTTTATGGTCAATTTATAAAACTAACTGAAATATGTGCATATTATTAACCGTAAAGTAGAGCCCTGAACATATATAAAAGAAACACGTGTGTGCATGTAACTAAACTTAAAATGTCGTTCTGATCATAAATGAAACATGTGCAACTGAACGTAAGGTGTAGTCCTGAACAAACATGAAACATGTGCCACTGAACGTGAGGTATAGTCCTGAACAAACATGAAACATATGCCACTGAACGTGAGGTATAGTCCTGAACAAACATGAAACATATGCCACTGAACGTGAGGTATAGTCCTGAACAAACATGAAACATATGCCACTGAACGTGAGGTATAGTCCTGAACAAACATGAAACATGTGCCACTGAACGTAAGGTGTAGTCCTGAACAAACATGAAACATATGCCACTGAACGTGAGGTATAGTCCTGAACAAACATGAAACATACGCCACTGAACGTGAGGTATAGTCCTGAACAAACATGAAACATGTGCCACTGAACGTAAGGTGTAGTCCTGAACAATCATGAAACATATGCTACTGAACGTGAGGTGTAGTCCTGAACATAAATGAAACATATGCCACTGAATGTGAGGTGTAGTCCTGAACAAACATGAAACATATGCCACTGAACGTGAGGTATAGTCCTGAACAAACATGAAACATGTACCACTGAACGTAAGGTGTAGTCCTGAACAAACATGAAACATATGCCACTGAACGTGAGGTATAGCCCTGAACAAACAGGAAACATATGCCACTGAACGTGAGGTATACTAGTAGTCCTGAACAAACATGAAACATGTGCCACTGAACGTAAGGTGTAGTCCTGAACAAATATGAAACATGTGCCACTGAACGTGAGGTGTAGTCCTGAACAAACATGAAACATGTGCAACTGAACGTGAGGTAAAGTCCTGAACAAATATGAAACATGTGTCACTGAACGTGAGGTGTAGTCCTGAACAAACATGAAACATATGCCACTGAACGTAAAGTGTAGTCCTGAACAAATATGAAACATGTACCAACGAACATAATAAAGTATCGACCTGAACATATGAAACATGCCACTGAACGTGAAGTATAGTCATGAACAAACATGAAACATGCTACTGAACGTGAAGTATGGTAATGAACATAAATTAAACATGAGCAACTAAACATAAAGTATTGTCCTGCACAGAAAAAATGCCACTGATTGCGAAGTATAGTCCTAAAAATACACGAAACATGTGCCACTGAACGTAAAGTGTAGTCCTGAACATATATGAACATGTGCAAACAAACATATTAAAGAATCGTCCTGAACATATGAAACATGCCACTGAACGTGAAGTATAGTTCTGAACAAACGGCTTGAAATGCTACTGAAAGTGAAGTATAGTAATGAAAATACAAGCAACATGTACAACTAAACATAAAGAATTTTCCAGAATATAAATGAAACATGTGCCCCGAACGTAAAGTGTCGTTTATGTTTAACTTTGTGTTTATGTCTAAGTATAATTGTATGTGAATGCATGGATCATAATGCCGGCCGATGACAATTATTACATTTTCTATGCATTTTTTCCAACTTGCCCAAAGTTTAAAGAACTTTTTGAAGTAGTTTAATTGTTATCATTGTTAGATTTTTTTATCATATATTCAATGATTGCATCTGCAAAAAGGCATATGCCAGCTCGAATTCACTCTAGCTCTCTAGAACGACTGGATATGTATGACATGCTAACAAGATCTGTACAGTCATGTTAACATGCATATATTTTAATCTGAACCAGCGGATTTTAAAAATGAATATCCTGGCCTGGTAGAAGTTTGTAATGAATGATTTTGTCCAAGAATATAATCTTCAATGGAAGATACCGGATCTGGTTGTCACTGAAATATTATCTGATTGTTTAAAATACGTTCTCAATATCCATGCTTTGTTGTTGATTGTTGACAACGGGTGACAATCATTAAACTTCGGCTTCAAAACATGAACTTTATTATATAAAAAGTAAAATCACAAAAATACTGAACTCAGAGGAAAATCAATTTGGAAAGTCCATAATCACATGGCAAAATCAAAAGACAAAACGCATCAAAAACGAATGGACAAGATATGCCATATCTTCACAACAACACTGACCGATTAAAAAAAATGATGATTATATGAAATTTATGCGAAAAAAATGATAAAATCGTGCACAGAAGTAAGTTTATGATGTATGTATGCATTGGTTCAAGAACTGGAATAACAATGTTTTTTACCGGTCACGCGTTTTATATGACTTTAAGGTTCAAACAAATTTTACTTGAAGTATAAATAGGCTGAGTGAGACAACTATCCATCAAAGTTCTAATGAAGTAAAAGTAAGCAATTATAGACAACTGAACGGCCTACAGCTATGTGAAAACTCTAAACTGCGTGGTTAAACAGGATTTACGATACTAGTACACAAGATATGAGGCAGAAACGAGTTGGTCAAGGATTTTTACTATCATAAATATCAAAGGTCAAAGTCAATGTCAAAGTCAAAGTTTTCGCTGTGTGTTTATCTATTCTCTATTGTCCAGAGATATAGGGGAGGATTGAGATCGATTAAAGCTATTTTAAAAACTCAACCTCATTTTTTGGCGCCTGTTCCAAGTCACAAACATCTAGCCTAGTCGTGTGTGTATTTTATCTTAAATTTTGTATATATATGTTTCCAATTTAAATAAGGGGTTCATTTTGCCGAAATAGTACATTGTATATATATTAAAGCTTAGGAGTCAGCTGATGCACCCTCTGGTTCCTAGATTTAATCGCTGCGTTGAAGTCCCATTGGTGGCCTTAATTGGGCCCATTACCCATCAATTGGACAGAACTAGGAGAAACCCATGCTTCCGATGCCAACGTTGCTCCACTGACCTCTTCGGAAACTATGGGACGAAAATAATTTTGGATTTAAGCCAATTTTACAAAGTAATTCTCTCAAATTATTCTGAACCTGGTTAAAAGTAATTGGTATGCGTTTCCCCTTGTTTGTACAGGAAAAAGCGGCATCATCTGAAGTGCAAGGATTTAAAGAACAAATCCTTTCATACGAATTTACTTGGCGCTCAAATGGGTTCTACTTTGGCGCTCAAACGTCCTAATATTTTTCGCTCAAATGTCCTTCGCCGAACCCATTTCCCGTTTCCATTCTGTATACTATTACAGAAGGTAAATGTCATATTAATCAAATGACGGCAATAGCGACAACTATCTTTGACAAGGTCTTTGAGAATGAAACCCATCAGAAAATAAAAAAATAATCAATTATAAAAAAGAAAAAGAGCCGACGAGGTTAACATTTTTAAAGAAATAAAAATAGATAACATCAAATACATGTTTTAAAAGAGGGTAATGGGGGTCAAAGCCCAGAACCCCCTCCCGGATACGCCAATGTGCTCTGATGTGAAACAAAAAACATTATTGAATCTGCTACACAACGAATTGTACTTGTTCTTATAGGATAATCAACTGCACAAGAATCAAGTATTCGTGGCCTATTAAAATGAGATTATAAACACGATACCAAATCAATAAAATATATAACAATGCAATTTTTACCTTACAATTGTGTTTCAGTCAAAGGGAGATAACTTTTAACTCTTACGGTATCTGACTTTTTCGGACTTCCGGTGCAGCAATGGATGCATGAACTAAAATATGCTGTAAGGTAACAAAATCGATGATCATCGACCGGTTTAAACGGATGATTCCATATTTTATTATGAAGATTGACGTTTCTATATAATTTTAAAGAGTATGTAACTTTGAAGTTTGACGAATCCATATAACTTTAGATATTTACCGTAACTGAAAATGCCGCCAAAAACTACGAAATCCGGCAAACACTTTTCCGACCTTTGCTCGTTTATTAAGGACAACTGCAATGATATTAAATCTGATAACGCATCAATTGACGATACATTAACTGCTGTAAATGACAGATTTGTTAGAGATAGTGAAAAATTGACCGAATCTGAAAAGACTGCTATGAACGTTATGTGTATGCTTATGCCGATTCTCTCATCTCAAGTAAACGGGATGAGATGCTTGTGCTTCACGAAACTAAAATAAACAGACTACAAGCAGGAATGAGGAATAAAGAGTATTCAATGGACGCTTTGGCTCAATATTCCAGGAAGGAAAATGTACGCGTTTCGGGCATCAAGGAGGTGAATGATGAAACGGACGAGAACATCATTGACTCTATTTTAAATATTGGAGCTGCCATGGACTTTCAGTTGAACCCTGTAACAATCGTGGATGCCCATCGTATGGGAAAAAAGTCTCCGGGTAAAACCAGACAAATTATCATTCGCTTCGCCAACCGTGCTACAAGGAACCGGTTCATAAGTAATCGTCGAAAGCTTAAACAGTCCGAGGATTTCAAGGGTGTGTGTATCTCTGACGACCTAACGCCTCTAAGATTCAAGTTATTCCAGATGGTGCGAAAACTGGAAGATGTGAAAAACGCTCATACACGGGACGGGAAGACTATTTGCACGTTGAAAAATGGGACTAAAGCCATAATTGAATCTCCCGATGACCTTTTTAAACTTGGGATTGACGAGATTGATCACCATGCTCTTGGATTAACTGAACTATAGAGGTGCAGTGAAGGGGAATACTCCGAAAATGACGACTCCTTAAATTCTGATTCTGTGAGTGACGTTACGCGCAGTTCGAATGGTGGAAATGATGTAAATATTACGCAGAGTGATACCGAAAGTGAAATTTCTTTTTCAGATTCATTTTTGAAAATAAAAGTTTTGTCCCTTAATGTTTGTGGCCTAGCTTCTAAATTAGGTAACCCTGATTTTGTAGAATTTATATCATTGTATGATGTAATATGTTTAACAGAAACACAAATTGATAAGTATGATGTTATTGACGTTGATGGTTTTTCTTTGTTACCTTCTGTTGTCAGACAAAATTGTAAATCTAGGTCTGGGGGTATATGTGTTCTAGTCAGAAATTGTTATTATAAATATGTTCAAATTAATGATCAAATTACATGTCCTAGTCATTGTGTGTTATGGTTTACTATTGATGACAAATTACTGTTTGAAAAAACTTTATTTGGTGTTGTTTATATTCCACCTGAAAATAGCCTTTATAGTAATATTGACATGTTTACTGAAATAGAAGATATTATTGTAGATACAAACTTGCAGGTCTGCTTACTTGGTGATTTCAATGCTCATACTAAAAATGCTAATGAATATGTTGATATTGATAACCATATACTAAATGCTTGTTATATTGCAAATGATGATCAAAATTTGATAAACAAACTGCATATTCTGGAAGAATGTAATGTGTCTCCTGTTCGCTACTCTAAAGATAATGGTAAAATTGATCATTACGGCAAGAGATTACTGAATTTATGTAAAAGTACTCAATTGTTCTTTGTAAATGGTCGTTTTGGTGCTGACAAGGGTGTAGGTCAAACTACATGCAACAATTCTCTAATTGACTATGTAATTGTAACTCCTGAATTATTTAGGGCTATTGTAGACTTTGATATATTGTCATATGATCCTATTCTAAGTGATGTGCATAAACCTGTATGTTTAAAATTATGTTCAAATATTAGATCTGACTGTGTTCAGTGTGGCGTCACTGGTAGTTCTAGATCTGACTGTGCTCAGTGTGCTGATACTACCAGTAGATCTGACTGTGTTCAGTGTGGAGAAAAAAGTGATAATGAATCACATATCAAACCTAAATGGTTTAGAGACCGGGCTGCAGTATTCCAAGACAACCTAGATGTTAACAAAATAGATGAACTTTTAGTTAGACTGGGAGACATTGATCCCAAAAATACAAACATTGTAACAATTAATGATATAGTTGAAAATTGTAATAGTATTATTAAGAATGCTGCTGAATGTGCTGATATGTTGATTAAAACTACTAGCAATGTCAAGAAACATGGTTGTAAAAAATATAATCATTGTAAAAAATATTTTAACAGTGAATGTTATACAAAACGCAAAGCTTATCGTAAAGCAAAAAAATACCATTATAGAGTACGTTCTGTTGTTAATCACAATGATTTGGTACGTAAAAGCAAGGAATATATTTATTAAGAATATACTGAAAAAACAATTTTGTGAATTTCAAAAGGCGTTTATAGGTAAACTCAGAGGTCTGCGTACCTCAGATCCTAAATCATACTGGTCACTACTAAATAAAGGTTGTGAAAAAGGTAAAGCTACTCAGCAAAAAGTAGCTATGAATGTATTTTTTGATCATTTTAAAAATTTAAACAATGTTGTAAATGATATTGATATTGTTTTACCAGATAATGTTACAGAATATAATACTGTTATTAATGAGCCTATAACACGGTGTATATTCGGAACGCTTGCTTTCAGATTCAATCGCCGGTAACGCTTGCTTTCAGATTCCGGAAACGCGTACTTTCCGATATTCCAAAAGAAAATTCCAAAGACAGTTGAAAGGTAGGTTGCCTCAATCTTAAAATACACAATACAATACCGTTTTTCATGAATGAAATTGTGGTTTACGGAACAAAACAGATAGCCAGGTATCGAGATTCATGATTTATTATCACATAAACTTGTAGATGAAAGTGATTTCGTTAACAACAAAACTGCGTTCTCTTGTTAGTCAGAGAGAACTGTCAAACTTGTCAAAATAAAAAATATCTTATCAACATTTGCCAAACTTTCTCAACATATTATCTTATAAAAAAGGTATATATATCATTTTCATACAAAATGTAAAACAACAAATAATTTTATCAGGTGTATTCCCCGTTTTTATGAAAATCAATGTGTAACGCTTACTTTAAGATTTAGGAAACGCTTACTTTGAGATTTAGGAAACGCGTACTTTAAGATTTAAAGGGCACCAGTTCAGAAAAATGTAGTTTGACGCAGCTTTCAATATGAATCTTTCCCTCACATATACATAAAGGTTACAAGGGACACAAGATCGTGATCTTTTATTTATAGCGCCATTTAAAATACAAAATATTTTAACAGTTGTTTTTTTACACATTATAAGACCGTGGTGGATTCCGTGATGGAAGGGTTCCCGGGATCAATGCATAAAAAGAGACATAAGGTGACTTTTTAAAAAAATTTGGACCCCCCCCTCCTTTTTTTTTTTAAATCGCTGGGACTGCCTCTGTAATCACCGTGCATCAGTTATTTCAAATCACCCTAAAAACAACATTCTCAATTTTTGTTTCACTGATTTTTTATCTCTGATCAAGGCCTAGGGGTTGGGGAAGTAAGACTAGGGGAGCATGCGTTGGGGTAGGGGTATATGAATAGGGGCTGGAAACGTAGAAGATCGCAAGAGAGTGTCAGTCGCCCCCGAAAAGAATGTCTTTTATAATTTTGTTGACTGGACCAATTGGTACTTTTGACAGTCAACAACTTTTGGAAAAGATCAAGTCCAACATAATTATCATGGAGTCTTAAAAAGCAAATTTGTTTTCCCTCACTGCGCATGCAAAAGGTTACACAAGAAATGTTCAACTCGTCATTATTATTTGAACTAGCCTAGGAAGAAATTGACTCGTTCAAGTTGGCTCTGAAACTAAATAAACTTGCTTATTGACTTAACCATGTGCATGTAATATGCAATTAACACTTTTTTAAATGACGTTTGTTCTTCGCAATCACTGAAAACCTATGTTTGTAATTTAAAAAAAAAAGATACAGATCCTATTCTGGGTTCCTTCGAAAACGGGCTTTTATTTTATGACTAGACCCTATATTAACTATAAATATAACATATGATTAACATGACTTACTTGGTATTGTCCAATTCAAGGAAATAATATCCATTTATAGCACTTAATTTACATGAAACATAAGAATGGGTGTCATATCCACCTTTTAAAAATAAACACGTGGTAACAGTAAACAGGTGCTTCTGACAACGAGAAACATATATTCCTGAACGAGATTTATCTCTCTTTGTCCTTGAACAAAGATGCATCGTAATCGGCTTTGTTGAAATATTTCTAATTAGTGTCATAATTATATATTAATTTACGGGTTTCAGTCAAATTTACTAGTCTTCGGAGGATCTGATCCAGAGAGTACAAAATATGGGTTTAGTTGTAGAAAAGGGGGCTTAAGCCCAATTTTTAACGGTTCCAACGAGCTTTTTTCTAATATAATAGTAGTAGAAAATTCAGAAAAATATATAAAAAAAAACAAAATACAAAAATAAATACAATGCATGAATTCCAATATAGTTACCACAGCAAATAAAAAGTTTCAGGGTTCATTGGTCAAGTTTTGTGGTTAGGTCCTCTTGTAATAAACTATTTGAAATACGATTACAAATATTTGGTGTGTAAAATGTACATATATTAGGCCGTTAGTTTATATCTCGTTTGTTTTAAGCATTGTCATGTCGCCCGGTACCGTTTATAGCGGACTGTGGTATTGGCTTTGATATTGTTGAAGACCGTACGTTGGCCTATAGTTGTTAATTTCTGTGGCGGATCCAGAAATTTTCAAAAGAGAGGGCCCACTGACTGACCTAAGAGGGGGCGCTCCAGTCACTCTTCAGTGATTCTCTATATAAGCAACCATTTTTTCCCCAAAAAGCCCCCCTCTAAATCAGCCTCTGTCGTTTGGTCTCTTTCTGGAGAGTTGTCTCATTAATTGCCAATTAAACCACATCGTTTGTACATGTGTTGGTTTCATGTCTGTCCGGGAGTGTTCATCAAACGGTGACATAAATTTTATGATTAAATATTATACAAATATAGCGTTTGTATGAGGTCGGCACAAGGATATTTTGATCTGAAAGAAGAAAATTGACTGAAGACAAAGCCTGTAATTGTTATTTTATTAATGTATTTGAACATTTTTTACCGTCGAACTATTCCTGAACGAACCAAATTGGTAAAACTATACGAATTAATGATATTGCCCAATATAACATAAAGTTAAAAGCATATTGCACGGTAACTGTTAATGAAAGCAAAATACAGCTAATAGTACTGTAATAAATAATCCAAGACTAAGCGTTGAATACATTTTATTGACTCCGATCCCCAATTTGATGAAAAAAATGCGTTAAGCATGCAGCTGTCAAAAAATATTATTCGGGATATAAATTGTCCGTTTTTTATGTGTATTGTCATTTAATTTTACCTTGTGATTAGGGACTTTCCGATTCAATTTTCCTCGGAGTTCTGGAAAAATAAATGATTATTTACCCCCTCAACCCCACCCTCTTTTTAAGTTTAAATGGTTACTCCCTAATAAGGAAATACATATACAATTTAATGAAGTATTTCTGTTGTCTGTATTTCAGATGAACTTAAACAATGACAAAACAATGTTGGATTATTTAGGAGTGCAAGTACTTACATCCGATTCTGACATCACAGATCTTATCACCAGTGCTGACCTGTTAGAGGAACAAGAAGATCCAAATAACCCAATAGAAGCTAATCCCAAGAAATGTAACGTTTGTCATAAAGAGTTCACTGAAAAATGCAATTTGAGTCGCCATATGAAAAAGCACTTAGATAAAATGGAAAAATGTCAGCAATGTGACAAGGTGTTCTACACCAAATGTGATTTATCTTGCCATGTTGACTCTTTTCACAAACATATTGTTTTTCAATGTACAACATGTCAAAAGAGTTTTAAGTCAAAAACAGGACTCTCGTACCACAACAGAGAACATTCGGGCCAGTTCCGTTACCTTTGTACGTATTGTGGAAAAGGCTTCAATTACAAAAGACAGTTTGAGGGACACAAAGCGGGCCATGAAAATGAGAGAAATTTTAGCTGTTCAAAATGTGGGAAGTCATTTCAGTATGAAAATAGTAGAGATAATCACGTCACACTGTGTGGAATTAATAAAGAGAAATATGTTAAGTGTGACCAATGTGGGAAAGCCTTTAAATGTATAAAATATATGAAAGAGCACCAGAAGTGTCACCTGAACCCAGATAGGTACCAGTGTGCAATGTGTGGCAATTACTATCAAAACAGATCTGGTCTACATAAACATGTGAAGAAAACCGGACATAATTAAACTGTTTGTTGTTAGTCGTCGTTTAATTATATTTAAATGCTTTGTTTTTGTTTATGTTTTGAAATATAATTGCTATAAATCGAATTATTCTCTGAAGTTTTGCAGTCTAATTCTAAATTCGAATTAAAGATTAAATTGATACTTCCTGTGAAAATTCTTGTTTTCCCTTCGGTCTATCATTTAAGTAAAGAAAAGGAAAAAGAGGAAGAGGAAGAAGAAGATGCTTTATTTCCATCAAATGGGCTCACAAGGAGCATAATATAATATTATCATATTATTTTTACAAATATAATAAACAATACAGTATACATAGTTACAAACAGAAATAAGAAACACCAGTTTTCATATATTCGGGAGTAAATAAAGCCTTATATAAAAAACTATATACAATGTTGGGGTATGATTGCCAATGAAACACATGCAGAGACAGTCAAAATGACATAAAAGTTGATAACTGATATGATATTGCCTTGACGGGAACAAAGTCATTACTAACTGCACTTTAAATAGATCTTTATACACCAGTCATACTCGCTTATCCAAGTTATCTCATTCCGGGTAATTTCGAAAATAACACAACCTTTTCATCCAGTTGAAGATATCTGGGACCTTGTTTAAACAAAGCACAATGCATGATATTTTTAATGAGACCTGATTTAACAACCGTAAAAATTTTGAATTTTGAATTTGAATTTCGAAAAAGAGAATCATAATCAATAATTATTTCCTAGTAATAGCTTTCTGATTTTTTTTCTCCCCCAGCTCGTTACTGGTGACTTTTGTTCTACTTAACTAATAACCCAAACAGGAAGTTGTCTATAAATGACACGGGTTTGTTTTTGGAGTTTAGTTTGTAATAACTAAAAATATCAAGGAATAATCAATCGTCAGTAATTAACAGTGAGATTATCAAATAATTATAAAAGTCCTTGGTCTATTACATGCATGACCTAGCAGGTCTAGACTAACAGAATGACATGTAAAGCTCTCATATACTCTACACTGAATTAGAATTTACTAAATGACAACTGATTCACCTCTGTCCGTCGGTCTCTCAATCTATCACTACGATACACTTTTATGCTACGCTACCGACATTTGATACGAAATGCATTTAATGGAAGGGCTGACTAGAATCACAACATAAGTCAAATGAATGTAAAAATAAAGAAATGGTACAAAACATTCCAAAACAACACCAAGTAATCAAGGTTAATAAATATTTTTTTCCCAATTATCACAGTTATTTTATAATAGTTCAATTTAATCATAAATTTGGTTTGTTTTTTTGGTGCAGTATTAATTCTCAGCATCTGTAGGTCCAGACAGATTGATTCCTAATCGTGTCGTTGGTAAAATCTTACTCTCGTCGCATTTGTGGTATTGGCGAACGGGTAAGCACCCACGGGTAACTTCATGTAGCTTTGATATATCGGATCTCTTTGATTGTCTCTGTTTCTTTCTTTTACGCAACACGCTGTCAAAGAAATGATCCCTGAAAATAAAGCATAAAACTTTTTGTTTCAGCTGTCCTTAAAATAATGACCATGCAAATAAATGTTCACTATTGAAAATGAACCGTGAACAAATAAGAATACATAATTTTTGTTTGTCTTGTCCATTCGAGATATTAATGACTTGAAATTAACTAACACACTAAGACCAAAGAGTATAAAACAACCGAAAGTCAACTCCAAAATATACAAATGAACTGATGTACAGTAGTTGTCGTTTGTTTATGTAATATATACGTGTTTCTCGTTTCTCGTTTTGTTTATATAGATTAGACCGTTGGTTTTCCCGTTTGAATGGTTTTACACTAGTAATTTTGGGGCCCTTTATAGCTTGTTGTTCGGTGTGAGCCAAGGCTCCGTGTTGAAGGCCGTACTTTAACCTATAATGGTTTAATTTTTAAATTGTTATTTGGATGGAGAGTTGTCTCATTGGCACTCACACCACATCTTCCTATATCTATAAACTGTCCTGACGTGGTGCAGGCAAAAAATGCGACGGTGTTAACATTTTAAATGAGATATCAACCTTCCCCTTAACCTGCAACCAATGAAGAAAAAAACAGATATACATCAATACGCACAGCTGGTAAAAACTCAGTTTAAATGAAGTCCGAATAAGTAACAAAAGTTCATACTTTAACTGTATAATTTTAATTTTGCCGTCCTCCTGTTGAATGTCAATCAAAGACGGTTTGCTCTCCTCTAATGTGTCGTTGTTCTCAGCAGTAGACCTAGTGTCGTTTAACAGCGATGGCACTGGATAAACACATTTTCTTGTTGAAGTAATACTAAATGACCTATGTTGATAAAAACAGTAGTATACGTTCAGTTATATTTTAAAAGTTGTCCGCAAAATATCTAAGTTTATTATTTTTAGCTCATGTTACTCATGTGACACATTTGTGGTGTTTGCGTTAATTGTCGCAAAATATATCATTTGCATTGTATTTATATACGAATCAAAAATAACATTATTTCATAGTTGCGTTAAATGAATTGAAAGTTTATTGACTTCCCCCTTATTTTAACAAAGAGTTATATTATATAATAAGATAATTTAAATATGCCAATGAGACAGCAAACCAACGACAATATCAATAAAAAAGGAAGTCGATACTAGTATATAAATGTCATGTTTCTACCAGCCATAACATAACTGTTTTTGTCCTTCTTTGTTAAAATTTCGAAATTTAAAATCAATTACAATTACCTGTCAGATGGATCGCTGCGATAGTGAAGAATTTCTGTAATGGTTGACATCAAGCGTGTAATACTAATGGCCTTTGGACATCCAAGCCTGGTATCTTCCATCTGACTGAGTTCCCCGAAAAAAGTTTCATTAGCTAGGCTAGATATAGATCGCTGGTTGTAAGTTTTGGTACTGCACAATTCATATAGCTGTATGTTTGTGTCAATCTTTTGCAAAAAACCCTCAAAAGATACTCTACTGAACCCATTTATGAACATTCCATATGGTGGATAAGTGCCAAAATCTACTCCGGTTAATACTTATTGCTTCATACGCAATCTTCTGAGAGCTCTCTCAGATGCTGATATTCCGGGACTGTCTTCAGCCTCATACCAATTCCTTACTGTATTACAAAATTCTGCCTCGTTATGATATCCTAGCTTCACCATTTCTGTCTCAACTTCGATAGAAAATGTTTTCAGAGCATAGGCATTGTTTTGCTTGTCTATCAGGTCAATTACCAAACTCTTACTGATGATATCCCTATTCTCGGCAACTGCATGCCATGCGTCTTTTTTTATCATCCTTAAGCCGTCTTTACAAACTTTAACTCGGAGATTTACTAAAAGATGATGAGCATCAACGCACATCGGCTCCATTTTTTCTCTGCTATCATTATAAGCAGGATATGAAAATATTTCAGTTGAACCTACATTTTCAATGAACAATTCTTTGCTGAACGGTGAATTGCTGCACCAATTTTTGTGTTCACTAGGAAATATGAGAGTTGCATATAAAACATTTAAAAGTTGTTTCGGAACAGCTTTGACATTTACTCGACTAGCAGCTTTAAGTGATCTTGATGCAATTTCTTTAAGTGTGACGATCTTTTTTACTGTTTTTTCAGCTATTATTTGTTGTCCAGTTCCGAGCAAAGTACTGATTGCATTCACCTTTTCCATGATTAACCAAGACTTTTTGATAGACAGGCCCTTTTTCTTCTGTATCAAAACAGTATTGTCAATTATAACATTCATTTCATCATGAGTAATTTTTTTTAGTCTATTCGTATCGTTCACTGTAATTTGAATATCATCTAAACCTTTCCCTTTCCACTTGTTTTGTATAACGGTTTTCTTATGGTTAATAAAACCTTCGTATATTTTCAAGTAAATATCATTGATAAGTTCAATGTCCTGTTCAAGTTGTACAAGGTTTTGATTCTCATCAGAGGTGTTTGAAGGGCAAGAAAGATCTAACACAGTGTTAGCCATTGCAGGATATTTGTCTTGTTTATTGGTTTCAGTCGCCGGGGCTTCTTGTATTTCTGACAATATCGTAGATGCATCATTGTTTTCGATGAACAAATCCAATACTTCCTCCGGGAGACATGCAAGCTTATCTGATTTCTCACTTTGTTCCAATGCTTTTCCGGTATCACAATCTTGACTGTTCTTTTCTGACATCACAGTTGTTTTACCATGTCTACGAATAGCTTTCATAATTTTTGTATGTAATGGACAGGAAACGGTTAAGCTTCCCGTAACATTTTGCTTTATAACAAGATTTGTTTCTTCATTATTGACCATTGATGTGGTCACAAAGGCGTGAAATATATTTTCCCTGGTAGCTTTCTTTGCTTTCTCCCAAGTGTCTTTCTGTAGTTGCAGTAGAGTTAAGGGCTTGTCTTCACATGTTCTTGTCGCCAGCTTGATCCACTGTCCATCAAAGCTACTGCAAACAACATCTATTCCATTATCGGCGCACTTGCTTAAAATAGAATCATGCATTACTCGCATAACATTTGTGGACAAACTATAGCCTTTCATAGCATAGGCAATTGGAACAGCATAGGGCATTTCCGGGTGCCAAATTCTATCAGTGTCACTCAACAACCATACAAGTAATTCCGTTGCTTTGCGTCTACAAATTTGGTAAGCTTCTTTTATCATAGATACTGTTTCAGTTAAAACCATATCAACTTTTGATTCTGATTCTGCATTTTCATTAACAATTGTTACGGGAAAAACGTATGGCGTCTCGGTGTTTGTTTGTGATATTCCATTCGTTGTACATTTTACCGAAGGAATCTCGCAAAGAAATTCAACATTTGTCTGCTTATATTCAATCATTCTGTCTCGTATTTCTTTTGCGTTGTCTGAAACCCGCGTTGGTCTTTTTGGTGCTTCCTGGCCGTACAAAGAAATTGCTTCAGTTTTCATCATTTCCCAAAGGTCGCTGTCAAATTTGGCACGAAAGACTGTTGTTGAATCATCTGTCCAGCAAATATATAAAAGAGTTTCAGTGTGCGTTGACGCCATTTCAGCAAGTATCTGTGGAATATATCTGAAATGATATCATATTTGAAGTAATTAATTGTTCACAATAAGTTATTACAATTCAAAAGATGTAACTAACGTTATCACCCTGAATAACAAAACTTTGCCAGAAAACACTGTAAAAAATCAAAACATATAATCAACACTGATCTGTGTCCACACTTGTATTCTTATAAATATTTAGCAAATTTTGAAACGAAGTGTCAAAGAGACCATGATCTATGCTGATACAAAAATTAGATGTGGTATGATTGCCAATGAGGCAACTCTTACCAAGAGACCAAATGACATAGAAATAAACCACTTTAGGTCATCGAAAGGCCTTTAACGGCGAGTTTAGCCGATACTACATAATCAGCAATGAAGGGCCACAAAATTACAAATACAAAACGTTTCAAACGAAATTAATGTACAAAAATATTAAAGGAAAAGCCAATATGTAACACAACAACCACTGAATTATAGTATCCTTAATTGAAGTAGACAGAAGCTAACAAAATATATTTGTTACCTGTAAAAAGATATACACAAAATACTATACTTTTAAGAATTCTATCGTCGTAACTTTTGAACAGACGGTCGGACAGTTTAGAGCTTAATGTATAAAATATAGAGCTCGTTGAGAGGAACATTTTATACACAGTATGTATGCAGCAAACTCTTATCTTTTTCTTAATATGTAAGCTTGAAATTGCAGCGTTAAATATTTTTCCACTCAGTGATCTTTGACCTTTTGTGCAAATTAAAGGTCACATGAATTAAAGATTATTGGTCAAGATTCCAAGTCTCTATGACATTCGGTTCTCGAAATAGATTTTTTTTAAAATTGTTTATAATTTCTAAAGGGAAATAACTCCTTATAAGGGTTAGTAACAAATTAATAATTAATTTATAGGCATTGCCATCTGTTCTTGTACATGCTGTCTTTTTCAATTAAATTCTATCTCTAATACTTTTTGAGAAAAATGCAACTAAAAGAAATTGATTCAAGGGGATATTAAATCATATGCAGCCTCATATGGTAATACATCCTGATAAGATCTACCTTTTGTACAAATAAGGTCATGATATCTTTAAAAACAACGAGGGGGACCATGTTGAAAAAAAACAATAAAAGGGAGATAACTTCTAAAGGGGATGATGAAATCCTACACAGCCTCATCTGGTAAAAAACGAAAGGAAAACAATAAGGCCTTTCCTCGACTAGAGGAAAGACCTTAATTATATATGTCCTGTTATAAATCGAATATGCTCGAGATAAAAATCGAATGTAACGACTGTCTTATACCAGGATCATATATACTGTTCCCAGCTTATACACACGAAGTTAACCTGCAGTTTCCAAAGTTGCTATTGTTGCACAAACCTAAAGTTTTCTCGTCAGCGCTATTAAAGCTCTGCATACTATTTATTTTAGACGTACTTTTTATTAATTATGACATTGGTTTATATTTACAGCATATAAAGTCAGACTCGATGCCATATATAGCATTTTAGTGTGTAAGCGGCATGAAGCAATCTACCATCTGATCATTTTAGTATCTTAAGTCTGTGTGGTTTTTTTTCCAGCGTTTGAAACTGAATTTTGTACAATTAAACAAGAAATAGAAGCTGTGAAGCAGTTTGACTCTAGAATATCTAATACAGAACACGAACTGTTAACACTGAAACACAATGTTCAAATCGAAACTGCGGAACTTAAAGATAACCAAGACCTGATACAAGACATACAGAAAAACATTTCTGATGCAGTAAGTACCGTCATGGTTCACAACGATTGTAAGATGTTCATACTTATATTAGTATTAATTAAGGAACTTAAGTGAAATCTAAAATACAAATCGAGATAAAATCATAACTTAGAAAAAATATTAGAATTAAATTAAATATCTCCTTTGATTATATCTTGATGTAAAAATGTACGAAAAAGGTTAAGAAAAACAACTCTTTTAAATCGTTTAATTTCAATGCGAGCAACAGCTTAGGAATAACTATCGATCGTGAATAAGAAAGGCAAAAAAAAAACAATTAGAAAAACAAATTTCAAGTTTCAAGAGCCTGACACTGTAAGGAAATATATCTTTTATAAATGTATTTTTATGAATTTTGCATTCTTATGTCTTAAAATAGGGCTTTATTCTATATCTTTATATACAATATTATGACTGAAAATACTCAATAGTTATTTGTATAATAACTTTCTAACATCACGATAGATATAGTTTCTGGCTAGGATCGTGGTTTTTATAGTGATTTGATCGGTTTTTTTCGAATGTGACCACTTTTTTTTTGAGTGACTCTGATATGTTTAAAAATGTAAACAAACAGATTTCAGATAAAAAGATATACTAGTAATCAATCTGACATTATTCTTTCGTTAAAAAAAATTAAATTTCGACTTTCAATTCTTTTATTCAAAAATACAGAATAAAGCCATTTGTATGTACACATACCAATGCAACTGTCGAAGGAAATACAACCATGGACTTTATATACACATACACTTTTAAAAAAATCTTGTTATTGCATTGAAAACGACATTTTGAGACCAAATTCATTTTTATAAATCTAATGAAATCAAATATGTTTAATGTTGTAAATTCCTATACAGAAATGATACCAGCTGACATTTACAAAATACAAATACAAAAATTAACATAAAAAAATATCTCAATGATAAGAGATACATATTTTTTATCTACATTGCGTGGATGTGTTATTCATACTATATTATTAATTCAAGCTATTACAATAAGCTTTAAACCTTTAATACTATAAAAGTTCTTAGCAACATTAAATTATGTCAAATCATACATATCGCTTATTCCAGCTACACATACAGTATTAATGTCCGTATCAATACTTTTCAAAATGAAACTAAACTTATCTGTTCAGACATATTAACAAAAGATGGAACTATATCACTTAAATTACAAAAGAGTACATTTTTATTAAATTCTAACGCTTTACATTCAATGAGGAAATGGAATTCATCTTCAATTCCATCCTCAGTTTCGGGGTTTTTTTTCTCGAGAAAAGTCCGTTTTATTTCGAGTGAGCCCGTGGTTTATCGAGTGATTATACACATATCCTATCGTTAAAATAATTATGTGTCGGGGTATTTCGTTTAAAAACTCGAAAAACACAATCCTAGCCGGACAATACACCTACCGTGATCTTAAAACTTGCGTACCTTTTGTATAATTCAAGCATCGGTTTCATGACTTTCTGGAAAAAGGATTGTGAATGTTTACATTGAGCAAATCGATTTAATTGTATAAGCACGTGTTGCTTCACGGTTTCTGAATCATAATATTGTTTGTGTTTATAAGATATACTTGTATTATTCATAATAAAAATTATTGTTTACACCTAATCGATGCAATTTATTTTTGATAAAAACCGGTCATTACTACAAAATTAACTTCACTCGGAAAAAAATCAATCTCAGCCTGAATCTGTACCGACGATATCACCAGGAACTGATAACAATGACTAGACCTACCGCGACCGAGAGTTAGCAAACAAATACTCCATAAATTATGCTAGAAACGAATTACCTACAACGGTACATAATTATTTTCAAAGCAAATTGGTTTTCAAAAAACATAATGTGATCTATGATTTACGGAAGTTGGTATTGAAAAGGTTATATAATACCCAACCTATGAAGACAAGAATATCAATGGTAATTGTAATACCCCATAAACTCCCAATTTCTTGTATTTTCAGATATCTGTGTATAATATGTCAAAGAACACATCAGATTTAAATGATAAAATGGATAAATTGTTGAAAATGTTCAAGGATGTGCAAGATCGATTAGATCACTTAGAAGGTACACTAAATTTTAAATCATTTAGTATATCTACCAATAAACCATATAATCATTCGGACTAAAAGAAGGACGAAAGATACCAAAGGGTCAGTCAAAATCATAAATTTAAAACAAACTGACAACGCCATGGCTAAAAAAGAAAAAGACAAACAGACAAACAACAGTACACATGACACAACATAGAAAACCAAAGAATAAACAATACGAACCCCACCAAAAACTAGGCACCAAAAACTAGGGGTGATCTCAGGTGCTCCGGAAGGGTAAACAGATCCTGCTTCACATGTAGCACCCGTCGTGTTGCTTATGTGATATCAAATCCGGTAAATAGTCTAATTCGGTAGGTCACATTCATAAAAGGGAAGGGGATTGTAGTTATGACGTAAGGAACATAATTAGTAAATATCATACAGTATGCACATATACACATAGAAACTTTTTCAAACATTCAAAACCCGGTGTGATCCGATATTTAATTATCTATGTACACAAGTTGGCGTGCAAAAATCAACAGCCTCCTCGGAAATACTGATAAACTCGTTTCCTTATATAATAAAATCGAGTTACCTCCCCATTTTAGTACGACTTGTCTTTCTTGACTGAACTAAAGTTCAGTATGGACTAAATGAGAAAATAACATAGTTTGCACATATACACATAGAAAAAAAGATAAAAACACATTTCACCTTAGATATTTTGGAGGATAGTTGTATCAAATGACAAAATTCACAAGATGGATAGATAATATTCAAAATAAATTAAAAATAAACTTATTTGAATGAGTTATTCGTCTCGTTGTATTACATTTTTGTTTACCGCATTGTTAAATGAAAGAATACAAACTAGAACATGTACAACAACCGATAAGATATGTATGTAAATACTTGCTTGCCTTTTACTTGTAGTGAAATGTAAAGTTTGTGGTAGCAACGGTAGTTTAAATCATCCTTGCTCACAAAACCCTTGTAGTAACGGAGGTAAGTCTGATGTACTAGTATTACTTATAATGAGTATATAACATATATGAAGATTCTTGATAGTGTCAGTTTCAGAGAATATTTTGTTTGAAATAAAGTGAAGTTATCACTTCCTATGACAAGGTACGTTGGCCAATCCCTTTTTTTTCCATCTATTTTATGAAACAAAACAAGACAAATTCTTTCAATTTGCCTTTTAGTTTGGAATGATGATTCTTGTTTTAAGGGTAGAAAAGGCAATTAGAAAAAGTATTAGAAATTTTTGAAGAATTTGATTTTTTTATCGTTATCACTGTTTACAGTCTTTTCTTTCCCTTTATACGTTATAGTTTGAAAATGCAAAAAAGTTTTAATAAGCAAAAAGTACCCATTTAAGGTCAATTATTCAAAATAGGGTATTACACAAGAAATAAAGGATTATTCACAACAATATATCGAAACAGATCATACCATACACCAACACCAGCCTCCTTTGTAACTTGCAACTTAAAATTACTCCCTACTTCTAGAAGCTAGCTTAGGTAACACTGACTGTTGGTTGAATACTACCACTTAAGAAATAAACATCATTCATAAATAAAGTTGAAGAATAAGTTTTATTAATTGAAATCAGCAGTATTTGTCAGAGACCAGTATGTGCTTTAAACCGCGTCAGACCATTTAAATGAAGAATCATTAGGGGTTAATGGATGGTTTTATTAGAATTTGTAGATTGTACATCATTGTTTTTTGCTGTTTGAATAAATAAATATTTTTACTTAATTTTGAAAATCATGGAAATTTATTTGAGTACTAAAATTTTATTGACTATATATTTTATAGGAAAGTGCTTAGAATTGTCGAAGGATTTTCAATGTGTATGCACTATCGGATTTACAGGAGAAAGGTGCCAGTACACAGACCATTGCTCATCATCGCCTTGCAAAAATGGTGGTTCTTGCTCCTCTAATATCCTTGGTCATGTATGTAACTGCGTTATCGGGTTCACAGGACCATACTGTGAAGTAAAAATAAACGCATGCGACTCAAATCCCTGTAAACATGGAACTTGCTTGTTACAGGGAAACTCCTTTAGTTGTCAGTGTGAACACGGATACGATGGTTCAACTTGTGAACATTCAACTGGACAGCAAGGAACATCGCTTCCGACAGCCAAACCAACAACAACAACAACAATTCAACCACAAAGTACAGTCACGTATCCTGATCCATGTGCCAAGGCTTCCGTTTGTAACGAACCAGCCAAATGTCAAGCTGTTGGTAATCACGATTACAAATGCGTTTGTCCAGATACTGCCCTGACTAACAGTGATAACTGTCTTGAGCCGTACTACTATGATCAGTTTGGGTTTTGTTGCAGACTGAACACATGTAAAAATAATTATATTGATTGCTAGTAGCAAAAATAAATGGATAAACATACACTAGTAATATGTATAATTGATCGCATTTGCAACAATATCATCTTTGGCATGAGATACTTTAAATGTCTGATTTTATGATGAAGGTATGGAAAACTATAAATCATATATCCAATAGAACATTCAAATCAAAAACGCTAGTACCCAGACGACTCAAATCAAGGTTTACTGAAAGCTCAAAACAATGAAATCACTCTCTTCATTTTTTTCTATTATGTCGCGTCCTTAACAACTGTACATGAATATCATTGCACGGATACGACCGTTTGTCTTCTAGGTCGTCAGAAGATATTAAACCAGTCCAAAGAATTTATAGTTTATAGGTCAATAATATTTATAAGGTGCGTTATGTTGAGCTGTTGTTATAATGTGGGTGTTAGCCTAATTTACATTTCGGCACACTCTACGACAAAAGGGATGATTTCAGCTTTCCAATTGTTAACTTTCCATTTCTAAGTAGCAACATTCCAGCAGCACCTGCATACGGGGTATATATCTTCCAATTGATACGACATGTCCGTGCCTGCATTTCCTATTATGGTTTTCTTGATAGAGGGTTGCTGCTCACAAGGATGCTATTAAACCAAAAGTTCCAATTGGTGAAGTTGAAATCATCCCTTCGTAAATTTTACGGTCGCCATCACGAGTTAGTTGGTGTTTGATTAAATTTATGTTGAAAGTCTGTAGTATGAAGGTTTTAGAACAAGTATTTCATAAACTTAACATTATCAATAAGCTATAACAATTAAGTCACTGCCATATGAACTATGCCAGACAGGCATGTACTCCTTACAATCATTCCATACACCTAACTATCATTAAAACATATATAGGTATAAGAAAATGTGATATGAGTATTAATGAGATACTTTCCATCCATGTCACAATTTGAAAACGTAAAAACAAGAAACGAGAAACACTTAGGAACCACATCAACAAACTACTGAACATTAGATTCATATGCACGAAATTTAGTGACCATATCGCTTATAGTTACTGATAAACTGGCATATTAAACCACAAAAACCGATGAATGAACCATGAAAATGAGGTTAGTTTTATATGGTCCTTGCCATACAGACACGTAAACACCATGCACCAAATGTGATTGACCTATTGTTATAGTAACTGTACAAGAGAGGCGAAAGATACAAATAAAGGCAACAGTATATTGCTGTTCAAAAGTCATAAATTGACTGAGATTTTTTCTTCGGACAAACCTTTTTATTCGACTTCGGCGAAAAACGATCTATTTTTCTGGCGCCAAGTCGAAAACATTTTTTTCTTTCAAAGAAAGCATTACATAATAATTCGTAAATATAACTCAACATGCAGACATCTTATACGTTCAGGTGTTTCACATCCATTTTTTTAATGGTAATATTCTTTACAAAGCACAAAAATGTCAGTATTCACCTCCAAACTTGCGCCAAACAAAACCTTTAAACAGACTTATTAAAGGGAAAGTCCGGAAAAAAAATCAACAATTTATATTATGTCTATTCTGTATAGAAATGCTCAAATTCATAGATATTAAAGTTTTATTCTGCAAGACAAGAGATCACCATCAATTTAAATTTAGAATATCAATTCTCTGCGTGTCGCCAAATGACCATCATCCTTTCCGTTTTTAACCACGAAATGTATATGGGCCACAGTAGCCTAATGTAGTCATAATCGCGTGTCGTTATCGTGTCAATCATACGGTTGTTTTATTATCCGACTAACTAACTGGATACGGAAAATTTTTTTTTTAAGTAACGAAGGTCTGTCGTTTTTAACTGTTTATATGGGAATTGGTGAAAAATTCATAGTTCAAAGTCATACTGTTATATGAGCATAAATAAGTGTTCCGTGAAAATTGTTTTCGAAAATCTAATTTATTCATAATTCTTTGATGTAATAAACTTATTGAAATAAATTCGGACCTTCGCTTGTCTGATCACCAGCATGGCTAAAGGTATTACTCCCAAATGTATTGTGAGGTTACACTTTCATGTATTCAAGCGATTTCCTGTCGGACTTGCAAGTTCATGCATCGTTTCACTTCTGAGGGTATTGATCAGTGTACACGGCCGATAGCTTGTAACTTTTCACTTTGAACTATCAGGTGTATACTATACATATTTGTCTTGCGTGTCCGATAGTGACACACTAGTTATTTCTACTCATACGCTTGTTTATATAAAAAAAAAAAACATTTCTGGTGTAAAAAATATTGTTTACACATTTTTTTCCAAAGGTGAAGGGGAAATGTAAGTACTCGTTGTCAAAAGTGAAGGACAGTTTGAAACATACAAGGAATATGGCTTTAACAAAAATATACGCACTTGTCGACCATTCGTTTATACGCCTGGATAGAAAGTTACGGAACTATAGATAGTTGCAATTTAAAATTATATACATTTTTACATTGAACATAAGAAAGAAACATACATCTTGTTTATTTTGGGTTTAATTTTTGTAAATAGACTAGTCCTCGTATGACAACAGTATGTTATCATGGGATGTCGATGGACGAAGAAGAAGAAGCCAATTTGAATTAAATACAGGTAGATATTTAACTTGCTTTGGTTCATCGAAGTTATAGACATAGTAAAATCACAGATTTCTATTTCAATACTATTGTTCCCGAACAAAGGAAGGAATTCGTCATCAAAATTGTTGGGTATAATGTATAATAATGTGAACATATTTCCGACATGGTACAGGACAATTTACGAAAAAATGATGGGTTGAACCTAGTTTTGTGGCTAGCTTAACCTCACACTTTATGGTAATTTTAAATATACCGCTAAAATGACAACGTTACATGACAGGAATACAGTAAAAATAAATGCAAGAAAACATAAATGAATTATATAATCGTACATGTTCGACAAGAGGGAAACTCTACCTCACAAGTCGAAAATAAACTGACAACGCAATTTTGTACCGTTATTGATAAACGGACAAAACTAAAACAATAAAACTTATGAGGTCATTTTTTTAATGAAACCGGCCAGACAGATATGTACACCTTCCAATCATTATCAAACCATACCGCTAAGCTATATATTTTTAAAAAATCGACGTAATAATCAAAGTTTATTTACAAATCTAACTAAAAAACAAAAAGCATGTTTGGTTCATTAAATTTTTTTGTAAAATAAGATATTATACTATTTGGCCAATTGAAAGACAACAATATAGAAAAGGAATGTGTTTAAAAATATATACATTTGTATGCACAGAACAAGCATACATATATCCAATATCGAAACAAAAAACTTCTTAACGTTCAGTATAATAAAATATAAAAAAAATATACAAATTATGTAATTATATAGTACATTATGTTTTATAGATCATTCAAACTATCGACCAAAAAATTAATTGTCTTTGGATTATGTGGTAGTTTTTTCTCAACGAAAATAAAATCATGACACTCTGCTGTGTCTCAGATTAAATTATCTTCTTTTGCAAATGCCAGTTCGTTTATACTACTAAATACAACTACTAGTATTTTGATCTTCCCCACTATACTTTGTATCGTCATTTGTACTGCTTGTTAAGAGTCGATCTTTGCTTCTATTGCGGTCAGTATTAGTGTCGCTCTGCAAATATTTTTCTTTTGTTGTTCGTTTACAACAAAGTTTTTGCCAATTTTGACGAACTCTCTTTTCTCTTGCAGTGAAAAGAATGAAAATAATAAATCCTTGAAAGACATTCAAAATAGTAAAAATGTACTGGAAAACTATGCTTGCTTTCTCTATTGTAAAAAATCCAAAAATCCATGTTAATCCTGAAAAAGAAGAAATATATATTTTACATACTTCGCAATTAACCATCGATTTTTACGACTTGATGAATCGTTTGTTTGATCGAAAGCGACAACTAAATGAGATTTAGTTTTTAAGTACCTATGATTTTATACAAAGTCAGTGTCGAACAGCGACTGATGCCTTTATTTGGTTAAAATTCTCATAAAGTAATCAGCAATGTAAACGTATTTGTAAAAATTGGTCTGCGGATCATTTTTAAATTTTAAAGTTTTCTACTTATCTATATTTTATTTATCATGACACTTATGCAAAACATGGTAAACAATCATCGCATAAAGGCGAAATCATCGCATAATGGCGATAACTCCTTTATCTTTGTGCAAGGATTTGTTGGCTTATTTGTAGATCTTGTCTTGTTGATCATCTTATTTTCTCCATCTGTTATAGTTTCGTTAAGATAAAAGGCAAAAACACCAAACAAACTATTTTACATTTAAGGGCGATTTGAACAATTTCGGCAATATCGACTTACTATTAGATCTAATTTTGCCTATCACTTTTGCTATTCAAATTTTCAATATATCTGTTAACAGTTTGCAAGATAGTTGTCAAACACACAGACAAGTAGAAAATATCGTCATTTAAAGGAAATATATAACCCCTGTAAAAAGTCAACTGACAATTTCAGCAATATTATCTTATTTTCTTATTTGTTGATTATGTCTTGCTGAACATTTTTGCTTTTATAGTTTTTATCTGTCTATCATAGTTTCAAGTAAATAAAAAAAACACACAAAACTTTGAAAAACATCATCAATAAAGTCGCCTGTCGATTTCGGCTGTCCTATTTATTAATATTGTCTTGCTGATAATTTTTGCTTTTTAAAGTCTGTATCTTATTACTGATTGTTTTCAAGATAAAAGACAAACATGTATACAGGGTAAATTTCATCATCTCAGGACAACAACTCTTATTAGAAGTCGTTTGCGATTTTCCAAAAACAAACTCGGAAAATCATATAAACAATATATTTCGATAATTCTAATTGGACAATCTGTATCGAATTTAATTAAGAATTGAATGTTTCTTTTTGTAACTTCATTAGGGTGTTAAAGCGTTGATCGAAGTACATTTTGTATGAAGCGCAGAAGCGCTTCATTCTAAAATTGTGCGCACCTGTGCACTTTATTATGTGACCTCGTGTCATCATGAATGATGAATTTTCCTGTGTATTGAAGTTGCTTAAGGAATAACGCGAGATTGCAGAGTAGCCAATCAGAATCACGTATTATAATGAAACATACATCTGTATGCAGATTTCTACTTGTAAACACATCTGATAGATTTAGGGTTTCTGCATGCTAAATGAACAAAGGCAAATGGTGTGACTGTATTTTCGTTGCCACTGCATGATAATACTATGATTACGAATCAATCAAATTGAGAGAATATTTACACATACAAATATATTAAAGTGAATGTGAGAATGATACGAAAGGATTGAAAGGATTACAACCAGACAAATTACATTGCTAGTTTTCAAATATGAGTTCCAAAAAGTAATCACAACACAATAAGTCGATATATAATCGACATCTGAATGTTTATCTAATGTAATTTTAGAGTTAAAAATCTGCGGACGATTTAAGAGATAAGATGTTTTGACTTTTTCTATTCCTCTTGATTTTACTGTTTTGTTTCTCCCTTCTGAAATTGCATAATAGAATAAATTACATTTGTTCTTACCTATAAGAACTAGTACTGTCAATGAGGCACGAAGATTCATCATTGCTCTCTTTTTCTCTGACTGGTTTGACTGAAGTCCTTTTGGTCGACCCCATAGGTTTTTCAGAATCATAATGAAGATAATAATATTGGCCAAAATTATAATTCCAACTGGTATTACAAATGCATAATAGAATGCAGAAAGTGACATCCAACACCTACAAAAATAAAATAAAAATATGAAAAACTAATAGCATCCTACACAAATTGTCGCATAAAATAACTGAATATTTTCACATTAGTCTAACTACTTTTAAGTGTCAAAACATGTGCATAAACTGGATTTATATCTCATTGATAATTAACTTCTATGAAATATATTCTATATATATATATGATCATGTTCTTATCATTTAAAAAAAATATGTTTTGTGTGATTTTTAGGAAGACATTTAACTGTTCTTGAGTATGGTTCTGTATATGATCAACGGTCATGTCTTTACCGTTCAAAACAAATAATTTGCATAATGAAAAATAACCGAATATTTATATTTTTTGTTCAAAATTAATTTGAAAATTATAAAGTAATTTTCACCTGATGATAATGATTTGATGCTTAACACCCAGTGAAAAATAAATATACTATATTAGGTCAATGTCAGGGAAATGTCAACTTTTTTATATGAGGCTGGGAAACTGGAGAAGAGCCAGCTTCTACCGAGCCATTCCCAAGATTTGCGCCGAATACACAAAAATATTTTTCTGACATTGACCTAATATTGTTTGTATACTGCAACTTAGATAAATAAATTCATGTATATTTAAATTGTAACACAAATTTAAAACTTATTTTCATCCCTTAATGAACCAATGACTGTGGAAAAAATGTTCCATGATGAAATTGACATTGCACAAAATATAGCTGTGTTACTATATTTAGGAAATAAACACAACTAGTTGCAGTATAAAACATAAATATCTGGATCAGAACATGTTAATGTGCTATTGATATGAATTCTGTTTCTTTATCAGGCTGACACAGTGAGCTAGTTTTTAAACACGAAAGATACAAGGGAACAGGCAACAAGTCATCATACCCGGTTGAAATATTCTGAATTCGAGCCGACCAGTGTTTATTTGTTCTTATTCCTAAAAAACATGTGTTTATTCTACGACTCCAGGGACTTACGGGATATAATAGAAGGGCTGATATCCATGACTTAACAGAAGCAACCATGACATTGACAATACAACGGATGCAGCAAGTAATGATTTATTCATTATTAGGTCTGTTTTCTATTTTCTGTGGTTTATTGATAATGATTCATGTACCGTGATGTATGTGACCTTTTTAGAACTCCTCTTTTTGTTTCCGCCCATTTATAATTGAGGATCATAAGCTTATACATGTCAACAGCAGACAATTATAAGATTTGTACTTACGCCTTGTTTCCACCAATATATAATTCATGATCATAAGCTAATACTATAATCACAGGTATCAAAGGAATCCCTAAAAAAGATATAACATACGCTTAATTATCAAAATTTAAAAACAAAACAACAAAAATCCTTTATTTTTATTTTAAAGGGTAATGATTTTACGAAAAATTGTAACTGGAAATATGAAGATAAACAAACATTCAGGGTTATATATCAGTAGTTAGAAAGTCTGTACGTGACATTAAACAGATCATCTGCAGAACACATAAATGTAAATTTCGTTTGCTATAAACTTTGTTATTTATTCTGTCTTTTTAACTTTTTTTTCTTCGAGTGTATTAAATGAGTATTTGGAAATGAAAATAGTGTCTGGCGTCTGGGGAACGCAATTCTAATCCTGATATCTTTGATTAGTTAAATTGAGCAGGTTAATAACCCACTCATTTATTTTGTTGTTTACAATTGAACATTAGCGGATTGAAAAGCGTTTTGTAAAGCTTCGCCATTGGTAATTAATAACACGTTTGCACTCATACTAGAGGAACCGTCCAGAAAATGCATCTGCTGTTCTACGATACGAAGAAAAAGATAGTTTTATTTGCATTTATATAACTAAATATAATGCAAATAAAACTAAGCACTACATTATCTATCATTCATTTTATACATACCCCATGCAGGAACAGCTGTTTTAAGAATAAAGTTTGGAATATAGGTTCCAAGAACCTTAACAAATCTCAAATATTGGAGGATCCCTTCCATCAACATCCACATAAATGCAACAAGAATGAAATAATGAAGCAACACAGCAACTGCTATACACCCTTTTAAGTCTTGCGTTTGTCCAATTCCAACTATAAATATTATCAAAAAACTGAGCAATGATAAAGCAAGGTTGAAAAGAGTTTGTTGAACTCTGCCTTTACGAAGGTGTCTGAAAAAAGTAATAAAAAGCGTATTAGTAACAACTTGATGAATAATAAATTTCACAATGGGTCTCATTTGGTAAGTTAAAATGACAATATACTTATTTCAATGGGATATACAATTGTCAATTTCTTGATTTTATAGTTGATGTGTTTCCATCAGATTTCCAATGTAACCTAGATAAGTTTTCACTCAATCAATTTTTAACATTTGAACAGTGGTAAACTACTTTTGCCCACATTTATAGGGAGAATGTGTTAAACATTAAAAAAAACCAAACAAGTAGGCTAAAGATTGACACCTATTTGAGAAAAAAAAAATGGAACGGAAAAGAAATAGTTCACCACTGTATACAATATAAAATGGACACGATATGAATTAAAAGTCTGCGAAAACATCTTGTCAAATTGTTGTATGTTTGGTATTGTAAATTTGTAAATGCAAAAACCCCAAAAGCAAATCTGTTTAAAAGTTTAAACTTTTGTTTTAAAAAAAGTAATATAAGGTTTGACTAAAGTCAAATGCTTTTAAGGATCAGATTCTAATGGAAGTTAATTCTTTTAAAGGACATTTGTTAATTTTCTATAATAATTGATTCCCAATCTAACAAATATTATTTTGGCTACTTGATTCTCCATGGAACTAAATCCAAATGCGTTACATCTGAACACGTTTATTGGTCATTTTTATAAAAATTTCCTGTTTACAAAACTTTAGATTTTTCGAAAACTAAGGATTTTCTTATCCCAGGCATATATAACCTTAGCCGTATTTGGCACAACTTTTTGGGATTTTTGATCCTCAATGCTCTTCAACTTTATACTTATTTGGCTTTATAAATATTTTGATATGAGCGTCACTAATGTGTCTTATGTAGACGAAACGCGCGTCTAGCGTACTAAATTATAATCCTGGTACCTTTGATAACTATTTTTGCGGAGTCGGCTCCAATTCACAAACACATTTAACGAGAAAAATAAATAACAGATTTCATAACAAGGCAATTACTATATCCCAGTTTGTTGGAAACTAGGAGAAACAATGAACGAATTAAACACGAGTCCTTTAGATATCTCTTTGTTTATAGTCATTTCTGATCGGTACAAGTCAGAGAAGTGGACTACTAGTATAAAAGGGATGCCGGGTCGTGAAAAACAATGACGGATTCATTAGTAATAGTTTAATACTGTTTAAGCAGGAAAAAATAGGCGACACCACAGCGAAGGCCAATACAAAGACGTGTACTTTAAAATATTAAAATATTTAAAAAAAATATCTTCAATATGCTAAAAGGCAAGATTAAAGTGAAAACACGACTTGTTAAAAATATGCAGCACTACATATATGTGAGAAAAAAAATTCAATTCATTTGAAACTCATTGTCCGTACTATATAAAGATATGTTGGAATTCCAATTTCTTTTACAAAAAACAACATGATATTAAGAAAAGAAAACTTGTGGATTTACCAACTGATCCCTTTAAAACCTGATAAAATCAAACGTGGTATTGTCCTCAACATTGAAGCTTGTAGTATTTTAAACTAACGTAGCAAAACAAAAGTCATTACAAAATAGTATCACCTAAAAATCAATGGGAAGTTCGAAAATCTGTTTAGTCTACACTAAGCAACGTTGTGGTTTGAAAGCAAATATAACGTAGAAGGAAATCTGTTTAACCGTTTTAAACCTTTCATCACATTGCTAATATTCTAAATATTTCAGTACCAAATAGTCGGTTACCATTACATCGTTAGGCAACTAATAATTCTTGTTGTGCGATAGTATTTATCTTGTTACTGCAATATATTTACACGGAAATTGTTGTTAGTGGCTGTTTAAACAGAACTATTTTTATTTTATCATACTGTTTTAGGTTATTATATGCTTTTAATGTTCTAACTCAATACACTTATATTTTTTTCAGTTAACAATGAAATGATATAACTTTTATAACGTTTTCGTATTTCAAAAGTATGCCATGTGTTTGTTAAAACATCATTGTTAGTTCCTAAATGACCAGAAACACCGGAAGTTGTCTTCTCCTTCTATTTAAGTCATTGTTTAATATTACAATGATGTAGCAAATACGTTAGTGTTTTCGTTGATGGTATGCATAACTTGTTCCAGCAATATCATAGGAAAAATATGACAAGAATCATGATAAAAAAAACCTGTTATACAATACACCGAACAAGACTACGCAAATACAGAGTGTAATCATGTTGAATATTTAAGAGCAATAGGTAGCACTCCACAGTTAGAAAATAAAATAAAAAATGAGCCACAAAATGTTTTATCATGTCCTATTCCTGAATTTCTAATACATTAACCTAACTGTTTGTGTTGTACATGTGCATATGTATGTCATCAGTATCTACTATAGATTTGATTTTGAAGAGTTAAAAGGGTGAAAATTAATTCCTTTTATGTGCATCCATGGCAACATTCTGCATTTATTTACCATAAAATATTGCAAAAAGGGGGGTGACCATGTCACATATCCCCCCAAAGTTTCCCTTGGTCCGTTCTGTTTGTGTTACATTTCAGTGTTGTGTCGTTGTTCTCCTCTTATATTCAATGCGTTTCCCAGGTTTTAGTTTGTTACCCGATTTTGTTTTTTATCCATGGATTAATGAGTTTTGAACAGCGGTATACTACTGTTGCCTTTATTGGATCAAACTAGAATTTCAATGCCTTTGAGTGATACCTTTTTAGAAACTGTTTTCATAAACTTCATAATGATCAAATGAAAAAAAGGTGTCTTTTGCCTTCTTTTTCTCGTAAAATCCAATCACAAAGTTCGTGTGATAAAAGTTGGAAAAAAATTTACAATAATTACCGGACCATTGCATAGTAGGGACATGCAAATACGGACTGTCATACAGAAAACAGACTATATAACATACATAAAATAACCTTAATGTAAATATAAACCCAATACAAAGGCTATTTTAATACTCAGCTATCCAAAAATGAATTTTATGGCACACTAGCTCTCATATTTAAAAAATCCACAGGGGCCAAAATGCGAAACTACACACCTAACTGTGGAGTGTTACCTTAACTTATTTTCGTCTATCCACGAAAGATACCTTCCTGATTTTCGGATGGGACCAATGTTTTTGTTTAATTGGTAGTTAGTGTGGATTGGTGACGAATACAATTATATATTTGAATACAATTTTCCCATCAAAAACAATGACTGCATATTTAACATGAAATTAAAATACAGTTAAATTCTCTGAACTTATGTCAAGTACAAGAAAAACATTTCTGAAGAAGCTTTTTTTTTTTTTTTTTTTTTTGTAACTAATGTATCCGATCTCAATTGTTTGTACATATTTTAAATATTAAATATCTGTATTTGTTGTCTCTGTACCGATGTAATGCCTTAGCTTTATGGGAATAAAGATAAACTATTAACTGCAAAAACGTATGAGATTAAAAAAATTTGTAAGGGTTCCGCGGAACCCAGTGTCTCGCCTACTTTTCTGTTAATCGCAGGCTCAACAAAAATGAGGCAAAAAATCAATAAAAATATTCCTCTTGATACTTTCCTATGATTGTAAGAAGGTTCTGTCCAAGTTTGGTACAAATCTATGATAGTTAATGAATCTAAAAAAATTTTTGAAAACTTTAACTACAGACTGTATGTAATGTTAACTGGAAGAAAATCTAAGTCAATTTAAAAGTAAAATATAGAAAAAATGGAGTTATCTTTATACAAAATTTACTTCTTGATACTATCTTATGATCATAAATAAGCTTCTGTCCAAGTTTGGTACAAACCCAAGATAGTTTAAGAAAGTTATTTAAATTTTAAAAACTTTTACCACAGAGTGAATGTAATGTTTCCCTGCAGAAAAACTAAGTTCATTTAAAAATAAAAAACGGAAAAAACGGATTAATATTTTGAAAAATTTGCTTCTAGATACTATCTTATGATCATAAACAAGCTTCTGTCCAAGTTTGGTACAAACCAAGGATAGTTTAAGAACGTAATTAAAATTCTAAAAACTTTAACCACAAAGTGAATGTAATGTTTCCCCGCAGAAAAAACTAAGTCCATTTAAAAGTAAAAAACGGAAAAAATGGAATTTTATTTTTACAAAATTTACTTCTGGATACTATCTGATGATCATAAACAAGCTTCTGTCCAAGTTTGGTATAAATCCAGTATAGTTTAAGAAAGTTATTAAAATTTCAAATACTTTAACCACAGAGTGAATATTTGTGGACGCCGCCGACGACGACGGAATGTAGGATCACTTAGTCTCGCTTTTTCGACTTAAGTCGAAGGCTCGACAAAAAACAAAAACAAAAACACCCTACACACACATCTTTGTATCTATTGATCTACCACAACAGGACAGAAAACTAAAACAACTCCAGTAAACTGATATGAGCAACTAAAAATTTAGTACTACAGTAAAAGTGGTGATCACTTATCGCTCCGTTACTACGTTCTTGGCCTTTATTATACCCCCACTTTATAAAAAAGGGGGTTTACTGTTTTATCTCTGCCTGTCCTTCCGTCAGTCCGTCAGACAGTCCGTCCGTCCCATGAATATTTTTCGTCGCATTTTTCTCAGGAACTACAATACAAGGATTTTTGAAATTTGGTTTCAGGGTTTACCTAAGTCCGCTATACCGTGTGATGCGTTTTCAGATTGATCACTTGACAACTTCCTGTTTACCGAACACTTGTATGATTTTACACATGATAGCCAAGTTGAAAATTTTCGTCACATTTTTCTCAGGAACTACAATACAAGGATTTCTGAAATTTTGTTTCAGGATTTATATAAGTCATCTATACCGTGTGATGCGTTTTCAGATTCATCACTTGACAACTTCCTGTTTACCGAACACCTGCATATTTTTACACTATTAAAATTATCCACTTACGGCGGGGTATCATCAGTGAGCAGTAGCTCGCAGTTTTTCTTGTTATAACTCATCCATAAATTTTACCTTATAGTTTTAAATTCATAATATTATGAACGGATGAGGCTGATGTTAGCTGGTATTTTTGATTGTTTTTTTAAGACGAAAATCATAAATCGATTACTTAGGCATTATTGAATATTGATATCATTGAATACAAATTACTTGCTAACATTCATTCAGCTATGAAAAACTCTAATTATCGAAAATTTAAGATTGAAAATTTCTTACTTAAAAACAATGAATAAAACTATAGTAAGCGATAATCCAATTATGGAAAGTATCAGGCCAATCCAAGATATAATGTCCATGGCTAGAGATTCCACTAAATTATCTTGGCCACCAATATTCTGAAAATATAAAAGAACAGAGACATTATTTGTGACACTTCAAAATTATCATGAGTCAAATGACTTCAATATCATATATTCAGACAACTATATGGTCATACTGATTTAAAACACGTTTTTTTTCTAATTCAGTTCTGTGAAATTCGTTTTTTTTTAAACAAACAATTTATCAATCACGCTAACTTATTATAAACGTGTAAAATTATCGATACTTCTTTTTATGTCGAATAGGGAAGTTTTGAAAAAAAAAATGAAAACCTTATGAGGATATAAGTCGAAAGGAATGTAAAAGTTCTTTTAAGTACGAAACGCATTACATTAGTCGCTTAAATGTAGATAAGGGCAGAATATAAAGTACAATGATCGAAAACATATTTTATAATTCATCTTATATTACCACAATCACTGCAAAATTTGTCAAATGATCACAAACACAAACATATCGTCCATATTCTGTTTTATTCAACTGACAACCGTCGGTGGCCCATCCACCAGATGTATCATAGAGGTCGTAGTTCCAATATCCACATATGGAAGATTCGACGTCCTGCAAGCGAAGATTAATCATCATTTTTCAATCAATAAATAAAGCTAACGTTCTGGCCAAACGAGAACACACAACAGTCGTATACAATTTGTGATCACAGTTATTTAATTTTGTTTACATAACTATTGCTATAAAAGAATATGCAGTATACGGATTGTCATCATATATATGCATGCTTATGAAGAACAACAATTAAATGCAGAAGTATCACAAATGCGACCATTTTATTGTATTGTCACTATATGTTTCATCAGATAGTTTATTTTAAAACTTTTCCTAAATATAGATTTTATCATACATTTTTGAAAAATATATAAAAAAAATATTGGTAAGCGTCCCTTTTTTTAATGCTTCCAGATATGTCAAATTATTCAAATAGCGAGTTTAGAATTTCGAAAGAAATAAATTCTTTAGAAGCTTTATCTTGGTAAGGAAAATCACTTCTCGCAATCCATAAAAGGTTACAAATTTATTAAGGAAAAAGAGCTGTTTATATAATAGCAGTAAAAAAGATTATTTTTCAGAAAAGTACTGGAAATGAAAGAAATGAGTTTTTAATAGTTTGCTGCAGACACAATATAAATCATAAAATAGTTACATTAAAATTCTATGAAGGTTGATCAAAATAATTTATGTGCAACAAACTTTAATCCAAGACTGTATTCAAATCTTTTCTCTGGATAGTATATATTTGGGATATTAACAAGCTTCTGTCCAAATTAAATAAAAATAATCCGTAAAGGGAAGGTTAACTGAAAAACTTTAAATTGAGCCTAAATGTTAACTGTAAAACAAAACAAGTTCAATTATCAGTAAATTACGGGAAACTGCCATACAAGTGGAAGTTTTAGTTTGCTAAAAAAAAACAAGTTTAATCCACAAAATTATGGACTTCTTATTGCGACGTCCTACCTAACACAATCACCGATCACCCCTAGTTTTTGGTGGGATTCGTGTTGTTTATTCTTTAGTTTTCTATGTTGTGTCATGTGTACTATTTTTTTCTGTTTGTCTTTTTCATTTTTAGCCATGGCGTTGTCAGTTTGTTTTAGATTTATGAGTTTGACTGTCCTTTTGGTATCTTTCGTCCCTCTTTTACACAACATATGTGTCAAATTACAACACGCCCTATTTAGTTAGCTAAAAATACAAGTTTAATCCACAAAATTATGGACCTCCCATTGCGACGTCATACCTTGCACAACATATGTGTCAATTCACCACACGCCCTATTTAACAAAAAATGAAAACATTTTCACTGGGCTACTCAATGTCATTTTATTTTTCTATTAATTTAACGATGATGACGATATACTTTACAACTAACATTTTCAATTTTATAAAAACTTTCTTTGTGCGACAACTCAAATGAACTTTATGAAATTTAGAAAATTAAAGATAAACGTTTTAATCAATATTTATCCTTCTAATTACCCGAACCACACTGGTAAGGTCGGACCATATGAGTATAAACGATTATGAACATATGCGTATCATCTATATAGCTGTATTTTCCGAAACATTCATTCTTTTCTTTTAACAGTATTGTTGCAAAATATAGGACTTACTAGCCTTTCGACACATGGCGGCCATTTTGGATTTTGGCAGCCAGTGTGAATTTTTTTTGAAGATGACTCCATATCCAAAAATGGTTATCATCATCATAACTCACAATCTGCAAAGTTTCATACTATTACCAGAAAGTGATCAATTTTGCCAAAATATTGGACTTAGCCCCTGAACAAGTGCAGATCGTAGACTTTTGTATATGGCCCGAGAACACAGTTATTTCGTAGTGCATTTCTTTTAGACAATAAATTTAAATTAAAAAAATCGCACCTGCTCTTTCTCAAAAAGATTTTTACAGTGTAGTGTACTACCAGTGAGACAAATAATATCAAAATTATAGAAACTACTACCAGCTCTCACTCAAAATATTGACAATTCTGTGTTAAGGGGGTGTTAAATTCAGTTTGACAGCTTCAGACGTGATAAAACTTGACCTTTTTGAACTGGACCAAATCACTACTTAACATAAAGATTCAGCACCCAAATGTTTTAAACATGTAATTACATCCCCGTACTTCATGCATTTAATATCAAGAAATAAATTGGGAAAGTGTATCAAATAAAACATGCAAGTTGTACACTGTTTACACTAGGGACTATATTCGTAGACAACGAAAACCAAAGGACGGTAACTGTGTCCTTTGACCATATATATTTTTTATGTGTTATGTTGTCATTTTCAGACAATCAGAGACCTGATAGATTTGAAGGATTGCTATTTTTAATATTCATAGTTTTTACATCAGTAAAGGTATTGCTTTCTTATATATAGTCGATTGATAATATTGTTTGTATAGCATTACTCATGCTATATAAAGACATGCATATGGTGTTGGTATGCAGTGTTTTTACTTATAAATAATAAATGGTCACAAACTTGTCAAACATTCGCACAACGTTTTGTTTAATATACAAGTGTTATCAAAGGTACCATAATTATAACCTGATACACCAGACGCGCGTTTCGTCTACATAAGACTTATCAATCCGTCGGAAGGGGACGCTAAATGGCTGACCCGTGTTAAGAGAGAGCCATATCTCTTGCACGTTAAAGACACCCTTGTAGATTTCGAAAAAGAGTAGGCTAATGCCGCTACAAGGCAGCACTCGCACCCGCAAAGTGGAAAGGGATTAATATAAGTTGCAAAACTTGTTTCCCAATCCACTATAAATAAATATGTTTAAACTAAACTTATCAATGACGCTCAGATCAAAGTAGCATAAAAAGTCAAACAAGTATAAATTTGAAGGTAATCTATGCTTTGGATAAGAACATCATTAGTTTTTCGAATTTACCCTACTTTTGCAAACAGTTAATTTATAAAAATGACCATATAATAATATTTATGTCAACACCGAGGTGCTGACTACTGGACTGGTGATATCCTCGGGGACGAAACGTTATATTAGAATTGAAAATAAATGAAATCAGCATCAATTGAAATTAAATGGACTAAAATGAACAAATATTATCGACAAATCAGTGTCATTCTATAGTAACAGAACATGAAATTCTTACTTACCGCAGTCGGATAAAACAGAGTCTGAACTTCGTATTCACCGAGAGAACGAACAGGAAGTCCATCTATAAAAATACTTGATGCAATAACTCTGCTGTTTGGTAGGTACTGTCGGACATCTGATCGTACAGAAAACAAATTCCAATTTCTGTATACATTGAAAGATATTCTTGTGGCATTTGGAAATTCTGTAATTTAAGAAGAATATAATACGTTACACAATACATGTATAGATAAAGACGATGGATGATGCGCAATTTGGGTTTTTACCAAAAAAAAAAAAAAAAAAAAATAGGACTGCATGTCACAGTCCCAGTTTTTAGAGACAAATACTTCAAGACAAAAAAGAAAAAGAAGATTCATTTAATTAATCAAAAGAGCACAAAGAACAATAATGTCTTTTATTTTATTATATCAAATCAAGTATCAGTACCGAAATATTTCAAGGAGATAATGGTCAATAATCCAGGTTTGATGCATCAAAAGCCAATTTTAACGACATGAGATGACGTGATGGATGTAGTTCAAAACAAATCTGCCAAGCAAGAACGAGAAGCAGTTTGATTTGCTATAATCGGTATTTTCGAATGGATATCATTTTAAATTCAGTTTTTGCTCTTAGCTAGCAAAAGATGCATTAGAATACACATTCTTGACTTATAGTGACGCCCAGCTTGATAAATGATAAAGACACTTCAATTATTGGAAAACGTAGATCTACCGTTTAAATTGCCTCTATAATAATGGAGAAAAGATTTTTCAAAACAGATTCATTCAAATTCTTACTATGACTATACACAAAAGAAAAAAAACTTTTTTACACAGTAAATCAAACTTTTGCCAAACTACTAAGTATAATTATTAGAAGACCAATGAAAAACATCCATCCAGAAATGCAGGACTACCAAGTTTGTCTACCTTATTGGATAGTTTAAGGCCAACACATACACATCAAAGCATGTGACAATTGTAAAAGCCGTGGAAAAAAAAACCGGATTGTGTGAAAGAGGGACAAAGAAAGGTACCAGAAGGACATTTATTCTTGAAAAACAGTATCGTGACGATTATAAAATATATATAGCAACATTTGTATAGAACAATTCCAGCTCAATCAATGTATGCGTAAATGTCTAATGCATTATTTCTTTCTCTATAAAATACAACGTTTATACCTTTACTACTAATTGTTTGAATCTATTTCGGAAAATATTTTTGGAAAATTGGTTCCACAATAATACTTGAAAAAAAAATATCTTGATTTCTCCTGTACATGTATTTCGTTAAATAAACTCACTATTGATTAATTCAACTGGGAGAATAATAGCAGCGTCAACTGTTTCTAAGTTGATATTTGATCCGTTTATCAAGTTCTGTATGGTACTGTTGGTCAATGGTACTTTCGAACCTCCTCCCTCGATTTGTATACCAAAGACTGTAGAAGATAGTGCAGATATATCGTACACCTCCATCAGAATATTGTCCCTCACCCATCTAATTCCAGGTTGTCCTTGTAAATCAAGAAAACGGGGAATGGTGTCGATAACTTCTAATATTCTATTCAGATAAAAAAAGAAATAATGCAAATAATGGTTATTTCACGATTCACATTTATTTGCACCAGATGTGTATTTCGACAACAAAATTTAGGATTTTCCGTTTTGAATTTTTCTCGGAATTCAGCATTTTTGTGATTTTTGTGAAGAAAAGGACAAATATAGTTCTTCGTGAATGTCCATATAAAATGTATTCGGAGTCAGCGCCATGTGGTAAATTACTAAAGTATATTATTGTATTCTTGATTATTTCAGCAAAATTATCATCAACGTAATGGCAATTGTTATGAATATCTTTGTAGCACAACGCAAAAGCAACAACATTTTACGAATCCAATAAGACAACTTCAAATTTTGTGAAAATTTTTATACAGTTCCAAAATATCCAAACGAACAACCAAAGTTTGAAAATAAATAATTAAATATGATTATAAACATTTTATTGCAGTTATTATATGGCATGTGTATTGTGTTGATAAATCTAAACGATCTTTTCTTAAAATTGTACAAAAAAATGAAAAAAAAATAATTAACAACCTACTCTGTAAAATTATTTATCTTTATTGTTTTAACCTTCACAATTTAAAATCGTTTGGATATGCATGAAATATTTGTCACTGGACGTTAAGCAACCAACCAACAATCAATCAATAAATCAATCAAATCGTTTGACATAATATTTCTTCTTTAAAAGACCATTCATAGCAGACAGGTTTGCTCGAAGACAAAGATGGGGAAAATATGTGTATATGTAGGTGTTGTTACATGATAAAGACTATACGCAACACTCTGATAATTGGTCACATGAAAATATCTTCATATTTGTAATTGTTTAGGCAAAGTTGACCTCACATGAAATTGAATTTCAAGGTTCATTTTGGTGATATAGCTAGCTCTTCGACTGTTTCGGTTCTTATACATCATAGGCTTTCAAGTACTGTATATAGTACATGCACAGTGAGTTCTATTTGTATAACAAAAATTTGTAAGGGTTCCGCGGAACCCAGTGTCTCGCCTACTTTTGCTGTAAATCGCAGGCTCAACAAAACTGAGGAAAAAAGTCAATAAAAATATTCCTCTTGATACTATCTTATGATTGTGAGAAGCTAATCTGTCCAATTTTGGTAAAAATCTATGATAGTTTAATGAATATAATAAATGTTTTGAAAACTTTAACTGCAGACTGTATGTAAGGTAAACTGGAAGAAAATTAAAGTCCATTTAAAAGAAAAATACAGAAAAAATGGAGTTCTGTTTTTACAAAATTTACTTCTGGATACTATCTAATGATCATAAATAAGCTTCTGTCAAAGATTGGTACAAACCCAGGATAGTTTAAGAAAGTTATTAAAATTCTAAAAACTTTAACCACAGAGTGAATGTAATGTTACCCAGCAGAAAAACTAAGTCCATTTATAAGTAAAATACGGAAAAATGAATTCATTTTTTTACAAAATTTACTTCTGGATACTATCTTATGATCATAAACAAGCTTCTGTCAAAGTTTGATACAAACCCAGGATAGTTTAAGGAAGTTATTAAAATTCTAAAAACTTTAACTATTAAAATTCTAAAAACTTTAACCACAGAGTCAATGTTATGTTTCCCTGTAGAAAAAACTAAGTCCATTTTATAAGTAAAATACGGAAAAATGCATTTATTTTTTTACAAAATTTACTTCTGGATACTATCTTATGATCATAAACAAACTTCTGTCAAAGATTGGTACAAACCCAGGATAGTTTGAGAAAGTTATTAAAATTTCAAAAACTTTAACCACAGAGTGAATGTTATGTTTCCCCGTAGAAAAAACTAAGTCCATTTATAAGTAAAATACGGAAAAATGCATTTATTTTTTTACAAAATTTACTTCTGGATACTATCTTATGATCATAAACAAACTTCTGTCAAAGTTTGGTACAAACCCAGGATAGTTTGAGAAAGTTATTAAAATTTCAAAAACTTTAACCACAGAGTGAATGTTATGTTTCCCCGCAGAAAAACTAAGTCCATTTATAAGTAAAATACGGAAAAAATGGAATTTTATTTTTACAAAATTTACTTCTGGATACTATCTAATGATCATAAAGAAGCTTTTGTCCAAGTTTGGTAGAAATACAATATAGTTTAAGAAAGTTATTAAAATTTAAAAAACTTTAACCACAAAGTGAATATTTGTGGACGCCGCCGACGACGACGCCGACGCCGACGGAATGTAGGATCGCTTAGTCTCGCTTTTTCGACTTAAGTCGAAGGCTCGACAAAAATGTAACCTTTCGATAATCATTGAAAACAGTTGATCTAAGCATTGTAAATCAATGATTGTTTGATCAAGTCAGATTAAGTTATACTGACAAAATGTATACGTTCATGATATAGGCGAACGAGTAAACACTGACATTTTTTAATGACACATCTTAAAATTGAATTTACAAACAAATAGGATGTCGTATTAATTAGTGTTGTAATTTATGGGGTACCTGTAGCTCAAGAAGAAGCGATATCCTTGATAATATATAAATGAAATCTTCAAGAATAAGACAAGAAGCTCCTACATTTAACTCTTTCATATTTTGCAATGGTTAAATTTAGAGACGAACATAATTCAAAATATTATAATACTGGATTTTAAATCATTAAAGTTTGTTTTTTTTGGAACTGAATGTTTTTCTACTCAATGTTTTTCTACTCTACTTCAACTTCGTAATTTTTTTTTTTTTTTAATTTTTTTTTTAACTTTTTTGAATTCGATCGTCACTGATAAGTCTTTTGTAGACAAAACGTCTGGAGTAAATACAATATTTAATCCTGGTATCTATGATGAGTTTATTTACAGGGAAAACGGTAGTATTTAATTTTCCCAGCATGAGGTTGGCCTTTTGTGTACCCAAGACAGGTGAAGGAAGTCAAATTAGGAGCGCTGTGATTGGATGTAAGGGTACAATAATTTTTTTTATCTTTGAATAACTACAGTGTGTAAATTTATAATATAAATTTTAAAACCTATTGAAATATTTTGTAGAGAATTATTCGAAAAGGCTTTCAAAATTTCATAAATTTGGTGCAAAATGACGGTGGGCATGGATAACATAAACAAGCTCCGTTGGAAATTGGTCATGATACTATTTGGCTTCAATTTTTAGAATACAATAATAAAGTTCTAACACCACACATAACTGTTTTATCCAGGTTTTTATTATAAAAACTGGTAAATTTAGAAAATGTTAGTATTGTCGCATATGGCAGAATAAATAGTATCGTTTTCCTTACAGGTGAAAACTGAAAAAATAATAATCTAGTCCAAAACAGGATGAAATTAAATAATCTGTCCCTCAAACTGCTTTATGAAAATAAGTACAAGTTTGTTCATAACGGTCGAGTAATATTTCGAGTAATATTTTAAATGATTTATCTCTAAGATAAACAGTTATGGATAATGTGCATCACAGCTAGTATGAACTTAAATTCTTGCTTTTGATAAAAGTTGGATGCAATGTTTTTAAAATAAAATAATTGAATTATTAAATGCGATTACCCTAGACCGAAAGTCATACTAAAAGTTCTAAAACATAATTAATGTAATTTTTTTTTAAAGATAATACCTGTTTGATGCACTGCCATCTTCCTGGGCAAGTTTAATTGTTTCTGGTTCGACACTTAAAAAACTATTGATTGTATCAATGATATCTGTCAAAGCCTAGAAAAAAGATAGCTCATCAATATCTATTTACTTTGGTACAAAAGTTAATTTCAAACCACAGAGAAATAATTTAATACTCAGTTATTTACTGCAAGTTTTCAAGAAGAAAACTGCTTGAATTATGTACTGTTTTTAAGTTTTATCTATTAAAAGTTCCATTGACGATATCACAGCGCAATGTATATTTAATACGTTTGCATAGGCATGACAATACTGATATTGTGTGTTAAAATTCGCTGTTACAAACTGTTGGACACTATTATAAATTAAGGAATATATCTCCCTCCTCAAATACTCTGATTCCTTGCTAGGTTAAAGCTATACTAATTCTCCTTTTTGGTTTAATAACTCTTCAAGTTTTGAACTTTATCACATTCTGGCCTCATGCAAAAGTAAACAGACATTTATTATTGAAATGCACATCTGGTGCTGACAAATTGGCACCTTTGGTATCGGAATTCGGATGTTTAATCTAATAAGAATAAGGAAACTCTAATGCTGTTAATCCAAGAAACTTTACAGTTAAATACAAATCATATGGTTTCATTTTTAAATTACAGTTGTCGATAAGTGATGTACATGTATACCATATTTCTGTCTTTAAATATCTGTAAATTTGTGTGACGGGAAAGTTTTTTTAAAATGAAGGACAATAAAAAAAAAGAGCGGTTCATTTGATTTTTTAATAGTGCTTGTAGGGAACTTGTCTATTAAGAAATATTTTCAACTAAATATTTATCCTGAATACCGTTTATATTTCACAGGTAAATTGATATCATTTTCACTATTTTTTTAATAAATTATATCCTCTTTAAAAATAGACCGTTCTAAACTGTGTTAATAATAAATACTGAAATGATCCATTTTTGTAGCAATTGTAAATATTAGATTGCTTTGTTAAAAAAATAATGCATCATTATTTTAGAGAACTAATTGGTGTGATGGGCACTTGAAGAACTAATTGGTTTAATTTGTATATTTCAGTTTTGGAATTAAAACCAAACAGTAACTTTATATCTGTTTAAAAGACCTTTAAAATTATTTTTAAAACTATCTATAAATGACCTACTGTTTTTATATTTTTCTGTGTTTACACCTTTAGCCCTCGGTTTTACATTTTTCTTCTGCAGGTTTTGTGAAATTAGTCAAACTACGTTTACGTAAGATAATAATGTTTTTAAAATCTCAAAGTAACAAATGACCTCTAGCTACTAAAGCCAAAGTCACAATGAATGTTATGTCTGATTTTGTCGCTTACTTAAGAATAAAGAGACTGAGAAAATAAGTGGTCACTCCTTTAATTGATTGAAAATCCCTAATTTTGTAATTCGTGTGGACTTCTGGACTTCCCCCTTTTGAATTTTTCTTGTTTTTTTTTTATTATATTTTCTTAAAATGATAAAAAGTCAAGCATTATATGGAATAACTAACAATTAATTAAAATTCAGCAAATTGCAAACTGAAAACCTAGAATGGTCACATCATTCTATTTCCAGATCATAATCGACTTTTTTTTATTGAATAATTTCGTTGAGCCTCTTTATTTAGGTTATAATTGGGAGAAATTTATAAATTGGTTTCCAACAGAACTTCCGTATAATCGAAAATTGTACAAATAAACTAAACAGAATATGTTCATTTGATTGCTTAAATCTTCGTGATTTGGTCTCTGGTTGATATTTGCTAATGTTCAAGCATACCACATCTTCTTTTTATATGATTATTCCATATAAAAAAATTATACTCGAATGAATGGGCTAAATACTCAGCTATGGTATTTGTTTCATCTTTAATATAGCATCTTTCAAATTTGAAAAAATGCCTCATACAAAAAATTCTCCAAGTACCAGGATTATAATTTAATACGCCAGACGCGCGTTTCGTCTACAAAAGACTCATCAGTGACGCTCAGATCACAATAGTTATAAAGCCAAACAAGTTCTAATTTGAAGAGCATTGAGGACCCAATATTTTGACCATTAAACGCTGGTATCCCTTTAAAAAATAATGACTCTTGATATGTAACTTTGGTATCATGTTTATTATCAGATGGGATAAATGTATGAAAATTGTCTTAAAAAAAGCATATTTCCAAAATTATTTGTGAACTTTCTATCGATTCGACTAATTTGTATCATTCATATCTGTCATGTTTTTCTGAAATTTTTAAATCAAAATCAATCAATGGCGTCAAACGTGGAAGCTAAACGGAAAATAAAGGAGGAAGCAAGTGAAATATCATGTATATGGAACGGTTACAGAGTTTGTTTCCATGCTAATATTGATACGGAATAAAAAGAAAAAAAAATACATAGACCACATTTATTTATCATATAAAAAAATATATGTGCACTGCAATATATCTAGAATAGTATGATCAATTATAATTTAAACGAAAATTACACTCATTGTAAATTTAATCATACTTTACCTTTTCATTCAAATTTGAAACATTAGATGCCTTCACTAATATCTCAGCAGTGTCTATGATATCAATACTTGTAAGTGGAGTTGGGTCAGATGTCAAATTCCTTAAAGTTTCTAGAACTTTGTTTACCGTGTTTTCATCAATATTAACCTGCGAAGAAAAAAACCAAATGGATTCAAAAAGTAAAAGATCAAAAATAAGAAGCACAAGTAGCCCATATACCTTTAGGAAAGAGTTATGTCGAAGAAATTCCTTTTAGCATTAATATGGGTCAAATGAAAACAGAATAAACTTGTAATTATGTTTGTTTGTTTCACTCAAACATCGGTGTCAATATAATGGAATTATATGCGACTGTCAGTCATGCGAGATGTTGAGCTAGATATAAAACTATGTTAATCCACCAAATCAAAAACATAAGCAAACACCTGTATCAAGTCAGAAATAAGACTTCGTGGTGTGTTTGAGCTTTTCATTTTTCCACGTGTCAAAGGACTTTCCGTTTGAATATTTCTTGGAGTTCGGTATTTTTTGTTATTTTACCTTTTACTGTCGTATGAAAAAAGATATAAAATACAAAAACAAAAAACACCGATATATACCAATTATAATAGTTGATTTTTTTCTTAAAGCATACGAGATAAGGACATAATCATGAAAACAAAACGTTAACCAATAAACTATGAAAATGAGTTCAAGATCTGTTGAATCCTGCTGGAAGAAAATCAAATATTTCCATACTCTTGTAACACTGTAACATACATAAACTTTTAGCTACCGCTTTACAAGCAAAACCAAATACAATGAAAGACCCAACTGTGTATTGGCTTCCGAAGCTACACAAAACACCTTACAAATATAGATTTATTTCGTCTTCAAGTCATTACCATTCCACTACTAAATTGTCTATTCTTCTTACCAGTTCACTTGGTACAATTAAAAACCTGAGAATAAATTGTTCAAATAAGGCCTTCGAAAATAGTGGAATTATTTACTTTTGGAGTATCAAGAGCTCGTTGGAAGTACTTGATTGCTTTCTTATATTGGTGATTTTGAATCTGTTCAAAGTTTTGATTTTTCTACCCTGTATACCACATTACCTCACATTCTCATTAAGGAAAAATTCACACACCTAATTAAATGGGTAATTAAAAAGTCAGAATGGGGCTATATATGTTCAAACTCTTTGTTAATTTTTTAGTAGCAATAAACAAAAAAACAATGTCAATTGGACATGCTTTGATACTATATATGCGCTTGGATTTTTACTGTATAACATTTTTGTTCGCTATGGAGATTCCGTATATCGTCAGGTTATCGTAATTCCAATGGGGACTAACTGTGCACCACTTGTTGCGGACCTGTTTTTGTATTGCTATGAGTTACAATTTATGACAAAAATCAGCACAGACCCATCGAAACAACATCTGATAAACAAATTTAATGATACTTTTAGATATTTGGATGATATTTTGGCTCTCAATAATGACGACTTCAGTATGTATACTAAAGAAATGTATCCTGTTGAACTAACTTTAAATAAAGCTAATACTAACAATGACTACTGCCCTTTCCTCGATCTTGATATCTTTATCACTAAAGGAAAACTTAATACTAAAATTTCTGATAAAAGAGATGATCTTTCATTTTCTATCGTTAATCATCCATTTTCAGATGGTGACGTTCCGTTGTCATCATCTTACGGTGTATATATATATCTCAACTTGTACGATTCGTGTATGTAATAATGTTTGAGATTTTAACGAGAAAAATTTATGTATTACTGAAAAAATATTACACCAGGGTTTTCGATATCATAAACAAGTCAAAATATTTACTAAATTTTATCATCGGTATAAGGACATCATTCGTAAATATAGCTCAACATGCAGACTCCTTATACGTTCAGGTATTTCACATCCAATTTTTTTTTCTTTCAGAAACTAACAAAACCTTTAAATAGACTTATTAAGAAGGGATTTAGTTACGATACTGTTGTCAGGTCATTAAAGATTGCATATTTTGGCGTTAATATTGATTAACTTATAGGGTCTTTGCATCGGAACTAAACACATTTATTCCAAAACCAGTTGTTGGCATGACCCGGGTTATGTTCTTCTCATATATGTTATGATGGTATGATACTAAACCCCTAACGGGTAGGATTGTGCCTGATATTCGTATGATGAAATCATAATCTTTCAATCAGTTTAATTGAAGTCTGGAGCTGGCATGTCAGTTAACTGCTAGTAGTCTGTTGTTATTTGTGTATTATTGTCATTTTGTTTATTTTCTTTAGTTACATCTTCTGACATTAGACTCTGACTTCTTTTTTGACCTGCATTTTAAATGTGCGTATTGTTATGCGTTTACTTTTCTACATTGGCTAGAGGTATAGGGGGATGGTTGAGATCTCATAAACATGTCTGGTCTTTGTTAGTCTTGTATTATTTTAATTTTAGTTTCTTGTGCACAATTTGGAAATTCGTATGGCGTTCACTATCACTGAACTAGTATATATTTGTTTAGGGGCCAGCTGAAGGACGCCTCCGGTGCGTGAATTTCTCGCTACATTGAAGACCTGTCGGTGCCCTTCTGGTGTTTTTTTTTCTATGGTCGGGTTGTTGTCCCTTTGACACATTCCCTATTTCCATTCTCAATTTCATCTTGACATAGATGACCTATTTCTAATAGTATATGGAATATGGACATGGTAAGGAAAACTTAATCTTGATCACGGGTTCCTTTAAATGACTATTCCTACCTAATATAAAGTAAAACTTGGTGATTTTTGGCATATCAAATTACAAACATTTTGGCTTTTATTATTTTTTTTCTTCTGACCAGCTGCTTAGTACTAAAAATGCAACAAACTTAATTGCAATCAACATGTGCTAACTTTTGATATCTATATTCAAACAATACAGTCTCATTTCAAAAGTTCTTGAAAAATTGCTAACAATCATCTACTGAATCTGCATGTACAAGTAGTTAATAGTTATCAAAGGTACCAGGATTATAATTTAGTACGCCAGACGCGCGTTTCGATTAAAATTTAATTTCGATTAGTTAAAATGACTTTCCATGTGTCTGCTTATTCATACATCCCGCACCTTTAAGGTAGCACAATACAAAGATTGTTTTACTTCCAATCACTAACCTTTGAAATGCTGTAACTTTCTTATGAATGCATAGAAAATAATAACAGAGGTATATATAGATAGATAAAAGATTAATCTTTTAAATGAATGCAATATTTTTATTATGCAATCATTATGTAATTAATTATTACGTAATTAGTGGCAAAATCTAGGTAAGTTCACTTGAATGAATTTAGCTCTATCATCTCTTGTACTATACAGAAAATTTTAACGAAATCTTAATCAAAACATCATGGGCTTCAAAAGGGTGTCTCAGATTGTCTCTATGGTATTCCATTCTCTCATAAATCTCTAATTAGTGTAAACATCCTTACCACATAAAAGAAGATAATGTTTAATAAGGTGTAAAATTTGTTCTATACATTCTATCTGAAATCTGAGACACCCTTTTGTAGATAATGGCCATAGGAACAACATGTTATAAAATCAACCCTCTAGGGATACCTATGCAGATGCTAATTTCATTTGAAAGTGGAAATTTGGTGAAAAATATTTTAGACACAGTTAACATTATAATTGGTTACATAATTGTTTTCATAATACTAACATTGCATCAATTTGAAAGAATAATCTGTTAGCTATCCAAAACTACCTCTTTTATAAATTTTCAAGCATTATTAAGAAAGTTACAGCATTTTAAAACTTGGGAGTTGGAGTTATAAAATCTTTGTATTGTGCTACCTTAAACGGATGCCCAACTTCTACAGGGGTTTTACTGCCGGAGAGTGTTTTCCCCATTCACCCCATGGGTGAAAATCATTCGTCTCTATATTTCAGCAGTCCCACAAAAGAAAGTTTATAGGACACCATATGCATTGTTCTGTGAATGCTGAAATTATCGTTGATTGATTGATATATTGTTTTCTAGCAGAAACCTTACATGTTGTTTTTTAACGTAAAGACGTAAATCTATGTTTTCATAATTTCGACATTTTGTTTAGGGTCAGGTGGAGCCTGGGATCTAATGCGAGATTTTCTCGCTGCGTTGAACAACAATTTGTGGCTATCGTCTGTGTTCTGCTCTTTGGTCGGGTTGTTGTCTCTTTGACACATTCCCTATTTCCATTCTCAATTTTAAATTCTAAATAAAAGACCTGCGAAATTAACTTTTATATCTGTCATCCACTTAATAAACTTCTACGAGGAAGCGGGAAGTCAGAGTACAATTGTTTTTTCTCCAGACATTTGTTGGGTGAAAAAAACACTAAATGTTACTTTTACGTCGCCTATAGTTGTCACGACATTGCATTGTTTTCTTCTCCCAATATCTAATTACTTATTTTTATTCAGAAATTATATCAACCATCCAAACACTGTTAAGTAATTAATTGTAAACGAAACTTGTAATAAAAAAAAACTATAACTAGTATAAATACCTCAGTCAAATTCCTGAGAGTATCTGTAACTGCAGACGTGGAAAGATCTCCAAATAAACATTTTTGGTTGACTTGTATATCAACAAATTTTGTAGTAATTCCAATACCACCAACACATTTGAATGTAGCAAGGGGTTGCTTATCTGAAACGATATATCAACATTGCCTATGTCATAAGTACGAAAGCCATCTACCGTCTACGTCAGTTTTTGGAATGCAGCACGTTAAAACTTAAAACGAATAATTGAAAAGAATACCAAAATCTAAAGAATCTATGCTACTAAAGGAAGATACCGATATCATTGAACATCATGTCCTCTGAATCCATACAAAGTCGGAAATATTTGTGGTATGATATGAGGTATAAATGTAGCGTTTTTTACTGCCTAAATTTGTCTTGGAAACAATAATTTTTCTACAGAAACCGCCAATTTTTTGAAGATAACCTAATTCGGAGACCGTTATCAATTCGTGTCTTATACGCTTCCACAAATGCTTAAATGACGTATTGCCCGCGAAATCTAAAAACTATTTTTCTTTAACACTTGTCCAATTGTACCGCGATTTCGAGCTCCTCTTCGAGTATGACATAAAATTAAGGAGATAAACAAGGTGAGAAATATCCGTCAGAGACAAACAGATGAGGATATAACCACCATACAATTACCTAAAAAACCAAATTTTAACAAATAACTAAATAATTACGCTTTGACCGGCTGTAAAGGTCGATTGATGATTGTAATTTGCTTAACGACAAGAAGCAAACATATCATATTTTTTCTCTGACTGTTTATTTACACTAAAACCATTGGATGTTGGATGTGTAGTGATTGATAATTAAATTTTAGTCTCAGATGCATGATTTATTCTATTAGATGGTATTGGCTTTGAACTAGCTGTCAGTAACTGCGAATACTCTCAGATCGGTACTTGGTGTCTTTTTATTGATGGGATGTACAAGTACACAGCCACGTCCACTCTATGATTTTGTAAGATGTTTTTCTATTTTTTTACCACTTATTAGTTAAGAATTTTTCCACTGATTTTATTAGTCGTTCTTATTTTGTGTTGTTACACCACTGTCCAAAGTTACAGGGTTAGGGATACCGCTTACATGTTTACCCTGGCCACATTCTATACGTATGCGCCGGATCAAACTCAGGATCGTGTAATTCAGTGGTTATCGTTTGTTGCTGTGTAACATTTTGTTTTTCTTTCATTTCTTTTGTACATCAATTAGGCCGTTAGTTTTCGCGTTTGAATTGTTTTACATTGGTGATTTCGGGCCTATGCGGTATGGGTTTTGCTTATTGTTGAAGGCCACACGGTGAACTTTAGCTAGTAATTTCTGAGTTATTTGATATCTTGTGGAGAGGTGTCTGATTGGCAATCATAACACATCTTCGTTTTCATTTAGCATGCATACTCATCACAAGAACAATTTCACAATACAATAGGTACGTCCTGCAAGGTAGAGATCGACCACACGAAGAGCGGGTAATTTGATCCATCACTGGAGTACTAGTTTCATTTATAGAAACAGATATTTTACCTTGCAACAAGCCTTGATTCAAGGGTTCCGTCGAGTGGCACTCTATTTACACCAGGTATCGAAAGTAACGCCCCAATTCCGACCAGACTTAGCATTGTATTATACATCCAGCACAACTAAACAAAAGCATAACTTTAGTAAAAGTTTCACTTTAGAACACCAGAAGACCAAGTGATGGTTATTATGCTGTTCCGTAGGTAATCGGGGGTTTGGAATAAGGAGATATACATTATGAATTCTCAAGTTTGAGTGTTCTTATAATATTTCTTCTTATGTTTTACTTAATTTCTTAGAATCCTTCTTTCAACTTCGAGCGTTATTGATAATTCTTGGAAAACTCGGAAACGTAAAAATATGACACATCGAAAAGCACTCATTTACGTAGATATAGATAATTCATCAAAGTTTCATTAAAAAAGTTAAAAGCTTTTTTGCGTTAGTGTCTGAAAACTGGAATATTCCCAGTTTTTTTAATTAACGGACTGACAACACTTTACCGTAAACGGGAGTATAAAAATTCACAAAATTTGAAATTTTAGAAACACTAAGAATTTTCTATTTCAGGAATAGGTTTATTTTAGTTTAAACAATATTTTATTCAAATATTAAATTGAAATGGATTGGGCAACAGGCATAGCCTATGTTAGCCCTCTCCACAAGGTTTATTTTCTTTGGTTACATCTTCTGACATCAGACTCGGGCTTCTTGAACTAAATTTTAAATGTACTTATTGTTATGCATTTACTTTTCTACATTGGCTAGAGGTATAGGGGAGTGTTGAGATCTAATAAAAATGTTTAACCCGCCGCATTTTTGCGCCTGTCCAAAGTCAGGAGCCTCTGGCCTTTGTTAGATTTGTATTATTTTGATTTTACTTTCCTGTGTACAATTTGGAAATAAGTATGGCGTTCATTATCACTGAACTTGTATATTTTTGTTTAGGGATCAGCTGAAGGACGCCTCCGGGTGCGGTAAATTCTCGCTACATTGAAGTCCTGATGGTGACCTTCTGCTGTTGTTTTTTCTGTGGTCGGGTTGTTGTCTCTTTGACACATTTCCCATTTCCATTCTCAATTTTACCGTATTTAGTAGTTATTGTAAAAAAATCTTTCGGAATTTAGGACCCTGTTCATATTTCATTTTGCTTGTTAACTTTTTTATATGAGGTCACTTATCAGACTTTTATAGATGATCGCTTTTCTGGATTACACATTTTTTATCCTGGTTTCTATGATGAGTTAACTAAGATTCAGGCTAACTTTTATACCTTTGATAACTAATGATATACTTTTTTTTTATATGTTATGAATATTCATGTTGTCATTAAGTTTCTTCATATGCATTACAATGGTGTTTCCTCGATAAAATTGACTAACATATCGTGGACACTAATCAGTATCATTCATTACTATAAAATATTCAAACCTGTTATGCAAATTTCTGAAGATATAGCTATTAATCCAAACTTAACTGGTAGAAATTCTACTGTAGTGCCCAAATCAGGTATAAATACCTTTCCACCGCAAATTTCTGTAATAAATAACAAATGTAGTCCAAAAAATACATTGGAATTGAAAAGAATAAACATAGGTTATCTCATTAATAAAAGGTGCAACGGTTACTTTAAATAACTTTTGCAAGTGAGAAGGTTACCTAGCTTTAAAACGAGGTCCCATCCACCATTTCCTACATCAACAAAAACCCTGTACAAATTTAAGATTATGACAGTTGTTGTCCATTTGTTTAACGTATGTTTGATGTTTTGATTTGGCCATTTGTTAAAGGACTTTCCGTTTTCAATTTTCCTCGGAGTTTGATATTTTTGTTATTTTTACTTTCGGCCAGGCATATACATTTAGGTATCTAAAACTATAATACCTTTGTTATATTTTCTCTATGTAATCACTTTATGCATATTTTAACTGGCTTCCAACTGTTTTGATTCAACCTCTAATGATCAGTCATTTGTAGTCGACAAGCACGAATGGCATACCAAATTATATGTCTGGTATGTTTAGTGTTAAAGAACAGTTTTTAAAATACTCTTCCAAAAATGGTCCAAAACACCTTTATAGAAATCTATACTATTAAACGAGAAGACCTCATTTTGGGTGTCGCTTCTCTTCTTTCCACAATAAATAAATCATCATGCCTTTGTGTCCTATGTGTACAGTGCATAATCGCATTTGTCATCCATTCATATGATTATTCAGATTGAGTTATTTTGGGTAAAAAACGAGAAAAAAGACGTCCGGATATGTTTCCGTCATTGGGCGAAATTTTAAGTCAGATTAGACTTCCGGTTTGCGGTTTTCTGTATATACTTTGAACATCCATTAATACTACGAATACAGTGTTTTTTCTGTTTTAAATTCGTCATTGGACGAAATTTAAGTCAAATTAGACCTCCGGTTTACGTTTTTCTTTTTACTTGGAAACAAATATACATATACTACGAATAAAGTGTATTTTCTGTCATATTTCATTTTCAAGTTTACTATCCACAGCAGTCACAGGGTTTATTAATAGAGAGAGTCTGAATAATATATCAATGACCGCTGTGGATCAATTATTAAACTGAGAATTAACTGTAAAAAGAAAATACACTTTCGGGACGTCTGGAACGGGTGTTTTTAAGATCGAAATTTCAGGATTGACCATTTCGGGATCCAGGATTTCTTTTTTTGAATTTCGGGATGTCGAGATATTTAATTTGTATAATAAATTCAGAACCTCGGGATTTCATGTTTTTAAGCCCAGGATATTGGAATCAGGGCCCGTCCGCAGTGGCGGATCCAGAAATTTTCAAACACAGGGGCCACGATTAAACTAAACTGAGAATTGACTGTAAAAAGAAAATCCACTTTTGGGACGTCTGGACCGGGTGTTTTTAAGATCGAAATTTCAGAATTGACCATTTCGGGATCCGGGATTTCTTTTTTTTGAATTTAGGGATGTCGAGATATTTAATTTGTATAATAAATTCAGAACCTCGGGATTTCATGTTTTTAAGCCCGGGATATTGGGATCAGGGCCCCTCCGCAGTGGCAGATCTAGAAATTTTCATACGCAGGGGCCCGTTGACTGCCTAAGAGGGGCCCGCTCCGGTCATGCTTCAGTGATTCCCTATATAAGCAACCAATTATTATCCCGAAAAGGGGGGCTGGCCCCCTCCGCCTCTGCCCCGATCCCCCCCTTGAATGAATGTTCATAATATACAGATAAGCGCTAAAATGATTCATTTGTCATTAAAATTAATAGAGAACAAACAAACAAACAAAAAAGATTTTTTTGTGGGAAAAGGAGGAGCCGGGCTAGAAAAAACAATTATCCTGTCCCAAATTACCTCTGACTTTTGATACCTTTTCTGAAATTCTAAATGTTTTCTGAAATTCTAAATGTTTAACCAAAAAAAAAAAGATATGGTATGAATGCCAATGAGACAGCTCTCCACAAGAGACCAGAAGGACACCGAAATTAACATTTAAAAGTCGACTTACGGCCTTTAACAATAAGCAAAAGCCGATACTGCATAGTCTGATATAAAAGGCCCCGAAATGACAATGTAAAACAATTCAAATGAGAAAACTAACAGCCTTATTTATGTACAATTAAGAACCAAACACAAATATCACTGAACCACTGAATTACAGGCTCCTAACTGGGATGTTCATAATACATGTACACTAAATGCATGTTCATTATGAAATTAATAAGGGAGTAGGGTTAAAAAAAAACATTTTCCTGTCCCCAAGTACCTGTGACTTTTGATACTTTTCCTGAAAATCTCAAGTCATTAAATCTTTTACTAACTTCTTCCTACAACACTTTACATCCTTTCAAATACGCTCTGAATGCCCGCGATTTCGCGGGTGTGTTCTAGTATCTTTTAACAAACAATCACAAAGTAATGGTGGTCAACAGGTATAATACAACTAAAAACGGAAAAGGCAAAAGAAGGACATTTTCAAAGATCGTACGTAATGTCGATTCGTCAAGTTATCAGTGAAAAAGAGTTTATCAAAAGATCAAATTTCTGTTATTTACACGTGACATTATAGATTTAATTAAAAGCATGGACTTTTGTTCTTAGAAAGTATATCTTGTCAGCATAAATTATATTTTTGATGAATGTAAAGATTATAGTATTTGCTTTATCACCATAAATTTGATCTTTGTGTTGCGATTTGCTATCAATCAAACAGACAACATTTCGGAAAAGTTATCTAGCTATTATACTCTTTTATTCTTAATTGAACAATTGTTCATCCACAAGAAACCCCACCATAGCGTTCTCTTTATGCATATGCTGGAGAAATAATTTGAAGCCTATATTTGACATTTAAATTCCCTTTGCAAATATCTATAAAACATAAGTAAGATTTCCATCCAGTGTCGGTTAGGCTCCACAGAAGCCAAAAACGGTGAAAACGAAAAACGAAAATTACGGTCCGTAAATCTCAAAAATAGACTTTGAACTATCATGTTCTTGTTTGAAATCAAAATAATGATAAAGAATACCACACATTCATGCATTTTGTGGTTCTTAGCAGATTTCCATCACTCATTGGTTTGCATGTTTGTTTTGATTTTAAAAAGAAAATGAATTTGTTTTAGAATGAAAGATAAATTGAATAAATTATACGCAGATGTGGTTCTGTATTGTGTATTATCCATGTTTAGTACAAGTATAAAAAAAAATATTTCAACAATGCTACATGTACATGCATATATGTTCCAGACAATATGAGTATTTGAACCGTACGCGTACGGGACCATGTAAGTGTATCTGAACGTATGATCGTACCGTATGAGTATACTCGTACGGGTTAGTACGAGCTCGACCATACGTCATGTGCATTTGTCAAATTTATTAAGAGTCAGAAAATGAATTAAAAACTTTAACCAAATACAAAAGTGACGATACATTTTTTAGTATGAAATTGAGTTCAAATGCTCAAATTGCAATTGGAGGTATTGGGAGTACATACATGTATATTTTGAAAGATTAGTTTTTAGAACATTTAGGAACGTTATTTCAAAAAGCGTCAATCCAGCAAAATATAAGGGTCAGAAGTATTTGTCACCTACAATTCGATGTTATATGTATCATGAAAATCTACGGGTTTTTTTCATAACAAATATTTAGGGAACATATATTTATTCTAGTGAGCTTCCCCCAAGCATGCTCGGGGGATGCCTGGAGCCTTTTAGAGAAGCTTCTTCCATTAAGAAGCAATCAAAATCCAATAAATGTCAATCAAAAAGCAAATCAACTGTGAGTTTACTATTAAGAGCTTTTATAAGAGCTTTTATAAGCTCATAAAAAAGCTTGTTATTTATAGTATTAAGTAAACATAAGCTGCATATGAATTGTTTTGAAATTGCAAATGTTCATTTTTACAAAGAATATTTTATGATTCGTACACTCCAAAATGTAATGCTAGTGCACAATCAAGTTATATTTATTACAAAAACAAAGATTTGATAACTAATTCGTTAACATAAATGTCTTTTTTTTATTTTAGATTATGGTGAAATTGCTTATTCTATAAGTTCCATATTTCTTTTAATTTATTTGTGATAATAACGGCATTTTTTCAGGTAAGCTATCGTTAATATAATTTTCACATTTGTTCAAAAACAAGTCTGTTTGCTTATACGTTGTCCTCCAGGTAACTCTTTTTAATTTTTTTTTATCAAAAATGCACTCCAGTTTATGTAATCTTACCTGGACATTGTGCTGTAGAACATAAAAGTGTTTCCGTGTTGCTTCCTTGACAATCTGTCCCGTTATTTTCGGGAGAAGGATTTGTGCAGGATCTAGTCCTTGTCAGGTATTCATCACCGCAAGTTTCTGGACAATCACTCCAGACTGACCATTCTGTCCATCCCCCATTAACTAAAGTAGAAAATACATTTTACTAATAAATACCATTTGCAGTTTAAAGAAAACAATTGGAACGATTTGCTCCTTACGAATCAGTGGCATTTGGCTCACAAAACTTTGGTATTTTGATACGCCTGTAGATGGATACTTAAAGAGTGTTTTGTAGAAAAGCCGCTGAATACAAAATTGTAATTGTGCTACCTTTATATCAAAAGCAGAGATACTGTCTATAAATGTTAATCATTACAACATAAAAAGACACTTTATAATACATTGAAATACGAATAAGTTTGATCTATGATACTATATAAAGCTTGTTCATACTAAAAAAACTATTTTCTAAAACAACACCTTTCTGTTATGGATATCTAACCTGGACATTTTGCTGTAGTACATGAAATTGTTTCCGAGGTGTGCCCTTGACAAACTGTTCCGTTGTTTTCTGGAGCAGGATTTGTGCAGGATCTAGTCCTAGTAAGGTCCTCATCACCACAAGTATCCGGACAATCGCTCCAGACTGACCATTCTGTCCATCCACCATTAACTTAAATGGCAAAATGTCATTAAGACACTGTACTTTTTCAGTTTACATGTATTTTGTTGATATTTCGTGAATATTGATATAAATCAATTTAAATTCACACAATTGGTCTTTGAAAAAACAATTTCTTATTGACAGGTAATCAACATGACAAATGATTATAATTGTATGCGAAGTCTGTCATTTTCCTTTGTTACAAAATAATATGCCAAAATAAGAATAAGTTATAGAATTATGGATGTTGAACGTGGTAGATACAACAAAACAGACTTGGAAAATAGAATATGTTCTTTATGCCATAAAGAGGTGGAAGATGAATTCCATTTTATCATAGCATTTACCGAGATTAAAACTAGGATCAAAATGTTTAATAAAATTTCTAGTAGTGTCCCCATTTTTAATTCAATGAGCAAGTAATATAATATTAAAATAATATTTGAATTGTTAATATTAATTGTGGAGCCATGCTGTCAAAAAAATAGTATTATAATTAATATTAATAATCTTTATTTTGTTTCAATGCTAAATGTATAGTTTAATGTCTATCATTTTGTCATTAATATGAGTGTCTGTCTGTTTGTTTGTTTGTTTTTGTTTGGTTTGTTTATCTATCAACAATCCTATTGTTTGGAATTTAATCTAATGAAATTCTCATTATTATTCTTATCATTATTTTGTCTATGTCAAAGTCTTTTTGTTTATGTTTGATCGTGACATATCTACACATAAGATTATGGAAAACATATAATGGCTTACTATTTTCACATCTGTCACCGAAGTAATTCCCGACACATATACAACAGGCTGGTGACACGGATGAATCACAACTTCCGCCATTTTGACAATTAAGACCGTCACATGGTTTGATGCCTGCACAATAATATATATATATATATATTGATTTAAAAAAAAAAAGACAAATTATAGTTCAAAGTGTGTCCATTGTTTATTTTCATTGTTTTATGTAAACTGTATATTATGTATAATGTTTTAAGCCATTGGTCCATATGGGCGTAAAGTGCTTTTCAAATAAAGAATATATAATAACAAAAAAGAGCATTAATGGTACTGTGATACTCGTATCATAAATTAATAGTCGTTAATATGCAATTTAAGAACTGGATTAATATGATAGCTTTAATGATGAAACGCTTAGAAGAGGGGCTTTTTGTACAAATGCGTTTTATAATTTTTATTCCGTTTCATTTTACATGTTTGATAATATCAAATGTAAAGAAAAGAACTTCAAAGGTTCACATGATGATTACATAATCTTTCAATCAGTTTAATTGAGGTCTGGAGCTGGCATGTCCGTTAACTGCTAGTAGTCTGTTCATTTTGATTATTTTCTTTTGTTACATCTTCTGACTTCAGACTTCGGACTCGGACTTCTCTTGAACTGAATTTTAATGTGTGTATTGTTATGCGTTTACTTTTCTACATTGGCTAGAGATATAGGGGGAGGGTTGAGATCTTATAAACATGTTTAACCCCGCCGCAATTTTGCGCCTGTCCCAAGTCAGGAGCCTCTGGCCTTTGTAAGTCTTGTTGATTTTAAATTCTAGTTTCTTGTGTATAATTCGGAGTTTAGTATGACGTTCATTATCACTGAACTTGTAAACATATTTTTATATGGGGCCAGCTGAGGGACGCATACGGGTGCGGGAGTTTCTCGCGGCTGCTGTCTGCTCTATGGTCGGGTTGTTGTCGCTTTGAGACATTCCCCGTTTCCTTTCTCAATTTAACATATACAATTAATATAAAAAGAAATAAAAGTAATTAGTACATCATAAAACAATATATATATACATACTAAATGGTAATCCAAGTGCCGCTCTGTTGTTTGACAGACAGTGTGACGTCATGAAACCACCACATCCGCCCATGTGCATTTCCCAGTCAAAGTAAAAATCAGTATCCATATAGTTGTTCATTGGCAATAGTTCAGATTCATCCATCCACCCCATCATGAAGTGATTGGTATTACCCAGCCTACCAGGTGTTGTATTGTTGGGATTATAGTAAAATGTGATATAACTGTTCGGATTTTTATCACAATTTTTGAAAGTGAAGTCTTTTCCAGCTGTGCGGTACCCTTGTGTTTCATAGTTTCTTAGAAAACTCTCTGGTAAAAAGCCGAGAAATAAGTACGGTTTTAAACCTGTGTTATTCCTATCTGGTCCTTCATACGAAGTATTGGCGTTGTAACCAAAATATAAAGTAGACCGACTTTGGAACGAAGACAAGTTTTCTACGATAACTTCTTTTTGAATACCATTGCTTTTTCTATGGCGAATCTTGGCAAAATCTAAAGTGGTATACAATAAACTTATGTTAAGTTCTGTATTATATGACTGTTTAGAGATGTACGTGTAACCATAGTTACTTTCGAATGAACAATACACATTGATTGCGCTCCCATTGTGATGAATGACGTAGTTTCCATTTGAGTTCCGGTTGTCGGCCATGTATATGTCTTGGCAAGAACCTGTTCGAAACAAAGATGTCATAAATAAGTTTATTATTGTTATAGCATGTAAGGTATATATATTCGTTATTGTCTCCAGAAGGAGAGTGAAATAATAAACATAATAAACACAAAATCAAACAATTGAACAAAATATGCAAGCTAAATCAGAATGTCATGATCAGATTGAATGAGTCAGTATCAGTAACGGATATTAGTTATTTTAATCTCGTAGTAAAGTGATAAATTTATAAATAAATCGAGCACATATGGCTTGGAATGTTACTAATTGGTCGGCTTCTAGTGGAAAATTGTCCGAATTGCAAGAAAGTAAGTAAAAAGGAAGGTTTTCGTCAGACATGTTTTCTAGGAAGATAAGTTATTGGATTGATATTGATAATTTCATACCAAAAGTTATCATGTGTGTTCGTTGAAATAATCATGTGAAGCAATTACAGCGTGAATAATGAATCCAAAAATATTTTACCAAATCTGTCACAGAGAATGTATTGTCCAGTGGCAGTGTCTCTTATGAAACAGCAAACAGAAATCAAATAATGGGCTTTTTTCGTATGTTTCTCTTTTTAAAATGTGTTTTTTTCTCTCTGACAGACCCTACCCGTAAATACATGTACATGCAAAATCGTACAAACCTCACTCAGTTTTACAGTTTGTAAAGTACAATGTTTCTTTTCAAATATGCCTGTAGAGCTTTTAATGAATACTAGTGTTGCATCATTGTAGAATTGTAATTTTAATATGACGCCCTTATTACGCTTTGTAAACAAAGCCGTGTTCTAATGAGCACAAAATCTGTTTGACACATGCGCACAAATTTAATGTTTATGTTCCGGACCATATGAGTATTTGGACCATACGCGTATGGTCATGACCATATGGGTATATACTCATATGGTCCGACCATACGCGTATGGTCGGACCATACGCGTATGGTCGGGGTGATTAACAGGTACATACATGCTTACCTTTTTATATAACCATTTTAGTTGTTACGTCATTAAAAAGACACTACCAAAGGTCATTTTTTCATTTAAAATTAGTAATAACAAGAATAACAAAATAAAATAAGCAGTTTCACACAGATGATGTCATCACTAGTCAAAATTATTGTAAACACATTTATTTTCATTACCGATATGTTATTACGAGTGAATGGGAAAATGTCGACCTGGGAAGTTACCTTCCGAAAATATTTTAATGAGCTGTTTTACTATAACCTGACGTAAAAGTCGACAGGATGGAGAGTCTAATAAATTGCTTACTTTTGAAACCTAATATAATTAGCATTAGCAGTGCAATATTCATATTTTTTTATACTTATACGTGCTTTAAAAAAAATGAATGACGTCACCGGCAAGGACACTAGTGTATTATTGAAAGTTGTCTGGGGATATGATGTACTTCAGTTATTTTACGATATTACGATATTGGAGCGATATTGGAGATCTAGAGGGCTTTCACCGTAGACACTTCGGAATGACCCGGGACCCAAGAAAAGCTATGGTACCGTGATGACGTAAGTGTCACCCTACGCATGATGATGCGAGAAAAATAACTTTGACACCAATATTTAATGTTATCTGAATTGTAAATAATACAATTGCATGTAGCAATCATTGTTATTTTATAAAGTTTTCTCACGCATATTATTGAAAAATATACCTATATGGTCCAAATACTCATATGGTCCGGCCCGTTTATAACCAAACGAGTATATACTCATATGGTCCTACCATACGCGTACGGTCGGACCATACGCGTATGGTCGGACCATATGAGTATACGCATATGGTCATGACCATACGCGTATGGTCCAAATACTCATATGGTCCGGAACATTTATATTAAAGTTATTTCCATCGTTATCCTATAAAATATATACATTCAAGTAGATTACATAAACTTTTATAATATATGTTATATCGAACAACATATATTTACCCTGCTCGTATTTTTTAAAACTTATCAAATATGAAATGTAATGTACAGAAACGGGAACAGCTAAACATTTTTACGGTATTTTCGTACGCTTCCATCTATAAAAATGCTGTATTTGTCCTATTAGAATCGAAATAGTTCCTTCATGTCATACTCTTTGCTCATTTTAACATGGGTAGGCATTATATAATATTTGACCACATTTTACACCTCGCTAACGCTCAGTGTAAAAAATCTCCAAATATAATGCCTACCCATGTTAAAATGAGCTTAGAGCATGACATGAAGAAATTATTTCTTAATCCGTGTCTGACAATTTATCATGCCGGTTTTGACCATTTATTTTTTATTTTGTTAATGTTTTGTGATGTCAAGGGAATTATCTATCTCTAGATTAAAAAAAAACACACACATTTTGTTAAGGGAGCTCGCTTTTCAGTTTCAAAGTAATAATTGACCGAAGTACCTTTTGTATGAAGCGCGGAAGCGCTTCATTCTAAAAATGTACTTCGATCAAGGCTTTTACACCCCTATAAAATTACTAAAAGAAGCATTCAATTCTTATAATTACATATTTTGCTAGAATCATGAGAAAAAACGATTTTATTTAATATTTCTAATATTTGCCTGTGCACTTTTTTGTGTACACACGTGCTATCATGAATGTTACATCATTGTGCTATGAAGAATGACGCTAGATTGCTGTTAGCCAATCAAATTAGCGGATTATATTGAAATATACATGTAATGTAATTATTCAATAATATATGTTATAAACTAAATATGTTCATTTTTATGAAATGCATTTTTAAATAGGAAAGTAAAATTGTCATTTTTTTTTGAATTCACAAAAGAGTAGTTTTTGATGTTTGAATGTGAAAATCTCTGCTATATGTCTGCATTATTATGCCATTATACATTGTATTTGATGGAACTGCTCTTGAAATGATTCAAGGGTATAAATATCAAATAAATACTAACATAAATTTATAAAAATTTGTGAAAATTTCTTACTGACAACAAACATTGAAGCAAATAGTGATTTCAGAAAATGTTAATTTTCAATAATGCTGCTATTTTTTTGTGATGTTGCAATTTTCACAATGATAAAAACATTGCATTAATTTCTGATTTTGCAGTATTGTTTTTTATAAATTGTCAAATGTTTATAATGTAAAACTTTTCAATGTCCCTATTTAAAAACCATTTCTTATCACTAATATCATTAACATCAGTGGAGGTCAGTTGAGGTCAGTAGTCATAAAACTGGCAAATTATCCCATTAATAAAATGTAAAGCACTGTCCACATGTTTTTATCTTTAACACCAAGAAGCCATTAAATGTAATCAGATATCCTTCATTTATCATGCTTCACCATATGATAAGGTCAGATTCCTGAAAGACCCCCTTAATTATTAGAAATATATAACTTTGCATCAACCATAATATCTTGGTGTTACTAATTATAATCAGTATGTATTAAAATGACAACTGGTTAGATTGTACCTTCTCTATAGAGTACAGAATATTAAAAAGTAATTTTGATGGTGAAATGTTGTAAAAATGGTTTTTGCAACCTGCTACCCAAATACAAATTTACAAGAAATATATTGATTAATCTAATGGTTTGTACATGGAGTTTAAAAGTTAATTGTGAAGAATATAGGTAAGCTGTACAACATGTATTATTATAGAACTGCATGTGATATGAAAAAGCTGAAGTTAAAAAATGAACATGTATATGCTATGATTGTATCTTGGAAATAAACAATGAATATGAACATGAATATCAGTTTTTTATTAACCATTGAAAAAATAAAAATAAAAAGCAGTTTGTATAAAAAAGAAGATTTGGTGTAATTGCCAATGAGACAACTCTTCACTAGAGACCAAATGACACAGAAATTAACAACTATAGGTCACCGAACGGCCTTCAACAATGAGCCAAGCCCATACCGCATATATAGTCAGCTATAAAAGGCCTGAAATGACAAATGTAAAACAATTCAAATGAGAAAACCAACGGCTTAATTAATGTACAAAAATATGAACGAAAAACAAATAATATGTAACACAGCATCAAACGACAACCACTGAATTACAGGCTCCTGACTTGGGACAGGCACATGTATCACTAGCGGATTTAGGGGGGGGGGGGGTTCGGGAAACCCCCCCCCCCCCCCCGCTTGGAAATCGTAAAAATGTTTTGACCAAAAATTTGTGAACTTACTGTACAATCTTTGTTCAATATCGATTTCCTTCAAACTTTGTATAAATTAAGCTAATTAACAAAGTGGCATGTTATCATAAGACTCTTGTTATATACACAATATCATAATCACATTGACCCCGGGGTATACCTGTTTAATGAGTCCTGGCTACAAATTTAAAGGATTAATGTATGTCATAATTTTTTTTGGTAAAAAAGGGGGTGTTTTTTTTCAAATTTCGTGCCGTATCTCTATTGCTTAAAACTTAACACGTTTATGTTTCGACTGGTTTCCATATACATATTATATTTTAAAACTTCCTATTGAGCTGGAATAAGGAATGAGTCTGGATATATTAAGCATGACATCTTGTACAACCCCGTGTTATGCCAAAAACATTTATTACGGTTTTTCACAAGACTACGGGCGTATCATGCGCTCTTGGCGCAGCTGTTTATTTTGTTTTTTATGGGTGACGTCTACTCTCTATCAAATTCACATACTGCAGTTTACATTTGTATTTGCTTCTTCTTCATTATCTACTTATAAGAAATGTTTAAAATATTTCGTTATCAAACAATTTTTTTTCTAGCATTTTCCCTAATTTAATTCCATTTTAATATGATTATTTATTTATATGTATGATTGTCGAGAAGGCCATATGTTAAGTTAAATTGTTAGAACTATAACAATCTTTTAATTAGTATTGAATAGAGTAGAGATCGTTTGCACACTATTTTTAATTGCAAGTAACTTTTACAAATTTATCCTGTTGTGATCTTTGATCAAATCATCGTCTGCTAATTTTTGACATGAATTAATACATGTCTAGGTAAACAGTTTACTTAAATTGTATCTCTATCATTTACTGCGGTCAAGCAAAGTTCAATCCTGTATGCATCGCAGCTAGTTGATGAATTACTCTTATTGCTTATGTGGTTTAGATGTGTTAAATGTAAAATCAGCTGCTACTTCATAACTAATCAAAACATTATTAAATGGTATATATATACATGAAATGATTAAAGAATATAAAAACTATTATACAAAAATTCTACTTGCATGTAACAATAAAAGCGCATTTTAAACTTATTGAATTAGTTATCAAATCTTTGTTTTTGTAATAAATACAACTTGATTGTGCACTAGCATTACATTTTGGAGTGTACGAATCATAAAATATTCTTTGTAAAAATGAACATTTGCAATTTCAAAACAATTCATATGCAGCTTATGTTTACTTAATACTATAAATAACAAGCTTTTTTATGAGCTTATAAAAGCTCTTATAAAAGCTCTTAATAGTAAACTCACAGTTGATTTGCTTTTTGATTGACATTTATTGGATTTTGATTGCTTCTTAATGGAAGAAGCTTCTCTAAAAGGCTCCAGGCATCCCCCGAGCATGCTTGGGGGAAGCTCCGGCACTAGAATAAATATATGTTCCCTTAGGGAATATTTCATGTAAGATTTTTTTAATCAAAGTTAGTACCAATAGAAGCAGAACTCTCATCGGTTTATTTGATTATTTGGTAATATATCTATTTTGAAGCGTTAATTATCAATTTCTGATGATATAACACAATGTTTATATTTTATCAAAAAATTTGATTTGCACCAGGAGAAAAACAAAACTTACCGAAGAAAAGTATGACCAAATAAACCATATATAGTCAGACAATTCTGCGCCTTTAATCAAATGGTTTGTGAAAATGTTTATACATATTAATCTTGTGAGTAATTTAACATGTGATTAAAAAACTTTACCAAGATAAACAACTAGTGTATGTATATTTTTTAAGCCCTATTTATGGGCATTGGTTTTCCCGTTTGAATGGTTTTACAATTGTAATTTTTGGGGACCTTTATAGCTTGCTGTTCGGTGTGAGCCAAGGTTCCGTATTGGAGGCCGTACCATGACCTATAATGGTTTACTTTTATAAGTTTTAACTTGGATGGAGAGTTGTCTCATTGGCACTCATACCACTCTTCCTATATTAGTCTAGTCAAATTAGTGAACAACCTGCAACTAATTGCAACACAAGGTTTTTCTCTGAAAAACAAGTCTATTACTATCTATGAACAACATACTAAAACTATACAAAAATATATTTTGCGGAAAGTGGTTTAATTCACGAAAATATTGTGTAGTAAAAGTAAGGTAATATGAGTTACTTCCCCTTATTTGCCAAAATTGATAAACAATAATTTATCCAAAAAATGTTCTTTATTTTTTGAAACAGTTCAAGTAATATAATACAATGCATAATTATGTCAATTCAAAAGAATAAAATTACAAGTGTATCACTTTCCTGTCTCAATGTTTGTAAAATTAAATAAAGATATAGACCGAGATTGTGTTCTGCTATTTAACAATTCGAAGATCTAATTCTCCACAATAGTGATGGTATGTAACCTATAACCGAAGACTATTTTGAGTTAGATTAACCAACATAGTCACAATCCTTCTAGGTTTTTGAAAGAAATCTACACCTGTGTTAAAGTTAATTTTAGTTGGGGAAGGTGTTTGGCCATTAAAATTTTTTTTTTTTTTGCAAGTCTAATTTTTTGAAATTCAAAGTTTTAATTTATTTTTTTACCACAACTTTTAAATGTTTTAAAAGAGAATATTTTTTTTCATTTTTCTTCTTGAAGAAACATGTTAAGATTTAGAATCAAACAATGTTTTTCAGAAAAAAAAGAATGACGAGTGTTAAATGATATGTATGCTAGAATGAAAATTCCAGGCTCCTGAAGCAAATAATAAACTACTCATGTAATTAGCAACGATCTCAGTACTTAAACACCATATACATAAGGTTTGGCTGTAACACTAAACCCACAAGGGTGCACGTTCCATACCAGGAAAGTCGGCTCCCAAAACATCAATATAACATATAATAATAACACTGAACCCACTTTTCACTGGTTTCTAATCGGATGTTTCTAATCGGATGTGTACATATTTATATTTTAGTCGGTGACAAGAGTATTTATTCATCAACTGAAATTAGCTTTGAACTAGATATTGGAACTCAGTTTCATTTTGTTAATTGGTTTAGTATATACTCTGTGCTGACCTTTTTGAGTTGATCCCTTTCAAAATGATTTTACAATTTGCACTTATGCTGTTTGCTATTTCACAATACAATATTTTTTATTAAATTGTATATATATGATATAATAATTGGTGTGTACAGGTGGCACTCAGCAGCATCCTATAAACAAGAAAATAGTTAGATAAAAAGTTTGATGTAAACAAATTCATACTTACTGCTTACAGTCAAGGCTGCAATAGTAGAACTTTGTCCAGTTCCAAAGGCATTACTTGCGAAACATTGGTAAATGCCCTGGTCAGTACCGTCTGCATTCAATATGGTCAGTCCTGGTACAGATGCAGAAGAACCACTGTACTTGTTTGTATTTGTATTGGAAGTAATGGTGGAAACAAATCCATTGACATTTCGCTGCCAAAATACTTGGTTAACTGCAGAGGATGACGTTACTGAACAAGCCAATGTTACTTGTCCTCCAGCATTTACAGAGTATGATGTCTGTGTAAGGGAGACTGCCGGAACTACAAAAGATAATAAGAGATCAACATTTGGAATAATTATTAGTGTTGTGCATAGTTAAAATTGATGTGGATGTTCAAATAAATTAATTATTGATCTATTTTAAATTTTACAGTTTATAAATGATTCCAATTAATAAGGTATGATTAAAAATTTGAGATTTTTATAAATTTTCAACAGATTTTTTATTTTACTTTATGTACAGTATTGACAAAGAAAAAGTACTCAGTAACTAGAAAATATTTATTCCATTCTTAATACTCTTGATTCATTTTTTTCCCTTTATTTTCAATTTCATGGATTTGGAAAAGATTGAATTTCGTTGATATTGGAAATTATAGTTTTGTCAAAGTTAACATACTAGCCAATATTTGAACTTCGTTGAACGTTAAAACGTGTGTGTTGTTTCAACGAAATCCATGACAATTGGTATCTTTGATTGCCCAATCAAGATTTTCTTACAGTTTTTATCAACTTAAAGTAGATTTTGTATGTCATTAAATGATAATGTCGCCAGCAACGAGCCTTGAGTAACGGTGATGTACATAGTCAGATAATTCACAAATGAAGATAAGAAATTGTGAATGTTACTGGTATTTTGTCGGAGGAATAGTCTTCTACTACAACTGTGTCTGATAACATTAACAATATCAAGTTCGCATTATTCCAACATACAAACACATAAACACATTAAACCTGTAATGTCTTTGGCATTACTCACCTTGAGCATATGATGAATGTAAGAAGATCCCTATTATTAACACCACCAGTGGTAGTCTTACCTTGGGTATAAGCTTGTTGTAAGAAAATCCCTATTAGCACGCCATTGGAAGCCTTACCTTGGGCATATGATTGTTGTAAGAAGATCCCTATTAATACCACCAGTGGAAGTAACATCTTTGTAGTTCAAACCATTTTGTCAGACTATCGAAACTGACAATTTCTTATCGTCTTCATGTGGCAACACGTATATCTAGAAAATAATAATATATTCATACATATTTGGCGGCTTTTTATATCAGGGTTGTATCACACAGCGGTATACTACTGTTGCCTTTAATTATTCACCCCTCAATTTTATTGACTTTGTATTTACAATGTGTCATAGCTTAACTTATTTGTTCAGTGTATGTTCACTTGTGTTAACATGTCTTTTAATAGAGTAAAGTAATTCAATTGATATTTTATAGTGTGTCTTTCAATATTTCGATCTTAAACTATTCAGACCAAGATAAAGGTTTGTATATATTCAAACATTTAAACCCGCTGCATTTGTTTGCACCTGTCATAATTTCAATAACATGAATATCAATAATATGGTATTTTTTTTATAAATTTCTTGTTTACAAAACTTTGGATGTTTCGAAAAACTGAGGAGGTTCTTATCCCAGGCATATATTACCTTAGCCGTATTTGGCACAACGTTTTGGAATTTTGGATTCTCATTGGGATTCAACTTTATACGTGTTTAGCATTATAAATATTTTGATATCAGCGTCGTCTGGCGTACTAAATTATTATCCTGGTACCTTAAATAACTATTAAATCAGGAATTTGATGTTTAGTTGTTGCCGATTGTTGATGTTGTTCATGAATGATCAGTAAAAATTCTTGCACTTTAAAGATGAACATATTAAACTTCAAATTGGCGAAAGACTACCTTATTTCAAACACCAAGGAGCCCTTTTATGATACAAACGTTGCTTTTTTTTAATATAATATGAGTGAACCAAAGTAGTTCTTACATGAAATGCCAATGAATAGATCTATGCTATGCTATGCTGTCAAATGAATTATGTTAAAATCATACTTAATGTTTCATAAATAAATCTATTTCTTTACAACCACAATTACTTTCAGAACCTGTTTTAAATCACCTACTTTAGAAATTTTCATCTACATTCATACATTTATTTTAACTTTTGTCAGTATGCAGCACTGTTTTGGGGCGAAGAGTGAAAGTTGCAATTCTGTAAATATTGACAATGCATTTTATCTTATGAACTCCCTTTACGCCTAAAACTGTACCATTTGTACTAAGAAGTTTTGAAAAAAAAATCATATCGGATCCTATGAGGGAAAGTTCAAATGAACTACAATTTTTTTCCAAAGGTCAAAATATAGGGCTGTGCGGCATATTTTCAACGTGTATATGCCTAGTCTCGATCATCCAGCCGCTTTATTTTTCAAAGTAGAGCGTCTGGATGACAAGTGATATAAAAATGGTAATTTATGACATTCGGAAAAGTATCGGATTTTTTAGCTTGTAATTAACGATAATGTCCAAGACGAATAACCAAGAAGTTGGTTATTGACTTCGGAAGAAATTATATTACGATAATACTATTGAAAAGCCCGAGTGTACCGATTGTTGTTTAAAGCTATTTATATTTTTCTGTGACGACATACAAGTCGTGGAAAACACCAGACAGCATGGCTTCCATCACCGCAAAGGAAAATAACAGCACATCAAACTTTGGTAAGATATAATCATGATATAACAACACAAACTGTTACATAAATTTTAATACAACCTGAAACACCGAGTAGTTATATTCTTTCATGCATGTCCGTGCTACGCAAGCAAGTTAATAATATATATAATAAATGGCAATTTTTGTATTGACTGGGACCACTCGAACAGTCGTGTGTACGCTATAAATACATTTTGTGGTTGATTTGTATTATCTTTAACTTTATAAATACTTTATTGAAAATTGCTATGAAATAAATATGAACTTCATCCAGGATAAGTTTGTTGTATCTGTCTGCATTGTATAATGGAGTTCGCATTTTGATATGTGTAAAAAAAAAATGGGGGGAGGAATGATGCGCAATGTTGTACACCTTTAAAAGAGGGAATGTAATCAAAAACCATTAGCAGAAGAAAACCAAAAAAAGTATATCTAGAAGATGCCAATTTGAACATACACCAAACGGTGTAAATGATTTGTGCTCGATTTTTTTGTAAACAAATGCATTTAGCTTATACAAACATATAAGAAGTGGGACACGTTGTTATAAAAAGTAATTTAAATATACTGTTAGCAAAAAAAGTCTGGACTGGTCAACTGGACAATACTTTTTTTGCACTTTTAAAAGGCATTTTTCCCACACTAAAAAAAAATCATAAAAGAATACATGCAATGTTGTCGGTGAATATATACCAATTGGCTTTCTAAACCTTAAAATAAAACCATGGCATGAGGAAAACACTGAAAATTCGATTTTATGCAAAACAATAGATCCAGCATCAATGAAAGGAGGTCTCAATGAGGCAACAATCGGTGACTGATCCCAGTGATATACATTACCAAAAGTAGACATCAACATAATTAAGAGGACATACTGTTGACTTAAAAAAAAATTGAGAATAAAAGTACCAAAAGGTCAACATTATACAAATAAGAAGATGTGGTATGAATACCAATGAAACAGTTATCCACCCCAAATTCAAACAAAGTGGATGTGAGCACTTATAGGCAACGGTATGGCCTTCAATAATGATAAAAGTTCATGCATGATTTTGATAGAGAATACAAACAGGGAATGTGTCAAAGAGACATCAACCCATCAAAAGAACAGGAAACAACCCAAAGCCACCAATGGGTTGTGTCATCAACACAGCGAGATAATCTTGCATGCCGTAGCGGGATTCAGCTTGCACCAAGACATTTTAAAATTTATATTTATATATGATGTTTTTTTCCCAAACATTTTGTTTTTCATATATGCTATGCTGGTGACCAAAAATTAATATGATTTTAACATTTACTTTCTTTTGTAGACAAACCAATGAAGATTTCTGGACACAGATATTATGTGTAAAATGTGAAGAATTAAAAAAAAAATCTATAATACTTGAATTTTCATTGTATCATAAACAGCTCCAATTTTATAAGAAAAAAAGATTCAAAGATTTGTTTTGAATGACTGAAGCTGCCAGAAATCATTATAATCACAGTATAAACATTATTCTGACAGCAACCATAAAGCGAAAAAAGGGACACAGACATTCATTAAGTAAATGAAACAAAAATCAAGAATCACAATGTTGTAAGATATGTCAGAGAAATTAAACAAATCAAAAATTATATAAGAAATTTAACAGTTTTCACGTTTGAATTGTATCTCATTTACATGTCTGGCCCTTCTTAGTTATTTATATGGTATGGAGTTTTCGGGCGTATGACATTTGCGCCGATTTTGAAAAATTTCATTCTTGCATTTGCGCCGATTTTATTTTTTCATTTGCGCCGATTTTATTTTTTCTCTTAATTGGATTTACAGGTAAGTTACAGGTAAGTTGATACTTTTACATGGGCTGAGCATAGAGTATAAAGACAAATTAAGCAACATTGGTAAATGACTATCCCATTTTTTAGGGTTACCATTCCTTCCCCCAAATAAAATCGATGACTGCTTCACGTTTGTCAATATGTCTGACGCTCCTTCTGATGACAAATGTCTTACATTCTTAGCCTACAGACTAAGTACATATATATGCACAATGTAACGCTATCCACCTAATTTCTGAGCAGCTGCACCCCAACTATGTTTTAATAGATTTTATCAAGAAAATTCAGGCCGTAACGTATGTTAAAATTCGAACTCTATAGAAATGCTCGCATCAGTACGTAAGCCAGACAAAGAAAAGATGGACCTCGTTAGCGACAATTAACGGAATATGTTAGATGTGTTGCCTATACACACTCGACAAGAACAGATTTCTGATTTGAATGTATTCCGTTTTGATGGATTTGAATCCTTCATTTTAGCATTAACAGAGTGCTTTTCTCTTAGGTTTTTACTTCTTGGTTTTAAAGTATGTAAATATATAGCTTTTATATTGAGTGACAGTCAAACACATAAATCGACAATAAACTGACAACGCCATGGCTAAAAATGAAAAGGACAAACAGACAAACAATAGTACACATAGCACAACATAGAAAACTAAAGAATAAACAACTATAACATGACTGGGATAGAGAGTTGTCTCATTGGCACTCATACCGCATCTTCTTATATCTTTTCACCTGTAATTTACCTGTAAAAAAATCGGCGCAAATGAAATAAAAAATCGGCGCAAATGAAAGAAAAAATCGGCGCAAATGAAATGCAGATCGGCGCAAATGCAAAACGCCGGAGTTTTCTTAATATTGAAGGCCCAGCAGTGATTATATTTGCGAACATCCATGTCATTTGAACTTTGCAAGGTTGTTGCCTAATCAGCAATCATACCAATCTACTTATTTTATATAAAGGTTCACATGTACAGGAGAATTTTTGTGAAGCTGCCCTTTAATACATGATGGATATTGGAATCAAATTCTTATTACGTGTGAACTCAGCATAATAGTTTGTAGTAGGCCAGGAGAATACACTTTTCAGTAAATTTTTTTTACAAGTTATGCAGTATGGGACAAATCCCATTCCATCTTTTCCATGTGATTGATTCAAACATGTATTCAAAGAGTATTAAATTGGGTTTCATGAATGACTGGTTACCTTATGTATTTCTTCATGGACACGGAGACTGACAAAGTGGTATTGTGTGAAGATTGGTCCCTAAATGTTTTCTTCCCAAAAGGATTAGGCGATATAGATTATCGTGAAACATTCAGACTATTCTGTCGTTTGCAATTTTAAGATCAGTTAATTTTGTAAATAAAAAGTTGGCTCATTGTATGATCTCACTGATCTGCCAGTAATAAGTTATGGAGGATTTTCTACATTGAAATCTTAGTATTTGTATGAGTTGTCAGTTTCCTTTCCATAAACGTAACTTGATGTGTGCTTTTCGAGTTAGGTAAGTGCGTCAGATATCTGAAAGATTATATAAAAAGGAAAGCATAAATTATAACAAGGATTTACAGATTTAAGAATAACGAGACAAAAATAAGAAAAAAGGGGGAAAATAAAGAATACAGACTAATGTGGATACAATATAGATCAATATACCGACTGTTGGTTGCGAACATCCATGTCATTTGAACTTTGCAAGGTTGTTGCCTAATCAGCAATCATACCAATCTACTTATTTTATATAAAGGTTCACATGTACAGGAGAATTTTTGTGAAGCTGCCCTTTAATACATGATGGATATTGGAATCAAATTCTTATTACGTGTGAACTCAGCATAATAGTTTGTAGTAGGCCAGGAGAATACACTTTTCAGTAATTTTTTTTTACAAGTTATGCAGTATGGGACAAATCCCATTCCATCTTTTCCATGTGATTGATTCAAACATGTATTCAAAGAGTATTAAATTGGGTTTCATGAATGACTGGTTACCTTATGTATTTCTTCATGGACACGGAGACTGACAAAGTGGTATTGTGTGAAGATTGGTCCCTAAATGTTTTCTTCCCAAAAGGATTAGGCGATATAGATTATCGTGAAACATTCAGACTATTCTGTCGTTTGCAATTTTAAGATCAGTTAATTTTGTAAATAAAAAGTTGGCTCATTGTATGATCTCACTGATCTGCCAGTAATAAGTTATGGAGGATTTTCTACATTGAAATCTTAGTATTTGTATGAGTTGTCAGTTTCCTTTCCATAAACGTAACTTGATGTGTGCTTTTCGAGTTAGGTAAGTGCGTCAGATATCTGAAAGATTATATAAAAAGGAAAGCATAAATTATAACAAGGATTTACAGATTTAAGAATAACGAGACAAAAATAAGAAAAAAGGGGGAAAATAAAGAATACAGACTAATGTGGATACAATATAGATCAATATACCGACTGTTGGTTGCTTATAACGTCAAGTTGAAAATATTTCATAAAATAGAGAATGTATGCTATAATACAAAAGTATAGAAAAATGACATTTTATCGAGCATTTTATAGTATGAAGATAAAAGAGAATATTAAACGTGGTGTGTTATAATTTACAAAAAGATTGACTTTGGGTTGCTTGGTGATCGTCTTGTGGTAAATATTGGTATTAAATGTTCAGGACTGAAAAAATGACAATAAATATAAAGATGAGGTCCTAGATTATAGGCCGTTCGAGATACATGTTGGAGGAACTATAACTCACCCAAAAATTAGGGTATATTGTATGGCTTTATGTATAACGGACCCGCCTGGGCTCTCTTAGCGCATAGCGGAGCGTGATACCCCCTATACATAAACAGTGGCTGATCCAGACCTTGTTATAATGAGGGCACTCTACAGTCATGCTACATTGTTTCTTTATATAATCAACCAAATTTTTCCCTCAAAAAAAAATTCTGTCTTAATTTTCAAATAATTTTTTTACATGTGTCACAAAATTCAGGAAAAAAAATGACCACCGCTATTAATTACAGTTTTCGATCGTTCTTTTAATTTGCCCATCTGCAAGTTGGGCAAAATAGGGTCAACTACAAAATGTCAGTTTTAATAATTACATAACTTTTATACATGTAACGTTACACTGTTTACTGTTTGTATTAATTGTTTTTAAATAGAATGGGGATACCGGAAGTGCTATTTATAGATATGTTCTTTATTTAATTATTTGTTACGCCCCCTATAAATATCTGACCAGTCCGGTTAATCACCCCAGACGCTATATTTAAATATGCGTCTGGGTCATCGAGACTAGTATATGCCCCGCACTTTTGAGAGTTTTAATTAACACTAAATTCTTCTTTACCCCTTCCTCTGTAGGGTTAACACATATATCAATATAAACAATATACACACTGGTAACATTCCCAATTTATGTATCTATGAGATGCAATAAAGAGATCATAACTGGGACCCAGTAAGTAAACAAAATTGATCATATATAAATATTCTACATCTCCCAAAAAAGACGTAGTTTGTGAAACAGCTGTATTTACAAAGCGTAACCTTAGGGAGACAGTGTGAAAGACAAAAAGATAGTGAGAAAGGAAATGGCGGGCTATTGTTTGAAAGTACAAATTTAGATTTGTTTTGAAATTTCTATTGACAATTTAAAGAATATTGATTAACGGTAACACACTTTGTCACAAAGCATTACGCGTTTCACAAATATTACCAAAAAAAACCACAATTATACACCCAGAATATATATTTCGTATTGGGTTTAACCACAATGATTTTCTATCGTGGTAGACCTCGTTCTAAAAAATACAGTATTTTTTTTAAACTTATAGCTTGATTATTTGAACAATCCTTGCACGTTGTGATATTAGTTTCAGAATGTTCAATAGTCCTTGTACGAAAATTCATCGGGTCAATAAAATTCATGTCGGGTGAGGCGATATGAATTTTATTGACCCGATAAATTCCGTATTTGGACAATCGAACACTGTGTAACGAATTTATCCTGATTTTGTTTTATTACACATTAAATAATATATCCAAACTTCAATATTAGAAAATTTCAACCAAATATAAATAAAATTTTAATATAAAACTGTGAAAAATTCAAAATATACTCAAATTCCTTATTATGGAAGGGTTAAGTGCATGCTCGCACACATGGTTAACCCTGCACATTATGAATATGATTATCACAAGTAAGTGGCCCTTGAGAACATGGTGGTTGTTGTTTGTTGTCTGTCATATTTATTTTTCCATTCATTGTCTTAACAGTTTTATATTTTAACGATGAGATATTTCAGTTGTTAACATCCACATCCTCATCATTGTTATCTCTTGTGGACATTTTTGTCATTGCCAATCATACAATATCTTATGTTTTTAGAATGGGGAGGTTTTACAATAAATCATGTTTTCAAAAATAGTTATAAAAGATCACTGATAAAGTTTAGTTTTGTTCAAATGATAGTAATATAGTATAATTGTGAATAAGGAGAGATTTGAGGTTTTTAAAGTCAATTAGAAAGCAACCTTAAACAACTAACAAAAATTTCGGATTAGACAGGACTATCATTGGCGATAAGTCGCCCACATTTTTACAGTTCTTATGCTAAAGCTGATTTCCTTTTATTAAATTAATTCAATGAGATATCTTAGAGAAGGATCTTGGTAATGCTTTTTTTTATGTACATATATATCTTTGACCATGATTTTATATTTCATACAGCAGACAACCCATGTTAGTTCTTTGTCATTATCCTTTGATTAATGTTTCAGACCACTACATACAGATTTACAGGGTACACACAAAAGGCGCTGCAGGGGCGGATTCAGCCATTTAAAAAAAAGGGGGTTTCCAACCCAGGCCAAAAAGGGGGAGGGGGATTCCAACTATATGTCCCCATTTAAATGCATTGATCAGCCAAAAAAAGGGGGGTCCAACCCAGGAACCCCCCTGCATCCGCCATGCCCTGTTACCATTAACACTCCAGGAAGTGATCCCATTAATTCATTCAACAGTCGGCTTACCTCATTTTCAACATATAAAATTTTGTAACTTTGGTACAATTGCTATTTAACTTTAAGCTTATTGAGAGGTAAAATTATAATCATATTGACAAAGCTTCTCTTGAAATTGCCTTAAACAATTTCTCCATTGCATGCTAATTCAGTGAACTAGTGTATGTTCCAAAAAATTAAAAAGCTTACATATCTGAAATTAAACCTGGATATTGACTGAGAGCTTGTTTAGTAAAATTGGTCTGTGTTTAACTGTGACTTTATGCAATTCAAATGTTGAAAAAGTAGCTGATGGAAAAAATACACAAAAAAGGACTACAATCAATGACGATGTAATGGCACTAGAAAAATAACTCTTCCAGCAATTAACATGACAAATCAAAGACAGTAACCAAACTGATCGACAGTTATTTTTTAACACAATCTAATTTTTGGTTTAGTATAGCTACATATTTAATTACTATAAATACATAGCAGTTACGTAAGATAACAATTTCAAACTTCCACGAAATGCACTTCTTTAAAACTGAGTTTTACTGCATGTTTATTTATTGTTCATTGTCTAGAGAAACTATGGGAGGGTAGAGTTCTCAAACAACATGTTTTTCTCCAAGCCATATTAGTACACTTATCCCAAGTCAGGAACCCCTAGCCTTAGTTTGTCTTGCTTTATGGTTTTTGTTGTTGATAATTTTGGTTCATGTGTATGTATTGGAGTTTCAAGACTGGTTTCCATTTCGCTGAACTAATGTACACAATAATTAAAGGGTTCAGTTGAAGCCCACCTTCGTGTGCCAAATTTACTTGCAATGTTGAAGACCGATAACAGGGACACATTTCCTGTTTCTATTCTCAACTTTACGTTTTTAAAAATCAAGCTGGAAGTAACCAAGATTTTAAAATTTTCATTTGTTATGCCCCTCACTTAGGGGTACTATGTCTTTCAGTCTGAGCGTCAATTCATTCATTCATATATCTGCCCTGCTCAAGTTCTATTAAAGTTTTTGGTCAAGGTAGTTTTTGAAGAAGTTGAAGTCTAATCAACTTGAAACTTAGTGCACATACTCCCTGTGATATGAACCTTCTAATTTTGCCAAATTACAGTTTTGACCCCAATTTCACGGTCCACTGGACATAGAAAATGATAGTGCGGTGGGGCATCAATGTACTATAATGGACTCATTCTTATTTTGTGATTAGTTTGTAAAACAAAATATTTCACACAACAATTTGGTAATTATTGATATTGATAACAAGAGGAATACATATGCATATAATCATAAGATAATAAAGTCTGTTTATAAAGATCCTATGTTAAAAGTTTTGACCATGAATAACCATGAATAACCGAGCTTTTTATTTCCATTTTTTTAAATTTTTATGTACACATCATATTTTACACAAGAATTACATTTTTTTTAATACTTATTTCTATAGGACTTCTTAAGATAAACATCAGAAAGGATTTACTATTTATATCCCAATTCGAAAGTTTTAACCACCAATAACCAAGATTTTTTTTCAATTCCAGTTATTGGGTTTTCTGTCTCAAAACATATATTCAACTGAATTACCCAAATATTAATACTGATAACTAAAAATAAACATAAAATAGTATGTTCTTTTTTCTATATAGATCAATTTCAAAAATATTAACCATAAACAACGGATATTTCTGCGTTTCCAGTTTTCGACGTTTTTTCACTAAAAATCACTCATTTTACCTCAAAATGACTTCAATATGATTAATAATAGCTAATGGACAACTTTATAGTCTATAAAGATAAGATTTCCTGTCTTCCACAAGCTTAAGGACTAAATAAACAACAATGAATAATAATTTTTCTTCTTTTCCAGTTTTCAGCATTTTTTCTCTAAAAACCACATATTTCACCCAAAAAAAAACTTTTCCGCAAATCATATCAATGTATAGTTTTAGTATGTTGTTAGTACAAGTCTATATTACAATTTTCACTAAAAAAAAGCTTGTGTTGCAATTAGTTGGAGGTTGAGTGATTTTAGAGCTAGATTGACTAGGCTATATTGATCAAATCAGGTTTTATTGTGACATTTTAGTAGAAAACAAGTCAACGCATCGATAATCGATACTAATCGATAAAAATATAATTTAAAGCATAGAATATTTTCTGTTTTATTTAGAATTTATCATACTGGCTTCATTTTTCCGTTCTGAAAATCATAACACATTATTTTTCGTTGTTTTCTATAACGAACACCGACATTAATAACGTTAGTAGTTTGTTGTTTAATGATATAATCAAGATTGTTACCTAAATGAATGCCGTTCATATGTTATAGATTAGGAGGCACCTTTAAGTTTGCTTTGTACATTAAATATATCAAAAAGTGATTATATGCAAAGAATAAGAAAAAAAAGTACTTGTAGAATGCAGTAATAATAACTAACGAATTTACAAACTTTTTAGAACTTATGTCCAAATTGGCCATCATCATCATAATACAAAGATCAACCTTAATGTAACAAAATCATAAACAGATACTGTACTTCTTACATGTATCAAACTGATAAAAAATACTACCGAGAGGAAAGGCCCATGCTTTGTATTGCACTATCGGGATAAAAATAACGAGTAATATGTTTTTTCACAATAAAAAAAAAATGGTGTGGACTTTAACGGTGCTTTTTTGTGGAGTTTAGCGGAACTTGCTATTGTGGGCTTAAAGGCGTTTTCTTGTGGAGTTTAGCGGAGGTCATTTTGTGCACTTTAGAGGAAAGTTTGTGGACTTTAGCGGCGTTGTTGACTTTTAGTGGAAATTTGTTGTGGACTTTTAGAGGAATTATGGACTTCAACGGTGCCACATACCATCAAAATTATAGGTACTTAGAAAAACTCGAAATTTTCTAAGTATCTATAAATTTTAATGTCGAAATTTCGAGTTCAAGTAAAAAAAGTCAAAATTTTGTGTTAAACAAAAATCGATATTTCGTGTTTCGAGTTTAAAGAAGACTTTTAAAAGATGACATTTTAAGAATTCTTTTTCTTGTATTACAAGGTGTAAGGCAGGGAGGAGTATTGTCTGGGTTATTATATTTAATATTTATAAACGAAATGTTGGTTGAACTTGAAAATGTAACCAGAAAACAAGTGTATATCATATAGCCAGTTGCTCTCCTGCTCTCGCTGACGACATTTCGTGTATTGGCACAACCTCGGCAGGTTTACAGCGAATGTTAGACACGTGTACTAACTATGCTAATAGATGGCGATTTTGCTTCAATGCGAAGAAATCTTGTGTAATGCAATTCTCCCTAAATCCACGAGAAGTTCGGTTACAACACGATTTGCATAGTGTTCTCCCGTTAGCAGAGGATTATACTCACTTGGGTATTGAACTAAGCTATAATTTAGATCGGCAGAAAGGACCTCTAACGCATGTAGAAGAGGCAAAAACTCATTTTTCGCTCTTAACGGTGTAAGTCTCAAGTCAGCAAATCCATGCGTTCTACTTAAACTGTACGAATCTATTGTGTTACCTACTGTACTGTATGGTTGTGAAATGTGGACTAATTTAAAGTCAAACGATATAGCACCGTTGAATTGTTTTCAGCACTTTATAGTCAAGCGTATTTTAGACTTCCAATAGGTCGTATATGTGCCAAGTATACTTGGATTGCATCCCATTACTTCAACTATAGAGATAAAGAAGTTATATTTCTTACAAAAAACTTTGTAGCCTTGATGGTAAATTCCTAACGAAAAAACTATTTCTTGTGCGCCTGTACTCTTATTTTATTGACACCGAACGTAAATATTATGAGTTCATTCAAGAAATTATGGATATCTTATATAAATATTATCTTCATAATATGTGGTTATCTTTATGCGAGATGGAGTTTTCCCTACAAAACAATCTTGGAAAATTATGGTAAATATTACGGTAGACAAAGTACAAACTGATGAATGGACTCTTCGAATACAGAGTGACAATTACTTTTCTCATTCACCTCTCGGTCAAAGTCCCTGATTTCTGGAAATGCGCTAGATCATCAAGAGAAATCATAAACGCATACTTCATAACAAAATTACTAATTGACATCCCTAACAACACGGGAAGCACTTGCGAGCTATGCGACAGACCATTTCTAGATGTGTACGTACATGCGTGTTGTAGTTGTTGTAGTACTCAATCAATCAGAGATGCATGGTGGGATTTCATTATTGAAAGGTTTCCACTGCAATTATTTGTCGAACTGTATTCATATGATGATTTTGGGCAAGCACAGAACAACAGCAAATATCGACACTGACAGTTTTCTTAGTTTGTGCCACGTACACGTTGCACTCTGTGTTGCTGAGTATAGCAGAGTAACGAGAAGGATGATACAGTAGCGTGCTAAGTATATGAACTGTCGTTAGTGAGAGCAATTGTCTTAAAATGGTATTTTGGTAATTTGCTTTAGTTATGGTAAATAGTGTAATATTGTAATATTGTATTGTGTTGCCTGTTATGTAAACTTTTGTAATTTAATTTGTTAACATATATGTTGTTCATTGAATCTCTTGATGGAGGAAATAAAGAAATGAATGAATGAATGATTTAAAAATACTTACATAATACCAAACTGATAAAAAGCATTTCCATCTGCAAGAAAATATATATCCCTTTTAGTGAGGGTAATCATTATAGATAAATGGTTTAATTAGAGCCAAAAATTTATTCTTAATCCTTTTGACATTCATAAACCTGAATAACATGAATAAGGACTATATAAAAAAAGCACCGCCTTTATGTATTAGAATAGTTTTAAATAAAATACAACGACTATCATGGAAAACAATATTCAAAGTATATAGTCACGAATAAAACGCAGAATACCTATACGTGAATCATCTATAGATCAGTCCTTGCCTGGTACTTGTGAGAAATGTTTTCCTTAATTTGACTTAGAGATAATAAAGTACATCTTGTTAACTTGTATATGGGGGACAATTGGTTATATAGTACAGCATTAACAAAAATATTATGAAGTTTATTTGTTCAAATTGATTTCATCAATATTAAGTTTACCTTTTTTTATAAAAAGTATCAATATTAAGTTTACATTTTTTTTATAAAAAGTATCAATATTAAGTTTACATTTTTTTATAAAAAGTATCAATATTAAGTTTACATTTTTCTTCTTTTTTTTTTAAATAACGGATTTTTTATTTTTTATTTTAGGTATAGAATAGAATAGAATATCTTTATTTCCATAAGAGGTACCCTCAAGGGGCATAGTTCATATACATTCATGACATTATATAGTTACAAACGTATAAATCCGCGCAAATGTAGTTACTTTTCAACAGGTAAATTTCGCGCAAACGTAATGCGTTTTGTCGTGCAAACGTGGATTTTGTTCGCGCAAATGTAGGACCAATCCGCGCAAACGTAACGCGCCGATCTTTTCTATTAAGCATACGCAATTTATTAATTCTTGTAGTACTAGTCGGATCAAAGACCAGAATATCTAGCGACCATTTTTATGAAATAAACAATTTAAAAATGTGTGTATGGTCTCTCTGTTATATTTGTGGATGGACGAAAAGACGAACGAAAGGACGCTCAAGGATGTGAATATAAAACGAGCCCGTTACCTTCTTTCCAAAAAAAAAAATGATTTCTTTTTCACAGCCGTTATGTTTATAAGTTTTAATTGAAAAGTCCTTTGTAATGATCAATGCCATAATACATGTTTCTGGTTGTAAACCATCCTTCATTTCGTTATAAACAAATACTTCAATATTTGTTCCCATCGAAACAATATAACAGAAATATTCTTCCACTGGCCACTAATTTTATAGTGGAAATTCTCTTTCATGGCATGAGTTTTCGCAAAAATTGGCATCGAAAACAAAGGTGAACGGATTAATCCGGCGCCAGCAAGGGCTATAATGTCTGCGCTAAAATGTCCCCTTGTAGATTTAACATTATCCCATCAATAGAACTTTTTTTACAGTGAAACATGATACACGGATATTCATCCATCTTTCCATGAAGCTTCAAATAGAGGAGATACAATCAATAAAAGAAAAGGTAGACGCTCTTAATTTCATTGACATGTCCCCCGGAAAAAATATTTACAATAACCTTGACAAGTAGCCTTGTGAACATAATGTTTGAGAACAAACGGAGCATAGCTAAGTTCATAGATTGATTATTTGTTATTTTATTAAAGTCCATGCAGTGGCAAATAGTTTATGAATTTTCAGGACGAACACAAATTACAGGTATGACAAAAAATAGAGATCGACTATAAAGGGAGGAAAGTTTGGAGTCTTGAAACTGATGATTAGAAAGAGAAAGAAATTTTACCTTACATTTAATGGGCGCAGGACATTTTAGCGAAAAAAAATAAACTACTAGGGGACATTTGAGCGCCAACATTAGAAACCATTTAAGCGCCGGATTAATTCGCTCACCTGTATTTTCGATAGCCCATTTTAGCGAAAATTTACCTGGTTGAATATATTTTCATCATGGAAATACAAGTTGTTGAAACGAACAAAGGAAAAACATTATTTTGTATATTTTCATCATTAATGCTTTTTATTATCATTCTGAGTCGTCATAGGATTTTAATACTTCTATAGTAAACTTTCCAAAAGTTACTTGTATTTTACATGTAACTATTATCCTTTCATTCAAAATTAATCGTCAAAGATTTATATCCGTCTTTATGATAAAAGATTGTGTAACAAAGAATATAGATAAATTGACACTAAGTGGTTAACTGGCCACCCGCTGATTGATACTTCGACACAAATCCTAAAAGTGGACTTTGAATAAACCATTTTTGGTTCATAATAACAAGACTTGAGCACTTCCAATGAAAAGATAAACAGAAAGGAATGATATAATAAAAAGTTGGTTGGTGATAAAGAAGCATTATTTGTGGAACTGCAGATTTTTGTGCGACAACATATATTTATATATATGCGGGAGTGAATGGAACGGACGAACACGCCTTTTTTTACTTTTCTTTCCTTTTCCTTTCTTTTCCTTTTCTAGTCGTTTTTAATTATTTACAGTGTATGTAAAGTGCGGATCCTAAAATATCATTTTCACTGTATATGCCATAAATTTCTGATGTAGAATTATAAATAAACAGACGATTTATTTTTTATTTTTGAAGAAAATGAAGAAAATGAGTTAAAATGTTTATGTTAAGAAATAAATAATATATAAGACAATGTATGTCATCGGGGTTTTATCGCGCCTAACGCCATCCAGCTGTGAAATATATACCGAAATAGGAGAATATTTAGGTTATTTCATGAACAGATCGTGCAGGTGATAAAATACTAGCAGGTAAGATATTGTTGTAGAAAAATATTCATTTCAACAAAATTATTAAAGTTGTATAACGTAGAATAGGTTTTGTCATTCAGTTTCTTCATATTGAACTTAATTCCACTATGATGCTTTCTTTATGCGAGTCAGGTTAACTGTCGAATAATGATACTATACTTTCATTTTCACTGTAGAGCGATTCATTAGTATTTGTATATGCGGTGCATTTTCACTATCTGATTTTATTTTTTTTAACTATTGAAGCCTTAATTTAGCCGAATTGCTCAAACAATTCAGATAAAGTAAGAGAAAATTAACCAAATCCTTCGGACAAGAGTTTTTTTCCGGATAATGACTAATAGTTGATATTGTGTGAAAATACATTGTATGTCAATGTTTAACCTCAGAGCAATTAATATGCATGCAAGTGGTCGGGGGGAAAGTACTATCGAAGTTTCACAGATATTTGGTGTGTGACAAGGTTATGACTAAAACCAACTTCTCTTGATATTCTGCTTTCCTTGGGCGAATCATCAGTGATGTTATGAGACTTGCACCAGAAGGCAAAATTGGTGCGTCTTTAAATTAGATTAATTGATTGATTGTTGGTTGCTTAACGTCCAGTGGCAAATATTTCATGCATCTTCAGGACTAGAACAAGTTAACAATAAAAACAATAGGTAGGTTTTGTCATTATAGAGATCATTCGGGATGATGGTCGGGTAAATTTAGACTGCCACTGGAAAATGATGGTATATTGGATTTGGACAGAATTTGCCATTGCAACAGGCCACCAACGGACCCCTCAATAGTTGTTGCAAGGGTTTTTAACGTGCAAAGAACGTGGCACTCCCTTTACATGAGGCATCGGATCTAACGTCCCCATTCTGACTGGACGTCACTGCGAACTTGATACATCCCGCACTTCGTTTTACTGCCGGTCGGGAGAAGACCAAGTGACCATATTTCGTTTCCCCAGTCACCCTTGGGGAACTTTAAATTAGAAACAACAGAATCCATATATGTGATCAAACTGATCGACATGCATCTTCACAACCTGACATTTTTATACGATCTCGCGCTCAGCTTCTTCCTTGTAGTTTGGATATGAAAACAGGGTTTTTGTGTAAAAGAAAAACCTTTAAAAAAAACCCAGAAAACTACACAAAACTGAGTCCTCTAAACGTGTTGACAGTCTTTTAAGTTGTGCTTATTAATGTGAGTAATCATTTATCCATGCATAACCAAGTACTTATTGAAGACAACACCTGTGCAATTAAGTAAAACAGTTACTGAAAAATTAGAATTTGAACTTGCTGTCAGTTCATTAATAACGATTGTTAGTGATGTTAGTTTGTTCTTCCATAAGAAAAAGCCTTTCTCATGTAGCACGACCCAATACATATACCGATCACTTTGACCAAGATTGATTCTGATGTTTACCAAACTGCCAAACTCGAGAACTAACTAGGTATTGTGATACCTTACAATTCAGACACAGTGGGGCCAAGGGATATGAAATATAGAGTTTAGCTCTGAACTCAATATAGGGGATGCCATATCTGCTGCAGGAAAACCAGTCTATGTTAAGACTTTCAGAATTACACCAAGGTGTGTCTGAAAATATCAAGGATGCATTAAAAGAAGAACAACTACTTCACCCTGCCACCAGTGCTCTTATGAGTTATGTCCTCGTTTTGGTATTTCTATGAAAATGATGCCCACATAGTTTCTTAATAGATATAGGAAGATGTGGTATGAGTGCCAATGATACAACACACCATCCAAGTCACAATTTATAAAAGTAAACCATTATAGGTCACATTCCGGTTTTCAACACGGAGCCTATGCTCAAAAGTTCATTTGTTAGTTAATTGATGAAAAATAACACAAAGGTGCTTCTGAACCGTATATTGTCCCTAAAGATAACAAAAATTCGTAAATGTATGGCTATTACAAAATCAATCGTTTTTGTAGCAACATTCGCCCAATTACATTTGGGATTGGCAGTGCAGATATATCATGCATATGCATGATATGGGAATATGGGTCACGAACATTGATCGAAACTGTGTACTCACATTGCTTTTGTGTCTCCTATGCAAAGGTAAGACTATATCTGAAGAGTTTGACAGAATCATGACGGTATTTACGCTCCAGATAGCATTTGTACTCAAAAACTGTGTTTGCTTTGAACAAACTCTGTCCTACGCCGAATTTGGTCTTATTAAAAAGGGAAGTGTCTTGTAATGCGTATACGCGTACTGAATCCGCATATGATGACTAAGAGATTGATTCATGTCCCTTTTTAATGAATACTTGAGCTATTGTATGTCGCTTTTAAAAGTTATATAAGGATCATGACTGATTTTGAATTACAACATTAGAAAATTGGCATTGCATTGTATATTTTTTCATCCTTCCCTTAAAAAATTAATGTGTTAACTTCTTTTACCAGAATTATCCCACTAAAAAAATGTTCATGCACCAAACTGACTTTGGTTTACGCTCATTTTTTTTTATTAAACCTCGCATTCGCCTCGGGTGACTATAGTTTATTTTGTTTTATAACTGCTCTGTTTAGACTTTGCAAATACACAATATGTATTTATCTATAACTAGATACTAATTTTTACAAAATACACAACCTTAAAGATGCAAAATTAAAAACACTGTTTCAGCGCTTGAATTTTGTTTTTTTCAAAGATAGAAAAAATATTGAAATAATTTGTTAAACTGGTGTTTTATAGTTTAGAAAATAATTCGGTAATATACTATAGTGAAACACTATATACAATATGAAAGTTTATGGATGTGAAAAGAACAAGGCCACTTCTTCTTTTGCTATGTCTTAAAAGGAAAAAAATCAGAAGGTTCCAAATCAACGCCATTTTGTAATGGCAGCTCTTCATATAAGTAGTCAAATTTGTCGTTTTAACATCGTTTATAGCATATGCTTATGATCGAATTGTTTTTGTAGCATTCTATTGAATAGATATCAGAATATTTCTTTTGTCCTTGTGGTTGAAATATTGATATTTTTAGGTCTGACCTTTGACCTCAATTTCACAAAACGTTGTGACCACTCTGGATTTTTAAGACCCAACTTTTCTTATTGTACACGTGTTCCTCTTTCCATCGATATATAATTTAGGTGTGTGTTCTTCCGGACCATTAAAGTTTTAAAAAATGACCTCTGGTTGCAGTACTAACAGTACTAATAGATGTATATAGTTCTATGGGGAAAGTTTCTTCAAATAATATAAATATGTGCCCTTTTGTACTAAGAAGTGTTTTTTTTCTTTCAAAAATATATTTGTTTATCACTTGAAATGTACCCCTCATAAAAGGCATTACATTGAGGGGTGAGGAGTTGTTCCCAACCTGTTGAATCACACTTTTAAACAGGTTTTCATGACGTTTTATTCTTTAGAAACATCTTCCTTTCTCTCTTAACTTTTAAGAATATTTTGTGTACTTTGAATGAGTAACATATCCTTGTATAAGTCAACACATACTTTTCATCAATTATTATATTTAAACGGTTCACGATAATTCGTACATTTATATATTTAGTCGTTAACAACGTAAAGCTAGCAATGTGAATAGAAAGTTTCTATATATTTAGATATTCTTAAAGCGTATAGTCCACTTACCAATTATATTGGAACTGAATAAATTCCTGCATCGATTGTCCCACACTTAATTTACATGGGGACCCATGTGTAACAATAATACATTTCCTAATTTTCAGAGCATGAAATTGTCATAACCAACGATGTGTGTCAATTAGATTTAGGATATAAAACCCCTGAGGTAAAGTACGATGTTTTGTTTGTAAAGATTTTTTTTAACGGGACTGGCCGTTTGATTTTACCCCAGGCATTGTTCTTTTCATTAAAATAATTCAATTATGGCTCCTGTCTTTTAATGTTCATCATGTAACGATAAGATAAATTATAGTGACGTCGCGTTTGTAAAACATAGAACAGATTCTGAAGCTCACAAGACAATGAATTACAGTTCAGGTTTATGATCTCTTGGTCCGTGTAACACTTATCAATTCAAAGTTTTAAAAAGTTTTGAAATTTTAGATTTTTGGAATTTTGATCAAAGTTTTAAAATATCAAAATTTCAAATTGTGTTAAAGTTTTGAAATTTTGAAATTTTAACCAAATTATTAAAATATCAAAATTCTAAATATCGTTTATAAATTTGATAGTTTAGAAATTTGAACAAACTTTTAAAATACTAAACCTAACGCGCGATTATTTCACTTTTTGAAAGTTTGATTTTTTAAATGTTTGCTTAAAATATCAAAATAGAAAAGGGGCAATAAGAGGGATACCTGAAAAAGCGAAACGAAATAAAAAGCGGAACGAAACGAAACAATATGAATTAAAAACATACTGATACTTAAAAGTTTATGTATGAAATAAAACGGACAGTTGAAAGCGGTGCAAAATTGGATGACAAAATTAATATTTCTTAAAAGAAGATAATTCATTTAAAAAACCAGACGTACGGCTCTGATATTGACCATTTTACCTGCTGGTTTTTCTAGTACCCATATTTTAGGAGAAACAGGAGTAACAGTCAAAACTGAACAACTCGCAGTAGGTCAAATAGTATGGTTATGTTGAGCATGTATATGTCGTGTACAAGTTGCGATTTTGTACAGGTTATAACATGTACAAAAATATTGTACATGTTATAACTTGTATGATGCAAAAATACAAGTTCTAACATGTACAAAAGTACCTCATACATGTTATAACCTGTACAAATTATTGCTTAAAAATGGTTTTAACTTGTACAAAATTTAAAATAAATCTTGAAGAAGTAAAATATACATTTAAATTCACCAATGCAGAAAGAACAACAATAAATAGGTCAGAACGTGTCTTTTTCTGTAAAGGACAATGATCACAAAGTTTCAGAAATATATGTTTCATGAATAATGTTGTCAAAATGTGTTTTCATGTAAATGTATGTCTTATGCAGTCCATCATGGTTTAAAATAAGTGTGAAACTATTTACTAAAAGCTTGCATTCCTCAATGACAATTACATTAGATACTAGTTCCTAAATTCTTCCAAAACATTTAAGAACGATTCTTAATAATTTTGGGATATACTCCTCCCTCTCGTTTTTATAGCATGCAAAGATTAAAACAATGTCTTATATGCTAACTCAGTTAAAGCAAGAGAGAGCTGAAATAGTTTTCATTAGATCACGCTTCATTATCAATATCTTTGGATATACTCTTCAACATGTTTGGCCTTCAGCATGACTTAGGACATGTCTTATGATCGTCTTATGACTATCTATGGACATATCTTTATTTGATGAATTATGATTGTGAGTGTCCACTTTTTGTTTATAAACTATAAGATTATTGCATGAGGCGAATGTCATTGTGATGTTTTAAATATATATCCTCTACTTTGAAAGCATTTATTTGTAGCCTTTGGATGTTGTCTGCTCCATTGGTGGGTTGTTGTCGTTAGACACATACCCGATTTCAATTCCCAATTTTATTTGTAAACACATCTTTCCTGGATATCCTCTTATGTCTTTTAGTGTCAACTAGAATTAAAGTATTTCACTATTGCCTTCAAAGTGGACACTCATAATTATAATTCATCAAATAAAGATATGTCCATAGATAGTCATAAGACGATCATAAGACATGTCCTAAGATATATATCTGATATGTTACTGAGAGCAACTATAGTGTTTGTTTTATTTGTAGCCTTTTAAATTTAGGGTAGAATTACTTTAAATTCGGACGAGCAGGGCGAGGGGGAATTTAATAGATATTCATCGTTATTGGAAATATATATCAAGACTCTGATTACCTATTTGTTCCATGCTGTTAAAGAATATGAAATAATACGATCTCGTTTGTGATCCAATGAAACTGGCTATTTCAGCTCTCTCTTGCTTTAACAGAGTAAGCATATAAGACATTGTTTTAGTCTTTGCATGCTATTAAAACGAGAGGGATGAGTATTTCCCAAAATTATTAAGAATCGTTCTTAAATTTTTTGGATGAATTTAGGAACTAGTATCTAATGTAGTTGTCATTGAGGAATGCAAGCTTTTAGTAAATAGTTTTACACTAATTTTAAACCATGATGGACTGCATAAGACATACATTTACATGAAAACACATTTTGCCAACATTATTCATGAAACATGTATTTCTGAAACTTTGTGATCATTGTCCTTTACAGTAAAAGACACGTTCTGACCTATTTATTGTTGTTCTTTCTGCACTGGTGAATTTAAATGTATATTTTACTTCTTTAAAATTTATTTTAAATTTTGTACAAGTTAAAACCATTTTTAAGCAATATTTTGTCACGTTATAACATGTATAAGGTACTTTTGTACATGTTAGAACTTGTATTTTTGCATCATACAAGTTATAACATGTACAATATTTTTGTACATGTTATAACCTGTACAAAATCGCAACTTGTACACGACATATATATACATTTTCTACTAAACTCTAAGCCATAAAAAGGCCCAATACACGATGTATTATCTCTTTTGATTTCACTTTTTTTTCTGTTTTGCTTTACGACTTCTTACTTTCTGCAATCATGTTGGCTAAAGAATATATCATTTCATGTACAGAATGAAAGATCATCTTAAACGTTTTTATCTGTTCTTTGTAAGTTGTTTTCCCTAAATATTCAGCTTTAAGCGTTCCGTAAGGAGGTCGATCAAGAAAAGCGCTTCATGATACTGAATGCATGGTTTAAGGTTGTGCTAGTCCACAGTATGGGAGGTTTTTAATATAATCTTTTTTACGCTGAAATTAAGACGGTAATAGGATCCAATATCAGCAAATTGGAGACAAGATACTGTTACAAGGTATCTACAAAAACTCATCATAGATGGATACCGGAATATAAATTTTGCCGGTTTTTGCGCCAGACGCGCGTTTCTTTTACAAAAGACTTATCATTGACACTCGAACCAAATTAAGTTAAAAAGGCAAATAAAGTCAAATAATATTGAAAAGGCCAAATAAAGTAAACTTTAAATCCAACGTATAGCTCTGGTTTTGTAAAAGTTGAAACCTTTCATATCATATATAAACGTTCACCATAAACATTATTTTCACGAGCATTCATATTTATGTAATAGTTACCGCTGTACTACATTAAGCACCCAACTTGCATGCATGTTTATGTAATAGTTGCCGCTGTACTACATTAAGCACCCATCTATCCAGTTGTAGGTGTCGGCATTTTGAAAGTTGAAAATTGTGTTCAAAAGTTTTTATCAGCGATAAATGGTAATCGTCTGGGGAACCAATATTTAGATAGTCCCTGTTTTTTACTTGACACTACCACTAGGGGCTTCTATAATGGTACATTAAAATATTCTGATCCCTAATTTGATGATATAATATTCTGTGCCAGAAGAGGACAAAAGAAACATTATCCATGCCTTTTAGTGTTAAATTTTGAACCAGACAAGTTGATTAATGGCGATGAAAAACTTAATAAAATTGTTAGCGCTTCGACAAAACAACCTCACCCCACTTTTAAAGTTACATGGTTGCTACCTTAAAGACAACGTTTGGACTGATTATCATACACGTAGCTCCATTATAGGTTCTAAATCAACCACTGTTTTATTATAGTAAACAAAAGGAATAGATTTTTTTGTATTAAAGGATATTACTGTCCCGTATTTGCATTTTGTTATTCGGGTATTTATATTTGAAGTTATCGTACGACAATCGACTTTTAGCAAACTAAAAGTTCACATGTACACCCAGTCAGAATGGGGCGTGCAAAGAGAAGCCACACTGTCAGCTGCATGATGGATTTTTTTCCATTTTTGGCCGTACACCAATGTCACTCTCGAAAAACCAGTACAATGTTAAACGCAGAATTGAAGTAAAGAATTCACATACGGAACGCTGAAACTGAAATTTGAAATTCAATCAAAATAAGAACGAAACAATTAAAGAGGTGTTTGACCAAAGTGAAGTTAAAACATATGTAAATCCATCTATAAGGGCAACTTTGTCCTTGGAAGTTGAATCTTACTTTTCTTCGTAATTTGTATGTAAACAACCTATTTTAAATTATCGATTTTTTTGTTGTTGCCAGTGACAAATATTTCATGAATGTTCTGGAACAAATTAGCAATAAATGCAACAGGGAGAGAGTGTGCATAATGAGGACATATAAAACCTTTCAATTAGTTTAATTGAGGTCTGGAGCTGGCGTATGACAGTAACTGCTAGCCTTATGTATAGTAGTCCTTTGTTATTTTATAATCATTGTCATGCATGTTAATTAGTTTCTTAGTTTGTTTCCTATTCTGACATAGGACTTGTATTTCCTATTGAAGTGCGTTTTACTGTTCGTATTACTGTGTGTTTTTCATTCTTTATTTGCTAGAGGTATAGGGGAGGGTTGTGATCTCACGAAACATGTTAAACCCCGCCGCATTTGTGCGCTTGTCCCAATCCAGGAGCCTCTGTCCTTCTAAGTATGACCCGACAATTGTTCGTTCAACGTTCACATTTAGGATTTTGTATAGTTTTATAATATTTGCTTTTGATCAATTATTCCGAGTCCTCATTGCGTTTTAATAATTTATTAGTTTATTGTATTTTACGCTATTCAAAAGTTACTTGTATTTTACACTTAACTATAATCCTTTCATTTAGATTAATTATCAAAGATTTATATCCGTCTAAGCATGTTTTTAATCCTTTATCCCCGCTTTCGGCAAAACGCGAATTAATTATTTAATAAAAAGATATTTCATGTGTGTCACTTTCTAAATCTAAAACTGTGAGAAAAACCATGCAAGGGATTGTGTTAATTTATGTTACACAACTATTTCATTTCATAATTATTTTAATCCGTTAATGTCGTACATAGATAATTCTTTTCAATATCTGTTTTATCAGTTCTTGTCCAGTGATGTTTAATAACAATGACATTAATCCGTTTTTCAATTACGGTCTATTGTTACTTTAAAGTGTTAATCTTATGTTTGTAAAATTTGTCAACTTTATTATTATGTAATCTTAATTCTTTGACAACCTGTAAACATTGTCTATCTTTATAATGTTTCGACTGAAGTTAATTCTTCAGTCGGAGTCAGCCTTTTGAACTGACATCATCCGTTCATTAAAGTGAAAATAAAATCCATACTGAAAGTCAAAAAAAAAAAAAAAAGCAAATATTATAAAACTATACAAAATCCTAAATGTGAACGTTGACCGAACAATTGTCGGGTCATATTAGTCTTGTATGAGTTTGATTTTAGATCATTGTTATGTTTCGGAGTTTAGTATTACGTCTATAATCGCTGAACCAGTACACTTTTTTGTCTAGGGGCCAGCTGAAATACGCCTAGCACAACTTTTATTGCGACGCTATATTTAAGTATTCCTTCCGTATCATTTCTTGGAACTGAAATACATCATAAAAGCCAATATATTATCATCATGCAATCGATCAACAAGAAAGGAAAACGTTTTGAGTTGTATGCCAGCCCACCGAGGCGCTTTTTCTGGATCTACTTCATCAGGAACGTCAAAAAGGCGAATAATACTATATGGTTTACTGCGAGTTGGTCATTTTTCACTGATACTTTTAAATGTTGGGCACTGGGAACACAACATAGCTTTGAATTATTTATCTCAAACGCTAACCTTATATAAGAGATTTAAATCAACGTAGTTGATTCCGGTTTAAATAGGTTTAATTTTTTTTTTTTTTTTGATAGATGCACAACCTTAAAATTTCAGGATACTGTTATCCCATGTGATGTCTAATATGTTTCATAAAAAAACCCGACTTCTTCTTTTCAATTTTTTTTTTGTTATTAAGAATGATTTGATATATTTCATGCTATTTATTTATAACTAAGAATAGTTCTTATCAGAGCCGTGTTTACATCAGTGATTACAGGTACCCCTCTTGTCGCCCCTTTATATTTTTGATATTTTAAGCAAACATTAAAAAAAATTAAACTTTCAAAAAGTGAAATAATCAAAATTGCACATTAGGTTTAGTATTTTAAAAGTTTGATCAAGTTTCTAAAATATCAAATTTATAAACGCTATTTAGAATTTTGATATTTTAATAATTTAGTTAAAATTTCATAATTTCAAAACTTTAACACAATTTGAAATTTTGATATTTTAAAACTTTGATCAAAATTCCAAAAATCTTTTGAAAAAACTTTGAATTGATAAGTGTTACACGGACCCCTTTTCTGTAGTCATTTTTGTAGGAATTTTTCAAACTTCAATTGTATAAAAACTACAGATGTAATGAATAATAGAGAAAGGCCATTTGGTACATATACCAAGCGGAAACTTGATGCAATGCATTATTATTTATCGTTCCATTGCATTTAATAGAAAAGGTGGACTTTGTGGCAAATAAACCAACATTTTTATTGAAAATCCATAGCCTTTAATACAGAGATTTTTGTTATAAAATTTGAAACATAGATTACTCACTTGCTTTTCTATGATGTGCTAGTGGTTTTTTTTACAAAAAGTTCTAAGCAACATGTAAATTCCAAAATAGCTCGTGCGCACCATAAAAGGTGTACTTTATTTGGTCCATATTCTAATTTGTTTTAACCAAGAGCTACATTAATAATCTCGTTTTAAGGAAATCAATGCTAGCACTGCATGCAATAATCTTATATCTATTAGTCATGATATTGCCAAATATGAGGGTACAAGGATAAACGCTGTGGATTTTCTATAAAACTTCCATATCTTTAGCATTGAATCAACACAAGACAAGACAAGACAAGACAATTTATTACAACTTAGGCACACGTATGGTGCTACAAGAGGATAACAAGTATACATCAACAATTACATAATTATACATTTGCAAGCAAGACAAACAATAAATAAATTAGCGATATCATACAATAGAATTAAAATATATAATAATTGGTTAATTTGTTTTGAAATAATTTGAATTGTAGGGTGAATAAAAATGTATTTTAATACTACATTGTCATACAGTACAAATTATGAAAATATCTTATCTAAATGTCTCAAAAACGAGCACAGTTTTGTTAGAACTGGTACATTACAATGTGACAATAGCCCAATAAATTTTAATTGGGAAGGATTCTTTGTGTAATATGTAGGTATATACCTTTCTCTTAATGACATAATTTGTTCATTGGTACATGTAAAAAAATAATGATATTCGTCACCAATTGTATTTGAATCGCAGTGGCGGCATATACGATCATCCTTTGGTGTATTTTTCCACCGACCAACCTCAATAGGGATTTTGATATTTGAACATCTAAATTTACTGTATATATAACGATCTGCCACTTTAAGATTCAATAAATATTGTTCTAAACAAAAAATAGTTTTGTATGACGCATAAAACTCCCCTCTTGACGAGTTTGTCATATCAGCGAATATACGCTGTCCAAATTGGTCAACTAATCTTTGTTTTATTTCTTTTTTAATATCTGAACTTTTTATACCACCCTGTGCATTCCAGAAAAAAGAAAATCCTGTATCATCTAGTACTTGTTTTAGAGAAGATATCCATTTAAATGAGTATTGGCCTGAAGTATGCAGGTTATACATTAACTGATACAAAATCCCGGATAATTTTCTACTACCGCTTTGCACTAATCTTGCCCAAAAGCAAAGTAATTTAGTTTTTATATTAATGATAAGAGGGAATCTGCCAGTTTCCCCATAGACCATATAGTTTGGTGTTGTCGATCTTACATTCAGTATCTTCTTTAGGAAACTTAAGTGTACCTTTTCAATCATGTCAACATTCTCATGACCCCATATTTCCGAGCCATAAAGTAAAATTGGAGAAACCATACAATCAAATAGTCGAAATTGCAGATCTGAGGGAATTTTTACATTTCTTAACTTGTAGTATAATGCGTACAGTGCCTTTTGTGACTGTTCAACCAGTTTTTTCTTTGATAAATTAAAATTACAATTATATCTTATTAATAATCCCAGATAATTATAACTGTCCGTGAGCTTTAACTCCTCACCTCTTAACATAAATCTGTATTTATTTTTGCGCTTCGCCTTCTCAAACACCATTACTTTTGTCTTATCGATGTTTACATTTAGTTTCCATTTAACACAGTATTCATCAAACTTATATAACATTATTTGTAAATCTTCAGCTGATTCTGCCAGTAATATTGTATCATCAGCATATAGTAATAAAAAAATTCTAATATACATGCCAAGTTCACTTTGACAGTATTCATTCACCTTTTCTAAGCATGTTATATCATGCTGAATAAAATAGTTTTCTAGATCATTAATAAAAAGAGAAAACAGAAAAGGCGATAAGTTTTCACCTTGTCTAACTCCAACTTCGCACGGAAAGAAATTTGAACAATCCGAATTATGTCTAACACATGATTTAATATTAGAATAGAGGTTATAAATAGAGTTGAATATTTTGCCTGTTATGTTACTAGAAATAAGCTTTTGCCACAGCCCTATCCTCCACACCGTATCAAAGGCTTTCTTGAAATCAACAAATGTACAGAATAAACGTTTTCCAGAGAGTAGATAAAGTTGAATCAAACAATATAAACTAAAAATATTATCGAGCGTGGAGTGACCTTTCCTAAATCCCGCTTGGCATTTTGAAAGAAGTTCAATTTCTTCTGCAAATTTGTCTAGTCTGTTATTTAGTATAGCTGTAAATACACAAGGGTACATAACCCTTAAAGTTCATGTGGACCCTATGACTAAAATGGCTGTATTTTCATCTCAAAATTTTCTCTGAGTATAGACAAACCTGTGCATTTGGAAAAGTTTTAAGGCATAGCATGCCCTAGATAAATAAAATTCAAATGCATTGTATGATTTAGAAAATTCATAACTTAACTGGATTTTGCCGTACACTTTTTTTCGTCTCTGCAAAAGATAAAATTAACAAACAGTTGAGTTTACATTGATATGGTCCACTCAGGTACACAGTTTAAATAACCAATTATTGTCAGGTATCTATCATCTAATGTCCATGTCAATAAAAAATGCTCACTTTAATTTTTACCTGTGGGAAAGTTCTCAAACCTGTTTCCCAACTTAATTTATTTTTGCACCTTCTGGAGGAATAAAAAAAGTGCACGGCAAAATCCTGGTAAGTTTTTATTTTTCTAAAACATAAAACATACTAAAAATTCATTTATCTAGGGCCTGCTATGCCTGAATATTTTTACAGATGCGCAGGTTTGTCTGTACTCAGAGTAAATTTTGAGGCGAAAATGAAGCGAGAAATTCCCGCACCCGGAGGCGTCCTTCAGCTGGCCCCTAAACAAATATATACTAGTTCAGTGGTAATGAACGCCATACTAATTTCCAAATTGTACACAAGAAACTAAAAATTAAAATTATACAAGACTATCAAAGGCCAGAGGCTCCTGACTTGGGACAGGCGCAAAAAATGCGGCGGGGTCAAACATGTGTTAGCTTATTTTGACAAAATTGAACCATAAGTAGCTAATTATTATTTCACTATTTGTATTTCATTATTGATTTAGCAAATAAAAAAAGACATTAGATTTTTTAAACATCTCGTAGCTCGTGCCCCTTTAAAAAAAATCCCCCCAAAAAATCATCGCATTAAAGATGTGCGGGTACAGGTATTAAAATTTAAATCAGCTTTCTAATATAAAATTTATTAAAATTTGTTACATTTTTTAAATTTTCTATCAGTGAGTTCCATGATTGGGGTGAAGCATATCAGACAGAACTTTTTTCCACCTTAAGTACTTGATTTAATTTACACCGGCATTTCCACTTTTTCTTATATAAACTATATATGTAATTCACTTGCTGTTTGATTTCTTAAGTGGCAAAATTCTTTAGACTTTGAGATGCAAGGCTATTAAAGACTTTTAAATATCTTAGCCCATACATATAACATTAGACTACATTCATTGCTTTAACTACGAGAACATACAAAACTGTGCATGTTGGAATCTTTAGATATGTATACAATGAATTTATGTAATAGTTCTTGAAAAACTGGTCATTATCGTGATGTACGGACTGCCCACAGGACAGTGGTATTGACTAAGATAGGTGATAATGACTGAGCCGAAGTCGAGGTCATTATCGCTGTCGCAGTCAATACCACTGTCCTACGGGCAGTCCATGTATCAAGATAATGACCAGTTTTTCAAGAACTATTATGTTTATTTCATTGAGAAACCACTTTTTGGAAAATTCTCTTAAATTCAAAATGCCTACAGCGAACTCGAGTAGTTGTACGATTTCTATGGCAAAGAGTGAATACCAGTCGTAGTAATACTGCCATTCAGTTTAGTGTAATTTTTCAGTATATAAATACTTAATCAAGTTATCTTTAATTTTATAATTAACGAAAACATATAATAAACAATTCAATAACTTAAATATAATATTAAAAACAGGAACATGTTTTATAAAAGGTAAATCTCTCTAAACAGAGAAACCACGCCCCATCGGTCATTAACAGAGAAATCACGCCCCAACGGTCATTGTCAGCCGAAACCACGCCCCAACGGTCAATATCAGACGAAAACCACGCCCCACCGGTCATTATCATGTAAAAGTTCGTTAACGACCGGTTTTCTGGTCCGTTTTTTTCTGTTAATGACCGATGGAATTCATTATTGAAGAGTAATGAATGTCATGTGACCCCTTTTAATCCAATAAGAGAATCTTATTCTCAACCGATATGAAATAAATATTGATATATAAAGTAACACATTTACCTTTCAATGTATCTAGTTTTCAACAGGGACATAATTATTAGGCAGCAACCATTTGATTTTCTAGGGGGTCTATGGATTTTTTTTGAGAAAAAAAGTTTGTTTCCAGTTGTTGGAGAAAAAAATTATTTGTTTTTGATACTGAGAAAAAAAAATTGGTTAATTTCACCCTCAGCTGCCACTATATAATTCTAAAATTGAAAGAAAAAAAATTGTTTTCGACTTGTCGCGAAAAAAAATAGATTGTTGCTGCCTTATACAATATGTCTTAATTTTGAAGTATTATTTTTTTCTTTAAGATAGTTTACACTATAACAATAATATAACCTCCTTGACTATAACAAGAGAAAGACAAATGAATGCAATACACATTACGATGACTAGCAGAGCAGCGATGAACGAATAAATAGTATTCAAACAATTACTTAACACAATTACAAATGTTACGACTTAAGTTGCATCTGGGACTATTTTACTCAGTGAATATACTGGATCATGTATGAACGTAGGGTAAAAAATCCGTCAAAACAGATGCAATTTTGGTACCCTTGCGTTTGAAATTTTGCTGTAATCTGATCTGGAATACTATATCAAGTGTAATGGTCATGTGTGGAAAAAGAGGACTAAAACCGATTACATTAATATGCATGAGAATATTATATCGTCATTATTATGATAAAGATAATTTTTAATGTAAATTGACATGACACATTTGTCATACACAAATTAGTATATATACCACGCTGCATGTAGTTACACTACTGAATTTGATTTCAGTTGAGGTTTCATGTAGTATTCAGGGTTGTATTTTAACGTTCGGAGACTGCTCATATTTGTATTTGAAAGAAACAATAGATATTGTAATTCCCTTTCGATTTGGTGTTGCTAAAAGACGGAAACGGAATATGGAACGGAACACAAATAATTCAAATCGTTTCTTTTGGGTTATTGTTGTTCATCTTCATGTTGTATATAGTATATCACATGTTAACAGGAAAATAAAACAACAGAGGAATAGATAAATTCAAGAAAAAAATTGAAAGCTTATAAAGTATTGAAATAATTAGCAAGAGATGATGAGCCTAGTTATTTGATAAGGGCTTAGATATTATACCTAATTTAATTGCGTAAAATTGTAGTTTTTAAAGGAAACATAAAAATGCAATAACGGAGTTTACTTACGTTAATATGCGTATAAGGTAGCTTTCTGAGGATAGATCATTTTTATCTAAAAAAAAGAAGTAATACAGATCTCTAGATGAATTTTGAATACCACTATGCCACTTCTGCACATATTGATCATATATTCTGTCTTACATATTTGTTGACAATTCCATATGTAACTATTACCTATATTATCAGAGTACACCTGATGTGATCCAACTACTTATTAAATTTAATACTGAGAATTACACAGTCCATCCTTATGCATGCTCAGTAGTAGTTGATACATGCGACCCAATAACTTCGTGGTAGTCAAAGCTCTGCGTTTTTGTTAATGTATTTCTATTTGTATGCATGCAACTGATATTCATACTTTCGTTTTTCTGTTGTACTGTTACACCACTATCCCAGGTTGGGGAGGGTTGAGATCTCGATAACAATAAATTCTCCATGCACTCTCCAAATAGTTACAGAGCTTAATTGTTAGAGATCTAGAATTTGCTTTCAACAAACAAGATAGTTTAAACACATCAGGCCATGAAAAGCGTGACAAAAGAATTATTCTAATTGCTCTATATGCAGGACATACCAGTACAAAATGGAATTCATTCTCAACACATTGCATATTACAACATACGCAAATTCGCATTTCTCTTGGTAAACAGAGGAGCGACCAACTTCAACATTAAATTTCAATGTACCACTTCGTAACTATAGAATTTAGTTGGGAGTTTCCTTTATTTAACTGTTTAGTACTCGTGAATATTTTTTTTTATAAATCTACCCTAAGCGATTCTTTATGCACTGAAAAACTTCATGAAATAAATTTAATGTCATTAATCTGCCGCCGCCAGCATGCAATATTAATTTCACGGTACACCATCATCTTCATTGCAAATATGTCAATTTACAAATGCAATTGTAGAACAACAAACATCTAGAGTTGCTTATTATTGAACCCATTAATTTTTAATTCTGTTTACGATTCTAAGGACAGTGCGAAAACAAGTGGGTCATTTTCAAAAAATGTCGATTTAGAAATTGCAAAACTGATTTTAAGTTTCTTTTTCAAACAATCCTCATCGCTAGCAAATAAAAACAAACAATTCTTATAGAACAACATATAAAAAGATTCAATCTTGATTATATGTCATACAAGAATATTTTGAAACATTTTTTTGATAGGGCGTAAAAACTTCTATATAATTTTATATTCATTCTGTGAAATAATAGATTGTCTGCCATTTGCCCATGTTGTACAGAAAAATGCCTCTAAAAATTGGTTTTCAAATTATATAAAAATAGCAACCAGTAATGCAAGTCTAAATTTTATCTTTCTTTCAAATAAACCCAACATCATGTAAAACACTCGCATTTTGGTTTAAGACTTTATAATCTTGAGATGAGTTCAAACAACGAAATATTTCATTATGTGTGCAACTAGATGTTATCATAAACTTTTTAAAGACGTTTCTGTCTGCTATTGTCTATCCTGTTACTGTAACCATATCAACCATAGTAAGTCCTAGTAACAGGATGGACATAAAGGATAGACATTTTTTTTCATTTTTAAATGCTGTAATGAAATAACTACTCCCTTTGATGAAGTGATAATGATTTTCTGTTGTGATTTTGGTAATACAAAAGCACTATGTAGTATATGTCTCTGACAACACGTTATTGCACTTTTTACAAGTATTACATTGGTGTTATAAATCAATATGTTGTTTTAAAACAGCATGGACATGAAAAAAAAGTTCCACCATTTTTGTTCACCTAATGTCTTAATATTTCTTTTATCTTCCCTGTTATGCAAGCGACGTGCTGTGTTCAATGTTTAGTTTACTTTGCACTTTTGAAATCATTACTGACTAGTTCAATATTCACAGGGAGAACAATTTAACGGCTGATTTAAGTAGCGGTAACAGCATTGCATCAGTTTGTAGAAAAACTGTTACATATAATAATAGCGAAGCTACGAGTTTTCATTAGAGTTATTATTAACGTTCTAAGAAAATACCTTATGCCGATACCAAGGCGATCAGAAATTGGCAAAAAATCATTTGAAATGTTTTATTCTGACACTGTTCGCATATGAATTACTCAAACATTGGACTTAAATCTATTTCAATCTTATCAAAATAGATCTAAATCGTGTTTATTATTAATGTCCTGACTCGTAAATGCTACACGCTTTCATTTAAACCCTTACAGCTCAATTTACATGATAAAAAAAATAGCATTGGTGTACTTAAAGCTCGACATTTTTTGAAAATGAGTATACGTACAGTATTATAAACAAAAGAAATCAAACTGACAAAGCCCCCAATATTGGAATGCACAAATCAGGATCAAACATTAAAAAGCAGAGAGTGTAGATAATGAATCGATCTGATAAACATGTTGTGTTTTTTAATTCTAGTTCATTTATATTTTTTGCAGTTAATGTGACTTCCATTTTCAATGAACTAGTACACAGTTTTTTAGTGCTATCTTAAGCCCGCCTACAGGTGCGGGATCTTTTCGCCATGTTGATGACATATTGGTGGCCTTCGAATTGTAGGATTTGATTAAACCCGCATAAATGTGAAAAATATTAAAATATAAGTTTTAGTTAGATGCAACATATTTCACATGTATACATGGTTTGTAAAGTTCAATAATGATTAACTTCGATATAATTCGAGGAAGTATTGCAATAATACTATTTGTACTTGTTTTGAAGTCTGGACTCAATTTTTTTCATCAAAAGATATTCGAATTGATGAGTAATACTTTTTTGAAAGTTGTGAACAACTTATTTTCTTTTCTTATAATTAAAACATACGAATCAAATCCTTACCGCAATATAACGGAATATAGGACTGCCATCTCTTCATTTGTCCAGCTAGAAACACATCAAAAAAGAAATGGAATCAAATCTTCATCAAAAAGTAATACAAGATTTCAAGCAAATTCACCTCCATGCAAAAGACAGAGAAAGGAATCATTAACGACCAAGCTGTTAAGAAATACAACTGGTGATGTTTGTGAGTTTATCAGTATATTTGATTCAAATGCCCATGAAATGCTGATGAAAAAATATAAAGCATTTGGTCCAGTTTACACATTTTCAGCTTTTGGAAAGAAAATGGTATTTTTATTTGAGGCGGATGATGTTGAGAAACTGAAAGCTGCTGAAGGTAGATACCCACAACATGTTGACTTCAAACATTTAAGGCGACACAGAGAGGACCAAGGATACCCAAAGGGACTCTTAATAAGGTAAGTTGTGAACATTTCATTTATCTAGCTACTCAGTTATTAGGTATAATCTGAAAAGCTAACCGAATACTGGCATGCGAACTAAAAATGTATTAAATCTAAGATTGGTAACATACTAAACGCTTCCAAAATCTCACCATTGTAAGTTTATGAAACTCTAATGTTAAAAAACATCTTCCTTTTAAATTATAAAATTACGAGGATTAAAGAACAACCAAATCAACAGCATTTGATTTGTTCGAAGAACTATCAAAAATTTTCCACCTTTGAGTTCAAAATTATTAATTTGTACGCTTAAATGGGCTGAAACTATAAAAAACAATCAGTTGATTTTTATTAATTGCGAAACAGAAAGTTTTGTTGTTATACAAGTAAAAAGTCATGATCTAAATTGTGAGGCTTGCTCATGATCTCAACTGTAAGTCTTCTGGTACTATATAGAAGAAAATTGAAATTGGTTACTCCCAGTTTATGCAGAGTTTCTTTCTGTCATTGGACTGTCACTTGACAACAATTCAAAAATGAACTTTGATTAATGAAATATTGCGTAATAAACTATTTCCTGTTAACAAAATATTAATTAAACTTTCTTTATCTTGATGACAAATATATATATGGTTGTTTAGTATTGAATGGTATAACATCGAAAAGGATTTATTACCTGATTTGTATTATACTTGCCATGATATGATGGTTGCGACCAGCGTAAAACAATGTTTAGCCTTCTGTAGTATCAGAAAAAAAGGTGTTTTCGTGTTGCACATTCTTTTGTATTCTGTGTAGCGTTTTCTTGTAGGTTGTTTCTTATCTCTTTTTTGTTTTGTTATGCTGATATAAAACAAGGAGATGTGGTTTGATTTCTTTGTCGCACCATTCCTGCCAAGCCTGTGTATGAATATTCATATCTTCTAGTTTAGAATATTCCCTATCGTGATTTCATTGATAGAGAATTGAGTTTTAGAAGGAATCTTTTTTTAACCAAGAGTTCCAATTGTGACTTTAAGTCATCCTTTCGAAAATTTTACGGACGCCATTGGAAGTTTGGTTAACCATTATGGAATATGTCGACTGATATATTCCAATTGATGCAACCACAATTGTGTCCTCTTTTCATCGATGATTACATCGTCGAATATTTCCGAAGTTTAGCTTACACGAACAGCATGACGGGTGACACATGTGGAGCAGAACTAATTACCCTTCCGAAGCAGCTGAGATAAACCCTTGTTGTTTTTGTTGGGGTTTACGTTACTCAATATAAAGTTTTCTAAAGTGCTTTGTCATTGTGCAGTCAGTGTGCCATTGAGTTGGAGTATCCCTTTAGTAACTTCAAGTTTCCTTAATATCTCTTTATTTTTTACATTAACTATTTTAACGCAAAAGACCAAATGGATTCATTAGTTACAAAATGTTCCAAAATAAATTTTCCTTGGCGTTCGGTATTTTTGTTATTCTACTTAATGTATTATTTCAAACAATTCATACGTTTCAGAGACAATTATCACAACAAATGATGTAAGGATAACATCGTCAAATGTTCAACATCTGCGAATGAATCAGCTTTATTTGTTTTGGATTTATTCAGATTAATTGCACATTAATGACGTTTTTACCTATCTAATCAGTCAGGGTAAATTAAAGGGTGCTGTGTTGGCCAAAATATGGGTTATCTTTATTTTCAAACACTTTTGATGAAATTGTATCATAATTTTTCAGTTCTTACTTGAGAACAGTTAAAGACCTAAAGTAATATTCAAACTTGTTTGTCTATGACAAACTGAGACCGCAAAAAAAAAGAAAGAAAGGGAAAAAAACAGTGTACAATCACAATACTAGTATTGTAAACTTGAGACTGAGCAGCACAAACCTCACAAAAACTGACCTGTAAGCCCTCCGAAAGGATAAAAAGATCCTTCTCCACATGTGATACCAGACGTGTTGTTCATGTAAATTAAAACTTGGTATTAAGTCACATTCATGGAAAAGAGAATAAGATTGTGAGTATTATAATTGGAACATATGCGTTGTCATCGGTGAAACTAATATTCTATTACGGTCAACCAACGCGTGATTGCGTCCGTAAATTTTTTCAACGGGGTGACTTCAACTTCAACACTTGAAACCTTTGGTTGAATATATACATCCTTATAACAAGCCATTGCTATTTATCTTAAATCTCATTGGTATTTCATTTTAGTAATGACAATGAATGGTTATGTCAAAGGAAGATTTTAAGTAACCCAATGATGCTGAAGATTGGTCATCAAATTAAGCATTTAGAAGAAGTATGTCATCTGTTGTAAAATCGTGAGATAATAGTTAATGGTGAACTTGTTTCACTTTAGATATTTAAGTTTATGGGTCAAAATTTCTGACGAGAAACTAATTCGCATGTAAAGGACATTTCAGATTAACGTTCCGAGAATATTATAACCTTTAATTAAATGCACGATATTTGTTCGTCAAAAGAGCGCCGGACATGATGAAAGAACATCATACAAAAAAAAACCAGACTGGACGTCTGTTTGCCCTCGTCCATAACAACAACAAAAAAAAAGACTCTACGTACAGATCTAAGGGCACTCTCAGTTACTGACATCATTGACAAGTCCAGAGCCAAAAACAAATAATAAGAAAAACAATCATGTATCTAAGACTAAAATATCAATCAGTACACATCCAACATCCTATGGATTTAGTGGAAATACATCAATCAGAGAAAAATTAACAAAGGAATGATTTCATCTTAACCTCTTGTAATTCTTGGTTAAATGCTTCCTTGTGAGTAGCAACCCTTTATCAAGAAAATCATGATAGAAAATACAAGCCCTGGAATATCATTTCATCTGGGAGATAAGTACTTAAATTTGATTGTTGCGTTATACATTTTCAAAATTCTGTAATATTTCAGCTTACATTAAAAACATTGGCAAATGCAGTTGAAGATTATACCATAAATGAATTTGGAACATTTGAAGTCGAACCAATCACAAGAGATTTCGCAATAAATGGTAAATTAAATCAAAATTATTTTTTTTTCATCAACTATTTCCATTAAGATCGATAAAAAATAAAACTCAATAGTTTTCAAAGATACCAGACTTATAATTTGATACTATAACAACGCACAGTGAATGTCGGCTACTAAATAAAATATCTCAATTTATATTATATTAATACATTTGTATATACAGACAAGAGCAAAAACAACTGTTGCGTACAAATTGTAATATTGCGAACATGATATTTTAGATAGATTCAGTTGTTTACAATAGTTATCAAAAGTACCAGGCTTGTAATTTGATTCGCCAAATGCGCGTTTCTTCTACATAAAGACCCATCAGTGACGCCAAGACAAGTATTTTACGTACTTTTAATTTTGTGAACCTCATAACATCACTTTTCGTTTATAATCGACAAAAAACACCTTAAAGGGACACTGTAGTTACGAGATACATGTATATAAAAAATCTAAAGTATGCTTTTTTTATCAATCATAAATGAAAGTCAATTAGTGAAATAATATATCACTTTTATCAGCATGAATTGTTAAATTTTGCCAAAATAAGCCAAGAAATATTGATGATGAATTATTCACTTGCAAGTGAATAATTCGACCTCGTTGAATCCGTATTCATGTGAATTTCAGTTTAACCCCTTACATAGAGATGGATAGTGCATGCAGTGTACGTGTTTGGTTATTTAAAGGAAAAGAATACCAACATTGAAAGTGAATCAGGTTAAATTCATTAATTTGATTTACTGATTCGATTCACAACATATCATTCTAAAAGGTAAAAACGATGATTTACATACATTTTAATCTATAACATGAAATAAACAGACATAGAAAAATCCAAATGCACGAGTCTGATATTTATCAATGTATATCTATATTTATGTTTATATCGCCTATATGGCAATCGAAGGACAGTCAATTACTCGTAGATGGCGTCTAGACTAAAATACACAGGAAATAACGCTACATTTCATCGAGCTCATGCGCGGTGTTTTGCTTATTTAAGACTTTTTATAATTTGAATAAATGTTTTACATTGTTGTAAATCGAATATGAGTCAAATCGGTGAACATGAATTTGACAACTGATGACCATTTAAGAGCAATTTATGACCAATGCGCACATGGCAAATATATACAACCGATGCATGCTATGTGCATCGACAATACACTTTAAAGAAGGTACTAAATTATAATCCTGGTACCTTTGATAACTATTTAACATGTTGTTATAGATATGTATGTCCTTTTATTGATAGTAAGGATCTGTGTAACAGGATAGTCATGCAGTTATAGTATACTGCTATGTAAAAACTAAGAATATCCCTGTTACTTTTCGCTGTGCAATTTTCATAATTTTGGTTAAGCTATTTTGAGTACGACTTTTCATTTGTTGTTTGTTTTACTGCATGGTTTTAATGTGGAAGGCCTTTTCTTGGCCATGAGTATGAATCGACATCTGGTGTTAGACAAGTGGATTTCCGTTCGATGACGACTCTATCAAAATGAACTTAATATGGATCTAACTGCTAATATACGAAGATACTTATTATATTATTCATATTTTTGTTTTAATGTTTTAATTTTGCACATCATCATTCTTTATGCAGTTACTTCGGAAACATAATTTAAATATGGGTCAAATAATTTCCCGTATCAGTTGTTAACGAGTTTGACTGTCCCTTTGGTATCTTTGGTCCCTCTTTTATAGATATGCTTGAACAATTGGCTGGTCTTCCGGGCTTTAGTATTGTCTTTTCTAAAAAAAAATTATGCATTAGCTTTGCTCAATTCTGTCATTTTTCAACTGTTACATATTTTTTCTCCTGATTTTAGCATTCGGAAGTGTTTTGTATGGAAATTCTTTTGAATCAACATTTACACAGAATGGGAAGACAATGCAGGAATTTGCAGAAAAGGCAAAGTATGGTATTTTTACTTATTTTTAGTTTGGTAACCTATTGAAAAAAGCGGAATTCTGCAGGCATATCAGTTAAATAAACTCATCATAGATAACAGTACTTAAATTTTACACTCACGCCAGACACGCGTTTCATCTAAAAAAGACTCATCAGTGACGCTCGACGCCAAATAAAGAAGGAAGTTGAAAAGCATTGAGGACCAAAACAATGTGTTCCTCCAACACTTATGTTTTTGATGATTGTTGTTTTTGCATCTGGTGTAAGTGAATGTTTTTCATACCAAATTTGATTATACTTTCATTTTTTTTAATTCTTGGATAATAATTTAAAAGAACATTTCGTGCATACTGACTGAAATGTTTATACCTAGTAACATTAACCTTCAGGAGTTCAAACATAATCAACACAAATTTCACACATTACGTCTTAAATATATTTATGTTGGCTTATATATATACAGCACCTCTGCTTTCTCCAGATTAATTTTGCTACCAGACTTTTTTTGCAGTCAGAGAAGAGATAAAATAGAAATTTGGGCATACTATCAATAATTATTAGTGTGTCATTTTTATATTTGAAAATTAAATATTATGTATCATCTTTCATCATTTTAATTCCTTTTGATATTATATAATTTTGGGGAACAAACTATTCTTGTTTGTCTATTCTATTAGAAATAACTTTGACGATGCTAAGAAGTTATTAATTACACCAGAATGTATAATGAAGATGCACCCAGCGTGGAAACGTCACAACAATAGATGGAATTTTCTGCTGAAAACCAGTTGGTATCAATCTTATATTACTCCACTCTAACAATGCACCATTGATCAAGAAGCTGCTTTAAAACTGTCAGAAATTTAAACATGAAATAATGTAATCATTAAAAATCAATATATTCAATGTTTCATATTATGTCTTTCCAAATACGGACGATCAACAGAACACAATTGGTACGACAATAATTCATTCTTACATGTGTATTAGTAAAAACATTAATGATACAGTTTTACTGCACTCAACGCATATTTCGACAAATAATGTATCGTCATTGATGACGGAGGCAAAAATATTTAAGAATTTCATAACTTATCACAGAATTGAAGAGCTGACAAAACAAAACAAGGACAAATAGTATAACTGAATCATTTATTGAAAAAAAACACCAGTTATGCAAAAAAGTTTTGATTAATTGTTAAAACAAAGTTGCTTTCATTGAATTTTCCATTCTAATGAGGTTAGTATAGTTGAACGTGTATTTATTTATAATATAGAAAGTGCTCTCAACCAATCAAACTGTGTGATCTAATGTATCTTGTTTGTGAGAACCAATGTAAAATCATTGTTCCTATTGTTTATGCCAACCATGGAAATCTTATAGTGGTATCTTTCGGGTCTGTTTCACATGACATAATGTGATTCGAGGGGAAAACGTTTGAAGTAGGGTTTCTCTCACAGTAACTAAAATTAAAAAAAAAACGAAAGATTTAAAGAATAAACTAATTAATAACGTTTTATTATATTTCAACTAAACAAGAAGATTCTTCATAATTTCATCTTAATAATCTTCATTAGTTCTCCTTCAATGTAACACTACAGGACAAACTAAAATGTAATATACTTAGTTTAATGGTAAGTTTAACCGGCTGCATTAAGACGACAATGTTGAAGGCTCTGTTCACCACAAGCAAATAACACTAGCAAATACTGTATTATTATTTTTTTTAGCAAACTTCGTTTTTTTAAATTATCTAATTGGCGACCCAGAGATGATTAATGGTTAAGGCAAATAATAACTTTTCATTACAGCTATGGATATGATCGAAAGGCATTCAAACGACACATCTGATTGTAGTATTCTGTCACATTTGTTGCAGAACAGAAAACTTAACGATAAAGAAATCTACATTAATTTGACAGATTTACTGGTTGCCAGCATAGACACAGTCAGTTTAAAATAATGGAATCATCCAACCAACGTTTTTCTAAACTTCTTTACCCGGCCACGCCCACAATGTGTTTTTGTTAGATGTATTTCTATGTGTACCCATCTGATGAGGTTTTTTAAAACTGATGTGTCTAGTTCGTTCTTATGTTATACTGTTACACAATTGTCCAAGGTTATAGAGAGGATTGGGATACCGCTAACATGTTTAACACCACCACATTATGTGTGTATGTACCTGTCCAAAGTCAAGAGCCTGTAATTCAGTGGTTAGTGTGTTAGTTTGTTACATATTTGTTTTTCGTTCATTTTTTTTGTATATAAATTTTGCCGTTAGTTTTCACGTTTGAATTGTTTTACATTTGTCATTTCGGGGCCTTTTATAACTGAATATGCGATAAGAGCTTTGCTTATTGTTAAAGGCCATACGGTGACCTATATTTGTCAATAACTGTTTCAGTCTTTGAAAGATTTGTCTAATTTGCAAACACATCATATCTTCTTTTTTATATTCAGACATTAAGGGTCTTGTAAATGTTAGTGGCATAAGGCCTCTATTTTTCTTGTTTTATGTTTCAGACAAATACAACCTTACAATGGTGTCTCTATGAACTTGCATGTCATCCCGATGTACAGGATAACATTATTTCTGAAGCTGAAAGAATATTGGAAGGAAGATCAAGTTTGGAGAAGACAGACTTGGATAAATTAGAATTTCTCAGTGCTGTTCTTTGGGAAACGTTAAGGTTGAAACTCAAACTTGATTCATTTTGAATTTAGACAAATATAAAACAAAAACCAGATTTGTTATGCTTCATATAGTATCGATTCTTTATTAAGGTCATACTTTTCAAGCCGATATCTAAAGTATACAATTGAAATTTACAGTATAAAATGCGAGACAGTTCTATTGATTGGAGCGAGTATGACAGCTCTATGTGTACTATAATGCCATCTGTAAGGAATTTGTTTTCTCTTACGTCATAGCTGTAAAAGTATCAAACATGAAAGCGTGGTATAACCTTTTCATTAAACTCCGCATAACAAGAAAATAATAGAAAAGAAATTTGTTGATTTTTTTTTTACTTTTAAACTGGACATTAATAGCAGTAATGTTTTCCGATTTCATCCATTTGATTAAAAAACAAGTACTTCCATTTTATTCTTTTAGTCTAAAAGCTGATAACATTACAAAAGGGGTCATGTTTGATCACCCTTTCCTTTATTGTTTACTATTAAACATCCAAAATGCTATTGGGGTAAATTGCGAAATATTTATTGATATAGCTAGTAAATTCAAAGTTATTTAAATTTCCGAAATCGATCCGATTTGATGGCATGTTCGAGATGTAAACAATTATCATCTTAGCCAAATGGTAAGATTTATCACATCATACGTGTAATAAAAATACCGAACTCCAATGGAAAGTTTCTTAATTATTTGCAAAATTAAAAGTCCAAACACATCATACGAATATGAAACAACATTCATATTCTTGACTTGGTAAAGGGTTTTCCTTACGTAGAAATAGTGGATTAAACCTGTTTTTGTAGTCACCTAAACATCTCGCTTGTATTAGTCTTGTATGTTCTGCTGAAATATTGATGACATTGAAAGGGCGGTATGTGACAATTGTTAAATATTCGTTGAATGTGTTAGAGATTTTGAATTTGCCAATTTGCTTAGGGACTTTGCGTTTAAAATTTTCCTCGGAGCTCGTTTTTTTTTTGTTATTTCACTTTTTGTTGGAACTATCCTCATCTTTACTATATAGATATAGGAAGATGTGGTGTGAGTGCCAATGAGATTACTTTCCACTTGATATGGTTCGGACCTGATCGTTACCAGTTTGTTTAAATTCTTCTGTGTCGTCATTTTGATGATAGATAACTCGTTTATGAATCAAAATTCATAAAAGTTATACCCCGGTGAATAATAGGATAATTTATCGCTGTGTGAGAACTTTTATGGCTATTCGTGCTTCCATGTATTCAAATCAAAATTTACTTACAGCAAAATGAATTGATTCTGAAGATAAAGGTAAAACCATGTATACCTTGCTAGTTAGCTGAACCGTCAAGTCATTATTATGTTAACTTTACTACCGTCCTTTCGGAGTTGTCTAGTCCTACAAACATATAGTTTGGCTATCTGTCGGGCTAGTCTACTTTTTTAAGATGGTAGTATATCAAACCTTATAATGCATATGACTTCATATATTAGCTAGCAAGCAAGCTAACCAAAGAAATTACATTTACCTACACACTCAATGCATTTTGCTGTAATTATTCTACGTCAAGTGAGAATGTGTCACCCAATTAGCATTGTTAGGATCTATGAAAGATATAATACTGTTTAAAATTCTCATTCAATGTGATTTTCTTGTTTTCGTAACAATAACCTTAATAACGTTACCTTTCTAACGTGACGGTACCCAAATTGCACCTATTTTGACAGTTTTTTCACCTACGTTTTTTTATGATCAAGAAATAAATGTCATTAATGTGTCTATTTTGTAGCCCTATCCTTCTTTATTGTATAGGTACGCCAATTTAACTTTTTAATCCATTTTGAGTCCTAAAAAAATGGATTTGAATCAACCTCCAAACTGTTCATGATTCTGTACTGAGGAGTACCCAAATTGCATCCATGCTTAAATCCACATTGTCAAAAGTCTAATAACCGAGCTTTTGTTTAATTTTTTCAAATATTTTGAACAATTGGATATTAGTCCATGCTTACTCTTCATATTTTACGAAATGGATACTTATAATATATTGTATTTGCTAATTTTCAAAAGATGACGTTTTGATGACGTCGCATAATGACGTTTTCGTACATTTTGTTTTTTCAGTTACAGTCCATCTGTTGATAAATACTGTGAACGTTTTGTGTATATCTAAATATGTTTACCTATGTTAAAAGACGTGCATAGTATCAAATCATAAAAATTCAATTTTTTTAGTCTCTAGGTAATCTTGTAAGATTTCCGTTGCTATTTTTTCTAAATAGGTGCAATTTGGGTACTCGGTGCAATTTGGGTACCCTTACGTTAGACATAACACTATGTTTTTAGAATATTTTCGAACTTTTAATTTCTTTAAACAGTACAATATCTCTAAACTGAACCTATGTTTGCTCTTAGATTGCATCCAGTTGGATTCTTTACAAGTCGCATAATAAAAGACTGCATGGAAGTGAAAGGTATTATGATACCACCTCAGGTAAGTATATTGTTGTTCTACTGAACTATATTTTAAAGCTTATATAATACTACCGGTGGGGTGAAGATCTATTAAATACACCATTGTAGTCCTGACAACCCATCCGTGATGAATTTTATTCCTTTTTTCTACTTTAAGGAATCTTCTAACGTTGAATGTATTTACAATTGTTCAAGACCCGACACTATTTAACGTCTGACATGTTATGCAGCCATTTGTAAATTGTTGAAAGAGTGCATATTGACTTGAAGATGTATTTTTGGTTACTGTTTATATATTATAAGGGTATTGTCTTAGGCACTTTGTCGTTTTTCGATATACATGTAGTGAAAGGAAAAGAAATCCGATTGATATCGTTTAGATGGTTATACATTCTTGCTTTACAAATATTCGACTTTGACCGTTCCTGATGATGGTAAATCCAGAAAGCGCGTCGGACGCATGCAATAATGTGTTGTTTTCATAATTTACTGCACTGGATCGATACCACTGTTGGGGGTACTATCTGTTTCCGAGGATGTCATCAGCTCAGAACTTGATGCGACTGTCATAACCAAGAGTTTCAAATGGTAAATTTTACGCACGCCATCACGAGTAGGTTAACCGTTTTGGAATATCCGTTTCACATATGATATCAGATATTGTCCTTATGTCGTAACAACAATCCAGTTCCCTTCTCACGAATGTTACTTACCTAATTAGACCATTTACCTGGTTTGTAATAACATGATCAACACGAAGGGTGCCACATATGGAGCAGGATCTGCTTACCCTTCCGGACCATCTGAGATCAACCCCAGTTTTTGGTAGGGTTCGTGTTGCTTAGTCTTTAGTTTTCTATGTTTTGTTTTGTGTACTATTATTTGTCTGTTTGTCTTTTCCTTTTTTAGCCATGGTATTGTCAGTTTATTTTCGATCTATGAGTTTGACTGTCCCTCCGGTATCTTTTATACAAGTGAGAGGTTTAGCTATTTATATAACCAGGTTCAAACCACCATTTTCTACACAAGAAAATTACTGTACCAAGTCAGGAATTTGATAGTTGTTATCCATTCTTCATTCTCTGCTGTGCAGGGCTCCTCTTGAGCATTATCGCATTTATTTGGTGGGTTTAAGCTTTTGATTTTGCCTTTTGTTTGGAGACTTTCTGTTTTGAATTTTCTTCGGAGTTTTCTTCGGAGTTCTTCGGTATTGATATGATTGATTACAAATCTTTCAAAAATTGTCAGTTTAAAATTTCTGAAATTATATGAAACTCAGGTTTTAACTTTTCGTCCCCGAGATTATCAACAGCCCAGTAGTAGTCAGCACATGTGTTGACATGAATATCAATTATAATGTCTTTTTTTTAATAAATTTCCTGTTACAAAACTTTGAATTTTCGAAAAACTAATGATTTTCTTATCCCAGGAATAGATTACCTAATTATTAGTTATTACCTAACTTTTAGGAATTTTGAGTCCGAAATGCTCATAAAATTAGTACTTGTTTGGCTTTATCGCTATTTTGAATTGATAGCGTCACTGATGTGGATTATGTAGACGAAACGCGCCTCTGTCGTAATAAATTATAATCCTGTTACCTATGATAACTATTAACTCACCAACCCTTGATTTTAAAAGACTGGGTATGTGCAGAATATTTGCGGAGCGTTTAAAAGATTTTAGATAATTGGATAGTCCAGTTCCACATTATTGGCATACATTAACTCAGTTATAATGTTTAGCATACACATTGTCAAGTATATGTCTGTTTCTTATTTGGTTGTGCATGAATACAGATTTTACTATAAGGCTTGGAACGAGAAGGAGGGGTATTATATCACTTGATTGTGAATTGAAATTTAATCTAGCAGAATATTTAACTATCAACTGACATTCCACAGTTTTACTTTTCAGTAAAATAATTTTGTAGGTACAGTAATATTAACGATACATTCTTTTTTGCTACAAATGCGCAATTCGACAATCATGTGTCTTTAGTGATGCTAGAGGACAAAATACACACAGCGATTATTCTACATTTAATCATACCCTAATAGAACAAGTACTTCAAAATAAGCATCGACTAAAAATTGGTAAATGTATTCATCTGTTAATATTTGTAATTTGATGGTGCCTTATGCCATATAATGCCCGTTTGTCAATCATTTTCATATGATATACCTGTAACCTCGTTTATTTCTGTCTGGTTTTTCTAGGGTAAACATTCAAGTAGGATTATCGATAAGCCCGATATATGATGAATCTATGATGGTCCAGTTGTCTTTTACATATCACAGATACAAGATTTAACATGGTGCATTAAAATTCAAATGTATATACACATTGGCGTTGTCAGTTTATTTTCGATTTATGAGTTTAACTGTCCCTCTGGTATCTTTCGTCTTTTAAATATTTGATTATGACATGTCAATGAAAACTAATTGTTATATGTCTACATATTCCATATGTATACTTAGATTGCATGGGGAGGAAATTTTTCTAAGCCTCTTTAGTTAAAACAACAAATTGTGCTCTGGTTTCCTGATTCAAAAACAGTTTAGTAATGCGGTGTGTACAGCTAAATTTGTGTCTGTTTTATTTACAAGTGCCTACTATCGTCCTTCAAATCGATTGTTTGTTCCTTCGTTTATCGTCAGCGCTAGACATACGCAACCAATAGAAAAAAATCAATCATCAGTTATAAATACTTTAACATTGAGCTTTTGTTTATTTAATTGTATTGTAGATAAATTTAGAAATTATTAGAGTTTTTGGATTCCATCCCTTTATGTGTAGATGGCCTAATATAGATTGTGGCTATTCATTTTATATCACTTTTTGTAATATAGCATGCATTAATGCATTTATACATCCTTGGCTTTAAATATTCCGACAGAACCTGAAAAGTGCCTTGGATGCAGCAAATTAATAATATGAAATAAGCAGATGTGGTATGATTCAAATTGAAAAAAATTACCATATCCAAACGACGTGCATTTAAGAAATTATATGTCACCGTGCAGCACTCAACAATGGACAAATGCCATTTGGTAATACATAAAAAGTATGGTATTTGTTTACACAAATCTAATCGTCATATGATATTATTCATATTTGTACATGTGATACAATAATTGTGCAAACCACGTGCTTCATTTCAGACCAATGTTGCTATATCAATGTACGTGATGGCAAGAAATTTGGTTCTTTTCCAAAACCCAGACAAATTTGTACCAGAGAGATGGATGACTGATAATGCCAAAATAAAAAAGCTTAATCGTGATGTTTTCTTTGGTTTTGGACCAAGAATGTGCTTAGGTATATATTATATATGTTTAATATCAAATCACAAACTGTAAAATTCAAATCACCATTACCGAATATATAGTTACGAAAATATCCTTTTTATACGTCATGCAATCATGTACTGTGGATTCATTATTATTCGTTGGATACCAATTTTCGTGGATTTCGTAGATATCAAAGAACCACGAATTTAAATGTTCAACGAATTACAAATTTTCTTAAGGAATGTATGCAGACTTTACAAAAACCACGAATTTAAATATCCACGAATATGCAAGTTTTCCTCACAGCACGAAAATTGGTACCCACGAACAAAAATGAATCCACAGTATTCGTTTCATGTCTTGATTGAGAATGTTCTTCAACTTTTATAATAGCAATACAGGATTGATATGTGGTTTTGAAAGTGACGTATAGAGGACGGAACTAAATACATTATTTACCTACAGTTTTCAAGTATAATACGTTATTTCCCCATCATAACTCCTGAAATTCAGTCAATTATGCTGTAAAGAGTAAAATCACAAAAATACTGAACTTAGAGGAAAATCTAATCGGAAAGTCCATAATCTCATGACGAAATTAAACTTATGTACATTTATGGATTATTGAACTGCAAAGAAGTATGACAAGAGAGTTCTGAGAGAGAACTAACTCTTAAGCTTTGTCATAGATCACTTATGAACCAAGATTTACAATATAAGCAAATTATGCAAAGCTAGATACACAAATTTTGCTCTCTAAGACTCTTTTACCTTGCAATAGTATTAAAACATTTGACTTCTCTACACTTTACATAAGTATTCCCCATTCCAAAATAAAAGACAAATTGGAAGAGTTGGTATAGATTTGTTTCATAAAAAAATGGCAAACGAAGATACAAGTACTTTGTCTTAGATAGACATTCAAACGAACAATTCTTAAACTGACATTATCAGATGCTTGATTTCTTGATTGACAACATATTTGTTACCTTTGGATGACGTGTTTTTCAACAGACTATCGTCATTCTCATGGGAATCAATTGTGTCTTTCTTTTTTCCGTCGTGTTCCTTGATTATTATGATGAGGCTGACATTATACATGAACTTCTTATGAAGAAGAATAAGAAGTTAGCAATATCCTTTAACTTTACTTTCTCTATATAGATGATGTTCCCTCATTAAATAATTCAAAATTAGGTGACTGTGTTGAACGAATCTAACCCAACTAGAGAGAAAAGAAACAACAGATATAGTTTAGTCTGCCTCATATCTTGACTTACATCTAGAAATTTTTATTGAGAGTCGGTTGAAAACAAAACTTTTCGACAAAAGAGATGATTTTAGTTTCCCAATTGTGAACTTTCCATCTCTGTGTATTAACACCCAGTAGCGCCTGCATACGGAATATATATATCCCAATTAATACAATATTCCTGAGCTTGTATTTCTCATCATGATTTCCTTGATAGAAGGTTGTGCTCAAAAGAAAATTATTAAACCAAGAGTTCCAAATTGTTAAGTTGAAATTACCGGGTTTGTAATAACATAAGCAACACGACGGGTGCCAAATGTGGAGCAGGATCTGCTTAATCTTCCTGAGCACATGAGATCACCCACAGTTTCTGGTGGGGCTCGTGTTCCTTAGTCTTTAGTTTTCTATGTTGTGTCTTGTGCACCATTATTTGCCTGTTTGTCTTTTTCTTTGTTAGCCATGGTGTTGTCGGTTAATTTTCAATCTATGAGTTTGACCCCTGGTACATTTCTCCCCTCTTTGAAAGGTTTATTATCATATAATTTAATTTTGGATTTAACGCGTCTTCTGATTGGCTGACGTTATTTTGTTATCAGACCATAGACATAATTTAGTCATGTGACCGTGACATCATCAACGTTTTTTTCGTGGTTTTCTACGGTTTGAAATGGAATTTAGAATTAAATTATAAGAAATGACTGTAATATTTTTTCTGTCTATTCGAAATAACATAAAAAAATGTGGTGCACACTGTTAAATAACCCGCTACGCGCATTGTTCAGTGTGCACCATTTTTTTATGTTATCTCTGCATAGACATAAAAAATATTACAGTCATTCCTTAAATTGAAATCACAGCCCATCGACATCATTTAAGTCTTAAAAGAAAGGTATATTTTTCTTGATACACATTCAAAAACATCTTGTCTAATAGTGTATGCAAACAATTTTGTTTGATGCAACCCCATCCCAATGTTACCAACCAATATACACGGAATTTTGTATTCCATTATTTATGATTATTCTTTTCAGGTAAAAAAATGGCTGAAATGGAAATGAAGCTCTTTATCCTCAAAGTAAGACATTTAAAGTTTAATGATATTTATGTTGTATATATGACTAAAAATTAATGCACAACAACAACATACTAGTTATTATATTTATGGGAAAATATTATTTCAGTTGCTTATGGACTTTTCGTTTAGAACTTTCCTCGGTGTTCAGTATTTTTATTATTATTTTTTGTCATCTTCAGAAAGGACTTGTTAAGACTGACACGTTGGTATTGGTAACGTTGTTGAAGATTTTATTCATCGTTATGTCATTTTTTACATTTACTTTGGTTCAGCGTTTAGCGTCGGGGTTTTTCCTTTATCAATCAAGTATCTAGATTTACAAATAAGCTTATAATTTATCATAAACTGTTTACACATAGAAATATGTCTCGCTTGTCGTCAGAAAATTCAGAAAAAAAGACAAGTTGATATACATGTCCTTGATTTATAACAAGTAGTTCTATCGAGCTGACTTAGACAGAGCACATTACATTAGAAATTGCTCATTAATTGAACGTTACTGGACCATGAACAAGGGAATATGGCCTTGGAATAGTCATCAAACTGATAGTAATGCAAATGTATAGAAAATATCATTGATCAATCACAAGCAGTTCCTAATAAACTGATAGGCAGAAAACGTAACATTTATAGATGTAAATTAATCTTAAGTCACTGGTTCATGTCCTAGGGGACATGACCTATCAACAGTCGTCAAACTGATGGTAATAAAATCTATAGAAAATATCATCGATCTATCACAAGAAGTTCCCATTAAACTGACTCAAACAGAAAACTAAATAGTTGTTCACCTCGCCAGAAGAGCAAAACATGTGTTTCGCTTTCCGTGACTCTCGTTCAATGCGATCAGGAGCAAATAATATAGCCACCAATGACCTATATGGCAAACATTTGATATACAATTTACAATCAGTTTGACTCGTAAGGCTTTTCGGCTAACAGTATCGATTTGATATAATTTGTGTTCGGTTATTTTTTAAGACACGGTCAACCCGATTCATCAAATAGGAGGTAGGATGTTAGTATAGAGTTTATGAATTGACTGATGCTGCAAGTATGTTATTTTCAAGGAAATATACTCTCTGGATATGTGTAACTCAACCATCTGGCCCTAAACGGTGTAAGCTCTCCTAACAAGGTGATACATAGAGGCAACAGCAGGTTTCCACTTTCCGGACACAATCTATTAGACTTAAGGACTTCAGGGTTATGTGTTTCAGAGGATTTTTTTTCTGAAAGGCTTGTTTTGAACCAGTTATATTCAATTATGAATTTGGTAAAAAAAAGCACAAGAGAAGAAGGTAAAACTGATCTCAGTTTTCTACACGTGCGTAACTGTAAAGAGTTATATTTAATGTATGAAACTCTTCTATCTTAATCGACCCTCTTCATTTTATATTCATTACAGTATCTGTGATGAGTTTATGCATTAGTCAATATAAAAGAACAATGAACAATTGGCACACTAGTTTGGCCAACCCTTTCATTTAAGAAAATGTTTGTACTAAGGCAGACAAATTTTATAGACTATTTTTCTCAAAATTTCTTGGGAGTTCGGTATTACTGTTTTACTTTTTAAGATGGAATAGTTATAAAGCCAATTTGGACTGGACTTTATTTGTTTGAAATCCGATTTTGTTGGGAGCTGACTCAAATTGTCACAAAAAAAGACTTTCTAGTTTATAACATACATTTTCACGTACATTTCGTGTGTCACCGTGGGTATTTTATTATGTCCCAGTTTGCACAGATTTCACCATGATATCATTAACGCCTATTGACCATAGGTTAACGGGTGTAACTATTAAAAAAAACGAAAATTTGTCTCATTCCTACGTTACATACAAACTGAACACTCTAACACAATGTATGACATATCGGAGGACATTTTAGGTAAAAAGGAGTATTGAGAAGTCTATTAAATTGAAAAAAAGAAATGTGGAATATGTCAAAAAGATAACAACCCGAACAAAGAGCAGATAACAGCCGTATGTCACCAATGGGTCTTCAGCGCAGCGAGAAAATCCCGCACCCCGAGGTGGTCATCAGCTGGCAGCCAAATAAAATTGTGTACTTAGTTTAGTGAAAATGGGCGTTACTCAAAACATAAAAATAAACTAAAATTAAAAAAACATACAAGACTAACAAAGGCCAGAGTCTGCTGACTTAGGACAGGCAAAAAACCCGGGAGGGTTAAACATGTCTTGTGAGATCTCAATCTCCCCCTATCATACAAGAAGTGCGAGGCCGATATAAGAAGAGGTAGCAAAAGAAACTAACATGCCAGCTTCAGACCTCAATTAAACTGACTAAAAGATTATGTATTCATCATATGAAAATCAAGTACTGTGGATTCGTTTATTTTTGTGGGTTCAGTAAACAATGCATTTTCATGGATTTTTAATTGTGTGGTTTGGCCAAAGTCTGCAAACAAGCCTATAGAGCCTTTGTGTTTCTTTGAACCTTTGAATTCGTGTTCCGCCTATACCAAACTTTAGGGGCTTCGTAGCATACCCTCTTAATAGTTAACAAAGGTACCAGGATTATAATTTAATATGCCAGACGCGCGTTTCGTCTGCACAAGACTCATCAGTGACGCCCGGATTAAAATAGTTATAAACACAAACAAGTACAAAGTTGAAAAGCATTGAGAACCCAAAATTCCCAAAAGTTGTGCCAAATACGGCTAAGGTAATCTATACCTGGGATAAAAAATTCCTTATTTTTTTGAAAAATTCAAAGTTTTGAAACAGGAAATTTATAAAAATGACCATATAATTGATAATCATGTCAACATATAAGTGCTGACTACTTGGCTGGTGATACCCTCGGGACAACAGCAGTGGCATGGACCCAGTGGTGTAAATAATTATCAAAGGAACAAGGATTATGATGTAATACGCCAGACGCGCGTTTCGTCTACATAAGACTCATCGGTGACGCTCAGATCAAAATAATTATAAAGACAAACAAGTACAAAGTTAAAAAGCGTTGAGAACCCAAAATTTCTAAATGTTGTGCCAAATACGGCTAAGGTTATCTATACCTGGGATAAGAAATTCCTAAGTTTTTCGAAAAATTCAAAGTTTTGAAACAGGAAATTTATAAAAATGACCAGATAATTGATATTCATGTCAACACATAAGTGCTGACTACTTGGCTGGTGATACCCGCGGGGCACCAGCAGTGGCATCGACCTAGTGGTGTAAATAGTTATCAAATGTACCAGGATTATAATTTAATACGCCAGACGCGCGTTTCGTCTACATAAGACGCATCAGTGACGCTCAGATCAAAATAGTTATAAAGCCAAACAAGTACAAAGTTGCAGAGCATTCAGGACCCAAAATTCCATAAAATATATGAGAAGAAGGATTTGTAGCCTTTCACGTTAGGGATTCTAATTCACAACTTTAGTGTTGACATATCTCATCTAATGATCTATTTTAGAAAAGGGAAAATAAATAGAAAATGAGAAGTTCCGTCGACAAAATACATCATTTCCTTTTAAAACAAAAACAAAAGTTTTCCTTATGTTATGTTCAAGAAATAATTCATGGGGGCTTGAATATATCGTGATTTTACCACGGGTTGGCCCTTTATGACAAATACTATCCTGAGAGAGAACGAGGGGTAAAATATCGGCATAAGGGACAACTCGTGGTAAAATCACGATATATACAAGCCCCCATTAATTATTTCGATTCTAATAGGACAAATACGGCTATTATTTGGATCGAAATGCTCTAGGTGGAGGCAAATAGTTGCCGTTACCATAAATAAACGCACTATCAAATTGGCGTAAAAGAACGGAGCAAACTGAATTGGTGACATGCTTAAAGTTTTTACAATAACGTATTTAGATAGTTTGGGGAGGATTTAAATTATAATTTACTTATAATGTCTTATATGATTTTTTTAAAATCTGCTAATACCACATTTAGCATCGTTTGTTTACGTTTCCTTGTTGTGATGATTTTTGTTTTGGCAAGCGTATATATTCCCGTAAAATGCTCATATTCTTACGTCATCGTTCTATGACGTCGGGTATCTCATTCATAAAAAAATATATGACGTGGGAGTACGATTGGAACAGCCCTGACAATATATTCATATTTTACCACGGGTGTGTACTCAAAGCTTATATATAAGTTAAGCAAATATTGCAAGGGTCACAAAGAACAAAAAAACAACAACAACGTTGAACATTCCAATTTCATATTACCAAATTTGATCCAAATAATTTCATCCATTGTACATAAACGTAATTATACTGATAGAAATTGTAACACGGTATTGACTGATGTACTCATATTTTGACAATTTTACCTATTATGTCTGTTTTGTTCACGCATCGTTGTAAATGTAATAGAATCTGATGCGACTGTCATACAAGTGAAAGGTTTAGCGCTATAAAACCAGGTTCAATCCACCATTTTCTACATTTGAAAATGCCTGTAACAAGTCAGGAATATGACAGTTGTTGTCCGTTCGTTTGGTGTGTTTTATCATTTGATTTTATTCATTTAATAATTGACATTCCGTTTTGAATTTTCCTTGAAGTTCAGTACTTTTGTGATTTTACTTTTGAATAATACTTTGATATTTTAGTTTTGCCAACAGTTTGAGTTTTCTACGGATGATACTGAAATGGATCAAGTAGTGAAATTACTACTGTCACCAAGCAGACCAGTCAAAATCAACACGGTATTGCGACAACTTACGGACTGATTTAACATTAATATTGTTGTTACATTATAACAAATATCAACCTACTATAAACTGCAAAAATGATCAGTATTTTAAGACTTGCAATTTGAGGTCAATATTAGGTCATAATGAAATTTAACCTTGACCTTCAAAGTGTACTATGACCCTGACATTGTGATATTTGAAAGGTCAAGTGGTCCTGAGTTAAATGGTGATAGTCTTATGTTTCTACGACTTCCGGTTCTCAAGTTTGGTATTGCACCATATATTTGATGATTCATTGTGACCTTGATGAATTTTGGAATTGTCCCATATTGTTTTCTACAATGTTGTCCTCCAACTGCAGATCGTTTATCATTTAAAAGATTTGAGATATCTATTGTCGTTTTAGAGATAATGGAGAAATTTTGCGAGCGGAGGCATGTATTTCTGAATCAACAACAGCTTACAACTAAAAATGTTAAGAAATTGAAGAGGTTAACATTGTTATATGTTGACCAAATACCAAAAACATTCCATGGAAAAATCCTCCAAAAAATCAATTTGAAATTTTCATGTTTTGCATTGACTTTGTAAGTTTCACAACTTCTATTTATATAGTTGATATTGCATCATTTTTGGCACTTTGTCAAATGGGGTCATCTGATAAATCAAATTGTCTTAATAAACTCTACTTAAAAATGAAAATGTAAACTCCTTTTTCATCCCAGGGGGAAGGTTGGGGTCATTTAGTGCAAAAATTCAAATTTCTCAGATGGTAAGGTTGTCGCATATCAAATGAAAAAACATAAAGCGTACATTTCAAATTTCAAATTGACGTCCCCCAAAAATTAATTGAAGGGGTCATTGAGTGCAAAAAAATAAATTTTCTTTTTAGATAGGGTTGTTGTTTATCAAATAAAAGGTCCTGATTTTTACATTTGAAATATCAAATTCCCGACCTCCAAAAAATAGTTGGATAGGGTTATTGAGTCCAAAAAACAAATTTTCTAAAACATGGCGTTGTCGCATATCAAATGAAAGGTAATCTACTCTATGTTACATATATCATACTTCCGATTTTTCTCAAAAATTAGGTCATGAAGTGTTAAAAGCGAAAAGTTTCAGAAGGTATGCTTGTCGTATATCAAACGAAAGGTCGTACAAAGTACATAACAAAAACACCAATTTTACAGGAAAAACCTCTCAATTGCAATTGAGACACTAGTTTATTTATGTTAATTTTCCCAAAAAAACTGAACTAATATAAAGAAACCCAATTGTCTTGAGAGTACATGTCAGTGTTTGTACCTCGTAAAAAAGATTTACTGCTTTGACAAAGTATCGTTATTTCATTAAATATCATGTTGTTAGTCTCAAGCAGTCTCTTTAGAACGGACTTGATCTGAAACATAAGTGCTTGGATGCTGCTGATGGCGTAAACATAACGTGAAGTACGCCAGTCTTCTCCTGCCTCTTTGTAAAACTTTTTCAGGGCGAAATTCTGGTTTTGAAAAAGCTCACGTAAATCTTTGATCCTTAATGAAACAATCCTAACTATTTCAAAAAGTTTTTCTTTCCTGTCATTATTGGTCATTGTAATCCATTCATTTATTAAACTTTCCACCTTTTGAATTTCGGTGTCCAGACGCTTCTGTAGACTCTGTAATGAATTTCTGTCTTCATGGCCAAATAGATCTTGATCGCCATGCTTGCTGTTTAATCCGGGTGCTAATTTTTTCCCATCAACAGATAACACATAACTTTTCCCACGCGGCAAGAACTTAAATGCTTCAGTAATGATACCGGGGAAGATTTCCTTTGGAATATTTATGTTTACACTTTGAAAATTATTTATCGAGTTAATATTTGGAACAGCAAAGTTTATTTTACTTTTTTGTGGATCATACAGTCCTTTTGATGATGACCCATCTATCACTTGACCAATAGATTTTTCACCAGACAAAAATCGAAGAGCCTTTCCATGAAATAACCGATAAACAACCTTCCAAAACTTCATCGATTCGGAACTATACTGCATCTGTGTAGTATTATCTAGGGAATACCATTTAGCAATGTCAAGCAGCAATCTAAAGGCAATATTGTGAATCGGAAATTTTCCAGAAGCTATCCCTTTCAATAAAAGACAGAAATCTTCTTTATATCCACCTTTATTTAAGTTGTTCAGAACTGAAGGGAGGATTAATTGAACATCGCTTGACAGTTTTTCCTCAGGTGAATCCGTGAAAAGTCTTCTTCGATTTTTTCCAACGGACCCATTATATGTAGCTTTTTTAGGAGCTTTGGTGAGATGACACTTATTTGGTGTAGTGAAACTTGTTTTTTTTGCGGGCGTTGTTATGTTTTGAATCTCTTGAGGTAACGGGGAAACCTTTGATCTTTTAGGTGGATGAAGCCATAGTCCTTTCTTTTTTCTTTTATTGTTTTTTCCTGCAATTAGAAGTAAACATTAACTAACTGGCCATTGTTTTTATTTTGAAAGTCTTTTATAATAATATAAAGGTGTTACCTTTAGTATCACATACATTAACATATTTAAAGATTCATGGCAATGGGGTCAATGTTAGGTGAAACCTGTCAGACAGACATGTACACTGTACACCTTACGATAATTCCATGCACCAAATTGTATGTATCTAATATTTATGGTAATTGAAATATAGACTCACTAAACCATGAAAACATGAAAGACACTGTTTGGTTTCATATTGTACATCCAAAATATTTTTTTTTTATATATTTTACATGTCTAATCAAAACAGTGATGCAAAACAAGAGATTTTCTATCATGATTGGTTACACACTCCAAATAAACTAAGCTAAAACCCTAAATTCTTTTTTTTTTTTTTAAATAAATGCACCAATGCTATTTCTCACTGTTCAGTGGAGTGCAACAAAATATTGATTGATCCAACTGAGATATATTCGAATTGTTTTAATGTTTTAACCTACTGTAATTGACTGTTTAAATATTCAATCCCGACGGTTCACGTATTGCCTTTTTTTTTAAAGACGACACAAGACTTCAATTGTTTTTGTTTTGACTGGGTCGAATAACAGGTTCATCGTTTGCTCCGTTTAAAAAAGTTTGTTTGTGTTTTTAATGCATTGAGTACAATTTTAATATTTGTTGAACTAAATTAAAATACATCTGTTAAATACATAGTGCCGATTTGTGCAATTTAATATATAATATTATATCTCCTTTTCTCTAAAATAACGATATGAAACAAAATCAGTCATATAAATTATACCATCGACTTAGTCCCTCATTAAAGAATTAACCTTTCAATAACTTCTGGCACTGGCACATATGTTTTCCCTAAATAACTTGTAAAGATGAACTTGATACACTAGATGGCAAATGAGCATTTCAACTAATTTGTTGATTTGACCTTTTGCCTTTATTTTCTTTGTTGAATTGACCTTTTGTTTTGTTTGGAATTTATTAATTAACATAAACAAAAACGTATTTAATATCTGCATGGGTTAAATTATAACTATTCAATCTGAAAGAAGCCGTTTCCTGCATAAAAATCGGAAAGCATTCGTTTCCTAATATCGGAAAGCATTCGTTTCCACAAACGACGCTGAAACTGAAGTATCTGAAAGACAGCGTTTCCTAAGATTTTTTAAACGGACAATTTGTAGTAAGATAAAATATATTTTTGATATACGGATATTAATAAACTAGTTTATGGTCAATAGACGATTCGATAACTGGCTAAAACTAATATGTTTTAAACAGATTCATGCACATAAAAGGCATTCTTGTGTTCCATGATTTGCAGTGTTGCGATTGTGGGACCGTTTACGACCTGATTTAAATATTTCAAAATAACATGCGTTACATGTCTAACAAGTAAAATAACTCTAATGTTCCGTGAGATACAACAAAAAATACCACATACCACCAGATTGAAGCATCATCCATATTTAGCACCTGACTTCTGCTTTTCCGTCAACAAACATCTGAAAGCAAGCGTTACACGTATCTGAAAGCAAGCGTTACCGGCGATTGAATCTGAAAGCAAGCGTTCCGAATATACACCGTGTATAAGTGAAAAAGATGTGTTAGATGCTATAAAAACATTAAAGAACGATAAAGCTTGTAGTAATGATATGATATTAAATGAATTTTTGAAACATGGAGCTGTCAAATTATTGCCTGTTTATGTCAAGATTTTTGATATTATTTTTGAAAGTGGTATTGTACCAGATTCTTGGTCTCAATGTTTTATATGTCCAATATACAAAAGCAAAGGTGACCCCGCAAGTGCGGACAATTATAGAGGTATCACTATACTTAGTTGTTATGGAAAACTATTTACATGTATTCTTAATAACAGATTATTCAATTACCTTGAATGTTTGGGTTTATTATGTGAAGAGCAAGCTGGTTTTCGGAAAGGCTATGGTACTGTTGACCATATTTTTAACTTAAAATGTCTTATTGATATGTATTTATTTAGAAGGAAAAAACTGTACTGTGCTTTTGTAGATTATCGAAAAGCTTTTGATTCTGTAAACAGGGTATTATTATGGCAAAAACTGTTACGTAATGGTATTGACGGTAAAATGCTTATTATTGTACAAAACTTGTATAAAAATGCTAAGTCTTGTGTTAGATCTGGTAGCAACTTTTCAGAATTTTTTGCCTCCAATGTAGGAGTTAGACAAGGTGAGAATCTCTCATCTTTATTGTTCTCAATTTTTCTAAATGATTTGACAGATTTTTTGTCACATGCTTATAATGGTCTCTCTGATATATGTAATATGTCTCATTTATTATTTGATAATGATGATATTGAAGTTTTCTTTAAATTGTATTTGTTATTATATGCTGATGATACTGTTATATTTGCTGAGTCTGCTACTGAATTACAATCTGCATTAAATGCCATGTACTTGTATTGTGAAACATGGAAGCTTAGTGTTAATGTAGCCAAAACCAATATTGTGATATTTTCTAAAAACAGACAGGGTGAAAACACTCAATTTTTCTATAACAATGAACCAATAGCTGTGTTAGATGATTTTCTATATTTGGGTACAGTTTTTTCTAGAAAAGGTACTTTTCACAATAATAAGGCTAGACTTGTACAACAAGCTAGAAAAGCTATGTTCTATGTTTTATGTAAAGCGAGAAAGCTTAGTTTGCCAATAGATATTTTGTTACAATTATTTGATGCAATGGTGGCACCTATTTTGTTATATGGTGCAGAAGTATGGGGTTATGAAAATAATGACATTATTGAGTCTTTGCATTTAGAATTTTGCAAGTATATATTAAAGGTTAAAAAATGTACGCCAAATTATATTGTATATGGCGAACTTGGTAGAACACCCATGTCTATATGTATTAAAGCTAGAATGGTTGGTTTTTGGCAGCGAATTTTAAATGGCAAGAAAGAGAAAATATCTCGAACATTGTATGATATGTTGCTTAAACTGAATGAAGGTGATGTGTACCATTCTAAATGGTTATTATATATAAAAGATATTTTAATTGAATGTGGTTATGGAAATTATTGGTATGACCAATCTGTATTAAGAAATATAAATCTGTCTAAAAATGTAAAGCAAGTTCTTCATGAAAAATTTGTAGAAGGTTGGAAATTACAAGTATATGACTCACCGAAGTGTATAAATTACCGTATTTATAAATCTGATTTTAAATTTGAGAATTATCTCACTGTACTTCCACCTGATTTAATGTATAATCTTACTAAGTTTAGATGCGGTAGCCACAAATTGCCAATTGAAGCTGGTAGATTTTTTAGTATCAATAGAGCTGAAAGAATTTGTGATCTTTGTAATAAACAAGAACTGGGTGATGAATTTCATTATATATTTAATTGTAACTTTTTTACTCAATAAAGACTCAAGTTTATACCTGATCATATATATAAAAACAAAAATACTGTAAGCTTGTCAAATTTAATGAGTAGTCAAGATAAATATGTACTTGTTGGGTTGGCAAAATTTTGCAAAATTGTTATGTCTGTATTTAAATGATAATATATGGATATTACTCTTTCATCTGCATACACCTACTTCATATGTATATATGTTAGTTCATGCATTACTGTTGTTTGTTAAATTTATTGTTTGCTAAATTTATTGTACTATTATGCCTCATGTGAGGCCTTTAGTAAAAATAAAAGTTTCAAAGTTTCAAAGTTTCAAAGTTTCAAAGGAAACATGACCTACATGGGAGATAACCTATCGTTTTCAAAGAAACCATATTCACTGTACTTACCACAAATTCAGTACGTCATAAGTGCTTATTGCAATTCAACCTCTAGGAACGCTAATAAAAAGCTATGTAGGAATGTATATTTAGGAAACGACGTATAAAGAAGCACAAAACAATTATATATTATAAATATGTAGCAGGAACAATTCTGCCTAAAATTCGGGGATGCGGACCATGTGTGCAGCTAATTCTAGTTTGTAATATGATGTAACGGAGACGGTGGATGCCAAATGTAATGCGCTATAATATATCTAAGTAAATGAAGACCAAAAACTGAAAACAATATATAATTTAATCATCAAATTACAACTTTTATTATGTGAAGCCAAAAGTGTAGAAATGGAGCATTCAATGATTTCTAATTACCGTACTGAGGAGGCATGTAGCAAATGCACTAACCTAATCGATGGTTGGAAAGCCTGGCTTTCCTTGGTTGGACTGAATGTCAGTCCTCAGAGCATTTAACACAATAATCTAAAACCACTTATTCAAAATATATAACTTTCTCACAGAAGGTAGTCTAAGGTTTCGCAACGATGCAAATATCAAACTATCAAATTATCACGTTGTGATTGGTTAAACGCCGTCACGTGGTGACCCCCTATCAGACCGTATGGGGTTAGTAAGTTTCATATGAGGTTCGTGACGCGTTAGTGGCGACGTCATCTATTAACGTTGTTGTGTTTCATTGTTTATTTTTCAACAAAACGCCGCAGAAAAAGTCCAGCGTCCGATAAATTCGTTATACGGTTAACTACTGACCCCCTACGGATCCATAGAGGGTGAATAAAATTCATAGGGGACTCGGCCTCCGGCCTCACCCCCTATGGATTTTACTAACCCTCTATGGATCCGTAAGGGGTCAGTAGCGAACCATATAACTTATAATATCTTTAACCAATGAATTCAAATCGCTAAATCTATGTAATTTAACAAATATATACGGAATAAACTTCATGTAAATTCTTAAATAAGAAATATGAAATTTGTAGTTTTAAACAAGGGAAATAATAATGTAATAATAATCCTAACTGCCACAAATACATATTCATGTAATATCTAGGTTCATATTTGCTTTTGAAAATACTTTTAATGAGTATACGTTCTGATTATGTCCTCAATAGTATAACTACTCGTCCAAGAGTATCAGTATTTGATTTGTTTTCCTTATCTGTGTTGTTCTGTACGGGGTCTACATAATGCAGTTCATTCTATTCACTGCTTTCTTTGCAGGTCTCGGATTTCAATTAACGTCATATAACTTTCATATCCCAATTTCTATAAAGTTTCTAGTAAAATTCTACAACAAAAAATCGGTTGAGACTTAATTAATAAAGCGCTAAGGATTAGATTTGGACATTGGACCATAATAGGTAAAAGTCAAATTATTTTTTTCTGTTCATTCTTTGTCAGAAACCTATTATGTTTCGCAACCCAAATTCATTTCAGAGCTGTGTCCAGCTTTAACTCAGTATGGACAACTGCTCATGTTTCGATTTCAGTCGTCGTACATGTAATGCCAGAGTTCGACATAAGACAGGTGTGGTGTTCCATATAACAACTGTCAAACCCATGATAACGTTGGTTTCATTCCCTCGACTTATATTCTCCTTGCACATGTTGCAGATACAAAGTAAGTTTAAATTCAAATTCAAATATTTAAATAAAGCACCTACATGTATCATATACGACATTGCGTAATTAAAGTGTACATAATGCATGACATAATAAACAACTGTGAAACATGATAAATAAATAAATAAAACACTGCCTAAAATGGAGAAAATTAAAGATTTTGTACCCTTATCTTTTGTTCATTCCATGCAAATTTTAAAGAAAATCAACCGCCTTTCCCCTTGTAATCTCGTATTTGGCAATACGGTGCTTTTTAGAGGATAATTGCATTCAGTGCTATGAATGATTTCCTTAAAACAAGTTTATAAATTTAGATATTGGTTAAAACAAATATAAATATGGACCAAATCAAGTACACCTTCTCGGGTGCGCTCGACTTTAGTGACTCAGCATGAAGCTTTTTGGATTTAAAGTTCATCATAAGGAATTTAAAAATATTTTTTTTATCCGTCGACGTCCGTTCTGTCCGGTGGAAAATTTTGAGCATGTTCAAAACTTTGAACGGACGTCCAACGGATAAAATGTCCGTTGAACGTCCGTTAGGCGTCCGTTTTGTACGATACTCGTCCGTTTCGTTTCCGTTTTGTATCCGTTACGTGTCCGTTATACATCCGTTGGAGGTCTGGAAGATAAATTCCTCAATGGACTTCTACTGGGCGTCTAACGGATAAAACGGGTGAGAAACGGACTTCTAATGGACGTATAACGGATAAAACGGATGATGAACGGATCTGAAACGGATAAATGCCAATTGAGAATTTCGCGTCAGAAATGCAAATTATTGGTATGTCAGATTTCTTAAGGTTCATGAATTCTTATTATTCAAAATCGATCTTAGAGTATAGGCACGTCTTCACAATCAAGCAGTTCTTATTCAGGCCAGACACTGCCCTTTGACGGAATTTTGAAGAACAAAACAAAACCAGTTACACAGAAACATTTTGAATATTTATGCGATTAACATGTATTATTAGTATCGCCTTTGATTTTTCCATATATCTTGTTCATCTGTTTTATCCGGTACGCTTCCGTTAGGTGTCAGTTTTATACGTTACTCATCCGTTGGATGTACGTCCGACATCCGTTCTGTCTGGTACGTGTCCGTTTCTCTTACGTTGCATATCCGTTGTGTGTCCGTTATGCATCCGTTACACGTCCGTTTTATTCGGTCAGTACATCAACGGACTCCCAACGGATAACAATTTGGTCAACGGACAACTTTTATTTTCATCCGTTAGACGTCCGTTCGTGCTAAGGTGTGACCGAAACTTAACGGATATTTCGAACAGACGTTTAACCAACTTTTTTTCAATCCGTTCATGTCCGTTAGACGTCTATCCATATCCGTTGCAAAACTTTGAGCATGTTTAAAACATTGAACGGACGTTCAACGGATAAAATACCCGTTGAACGGCCGTTAGTCGTCCGTATTGTACGGTACTCTTCCGTTTCGTATCCGTTTTGTAATCTTTATGTGTCCGTTATACATCCGTTGGAGGTCTGGCAGATAAATTCACCAACGGACTTCTCCGGACGTTTAACGGATGAAAATGCTGTTGAACGAATGAGAAACGGACTTCTAACGGACGTATAACGGATAAAACGGATGATGAACGGATCTGAAACGGATAAATGTCAATCGGAAATTTCGCGTCAGAAGTGCCAATTATTGGTATGTCAGATTTCATGAATTCTTATTATGCATAATCGATCTTAGGGTGAGGGCACTTCTTCACAATCAGGCAGCTCTTATTCAGGCCAGACACTGCCCTTGGGCGGCATTTTGAAGAACAAAGTTAAACCAGTTACACAGAAACATTTTCAATATTTTTGCGATTTACATGCATTATTATTGTCACCTTTAATATTCCCGTATATATAGTTCATCCGTTTTATCCGGTACTCTTCCATTAGGTGTCTTATACGGTTCTCGTCCGTTCAATGTGCGTTCGACATCCGTTCTTTCCGGTACGTTACCGTTTCTCGTACATTGCATGTCCGTTATACCTTCGTTACACGTCCGTTTTATTTGGTCAGTACATCAACTGACTCACAACTGATAACAATTTTGTCAACGGACAACTTTTATATTCCGTTTTACTTCAAATAATCAAAGCTCCTGCTATCCGGTAAAGTGTGACCGAGGCTTTACCACAAACGTCATTTAAGAAGAATTTTTACCGTTATTCGTCATGAAGGTACCCCGTATACGACACTCATATTTCCAACAGGAACAGATATTATGACATTGTTCATAACAAAGTTTCTAGAAGAACATCTGTCAGGCAGAACATATATATACGTTGACAACTTGACTATATTTGTCAATTTTAGAAAATACATAAAATAACACCATTTATACAAACTCAATGGCAATCTAATATTCTTGTTTAAAAATGTCTCTTAAGAAAACAAATATAATTTCCTATTAGAAATTTACCTGTTCTAATATTTGTATGCCCCACCTTCGTTCGTCCGTCTGTCCCGCTTCAGGTTAAAGTTTTTGGTCATGGTAGTTTGTGACGAAGCTGAAGTCCAATCAGCTGGAAACTTAGTATACATAGATATAGGAAGATGTGGTGTGAGTGCCAAAGAGACAACTCTCCATCCAAATAACAATTTAAAAATTTAACCATTATAGGTTAAAGTACGGCCTTCAACACGGAGCCTTGGCTCACACCGAACAACAAGCTATGTTCTTTATGGTATGAACTTTCTATTTTTTACCCAAATTCACGGTCCATTGAACATAGTGCGAGTGGGGCATCCGTGCACTTTAGACACATTCTTGTTTTTCGTAAAATGAACGTCACAAATAATTCAGAGAAAAAATATGCATGCCCTGACGATCTTATCAAAAAGCAGTATGGTTCATGCTGTATTAATCAAAGTCTTTATATACATAATATGCACTGTCAATTTAGTCTAATTATAACCTGGCTGAAATACAGCAGGTGAAAATTTAGACTACATTGCACTACAAGTATTAACCTTTCAAATAAACTCATGAAAGATACCAGGACTAAAAGGGCTAGTCGTCTCTTAACTGATGAAAATGGAAAGGGCTTCCGCTTTGTAGATTAATTCATTTACTAGAATAGCCACATGCATCATCAGCAAATATCACTACACACGTGAGGTCACACGTTATGAAGTAGTATTATATATATTGTTGAACGCAGTTGTTTACGAAACTCCAGAAGATTCGACTATTTATGTACCAATATCATGAATATGCATGATTAAGGAGCAGGTAACATCTAATTGCTGAAATAAAGAGGATACATCCGATACTCTACGGGACTGAAGGACATAAACTAGGTTTGGATTGTCCTAAGCAATCAATAAACTTTGATTATTCACGTCTCGTAATATCTTCCAATCAGGTAGTAAGAAGCATTCACGCACTAACTGTCCATCGTTCAATTCTTATATCGTCTCTGTTTGTCTTTTTTCGTTAGGGTGTTGTCAGTTTATTCTCGATCTATGAGTTTGACTGTCCCTCTGGTATCTTTCGCCCCTCTTTTATCAACCTTTGATTTTATGTTGATAGTTCTAAATTAAAAGCTTCACTTCATGTCAATTCTAAATAACAGGTTGACAAAATTTTTAAAAACTAGAAATATAATTAGAAGTGGTTTTACTAAAGGATGTCGCACAACTGACCATATGTATGTGTTAAATACCATCATTCAAAAATTTGTGAAAAATAATTCGAAGCCTCTGCATGCATGCTTTGTAGATTTTAAGCGTGCATTTGATTCAGTTTCACATCTCCACCTTTTTTATAAACTTAAATGTATAGGTGTTTGAACAAAATTTTATGACATTATAAAATGTATGTATGAAAACACAGAAACTTGTGTAAAAATAGACCAACACAGGACAAACCTTTTTAAATCAAATATAGGAGTAAGACAAGGGGATAATCTCAGTCCCTGTCTCTTTAATATATATTTAAATGATTTGCCAACCTATTTTGACCAAACATGTGATCCAATCCCATTAAATACACATCCCTTAAATATTTTAATGTATGCTGATGATGTAGTTCTTTTATCATCATCAGAGCAAGGACTTCAAAATTGTGTAAACAAATTAAATAGATTTACAGTTAATTATAAAATGACAGTTAACAAAAAAAAAGACCAAGGTTCTTGTATTTAACAAATCAGGAAGACTTAAAAATATTAAAATATCATTAGGAAACCAGACTTTAGAATGTGTACAGAACTACACATACATGTACTTAGGTATACATTTTTCATCATCTGGGAGTTTCCAAAAAGCAAAGAAAGAACTTTATAACAAAGGAATGAAAGCATTTTTCAAATTAAGGAAGACCTTTTCAGTGGAAAGCCCAAAACCTAGTACTTTATTACACATCTATAACCATACAATCCGACCAATCTTGTTGTATGGATCCGAAATTTGGGGTTATATACCACATAAGAAACAAATACATTTGGATAAATTTATATCAAAAGAAACTGATTATCTTGTACTAGAGATTATTCATACTAAGCTTTGTAAATTTTCACTTGGAGTTAATATAAAAACATCAAATATGGCATGTAGAGGAGAACTAGGTTAACTCCCTATACTGTATTATGTAATAATAAATATGATAAAATATTGGATCCATCTTATGAAAGATATTGAACCTTCAAATATTATTCTAAGGGAAGCCATAAATCTGTCTCATTCTATGGACAAACATAACCAGGAATCTTGGATAGGAAGCATTTTAAAAACATATATTTAAATTTCTAGACTTAGAATATCTATTTGTTAACCAGTCAAACTTTAAACAAAACCATATTCTAAAAAAGGTAAAAACATCTTTAACTATTAAATTTAAAGAAAGCTGGTTAGCTAGTTTAGAAAGCAATTCTGGGAAGTGTACTAATTTACAATCTGGCAATAAATTAAGAACTTACAGAAAATTTAAAAATATTTTTATGTTTGAACCATATTTAAAAATGAATTAAAAAAAAGACAGGCAAATTATCACAAGATTTAGAACTAGCTGTCATGATCTTGAAACCGAAAGAGGGAGGTATATTCGGATTAAAGCTGAAGACAGAAAGTGTAAGCTATGTAAGAACGCAGTTGAAGATGAACTTCATTTTCTTTTAAAATGTCCTGTTCTTAAAGATACTCGATCTCAACATCTATCTAATTTAAATTCAAAATTCAAATTTTTTTCAAGATTATCTGATGAAATGAAATTTGTTTGGATTCTTTCATCTGAAGATTTGTTTGTAACTTCAAACTTATCTAATTTATTGCACTCCCTTTTTGAAGAACGAAAGAAAATTTTAGAAAATATTGTTGTTTGAAAAAAGAAAAAAAAATTGAAGAAAAATATATATAGATATATACAGGAAATAAAATTGATCAGGAGTTGTCTCCCATAGACCTAGTACTATAAAGAATTATTCATTTGATTGTATAGCTCAAATTTTGGGCACCATGATTGGTTAATAAAAATTATCTATCTGTACAAGTATTACATAAACTCAACATTGATCCACGAAAATGAGATCAAGGTCAGATAAACCAAACTAGAAATACATGTTTACCTTACAATCATTTAATACACCAACATGACCAAATATAATAGTTGGCCTTTTGTTTTTTTGTTTCTAAAACACAGGCTTCAAACTGAAAACTAAATATTGACCTATAAACCGTATAAATAATGTAAAGGTCAGATGAACCATGCCAGACAGACAAATACACCTTACACTCATGTGCATTTCAATTTGTTAATGTCATGTAATAGAATAAAATTGAGAAAGGAAATGTGTCAAAGAGTCAATAACCCGACCAGATGACAGAAAACAGCCGAAAGCTACCAGCAAGAAAAATACCGTACCGGAGGCGTGTTTCAGCTGGACCTTACCCAAGTTGCAACACTATATGTATATACATAAATGTGAAGCACATTGTACAATGTATGTTACACCAAAACAACATAGACAGCAGTGGCGGATCCAGAAATTTTCATAAGTGGGGGCCCACTGACTGACCTAAGAGGGGGCCCGCTCCAGTCACGCTTCAGTGATTCCCTATATAAGCAACCAAATTTTCCCAAAAGGGGGGGGGGGGGCTCCTAAAATCGCCTCTGGACAGTTTATATGTAATATATCGAGAGGCATCGAAAGGTTTAAATCATTAGTCTAAAATTTGATTGCTTTCTCCTTACAGAGTTGAACAAGAAAAAGAACACAATTAAAGAAGATAAACGTCATTGATAATCAAGAACACAATTACTGCAAATGAACCTCATTGTCATTTGATGAGATAAATGTGTTAATGATTAATAAGTGATAAATGGTACTGAACCGAGACGCATCAAAAACAGGCTGTGGATAATCTTGATAAAAGTGATGATTTTGCCAGAGAAGTTAGCCAAACAGGTGTCTTAAGGGGACAAGTGAGAATCCCATGAGTACATACTGATTAAAACTGTCATTAATATGATATTTGAGCTAGATAATTAGGTCTAGGAAAGTAAGCTAAAGGGCCACACGAGAAAACTTTCTGATGACAAATGCCGTTAATTTAAATTTTGTGATAGACATGATAGACATGATAGATAATGTTAAAAATTTGTCTGAAGAGACACATGAGAACACATGCTGGAATAATGGTACATGTTTGAAGGTTCAATTACGTCAGTAATTAACAAAAAGGCATGACAACACAAACCCAACAAACACTTCACGTCTGTGATGTATGTGGCAAAGGGTTTAGTAAGCATTAGTATTTAAAGAGACACAAAAGAAAACATAACGGCGATAAACCTCATGAATGTGAGGTATGTGGTAAAGGCTTTAGTCAGTCGGGTAGTTTACAGAGACACATGAGAACACATACTGGTGATAAACCACATGACTGTGACGTATGTGTTAAAAAAGTTTAGTCATCTTACTAATTTAGAGATTCACATGAGAACACATACCGGTGATACACGTAAACCTCATAAATGTGATGTATGTGGTAAAGGGTTTAGTCAATCGGGTAAATTAAAGAATCACATGAGAACACATACAGGTGATAAACCTTATAACTGTGACGAATGTGGTAGAGACTTTAGTCGGCTGGATAGTTTAAAGACTCACATGAAAACACATACGGACTCTAAACCTCATGTTTGTGATGTATGTGATAAAGGGTTTAGACAGCCCGGTAATTTACAGAGGCACGTGAGAACACATACAGGTGAAACACCTCATGAATGTGATGTATGTGGTAAAGGGTTTAGTCAGATTTGGAATTTAAAGAATCACATTAGAACACACACAGGTGATACACCTTATAACTGTGACGAATGTGGAAAGAGCTTTACTCGGATGAATAGTTTAAAGAGTCATATGAGAACACATTCGGACTCTAAACCTCATGTCTGTGATGAATGTGGTAAAGAGTTTAGTCGTCTTGGTAGTTTACAGCTTCACATGAGAATACATACCGGTGAACAACCTCATGAATGTAATGTATGTGGTAAAGGGTTTAGTAGTACTGATTATTTACAGAGGCACATGAGAACACATACAGGCGAACAACCTCATGAATGTGATTTATGTGGTAAAGGTTTTAGTGAGCGTCGTAATTTACAGATTCACATGAGAACACATACTGGTGAACAACCTCATAAATGTGGTGTATGCGGTAAAGGGTTTAGTCGCACTGACTATTTACAGAGGCACACAAACACACATGAGAATATACCTAATATAAATGATGTGTCCGTAAAACAGTTTAGTGAGCTTGGTATTTTACAGGTTCACACGAGAACACATGCAGATGATAAACCTCATATCGAAGATGTAAGTGGTTTATAAAGTGTTTAGTAAACTTTTTAATTTACAGATTAACATGTGAACACATACCGGTGTTAAAATCTCGTGATTGGGACGTGTATATATAGTCAATAATGTATACATCTTATTAATATACAGAAAAATGGAAATACTCACAGGCGATATATCATACGGTTTTGATGTATACTGTAAAGGATTCGACCATCGCAGTTATGTGTATGTACATGAGAACGCATATCAATGCTAGTGGAAAAAGTTTCAGTTATCTTAGAAATGTACAGAGACACATGAGAACACATACAGTCGCTCAATTTCATTACTGTGATGCTAGTGGTAAAATGTTAAGTTATCTTAGAAATGTACAGAGACACATGAGAACACATACAGTCGATAAATCTCATTACTGTGATGCTGGAAGTAAAGATTTTAGTTATTTAAAAATGTGCAGAGACACCTACAGGAGATATATCTCATTATTGTGATGTTGGTGGCTACAGTTTTTTAGTTGTCCTAGAAATAAACAGGGACACACGAGAACACATACTGGTGATATTTCTCATTACTGTGATGTTGATGGAAAAAGGGTTTTTAGTTATCTTATAAATGTACAGAGACACATGAGAACACATACAGGAGATATATCTCATTTCTCTGATGTTGATGGGAAAAGTTTTTCAGTTATATTAGAAATGTGCAGAGATACACGAGAACACATACAGTCGATAAATTTCATTACTGTGATGTTGATGGTAAAAGTTTAGATATTTTAGAAATGTAAAGAGACACATAAGAACACATACAGTGGGTCAATCTCATTACTGTGATGTTGATGGTAAAAGTTTAGATATTTTAGAAATGTACAGAGACACATAAGAACACATACAGTCGACAAATTTCATTACTGTGATGTTGATAGTAAAAAATATAGTTATATTAGGAATGTGCAGAGACAAATGAGAACACATGCAGGAGATACTGTGATGTTGATGGTAAAAGTTTAGTTATATTAGAAATGTGCAGAGACACACGAGAACACATACAGGAGATACATCTCATTACTGTGATGTTGATGGTAAAAGTTTAGTTATATTAGAAATGTGCAGAGACACATGAGAACACATATAGGAGATAAATCTCATTACTGTGATGGTGGTGTTGAAAGTTTTAGTTATATTAAAAATGTGCAGAGACACACGAGAACAAATACAGGATATACATCTCATCGGGGGGATGTTGGTGGTCCAAGTTTTTTAGTTATCTTATAAATGTACAGAGACAAAGGAGAACACATATAGGAGATAAATCTCATTACTGTGATGTTGGTGGTGAAAGTTTTAGCTATGTTAAAAATGGACAGCAACAGAGACACATGAGAACACATGCAGTCGATATATTTTTTTAAATCTCATTAATGTTATGTTGGCGGTAAAAGTTTTAGCTATGTTAAAAATGGACAGCAACAGAACATGAGAACACATGCAGTCGATATTTTTTTTTAAAATCTCATTAATGTTATGATGGCGGTAAAAGTTTTTTTTGTTATATTAAAAATGTGCAGAGGCACATGAGTACAAATATATAAGACCTCGTTTTTATAGTTCTGCGACTGCTTGAAAAAAACAATGTATTTTTTTGTAATATGATATGCTCACTTACTTTGAGCAATAGTATAATGATATTTTGTACATGGGTTCCTTGCAAACCAACTTTACATGTTAGTATGTGTTGACCTTACCTCGAACTTATTTCTTGGATTAGTGATCAATTAAGAAATAATTCTTTCATGCCATGCTCTATGCTCATTTTAACATGGGTAGGCATTATATTTGTTAATATCTTAATACCGAGCGTTAGCGAGGTATTAAATGTTTACAAATATAATGCCTACACATGTTAAAATGAGCATAGAGCATGGCATGATAGAATTATTTTCGATTCTAATAGGAATATTTTGAACTTTTGTACTTCGAAGCGGACCTATAGTAGACACTCGATATGTCGCCATTTTGATTTGATGAACAAAAACGTTATAGAAAAATCAACAGTTTATCAATAATAAAAAGAAGAGAAACATTTAAACTTACTTTTATAATGTTCTTATTTAATTTCCTAGTAAGCAACACCAACAAAAATGGCCATTTTGATATCTGGCGTTGTTCAAAATTCATCTGACGTTACAATTTCAATTGTGACGTCAATCACGTGCAGCCTATGTTCTATTCGAATTAGAACATGGTTTTGTATCTAAAGCTAAAGAAGAACGTCATATTAGAATGTTTAGTTAACACGATTATGTTCGTTTTTTTTCGATCCTGTAAGCAGTTGGTTAACTATTTGAGGTGTATTGATAAACTTGTACATTTAAGTTTTGCAGGTTTCAACTGTCCTTGGCATGTATATAGCCTTCTATGCGACATTGATATTGCACATTTTTTTAAAGTCGTTTCGCCGTTTCAGAATCTAAAGCATCCTGGGTAATATTTTCAAAAGCGTACACCAAAGCATTTTGATTGGTTTAAAACGTTATAAACAATAGAAATTCAACCAATAAGGTAACGTTATTTTCACTTTGGGGTACGAACAATGCAATTACCCATGATGCTTTAGATTCTGAAACGGCCAAATTGACCTGTAGTAATGTTGGTCTATGGTGGAGATTTGTATCATATATAACCGTATCTCATCTTCTTATTAAAATGATGGGCGTTTACAGAGATACTATAAAAACATGACACAAATTACACTGAACGTACAGAAATGTCCTGAGAATACACGTGTCACTGAACGTTACGTATAGTCCTAAATAAACATGAAACCAATTGATTTAACGTGTACACGTGAACGTAAAGTATAGCCCTGCTAACTAGACATAAAAAATGTGCCACTGAATGTACAGAATTGTCTAGAACATGCATGAAACATATACCACTGATTGAGTATAGTGCTTAACAAACCAGAAACGTACTGGTGAACTAAAAGTATAGTCCTGTACAGACTAAAAAGCAATGCCACTCAACGTTAAGTATGGTTAACATTATTGAAAATTGTGCCCTTGGAGTTTTGCCTCATTGGTACTTATACCACATAGTCTTGTATATTTGAAATATGCGCCACTGAAAATAAAATATAGTCCTAACAAAAAACAAGTAACGTGTGCCACTGAAATAAAGTATCGTCCTAAACTAAACAGACATATGTGAATGTAACTGAATGTAAAGTATAGCCCTGAAAATACATGAAACATGTGCATGTTACTGAACTTAAAGTATAGCCCTGAAATTACACATAACATGTGCATGTTGCATGGATTAAGGTTGTGAAGTCGTTGATACAAATCAGAATTAAGAAACCGAATTGGTCTAGTAATGCCCATGCTACGTCAATCTGTAAAGACCCAAAATGTTGCAGAATACTTGTCCTACCTTAATGACAAATATGGTGTTGTACCTGCAGATAAAGCCCCAAACAACTTCGTTTGTGTGTGTTAGCTCACTGCATTAATTGCTTGGTACACGAATTAGGTATTGACAATCCATGTTCCTTTGACATTTTAACTAAAGATGAAGAACTGTATCTTCCATCACTGTATTGGATAAATAAACTACATAGGTGTCCTTACAAACAACTTTATATTGTTTGGTATTCCAAGTGCTCCGCGAAACGTCTTTCTAATTATAAACATCTATTGTATCAGCAATCATAGCCAGGCTTCAAAGTTATTGTGACACTCCCATCGAAATAGAGATAAAGGATACACCAGATATAGTTAAGTCGGCCTTATATCTTGACTTACATGAACATTTAAAAATTGACAATGAGAGTCGGTTGAAAACAAACCTTTACCACAAAAAAGATGGAATTTGGAATTTAAAGAATCACATTAGAACACACACAGGTGATACATCTTATAACTGTGACGAATGTGGTAGGGACTTTACTCGGATGAATAGTTTAAAGAGTCATATGAAAACACATTCGGACTCTAAAACTCATGTTTGTGATGAATGTGGTAAAGAGTTTAGTCGTCTTGGTAGTTTACAGATTCACATGAGAACACATACCGGTGAACAACCTCATGAATGTGAGGTATGCGGTAAAGGGTTTAGTCGTACTGATTATTTACAGAGGCACATAAGAACACATACAGGCGAACAACCTCATGAATGTGATTTATGTGGTAAAGGTTTTAGTGAGCGTCGTTATTTTCAGAGTCACATGAAGCAATCATAGCCAGGGTTCAAAGTTATTGTGACACTGCCTATGTTAGAGGTGGCGTGAATCAGATGTCGATACTTAAAAAATTTCAAAGATCTTTAAGAGTACATACAATCTTACTATCTTTCATCTTGTAATAGTATTAAAACATTTGACTTTTATACACTTTGCACATATATTCTGCATTCCAAACTTAAAGACAAATTGAAAGAGTTGGTATTGCTTTGGCTAACGTAGATACAAGTATCTTGTCTTAGGGAGGGACAAATCCTAGTTGGTAAAGGATCACTCTGATTTAAACAAAAAATCTTTGAATATGACATTATCAAGATGCTTGATTTCTTGATTGACAACATACATGTACGTGTTACGTTTAGAGGACGTATTTCGGCATTCCAATGTGAAGCAATTGTGCCCCTCTGTTTGCCGACTTGTTTCTTTATTACTATGAGGCTGACTTCTTACAGGAACTTCTTAGGAAGAAAGATAAGAAGTTAGCAATATCCTTTATTTTAACTTTCCGCTATATAGATGATGTTCTCTTACTAAATAATTAAAACATTGGTGACTATGTTGAACGCATCTATCCCATCGAAATAGAGATAAAGGATACACCAGATATAGTTAAGTCGGCCTTATATCTTGACTTACATGAACATTTAAAAATTGACAATGAGAGTCGGTTGAAAACAAACCTTTACCACAAAAAAGATGGAATTTGGAATTTAAAGAATCACATTAGAACACACACAGGTGATACATCTTATAACTGTGACGAATGTGGTAGGGACTTTACTCGGATGAATAGTTTAAAGAGTCATATGAAAACACATTCGGACTCTAAAACTCATGTTTGTGATGAATGTGGTAAAGAGTTTAGTCGTCTTGGTAGTTTACAGATTCACATGAGAACACATACCGGTGAACAACCTCATGAATGTGAGGTATGCGGTAAAGGGTTTAGTCGTACTGATTATTTACAGAGGCACATAAGAACACATACAGGCGAACAACCTCATGAATGTGATTTATGTGGTAAAGGTTTTAGTGAGCGTCGTTATTTTCAGAGTCACATGAAGCAATCATAGCCAGGGTTCAAAGTTATTGTGACACTGCCTATGTTAGAGGTGGCGTGAATCAGATGTCGATACTTAAAAAATTTCAAAGATCTTTAAGAGTACATACAATCTTACTATCTTTCATCTTGTAATAGTATTAAAACATTTGACTTTTATACACTTTGCACATATATTCTGCATTCCAAACTTAAAGACAAATTGAAAGAGTTGGTATTGCTTTGGCTAACGTAGATACAAGTATCTTGTCTTAGGGAGGGACAAATCCTAGTTGGTAAAGGATCACTCTGATTTAAACAAAAAATCTTTGAATATGACATTATCAAGATGCTTGATTTCTTGATTGACAACATACATGTACGTGTTACGTTTAGAGGACGTATTTCGGCATTCCAATGTGAAGCAATTGTGCCCCTCTGTTTGCCGACTTGTTTCTTTATTACTATGAGGCTGACTTCTTACAGGAACTTCTTAGGAAGAAAGATAAGAAGTTAGCAATATCCTTTATTTTAACTTTCCGCTATATAGATGATGTTCTCTTACTAAATAATTAAAACATTGGTGACTATGTTGAACGCATCTATCCCATCGAAATAGAGATAAAGGATACACCAGATATAGTTAAGTCGGCCTTATATCTTGACTTACATGAACATTTAAAAATTGACAATGAGAGTCGGTTGAAAACAAACCTTTACCACAAAAAAGATGGAATTTGGAATTTAAAGAATCACATTAGAACACACACAGGTGATACATCTTATAACTGTGACGAATGTGGTAGGGACTTTACTCGGATGAATAGTTTAAAGAGTCATATGAAAACACATTCGGACTCTAAAACTCATGTTTGTGATGAATGTGGTAAAGAGTTTAGTCGTCTTGGTAGTTTACAGATTCACATGAGAACACATACCGGTGAACAACCTCATGAATGTGAGGTATGCGGTAAAGGGTTTAGTCGTACTGATTATTTACAGAGGCACATAAGAACACATACAGGCGAACAACCTCATGAATGTGATTTATGTGGTAAAGGTTTTAGTGAGCGTCGTTATTTTCAGAGTCACATGAAGCAATCATAGCCAGGGTTCAAAGTTATTGTGACACTGCCTATGTTAGAGGTGGCGTGAATCAGATGTCGATACTAAAAAAAATCCAAAGATCTTTAAGAGTACATACAATCTTACTATCTTTCATCTTGTAATAGTATTAAAACATTTGACTTTTATACACTTTGCACATATATTCTGCATTCCAAACTTCAAGACAAATTGAAAGAGTTGGTATTGCTTTGGCTAACGTAGATACAAGTATCTTGTCTTAGGGAGGGACAAATCCTAGTTGGTAAAGGATCACTCTGATTTAAACAAAAAATCTTTGAATATGACATTATCAAGATGCTTGATTTCTTGATTGACAACATACATGTACGTGTTACGTTTAGAGGACGTATTTCGGCATTCCAATGTGAAGCAATTGTGCCCCTCTGTTTGCCGACTTGTTTCTTTATTACTATGAGGCTGACTTCTTACAGGAACTTCTTAGGAAGAAAGATAAGAAGTTAGCAATATCCTTTATTTTAACTTTCCGCTATATAGATGATGTTCTCTTACTAAATAATTAAAACATTGGTGACTATGTTGAACGCATCTATCCCATCGAAATAGAGATAAAGGATACACCAGATATAGTTAAGTCGGCCTTATATCTTGACTTACATGAACATTTAAAAATTGACAATGAGAGTCGGTTGAAAACAAACCTTTACCACAAAAAAGATGGAATTTGGAATTTAAAGAATCACATTAGAACACACACAGGTGATACATCTTATAACTGTGACGAATGTGGTAGGGACTTTACTCGGATGAATAGTTTAAAGAGTCATATGAAAACACATTCGGACTCTAAAACTCATGTTTGTGATGAATGTGGTAAAGAGTTTAGTCGTCTTGGTAGTTTACAGATTCACATGAGAACACATACCGGTGAACAACCTCATGAATGTGAGGTATGCGGTAAAGGGTTTAGTCGTACTGATTATTTACAGAGGCACATAAGAACACATACAGGCGAACAACCTCATGAATGTGATTTATGTGGTAAAGGTTTTAGTGAGCGGCGTTATTTTCAGAGTCACATGAAGCAATCATAGCCAGGGTTCAAAGTTATTGTGACACTGCCTATGTTAGAGGTGGCGTGAATCAGATGTCGATACTAAAAAAAATCCAAAGATCTTTAAGAGTACATACAATCTTACTATCTTTCATCTTGTAATAGTATTAAAACATTTGACTTTTATACACTTTGCACATATATTCTGCATTCGAAACTTAAAGACAAATTGAAAGAGTTGGTATTGCTTTGGCTAACGTAGATACAAGTATCTTGTCTTAGGGAGGGACAAATCCTAGTTGGTAAAGGATCACTCTGATTTAAACAAAAAATCTTTGAATATGACATTATCAAGATGCTTGGTTTCTTGATTGACAACATACATGTACGTGTTACGTTTAGAGGACGTATTTCGGCATTCCAATGTGAAGCAATTGTGCCCCTCTGTTTGCCGACTTGTTTCTTTATTACTATGAGGCTGACTTCTTACAGGAACTTCTTAGGAAGAAAGATAAGAAGTTAGCAATATCCTTTATTTTAACTTTCCGCTATATAGATGATGTTCTCTTACTAAATAATTAAAACATTGGTGACTATGTTGAACGCATCTATCCCATCGAAATAGAGATAAAGGATACACCAGATATAGTTAAGTCGGCCTTATATCTTGACTTACATGAACATTTAAAAATTGACAATGAGAGTCGGTTGAAAACAAACCTTTACCACAAAAAAGATGGAATTTGGAATTTAAAGAATCACATTAGAACACACACAGGTGATACATCTTATAACTGTGACGAATGTGGTAGGGACTTTACTCGGATGAATAGTTTAAAGAGTCATATGAAAACACATTCGGACTCTAAAACTCATGTTTGTGATGAATGTGGTAAAGAGTTTAGTCGTCTTGGTAGTTTACAGATTCACATGAGAACACATACCGGTGAACAACCTCATGAATGTGAGGTATGCGGTAAAGGGTTTAGTCGTACTGATTATTTACAGAGGCACATAAGAACACATACAGGCGAACAACCTCATGAATGTGATTTATGTGGTAAAGGTTTTAGTGAGCGTCGTTATTTTCAGAGTCACATGAAGCAATCATAGCCAGGGTTCAAAGTTATTGTGACACTGCCTATGTTAGAGGTGGCGTGAATCAGATGTCGATACTAAAAAAAATCCAAAGATCTTTAAGAGTACATACAATCTTACTATCTTTCATCTTGTAATAGTATTAAAACATTTGACTTTTATACACTTTGCACATATATTCCACATTCCAAACTTAAAGACAAATTGAAAGAGTTGGTATATTGCTTTGGCTAACGTAGATACAAGTATCTTGTCTTAGGGAGGGACAAATCCTAGTTGGTAAAGGATCACTCTGATTTAAACAAAAAATCTTTGAATATGACATTATCGAGATGCTTGATTTCTTGATTGACAACATACATGTACGTGTTACGTTTATAGGACGTATTTCGGCATTCCAATATGAAGCAGTTGTGTCCCTCTGTTTGCCGACTTGTTTCTTTATTACTATGAGGCTGACTTCTTACAGGAACTTCTTAGAAAGAAAGATAAGAAGTTAGCAATATCCTTTATTTTAACTTTCCGCTATATAGATGATGTTCTCTTACTAAATAATTAAAACATTGGTGACTATGTTGAACGCATCTATCCTATCGAAATAGAGATAAAGGATACACCAGATATAGTTAAGTCGGCCTTATATCTTGACTTACATGAACATTTAAAAATTGACAATGAGAGTCGGTTGAAAACAAACCTTTACCACAAAAAAGATGGAATTTGGAATTTAAAGAATCACATTAGAACACACACAGGTGATACATCTTATAACTGTGACGAATGTGGTAGGGACTTTACTCGGATGAATAGTTTAAAGAGTCATATGAAAACACATTCGGACTCTAAAACTCATGTTTGTGATGAATGTGGTAAAGAGTTTAGTCGTCTTGGTAGTTTACAGATTCACATGAGAACACATACCGGTGAACAACCTCATGAATGTGAGGTATGCGGTAAAGGGTTTAGTCGTACTGATTATTTACAGAGGCACATAAGAACACATACAGGCGAACAACCTCATGAATGTGATTTATGTGGTAAAGGTTTTAGTGAGCGTCGTTATTTTCAGAGTCACATGAAGCAATCATAGCCAGGGTTCAAAGTTATTGTGACACTGCCTATGTTAGAGGTGGCGTGAATCAGATGTCGATACTAAAAAAAATCCAAAGATCTTTAAGAGTACATACAATCTTACTATCTTTCATCTTGTAATAGTATTAAAACATTTGACTTTTATACACTTTGCACATATATTCCACATTCCAAACTTAAAGACAAATTGAAAGAGTTGGTATATTGCTTTGGCTAACGTAGATACAAGTATCTTGTCTTAGGGAGGGACAAATCCTAGTTGGTAAAGGATCACTCTGATTTAAACAAAAAAATCTTTGAATATGACATTATCAAGATGCTTCATTTCTTGATTGACAACATACATGTACGTGTTACGTTTAGAGGACGTATTTCGGCATTCCAATGTGAAGCAATTGTGCCCCTCTGTTTGCCGACTTGTTTCTTTATTACTATGAGGCTGACTTCTTACAGGAACTTCTTAGGAAGAAAGATAAGAAGTTAGCAATATCCTTTATTTTAACTTTCCGCTATATAGATGATGTTCTCTTACTAAATAATTAAAACATTGGTGACTATGTTGAACGCATCTATCCCATCGAAATAGAGATAAAGGATACACCAGATATAGTTAAGTCGGCCTTATATCTTGCCTTACATGAACATTTAAAAATTGACAATGAGAGTCGGTTGAAAACAAACCTTTACCACAAAAAAGATGGAATTTGGAATTTAAAGAATCACATAAGAACACACACAGGTGATACATCTTATAACTGTGACGAATGTGGTAGGGACTTTACTCGGATGAATAGTTTAAAGAGTCATATGAAAACACATTCGGACTCTAAAACTCATGTTTGTGATGAATGTGGTAAAGAGTTTAGTCGTCTTGGTAGTTTACAGATTCACATGAGAACACATACCGGTGAACAACCTCATGAATGTGAGGTATGCGGTAAAGGGTTTAGTCGTACTGATTATTTACAGAGGCACATAAGAACACATACAGGCGAACAACCTCATGAATGTGATTTATGTGGTAAAGGTTTTAGTGAGCGTCGTTATTTTCAGAGTCACATGAAGCAATCATAGCCAGGGTTCAAAGTTATTGTGACACTGCCTATGTTAGAGGTGGCGTGAATCAGATGTCGATACTAACAAAATCCAAAGATCTTTAAGAGTACATACAATCTTACTATCTTTCATCTTGTAATAGTATTAAAACATTTGACTTTTATACACTTTGCACATATATTCCACATTCCAAACTTAAAGACAAATTGAAAGAGTTGGTACATGTATATTGCTTTGGCTAACGTAGATACAAGTATCTTGTCTTAGGGAGGGACATATCCTAGTTGGTAAAGGATCACTCTGATTTAAACAAAAAAATCTTTGAATATGACATTATCAAGATGCTTGATTTCTTGATTGACAACATACATGTACGTATTACGTTTAGAGGACGTATTTCGGCATTCCAATGTGAAGCAATTGTGCCCCTCTGTTTGCCGACTTGTTTCTTTATTACTATGAGGCTGACTTCTTACAGGAACTTCTTAGGAAGAAAGATAAGAAGTTAGCAATATCCTTTATTTTAACTTTCCGCTATATAGATGATGTTCTCTTACTAAATAATTAAAACATTGGTGACTATGTTGAACGCATCTATCCCATCGAAATAGAGATAAAGGATACACCAGATATAGTTAAGTCGGCCTTATATCTTGACTTACATGTACATTTAAAAATTGACAATGAGAGTCGGTTGAAAACAAACCTTTACCACAAAAAAGATGGTTTCAGCTATCCAATTGTGAACTTTCAGTTTTAAGTAGCAACATTCAAGCAGAAGAGATATATACCCCGTATACAGGGTATTTTTTGCTAAAAATATCAGTACATTAGAAGGGTAATTTTCACTCTCTCACACACATCTCTGGTACCCAGACCGGAGTTTAAACTAGAATGGGTACGTTGGGGGCTTCGGTTGGTCAAAGTGTCCCTACTTTGACCTGGAGATCAATCTTCTGATATCTCTCTGGTTTGTCTGTTTCCACCTAGTGGCCCAGTGGTTCTCTCTGAGTACTTCAGCTTCCTCCACCACAATAACAGACTTTCCGGTGTCCTAGCACTCCCTTTGTGTTGGGTGGGGATTGATTGTCCTTGTAAAATAATTGTAGTATACATATACACATCTCCATTAATCCCGTTAGAGAGTGTACATGGATGCCACTGTACCCTCGCAGCTTTCGAGGGGTTCTTCGGATATCGGAGGCATATCAGTACATACATACATATAAAGGTAACAAACGTAAATGCATTTTAATATAGGATGTCATTAAAAAGGAGGGTCATTCTTATATAAAATCTCGCAAAATTATGATCCATATTTTGGGCACATCCCCGTATACCCAAAATAGGAAGTTGACCCCCCGTGCAACTACTTTACTTAAGAATTTTGACTTAGGACATGTGCAAACAATTACAGTGGGTTTAAGCGTTTCAATGGTACAAAACCTTAACCCTTATCTATACAATACTGTAACATGGGAAGACACTCTGTGCTCTTTGTTAGTCTTGTATGGTTTTTAATTTGAGTTTCTTGTATATAATCCGGAGTTAAGTATGACGTCCATCATCACTGAACTAGTACACATATTTCTTTAGGGGCAAGATAAAGGACACCTCCGGATGGGGGAGTTTCTCTCGTTTCATTGAAGACACATTGGTGGCGTTCGACTGCTGTCTGCTGTATGGTCGGGCTGTTGTCTTTTTGACCATTTCCATTCTCAGTTTTATACACTGAACGAAAACATTTGATCTATAGATGATACAATGGCAATAAAAAAAAATCCTTTACAAACACAAAACATATGCCATTGTACGTATTGTTTCGTCGTTATCATACATCAACCATGTGCCACTGCACTTAAAGTTTCGTCGTTATCATACATGAAACATGTGCCACTGCACGTAAAGTTTCGTCGTTATCATACAAGAAACATGTGCCACTGCACGTAAAGTATCGTCTTTATCATACATGAAACATGTGCAATTGCACGTAAAGTTTCGTCGTTATCATACATGAAACATGTGCCACTGCACGTTAAGTTGTGTCGTTATCATACATGAAACATGTGCCACTGAACGTAAAGTTTCGTCGTTATCATACATGAAACATGTGCCACTGCACGTAAAGTATAGTCGTTATCATACATGAAACATGTGCCACTGTACGTAAAGTATCGTCGTTATCATACATAAAACATGTGCCACTGCACGTATAGAATCGTCGTTAAGATACATAAAACATGTGCCACTGCACGTATAGAATCGTCGTTAAGATACATAAAACATGTGCCACTGCACGTATAGAATCGTCGTTAAGATACATACAACATGTGCCACTGCACGTAAAGAATCGTCGTTATCATACATAAAACATGTGCCACTGCACGTATAGAATCTTTGTTATCATACATGAAACATGTGCCACTGCACGTATAGTATCGTCGTTTAAATACTTAAAAAATGTGCCACTGCACATATAGAATCGTCGTAATCATACATGAAGCATGTGCCACTACACGTAAAGTATCGTTGTTATCTTACATGAAACATGTGCCACTGCAAGTATATAATCGTCGTTAAGATACATAAAACATGTGCCACTGCAAGTATAGAATCATCGTTATTATACAAGAAACATGTGCCACTGCACGTTTGGTATCGTCGTTATCATACATGAAACATATGCCACTGCACGTAAAGTATCGTCGTTATCATACATGAAACATGTGCCACTGCACGTAAAGTTTCGTCGTTATCATACATGAAACATGTGCCACTGAACGTATAGTTTTGTCGTTATCATACATGGAACATGTGCCACTGCATGTTAAGTTTTGTCGTTATCATACATGGAACATGTGCCACTGAACGTAAAGTTTTGTTGTTATCATACATCAACCATGTGCCACTGAACGTATAGTATCGTCGTTATCTTACATGAAACATGTGCCACTGAACGTAAAGTTTTGTCGTTATCATACATGAAACATGTGCCACTGAACGTATAGTATCATCGTTATCATACATGTGCCTCTGCACGTAAAGTATCGTCGTTATCATACATGAAACATGTGCCACTGCACGTAAAGTTTCGTCGTTATCATACAAGAAACATATGCCACTGAACGTAATGTATCGTCGTTATCATACATGAAACATCTGCCACTTCACGTATAGTATCGTCATTATCTTACATGAAACATGTGCCACTGCGCATAAAGTTTCGTCTTTATCATACATGAAACATGTGCCACTGCACGTAAAGTATCGTCGTTATCATACATAAAACATGTGCCACTGCACGTATAGAATCGTCGTTATCATACATAAAACATGTGCCACTGCACGTTAATTATAGTCGTTAACGTACATGAAACATCTGCCACTTCACGTATAGAATCGTCGTTATCATACATGAAACATGTGCCACTGCACGTATAGAATCGTCGTTATCATACATGAAACATGTGCCACTGCACGTATAGAATCGTCGTTATCATACATAAAACATGTGCCACTGCACGTAATGTATCGTCGTTATCATACATGAAACATCTGCCACTGCTCGTATAGTATCGTCATTATCATACATGAAACATGTGCCACTGCACGTATAGTATCGTCATTATCTTACATGAAACATGTGCCGCTGCACGTAAAGTTTCGTCGTTATCATACATGAAACATGTGCCACTGCACGTAAAGTATCGTCGTTATCATACATGAAACATGTGCCACTGCACGTATAGAATCGTCGTTATCATACATAAAGCATGTGCCACTGCACGTATAGAATCGTCATTAAGATACATAAAACATGTGCCACTGCACGTATAGAATCGTCGTTAAGATACATACAACATGTGCCACTGCCCGTATAGAATCGTCGTTATCATACATAAAACATGTGCCACTGCACGTATAGAATCCTCGTCATCATACATGAAACATGTGCCACTGCACGTATAGCATCGTTGTTAAGATACATAAAGCATGTGCCACTGCACATATAGAATCGTCGTAATCATACATGAAACATATGCTACACGTAAAATATCGTTGTTATCTTACATGAAACACGTGCCACTGCAAGTATAGAATCGTCGTTAAGATACATAAAACATGTGCCACTGCAAGTATAGAATCGTCGTTATCATACAAGAAACATGTGCCACTGCACGTTTAGTATCGTCGTTATCATACATGAAACATGTGCCACTGCACGTAGAGTTTCGTCGTTATCAAACATGAAACATGTGCCACTGAACGTATAGTTTTGTCGTTATCATACATGGAACATGTGCCACTGCATGTTAAGTTTTGTCGTTATCATACATGGAACATGTGCCACTGAACGTAAAGTTTCGTTGTTATCATACATCAACCATGTGCCACTGAACGTATAGAATCGGCGTTATCATACATGAAACATGTGCCACTGCACGTAAAGTTTTGTCGTTTTCAAACATGAAACATGTGCCACTGAACGTATAGTATCGTCGTTATCATACATGTGCCACTGCACGTAAAGTTTCGTCGTTATCATACATGAAACATGTGCCACTGAACGTACATTTCGTAGTTATCATACATGAAACAGTGCCACTGCACGTAAAGTATCGTTGTTATCATACATTAAACATGTGCCACTGCACGTAAAGTTTCGTCGTTATCATACAAGAAACATATGACACTGAACGTAATGTATCGTCGTTATCATACATGAAACATCTGCCTCTTCACTTATAGTATCGTCGTTATCTTACATGAAACATGTGCCACTGCACATAAAATTTAGTCTTTATCATACATGAACCATGTACCACTGCACATTAATTATCGCGTCCTGAACATATTTACAACACGTGCCACTGAACGTAAAGTATCGTCGTTATCATACATGAACAATGTGCCACTGCATGTTAATTATCGTCCTGAACATATTTACAACATGTGCCACTGAACGTAAGGTATAGTCGTTATCATACATGGAACATGTGCCACTGCACGTTAATTATCGCGTCCTGAACATATTTACAACATGTGCCACTGAACGTAGAGTAATTCGTTATTATACATGAACCATGTGCCACTGCACGTGAATTATCATCCTGAATATATTTACAACATGTGCCACTGCACGTTAATTATCGTCCTGAACATATTTACAACATGGGCCACTGAACTTAAGGTATGGTCGTTATCATTCATGAAACATGTGCTACTGCACGTTAATTATCGTCCTGAATATATTTACAACATGTGCCACTGCACGTTAGTTATCGTCCTGAACATATTTACAACATGGGCCACTGAACTTAAGGTATGGTCGTTATCATTCATGAAACATGTGCTACTGCACGTTAGTTATCGTCTTGAATATATTTACAACATGTGCTACTGCACGTTAGTTATCGTCTTGAATATATTTACAACATGTGCCACTGCACGTTAATTATCGTCCTGAACATATTTACAACATGTGCCACTGAACGTAAGGTATTGTCGTTATCATTCATGAAACATGTGCTACTGCACGTTAATTATCGTCCTGAATATATTTACAACATGTGCCACTGCACGTTAGTTATCGTCTTGAATATATTTACAACATGTGCTACTGCACGTTGATTATCGTCCTGAACATATTTACAACATGTGCCACTGCACGTTAGTTATCGTCTTGAATATATTTACAACATGTGCTACTGCACGTTAGTTATCGTCTTGAATATATTTACAACATGTGCCACTGCACGTTAGTTATCGTCTTGAATATATTTACAACATGTGCCATTGAACGTGAAGTATCGTCGTAAACATACAAACTTAGATGGAGTGTTGTCTCATCAGCACTCCTATCGCATCCTTTTATATCTATGAAACGTTGTCAACAAACGTTTTGCCTATAATTCTGTAAGATTTTTTGGGCCAATTGTTTCCTGTATTTTAAGGGCTATATTTTACGTTGAGTAACATGAACATGTTTCATGCATTTTCAGGGCTATATTTTATGATCAGTTACATGCACAATTTGTCATGTATTTTCAGGGCTATATTTTACGTTGAGTAACATGCCCAAGTTTCATGTATTTTCACACCTATACTGTACATCCAGTTAAATGCACATATTTCTGTTTAGTTTATGACGATTCTTTATTTCAGTGGCACACGTTTCGTGTTTTTGTTAGGATTATACATTATTTTCAGTGGCGTATGTTTCAAAGATATAAGAATATGTGATATGAGTGCCAATGAGACAACTCTCCATACAAGTCACAATTTTCAATAATGTTTACAACGACACTTAACGTTCAGTGGCATTGCTTTTTTGTTTGTTAATGACTATACTTTTAAGTTACGAGTAAATGTTTCTGGTTTGTTAAGGACTACTTTACACTCAGTGGTATATGTTTCGTGCATGTTCTGGACGAATCTTTACTTTCAGTGGCACATGTTTCATGTTCATTCAACAGATAGGGCTATACCTAATGTTCAGTGGCACATGTTTCATGTTTATTCACCAGGGCTATACTTTACGTTCTGTGGCACATATATCATGCTTATTCACGAGGGCTATACTTTACGTTCAGTGACACATGTTTCATGTTTATTCAACAGGGCTATACTCTTAACGTTCAGTGGCGCATGTTTCATGTTTATTCACCAGGGCTATATTTTACGTTCAGTGGCACATGTTTCATGTTTATTCAACAGGGCTATACTTAATGTTCATTGGCACATGTTTCATGTTTATTCACCAGGGCTATACTTTACGTTCAGTGGCACATATTTCATGTTTATTCACCAGGGTTATACTTTACGTTCAGTGGCACATGTTTCATGTTTATTCAACAGTGCTATACTTAACGTTCAGTGGCACATGTTTCATGTTTATTCACCAGGGCTATACTTTACGTTCAGTGGCACATGTTTCATGTTTATTCAACAGGGCTATACTTAATGTTCAGTGGCACATATTTCATGTTTATTAACCAGGGCTTTACTTTACGTTCAGTGGCACATGTTTCATGTTTATTCACCAGGGCTATATTTTACGTTCAGTGGCACATGTTTCATGTTTATTCACCAGGGCTATACTTTACGTTCAGCTGCACATGTTTCATGTTTATTCAACAGGGCTATACTGAATGTTCAGTGGCACATGTTTCATGTTTATTCACCATGGCTATACTTTACGTTCAGTGACACATATTTCATGTTTATTCAACAGGGCTATACTTTACGTTCAGTGGCACATGTTTCATGTTTATTCAACAGGGCTATACTCTTAACGTTCAGTGGCACATGTTTCATGTTTATTCACCGGGGCTATATTTTACGTTCAGTGGCACATGTTTCATGTTTATTCAACAGGGCTATACTTAATGTTCATGTTTATTCACCAGGGCTATACTTTACGTTCAGTGGCACATATTTCATGTTTATTCACCAGGGCTATATTTTACGTTCAGTGGCACATGTTTCATGTTTATTCACCAGGGCTATACTTTACGTTCAGTGGCACATGTTTCGTGTTTATTCAACAGAGCTATACTTAATGTTCAGTGGCACATATATCATGTTTATTCACCAGGGCTATACTTTACGTTCAGTGAAACATGTTTCATGTTTATTCAACAGGGCTATACTCTTAACGTTCAGTGGCACATGTTTCATGTTTATTACACAGGGCTATAGTTAATGTTCAGTGGCACATATTTCATGTTTATTCACCAGGGCTATACTTTACGTTCAGTGGCACATGTTTCATGTTTATTCACCAGGGCTATATTTTACGTTCAGTGGCACATGTTTCATGTTTATTCACCAGGGCTATACTTTACGTTCAGTGGCACATGTTTCATGTTTATTCACCAGGGCTATACCTTACGTTCAGTGGCACATGTTTCATGTTTATTCACCAGGGCTATATTTTACGTTCTTTGGCACATGGTTCATGTTCATAGACCAATTGACGTTAAAAGCACAGGCACTTATTTCTATCCATTGGGAGATCCACTATCAACGTATATATACACAAGAAGGTATCCATCTACCACTTTTCACCTCTCCGCTTCCAACCTGTATTTCTCTGTCATTTCATTCTCAAATTTCTTGTTCCATACACCATTTAATTTATGAAAAGAGTTTGTTTCAGATGATATACATTGAATTTGTATTTATCCTTAGAGTACCCCTTACCTCTAATATAGAAATAAATGCCTGTGCGTAAAAGTTAGCGACTACAGGTCAACGTACGGCTTTAAACACATGCAATATTAATTTCGCATAGCAGGCTTTGCAATGCATCAGCCTGATAAATGTTAATCAATCCAAGCAAACTACTAACGGCTGGATTTATTTGACAAGAGTTCACTCTGAAATGTCTCGCTTGCTTTACTGACGATTAATTTAGGTTGAAAGTATAGAAAGTAAAGTTTTACTACAAGCATCAAATAAAACTAACAATTCTAAAGATCCATAACAATGAGGCCAAGGTCATATAAACCTGACAGACCTTTACGTCTTTTAATCATTACATACACCAATATATCTGACCTATTGCTTATGCATGGTAATCGAATGCAGACCAAAACACAAAAACTCAGGATTAAAGAATGAACCACAAAAAATTAGGTAAATGCAAGATGAAACCTGTCATATTGACATCACCCCTTACAACTTGAATTAAGAAATAATTCATGGGGGCTTGAATATATCGTTATTTTACCACGGGTTGGCCCTTTATGACAAATATTTTACCCTGAGCGATAGCGAGGGGTAAAATATCGGCATAAAGGGACAACCCGTGGTAAAATCTAGATATATTCAAGCCCCCATGAATTATTTCGATTCTGATAGGACAATAACGGCATTTTTTTTGGATCGTAGCGCTCTAGGTGGAGGCCATTGTTTGCCGTTCCCATAAATTAACGCACTTTTAGATTGGCGTTAAAGAACGGAGCAAACAGAATACGTGACATGCTCAAACTATTCACAAAACTTATTTAGATAGATTTGGATGAATTTTAATGATAACTTACTTAAATGTATTCTATGTACATAAAAAAAATTGGGCTTATACCACATTTTAGCATCGTTTGTTTACGTTTCCTTGTTGTGATGATTTTCGGTATCAAAAGCGTGTATTTTCCCGTAAAATGCTTTAATTATAACGTCATCATTCTATGACGTCGGGTACTTCATTCATAAATAAACATATGACGTGGGAGTACGATCGGAACAGCCAATGCAATATATTCATATTTTACCACGGGTCTGTACTCAAAGCGTTTGAAGGACGTCATGTTAGAATCCTTCCATACACCACATGTAGTTGACCTACTTCCTATGGTATATGAGAAACACACCTAATCATGTAATAGTAGCCTTGACCACTGAAGACCTGTTGGTGAAATTCTGCTGTTGTTTGTTATTGTCTCTTTGACACATTCCCAATTTCCATTCTCAATTTTATGTACACGTAGACGTTGGCTAGCAGAGAACCGATTCACAAAATATTACTCAAAATAAGTGAGAATTTGAGGTTTAAACCAGTATGTCTTCTTAGGTGTCTATCTATATATAAATAAATTACAACGCTCACTAAACATCCACCATATTTATGACTATTTCAAGGTTTATCTCAAAATACAGATTTATATATACGGATATATTATGTGCTTACATGTATGTTCTAACATTTACTCAATCTTTAACAACTATTAATTTATTACTTCAAATAAATTTTTTAATACAAAATTCATTTTAACGAGTTTTACCCAAGTTTGTATTCTAAGTTGTCTTTTTAAGTCACAAATTCCAATAAATTCTGCAACACATGCATTACATTATTGTGGTTTTACAGGCTGTACATGTCTTGTAATGTGTTTCTGTAAATTACAAATCAGATTAAAACTTTTACCACATACATGTACATACAATGTATCTCCTATATATGTGTTCTCACGTGTCTCTGCACATTTCTAAGATAACACTAAGACTTTTACCACCAACATCAAAATAATGAGATTTATCGACTGTATTTGTTCTCATGAGTCTCTGTACATTTTTGAAGTTACTAAAATCGTTATCTCCAACATCACAGTCATGAGATGTAACTCTTGTATGTGTTCTCATGTGTCTCTGCACATTTCTAAAATAACTAAAACTTTTATCTCCAACATCTTCGACATGAGGTTAATCACCTGTATGTGTTCTCATGTGTCTGTAAATTACACCGACGACTAAACTTTTAACCACATACGTCGAATGAATGAGGTTTATTACCTGTATGTATTCTCATGTGAATCTGTAAATAATGACGCCGACTAAAGCCCTTACCGCATACACCACAGTCATGAGGTTGATCATATGTATGTGTTCTCATGTGAGTCTTTAAATCCTTCAGCCGACTAAAGCCTTTACCACATACATCGCAATCATGAGGTTTATCGTCCGTATGTGTTTTCATATGAGTCTTTAGACTATCCGGCCGAGTAAAGCCCTTACCACATACATCACAATGATGAGGTTTATGACCTGTATGTGTTCTCATGTGATACCTTAGTTTACTAGACTGACTAAACCCTTTACCACATACATCACAGCTATATGGTTTATCACCGGTATGTGTTCTCTTGTGAATTTTCAAACTACTCGACTGACTAAACTGTTTACCACATAAATCACAGGCATGAGGTTTTTCACCTGTATGTGTTCTCATGTGTGTCTGTAAATTACCAAGACGACTAAACCCACTACCACATACATCACATTCATAAGGTACATGTATATCACCGGTATGTGTTCTTTTGTGATTCTTCAAACTACAAGGCTGACTAAACCCTTTACCACAAACATCACAGTCATGATGTTTATCGTCCGTATGTGTTCTCATATGATTCTTTAAATTATCCAGCCGACCAAACCCTTTTCCACACACATCACAGCCATAAAGTTTATCGCCCACATGTTTTTTCAGGTGATCTTTTAAATCATCCAGCCGACTAAATTCTTTACCACAGACATCACAGATATATGGTTTATCACCTGTATGGGTTCTCTTGTGATTCTTCAAACTACCCGACTGACTAAAGCCTCTACCACATACATCACACACATAAGGTGTATCCCCTGTGTGTGTTCGCATGTGAGTCTTTAAACCACCGAGCCGACTACAGCCTTTACCACATACTTTACATACATGCAATGTATCACCTGTATGTGTGAGCATGTGAATGTTTAAACTACAAGGCTTACTGAACTCTTTACTGCATACATCACAGGCATGAGTTTTGTTTCTATTTGTTCTCAAATGAGTCTTTAAATTATCCAGCCGACTAAAGCCTTTCCCGCATACACCACAGTTGTGAGGTTGGTCACCTGTATGTGTTCTCATGTGAGTCTTCAAATCATCCAGCTGACTAAAGCTTTTACAACATACTTTACAGCCATAAGGTTTGTTCCTATGTGTTCTCATATGAGTCTTTAAATTACCCATCCGACTAAAGCCCTTCCCGCATACACCACAGTTGTGAGGTTTACCACCTGTATGTATTCTCATGTGTTTCATTAAACTGCCCGACTGACTGAAGCCTTTACAACATACCTCACAGACATGAGGTTTGTCATGTGTATCATCTGTTTGTGTTGTCATACCTTTTGTTGTTAATTACTGGTTTAACTAAACCTTCAACTAATCTAAAACTGGAGTTGTGTGTCTCTTTAGATAACTGTAAAAAGAGCATAAATATAACAAAAATAAGTTTACGCCATAAATATAACAAAAATAAGTTTACGCCATAAATATAACAAAAGTTACTTAAATGTATTCTATGTACATAAAAAAAATTGGGCTTATACCACATTTTAGCATCGTTTGTTTACGTTTCCTTGTTGTGATGATTTTCGGTATCAAAAGCGTGTATTTTCCCGTAAAATGCTTTAATTATAACGTCATCATTCTATGACGTCGGGTACTTCATTCATAAATAAACATATGACGTGGGAGTACGATCGGAACAGCCAATGCAATATATTCATATTTTACCACGGGTCTGTACTCAAAGCGTTTGAAGGACGTCATGTTAGAATCCTTCCATACACCACATGTAGTTGACCTACTTCCTATGGTATATGAGAAACACACCTAATCATGTAATAGTAGCCTTGACCACTGAAGACCTGTTGGTGACATTCTGCTGTTGTTTGTTATTGTCTCTTTGACACATTCCCAATTTCCATTCTCAATTTTATGTACACGTAGACGTTGGCTAGCAGAGAACCGATTCACAAAATATTACTCAAAATAAGTGAGAATTTGAGGTTTAAACCAGTATGTCTTCTTAGGTGTCTATCTATATATAAATAAATTACAACGCTCACTAAACATCCACCATATTTATGACTATTTCAAGGTTTATCTCAAAATACAGATTTATATATACGGATATATTATGTGCTTACATGTATGTTCTAACATTTACTCAATCTTTAACAACTATTAATTTATTACTTCAAATAAATTTTTTAATACAAAATTCATTTTAACGAGTTTTACCCAAGTTTGTATTCTAAGTTGTCTTTTTAAGTCACAAATTCCAATAAATTCTGCAACACATGCATTACATTATTGTGGTTTTACAGGCTGTACATGTCTTGTAATGTGTTTCTGTAAATTACAAATCAGATTAAAACTTTTACCACATACATGTACATACAATGTATCTCCTATATATGTGTTCTCACGTGTCTCTGCACATTTCTAAGATAACACTAAGACTTTTACCACCAACATCAAAATAATGAGATTTATCGACTGTATTTGTTCTCATGAGTCTCTGTACATTTTTGAAGTTACTAAAATCGTTATCTCCAACATCACAGTCATGAGATGTAACTCTTGTATGTGTTCTCATGTGTCTCTGCACATTTCTAAAATAACTAAAACTTTTATCTCCAACATCTTCGACATGAGGTTAATCACCTGTATGTGTTCTCATGTGTCTGTAAATTACACCGACGACTAAACTTTTAACCACATACGTCGAATGAATGAGGTTTATTACCTGTATGTATTCTCATGTGAATCTGTAAATAATGACGCCGACTAAAGCCCTTACCGCATACACCACAGTCATGAGGTTGATCATATGTATGTGTTCTCATGTGAGTCTTTAAATCCTTCAGCCGACTAAAGCCTTTACCACATACATCGCAATCATGAGGTTTATCGTCCGTATGTGTTTTCATATGAGTCTTTAGACTATCCGGCCGAGTAAAGCCCTTACCACATACATCACAATGATGAGGTTTATGACCTGTATGTGTTCTCATGTGATACCTTAGTTTACTAGACTGACTAAACCCTTTACCACATACATCACAGCTATATGGTTTATCACCGGTATGTGTTCTCTTGTGAATTTTCAAACTACTCGACTGACTAAACTGTTTACCACATAAATCACAGGCATGAGGTTTTTCACCTGTATGTGTTCTCATGTGTGTCTGTAAATTACCAAGACGACTAAACCCACTACCACATACATCACATTCATAAGGTACATGTATATCACCGGTATGTGTTCTTTTGTGATTCTTCAAACTACAAGGCTGACTAAACCCTTTACCACAAACATCACAGTCATGATGTTTATCGTCCGTATGTGTTCTCATATGATTCTTTAAATTATCCAGCCGACCAAACCCTTTTCCACACACATCACAGCCATAAAGTTTATCGCCCACATGTTTTTTCAGGTGATCTTTTAAATCATCCAGCCGACTAAATTCTTTACCACAGACATCACAGATATATGGTTTATCACCTGTATGGGTTCTCTTGTGATTCTTCAAACTACCCGACTGACTAAAGCCTCTACCACATACATCACACACATAAGGTGTATCCCCTGTGTGTGTTCGCATGTGAGTCTTTAAACCACCGAGCCGACTACAGCCTTTACCACATACTTTACATACATGCAATGTATCACCTGTATGTGTGAGCATGTGAATGTTTAAACTACAAGGCTTACTGAACTCTTTACTGCATACATCACAGGCATGAGTTTTGTTTCTATTTGTTCTCAAATGAGTCTTTAAATTATCCAGCCGACTAAAGCCTTTCCCGCATACACCACAGTTGTGAGGTTGGTCACCTGTATGTGTTCTCATGTGAGTCTTCAAATCATCCAGCTGACTAAAGCTTTTACAACATACTTTACAGCCATAAGGTTTGTTCCTATGTGTTCTCATATGAGTCTTTAAATTACCCATCCGACTAAAGCCCTTCCCGCATACACCACAGTTGTGAGGTTTACCACCTGTATGTATTCTCATGTGTTTCATTAAACTGCCCGACTGACTGAAGCCTTTACAACATACCTCACAGACATGAGGTTTGTCATGTGTATCATCTGTTTGTGTTGTCATACCTTTTGTTGTTAATTACTGGTTTAACTAAACCTTCAACTAATCTAAAACTGGAGTTGTGTGTCTCTTTAGATAACTGTAAAAAGAGCATAAATATAACAAAAATAAGTTTACGCCATAAATATAACAAAAATAAGTTTACGCCATAAATATAACAAAAGTTACTTAAATGTATTCTATGTACATAAAAAAAATTGGGCTTATACCACATTTTAGCATCGTTTGTTTACGTTTCCTTGTTGTGATGATTTTCGGTATCAAAAGCGTGTATTTTCCCGTAAAATGCTTTAATTATAACGTCATCATTCTATGACGTCGGGTACTTCATTCATAAATAAACATATGACGTGGGAGTACGATCGGAACAGCCAATGCAATATATTCATATTTTACCACGGGTCTGTACTCAAAGCGTTTGAAGGACGTCATGTTAGAATCCTTCCATACACCACATGTAGTTGACCTACTTCCTATGGTATATGAGAAACACACCTAATCATGTAATAGTAGCCTTGACCACTGAAGACCTGTTGGTGACATTCTGCTGTTGTTTGTTATTGTCTCTTTGACACATTCCCAATTTCCATTCTCAATTTTATGTACACGTAGACGTTGGCTAGCAGAGAACCGATTCACAAAATATTACTCAAAATAAGTGAGAATTTGAGGTTTAAACCAGTATGTCTTCTTAGGTGTCTATCTATATATAAATAAATTACAACGCTCACTAAACATCCACCATATTTATGACTATTTCAAGGTTTATCTCAAAATACAGATTTATATATACGGATATATTATGTGCTTACATGTATGTTCTAACATTTACTCAATCTTTAACAACTATTAATTTATTACTTCAAATAAATTTTTTAATACAAAATTCATTTTAACGAGTTTTACCCAAGTTTGTATTCTAAGTTGTCTTTTTAAGTCACAAATTCCAATAAATTCTGCAACACATGCATTACATTATTGTGGTTTTACAGGCTGTACATGTCTTGTAATGTGTTTCTGTAAATTACAAATCAGATTAAAACTTTTACCACATACATGTACATACAATGTATCTCCTATATATGTGTTCTCACGTGTCTCTGCACATTTCTAAGATAACACTAAGACTTTTACCACCAACATCAAAATAATGAGATTTATCGACTGTATTTGTTCTCATGAGTCTCTGTACATTTTTGAAGTTACTAAAATCGTTATCTCCAACATCACAGTCATGAGATGTAACTCTTGTATGTGTTCTCATGTGTCTCTGCACATTTCTAAAATAACTAAAACTTTTATCTCCAACATCTTCGACATGAGGTTAATCACCTGTATGTGTTCTCATGTGTCTGTAAATTACACCGACGACTAAACTTTTAACCACATACGTCGAATGAATGAGGTTTATTACCTGTATGTATTCTCATGTGAATCTGTAAATAATGACGCCGACTAAAGCCCTTACCGCATACACCACAGTCATGAGGTTGATCATATGTATGTGTTCTCATGTGAGTCTTTAAATCCTTCAGCCGACTAAAACTACTCGACTGACTAAACTGTTTACCACATAAATCACAGGCATGAGGTTTTTCACCTGTATGTGTTCTCATGTGTGTCTGTAAATTACCAAGACGACTAAACCCACTACCACATACATCACATTCACAAGGTACATGTATATCACCGGTATGTGTTCTTTTGTGATTCTTCAAACTACAAGGCTGACTAAACCCTTTACCACAAACATCACAGTCATGATGTTTATCGTCCGTATGTGTTCTCATATGATTCTTTAAATTATCCAGCCGACCAAACCCTTTTCCACACACATCACAGCCATAAAGTTTATCGCCCACATGTTTTTTCAGGTGATCTTTTAAATTATCCAGCCGACTAAATTCTTTACCACAGACATCACAGATATATGGTTTATCACCTGTATGGGTTCTCTTGTGATTCTTCAAACTACCCGACTGACTAAAGCCTCTACCACATACATCACACACATAAGGTGTATCCCCTGTGTGTGTTCGCATGTGAGTCTTTAAACCACCGAGCCGACTACAGCCTTTACCACATACTTTACATACATGCAATGTATCACCTGTATGTGTGAGCATGTGAATGTTTAAACTACAAGGCTTACTGAACTCTTTACTGCATACATCACAGGCATGAGTTTTGTTTCTATTTGTTCTCAAATGAGTCTTTAAATTATCCAGCCGACTAAAGCCTTTCCCGCATACACCACAGTTGTGAGGTTGGTCACCTGTATGTGTTCTCATGTGAGTCTTCAAATCATCCAGCTGACTAAAGCTTTTACAACATACTTTACAGCCATAAGGTTTGTTCCTATGTGTTCTCATATGAGTCTTTAAATTACCCAGCCGACTAAAGCCCTTCCCGCATACACCACAGGTGTGAGGTTTACCACCTGTATGTATTCTCATGTGTTTCATTAAACTGCCCGACTGACTGAAGCCTTTACAACATACCTCACAGACATGAGGTTTGTCATGTGTATCATCTGTTTGTGTTGTCATACCTTTTGTTGTTAATTACTGGTTTAACTAAACCTTCAACTAATCTAAAACTGGAGTTGTGTGTCTCTTCAGATAACTGTAAAAAGAGCATAAATATAACAAAAATAAGTTTACGCCATAAATATAACAAAAATAAGTTTACGCCATATATATAACAAAAGTTAAGTTTAATCACCAGACGAATACGTTTTGTCATGTGTCCCTTCAGTTAACTTTCTTGACTTAAATCGATTGCTCAAACATCACATATACGACATTTTTCATCAGTCTGTTTTCTAAAAAGGGCTTTTATAACGTCTCTTTAAGGCACCACCTCGACACATTATCTGGCAAATGTATGAGGTTTATCACCAGCCAGTGGTGAAAATAAATTGTCAACAAAAATAATCTAAAAATGTTGTTTTGGGGCATTTTGTAAGTTGAAACAGAGGTTATATGACATTGAAGATTAAAAGTTGTAGAATGCCTTCTGATCAATTTTTAAAGTATTTTTCAACGCAGGTCATTGAAAATGTATTTTTTCGATGTAAACAAAATAAAAGACTTATTGTATTGAAATGTGGATTCTTTCTTGGTTACACTTCTATTAAAAATTCAAATGACTAAAATAGACATATTGATTGATGGGGGATAAACTAATAAACAATGGTTTGTTATAATTAAAAGTTTTAAAATTTAAAACTGTTTGAAGCCAATTCCTGATAATAAAAAAAGTGACCTAAAATAAATCTGAATTGTTGATTAATTACAGATGATAATGGGAAATTTATAAAGTAGGCCTTACTTGAATACCTTTTACATATTCATATTTATATTCATCTTTTTAAAGATCTTGTTAATCCATTAACCATTTATCTTTCAGATATAATTGACAAGATCACTTTATGTAATGTAGATCAAAAGTTATAAGCAATAAATAAATCTATCATATCCTTATATACATCTAAAAATTTATTTGTGTATTCAATTATGAGGTCAAATATTTGTATATTAAGATGTATATTGCATGGTCTATAATTATGTAAGACCGAGGTTGATAAGTAAGTGGTCAATTTAATTGACAGTTTAGGAGGTGAGCTATTGTAATTAAAAGACTACTTTGTCTCTGATTGTTTAGTGATAATGGCAGTTGTCAATGACTAGTATTGTATCAATACTCAACTGCCTATAAATCAAAATGTTTTTTTAAAAAAAAGCCTGCACATCAACACACCTTAATGACATACACATTCTTGAATTAACTGCTCCAATAATATACCATTTTTTCAGTTTATAGAGTGAGTGAGAGAAGGTTTATATGTGTAGTATGTGCACATAAATGAGGTCTATAGGAACTATATTTCAGTGTAAATACATTTAGTTACAGTAGCTAACATGCCGTGTTAGGGAGGCCGATGCCTTAGTAGAGATTTAGAACAAGTTCTAATCTTTCCAAAAACATCAACAATTGTGTTTTAAAGAAATACGGTGTTGTTTCTCAATAATGTGCTGTTGTACAATACTCTGACATTGTACAATACTTGGCAATTGCAGCCTTTATTTGGTATTATTCAAGCTCCCAATAAAACCAAAGCGCTGTAAGCACTGTAGGCAGTTAACAAAAAACCAAGGCAAACAGAATACTGAAAACTGGCAATGTTGCTACATTTTTTTTTAAGATTTAAAAGAACCAGTGATATTGACTACAATTATGTTAATTTAAATGATGCATATGATTTAAAATTATGCAACAACAATAACCCTCAATAGCAGACAGACATAGAAAGGATCTCATGAGTTTCAAATTAATCAATGGATTTGGGAATCCAGAGCAACCATTCAATCTGATACCCCTTCAAGTCAAGATAAATATACGCATGCGACCAAAACAAACCGACTTGTGATTTGTAGCAAGGACTATATTAAATGTTAAGTAAACGACCTCCATTTCTTTAGTGAAGTACATTATCAAATATCAGTTTCATAACGGTGACATATGAGAAAACTCCACTTTTAGTTCTTATATGACAGAAATAAATTTATCGATCGGAATTAAGAGAACTCTCGCATGCTATCACAAGAGTGCACACCTGAAATGTCTCGCCTTCTTTACTTATCGTTGATATTATGTTGATAGTCCTAAGAATTAAGCTTTATCAAAAACTGTCACATAAACTTAATATTAACCAAGATAACTAAACAAAGACAACTGAACCATGAAAATGAGGTCAAGGTCAGATGAACCATGCCAGGCAGACATGTACAGCTAACAATGCTTCCATACAATAAATATAGTTGACCTATTACTTATAATAATAGACCAAAACACAAAACCTTAACACTGAGAAATGAACCATGGAAATGAAGTTGAGGTCAAATTAAACCTGCACGACTGACATACAGATCATAAAATATTTCCATGCACCAAATATAGTTGATCTATGGCATATAATATTAGATAAAAAGACCAAAACTCAAAAACTTACCTTTGACCACTCAACCATGAAAATGAGGTCAAGGTCAGATGACACCTGCCAGTTGGACATGTACACCTTACAGTCCTTCCATAACCGAATATACTAGCCCAATTGCTTATAGTAACTGAGATATGGACTTGACCACCAAAACCTAACCTTGTTCACTGATCCATGAAATGAGGTCGAGGTCAAGTGAAAACTATCTGGCGGGCATGAGGACCTTGCAAGGTACGCACATACCAAATATAATTATCATAAAATTATTACTTATAATAAGAGAGAATTCAATATTACAAAAAATCTGAACTTTTTTTAAGTGGTCACTGAACCATGAAAATGAGGTAAGGGACATTTGACATGTGACTGACGGAAACTTCGTAACATGAGGCATCTATATATAAAGTATGAACCATCCAGGTCTTCAACCTTCTAAATTATACAGTTTTTAAGAAGTAAGCTAACACCGTCGATGCCGCCGCCGTAGCAGCCGCCGCCGAATCACTATCATTATGTCGAGCTTTCTGCAACAAAAGTTGCAGGCTCGACAAAAACTGGGGAATTCCCTTTGACGTGTTTCTAAATTAATAAAAACATTAAATATAAATACTGCTTAATCTGATTTTCCGTGTTGTTAAAAACGCTTATACAAGTCAAGGGAAAGATCGAAAAATGAAAATTACGAAAAGAAAATAACAGGACAGTTGTTTAAATTGAATCCTTTTGGGTTTTTTTAACAATTTAAAGCAAGACAATATCAAGAATCTGAGATGTTCCTTCCTGTTTAGAATAAAACGGTTGACGTGAGGGCATGGCCATGAATTAATGGTATAGATCTACAGATTGCTTAAAAGCAATCGTATCCCAAAAAGAAACATGACTAGAAAAAAAACTTATTTTTAACATTTTTTAACCACTTATTAATAAATAGGACAATTACCCTGAACTCAATCTCAGCCCTTTTAAAGGAATTTTACATAGAAAAAGCCAAGATTTTCCACATAAAAAAATATTTTTCAAATGTTTGTTTTTTATGTTTGACATCTGGCATGAGAACAGTTATTTCGTAGTGCATTTCTTTTAGACAATAAATTCAAATTAAAAAAAATCGCACCTGCCCTTTCTCAAAAAGATTTTTACAGTGTGGTGTACTACCAGTGAGACTATATAATTATAGAAACTTCTACCAGCTCTAACTCAAAATATTGACAATTCTGTATTAAGGGGATGTAAAATTCAGTTTGACAGCTTCAGACGTGATAAAATTTGATCTTTTTGAACTGGACCAAATCACTACTTAACATAAAGATTCAGCACCCAATTTTTTTGTCGGTATAGTTTCGGTTTGTGCACTTTGAACTTAAGGACGCTGAACTATGGCAACAGAATACGCATGCTCGAAAATCCTTTCTGTGATTGGACAAAATGTTGTCATGGTGGGTTATTTGTTGTGTTTGAAAAAACGGCTCGAAATTATATCGTGATGGAAAGCAAGTGAAAAACTATAAATATTTGAACTAGATGTTACAAACACTTATATCTTTATTAAAATAATGGTTTCTCCAATAGCTCTTTGGATCCATGACAGCTGTTTATTCGGGACAATTATATAATTTTGCCATGACTTTAAGAACGCACCTACGCATGTGAGATTTTCGCGGGGTTTTGGTGAATGTAAACAGAAAGATACTACTTACACTACAATAGTTTCTAGCTTTGTTAACCATGAATTAAGTTTAATGTAAACAGTAGTAAATGTATATTTGTTTCTTGTTATTTGCACTGGATTTTTTTTACAAATATTTTTTTAGGTGTCATCACAATATTCTTATATATAATGTCCTAACACTAAATATAACCAGACTTAGTAAAGAATTTCTTGTAGTTTCATTCAGATGGAGATTGTATTAAAGAGGTCCTGCATCATTAAGTCATTGTGCTTCTAAAGGTTATCGAAATGATAGATTTAAATATATATATATATATCATTGTATATACTCAAATTGAAATACGTCAGATATCTTTTTTAAAGATATTTCTTGTTTGACATGTAATTAAATCCCCCTACTTAATATTTCATGCATTTAATATCAAGAAATAAATTGGGAAAGTGTATCAAATAAAACATGCAAGTTATACACTGTTTACACTAGGGACTATATTCGTAGACAACGAAAACAGACAACGAAAACCAAAGGAAGATAACTGTGTCCTTGGACCATCTAACACAAAATTCTAAAACGCAAGTTTCAGTCAAATACCATGACAACTGTAACGAATTAAACAGCTACATGTAGTCGTGAAACTATGAAAAGAAGTGTGTTTGTTGCCCTTCATTCCAGAACGTTTGGTGCGATTACACACAAACTCAATCTAAGCCATCACTTACTGATATCATGGAACCTTGTGGTACAATGCATACAATTAAACCTCAACTATGTACGTTGATAGCCTTGATAGTGTAAGTGTGTTTTCGGGAAAAAAAATCCATGGATAGAAACAAGTGCCTGTGCCGGAAACTACAAGAATGCTGTTTCTTTTAAACCTTTTTGTCCTTTATTTCTTCATAGACCGAAACAAATATTACTGTAACCAGAGGCGGATTTAAGGGAGGGGGGGGGGGGGGGGGCTGGCCCCCTTTTTGGGAAAAAATTTGGTTGCTCAGTATATGGGAATCACTGAATCGTGAGTGGAGAGGGTCCCCTCTTAGGTCAGTCACTCAGTGGGCCCCCACTTGTGAAAATTTCTGGATCCGCCACTGGTAACAGTCATGCAAGGTCAATCTCATAGGCGTCACATATGCATATCACTTTGATAGACCAAACACCTGTCATGTCATTGCATGTTATTCCATCGTAATACTTAGACATCATGGAGGGGGGATAGTAGGGGTCCTAATCCCGAAATCCCGGCCTTAAAAACACGAAATCCCGAGGTCCCGAAATTCGAAAACAAGAATTCCCGTATCCCGAAAGCCGAAAGGGTCAATCCCGAAACCCCGAGCTTAAAAACACCCGATCCCGGAGTCCCGATAAAGGTCCTACATCCCACCTCATCATTGACTTGGGGTGAAGGTGGGAGTCATTTACATTAACTATGGTAACAGTCATTCCTTAAATGTTATTCTCTTTGCAACGTAGTTATAGTATAGTTATCAAATATGTGCTTTCTAAGTTTCTTCATTTTTGAATACACTTACTTTTATCTTCCAGGGAATATAAGTAAGGGGAGGAAAACCAATGCTAATATGCTAGGAAGATCTTATTCGAAGCTGTTGGGATTTTACCATATCAAACGACTAAACAACAGAGCCTAGTCGAAAAGTAAATCGTATCTTGCCATTGGTTTAAAAAAAATACGTCAAAATGACAATTATATTTTTTATCCATTTTATAATTTTAAAATGTAGAGTGTACATACAAGTTCTTGTTTTTATTTTTTACTATCAATGTTGAACCGAAGACTACATTAATATAGTAAAAATAAGAAATATCCGATGAAAAGCGCTGGATGTAAATGATATGAACCTGCAGAGTCTTATATTATACTTAGGACTATAAATTGCCCAAAAATTACACATCTTACACTGCCGTTAAAATGAGAAAACTAATGATGTAAATATTTACAAAATAATGAACGAAAAACAAATATGAAACAGAGAAACCAACGAAAACCGCTAAATTACAGGCTCCTGACTTGGAAAAAACACATACAGAAAGATGGGTTATATGCATGGCATCAGGCGCCTGGGCTATTGTATTCCAATATAAGAACAAACCATAAAAGTCAGTTGAAAAAGGCCCAACCCCTCATCAGATGGATTAAAAAAGAAACGATAACTAGCAAAAAAAAAAAACACAGACTGTACTATATATTCTCTTTGCATTTATTCAATAAACAAGATAGCTATATCCTTTGACCACAACATGAGATATATTCCAGGCGAGAATCCAGTCATTTTGAAAAGGAATTCCGCCCTAGGAAAACTCCTTGGATCTGCCAATGATTTCGCTGGTTTCATTGTGTCTAATTTTTTTATTTGAGGAAATAGGTAGTCAAATTATTTGTAGGTTTTGTTAGCATAGATTTCAAAATTGTAATCTCAAAACAGGAAGATGCATGCTAGAAGCACTATTAACATTCAAAAGGCTAGGTCTAAAATTATAACACATATTGTATGTGCATAGTTTGTTAAACTGGATTTTCCACTTTACTTTTAAGTTATTTGCTGCAATTCTTAATTATTTTTGTGTTCCAAGAATTGAAGAATACAAGCCCTGAAAACAAACAGCTAACTACTTTTTAATGCAATTTGTGTCTCTTATAGCATATTATGAGCAGGTCCACTTCCTAGGTTGTGAAGCGCATCTGCAATGATAAACATGAGTTACCATTTAGTTACATTGGTATCATTTTGATCAACTATTTTAAATATGAAGGCACAAATAACACTTTAAGTACAGTATGTATGTGGTACAGAATATTCCTGTAACATTTGATTCTATTTCCTGTATTCTTGAAAAGTGAGACCATATGTATTAAACCTACACAGCTACTTTTGCATAGGTACTAAAAAAATCTGTTAGAGTGGACATTTACTTTTAATTTTCAGTACTATTGTGTTACTATAAAATTATTGTCATATTTAGGGAGCTACCATTTGATTTTAAGGGGGGGCTAGGACGAAAAATTTTATCTATTTTTACAGCTGTAACCTTTGTCCTGCCTTTTCATTTTTCACTCTGTTCGGTCCTGCCTTTTTTTTTTTTTTTAGTTTATCCTGACTTTTTTTTACCTAAGTTGTCGTCCTGACTTTTTTTTTGCAAGTGTCTCATCCTGCCTTTTTTTATTCAAAACTTCTGTCCTGCCTATTTTTTCAAATTTCATTCTAGCACCCACCCCCACCCCCGGTGACCCCCCATAAAAATCAAATGGTAGCTCCCTAAGATACATGTTCCTGTACCTGTATTTTAAATCAATGTTCGTAATTTTCAATCTATTTTGAAGATCTGTAAGATAAATAATTTAATAAAAGTATCACATAAACTTTATATTGTTCATGGAACAAAACAAAAGTCAAAGTCTAACGATACCTGCCAGACGGACATGAACACAAATAAATACAATTATTAAAACCAACAAAAAAATAAAACCTTAACATTTTCCAATGAATCATTAAAATAAGTTCAAGGTCACATAATAGTCGTCTTGCCATATGAGCTAATGCAGTTGACCCATTATTTATGGTATTAGAGATACAGATTTGTGTTACATATTCATTTTCTCGTTTGAATTGTTTTACATTTCAGTTTTCGTGGCCTTTTATAGCTGAATATGTGGTATGTGCTTTGTTCATTGTTGAAGGCCGTATGGTGACCTGTAGCTGTACATTTCTGTGTCAGTATTTGGTCTGTTGTGGAGAGTTGTCTCATTGCCTATTATACCACATCTACTTTTTTTCTATATTGAACACGAAATATTAACCTTGATCTTGGATACCAACCATTAGGGAACAAATCATTTAACTTCAAGGAGGGGGTACATGTATGGGATTTTTTTTTTTTTTTTTTTTTTAATTCTGATACCCATTTTGATGGAGAAAAAAAAATCTGGTCAAGTAGATTACAAAAAAAAAATATTCTGAAAGCAGATTTCTCCCCCAACTTAAAGGGTTAAATTTAATACTAAAAATAAATAATGTGATTGATAAATGTACGAATGACCCAGTTGTATCTTCCCAGCATAAAGTCGTAGTACGTATAGTACAGAACATTTGTGTATCGCATTATCTCTAGAGCCGACATAAAAAGATCAATGTAGGATAAAAAAAAATGATTTCATATATAGCTTTATCACAGAAACCCCTATCCCCTCCCCTCTTAACTTAATTTGGGGAAAAATGATTGACCAAGAAGGATATATATACAAAAAATGCAGCAATTTTGACCACCCCTCCCTAAATAATTTGAATTAAGTTTTTTATCCTTCATTGATCGATTTTGTAATGTCGTCTCTTGTCTCATCTTATACATGATCCTACATGAGAGTGCGCCGAAATAGAACGGCGATTCAGAATAAAGAAAGAAAATCACGATAACGTTAGTTTCATTTCTTGGACTTATATTCTCTTGTTAGACGAACAAGTAAGTTTTTGCATATGGACAAAGCACATTATATATGATATACAGGGACAGAGAAAAGCCTTTTTTTGAAAGGGGGTCCCAACCCACAATAAAGGAGGGGGTCATACTATATGTCACTTTACAAATGCATAGATCGTCAAAAAAAGGGGGTTCCATGCCCCCTGGATCCACCACTGATAGATCGTGCTAGATATCACAATACCTAAATTGTACTCATTCAACAAAAATAGCAGCGGGAATCCTACAAGTTTAAAGAGATGATTTGTTGAATTTATGATTTAAATATTATATTTAGGTCACATTCATATCGGAATCATAATAAGACATACAAAATAATATTATGGATAGTCCAAATAATTATGACGTCTTGCAAGTCTATTTTTTTGTAGGGACCCCTACAACATCGTGTAAAACATTGTTGTAAAAGGGAAGAATATAGATGAGAATGAATAAAAGTTTTCTTACATATGTTGTAGCTGTATAAAACGCCTCTTATTATGCATTTTATGGAGCTTATCTATAGTATAAAACTATTTATTGTAAAATATGTTGTTGTCATGATAATGCAGAAATATAGTAGTTAAGGCCTCACTGTAGTTCTGTTTATTTGCCCCTTTTTACAAAACTATATTATATAGCAATTTTACCTGACCATATATCGGGAAATAGGTATTTAGTCGGATCTTAACACGTACTTGTGATTTGTTTAAACCGGTTTTCGATAAAAAAAAAAAATATACGAAGAAATGTCAAAATGTTTAGGACTTAATTAAATCCGTATTTCGGTAAGATTGTGCAAGCATACGATTTTTATTGCGTCTTACACTTTGAGAAGCGAATAATCTGTAACTACTGTATTCAAATATTCTGTAAAAACGTTAATTTTGAGCTATGAAAGTCAAGTGGCTCGAGAATTTTTCTGAGGAAGTTTTAAAAAAGTGCAAAAAAATATTTTACAGTGGGTTAGCTTTCATTAGTCTTCACTATCTATAGATTAACAACTTTTGGTTATATTTATAATTCAAAATCATCATTGAAGGTGGAGCACGATTGCGCAGTTAATTAATTATATGGATGTGCCATTTGTATGATGAGTGACATTCCGTGGTATAATGTGCCAATCCGAAAAAGTTATACGAGAATTGTCTCCCCTTAACAGGTTCATTTTTTTATAATTACTAGAACAGACCCGCGAAATCGCGGGCATATACAGCTTGTGAACTGTTGTAGGATGATTTTTTTTGTAAAAGATATTATGTACTGAGAATTACATAAAAGGTATCTCCCTTTTTCCAAAGTCCGATATTTGTTTCCTTTCTGTTAAATTCAATTATATTCGTGTTTCTGGCCTACGACCACAATTATTATTCTCCTTTGCTATACAATGCTTCTTTTGGTAAAAGTCAAATCAAATTAAAAATTTGCACCGTTTCAAACATGAAATAAATGTAACTGCTTATATAAAGACCATTATTAGTCTAAAAAATATGCTTCTATGACAATCCATCAGTGCTTTTTTAGAGCCTTTTTTTTAAAAATATGCCAATGGTAAGATTTGAATCATGTATAAATGACTAATACCGACTAAGGCTAATTTGAGGGGTTGTCTATCGGAGGGGTCCTGATCCCGAAATCCCGGGCTTAAAACCATGAAATCCCGAGATGCAGAATTTAAAGAAATTCATATCTCGAAATCGAAAAATATATTCCCGGATCCTGTAAGGATCAATCCCCAAATCCCGATCGGAGGGGTCCTGATCCCGAAATCCCGGGCTTAAAACCATGAAATCCCGAGATGCAGAATTTAAAGAAATTCAAATCCCGAAATCGAAAAATATATTCCCGAATCCCGTAAGGATCAATCCCCAAATCCCGAGCATAAAAACACCCGATCCCGACGCCCCGAAAAAAATCTAGCCTCCCTCTTATCTCTACCTTACTTTCATGTTTGCCAAATCACTATTTTCCCTTTTAACAATAAATTATATATAGACATTAAATTTACCTGACAGAATACAGATAGTCTCTATATACGAAAGTAGTATAATCGTAGTTTACATGTAGATAAACGCGAAAAATATTTGTCCTCTCTAAGGGATATAATTGTTGTGATTTTGCGATCTAAACACCATTATATGGAGAACGCTCTAGATTGGTTGTACTTGTGTCACATGTTTTACTTATCTTAATATAAATGCAACTGGTATAACCCCTTGAATAGTAAACATTAAAAAAAAAACAGTAGACAGAATACAGAGATTCTCTATATATTAAAAAAGTATAATCGTATACGTAGTTTACATGTAGATAAACGCAAAAAATAATTGTCCTCTCTAAGGAGGTATAATAGTTGTGGTTCTTGCGATCTAAACACCATGATATGGAGAACGATCTGATTGGCTTATCTATTTTTCTTTTTTGTTATCTATCATACGATTGGTTGTATTTGTGCATGTTTCAAACAGGAAGTCTTATCTATGAAAAAAAGTCAGTCTGATGACGGAATCATTTCCGGACTCCTTTTTTGTGTTTTTTCTCCCAAAATAGCTCAATCTGAATAATCATAAGAATGGATGACAAATGCGACTATGCATTTTACCTATAGGACACAGAGGCATAATGATTGATTTATTGTGGAAGGAGGAGAAGCGACACCCAAAATGAGGTCTTCTCGTTTAATAGTATAGATGTTTAGGTTTCTGATCACCCTGTATAACCCCGATACAGATGAAACCGGACGTTGACGCGTTCGAATCGAACACACCGTGTAACACTGAGTTCTGACAATAAAAAATAATACTTTTAAAGAAAATACATTATCTATTCTTCAGATATTTTGCTCCAATATATTCTTTGCCATACAACTCATTAGTTATTAAAAGTTTTTTTCAAATATGTGACATCTTTATATACAAACATTAACAAACGCACGACGATATCAGTGATAAAACGTGCTAGGTATTTTTAAATCTTCAAAAATTAATGTTTCTCGTACCACATAGCTTTTTAAACATACATTTGTGAAAATTTCATATTTGAAATTAACAAACTTATTAAGATCGTATCTTTATGTTGTGTCTAGAAAAAGAAAAGTACACGTTTTAAATTGTCATTATTTTCATGTTGTGTAAGTTTCGTTGTCATTACACCTTTTTGTACTGTACGCTTCGTTGACAACATATTGCGTTTGTCAATGAATTTTGCATGTATTAAATTATACTTTGGTATGATTATAACCAATATGCATGTTAGAAAAAATAATTTGCCAATGTTTCATGCAGACAGCAACACATAATAACCGTGGTATTGTTGGAACACTCGTAGAAGCACTTTGTGCATGTAAAAAAATCCTTATATATACGAAAGTGTAAATTGGTAGCAATAAGTAAAATCACAAAATTATTGAACTCAGAGGAAAATCAAATCTGAAAGTTCATAATCACATCGGAAAATCAAAGGACACAACACATAAAAAACGAATGGACAACAACTGTCACATTCCTGACTTGGTACAGGCATTTTCAAATGTAAAAAATTGTGAATTAAATCTTGTCTTATAGCGCTAAACCTCTGACTTTATACGACAGTCCCATCAAATTCTGTTATATTTTCAATGATGCGTGATCTAAACAGACATAATAATTTTAAAGGTTTAAAGATTGTGCTTAACTTGCTCGAACATTACAGTCTTTCTACTGTGATGGCAAAATCTAAACGATTCTTAATTCTTGTTACTTACACCTTAATATTTACCCACCCATATGCATTTCATTCAAATTTTTGACTTATTTTGGAGAAGACAGAAGGGACCGTATTTTTTGGTTGCTTAAATAAAGTTCACTTGCAAATATGTCATGCGTGTTTATGATAATCATATAAGTAGCAACACATATTAAATGTAGGTCCTGGAAGGCGGCCCTCAGGAATTAAGCCAGAGAAGTTTGGACTGCCACTGGATTAAATGAGGTAAATTGAATAAGGACACAAATGTTGCCTTTCAACAGGCCATTTATGGACCTCTCATAAAGTTTTTGCAAGGGTTTGCACAGTGTATTAGCGTGGTGTTCTCTCAACACCAGACATTGGACCTAATGTTTCCATTCGGATTGGACGTGATTGCGTACGTTTACACCCCACACAAACTCAACGGTTGGCCAACTTCAGTCAGGTTTTACTGCCGGTCGGAGAAGAAGACCAAAGTGACCATATCTAATAGTATATATCCCAGTCATCATTCACAAAATTCTTTCATTAAATGAAATTAAAGAAAAATAAAGATTGGCTACAATGTAGAAAGTTTTGCTGTACCTGTTAAATTAAAACATCACTTAACATTATTACAATTTAAGCATACTTATGAGAATTCATAAGATCGTACATTCTCTTGATACTGATTCCTTAACTATTTGGCATTGCACAAGTTCATACTTTTTTTTAGCAAACGATATGGTATAGGTTTTCCTCATTGTGAAATGTTTTATAAATATACCCATTTCATTTAAACTTAGGTGGAAAGTTGTCTCACCGGCCATCACACCACATCTACAAAGCTTTAGATGTAAAAAATAAAAATAAATAAATAAAAAATTTAAAAAAAGCAATTGGAATGCCGTGTAAGTCATTCGGTAAACTAAGTTCAACGAGATCCTATGTCTGCTTTCGTCTAGGCGAATCTTGACAAACATCGGTATTTGAAAGAGCCTCAAATTGTGAAAAGTAAGTCATTAAAGTTTGATTGACTGTACTATACTTTCTCTGGAATATATTTTTTAACTGTTCATTTCATCTGGAATAACTTTGAAAGTCCCAATTTTCAATAGAAACATTCCTATCTGATGTAAGTTGGTTAAACATTGAAATTTTGGCTTTGTATGACTGATATTTTAAGTTAAGTTAAGTTATACTGTAAAAAGATCAAAATTTACAATAAAATACAGAAAAGGAGTCGTCGAAACCATCTCAAATACCGTGACAAGACTCAGACAAGAAAGTGATTTGTGAGGGTTTTTGTCAACGAACTGTACAGTGATTATTTAAAAACGCACAACGAACGCGACACATTTGATGGAACGAACAATACAGTTAAAGACAACTTATTTAGTATGATATTGCGTTTATTCTAAGTTCTACGGAACATTTGAAGGCACGCAGTAATGCAACGTATAGTTATTTATTATTGCCTAAGGTATTAATACGCAAATGTGTATGTACAAAAAGATATTCAGCATTGTTTTTCTCATAAAACGTATGAAATTGCACCATGTCTGTGCGTTTTGCATCGAGCAGTTTTATCAAACGGTCTATGCAATATCTAAAACTTACAAAAACTGTTATTGAATAAATAAACTATCATGCATATTGACATGTTTATATTTCATCGTATAAGTTCTAGGAAGGCAATCGAAATTGTCATCCCAAATGTTGTCCTGATTATCGCTTCGAACGCGTCAACGTCCGGATTCATTTGTATCGGGGTTATACGGGGTGCTGATATAATTTTGAATAATTACAAAATGAATCAATGCAATATATTTCAGTTTTTGTTATTGATGTATCAAAACAATTGATGTACGAATATAATTTCATAAATTTGAAACGTTTAAAATTTTTACATACCAATATAAAGAACTTTTTATCATTTTTAAAATAGACTATGAATAAAAATTGCAAGAATTGACTTCCCTTCATGATAGATTGATTGGGAAACGAGCCAGAGTTATCTATTTGTGATCACAGAGAGGGACTAGCAAGCAAATTTTAATTGTAGCTAATTCACTGTTAAAACAATGTTCCACTGTAAACGAATGTTATTTTTTCCAATATATAAGGACTTAGTTAGCTAAATCTACAAATTTTATTTGAAATTATGAATTTTTATTACAATAGATTAATATATGCTAACTAAAGGTAGATTTTCAAATTTAATCTCCCCACCGAACACACACCTATATAATACATCATTGGAAAGAGGAAATCGTGTACTATAATAATATGCCTGTCGTCAGGACTTAATATGGTCTCAATTTTTTTAATTGAGGTCAAACGTCATATGTAAAAATCTGTTCAAATTTGGGCGAGTTTCAATTTTGACAATTTTTGCTATTTCTAAACTCTACACAAATACAAATGATACTGTTTTGGCTCTATTAGGGCCCCGCCTAAGGCGGGTCGCCCTCTAGTGATCAGTCTGTTCGTCCGTCCGTCCGTCCGTCCGTCCGTCCGTCCGTCTGTCGTACCGTCTGTCCGTCCGTCCGTAACACTTTAGTGTCCGCTCTATATCTTGAGAACCGTTATGATTTCAAAGTTTATACTTGTCATCTATTTCAACCAACACCAGAGGGTGTGTCATGATGTATGTACAACTTCCTAGGTCAAAGGTCAAGGTCAAAAACTTTAGTTTCAGTTGGCAACCCTGTGTCCTTTGGTGAAGATCGTGTCCGCTTCATATCTAGATAACCGTTATGATTTTATACTTAATACTTAACATGATTATTAACCAACACCAGAGGGTGTGTCATGATGTATGTACAACTTCCTAGGTCAAAGGTCAAGGTCAAAGACTTTGGTTTCAGTTGACAACCCTGTGTCCTGTAGTGAAGATCGTGTCCGCTCCATATCTAGATAACCGTTATGATTTCAAAGTTTATACTTGACATCCATTTTAACCACTACCAGAGGGCGTGTCATGATGTATGTACAACTTCCTAGGTCAAAGGTCAACGTAAAAAAATCTTTGGTTTCAGTTGACAACCCCGTGTCCTGTTGTGAAGATTGTGTCCGCTCTATATCTTGAGAACCGTTATGATTTTAAATATTATACTTGACATCCATTTTAACCAACACCAGAGGGTGTGTCATGATGTATGTACCACTTCCTGGGTCAAAGGTCTGTCTGTCTGTTGGTCTGTCAATCTCTAACAAATTTTTATTCTCACTATATTTTGAGAGGACAGCTGTTATTATTTCATACTTTATACCTGACAAACATTTTCAACTTAACATATATATTAACCAACACCAGAGAATGTGTCATTATGTATGCATCCTAGGTCAAAGGTCAGTCCGTCGGTCTGTCCGTCGGTCTGTCCATCCGCTCGTTGTTCTTAACAAATTGTGTCTGCTCTACCTCTCGAGAACCGTAAATATTTCATACTTTATACTTGGTGGGTCATAATATATTGAAGGCATAATTCTAAAAATATGTGACAAATATCAATTGAGCAGCACCTTTAAACATTTTGTTCAAATATCAATCCATATATCCAGAAGTCACCTTAGAGTAGTCAACAATGAGTTCATATGGAACGCCATAGCTGTCTTATGTGTCTTTTTTTTATTGCTTTTCTATTATAAGATGGTGGTTTTCTATTATAAGATGGTGGTTTTCTATTATAAGAGGATGGTTTTCTATTATAAGATGATGGTTTTCTATTATAAGATGGTGCTTTTCTATTATAAGATGGTGGTTTTCTATTATAAGATGGTGGTTTTCTATTATAAGATGGTGGTTTTCTATTATACGAAGGTGGTTTTCTATTATAAGATGGTGCTTTTCTATTATAAGATGGTGGTTTTCTACTATAAGGTGCTTTTTTATTATAAGGTGCTTTTCTATTATAAGGTGCTTTTCTATTATAAGGTGCTTTTCTATTATAAGGTGCTTTTTTATTATAAGGTGCTTTTCAATTATAAGGATCTTTTCTATTATAAGGTGCTTTTCTATTATAAGGTGCTCTTTTATTATAAGGTGGTTTTCTATTATAAGGTGGTTTTCTATTATAAGGTGGTTTTCTATTATAAGGTGCTTTTTTATTATAAGGTGCTTTACTATTATAAGGATCTTTTCTATTATAAGGTGCTTTTCTATTATAAGGTGCTTTTTTATTATGTGATGGTGGTTCCCGTGATTAACCGTGAGTGTGGGGAAGCACTAATGACAGGACGATTGCCCGGATAGTGACAGGACGGTTGACCGGACGAGATATAAAAAGTCATAACTTTTTTGTTATTCGGTAGATTGGTTTAATATTTGTAGACCTTAAAGATATTAAAATATATTTTATGAAAATCAAAGAAAATAAGTGGAAAAAAATATTTTTGAGCAAATAAAGTTGACCGGACGGTATTCACACTCGTCGTTATACGCTGTACATATATTCAACTTGTTCAATTCAATTTAAAATATTTTATTGTTCAAATATTAAATGTACATTTAAACAAAGGGATTGGACAAAAGGCAGTGCCTATACAAATCCTTTCCCATACAAGATGGATTGAATAACATGCATGATAGTATATAATTTTCTGGTAAGTTAATAGATCATACGTTGTTGCAGTGAGTCAGGGAGGCAGTTCCTCCACTTCTTGAAGTATTTTTTGTGTATACTTTATATATAAATAACTATGTAAACAAAGTTAAAGCAAGACCTACTGAAGGTGATGTCGAATTTTATACCAAAATAATAAGTGTTGGTTAGGAATCAAGTAGATCATAAAGTGATTTTTACTCAAATTCACAAGCTCACTGCAACAAAGTTGTTCTATTTATATGAATAAAAATAATTCATTGGCCCTTTTTTGCAATACATAAATAATTTAGTGTACCATCTTATTACATGACTATGAATTTCTTGATTTTTGAAAATATAATTACCATGATTACTAATACAAAAAATAAAATAAAATATATATAAATTTATTTGCAAAAAGATGCTAAACACAATTGGTTGTTTTTTGTGTTAAAAGTTAGGTTTGTCTTTAATTAAGACTAAAGAGTGGTACACTGTGGTTATAGGCTGGTTTCTAAACAGTATATATCACATGAATTATTATAAAATCTTCCAGTTTCATGAATATATTGTTGTACATATGTAAATATCTCTGTGTTTTCGTCAATATTTAAGTCTGAGCAACCCTGTAGTAGGACATCAAGATTGACATTTTCAAAGTTACTTATTTTTTGAAAGAGCTCATATCTCTGATAAATGTAAAAATGGACAAACATAAAAGAAATGAATATTATCTTCTACTGGATCTCCACATGCACACATAGAGCTGTCCGACAAATGATCACAGAAGAGATGATCTTTTAGATCACTAGCCTCATTTCTTAATTGGCAGTGGATTATATTAACTTTACGTGAACCAGTGGAAAAGAAAACAGGGCAAGGACTTATGTCCTCATTCAGTTTTCTTTTAAATCCTGTGAAGCTTAAAATATTTTTAACTTCTCCATCAAGGGAATTCCACTTTTCAAGAGTATGTGGTCTACAAATATTAAACCAATCTACCGAATAACAAAAAAGTTATGACTTTTTATACGACCGCAAATTTTGAAAAAATTTTCGTCGTATATTGCTATCACGTTGGCGTCGTCGTCGTCGTCGTCGTCGTCCGAATACTTTTAGTTTTCGCACTCTAACTTTAGTAAAAGTGAATAGAAATCTATGAAATTTTAACACAAGGTTTATGACCATAAAAGGAAGGTTGGTATTGATTTTGGGAGTTTTGGTCCCAACATTTTAGGAATTAGGGGCCAAAAAGGGCCCAAATAAGCATTTTCTTGGTTTTCGCACTATAACTTTAGTTTAAAATAATAGAAATCTATGAAATTTTGACACAAGGTTGATGATCACAAAAGAAAGGTTGGGATTGATTTTGGGAGTTTTGGTTTCAACAGTTTAGGAATTAGGGGCCAAAAAAGGGCCCAAATAAGCATTATTCTGGGTTTTCGCACAATAACTTTAGTTTAAGTAAATAGAAATCAATGAAATTTAAACATAATGTTTATGACCACAAAAGGAAGATTGGTATTGATTTTGGGAGTTTAGGTCCCAACAGTTTGGGAATAAGGGGCCAAAAAGGGACCCAAATAAGCATTTTTCTTGGTTTTCGCACCATAACGTTAGTATAGGTAAATAGAAATCTATGAAATTTAAACACAAGGTTAATGACCATAAAAGGAAAGTTGGTATTGATTTTGGGAGTTTTGTTCCCAACAGTTTAGGAAAAAGGGGCCCAAAGGGTCCTAAATTAAACTTTGTTTGATTTCATCAAAATTGAATAATTGGGGTTCTTTGATATGCCGAATCTAACTGTGTATGTAGATTCTTAACTTTTGGTCCCGTTTTCAAATTGGTCTACATTAAGGTCCAAAGGGTCCAAAATTAAACTTAGTTTGATTTTAACAAAAATTGAATCCTTGGGGTTCTTTGATATGCTGAATCTAAAAATGAACTTAGATTTTTTATTACTGGCCCAGTTTTCAAGTTGGCCCAAATCGGGGTCCAAAATTAAACGTTTTTGATTTCATCAAAAATTGAAAAAATGGGGTTCTTTGATATGCCAAATCTAACTGTGTATGTAGATTCTTCATTTTTGGTCCCGTTTTCAAATTGGCCTACATTAAGGTCCAAAGAGTCCAAAATTAAACTAAGTTTGATTTTAACAAAAATTAAATTTGTGGGCCTCTTTGATTTGCTGAATCTAAACATGTACTTAGATTTTTGATTATTTTTGAATATCAAGTGTCATGCAGGACAATACTTTAGAATTATTTTTTAAACTAGTATATTAGGTGAGGTATCAAATCAAAGCAATAGAACACTGCAGTCAAATATGACCTCAAATTGAATTGCGGATACTTCATATTTTATTAAAGACTTCTCGTTGCTTTTGGTTTTTTTTCACAATTATTACTGCTTCCATATAGTATTATCTGTTGTTGTATATTTTACTCTGGTTAATATCAATTAGATTATAGGTTTTGTACCTATAACCCCCCTATTTTTTCCCTTGCAACGTACCACAAACTTCAAAGGTATTCCATATAAAAAAAAAATGTGATATGAAAGCAAATGAGGCAACCCTCCAAATGAGACTAAATGAAATGAGACATAAATTACCAATACGTCTAGAACGGGCTTCAACAATGAGTAAAATTTATACTGCATAGTCTTCGATTCCCGAAATGATTATTTTAAAACGAACGAAAAATCTATCGACCTGATTAATATACAAAATAAATAAGAAACAAATAAATATAGTATAGAAACAAACGACAAACATTGCATTACCGTCTCGTGATATGAAACAGACACAAACAGAATGTGGCGAGGTTTAACTTTTTAAGGGTGCGCCTGCATTCTCCTAACCCGGGGCTGGGACCGTGTGTATCACTGCAACAAAATTAAGCTTTATACATAATCAACCGTTATCTCCATCATCTTCATTTCCATCTGCACATGAAAAGTTCTTAAAGCCAACACGTTATTTTGAGTTTTTCTTTACAAGTATAGACAAGGTATTGTAGGAAGTCAGAAGACATTTGTTCCAATAAAAAACCAGCTTCAAACCATCCCTTTCTATTCATCCAAGATTTAACAGAGATCTAAAATGGGGTTAAGATGACATCCATATGCTTATCTGCAAAGATGATGGGGAAAAATTATACGAGACGTACACACTATCTTGGCTGTATGCAGTTTCATAGAGTTACCATAATATGAATTGCAATAAAGACGAAGGCATTGACGGAATTGAAGAAGAAAGAAACAATTCTTCCGAAGTTGGTATACTTCTGTAGAGTTTGTAGAGATGTCCTTCCAGCGGAAGACATATCTGTCCGTTATTTGTGTCTATTACGTTTGACATTGATATTGTGATGTCAGTTTTCAATTGACTAGCAGCTGATATGGCATCTCAAATAGTTATTTTGCTACAAAATATTATGTTATATTTGCCTTGAACTTGTTGAAGATGTTTGACAACTAAATTTCTATAGAAATCAATGAGTTTAGACTGCATTTTACAAGTAGAATATATATTTTAAATTAGAATCAGCTGGAAAAAAATATCTATATTTATCTAGTAACGGTGTCATGAGGAATGACCATTAAATCGTTGTCAATAACCAAAAATTAGTAAAAACAGTATCGTGATCTGAGATATCTGCTTCCACGGGTTTGTGTTTTGTTTCTCGATTTAAGCAAATAATTTGTTATACAACCAAAATGACAGAGTGCTTGAAGTTTGAAAGATGGACGGAAAACTATTTCAACTTTAGCTCTATCTGACACGGCTAAACATTCTTTATACGCTCATTTGATTCAAACTTGTGTAGTTTTTTATCTTTCTAAAATGTTTTGTTAAAACAAAATATGCAAGCGCTCCAGTTAAACGACTGCATTCTAGAACGCGTACACATGCCTGAAACTGAGGGATACCAGTCCAATAATTGTATGTCGTAATTACATATCAGATGAGAAGTGTCCTTGATCTAAAAGGGGGAACAAATATGTTTACTTGTGTAATTTTTGTAGCATGAACGATGATAAACTGCCTGCAAGGACTTCTGCATATTAACAGCTATCGCATGAAACATCTTGATGTTCACCTCATCTAATCTTTTATTCAATGCAGATACAAAAATTGACTTCCCTATCCTAGTAAATTGACTTAGAATTTCAGTCGACTTTTTTTTCTTTTCTTGGCATATTAAACACTGCCTAAAATTTAACAACTTTTGTCTTTTCTTTGGACTTAATCATGTTAATAGAGCAAGTTGCAAAGGACTTGACATATCACGGAAGATTTACTGAAACTATCCGTCAATTATTTTGATTTTACAATAAGACTTCTGACAAAGTATATTTGATGTTTTATAACAAAAACTCATAGAATATAAACACATACAAACAAAGTATGTAGCATATATCAGTGCACTTTAAATTGAACATATGTGTATTTAATAGCAAAAAGTTAGTAATATCATATATTATGCAGTATCCGAATTTAAACATAAATACAAATGTATGTACTTTTAACATTTATACCATCATATTTGTACTGTAATGCCGTATCATAATTGTTTATTGTATTTTATATTGTATATAATCTTTATTTATCATTATTATTGATGCATTGTTTATTTTTAATGTAATTGTTATTGTATTAAGAGAGCCTTATTGAAAATTGGTGTAATCCAAATAAGTTACTCTCTCAAATAAAGATATTATTATTAAGTCACCAAAACGGAGTTTCGGAAACTTTGTTTTTGTCCCGTTCCTTATTATTCTTATTCTTCTTTTTCTGACCTCTTAAACTGTTCTACAATTTTTTGGAAGCAGTAGAGGATGGAAACTTTATATTTTTTCTGTGTATGGGTCTGCATCATGGGGGTTGCAGAACCCAATGTCCATGATGCCAGGGTGTCATCTTGGCATAATTAGGGGGGCTCAAATATGGGTGGGGTAAATTTTTTTTTACATTTCTTAAATTTACTTCTGTATGTAGAGTAGATGGAATTATGATTACTATTATGAATATTTAGAGACACATGTCTGTTTCAATATGGAACTTATTTTATTTCAGTAGGGGGTCTCCTTGGCATAATTTTAGGGGGCTGAATTTTCATAGAACATTCCAGAACACCAATGTTAAATTTATTCTAGAGACATTAAATGGTACATGATGGTATATAATTATGGAGGGAACAAATTACAGTGGGGGTTGGACTTAGGAATATTCAAAATGGCCGCCGTTACCATGGAAACAGCAAAATATGAAAAACTTCAAAATGCTTCAAAAATATTGAAACTTATTACAAATGTTGCCTTACTTATGTAGACTAAATTTTTGAGTTTGGAATTTTCAAAATGGCCGCCGTTGCCATGGAAACAGCAAAAATGTCCAAAAATTTCAAAATGGTTCAAATTTGATGAAACTTAAAACAAATGTTGCCTAGTATATCTGGACTTGACTTTTGATTTTAAAATTTCAAAAGTGGCCGCCGTTACCATGGAAACGACAAAAATGTGAAAAATATCAAATTCCTTTTGAATTTAATGAAATTTTACACACAGGTTATGTTGCATCATGGATACCGTAGAACAATGATTTGGGGTCCGTTTTGGTGACTTTTGTGTTAGCATCCTAACACAGGATTACTTGTTATTATTAACCGGATTTTTGTTACAAAAATGTCAGTTATTGATTTGGGGATGTACGGCGGGTGGCAATAAAATGATGTCCGTGCATTTACTCATGAACCGTTCAACCAAATCTTTTAAAACTTTAATATGTTGTTACTGACAACTGAATGAAGGTCAAGTTCAATAATGTCGATTTTGACTTTTACCGTTCAGGAGGTATGGTTCTTGAAATATTGAAAAATGGAGTTTCCAGTCGTGTCCGTGCATTTACGCATGAACTGTTCTACCAAAGCTTCCCAAATTTTAGTATGTTGTTACTGATAACAAAATGGAGGTCAAGTTTAATAATGACAATTTTGACTTTTACCGTTTAGGAGTTATGGTTCTTGAAAGATTGAAAAATGGAGTTTCCAGTTGTGTCTGTGCATTTACGCATGAACTGTTCTACCAAAGCTTCCCAAATTTTAATATGTTGTTACTGATAATAAAATGGAGGTCAAGTTCAATAATGACAATTTTGACTTTTACCGTTCAGGAGTTATGGTTCTTGAAAGATTGAAAAATGGAGTTTCCAGTCGTGTCCTTGCATTTACACATGAACTGTTCTATCAAACCTTCCCAAATTTTAATATGCTGTTACTGATGACAAAATGGAGGTCAAGTTTTATAATGACGATTTTGACTTTTACCGTTCAGGAGTTAATATGGTTCTTGAAAGATTGAAAATGGTGTTTCCAGTCGTGTCCGTGCATTTTCTCATGAACAATTCAACCAAAGCTTTTGAAATATTTATATGATGTTACTGATGACAAAATAGAGGTCAAGTTCAATAATGACGATTTTGACTTTTACCGTTCAGGAGTTATGGTTCTTGAAAGATCATAAAATGTCCTTTCCATTCACATTATTGCATTTACTCATGAACCATTCAATCTAAGCTTTTCAAATTTTAATATGTTGATACTGATGACAAAATGAAGGTTAAATTTGATATTGACAATTTTCACTTTCACCATTCCTCAGTAATGGTTCTTGTGATATTACCAGAACACAAAGAAATGTTAATAAATCCGGTTTGCTGTCGTTGTGACAGCCTTTTGTTATTATTATTTATATCAGTTGAGAGCAAACTATTGACTAATACACAAAATGTGACGGAAGGCAAGTGATTAAGTTCCGTGTTGAAATTGAAGTTTTTTATTCCAGTCTTTTTCCATTGATTTCTTAAGGGTTTTTTCATATTTTGGTTCCGAAATTTTTATCACTGATTATTTTTATGAAATACTTTATGCTTAAAATACTATGGGATAATTTGTATTACTACTATGAAGAAGAAACTAAAGTTTGTGTATGTATTTGCTATTAAAATTACCTCAATTTTAAACAGTCCAAACTTCGCAAAATTTATAGATTATAAGAAAATGAAATACTGAATAGAATATTTTGACATATAAAAGTATCTTCAGGAAAAACTATTTCAGTTAAATGTAAGCAAACATACACAATTTTTCATTTTGAAAAAGGGGGGTTGAAACTCTCCAATATACTACTAGTCATTAAAACGACTTTTTAGAAAAATGTGACCGTACGAAATTCTGACGACAGGGCAAAAACTAAAGAAGACATATTTGTCTTTAAGTTAAGACTATTTTTAGTCGTGTGTTATTTTGGGAGATTAAACTCGCGATCTAGACGACTTTTTATACTTCTGTCACCGCACTATAAGACTCTCTACATACAATGTTAACAATATAAGTAGATAAAGCATAATTAATCTATTATTACACACATGTAAATAATAGATGCATATAAAGTAATATAACAACAGCAACAAAAACACCTATGGTATACATTGTGGATTAACTTATAAATATAACTCTTTTAAAAATAAAATAACTTGTAAGAGTTTTTGATTGCAGATAATTTTATGCTCTGCAACTCGACTTTCTTAACTCGCAACTCGACTTTTGTTCCTATCAACTCGACTTTTGTAACTCGCAACTCGACTTTTATAACTCGCAACTCGACTTTCGGAACTCGCAACTCGACTTTCGGAACTCGCAACTTGCAACTCGACGACAAGAAACCATCGCAGAGATAAGTCATATAAAAAAGAAGATGTGGTATGATTGCCAATGAGACAACTATCCACAAAAAAAACAAAATGACACAAACATTAACAACTATAGGTCACCGTACGGCCTTCAACAATGAGCAACGCCCATACCGCATAGTCAGCCATAAAAGGCCCCGATAAGACAATGTAAAACAATTCAAACGAGAAAACTAACAGTCTTATTTATGTAAAAAAAATGAACGAAAAACAAATATGTAACACATAAACAAACGACAACCACTGAATTACAGTCTCCTGACTTGGGACATACATAAATAATGTGGCGGGGTTTAACATGTTAGCGGGATCCCAACCCTCCCCCTAACCTGGGACAGTGGTATAACAGTACAACATAAGAACGAACTATAAAAATCAGTTGAAAAAAGCTTAAATCGGCCGGGTACTTATACATCCCGACACAAAAAGACACAATGAACAGATCTGAGAGTACTTGCAGTTATCTGACAGCTAGTTCAAAGCCACTAACAACTAATAAAAAAAGCATGCCTCAAAGACTAAACATTTATAAATACATTTATTTGCTTTTAATTATAGAGTTGAAAACGGACTCAATTACTGGAGCTGAACCTTATTGAACATGTTGAAAGGATGAATGTTTTGGAGGATTAATTGACGAGCAATTGGTAGATCAGTTAAGCCAGTAATTAACAAGAGAAGTATGAAAACAAAAGCAGACGATATCAAATCTCATGTCTGTGTCTGTGATGTATGCGGTAAAGGGTTCAGACGGCATGGTAATTTACAGGTTCACATGAGAATACATACAGGTGTAGAACCTCATCACTGTGGTGTATGTGGTAAAGGGTTTAGTCAGCTTTGTAATTTACAGAGTCACAAGAGAATACATACCGGTGAAAAACCTTATGACTGTGGTGTATGTGGTAAAAGGTTTAGTCACTCGGGTAGTTTAACGACTCACATGAGAACACATACGGACGAGAAACCTCATGAATGTGGTGTATGTGGTAAAAGATTTAGTCAGTCGGGTACTTTAAAGAGGCACATGATAACACATACGGACGATAAACCTCATGAATGCGATGTGTGTGGTAAAGGCTTTAGTCAGCGTCCTTATTTACAGATTCACATGAGAACACATACAGGTGAAACACCTCATCACTGTGGTGTATGTGGTAAAGGGTTTAGTCAGAGTCGTTATTTACAGAAGCACATGAGAACACATTCAGGCAAAAAACCTCATGAATGTGATTTGTGTGGTAAAGGTTTTAGTCAGCATCCTTATTTACAGAGGCACATGAGAACACATACAGGCGAACAACCTCATGATCATGATTTATGTGGTAAAGGTTTTAGTCGGCGTCCTTATTTACAGAGGCACATGAGAACACCTACAGGTGCAAAACCTCAACACTGTGGTGAATGTGGTAAAGAGTGTAGTCGGACGGATAGTTTGAAGACTCACATGAAAACACATACGGACAATAAACATATTTTTTGTGATGTGTGTGGTAAAGGTTTTAGTCAGCGTCCTTATTTACAGAGGCACATGAGAACACATACAGGTGCAAAACCTCAACACTGTGGTATATGTGGTAAAGGGTTTAGTCAGCGTCCGTATTTACAGAGGCACATGAGAACACATACACATACAGGTGAACAATCTCATCCCTGTGATGTATGTGGTAAAGGTTTTAGTCAGCATCGTAATTTACAGATTCACATGAGAATACATACAGGTGAACAACCTCATGAGTGTGAAGTATGTGGCAAAAAGTTTAGTCGTCTTGGTAATTTACATACACATATGAGAATACATACAGGTGATTACCCTCATGAATGTGGTGTATGTGGTAAAGGATTTGGTCAGCGTGACAATTTACAGAGGCACATGAGGACACATACAGGTGACAAACCTCATGCATGTGATGTATGTAGTAAAGGCTTCAGTCGGCTTGATAGATTAAAGAGTCATATGATAATACATACAGACGATAAACCACATATCTGTGATGTATGTGGTAGAGGCTTTAGTCAGTATTTGTATTTGCAAAGACACAAAGGAACACACACAGATTATAAACCTCATGAATGTACCGTATGTGGTAAAGACTTTAGTCAGCTTGGTAGTTTACAGAATCACCTGAAAACACATACGGACGATCAACCTTATGATTGCGATGTATGTGGTAAAAGCTTTAGTCAGCGTCGTTATTTACAGAGGCACGTGAGAACACATACAGGTGAAAAACCTCATGACTGTGTCGTATGTGGTAAAGGGTTTAATCAGTTAGGTAATTTACAGAGTCACATGAGAATACATACAGGTGATAAACCTCATGGCTGCAGTGTATGTTGCAAAAAGTTTATTCACCTTCAAGATTTAAAGACACACATGAGAATACATACAGGTGAAAAGCCTTATGAGTGTGACGTATGTGGCAAAAAGTTTAGTCGTCTTGGTAATTTACGGACACACATGATAATACATACAGGCGATTACCCTCATGAATGTGGTGAATGTGGTAAAGGATTTGGTCGACTAGATCATTTACAGAATCACACAAAAACACATAATGGCGATAAACCTCATATCGGTGATGTATCTGTTTAAAAGTTTAGTGAGCTTTGTATTTTACATGAGAATACATAATGGCGATAGAACTTATATCGGTGATGTATGCGTTATAAAATTTATTGAGCTTTTTATTTTATATGAGAATTCATAATGGCGATAAACCTCATAACGGTGATGTATGCGTTATAAAGTTGAACAAGCTTTGTATTTTACATGAGAATTCATAATGGCGATAAACCTCATAACGGTAATGTATGCGTTATAAAGTTGAATGAGCTTTGTACTTAAAATGAGAATACATAATGGCGATAGAACTCATATCGGTGATGTATGCGTTATAAAGTTGAACAAGCTTTGTATTTTACATGAGAATTCATAATGGCGATAAACCTCATAACGGTAATGTATGCGTTATAAAGTTGAATGAGCTTTGTACTTTACATGAGAATACATAATGGCGATAGAACTCATATTGGTGATGTATGCGTTATAAAATTTATTGAGCTTTGTATTTTTCATGATAATTCATAATGGCGATGAACCTTATATCGGTGATGTATGCCAAATAAAGTGTAATGAGTTATTGTATTTTACACGAGAACACATACAGTCGACAAATCTCATTACTGTGATGTTGATGGTAAAATGTTAAGTTATCTTAGAAATTTACAGAGACACATGAGAACACATACAGTCGATAAATCTCATTTTTGTGATGCTGATGGTAAAATGTTTAGTTATCTTAGAAATGTACAGAGACACATGAGAACACATAAAGGAAAATTACTGTGATGTTGGAAGTAAAGGCTTTATTTATATTAAAAATGTGCAGAGACACATGTTAACCCATATGTGAGATACGTAACATCACAGGAATGAAAATACTGCATGCGTGTCAGAATTTGTTTAAATTTGTGACTTAAAAAGACACTTTAGAATACAATCTTGAGTAAAACTCGTTAAAAGGATTTTTGTTTTAAAGAATTAATCCATTAAACATTAACAAAGATTGTGTAGATGTAAGAACATTTCAGCACATGTATATATCCATATATCTGTATATTTGAGGTAAACCTTGATTTTTTTTATTTATGTGGTGGGATGTTTAGCGTTAAGTTTTAATTTTAGATTAGAACACAAAAGAAGATGTGGTATGATTGCCAATGAGACAACTGTCCACAAAAGAACACATGTAGGAGATAAACCCTCATATATATGATATTTGCTAAAGGGTTTAGTCGGCTTAGTAATTTTCAATGACACAAGTGGATACTTGCATGAGATAAACATCATTTATATGATACGTGTATTGCTAAAGGGTTTAGTCGGCTTTCTAATTTGCTGAGAACACATTATATATGTGATGTTTGGTTAAGGGTTTAGTCGACTTTCTAATTTGCAGACACATAAGAACACACATTACATGAGAATACATCATGTATGTGATATTTGGTGAAGGATTTTGTCGGCTTAGTAATTTTCAATTACACAAGTGAATACCTGCATGAACTAACCATCATGTATGAGATATTCAGTAAAGGGTTCACTCGACTTGATAATTAACAGTGACACATTGGAACACATTCATGAGATTATCACAGTTCATGTAATATTTGAATATCGGTTTACCCGGTTTGCATTCTGTGTGTTGTTAGCTATTCCTTTTTAAAAGGTGCTATTTTGGTAAAGGGTTTATTCGGCTTGACAACTCACAAAGACGCATATGATATGTGTGATATTTTGTTAAGGGTTCATTCGACTTTATCTTACTTTTGCCTTTAAGTTATTGTTATTGATCCTTAGACATGTAAGCTTATGTGGTGCTTGTAGATTTTTTTTTATCTTCTACACTTTCAACATAAATTAATGGTCAGTAAGGGAGCTACCATTAGATTTTTAGGAGGGGGGAGGGGGGCTAGGATGAAATTTGAAAAAAGGCAGGTCAGGATTTTGAGTTTAAAAAAAAGGCAGGATGACTAACTTTGCAAAAAAAAGGCAGGATGACAATTGTTGTAAAAAAGTCAGGATCAGCTAAGAAAAAAAGGCAAGACAAAATTTTTCATTCTAGCCCCCCACCCCACCCCACCACCATAAAAATCAAATGGTAGCTCCCTAAATCAGATGAGCTTTTTCAGAGTTTGAATTTTTGTCTATTTAAGCTGGTCCTTAGTAGTTTGCTTGGATTGATTTACTTTTGTGAATATGCAAAATAGGTATTGAACATGATTGTTGTTTACATGCAGAGACACTGTGAAAAAATGAAACAAGATGCACTGAACGCAAAGTATATTCCTGAAATACATGAAACAAATGTTAGTGAACTCCAAGGAACGTCCTGAAAATACATGAAAGACGTGTCACTGGACCTAAGGTATAGTTCCTAAAACATGAACTTGTGTAACTGAAAGCAAAGTATCGTTCTGAACAAAACTGAAATATGTGCATATTATTAACCGTAAAGTAGAGCCCTGAACATATATAAAAGAAACACAAGTGTGCATGTAACTAAACTTAAAATGTCGTTCTGATCATAAATGAAACATGTGCAACTGAACGTAAGGTGTAGTCCTGAACAAACATGAAACATGTGCCACTGAACGTAAGGTGTAGTACTGAACAATCATGAAACATATGCTACTGAACGAGAGGTGTAGTCCTGAACAATCATGAAACATATGCTACTGAACGTGAGGTGTAGTCCTGAACATAAATGAAACATATGCCACTGAACGTAAAGTGTAGTCCTGAACCAAACATGAAACATATGCCACTGAACGTGAGGTATAGTCCTGAACAAACATGAAACATATGCCACTGAACGTGAGGTATAGTCCTGAACAAACATGAAACATGTGCCACTGAACGTAAGGTGTAGTCCTGAACAAATATGAAACATATGCCACTGAACGTGAGGTGTAGTCCTGAACAAACAGAAACATGTGCAACTGAACGTGAGGTTTAGTCCTGAACAAATATGAAACATGTGCCACTGAACGTGAGGTGTAGTCCTGAACAAACATGAAACATATGCCACTGAACGCAAAGTGTAGTCCTGAACAAATATGAAACATGTGCCAACGAACATAATAAAGTATCGACCTGCACATATGAAACATGCCACTATGAACGTGAGATGTAGTCCTGAACAAACATGAAACATATGCCACTGAACATGAGGTGTAGTCCTGAACAAACATGAAACATGTGCCACTGAACCTAAGGTGTAGTCCTGAACAATCAGGAAACATATGCTACTGAACGTGAGGTGTAGTCCTGAACATAAATGAAACATATGCCACTGAACGTGAGGTGTAGTCCTGAACAAATATGAAACATGTGCCAACGAACATAATAAAGTATCGACCTGAACATATGAAACATGCCACTATGAACGTGAGGTGTAGTCCTGAACAAACATGAAACATATGCCACTGAACGTGAGGTGTAGTCCTGAACAAACATGAAACATGTGCAACTGAACGTGAGGTATAGTCCTGAACAAATATGAAACATGTGCCACTGAACGTGAGGTGTAGTCCTGAACAAACATGAAACATATGCCACTGAACGTAAAGTGTAGTCCTGAACAAATATGAAACATGTGCCAACGAACATAATAAAGTATCGACCTGAACATATGAAACATGCCACTATGAACGTGAGGTGTAGTCCTGAACAAACATGAAACATATGCCACTGAACGTGAGGTGTAGTCCTGAACAAACATGAAACATGTGCAACTGAACGTGAGGTATAGTCCTGAACAAATATGAAACATGTGCCACTGAACGTGAGGTGTAGTCCTGAACAAACATGAAACATATGCCACTGAACGTAAAGTGTAGTCCTGAACAAATATGAAACATGTGCCAACGAACATAATAAAGTATCGACCTGAACATATGAAAGATGCCACTATGAACGTGAGGTGTAGTCCTGAACAAACATGAAACATATGCCACTGAACGTGAGGTGTAGTCCTGAACAAATATGAAACATATGCCACTGAGCGTGATGTATAGTCCTGAACAAACATGAAACATGCTACTAAACGTGAAGTATAGTAATGAACATAAATTAAACATGAGCAACTTAACATAAAGTATTGTCCTGCACAGAAAAAATGCCACTGATTGCGAAGTATAGTCCTAAAAATACACGAAACATGTGCCACTGAACGTAAAGTGTAGTCCTGCAAATATATGAAACATGTGCCAAATTAACGAACATATTAAAGAATCGCTCTGAACATATGAACAAACGGCTTGAAACATGCCACTGAACGTGAAGTATAGTAATGAAAATACAAGCAACATGTACAACTAAACATAAAGAATTTTTCAGAACATAAATGAATCATGTGCCTCGAACGTTAAGTATCGTTTATGTTCAACTTTGTGTTTATGTCTAAATATCATACATGTATGTGAATGCCGGCCGATGACAATTATATATATTTTCTATTTGCATGTTTTCCAACTTTCTACTTCTACTATGTACATGATGTAATGACCGCCTTCAACACGTTGAAGTTTACGTCACTTGTACTGCGCATTGATTTGTGAAGACATATATATACATTGAAATATAACAAATTTGTGATAATAAACAAAACAAAAATTTTTACATAGTGGTAGTGCATTTTTTAAATTTATTATTTTTTAAATATTAAGATAAAACTATTTACACATGATGAATTTATGGGCTGTAGGTGTAGTTTGAGACGGCTACTTTGAACGACTCTATAGAGTCGCTCATAACAATACTCAGGGGAAGGCTGTTTCAGATTTTAATTGTGCGTGGGAAACACAGGCACTTGTCTCAGAATATTTTTTTTTCCTATATACCTTATTGTTATAATAAGGTATATTGGGGGAAAAAAATTCTGAGACAAGTGCCTGTGGTGGGAAAAATGATTGTTGTCTTATTTGTGTTCTGCAGGATGGAATTTGGTATGAAAGTGTGTGCATGTTCCTGGACTGTCTGAGGGGTTGAATTAATCTGTCTGTTTTGTGATAGAAATGAGATGATATGTTATTTTATAGAACATGACCAGGCGTGCATCCGTATTCTGTTCTTCTGTTAGCAAGGTCTCTCCATTTTAAATGATCTAGCATGTCACTAACGCTTGAGGTGTTTATGTGTCGGTTAGTGACATATCTAGCAGCCATTCTTTGTACCTTTTCTATTTTGTTAATATCCTCAGTAAAGTAAGGGTCCCAAACTGAACAGGCATATTCTAGTGATGGTCTGACTTAAGATTTATATGTCTGTTCCTTTACTGAGGTGGAACTGATGTTAAGATTCCTTCGAAGAAAACCTAATGTGCTGTTGGCTTTATTACAGATGTTGTTTAATATGTGACTGTGCCATTTTAAGTCAGATTGAATTGTCACACCTAGCTATTTCGCCTTATCGACATGTTCAAGAATGTGGCCATGTAAAGTGTAATTATAAACGAATGGATTTTTACTTTGGCTGATGGACATAACAAATTACACTTGTCAGGATGAAAAGCCATCTTCCATGTATTTTCCCAAATGCCTAGTGTGTTGAGGTCTTTTTGAAGGGTTTCACAATCACTGTTTGATTTTATTACCAGATATGCAATGGTGTCATCTGCAAAAAGGCGAATGGTGGAATTTAGCCCAACTGGTATGTCGTTAATAGAAAATAAAAACAGACTTGGGCCCAGAACAGATCTTTGAGGCACTCCGGACTTTACAGGGATGATAGCCTGAAGTCTCACCCTCTAGAATGACTGCTTGGGTACGACATGATAAGAAGCCCTGTGTCCATGGATTTGTTTTCCCCTCATCCCATAGTAATTTAATTTGTGTGTTAACAAGTTATGACTGACTTTATCAAAAGCTTTGGAGAAATCCATTATAAGTACATCTGTTTGTTTTGAGTTTTCCATATTTTTAGTGACATCATCTACAAATTCCAAAAGTTGCCTTTCACAAGATCTGTTTTTTCGAAAGCCGTGTTGTAGGGGATACAGGATGTTATGTTTGTCTGCGTGTGTCATGATTGCGCTAACTACAACATGTTCCATAAAGTTTACAACATATACATGTCAAATAAATAGGTCTATAATTCTCTGGATTATATTTAGACCCTTTCTTGTAAATGGGTGAAAAATGTGCAGTACGCCAGTCAGTAGGGACTTCGCCAGTGTCTAATGGTTTTTGGTATATAAGGCATAGTATTGGTGAAATTGTATGTGCTAACTCCCTAAGGAGACGTGGCTTAAGTTCGTCTGGTCCACTTGCATTAGATGGATTAAATTTAGAAGTAGTTTTGAGATACATTGGATGGTGATATTTATGTCAGGCATCATCATGGTAGGGTACGCTGGCCTAAAGTTAAAAGAACTTTTTTGAGTGGTTTAATTGTATCATTGTTAGATTTTTTATCATATATTCAATGAAATAATCTTCATCTTGCATCTGCAAAAAGGCATATATATGCCAGCTGGAATAGACCACTGTCGAGTTCATCCGTCACCGGAAAAAACTCGTCAATTATACGCGCCTTTATCATCATCATTTGTGCGTTTAGGGGCGTCGTCACTTCCTTCCAATGTAGAGCGAGTGGTTGGAAAACTATAATTCTATATTGTACGAATTATTCGGCAAATTGAATTCTCAAAATTGACAATCAACACTGCTGTCATTAGGGAAATGTCAGTAAGTACCTACAGAGCAACCATTATTTCTAGTTTATCCTGCACAAAGACGATCACTAAGACGCTTGATGAACGTAAATTGTGCAGGGATACAGGCGAGCCCCTCTATCTGGTAAATGACGTCATAAAGGCGTGTATAATTGACGAGTTTTTGCCGGTGACGGATGAACTCGAAAGTGGTCTATTGAAGCCAACTGATATTTAATTTGAGAATAAATAAAGACTCAGTTGGTCTCATCTTCCCAGCATATTGAAGTCGTAAAACGGTACATTTTTGTATCGCATTATCCCTCCTTATACATGGTCCTACATAAGAGTGCGCCGAAATAGAACGGCGATTCAGTATAATAGAAAGAAAACCATGATAACGTTGGTTTCATTCCCTGGACGTATATATTCTCTTTACCGACGAAAATGAAAGTGTGTGAGTTCGTATGTTTTATTTTTGTTATATTTTATTATGTTTAGGGATGGTTAACTTTCTGGTAATAAGACCCGTCACGGCCTGGCTAGGGAATTGGGTAGGCAAATGCGTGTATTCAAAATGGACTTTGCACATACATGTATATCACTATATGTGATAAATAATACGCTGTGTAATCAATTAAGATCAACTTAAAAGCACAGTTCTAAGATTGCAATTATTCAATAACGATAGCAACGGGAATCTTACAAGTTTTCATCATTTTTTGAGATAGGATATTTTGGGTGTGTCTTTTCACCAACGAACAGTTACACCATCGCACAGTGACAACCTTGTCCAAATAATTATGACGTCTGGGAAGGCTTTTTTTTCTGGGACGCCTTTCAACTACGTCACGACGTCTCAGGAAAAAAATAGAATAGCCTTGCCAGACGAAGGAGTCCCAGAAAAACATTAAAATACTTAATAGCCTTGCCAGACGTCATAATTATTTGGACTAAGTGTCAACTCAAAACAACACCGATTACTAGAAATACAGTGATATTAAACTATAAGACATAGAAAGACAATATTTGAAATGCAAATATATTTTTGAGGTGTTTACGGTGATAGTCCAAATAATTATGACGTCTTAGACATGTTAGAGTAAGCTTGTAAATACGTACTTTTTTTTGGTTTGAAATCCAAAATTACAGGATTGATACGAAGACAATACAAAACATACAAACATATATATCATACCTAATTTTTAAACATTGTATATATATATATTAACAGATCTAACATTGTTGGGTTGATGTTTTTGTATATATATATATTCAACTCGTCTAAACATCAACCCAACAATGTTAGATCTGTAAATTTGCTGGTTCTTCCCTCACTGGGATTCGAACCCATGCTACTATAACATGTATAATATCCTGACACCAAATTGCCTGCCCTGCAGCCGTCCCTCTAGACCACACGACCACCTGGGCTCTACAATAATAAAGCTTTCAGTGGCCGTATTTTACCTTTCCTCGTCAGTTTTAACCTAGCGGCGTACTACAGTACCTGATATATAAGGCATGGAGATGTTATTGTTACAGATCAGCTAAATTATCTATAGTACAGTAGTAAAGGATTATACAAATTAATGTAAGGGGACGACCATTTGATATTCGGGGGGGGGGTCAGGAGGATTTATTTTTGATCGGTTATTTATTTTTGTAAACTGAGAGGACAGATTATTCATTTTCTGCACTATTGAAGCAAGATTTTTCATTTTCATTAAAGCAAGGGACTGATTATTCATTTTCACAACTATATTTATGCAAGGATTTGTGATAGTCGAAAACATACATTTTTTAAAATATTTGTTAATTATGAATAATACATGTATAGTCAAGTCATTATGTACCATTTAATCAGAAAAGATCAGTATCCCCTGCAGAAATTTTAAGATTCAAGATTTATTTCATAACCTCAGACACATACTTGCATGACTTGTGTACAAGAGGACAATATATATACAAATATACTAAGATAATACATAGCGAGACAGGACTAACGAAACACAAATACATAGTAATAAGTATATTATAAAAGACAATTGGTATAATTAGATTAAGTATTTTATAATTTTCTTCACGAAATGAATCATTTATATTCCCAAGCAATATACATGTATTGCATACAACATAAATACATAGTATTAAAGTTAATTTAGTTTGGTTTAACTAGCCTTTTTCAAAAGTATTGTTAAGATATTTTGCCGAGCGGAGCGAGGCCAAAAAAATTTGAAGGGTTTTGATACCGCTGAAGGCCCAAGAAGCTATAGACCTGCTAAGTTATTTATTTTCAATACATTGCAAGTCAGTTTATTTATTTTCAAACTACCACAGAAAAAAACATTTATTTTTGTGATTATCAAGGCTGAGTTATTTATTTTCAAAATCCTCCTGGCCCCCCCCCCCCCCCCCCCCCCCAGAATATCAAATGGTCGTCCCCTAAGATACAGTCACAGAAAATAATTATATTTATAAGTACGTCTGAGTCAGTGACAACTCTACAACAGATTTATATATATATATTATGGAGCCCAGGTGGTCGTGTGGTCTAGCGGGATGGCTACAGTGCAGGCGATTTGGTGTCACGATATCACAGTAGCACGGGTTCGAATCCCGTAGAGGGAAGAACAAAGAATTTGTGAAAGCAAATTTACAGGTCTACATTGTAACATAAAATTCATCTTCTAGTTTTAGTGTGACACCCTTGTTCGCTCGCCTTGTTCAATTATAAGAACACTATACTAATGCGAATTTTAGCAAGGTTATTTTAATATTTTGCTTAATTGACGCCTTCCTACATGTCCTAAAACTGTCTTAGAAAAAAATAATAAGCTGTCCAGATGTCATTATTATTTGGACTAGGCCGGTGATTTGCAGACTTGTGGTTTTATAGACTCTCCTATTCTGTTTGATCTAGTTATTCGGTCTTTTAGTTACTCTGAGTCTCAGATGAGTTGTTTTTACAATTTGAATATCATATTTGGGTCACATTTATATCGATAAAAGACAAACAAAAAATATACTTTTGGTAGACCGAATAATTTGACGTCTTGCAAGGCTATTCTATTTTTTTACTGGGACACCTACATCGTGTAAAACATTTTTGTAAAAGGTGGAAAATAAATGATAACGCATGAATGATCTGTTACCTGAAGCCCATCAGTATTTACTATATAAAGTAAGCCCCAAAGCCAAAATCCCTAAAAATATTCTGTCTTCTCTCATTATACATTTTATAGAACTTATCTTTAGTATTTACTGTAAAATATGTTGTCGTCCTGATAATGCATGACATAGTTGCCACTGAATTGATTATCTGCAAGTGAACGCGTCGCCAGTAAACTTAATTTGCGACCATCAACTCCCCAATAGACATGATAGATGCCGTTGGAGCTTAAAATACAATACAGTTATCTCCTAATTAGTACTTTTAATATTTACTCACTCTCAGTAAACGATTAGTTCAACTGCAGTAAACTAATTTGTATGTTCCCTCTAAATATACATGACATACTTGCCACTGGACATTAATGATATTAATAAAAAGTACATAAGGAAACAATAATCAAATTACTCATTAATGTTGCAATTAAAAAAAATGCTAATTCCAAAAACTGGCCTTGAGCTAACTATAATGCTAAAACGTTTTGAATTTCCATCTATCAATTTTATTAGCTCACTTGGCCCAAAGGGCCAAGTGAGCTTTTCCCATCACTTAGCGTCTGTCGTCCGTTGTCGTCGCCATCGTCCGTCGGCGTTAACTTTTACAAAAATCTTTTCCTCTGAAACTACCGGGCCAAATTAAACCAAACTTGGCCACAATCATAATTTGGATATCTAGTTTAAGAAATGTGTGGGGTGACTCGGCCAACTACATTAACAAAGAAGGCCGCAATGGCTAAAAATAGAACATAGGGGTAAAAACAAAGCAGTTTTTGGCTTATAACTCAAAAACCAAAGCATTTAGAGCAAATCTGACATGGGGTAAAATTGTTTATCAGGTCATGATGCATCTGCCCTGAAATTTTCAGATGAATCCGACAACTGGTTGTTGGGCTGCTGACCCTGAATTAGCAATTTTAGTGAAATTTTGATGTTTTTGGTTATTATCTTGAATATTATTATAGATAGAGATAAACTGTAAACTGCAATAATGTTAAGCATAGTAAGATCTACAAATAAGTCAACATAACCAAAATGGTCAGATGACCATTTTAGGAGTTATTGCCCTTTATAGTCAATTTTTAACAATTTTTCGTAAATCTTAGTTATCTTTTACAAAAATCTTCTCCTCTGAAACTACCAGGCCAAATTTAACCAAACTTGGCCACAATCATCATTTGGGTATTTAGTTTAAAAAATGTGTGGCGTGACTCGGCCAACCAACCAAGATGGCCTAAGTGGCTAAAAATAGAACATAGGGGTAAAAAGCAGTTTTTGGCTTATAACTCAAAAACCAAAGGATTTAGAGCAAATCTGACGTGGGTTAAATTGTTTATAAGGTCAAGATCTATCTGCACTGAAATTTTCAGATGAATCCGACAACTTGTTGTTGGGTTGCTGCCCCTGAATTGGTAATTTTAGGGAAATTTTGATGTTTTTTGTTATTATCTTGAATATTATTATAGATACAGATAAACTGTAACTGCAATAATATTCAGCATAGTAAGATCTACAAATAAGTCAACATAATCAAAATGGTCAGATGACCCTTTTAGGAGTTATTGCCCTTTATAGTCAATTTTTAACAATTTTTCTTAAATCTTAGTTATCTTTTACAAAAATCTTCTCCTCTGAAACTACCAGGCCAAATTAAACCAAATTTGGCCACAGTCATCATTTTGGTATCTAGATAAAAAATGTATGGTGTGACTGGGCCAACCAACCAACAAGGCCGCCATGGCTAAAAATAGAACATACATGTAGGGGTAAAAAGCAGTTTTTGGATTATAACTCAAAAACCAAAGCATTTAGAGCAAATCTGACTGGGTTAAATTGTTTATCAGGTCAAGATCTATCTGCCCTGAAGTTTTCAGATGAATCCGACAACTCATTGTTGGGTTGCTGCTCCTGAATTGGTAATTTTAGGGAAATTTTGCTGTTTTTAGTTATTATCTTGAATATTATTATAGATAGAGATAAACTGTAAACATCAATAATGTTCAGCAAAGTAAGATCTACAAATAAGTCAACATAACCAAAATGGTTAGAATACCCCTTTAGGAGTTATTGCCCTTTATAGTCAATTTTTAACCATTTTTCGTAAATCTTAGTAATCTTTTACAAAAATCTTCTCCTCTGAAACTACCTGGCCAAATTAAACCAAATTTGGCCACAGTCATCATTTTGGTATCTAGATAAAAAATGTATGGTGTGACTGGGCCAACCAACCAACAAGGCCGCCATGGCTAAAAATAGAACATAGGTGTAAAATGCAGTTTTTGGCTTATAAATCAAAAACCAAGCATTTAGAGCAAATCTGACAGGTAGTAAAATTGTTTATCAGGTCAAGATCTATCTGCCATGAATTTCAGATGGATTGGTCAACCTGCTGTTAGGTTGCTGCATCTGAATTGGTCATTTCAAGGAAATTTTGTCGTTTTTTGTTATTATCTTGAATATTATTATAGATAGAGATAAACTGTAGACAGCAACAATGTACAACAAAGTAAGACCTAAAAATAAGTCAACATGACCAAAATGGTCAATTGACCCCCTAAGGAGTTATTGTCCTTTATATATATATATAGTCAATTTTACACAATTTTCATAAAATTCGTATAAATTTAAACTAACATTTTCCACTGAAACTACTACATGTACTAGGCCAAGTTCAATTTAGATAGAAATAATTGAGAACGTTCAGTAAAGTAAGATGTAACACATCACCATCATCAAAACACAATTTTGTCTTGAATCCAAATGCGTCCTTTGTATAATATTCACATAGACCAAGGTGAGCGACACAGGCTCTTTAGAGCCTCTAGTTTAAAATTCTGGTACAATGTAATTAACAGGATTTAAGTCTTTTTAATGATGTGGCTTTAACAAGATAGCATTTTTGAGAGGTTCAGGCGTTTAAAATGGACACTAGCTATAGCAAAAATGTATAGCTACGTTATATATATATAATATATAAAAATAACATTCAGATACATAAATGTCAAGTGTGTTATAATAAAAACAACATAGACTGTTAATTGTGATATACAGAGAGATGCCCACAGTCTACTTAGGACATAACTGTATTGTATTTTAAGCTCCGACGGCATCAATTGGGGATTTGATGGTCGCAAATTAAGTTAATTGGCAACGCCTTAGCGGAGACAGTAAACAGGTATTTGCGACCATCAAATCCCAAATTGATGCCGTCGGAGCTTAAAATACAGTATTGTTATCTCCATTCTAATGACACTGACAGTTAACAACGTCAAAACATGTATTTAAAATCTGTCATATGCCGTCTGCGCTTGCGCGTACGTCCCATAGCATCAATTGTCAATTGATGCCATGTAAGAAAGTGACGTTATCCAATCAAAATGAAGGTTACAAACGTTGTTGCAATAGAATACAGATTTTAATCTAAAATATATTTGATTTTCATTGCAGAGTTGAACAAGGACACAACAACTGAAGTATGACCTTATTGAACATGTTGAAAGGATGAATGTCTTGGATGATTAATTGGTGAAGTGTTGCAGTTTCAGTTAGTCATAACATTAGTCCAGTCAATTAACAAAAAGACATGGCAACACATACAGACGATACACGTGATAGACTGCATGTATGTGATGTATGTGGTAAAGGGTTTAGTCAGCTTCGTTATTTAAAGATTCACATGAGAACTCATACAGGTGAGAAACCTTATAAATGTGATGTATGTGGTAAAGGATTTAGTCAGCTTCGTAATTTACAGATTCACACGAGAACACATACAGGTGAGAAACCTTATAAATGTGATGTATGTGGTAATGGGTTTAGACAGCCCGGTAATTTAAAGGTTCACATGAGAACACATACAGGTGATAAACCTCATAGCTGTGGAGTATGTGCTAAGGGCTTTAATCAGCTTTGTAATTTACAGCGTCACGAGAGAATTCATACCGGTGAAAAACCTTATGACTGCGGTGTATGTGGTAAAGGGTTTAGTCAGTCGGGTAGTTTGACGACTCACATGAGAACACATACAGACGATAAACCTTATGCCTGCGGTATATGTGGTAAAAATTTTAGTCAGCGTCCTTATTTAAAGATTCACATGAAAACACATACCGGTGAAAAACCTCATCACTGTGGTGTATGTGCTAAGGGTTTTAGTCGGCGTCCTGATTTACAGATTCACATGAGAACACATACAGGTGAAAAAACTCACTACTGTGGAGTATGTGGTAAGGGTTTTAATCAGCTTTGTAATTTACAGAGTCACATGAGAACACATACGGGTGATAAACCTTATAAATGCGATGTATGTGGTAAAGGCTTCAGTCAGCATGGTAGTATAAAGACTCACCGGAAAACACATACGGAAGATAAGCGGTAAGCTTGTGATGTATGTGGTAGAGGCTTTAGTCAGTGTTTGTATTTACAGTGATACGTGAGAACACATACAGGTAAATAACCTAATGACTGTGGCGTATGTGGAAAATACTTTAGTCGGCTTGGTAGTTAACAGAATCACCTGAAAACACATACGGGCGATTAACCTTATGGCTGCAGTGTATGTGGTAAAACGTTTATTTATGATTTACAGACACACATGAGAATACATAAGGGCGATAAACCTCATGCCTGTGACGTATGTGGTAAAAGTTAAGTCCTCACATGAGAACACATACCGGTGATTACCCTCATAAATTTGGTATATTCGGTAAAGGATTTAGTGGTCTTGATAATTTACAGAATCACACAAAAACACATAGTGGCGATAAACCTGATATTGATGATTAAGGTGAGAATGGCAATGGTGTATGTGTTAAAAAGTTTAGTAAGAATGGTATTCTAAAGGTTCACATGAGAACACATACAGGCGATGCACCTCATATCGGCGATGTAAGTGAGTAAGGGTTTAGCACGCTTGGTGATTAATAGATTAGCATGAGAACTCATACCTATGGTAAAATCAGTGACGTATACATGTATGGAAAAGATATATCTCATTATTGTGCTGTAGGGAGTAAATGTTTTAGTTATATTTAGAATGTTCAGAGACACATGAGAACACATATAGTCGACAAATCTCATCACTGTTATGTTGGTGGTAAAGGTTTAAGTTATCTTGTACAAAGACACATGAGAACACATACAGGAGATAAATCTCATAACTGTGTTGATGGTAAAAGTTTTATTTATCTTGAGACTGTGCTGAGACACATGAGAAGACATACTTTGATGTTGGAAGTAAATGTTTTAGTTATATTAAAAATATGCAGAGACACATGAGAACACATACAGTCGATTAATCTCATTATTGTGATGTTTGGAGAAAGTGTTTTAGTTATATGCATAGACACATGAGAGCACATATATGAGATTGTGTATTTGGTAAAAGTTTTAATCGGCGTTGTAATTCACAGAAACATATTACAAGACATAGATGGTATATAACCTGTAAAACCACAGGAATGTATTTTTTGTGTTGCAGAATTTAATGGAAATAAATAGACACTTTAGAATACAAACTTGGGTAAAACTCATTAAAAGGATTTTTGTATTGAAAAATTTATTTGAATTAAAAATTAAACGTTATTAAAGATTAACGATTGACGTGTAAACGTTAGAACATGTTACATGTTAGCACATAGAATCATATTCAAAACAGTGTGGTCCTGGCCATTGATTGACGACCTAAATTATCCCATTGACTGGGACAGATTAGGTGAACGTTTGTCGGTAACGACCATTGCGCACTTCTAACTTATTATAGAATTTAAACTGTGGGTCGACAAAGGTTCTTAACGCCTTTAATAATAAAATAATTCGAAAAATTATTCAGGAATAACCTTTGTGTTTTGATTGATATTATTGATATTAATCAACACATCGTATTATTCCGGATTAGTTTTTCGAATTGCTTTATTTAGGTGTTGAGAACCTTTGGTGACCCCACATATTTAGTGTCTTTAACAAGAACATAGTGAGCAGTGATTGTTACCGACAAACGTTCACCTAATCTGTCCCAGTCAATGGGATAATTTAGGTCGTCAATCAATGGCCAGGACCACACTGTTTTGAATATGATTCTATGTCCAAATATAAATATAAGAAGATATGGTACGATTGCCAATGAGACAACTGCCCACAAGAGACCAAAATGACACAGTCATTTACAACTATAGGTCACTGTACGGCCTCCAACAATGAGCAAAGTGCATACCGCATAGTCAGCTATAAAAGGCCCCTAAAAGATGTATATCTGAGATAAACCTTGGAATTTAGATTAATGTGGTAGGATGTTCAGTGTGAGTTGTAATTTGGTATGGATCTTTAAAGTTTGCTAGGCGAATTTGGTATTGGACACTGTTGAAGACCGTACGTTGACCTGATTGCTAGCTTCGAAGTCATCAAGTCTATGGTGGAGAGTTGTATTTGCTAGCTTCTAAGTCATTAAGTTTTAGGTGGAGAGTTGTATTTGCTAGCTTCTAAGTCATTAAGTCTTTGGTAGATAGTTGTATTTGCTAGCTTCTAAGTCATTAAGTCTATGGTGGAGAGCTGTATTTGCCAGCTTCTAAGTCATTAAGTCTATGGTGGAGAGCTGTATTTGCCAGCTTCTAAGTCATTAAGTCTTTGGTGGAGAGTTGTATTTGCTAGCTTCTAAGTCATTAAGTCTATGGTGGAGAGCTGTATTTGCCAGCTTCTAAGTCATTTAGTATTTGGTGGAGAGTAGTATTTGCCAGCTTCTAAGTCATTTAGTATTTGGTGGAGAGTAGAATTTGCCAGCTTCTAAGTCATTGAGTATTTGATGGAGTGTTTTATTTATATTCTAAGTCATTTAGTAATTGGTGGAGAGTTGTATTTGCTAGCTTCTAAGTCATTTAGTCTATGGTGGGTAGTTGTACATGTATTTGCTAGCTTCTAAGTCATTAAGTCTTTGGTAGAAAGTTGTATTTGCTAGCTTCTTAGTCATTAAATATTTGATGGATAGTTGTACTTTGTACTATTGAAGACAACGTTGACCAGTATTTGCCAGCTTATAAGTCATTAAGTCTATGTTTGAGAGTTGTATTTGCTAGCTTCTTAGTCAGTTCGTTCTATGGTGGAGAGTTGTATTGGACACTGTTGAATACCGTACCGTATGTTGACCTGTATTTGCCAGCTTCTAAGTCATTAAGTCTATGGTGGAAAGTTGTATTTGCCAGCTTCTAAGTCATTAAGTCTATTGTGGAGAGTTGTATTTGCTAGCTTCTAAGTCATTAAGTCTAATGTGGAGGGTTGTATTTGCTAGCTTCTAAGTCGATTAAGTATTTGGTGGAGAGTTGTATTTGCTAGCTTCTAGAAGTCATTAAGTCTATTGTGGAGAGTTGTATTTGCTAGCTTCTAAGTCATTAAGTCTTTGATGGAGAGTTGTATTTGTTAGCTTCTAAGTCATTAAGTCTATGGAGGAGAGTTGTATTTGGTATTGGACACAGTTTAAGACCGTACGTTAACATGTATTTGCCAGCTTCTAAGTCATTAATGGTGAAGACCGTACGCTGACATGTTTTCGCCAGCTTCTAAGTCATTTTGCTTTGGTGGAGAGTTGTATTTTAATGTTGGTCGTTTATTTACAGAGACACTTTGAACAAACATAAAACACCCTCCTCTGAACGTAAAGTATAGCCATGAACAAGCATAAAAAATATGCCACTAAACGCAAAGTATGGTCGTGAACAAACATGAAACATAAGCCAGTGAGCGTAACGTATGATTCTGAACAAAAATGAAACGTGCCTGCATGTAAACATAATGTATAGTCATGAAGATACAAGAACCATGTACCACTATAATTGATGGTTAGTATAGTACTATTAAAAACACAAATATGCCACTGAACGTGAAGTATGATAGTCCAGAACATATTTGGAACATGTGCCATTGTGCATCAAGTATAGTCCTAAAACATGAAAAACGATTAACCAAACGTAATGTTAAGTCCTGAACATACAAATGTACATGTACATTGCAAATATGCCACTGAATGTAAAGTATAATAGGCATGCACAGGCACTTGTCTCAGAAAAAAAAGTGCCTGTGTAGGCATGAACAAAGCTGAAATATGTACCCGTTCACGTAAAAGTATACTCCTGTTGAATAAACATGAAACATGTGCAACTGTAGGTAAATTATCTTCCTAAATAAAACAAAAAAATGTACCCGTGAACAAAAATTTTAGCCCCGAGAAAGCATGAAACATATGCTACTGAACACAGGCACTTGTTACATAGCAGTTTAACAAACAGTAGTTTTGATAATTGACAAGCTTAATATTCCCTTAACAACACAAGGTGATTGAAACGTATAGCTGATTTTACAGAATTATCTCCCTGTAGTGTTAGGTACCTTCTTTACGCAAAGTATATAGTCTTCGACAAACAAGAAGTATAACTATGAACGTCGAGTGAACAGCAACCCAAAAGTATTTGAAAGTCATAAACACAAACAACTTTATAACACGAAAACCAATTGGACATTAACAGAAAAACTTAAACCAATGGCGAGAGAACTGCAACGTGAGTTATTAACAGAGAAACTAAAACCAATGGTGAGAGAACTTAAACCAATGGTGGGAGAACTACAACCCGAGTCTTAGAACAATGTCATAACGTTTATCTACTGCAAATTTACAAACAAAATGAATCATTTAACGACGCGTATCAATGTTTTCACATATCAATTTTTCAGTTCAGAAGAACTTAGACGGACTACTTTTATGATTGGATCTGTTCTATCGTCTTCTTTGATAGTATATTTACCTAGTTCTCTTTGGGTAATTTAGCTTCATTGTGATTTGAATAAGGGGTTGAGCCTTCCACTTCCACTTGCGGATCTAGACATTTTCATAAGTGGGTGCCCACTAACTGCCTAAGAGGGGGGCCGCTCCAATGATTCCCTATATAAGCAAGCATTTTTTTCCCCAAAAAAGTGGAGCTGGTAGTTCGGGCTCCCGAATTTACTATGATGAATTCTGCAATTTAAAGCACAAATAACTACTTTGCTTAAAGTTCAAATAAAGTGAAAGGAATTTCATGCATGTCAAAAATATACCTTATCCTGACTTGTGCTGAAAAATTCATCATACCCGTACCTTTAATTGCATATTTGAACGTACGGTATCCTGGAAGATAAAGATACCTATAACGACAGGTTCTTCTGATTTGAACAACAGGGTAAATCCGTCCTTCTATTATAATTGTTTCTTCCTTTTATTTTTTTAAACAAACTTTCAATAAGGGTTCTGCAGTGATATCAAGTCCCTAGCTTTCATTTAATACCAAACCTACCCATTGGCAAATATTTCACTTTCTGACAAAGATATTGCAGCTTCTTGCAGTAACTATTTAATTTGAAATACATGTATGTACTGCTTTATTTTGGAAAAAAAGTATGTTCTTTCCGACCGGGCCCGAATAATCGGTTCTATACGGGTGCCACACGTGGAGCAGGAGCACCAGAGATAACCGTTAGTTTTTAGTGGGTTCGTGTTCTTTATTCTTTAGTTTTCTATGTTGTGTCATGTGTACTATAATTGTTTGTCTGTTTGTCTTTTCAATTTTTAGCCATTGCGTTGTCAGTTAAATTTGGTTTATGAGTTTGACTGTCCCTCTGGTATCTCTCGTCTCTCTTTTCTATAACTAAAACAACTACTGTTAAGTGAAACTGTGTTCCATTGTGTGTACCCTGTAAAATCTGTAATGTGTAACATGATAGTGTTATCATAACCAAGTAAGTAAAACAAGATAGTCTATTGTTTTTATTATATATTTTAGAATATAATATCCGATACAGAGACCAAAGGTTTCTGATATATGTTGTCTACAAAAATCACATGTAAGTGATTGTCCTGCTTTCAGAATATCTGCAATATATAAATCAGAATTATAATGATACACATTAAATTATCTAAATCATCATTTTTACAGCCTTAATAAAATATCATTATATATGTATATTAACTATATATTGTTTATTGTTTGAGTTGATTTTTATAGATTATCGTTGATTATCTCAACGAGATTGATTTTCTCGCTTGAGCTGGGACCAATGATAATCTGTTTATCGCTATTTTACCTATGACGACGTTGTCAATTTCAATGTCAATTCCGTTAGCAACACCACGTGGCCGCCTTAGTTTCTAGCGATAATTTTTCTATCTCAAGCGAGAAGCATGATACGAAAATTATTATCACAAAAAAAGATCAAGGGAAAAATGCACAAAATAGCGATAATAGTTATTATACACGCTGTAAGTTATCAATTGTACGCTTTACCCAGACGAAGGTCCTTCGTCACTGACATGGGTGATACATTTTTTTTCTTAAGATTATATTCAGAAGTTGAGGCTAAGCACCACAAATGGGCTTTGGGATATATGAGTGTTATTCATTGTTGAAGGCCGTATGCTGACTTATAGTTGTTAGTGTTGGCGTCATTTGTTCTATGGTGGAGCGTTGTCTCATTTGGTAATTACACCACATATAATGAAGAAGATGTGGTATGATTGCCAATAAGACAACTATCCACAAAAGACCAAAATGACACAGACATTTACAAATATAGGTAACCGTACGGCCTTCAACAATGAGCAAAGCCCATACCGCATAGTCATGCAGCTATAAAAGGCCCCGATAAGACCATGTAAAACAATTGAAACGAGAAAACTAACGGCCTCATTTACATCTTATTTTTTATATCAACTATACATTTTAGTTTCTTGTGTATAATTCTTAGTTTAGTTTGACGTTCATTTTCACTGAAGTAGTACAGATATTTTTTAGGGGCCAGCTGAAGACGCCTCCGGGTGTAGGAGTTTCTCGCTTCATTGAAGACCTGTTGGTGACCTTCTCCTGATGTCTTTTATATGGTCGGGTTGTTGTCTCTTTGACACATTCCCCATTTCCATTTTCAATTTTATTACATTCAATATATATTGACAAGACATTTTGTTCATATAGCGCCTCAAGTATTTATTCATCCCGGCTGTTTAATCTTTTTTTTGCGCGTGCGTCTGAAAAACTAACTTGAAAAGCGATTCGGACATACCAATTGTATAAAAAAATAAAATGCATCAAAAACATTAACGGAACCAATTGTTTTGCATTAATTAATTGAAATAAAATCGTCACAATGAATGTCTCGTTTGTGTTGCTTGAGGCCAAAATATTTGAAAGACTAATAATTTGTGAAAAAAAAGGTAAAAGTACTGGAAAAAATTGAAGAGGAACGTCTCGTTAAGCCTAACTCAGACAAGAATCGGGGGCTACGAAAAAGTGGTTGTTTTGGCATTTCATGTCAAAACACATTGCATTTGTTTATTGCGGTTATGTGTTGTTTTCAACTATTTCGAACGTTGTATAAATAAATGGCCGTACATAAGGGGATACAGTGAAGTATTTCGGTTTTCAATGTGGAGGTTGAAAAGGATGTATCACGTGTCATTTGTTTATGCATAAGCTCAGTTTTCTCCAATACAGAATAAGATAAATTAATGATATGACTTTAACAGACTTCAAAAGGTTTGACCACATTTATTTACTCTATCATCATGTTTAAATCTTGCGACCAAGTGATATTAAAACTGAGAAAGGAAATGGTGAATGTGTCAAAGCGACAGCAACCCGACCATAGAGCAGACAACAGCCGAAGCTAATTAATGATTTGATTTCAACACCGTTCCAAAAGTTCGACCATTTTGTTTACCCTCTCATCTAGTTTAAAACCTAATGTCAGGTGATTTCAAGCAGACGACATGTTTTTGATGCTAAGACTACTTACAAGGTATATACTTTATTGGTACGGGTACTGATTTTGTTCTTTTACTGTAAAATAAAACAAATATCAATATGTATTCAAAATACAGAAATACACCGAGTCTTCATTGTATTATCACTATCCACCTTTTTTGATTTAACGGACGTCATTTAAAGGTTAAATTTTGATTGTTTTAGTTTTGGGTATGTGTTAGAATCACGAAAAAAATAATAAAATTAACGGTTCAATTGCTGGTAAGAACTAAATAGCTTGAAATTTTATAGATCACCGAAAGAAAGTCACAAAATGAAATCCAAGAGCAAATTGTTAAATTCTTTTTACACATCGCCATAATGCTTATATATTCATTTGTGATGGCCACAAGATGTCTTATTATTGCTTATTGAGCAACCATTTAACTTCAAGGAGTGTTGTTTTTTTACATTTTTATATTTAAGTGATTTTTACATTATCACTCAAATTATTCATTTCGATGTTTAACACTATAAGGCATGGAGGACATCTACATTTAGAATATTTATCCTTAAATCTGGTTAACCAAAATATTTTCCCCCATCAAATAGGGGATCAGAATATGTTTTTAGGAGAAAAACACCCCCCTTTTTTCAAGTAAGATGATCGTTTCCTTCGTCTGAGATAGATCGTGGTTGCAATGTCAATCATATCCCATCATTTTGTTATTTGTATAATACATACCTGGTTGGTAGCCCTTTTGTTCAACAACAATAATTTCAATTTTCCCTAAAAACAAAAAACAAAAATATAAATTTGTAACAATGTGACATTATGCTGATATAAATGTTTATACTCAATATAGTATCTGTGTTGGTAGTTGGTAGCTTTTATAAATTGAAATGTTTACAACTGACCACCGAAAAAAGGGGTAAACAAAACTCTAAGAATTTGTGGTGGAAACTAACTGTCAATAGGTACACGTTTTCCAGATCTATAATTATTAGCGGATCCAGGGGGGAGGGGGAGGGGTTCCGGGGATTGGAACTTCCCTTTTATGACGATAACTGCATTTGAATTGGAGCATATAGTTGGAACCCCCCCTTTTTAATCCCACTTTTAAAATGGCTGGATCCGCCCCTGATAATTTACCACTCATGGTGTTCCCATTGTGAATATAATGCTTTATTTAAAAAAGATCCCATTTGCATGAAAAAAGAGAAATTTTATCCTATAGCATGCATTTTTGTTAAAGACTTCCAAGTGCGGAGGGTATACAATTCAATAACCTTTTCAAAAAGGGTTTAGGCCGTAGTTAATTTTTTTAAACATGTGAATTGTATCAGTTAAAGTCACACTCTGTTTGATCTATTCAGGTTTTTATTTGAGGGGGTGTAGTTTTATTTCGCTTTTTATTTGAGGGGGTGTAGTTTTATTTAGGTTTTTATTTGAGGGGGTGCAGTTTTATTCTGATTTGATTCTTCATTGTCTCTTTGTTTTTTTTTCCCTTTTTGTTTTGTTTTTGGAAAGATTAGAACTTGTTCTAAATCTTTACTTAGGCACCGGCCTCCCTAACAACAGGACATGTTAGCTACTGTTACTAAATGTATTCACACTGAAAAATAGTTCCCTATGGTTATCATGTATGTGCACATAATACACATATAAACTGTGAAAATAGGCATATTATTGGAGCAGTTCATTCAAGAATGTATGTCATTAAAGTGTATTGATGTGCAGGCTTTTTTAAAAACATTTTGATTAGGTACGTGCACGGGTATTGATTCAATACTAGTTTGATTGACAACTGTCATTATCACTAAACAGTCAGAAACAAGGTAGACCTTTAATTACAATGCCACACCTCCTAAACTGCCAATCAAATTGACCACATTACCTATCATCCTCAGTCTTACATAATTATACTAACCACTCAATATACATCTAATTCTTAATACATAAGTATTTGACCTCATAATTGAATACACAAATGTGTATATTAGATGTTTGATGTGTATAAGGATGATATATTTATTTATTGCCAATTACTTTTGATCTACAATTACTTAAAGTGATTCTGTAAATTATACCTGAAAGATAAATGACTAATGGATTAACAAGTTCTTTAAAAAAAAATGAAATATGAATATAAATATGAACAAATAAAAGGTATTAAGTAAGGTCTATAATTTACATGATAAATTTTCAATAATCATCTGTAATTTATCAACAATTTAGATTAGTTCACTTTTTATTATCAGGAATTGGCTTGAAACAGTTTTAAAATGTTAAAACTTTTAATTATAACAAACTATTGTTTATTAGTTTATTTCCCATCAATCATTATGTCTATTTTAGTCATTTGATTTTTTATAAGAAGTGAATATATATTTTTGCAACCAAGAAAGAATCCACATTTCAATAAAATAAGTTTTTTCGGTTCACATTGAAAAAGTACATTCCTTGTGTTGAAAAATACTTTAAAAATTGATCAAAAGGCAGTCTAAAACTTTTAATTTTCAATGTCATATAAAACACTTCAAAGTGTTTAGCTGTTGGTCTAGATTTATGTCTTACAAGGATAGTTGGTATTAAACATTACTAGAAGAATTTTTTATTTGCATTTTTTTTTTTTTTTGAAACATGTTCAGAACAGGCAAACATAATTTCGATAAGATAAAAACAGCAGTTTAAATAAAATTGTGCAAATTAAGATAACCATATTTTTAAGCTGAGCTCATTTTATTCTCATACTGGAAAAGCAAGTTTCCTTCTAAAGACCTGCTGGTAATGCAATTTTCAGCAATAGTGCTTAATATAAACGTTCATTTTCCCCACCATACCTTGATATGAAATAATTCAAACTACTCTCCTAATCTTTCCATGAGTGATTTCCATCACTTTGATTACAATTGGACTGCTGTAAACTGTTAGCTGTCGACTCAGTAAAGTTATACATGTGGCAATTCAAATTAAAAAAGTAGCATGTGTTTTATATACTTGTATGGATAAATTTAACCCTAAAAGAAGCGAAATTGAACTTTATTTTAAGAAAATGCTTCATATTATCAAAATCTTCATTAATGTACCGAATTTGTTACAAACACTAGGATGTATACTTTGATTTGTATTTCAACGTTTTGTTTGTCTCTGGCGGGCCCTTTTAGTTGATTTTAGTAAAACAATATATTTGCTTACTAATCGAAGACCTTGTGGAGATCTGTTTACGCGTGTACACTCTTTTGTTAGTTCATAAGATTTTTGATTCAACAACAAAAACAATTTTTGTATTTATTTTGTGAATTCTCCAAAAAAACTGAGAAAAAATACCCCAAAGGATTTGAATACATTTTCATTTTTTATTTGAAGCACTAAAGGACTTGGTATCGAGTTTATATGTTATAATAGTACAGACAAGACTTCTAGATTTTCGATTAAGAATAGACCGAAACACCACTACCGGACTTATATATCTTAGAACTATACCAACATTTATAATATATGCCAGTCTAGATATTGATCTTATTTTTTATACTCAAAGATCAAATATACCTTTTTGTCCTTTGTCCCCTGGATCACCTATTGGTCCTGGTGGACCTCTATTTCCTTTTTGTCCTTTTGGTCCACGGGGTCCCTTGTCACCTTTCGGTCCCTGTCTGCCTGGTGGACCTTGTTCTCCTATTGCCCCATTTTGGCCATTGGTCCCAGGTGGACCTACAGGACCTATAGGTCCAACGGGACCATCATTTCCTTTAGAGCCTTTAGACCCTTGTTGACCTCTACTTCCCTGGGGACCTGGAGCCCCTTGCTTTCCATCTACCCCCGGATTTCCTGGTGTACCATCATCTCCATTTTTCCCAGGACTTCCTATTGGTCCTGTTGGTCCATCTGGTCCAGTATTTCCTGGTTTGCCATTTCTTCCTGCGTCCCCTGGAGCACCAGGTTGTCCCTTAGGTCCTTTAGTAAATCAATAAATCAAATTAGATGTTTATGTTGTTGCTTATAATAGTTTGTATCAAAGACCGATATGATGTTCAGTTGTTAAAATTTAACATTTCTAATCTGGACCTTCTCCCATTTTGATCCGCCATTGCACTTTTTTTATCAGATAACTCGTGGTTACAAAATGTATAATTTTACAATTTCTTTGTTTATTTGTTTCCTGTATTATTTTTGAACTCCTCATGTACCCTTTATTATACCAACTTAATATTGTTCTCAAATTCTATTGTATTAACGCAATATAAATCGTCGCGAATACGTAAAACTTGTATTTTTCCTTTTTTATCTACATCAATAGAATCGAAAGAATCGAAAAATAAAATCGCCGTGAAATTGGCTATCAAAAACTAGAATAACAAAATTACCTAACTCGGGAGGTAAATTCTGAACAGAAATATCATAAGCATTGAAATAGCAAAATCAAAAGCTAAAGCGCATCAAACGCATGGTCTAAACGCGAAATTAAATGTACGCGAAAATAAGTTGGTTTACAGTATCACAATGTATAAAAAACCTAATTGAAATTCAATAAAGGGGATAAACAATTTCGACAGTTAATGATCATATTTGATTATTTTCATCATATATTACCTGGTGGTCCAATGCCCCCGGGTGGTCCTCTAATTCCCCGTGGTCCTGAAAAAAAGTAGTTATTATCGAAACATTATGCAAAGCTATTTTCCATTTAAAATTTAATATATATTAAATGTGATGTTCGAATTCACTGGGATGTATCCCTATGAAACAAATATACCTTATATATGTTTTTTTCACAGATACAAGTTCCGGTGTTTAGGAATCTGACATGCGTACATCGTTGCAAATAAGATTATTCGTACCACTACCAAGTTATCAACCAACTCTAGTACACTACATGTATGTATGGCAAAAGAGGGTCCCTCGGTAGACGATTATTTTAAGTAGTCGAACTACTGTATATTATTAGAAGTACCGACCGTGCAAGGGCTGTATAGCCAGTCAAGGTCGTTAAAAACTTCCATTTGTTGTATCATTAGACGTTCAACACTGATGTTGTGAGTTCTCATCCCGCACCGTTCAGGTGCATTTGACTCCAATCTGACTTGACTAGGATTGTAGGTTTTCCTATCGAAGTTCGGGCACTTCGGCTTCCAACTCTAGTAAAAACTGACCCCTATGATATAATAGTGTTGAGAGTGGCATTGAAAACCAATCAAACAATCAAAAAATAATCTGTAATCATTTCTGTTTCGATTATTTAATGACAAAACGCTTTACTGTCTTACTTAATAGAACATGGAGTTACCTAAACAGATATCAATGTCAACTGGTCCCTTTGGCGATAATATCACATCTTTTTATTTTTATATGAACTATTAAACAGCCAAATGAAAACATGCATTCTATTGTGTGACTCATATGTATAATTCTACTTCAAAAACGTCGTGTTATCAATGGTATTGACAATTAATTTATATAATTGAGAGTTGGTATGTTAATTTAAGATAGCAAATTATGTTTCAGAAAAAGACAAGAAAGTACGACAAACTCTTGAAAATGAAATAATAACATAACAGACATTTTTCATAAAAATCCGTATTTTTAAATGACTTTTGATTGGCAGACCAATATTCCAAACTTTTGATTGGCGGACAACAATTCTGATTCGATTCAAATTAAGGATTATTTTCATATGAACTCAAGTGACAACATCTACGACAGCATGTGTTTCAGGCGACATCGTCACAGCAATGCACAGGAAACAAAGACATATCTGATATAATACTAGTACCCAATTTCATGGTTATAGTATAAAATTGGATGTTTTTCTTGTTAATTTTAAAGGGTTGCATAAGCGTAAAAATACAAAATGTTCTTCGGTTTCAGTTATAATCTCTTTTTGACATACATTTTGTGTACATGTATGTTGCTTAAGAAATTAAACGAATATCACGTGACTTACCTACTTTGCCTTGTTTTCCCTTCATCCCATCTGCTCCTATAAAACATATAGAAAAGCCATTTACAGTTTAAAGTCATAAAATAGGACAAAATTATTGTTTTATTCAGTACCCAGTACATACTTTGCGCTCGATAAAACAAATCCAGTACTTTTATAATTATTATAACATAGATTTTATACAGCGCCTATCTAATAAACTTAATACTCTTAGCGCTTAACATATAAAATTGGAGGAAAATATATATCACAATGCATACAATAATAGCAATTATATATATATATATATACTGGCCTTCCAAATACCGTTTCGATCCCTAACATCACTTAAGAGACATTTATTGTCGAAATCCGGATCTGGTGTACTTAAATATATTGACATCGTATGTTTGTGGCATAACATCGCGGCCACAAGTTTAAAAAGTTTTTCTTTTTAGCATTAAATTTATTTTAAGATCCATTTTGTTACATCTTGTGATCAATTTTATTTGGCAATCGCCAATGTTAAAGAACATCAGTTGTTCGACCTGTTAGTCAAATGCGTTTTGTTTAAATATACTTTTTCACTTTTTTGGTCTTTTGGAAAATGTTGTTTGTGCTGTTTTTAGACCCTTCTACAACGAAATTTGTTTAACATGCACACGTATAAAAATTGCGGTTTTTATCCAACGCATTCATAGGTTTGAACGTAGTTTTCAATTTAGACTCGTATATACAACTCGTCTAAACATCAACCCAACAATGTTAGATCTGTAAATTTGCTTTCGCAAATGTTTGGTTCTTCCCTCGCCGGGATTCGAACCCATGCTACTGTGATATCGTGACACCAAATCGCCTGCACTGCAGCCGTCCCGCTAGACCACATGACCACCTGGGCTCTCAAAAAAAGAGCTTTCGGTGGCCATATGTTACCTTTCCACGTCAGTTTTAATCTAGCGGCGTACTACAGTACATGATATATAAGGCATGAAGATGTTATATTATATGTTATTCAGGTCTCAGACAGGGTATATACTGTGACATTCCCGGCTTAGAGTTTATATCCCCTGAGCCGAAGGATTACCCCTGACTTAATGTTATTTTCCAGTGCAGGATTTTGTTCACAACACATATAAGTTATAAGTTGAAGTTCGCAAATTTTTGGATCTTCCCTCGCCGGGATTCGAACCCATGCTACTGTGATATCGTGACACCAATTCGCCTGCACTGCAGCCGTCCCGCTAGACCACACGACCACCTGGGCTCTATAAATGCACACAAGAAGAGAGACATAATTGGGAGAGGACGTCTCTAATGTTGTTATAACTTGTGTCCAATCCCTTTTGCTACTTTTGAAAATAAAATATGTTTAAACTAAACACATAAGAATAAAACAGAAATTAAATAGAATTAAAAACCAATTGTTCAAAGAACCATTGATGGTCTTTCCACCAGTAACGATTTTTTTATTATGAACATATTAAAATTTGGGTTCAAATGTCAGTTGTAGTGTCAAATAACAGCTTGTTGAACGCTGATTCCAAAAAATTATGGTTTCTATGGAAAAAAATATGGATAAGGGAGATAATTGTTTACTTTCGGTTCAAATGATGTTATTTACTGTGTAGTTTGATAGTTTAATTGACACTGATTCCAAAAATATATGGTTCTACATACTTTTACATAAATTTAGAACAAAAAATAGCTACTTCCGGTACACAAAAAGTCACTTCCGGTTGGCTTTTACAAGTTTACATTGCTTGCAACCTATTGCAAAAAGTCCCATGTCTTGATTATGTATACATATGATGTAAAAGCAAAGGTCAAAATTTGGAACGTTAATTTTGTCTATGACCGTGAGCTTAATTTCAAGGTTAACAACCAAGGACCTAAAATCAAAAGACCCCAGGCCTCTACTTTATATTGTTAATGAGTTATATTACCATACATATTTGTCGATATCTTGTATGATTTCTGAAAATAAGAGATAACAAGCCAAAATCATATTTTTGAACATGACCTTGACCTTTGACCGTGACCTCATTTTCATTTTTTTGGACCAAGGACCTCAAATCAAAAGACTCTAGGCCTCTATCACTTATGGTTTTCCAGTAACAAATTTATTTCATTTATTTCAATATAAAAGGGGAAATAACTCTCATATGGAGTCTTCGTAAAGCTTCGGTGAAAATGAAACGTAACATTCTGAGGATTTAACGAGCAATTTGGAAAAATAAATTTGTCGCTTTCTTTTACGGTTACGGAGGAGATCTGATAACAAGAAAAACAGTGTTTGGGGAGATAACTCTTACAAAGAAAAGTAGAAAAAAATTAGGCGGAAGAAAAAAATTAAAATTAAAAACCAATTGTTCTCTGAACAATTGAAGGTCTTTCCACTAGTAAAGATCTATTTTGATATTGAAATATGAAAAATCAGTTGAAATTGTCAGTTCCTATGGCTTTATGATGTATTAATATGAATTTAAAGCAAAGGTCAAAATCTAGAACGTCATATTAAACTATGACTTTGACCTCAATTTCAAGGTCACAAACCAAGGACCTTAAATCAGAAGACCCTAGATCTTTAATATGTTTGGTTAATGAGTAATATAACTTTATGCGTAATTCTAAATGTGAGATGGGCCAAAACTCCCATTTATTGTCTGTGCACCCTTTCAACCAAAATATACAAGTAAGGACATGTCGCAACTAACAATTTATGAAAAATTATTTGTCGATATGTCATACGGTATTTGAAAATTTGTGAAAATAAGCCAAAATCAAAATTTAGAATATGACCTTGACCTTTGACCTTGACCTCATTTTCATTTCTTTTGGACCAAATACCTCAAATCAAAAGACCCTAAGCCTTTACTTTAAAATGATAATGAGTTCTATTACCATACAACTAATATAAGATATAAAAGGGGTGAAAGTCGCATCAAATGTTTACGTACCCTTTTAACTAAAATTTAAGTGTTGCGCCATGTCATAACACACATTTTGTCGATATCTTATAGGATTTCTGAAAATAAGAGATAACAAGCCCAAATCACATGACCTTGACCTATGACCTTGACCTCATTTTCATACTTTTTGACCAAGGGCCTCAAACTAGAAGACCCTAGGCCTCTATCACTTATGGTTTTCCAGTTACAAATTTATGTCACTTATTTTAATACAAAAGGGGAAATTACTCTCATATGGAGTCTTCGTAAAGCTTCAGTCAAAATAAAAACTAACATCCTGAGGATATAACGAGCAATTTGGAAAAAAAAATGTGTCGTTTTCCTTTTCGGTTGCGGAGGAGATCTGATAACAAGAAAAACAGTGTTTGGGGAGATAACTTTTACAAAGAAAAGTGTTCAGTTAAACAGGGTGAGTTTCAAAAGTGTATAGACTGTATGATATCATATACAAAAAAACTAACTGACATCTTTTGAAACATTTTTACACAGCAAGAAAAAAATTAGGCGGAAGAAAAAAAAATTAATCAGAACAAATTCAATAGGTCTTTCCACACGGAAAGGTGGAAAGACCTAATAATCAGAACAAATTCAATAGGTCTTTCCACAAGAAAGGTGGAAAGACCTAATAGTGATGTAAATTAAGAGCATTGAAAGGGGAAATATATATCACAATGAATACCATAAAAACATATTAAATATAACAGTCTATCAAAAATTAAATAAAATAATGATGATATATGCGATATATACACAAGTAAAATCTACAAACAATTGCATAAAAAGGATAATGTAGATTTATTACACTTTGTACGATACAAGCACACGTAATTCAAATTATTATGACTGTGAGGACCGAAATAAAGTCGACCAGAAGCGCACACGCGGCATTTTCAAGTATATTTCTCTTATTTATCAATGTTTCATCAGTTAAATGATCCCTCCAGATTATTTATGTGTCTTGTGTTGAACTTCAAAACCGTTTTGTTTTGGAATATAACTGACAAACTGTATATCCATTTTATCTATGAAAGTATAAAGTGCATATGAAATTCCCACAGCTATATGCTAGTTTTATATTTTTATACAGTTTTTACTACCAGGTGCCAATTATTGTCACATTTATCGATTATGTCCATTTGAGTCTCTCAAACAATATTGACAATAAAACGGAACTGTTATATAATAAACAACTGACATACAAAAGTAGAAGGTTTGTTTGAAAATACAAGGGAAATCGATATTTGTATGCCCCATTGAGGGGCATCATGTTTTCTGATCTGTGCGTCCGTCCGTCCGTTCGTCCGTCTGTCCCGCTTCAGGTTTTGGTCGAGATAGTTTTTGGTGAAGTTGAAGTCAAATCAGCTTGAAACTTAGTACACATGTTCCCTATGATATGATCTTTCTCATTTTAGTGCCAAATTAGAGATGTTCTCTCTTTTGTACGGTCCACTGAACATAGAAAAAGATAGTACGGATGGGCATCCGTGTACTGGGGACACATTCTTGTTTTTATGCTATGCTCATTTTAGTAAAGTAAACTGTAATAAATTACCTTCTGGTCCTTTTGGTCCTTTTTTTCCTGCAGGTCCATCTGGTCCTCTTGGACCTTTAGGGCCCGGTAATCCTGGTGATCCACGATGTCCAATATTAGTAACTACAAATTAAGAGGTTATACAAAAAGTTACTTATTTATTTGAATGTATGAAAATGTCCAAAAGAAAGAAGATATGCATAAAGATTCTACTATTGCACCGAGCGCGATTCGATTCGTCTACTTGAGACAGTTAAATTTTCAAATTTAAAACGCGAGTCTCGCCGATGAAAAACTGAGATTACACAAACCACACATTGATTATTTTTACCCATACAATGGGTGTAGAAAGGAATAAATTGACGACACTGAGAATTAGAGAAATGCAGATATCTGTAGAAATGACACTTGTTTATTGTTACTACATGTTATTGTATTTTAGGTTTAAGCGAAAAGCTGAATAATCGGTATAAGCAATACTTTTAGGTTGTGAGAAAATGTTTTTTTTTTAATTTTTTGTGCAAGACGGTATTTAGTTAGACATGGGAAATGTATGTGATAGGCTATTCAGTCTGCTTTGATTGATTTTTCTATTAAGAAAATCAAAATATTTAGTATGTATAAAATGTGTAACGTATACATGTACAAACTAAGTAATTGTACTGTGAAAAAGTATGTTCTTACTTCGGCTAATAAGTCTCATTAACCTATGGGGAAGTTAAAAATAAACTAGATTCATAAAATGTGAAATGTATGTTCTTACTTCGGCTAATAAGTCTCATTAACCTATGGGGAAGTTTAAAAAAAACTAGATTCATAAAATGTGAAATGTATGTTCTTACTTCGGCTAATAAGTCTCATTAACCTATGGGGAAGTTGAAAAAAAACTAGATTGATAAAATGTGAAATGTATGTTCTTACTTCAGCTTATAAGTCTCATTAACCTATGGGGAAGTTTAAAAAAAACTAGATTCATAAAATGTGAAATGTATGTTCTTACTTCGGCTAATAAGTCTCATTAACCTATGGGGAAGTTGAAAAAAAACTAGATTGATAAAATGTGAAACGTATGTTCTTACTTCGGCTAATAAGTCTCATTAACCTATGGGGAAGTTTAAAAAAAAAATAGATTCATAAAATGTGAAATTTATGTTCTTACTTCGGCTAATAAGTCTCATTAACCTATGGGGAAGTTTAAAAAAACTAGATTCATAAAATGTGAAATTATGTACTTACTTCGGTTTATAAGTCTTATTCACTGTATAAGATATGCTCAGGAATACAAATTAGGGAAGTAAAAAGAAGTGGCGGATCCAGGAGGGATGGGTGGTTCCAGGGGTTGAATCCCTTTTTTTTGGAAGATCAATGCATTTGAATAAGGACATGTGTTTAGAATCCCTCCTCTTATCCTGGGTTGTGACCCCCTTTTTTTACATGGTTGGATCTGCCCTAGAAAAGTGAAATATATATACTTACTTCGACCTATTACTCTCATTAACCTTACAAGAAGTGCTCTAAGTTGGTTAAAGTCTGAAGGATTAAAGACAAAATCTCGTCGGGAGGCTATCATCCTTAAATCTGGTAGACTGACACGGTTTCCAATAGCAACAACTATAATGAAGACACCTTCGTTTTTAAGCCGCTGTGCCTCTACTTTAGGGTCTGGTCCTTTAGTATTGACGCCGTCTGTGAACATGATTACTATCTTAGTTGCTGCAAATCTGCTGTATGTGGCTGACAAACTCACAGTCCTTATATACTGGAATACGTTTTTTATTTATTTTAATTTTAAATTTATCAATTCAAATAAATCGTCATAAAAATATCATTCGTTTGAAATGCCATGTTATTTTACAAATTTGTCTTCTATATATATACATTCAGTTATATTGCATAGCGAGCTATGTTCGCGGGGTGTATTTATTATTTTATTTTCGTGAATAGAAGAAAATTGCAAAAACAAATTGCCAGAATTACAGTTGTAAACAAAGGTTCGAGTTTTAGACTTCATTTCTAATGCAAAGTAAACAGAAAGAACACATTCGTTTGTGCAAAGTATCTGTTACATGTAAGTTTTTTAAATATTTTAATTACCCGATATCTGTTATTACGCGGAGAAATTCTGACAGCGATAATCATTTCTATTTAATAAAAAAAAATTGGGTTAAACGCCTTTATATAACCGTTAGCCGATTATGAATTCAATAGTTAGTACCTCATTTTTTGTTCGATTTAGAAATTCCAAAAAATTGCATCAGGCAAAAGCAACATGTGTGTTACGTGTGACGTACCTGAATCATATTGGTAATTGGAAAATGAACAATCAGGAGTTGGTAATGGAAAATAAACAATTATCAGTTACGATCGAATCCAAATAAGTTTAAAAGGCCAATTAAAGTAAGAAATTGAAGAGCATTGAGGACCAAAATTTCTAAAAGTTTTGTCAAATACAGCAAATAAATCTAGAAAAAGGTGATTAAAAAAGGAATGACAAAAATATTCTATAAATTATAATTTACCTGTAAGGCTGTACCAATAGCAGTTGCATGTCCTTTCCTGTTAGGGATTTTCAATATAGCGTTCTGTAAAGATGAACATGTTTTATACTTGTTTAGATGAAAATGGTTCACTACATTCTGTGCAAAGCACATGGAAGCAAAACGAGCACCATCGTCACCGATGTTTGAAAACGATCCTACCACGTTCTTCATGAAATGTTTCATAGTATCGAAGTTAGACTTGGAGCCGATACTTCCGGAATCATCAACGGCAAAGACAATATCAGCAAATGCATTACATCTAGATCCGTATATATATTTGGAAGCTGTAATAAAAAAAAATAATAATAAACGTTTTTCTTTGATTCCTCACATTGAATAAAGTTCATACTTAGAATAAGGCCGAGATTTGGTTTTCAGAGCCTGCATTTTTATGTGACAATGCATATGGCATGCAACTCTACGACAGCACATGTGAAGGTGCTGCACAGCTGAAAGCAAATAGTGTATTCGTAGTTGCTCTGTATATCAACAAATCAATGTTAAATCAGTAAATTTGATGATGCAACTGTTTGTTTTTCCCTCACCGGTATTCGAACTCATGCTATTTGAATATCGAGACAACACCACCAGTGTTACCTTTCCTCGTCAGTACACTATAAAGATTTAATACAGTACATTACATATTACAAAAACTGTATAAGGCATGAAGGTATATTTGATTGCAGATTAGCTAAATTATTTGTTGGAAAGGATCGTAAGGTGCAATGACAGAAATGATTTTTTAAGGCAACAGCAGTATACCGCTGTTCAAAACTCATAAATCCATGGACAAAAAACGAAATTGGGGTAACAAACTAAATCTGAGGGTCACGCATTAAATATAAGAGGAGTACAACGACATAACATTACCATGTAACACACACAGAAACGGACTAAGCATTAGACAAAATCCTATGAGAATAACAAATATAACATCAAAACCAAAAACATGAATTCGGGATAGATAAGTACCGTGACACGTCTTATAGCAATGTGAATTCACACTAAAAAATAAGAAAAAACAAACGACACCACGGAAACACAACGTTAAAATGTAACACACAGATACATTGTAAGTACGTCTAAACTTGATTTACCTTTACGACAGATCCATGCATTGGATTATAATTATCAGTGAAGGTGATACAGGGCTGAAACCCCAGATTATATTCACACTTTTTTTAATTGAACAACACTAATAGGGATAAGGTTATTATTTGATACTGGCGAATTTAAGAGATCTAGATTTAACCCCTGCATATGGAGCTAATATCAATCAATCTGAATACCCCCTAGGAGATTGGATCGCTAACATGTGAATAAATTTATCATAGATATCAGGATTAAATTTTGTATTGACGCCAGACGTGCGTTTCGTCTACAAAAGACTCGTCAGTGACGCTCGAATTCCAAAATGTCAAAATGGCCAAATAAAGTACGAAATTGGGCATTGGAGACCAAAATTACTAAAAGTGTTGTCAAATTCACCTGAGGTAATCTAGTTTTAGTATTTCAAAAATTCGAAAGTTTTGTAAACTGATAATTTATGTCAGTACAGTAGCGCTGACTACTGGTCTGGTGATATCCTCGGAAAATTAAAACTCTACCAGCAGTGGTATCGACCCGTTGTGCTATGGTCATCATATTCTACAGGAGTGATCCAGCCATTTAAAAAGGGAGGGTTTCAAACCCAGGATAAAGGTTGGTTTCCAACTTTATTTCCCTAATCAAATTCATTGATCTTCCAACAAGATGGGGGGTTCACATCCTGGATCCCCTTTTGGATCCGCAATTGTTCTACCTCACGCGCAGCATCCGTCCTTTATTTACAAAAAATGTACATACAAGTTTCAGTTGAAAATTAATATAAAATATTAATAAAATTTATAACTTACATCCACCAGATTCAGATAGTCCAATGTTAGTGTGGAAGACCAAAAAGAACAAGGACGACAGTACACCATAACGTACCATGATTGCAATGGTGATGTATCAGTCATGTTGGAGAAAAGTTGTCTTAAATATCAGGTCTTTAGTTGTACCTAGCAGATGACGGTTTGTAATCCCTTCGTTGACATCTTAATAAAATAATTATGTTCAGCCTAAACCGCCTTCTTCTATTTATTGCATATTTTTAATTATATAACATGAAAGGGAGAAGCAAGTACATCACCATTACATGTATTAGCTTTGCAAATCGTGTTTGATTACTTTTTTATTGGCAATTTTAATTGATACAGTCATGTTTGAGTTATACTGTGTGAAGGTATTACAAATCCGATTTAATATATCAATTTCCTAGTAAGTACCTATTATAAATTTTGATATTGATTCAGACATGTTTAACCAATACAGTACATTCTACATTTTACACCAATACTATCCATGAATCAGTATCTCTGTAAAAAAATCAGATTCAACATCCATGTTTTATAAAATGAATATTTAACAGTATATGTTTGATTTATACTAATACTGACAGTTCATCGTCTAAAAGATTAAGTATTAGTTACAACATATTGAATATTCTTACATTTTGATAAACAACTATTATCAACCATACTTTATTTGAGGTTGATGTAAATAATTGAAAATATACTAATAATATTTGTATTCCATAATGTGAAATAAAGTCATTGCAATACACATGATACAAGAGCCTGACCATTTTGAGAGATTTTTCATTTTTATTTGCAATGGCTTATTCGAGAACAGTTTGGGTTTATTTTGGAGTAGCATCCGGGTTTTATCGCGTGAATAAACACTATGTGATGCGACTGTCATACAAGTGAGATGTTTAGCTAGCTGTAAAACTAGGTTTAATCCACCATTTTCTACGTAAGATATTATATGAAACAAGTCAGGAATATGACAGTTGTTATCAATTTTTTTGATGTGTTAAGGATGTACACCTCTGAGGAGCCAAACATTTCTAGAATTAAACTTTTTTTCTTAACCTGATCTTTGGTTATAAGACTAACAAAATAATTGGTGAAGAAAAAAAATCAGATGGTGGTACACTTTTTTTTTTGCTACGTATACGCCCCTTAGAAAATGCCCAATTTTGATGATTTTCCCATTTTACATCGATTTTTACCTATTTGTGGGCTATTATCGTGAAAAAAATCACAGTTCCACAATTAAACTCTTTTTCATACTTTCTATAAAGATGAAGTGGACCAATCTGAATAAATTTTACTTAAAAAAAACTAAAGATAGGTGTTAATATAAAAAAGTTTTATCATAATTTGACGCTTTTTTGTGTAAAATTTACCATGCTGTCATTTTTTGATGTTTTGTGATTTTTCTCAGTTTTGAGAACAAAATGCATTCATTATATGATTTCAACTTTTTTGTTATAAATGAATAAAAAAATACATATCTAAGTAATTTTAAAAGACAAAAATGATATGGGATGTGCATGATTCTTGTAAAATATTTTTTTTGTATCCCTCACTAATTTTCTCAAAATTTTGGCTAAAAATACTGACTTGATTGGTCGTAAAACTTGAAAACTGGATTATTAAAAAACCGATAATGTAAATACACATTTTTTTCACAGAGTTATGTTTGATTATAATATTTTGAAAATTCATTGATATTTTCCACTTGTATCACATGTTTTGGAAATAATTCAAGAACGAGATTTCAACGAGACTGAACGAGACTGAAAAGTCAGAAGAATACATCCTTAAAGCTTTTGATGTTGGCATGTGTTTAGGAACGTTCCGTTTTGAATTTTCCTCGGAGTGCAGTTCTTTTCTGATTTTACTTTTGACAAGTTAAACTGCCATATACTAGTAGGTTATAAGGAAATGTAAAAGTTCAAATAAAGTTTTTGATTTTCCATAACAAAATCAAGAGACCAATACACATTGATTGCATTCAGCGAATTTGATAATGCTGTTTATACAAATTTCATTTAAGAAAAAAAAGTTAAGAATGTTATGCGTCCGACTTGTTTTTCTGGTTTTTTTTACCAGTTTATCGCCTAACTTGCACAAAACTTTTAGTAAACACGTGTCAAGTTCTTTGATTTTTAAATGCCCACATTTTATCAACCAGGTTCAACCCACCATTTGCTTTCTTAAAATGTCCGGTACCAAGCCAGGAAAATGACCATTGTTATATCATAGTTCGTTTCTCTGTGTGTTACATTTTAATGTTTTGTTTCTGTTGTGTCGTTGTTATCCCCTTATATTAGATTCGTTTCCCTCAGTTTTAGTTTGTAACCCGGATTTTTTTCTCTCAATCGATTTATGTGTTTCTAACATTGGTTTAGTACTGTTACCTTTATTTACAATACAATGTAATTGGAAATTCAAATAACTCATGTTATGAATTATCTTTTAAAGTCTACAAAATATGACATATAGTTTAAGCAGATTTGTACATATCTTGATTTTTTATTTGTCAATAGAAACCCAAATATTTCACCATAAAATCTTACTGTGTGGTAAACATTTTTTTTACGTACTAAAAGGGGCGGTTATCAATTAAAGAACTTTGTTGGTAAACCACTACAAATTTAAAATCTGTATTGATAGGTTTGAAAAAAAAGAATGTCATTAAGCCTGGTAAAGAATTCGATTACTTATAACTTTTTGTGTTTCATGGTTACATGTTTATTTGTTTTATAATCATTAGGATTTAACACAGTGTTGACTGCTGTGCCCCAATAAAATCAGGTATAATACACCATATCTTACACAAGAAAATGTTTATACCGAGTTAGAAAAATGACAGTTGTTATTCATTCGTATGATGTGTTTGAGCTGATTTTTTCCCCATTTGATAAGGGATATTCTGTTTTAAATTTCTCTTGTCATTTGTTGTTTTTGTGATTTTACTTTTGATATTTTATAGAAATGTGTATTTTTACTATGCAATTAAATTGTGTTTTTTGTGTGTAATAGGTGTTTAAAAAAAAACTGCATGTGTAACAGCTCTGCAGGTTTTTTTTCCGGATAAGGTGAATTTTCCCGAATCAAATAATGTCTCAACTGAATTCAAATATCAAAAGACTTTGCTTAATATTTTGTGTACCTAAAAACATGGAGACTGATCCTTACATATGGTAGTACTTATTTCCTTTGTTTAAAAATGTATAGATGACCTTTGTTGTATTACAAAATAATTTAAATTTTTTTTTTAGTCCTTTTTGTACAAATAAAGGTGGTCCATTATCAAGAAAAAATATAATTTCTCATGCAAAATGTACATTAGACAAATAAGATTTTTCTAGTGAAAAATATAACAGTCATGCATTTAGGAGTGGTGCGTCAAATACTACCCACAAATAACGACTGGAGGATCATCTTATTTTAAGTTTGGGGCGATGGTCCCCATAATGTGATACCAAGTATATTCATTGCACTATAGATATGATTAGACAAGCTCGAATTTAAATGAACTCTTAACTTACTTTTTTTGAATAATCAAAATTTGAACGGTCTGCAAGAAATAAATTGATTCTGATTTTTCTCTCTTTTTCAACTAGGGGCTTCAACTGCAAGCATCTGTATTTGACTATTTCGATACAAAAGTGTAGTCGATTTTTTTACTCAGTCCAAGTATCAAGATTTAGCTAGAGTGATCTCCAATTGTATATAGAGACATAAAATTATTTAATTTATTGGTTTTACTGTGCAGTTGCATAAGTAACCAATTGCCATTTTGTAAATGAGTTTACGGGTATAATGTTCTTGAATATGTAATAGTTAAAACTAAGTCTTTGTAAATATTAGTTTTCTTCTCATCACACTTAGTTTATTACAAGCTGCAGCCATGTGTTTATTGGGAATTGAGGTTTTAGATTTATCCATATGAGACAGCAACCCAAAGCAATAATTATCATCTTGTGTTTTAAGAGTGATAATGGGTATATAAAAGAGATATTATTAATAAGATATTTGATTATTATTAATTAAATATTTGATATAATCATGCTATATAACTGGGTTAGGACATGATTTTAAAGTCATGAAATTACGCACACGGTCCATGACGTCACAATGTACATTCCATGCTTATTATTTTATTCTGCGCAATTACTCAACAAGATATGTGCGTATGATATGTGTCTGCAAGAAACACGCGAACTTCTACTATTTTGGTCATTTTTTTGCCACCACTTATCAGCCATTTTTTGTTTTTAAAATTTGTAAATGTTGTGTCATAGTTATTATACTATAAACTTCATTTTGAGATTTTTACAATTGCTTGTCAATATTTAATATTTGATTAAGACTTAAAAGTTTTTTAATTCTTTCAACATTTTTTCAATTTTATTTGATGGAAATAATTAATATGAATAATTTACCATCATTTTTGATACCACACTAACTTACGTATGGCATACACATCTTATTTTATCACATAATGAGAGTATGAAACCACAATTTAAAGAGTTAACTTCTGTTATCACACTTTACAACCTATTGTATCTTTTAGTTAGTTTATTAGCCAAGTTGTCTATATAATGTACAATTATGTAACGGGAAATTAATAAGATACCGTGTTTCTTCTCCTTTATCGAAGTTATGCATTTATATAGAAATAAAATGAAACATTAAATTACACATTGTAAACGTTATATATTTGTACAATGTAGAACAAAAAATGAATTGAAAAAGGGGCAAAGGTGAAAATAAAATAAAATTGACATATGAGACTTTAAAATCAATGTTCATTTTTAAAGAAACATGAGTGACTGCTGATTACAAAAATCATACGAAGTTTTGGTAAAAACATCATTATATGTTGATGGAGTTTAGTATGGCGTATTTTTCCGCTGAACTAATACATATTTTAATTCAGAGGCCAGCTGAGGATATTCAAACGATTCTAATATTAAACTTTATTGACGAAGTGTTTAAAAAAATGTATTATTTTTGAAAATTGATTTGTATAAGACCCCGTTCAAACTAGCAATTTTTGTTATCGATCTAATTTGAATCGATCTAAATAAAACCAGTTAGCGTTCACACTGTCTTTAGTCATAACGATCTCTATCGGTCTAATCTGAACCACTGCGTTCACACTACAATCAAAAAACGCAATCGATCTTACCTTTACACCCGTAAAAATGTAAACATTGTGTATAAATAGAACTGATTTATCAAATTCATGTGTTTATACACTGATACACACACTTGAACAAAAATGTTATTGTTTAACATAAATCACAAGTTAAAATTTTGATACTGGTGTTATTGCAGTTTTCTTTAATTTTGAAAAAAATAACTGTAGCTACGAAGTTACAACACTTCACCGGAAATACTGCGGTTCCTGCAAAGAGAAAAAAACCAACATAAGAAAAGAAGACACAAATTTCGCAAATCTATGCAACGGCGGAGACAACATGTTTTCAGTTTGTTTTAAATGTCTTTTAACAGCGAAATACGGGTTAAACAACGAACCTCTGAGAAAGTTTTGCCGCTATACATGCGCACACGTTATTTTCGATTCAATCGTACTAGTCTAAACCGATTTCTGCGTTCACATCTAAAGTAAGATCGGTTTACTTTAGATCGATTAAAACTAAACTACCTCTTTTTGGTGTTTTAGTTAAGACCGATTGAAGATCGATTCAAAGCGTTCATATTAGCCCTTAACCCGATCTATATTGAACCGATCTAGTTTAAATCGATAAAAATGTCCTAGTGTGAACGGGGTCTCACATTGTAAGCTTTTTAAATAGAAGGAATTCAAGATATTATTAGTTACATAGTGTGTTAGTGAACTAATATGAAATAAAGGGGGTCAGTAAATTCCATATGGGATGAGAGCGAAACTGAAATGAAGTACTTTCAGTTTTTAATATGTTATTATAATATAGTAGATGTGTTTGAATTAATGAGTATCAGATAAAGACCGATTAACATAAATCATATGCATTTTTTTCGTTTTTTATTTGAAGCCTTTACCCCTTGAGATGCAAAATCTTTGTGCTTTAAATATTCATTACACCCGACCCATTATTGTGTTTTATACTGCACTCGTTCTATTTGAGCAGTCAAAATGCGTTGACCGTATATTTCTATGTCATATACAGTCACTGACCTGATATCACTTTTCCTCATGAATATTTAAATAGAAATTGTCGAAATTATATTTAATTATTCATACGGCCTCTTCAACCTGTTCTTGTTTCCAATGTAAACAACGATGCGTTTAACGACTCAAACTTGTTTCTTTTACAATTTTTGGGAAAATATATTTCACTCATATTAAAACTTTTTGTTTGCAACCTATAAATCATTATGTTTTAAGTTTATTGTTGATATTTTGGTCTGTAAACAAACGAATTCGTTCACCATTGGCAGTGGCGGATCCAGAGGGGGGGTTCCGGGGGTCCGCACCCCCCCTTTATTTTGGCCGATCAATGCATTTGAATCGGGATAATTTTGCACCCCCCCCCTGCACCCCCCCTTTGCCCTGGGCTAGCACCCCCCCTTTCGAAAATTCCTGCATCCGCCACTGATTGATTGCAACAGGTAAGGATGTACATTTCATCGTGTTGTATATTTCTCCGCCTGTGTGATATGAGGCTTTTTTAAAGGGGGTTTCCCCAATATTTAAATCAAATGAATAACATTAATACAAGTGGCGTAGCTGAGTCATTTTTACGTGTACGCCCGATCCTTGGCGAGGGATATGAGGGGTGTCAACCGCTCAATTGTATAGCACCTGCTGGTAGTGGGTTCGAAAGGGACGAAGCCCCCGAAAGCTATCGAGAATGAGATACCGTAATGATTCCTGTCAGTAAAAAATCATTGTTAGCAACATATTTTTGAATCTAAATGTTTTTTTTAGTTTTGGTTAAATTTTGTAATATGTTAATTTATTCATCGTGTTAAACTGGACGCTAGCCTAATGGTTATTGGTTTGAGAAAACATCCAAACCAATTTTAATTTTTAATAAGTTTGAAAGATGCCGTGAGTGAGCATACAATCGACAAAAGCACCTTTTAATGAACACAAAAAAAAAATATTTCTAAAAGGGGTAATATAAAAAAATTCTGGAACCCCTAGGATTTCTTCCCACAAAAAGTGAATCAATTTATTTTAAAAAAAAATCTTAAATTTTCTTTTGATATTTTTTTCTTCATCTGGAATATTTCACGACAATTTATGAAGGGTTATAAATTGAGCATGTAAAACAATTAATTGCGTAAAGAGTCCGCTATCTGTCTATCAGAAAAGAACAGAAAAATGAACGAAAACAAATGCTTTCAAAATTTGAGCTTTAGACATTAGTCATAGAAAAAGATTCTTCTGCATTTTCATAAAATTCGATGAAGGTTCGACAAGTAGTTAATGTAATTGAGAAATAACAAACTACGACTACTTATCAAGTGCAGACGGAAATACATTTTGTCCTTAAAATGCGGGAAAATTAAAGATATAATTGCATTATGATATTGCTCTGAATACTCTTTTGATAAACAGTTTCTGTCAAACTGTCGTAAGATTTCACGGAGAGTCATTCAAAAGACTTTATCCACATTCGGAACCTAAATATTGACGCCTCTTTGTCTTGCTTTTGGGACATAAATCACAGGGTCGACAAAAATATAAACTGCATTTCGAATCTGAGCAGATAGTGAATTGCTTAAAATATCAGAAATGTACGAAGAATGCATAGTAGATTCAGACTTTTACCAAAGAATCGAACAAACATATTAAATGATCTATTTGAGTAAATTTAGTCCCTTTTTCTTCAAAATTGCATTCCATTGAAAAAAGAAGCACAAGGCTGGTGTGCTTTTAACCAGTGTGTCTTAGTCTATGTCCAAGTTTAAAATATATTTGCAAAATTCAAGTGTACGCCCGGGTGTTTTGACGTAAACGTAGCTACACGCGTGAATACTCTAAACAACAATTGAAAATGTTATTTTAGATTGCAGTATAATATAAAGACAATAATAGTGCATTGACTTGACATAACAACGATATAAGGATTCGGCCCGAAACGGGGAAAATACTCGGCACAGCCTCGCATTTCCCCGTTTCTAAGCCTCATCCTTATATCGTTGATATGTCAAGTCAATGCACTATTATTGTCTTTACCTTAACATAGTGTATACATTTTTACTATCTGTATGGTTGTGAGATCTCTTTGAAAACAAATAGTGATAAAAGAAGTCACCAAGGTCGCGCATAATTGTTGTTATTGGTTATGACACGCCTATAAACGCGATTGATCTCCATTGTTTTGATCTATAAATTATATGAAACTTTACAAATAATCGTATAACGTCTGTTTTTTAATAACTAGATATGTTTTATAATAGAACGTGATAGAAATTAATTCAAATTAATGAAGATTTTGATATTGATTTTGTATTATTTCCTAGTTCTTGATGTTTATATTTAATAGACATATCAGATTCGAACATATAGAAATACGTTTTGGATCTAGTTCATTCAATATTTTAATGCAGAGGGTCACATATTTCAACTGTATCAATGCATCAAATAAATTCCGTACAGGAACCGCAAATTTAGGATAGTCATATGTTTATCGAATTGAATGATCTTATTTTATAGTTAATAAATTTTTAAATATATTGTATCTATCAAAACCATAAGTAAAAGAGTTTGATACCACAATTATATACTATTGGCTTAAACTTCTATACTTTACAGCGCCATTTTACCTTAGCCAAGTTTTACTACATAATGTACAGCTACAGTTGACCACTTAACTCTACAACACATGAGATGACTGCCATATATTTCAGCGCCTGCATACGTAGAATAAATTTCAAAGATGTACGTTCTGTATTGAGAACTAACTTAAAAAGCACAAATAATACCACTTGTTTTAAACACTATAATTATAATTCATTATGGTTAACTATTTGGGTGTTTTTAATCGTTACTAAGCGGATAATAAATTTAAAATAATATATTCGATAATGCGAAGACGATGATTTAACACAATTAAAGACGAATCCATCAAATTTCTAATAAATGGAGATTTGGAGGTATTTCTTTTACAAATACTTAATGAGGGATCATCCAAGAGGGGCCAAACTCATAAATTGAAAAAAAACCTGACAACTCCATGACTAAAATTGAAAAAGAAAAACAGACAAACAATAGTACGCATAACACAACATACAGTGAAATGCAGTGAAGTTAAGCGTTTGATAGTTCATTGATAACATTCTGGCGAATCAAAAACAAACAACTTGTAACGTCTCATTTCATTTGCCGAAAGATTAAAAAACAACAGCAATGTAGTCAGTTTGCAAATGAATTGACACAGGTGACCGACAATTAGACAATATGCGTATAGTGTCTTGAAATATTAAATTTATTTGTATGAGGCTTAGAAACGGGAAAATGCGAGGTTCTACCGAGCATTTTCCCGTTTCGTGCCGAATACAAATAAATTTCATATTTTAAGACACTATACGTATATTGTTTTTATACTGAAATCGAAAAAAAAATGAAAAATGAAAAAAACATGTAACAAAAATTGTTAAAAAAAGTGTTTGGAGTTTCCCTCTTGAGGTACTATTTTGGGGTATTTCCCTTTGAGCGTAGTCCAGATGGTAAGACATTGGCATATTAAGGAATTAGAAAGGGAAAATGAACTTAATTAATAACATTTGATAAACATGATATATAAATAACCAATTTGAAGACATAAAAGTTTAAATTGAAAAAAGTTTGACCATTGTTACTTTACGTTGTCATGGTCGTGACGTGATGTTGTTGAGGAAATACAATAAGGAGGCGGGGCTTATAGGTCAGTTGGGGTCATTGACGTATAAAGCTAACGTTTATACGTATAGCTTTATCTGTACAGTAAACTAGCTGATTGCAGTATAATGGAATGTACTATGTTTCTATGAACGTAAAAACAAGGATTTGTATAGTTAACAAAAGAATGGTCAAAAGAATTAAATAAATGTTTTTTCAACTTCAAATAGTTGGGTCGAAATATTATACTGATATTTTGTATTAAGTAATATTCTAAGTTCTTTATTCATGAAGCATCTCAATTGTCTTGTACCGCATAATGAAAAATATAAAGATAAAATAAAAAAAACATGTGCCGCTTTTATACGGATGAATATATGAACCACTTTTAATGTCTTTCATACTGACGATAGGTTATAATCCTAACAATGGCGTAGTCTCTTATAATAAGTATTTCAGAATAATGATCCATTACAATAATTAATGATGGGTTGCACTGACATTCTTCTTTTATCATTTTATGCTATAAAACAAACACACAGTAGCTAAGCGTACCAAAGATTGAAACACAATAATTTTTATCGTATCATTTGTGCAACTGAATAAATTCAGCGAAGGCATATTGTTGTTATAAATTGAAATGTTACATCGGATTGGATTATTTCTTTTGCATGTGTTTCTAAATAAGAAACTATTACTTGTGAGAAATGTTGTAGTTTATAAGGAACAAATCTCGTTTGAATTGTTTTACATGGTCATTTCGGGTCCTTTTAAATCAGACTTTGTGGTATGGGCTTTGCCCATTATTGAAAGCCGTACGGTGATCTATAGTTGTTAATTTCTGTATTATTTTGGTCTCTTATGGAGAGTTGTCTCATTGGCAATCATACCACATCTTCTTTTTTAAATATAAACGTTCTGTTTTAGATTTTAAATGGATGAACATTTATCTTTTAATTTTATGCTGTAAGAATAGAGCTGAACAACATTGTTGAACTTCCGCTCAAGTATATATGTAGTATGTATTCGTATTTAAAAGGAAATACCAAAACGAAACATGTATGATAAACTGATAAACAAAATATCAAGAAATTTAGAATGACTAAATGCATTTACAAGAAGAAACTCACCTTTTTATCAATACACTGATTGTTTTTTTTATTAACATATTCATATTTACAATTATGAATATACAATTTACGTTTATCTTTCAACTGAGAATAGCAAAACCTCATGACGTATTTCGTTAGAGTTTATAAACTACATTTAATTTCCCTGTGCCATAGTTTGCCATCTGCATTTTTCGTAACAAAGCATGGTTGGTAACATGTTAAGAATTTACTTACAATTTCGGTAATTTTTCTCTTAATTAAACGGAATCAGAAAAAAAAGTCACTATCCTATGAAGAATACCTAAAACTTGGCAAAGAATATGAAAAGTGTTTGTAGTAAAGTGCGGTTTCATTTTTCAAGTACAACGCTAATCCATCGAGTCCATTGAGTAAAAGAAAAGGCAGTATGAGCAACTTGGGAGGGGGGGGGGGTCAATTAATTTTTTTTTTTTTTTTATCGTACATTGAACTTTAATGTCGTCCCATGATCCAGAAGAGACATATGAATTAAATATTTCGATGTGAAAACTGTTAAGATTTTAAAGTCAAAATTTTACTATCAATTGCAGAAAATTAAAAAACCTATGAATTTCATATGCACATTTTTAAAAGCTAGAATTGTGATTGGATTATCAAAAACCCAATTATGTACACGAATACGACGATGGAAGCTTTAAACGACCTTGACCAGCTACGGAATATTGATCAGTCCATTCAACGATATCGTACGTGTGTTCTATTTTCGCAGGTATTTGGCATAATAATGAGGTCGAAGGTTTGAATTGAGCAATGGAAACAATCGTTCCTTAAAGAGTTAATCTAATTAAGTTTGTTTGACTGATTATGTCGCCCAACCTTTCGCTAAGCTTGGCCGCAGATAGGTGTAGAAGTCTAAAGAATTAAGAAACACGAACACCACCAAACACAGGTTTTGATATCGGGTGCTCCGGAAGGGTAAGCAAATCCTGCTCAACATGCGGCACCCGCCGTGTTGCTCATATGTGTATTAAAAAACCGGTAAATAGTTAACATTCATAACTAGAGACTCCAAAGAGCCTGTGTCGCTCACCTTGGTCTATGTGAATATTAAACAAAGGACACAGATGGACCAATGACAACATTGTGTTTTGGTGATAATGATGTGTTTGTTGAACTTACTTTTCTAAACATTCTTGCTGCTTACAATTATCTCTATCTATAATGAACTTGACCCAATAGATTCAGTGGAAAATGTAAGTGAAAATTGACAGTTAGTGAAAATTAACATTTTATAAAAATTGTTAAAAATTGACTAAAAGAGCAATAACTCCACAGGGGGTCAATTGACCATTTTGGTCATGTTGACTTATTTGTAAATCTTACTTTGCTGAAAATTTTTACTCTTTACAGTTTATCTCTATCTACAATAATATTCAAGATAATAACCCAAAACAGCAAAATTTCCTTAAAATTACCAATAAAGGGGCAGCAACCTAACAACCGGTTGTCTGATTCATCTGAATATTTCAGAGCAAAAAACTCTTGACCTGATAAACACTTTTACCCCATGTCAGATTTGCAGTTATAAGCCAAAAACTGCATTTTACCCTTTTGTTCTATTTTTAGCCGTGGCGGCCGTCTTGGTTGGTATGCCAGGTCACCGGACACAATTTTCAAACTAGATACCCCAATGATTATTGTGGCTAAGTTTGGTTAAATTTGGCCCAGTAGTTTCAGAGGAGAAGATTTTTGTAAAAGTTTACAGACGCCGGACGACGACGGACGACGGACACCAAGTGATAAGAAAAGCTCACTTGGCCCTTTGGGCCGGTGAGATAAAAAGGGAAGAAGATTGTAGTTACGACATAAAGAAAACATATCCGATATCATCTGTAAAACGGTTATTCCACAACGGTCAACCAACTCATCAAGGTTACGTCTGGTCGCTATCTAATTATAACTGATCGACACAAACACGCTTTTGTTTCTATAAGAGTTAAAGATGCCGATTGATCTGCTTTTGACCGCCTAAAGACATAAAGTACACACAACATAAACTAAATATCGCTTCAACTCTTCTTCAACTAATTAGCCAAGTTAAACAATAGAATGTTGAGGGTAATTAATTCAAATAACGTTTTTCGTTGATTTTTTTTTTTATTATTTTCTATTTTCATACTTCCTTATTGTCTACATAACTGTATAGAAATATTAGATTCAGACATATGAATTATTCTGGAACTTTCATTTATCGTTTAAAAATGCAGAGTTTACAATATTGATTTTGCAATAGAATAATGATATGCTTAGTTATAGAAAACTATTTTGATTTTTACTACTAGAATACGAAAATACAGCACATTTAGAAAAAAGATTCGAATGAAATTTTCAGATCTTTTTGTTAAAAAAATATTAAAAGGGATAATCAAGGTCACGTCTGGTTGCTTTCTATTACAAATATTTGGTTGTAACACGCGGATTGTTCTATAACCTTAAAGATGCCATTTGGTCCGGATTGGACCGCCTAAAGTGCACGAAACGTTTTTTTATTATTCATTAGTCTAGTTTTACAATAGAATATTGTGGGAAATTGGCTCAATTAACGTTTTATACTGATTTTTCTCTGGGTTCATACGTCCTTATTATTTACATACCTATATAATATATTGGATTGGTACATATAAAGTGTTTTGTAAATTTAAGGTTTCTTTTAAAAATTACAGAGTTCACATCAATAAATTTGTTCAACGTAAAAAATCAAGTTCGTACAATTAATCGAATTGAACAGGGTTCTAATTTTACTAATTATGTAACAGGATACTTATAAATTGTTTGAAACCACAACAATAGTCTGTAACCATAGCTAAGAGTATTTGCTGTAACTTTATTTATACTTTACAGCCTCTATTATACCTGCCAAAAAATTGCCAAGTTTTATTTTATCATATGTAACAGGGAATTAATTTGAATACCATTTATCTTCCCCTTTGTTGAAGTTATACATTTCGCCTTTATTATAGTTATCCATTTCCCCTGTATTGAAGGTAGTCATTTATATAGAAATATAAAATATATTTAGTACAGCTAAACCTTTAAGGATTTCATATATTTAACATGTTTGTTTACACTTAATGAATGGCTATTATTTATTTTGAATTTATTGAACCATAAAATTCATTTTTGACTCTTCACATTGAATAATCCGCGAAGCGGATTATGTTAAATGTGAAGAGTCAAAAATTAATTTTATGGGTCAATAAATTCAAAATAAATTATTGCCATTCATTATAAATAAATTTCTATCAAAAATAAGGCTTAAAGAACTTTTTATATTATTTATATTAACAAAAACAACGTACACACATGTTGGCGTATGAATACACAACGTCAGAGTGGGCGTATCGCCATAAAATTTGATAACATTGAAAATAAAACTAATACGTTTAACCAATCAGAAGACAGTAAATACACCAAATTTATTTATTTTGCAATATACACCACATTACGAATAGTACATGTAATAAGATAAGTAACAAGTTTCAGTTGTGAACTTTCACTTTGTCATACAAGTGAGACGTTTAGCTAGCCTAGCTATAAAACCCGGTTAAACCACAATTTTCTACATACCAAATAAAGAACATAAATTTTTTATCAATTCGGTTGATATGTTTGAGTTTTTCATTTTGCAATTTGAATGCTAACTTTCCGTTTTGAATTTTCCTCGGAGTTCGGTATTTTTATTACTTTACTTTTATTTGTTTATATAACAAAGTTCACCAACATCTGTTGATGAAGTATAAAATTCAAAATGTTTGAAAGTCCAGTGTCTCCATTTATTTCCTACAAGACGCACGAGAAACGTCAATACCTTTTCTGTCGCTAATGATGAATACGAATACTACTAAAGTGTATAATGAGGACCACCGAAAATAATTCTTGATATACATCCGTATTGGTGTGTTTGATTACGCTGAGCTCCATCTTTACCATTATACTCTAGCTCTATAATGCACAGGCGAGAATTCAGCGCATTAAAAAAAAGTTTCCTAAATGGACATTTTAAGACATTTTTGTTACAAATAGTTATAAAAACGAGAACAATGAACTATTCGATCACTGTTATAAAAGAAGGCAATTGTATAGTTATAATTAAATACTACCAAACATCCAAACAGTAAATATTGTCAGAGGTTTATTTGTTTAAATTTAAGATTGAACCTCTAGATCATTTAATGTTTTGTACAAACATGAGGCCGGTGGTTTTTCTTGCTAATATTGTTTGAGATGGTTTCATGTCGTGGTCTTTTATAGCTTGCTTTGTGAAATTGGGTATTCCTATGGTTAAAAGTAGTGTTGTCAAATTGTACACTTTTGCCTAACCGGTTACTCGGATAATCATTCGACCGATTAACTGGTTAACCGGTAATTTAAGTTGGTGTTTGAACACCTTATCAATAGAACCCTACACATAGAAATAAGATGTGGTATGAGTGTCAATTTGACAAGCTTTTCCTTTAGCATTATAAGGCTTATCTGTGAGGATTCCTGGCGAAGTTTGACTTTTAATAATCAAATACGCCGTATCAACTAAAGCGTTTGTACCAACTTCAGATTTAAAAAAAAATGAATAAATCTTAATCTCGTAGAATTGAATATGTCATATGTCAGAAACCGATTATTCCTTCCCTTTCTCTTGTTGTCTCCGAAAATAAGAGTGGAAGATATCAGCAAGCAAAATCGAGGGAATTGTGCAAATGATGATACAAGCATGAAAATTACCACAAATCATCATTATTATATAATTTTTAAGAAATAACTGCTGGCCATTAAAAAATGGCTGTTTTCTTCAATTTGAAAATACTGGAAAACTTTTCTTGTAACCTCGTTTAGTAAAAAACAATTATCGGGTTTGGCGGCTGCCTTCCTTACATCAAATATTTATTAAAACATGAATATTTGACATATCCAGTATTTGCGCATGCGCGAAAATGTTACAAAATTCTTTCAAAAACATTTGAACTATTTACTATATATTTATTATTTTTGGATTTCTAATGATATTATGATTTGGTTTAATAGCATTTTTCAAGGTTATGATACACAATCATGTGTTTAACACTTTTGCGCATGTGCAAACTATTTATAGACATTAAAATAGCTAATTGTATGCACTACCAGGCAATTCTCAGGTATTCGATGGGTAAGCCGAAAATGTGGTGAATCCCGGAGAATTATCAATTGTAACTGCAAATCAGCCACTTTTGGAAATGCCTTAGCGCAGATTCACTGTGAATGGCCTGATTTTAAAGGAAAAGATAAGTTTATCGTCACGTTTGGTGGATTGCACATTGAAAACTCTGGGTGATATATTGCGTGATAGGGGATGGACATGTTGTCTTACTGAAGCCAATATTGCAACACCAAAAAACGGCAGATTATTTTTATGTATGTTCAAATATACCTAGGACTAAACAGGCGCATCAGACAACTGCATATATTTTGCTTGAAATATTAATTTCGGATTACGAAAGCTAAACTTAGAATGTATAATTATGTCATGACTCTGTGACGTTCAATGATTGAAAAGACTGGTGTATAAAGTTATCTCGACCACAGTTTCATTCCTGGCGTTCAATTATAAATTAAAAACTTCTTCTGATTGTGGTATTTTGCGCATTTCATGAGTGAGATGTCGTACTTTACAAACATAAAGCATGATAGCGTATTGTTTTAGTTCTTGATCGTGTAAATTATGCTCGATCGTTACCCACCCATCTTCAAGATATGACTTCCCTTCACAGGTGGCAATGGAATTTGAAATGATAATTTCACTGTACGTAAGACCAGACAATTTCTTCCTTATAACACAATTGATCATGGCACAAAATGAATAATGCAATTTCAAACGGCGATGTTCATGCCATAGGATTAACTAAGATCCAATTTAGACAAATGGATGGTAACTTGACCAGGAGTCAGTATAATAGAAGATGTATTTGAAAGATCTTATGGTTTGGGTCATTTTATAACAGATGAACGACCTAATGAAGACTCTACGAAAACACAAAAAGATGTCTTTAAACAGCTTTAAAGACTTTGTAAAGTGATGAACGAGTTTGGAAATTCCTTTGTAGAAGAGTCGTCAGATTTGTAAAAAAGATACTTCATTTAGAAAAATGTTGAACACGATAGATATTTAAATAAACTCCAAGATATTGTTCCAAACAATACGAAGATCTTTTGAAGCAAATGCAAAACGAAAGAGAACATGCTTCTTATAACCAAATGAAAAATAACAGCTTCTTTTTTTGGCCGCACTATGAAACTAGAAACGTCTTTGTCAAAAACAAAGCTAGAGATCCTTTAAAGTGATTGTTATATCTTTTCTCTAGACTTTTCATTTCTTGTCACAGTAGACAGTTTTACTTGGAATAATTCTTTATCCGAAAAAACAAAATTTCTCCTCCGTCTTTATCACAGAATGTTTCTTGAAATAGTGGTTTTAAATCGCTGCAAATGGGTTTACTTGAAACATTCTGCGATTTTCTGATCCAAATTCGGACGTATTTATCGTTGGTAGGGCAGCAATGGTTAATTCCAAGTCACAAAGATATGACGTGATTATGGAAATGATGTCATACTGCCTTACATAAAATCTTGCATCGATAAGTATTCAAGAGTAGACATTGTATTTGATGAATAATTTAAAGGCTGTGACAAGACGAGGGCAAGGTTTTTGTGCCAGATGGAAAGGTGTTTGTTCTGGTAGAACACCAAGGGTTTTGAGTACTTTTCTCTATGTAGATGACAACGAAATGAAATTGTTGAAGAATCTTGCTGACAAAATTGCTTCTTAAGAGACTAATAAAAATGTGTATGTTACTCATGGTGAAAATGTTCTTTGCAATTTCAATAAGGATACTTCCTATCTAACCCTTGTAATCATGAAGAAGCAGATACACGAATGTTTGTCCATGTTCGGCATGATATGAAAAGCGTTGTAAAATGTCATTTTAGGTAGTACTGACACAGATTTAATAGTACCAAGAATTACAGCAGTACAGTAATCGTAAATTTAGGTAGAACACATTGTGGATAGGTTTTGGAAGGAATAAAGACTTTTGATGGCTTCCTGTTCGTGATATATCAAATGCTTTTGGTCCTTTTGTAGCTGCTCTCTCTTTCGTCCATGCATTCTTTGGATGTGACACTTTTTTAAATTGTCGTGGGAAAGGGAAGAGGTCAGTTTGGCTAACAAAGGAAGGTTTTGCAGATGAAAAGGACTTTTTTTTTTACTTAAGTATGAAGCGAGGTACGATGTGAGTTGTTTGTTTTCCAGAGCACACCAAAAGAGAAGTAAATCAAGGAGGAGTTGTTTGGGCTCAGCCTGATTCATGTATTTGACAGGTACATGTACCAAGTCATGAACACGTGGGTTGGATGAAAGAAAGAATCAATGACAGTTGAAAACTGAAATGGACTTCTGTGACTGCCGTTGCATCTTTGTATCAGGAACTTTTGCAATATGGAGGCAAAAATCCAGCTGTGTTGGTAACTTTAAATGCTACCGTTCAAGCCTTCCTTGTACGGGTAGTTGAATAGGCAATTGTCAGAAAATTATCAGATGAGCAACCTGTCTTTCTTACTAAACTAGGCATTTAAACTTAACAAAGAGTGTTATCACTTGTTAAGTTGATGGAAATTAAAAAAATATTTTCTACGTATTTGCCTCCATTTTGGAACCGGAAATCCCTATTTTTCTTCTTTTATGTGTTTTTTTTTGTCGAACCTAGTAACTGTTTTTAACGTTTTATAATAACTAACATTGGATTATACCTATAACACATCTTTCCAGGATCGACATCCCTTGTGAAGTTGCTTGAAAGTATAAAAATTGAAATTTTGAAACCGGAAGTCACCTTTAGTTTCATAAATGTATTGTCTAGTCGTGAGTTAGGAACTGTCATTTACTTTTTATCAAATCTAACATTGGAATTTACATATAACACACCCCTTTCAAAGGATTAACGAATTATTGCCAATTTGTAATCACGCCATTTCCTAAATGTGTGGTGGCCATCTTGAAAAATAGAAATTTTTCACGCCAGCAGCAGCAGATTTTTTATAAGTATCATTTAGTCAACCTTTATATCAAATTTCATGCTTGTATCACGATTTGCACAATGATGTCCATAATATCTCCCACTATAATGGGGTGTGTTTCAATTTGAAATGATTAATTATAAAAAAGAAGAAGTGGTATGTTTACTAATTATGTTTCTGAAAGATCCTGCCCCGAACATCTACTTGGATTTCATTTATACAAATATATAAGTGCTCGGGAAACAGAAATGTTGTGAATGATGAATCTGAAAATTCATCCCACGGTACAGCTGACTTATATAAACCCTGAAACAAAATTTCAGAAAACCTAGTTACAGGTATATAGTTCCCGAGACAACTGCAACAACACATGTTAATTGGACGGAAGGACGGATGGATGGATGGATGGATCGGCGGATGGACAGACAGAGGTTAAACAGTTACTGTATGCCTCCACTTTTTTTAAAGCGAGGATATAGTAACAACAGCACAACACAACAAAAAGGCAAAATCACAAGTACCAATGGAAACTATTTATATCAATCATTCTTAGAAATGGCACAAGCGATAATCAATATGCGTATACTCTAATGGTGATATCATATCTTATTTTACCTCCAATACATTTCTAAGAATATGATTGGTTAAAAGCAGCCACGTGGAGACCGTGTATTCTATATTGGGCTTATTCAAATACACGGTTACGTATAGTAGTGGTGTTACAATAATTTTATTTATAACTTCAGTTGAAATCGAAATGGGGAATATTTCTAAGAGACCAAATAGCAGAAACAGATTTTTCTACCCTGTATACCACATTACCTCACATTCTCATTAAGAAAAAATTCACACGCCTAATTAAATGGGCATTTAAAAAGTCAGAATGTGAATATATATGTTCAAACTTGTTTATGTCATTTTTAAGTGCCATAAACAAAAAAACTATGTCAATTGGACATGCTTTGAGACTATATATGCCCATGAATTTTTACTAGATAACATTTTTGTTCGCTTTGGGGATTCCGTATATCGTCAGATTATCGGAATTCCAAAGGGGACAAACTGTGCACCACTAATTGCGGACCTGTTTTGTATTGTTATTAGTTACAATTTATGACAAAAATAGGCAAAGACCCATCGAAACAACATCTGATAAACAAATTTAATAATACTTTTAGATATTTGGATGATATTTTGGCTCTCAATAATGACGACTTCAGTATGTATATTAAAGAAATTTATCCTGTTGAACTTACTTTAAATAAAGCTAATACTAACAATGACCACTGCCCTTTCCTCGATCTTGATATCTTTATCACAAACGAAAAGCTGAATACTAAAATTTATTATAAAAGAGATGATTTTTCATTTCCTATCGTTAATCATCCATTTTTAGATGGTGACGTTCCCTTGTCACCATCTTACGGTGTTCATATATCTCAACTTGTACGATTCGCTCGTGTATGTAACAATGTTTTAGATTTTAACGAGAGAAATTTATGTATTACTGAAAAATTATTACACCAGGGTTTTCGATATCACAAACTAGTCAAAACATTTACTAAATTGTATCATCGGTATAAGGACATCATTCGTAAATATAGTTTAATATGCAGACTTCGTATACGTTCAGGTATTTCACTTCATAGTTTTTTTGGAAATATTCTTTATAAAGCAATAAGGTGTCAGTATTTACCTCAGAAACTAACAAAACCTTTGAGTAGACTTATTAAGAAGGGATATAGTAACGATACGGTTGTCAGGTCATCAAAGATTGCATATTTTGGCGTTAATATTGATTTACTAATAGGGTCTTTGCATCGGAACTAAACACATTTATTCAAAAAATAGTTATTAGCATGACACGGGTTATGTTCTTCTCATATATGTAATGATGGTATGATACTAAACCCCTAACAGGAAGGATTGTGCCTGATGTTCATATGGTGAAATCATAATCTTTCAGTCAGTTTTATTGAAGTCTGGAGCTGGCATGTCAGTTAACTGCTAGTAGTCTGTGGTTATTTATGTATTATTGTCATTTTGTTTATTTTCTATGGTTACATCTTTTTACATCAGACTCAGATTTCTCTTGAACTGAATGTTAATGTGCGTATTGTTATGCATTGGCTAGAGGTATAGCGGGAGGTTTGAGATATCACAAACATGTTTAACCCCGCCGCATTTTTGCGCCTGTCCCAAGTCAGGAGCCTCTGGCCTTTGTTAGTCTTGTTTTATTTTAATTTTGGTTTCTTGTGTACAATTTGGAAATAAGTATGGCGTTCATTATCACTGAACTAGTATATATTTGTTTAGGGGCCAGCTGAAGGACGCCTCCGGGTGCAGGATTTTCTCGGTACATTGAAGACCTGTTGATGACCTTCTGCTGTTGTTTTTTCTCAATTTTATTATGTTACCAATGTGTCATCAAAGTAGCGTGAAAATCACACTTGTAAACGGAAGCAGGTTTCATATAATGCAATTTATAAGTTATTTAACATACAGGAACGGAATGTGATTAACTCCTCAAATACTGTAAAAAGTATTAAAGAGGGACGAAAGATACCAGAGGGACAGTCAAACTCATAAATCGACTGACAACGCCTGGCTAAAAATAAATGAAGACAAACAATAGTACACATGACACAACATAGAAAACTATAGAATAAGGAACACGAACCCCAAAAGTCACATGCATTATAATGTGAGGTTGATTTTTAGTGTGGCTGTTACGTTTATGTCTTTTCTGCTGTTAATCACCAAATTGAATATACATTTCGATGACACAAATTGCAGCATAAATTCCGTAAATCCAAAAATCATGACGAAAAATTAAAAAAAAAACATCGACGGAACAGACATGCGGTATTATTTACCTTTTAATATTTAACAAAGACTAAAATTGAATGCAATGTCATTTATTTGCAATAATACAATCATAGTAAAAACTAGTCAATCTGAATCAGAACGCCTTAATCTTGTTCTTTTCATCTATTAGTATTTAGGTGGCGGTGGCTTGTATCCTTTGTTTACTGCTGCTATAATGGCGGCGTCAAGATCAGCACTGATCTGAAATGACATTAAATAAACTATTCATTATTATTATAAAAGGTAAGTTTAAACATACATCAGTTTTATATAAGTCATGAGGTATACATAACATAGAGTATGGGTCTATTTGTAATGGGTTTGTCTCAGAGAAGTAGGATCTTTACTTGATATCAAAGAAGTTCGTGATGAGAGGGAGACATTGGTTTTAATTTTATAGCATGATTAAACCACGGTGGGTATGGTTGTCCTGCGAGAGAACGTACTGTGCTGGTGATTCGGTCCTGACGGGTGCTGGTGATCAATGAAAAAATGTAAACAAAGACGAAAATGATGATTTTTGACGTTTTCACTCATAAAAAATGGAAGAAAACAGTTGAGATTTTTCAATTTCGTTTCTTATGGGTTCATATATAAACCATTAAAAAAATGACCCTCTAAACTGTTTCAGTAAGCGTAACACAAAAATGCTCATTTTCAGAAAATCTCGAGCTGAAAAAATAAAACAAAAATGCTCATAGAGTCCGCTTTGTATGCCGCAATCCACACGACAAAACAATGTTGTGAAAAAACATTGCAATTTATTAAAATTTAGCATTTTCTCAATTTATTCATGTCCTGATACTGTGCTGGTGGGTCCTGTCATTGTGCTGGTGGGTCCTGATACGGTGCTGGTGATTTTGGATAAGAAGTTGGTCATATTTGAAACAAATGTTACAAAATCAATAAAATTAGCCAGATAATTGTTGCCAACAGGATCTATGACTCCTATTTTAGCTCTTGTGCATCCATTTGGCTGTTTAATTTATATATGTTTTCAAATGATCTGAACTTTTATTACAAAATAACATAAAAGGGCAACATCTTTCGTCCAATATCAGATAACAATATATATAGTATCTAAAATAAGTTCAAAATTCCACAATACTATATAATAATTCATTTTATGTGTCAATTTGTTCGAAAAAAGTCGAAAAGAAGAGACATGTTTTAATGTCATGATTATAAGTCGCTTTCTAGATCTATGCTTAGCATTTATTTCAGATGACATGTACTCCTCACCCTGATGACCCTGCTGCCTTTCATAACTTTATCCGTATACATATATTAATAGATAAATAAAAGGCTGCATGCAACACGTATTTTTGTATTTAAAATGATTCGTTGTAACGAGAATATTTGTGGTGAATGGAAACGAAATCATGCGATACACACATTTTTAAAACGTGCGAAAACCGCATGCAAAGATCATGCAATTTACGCATACTTCATATTGCGCATGATTCACGCATGATCCACGCATGACTTTCGCATGTGAGGGTCACAATCTTAAATTGCTGATAAATGTTGCTGGAACGAGTTTCGTTATCTGATCTGAATTTTCTGAAATGTGCAAGGTAGATAGACATTTCGATTTTTTTTTACTCGGAAATGAACCATTGTGTTGATCCCATGCTTAACATAACAAAAATCTCTGTACAAAGGTCTGTGAATTTTCTACAAAAATGGTGATTTTATTTTCACTAAATTCTCCTTTTCTACTAAATACAATAATGAACTATAAATAATAATGCTTTGCAAGAAGTTTCCCCTTGATATATGTACAAAATTATATCTCTATTATTCATTGTCTGTGCTGTTTTGATACTATTGCAGTTTGCACATTTCGGAATTGACAGGCCACAGAAGGGGTCATAAATCGTACACGAAAAAATAAAATATGGATATAAGTACTTAATTTGCATCTTTGAACCCCCACCCCGGCTTGTTTTTTGGGAGCCTGGGGTGTCTAAAAATGGTCGATTACAGACAGCTTAGTACGCATTTTACTTTCCAAGCGTGTTATTGTTGATTGTTAAAGTCCTGAAAACGGATAGATGGAAACAAAAATGTTTGATATATATCTGGCTTTAGATTCAGTTTTTTTTAAATATAAATTAAGGCTACATTTTAATATAATAATTCTATGAATTCACAATATAAAAAAATGCAGAAACAAAAATGAATGAAGTGAAATATCTTAGTAAGGAGTCATTACTACAGAGATGATGTGTTTGACACACAAAACTTAAAAGCTTAGTGATATTACCAATATTAAAATAAAAGTGTATTTTAGTTGGGTTTTTTTTCCATTTACTCATTTTCAATTTTAATCAAGGCACATTTTATTTTTATTCATGAAAAATATTTTTATATAGAAAAGAAGGACACATTATTCACTTCCTCCCCCGTAATTCTTTATCAAAAATATTTATTTTGAAATGAAAAAAGCTAAGAAATCTTAATTTTATTAGTGTTCTCTAGGTTATCTCGTCTTCATTCTCTGACATATTCTAGCCTGCCCTTTTATAAAATAGTGATTTATTTTAGTGTTCTATCGAACTTTCGAAAGAAAAAAAATACCGGATAACCGTTTAGACAAAAAACAATGTGTTGGAAAAATCTTACAGCAAGTGATTCTAAATAGCTATAAGATACATTTTTTTTTACAATACAACTTTTCAATCTTACGGGAAACTATTCTAAGCTTTCATTGTAACCTCGCTCTAACTTAACCCCATCCCTCCCCCCCCAAAAAAAAACACCAACCAAACAAACCCGCAATACTATTGTCATTCTTATAGTCAGGACTCAAGTGTTCACAAACAAATGTGTTTTAAGCTGCTAAAGACATGATTCAAACGCTCAGAAAGTCCTTTGTTCTATATGTTTGCTCTCCATTTTTATGCAAAACCTTTGACATTTTTATTTTATGGGTTATTGTTATGCAAAACCTTTGACATTTTTATTTTATGGGTTATTGTTGAAGGTCGTACGATAACGTATGGTTGTTAACACATACTTCCTTTGGTTTCTTATGGAAATTTGTCCATTGACAACAAACATACCACATCATCTACTTTATATAAGTATTGTATAAATTACAACGTATTTTGGTGATCTTGCAAAATGATCGTAATCCCGAAAATCGTAAACATATTTTCTCATCTTAAAAGGGGGCAAGAAGGGTTCCATTAACAATCCAATAAATAAGATTACAGTTAGTTTAAAAAAAAAAATAGGGGAATTTTTTCTCTCATAATAACAGTAAACAGATTCACACCAATGTCAATTTCAAGAAAGCAGACAACAGCTAATAAGTTAATAACAGTACAGCATCAATGATCTTGAATATATGCCACTTTTAACTAAAATATAAAAGCACAGAACCAGGACATAGGAGCACAGAACCAGGACCGTTATTCTTATCACCAGCACAGCGTCAGGACAATTCCGTTTAACGAACTTGCACGACTTTTGCAATATAATATTGTTGTAATATACTTTGCATGGTACTTATGACACATCAGAGAAAAATTAAGCAACAAAACAGTCGTTTTATTGCCGTTCTGATACAATGTAAACAAACCCACCATCACAGAATCAGGACCCACCAGCACCCGTCAGGACCAAATCACCAGCACAGTACGTTCTCTCGCAGGACAACCATACCCACCGTGTAAACGGTTATGTAGTGATCGATTCAAAAACAAGAAGAACTGTGGCTCCGACATAATTACATTCGAACTGTAATTTTGGATATTCTGTGGACGACTTTGCGACCTGAAGTTTGATTTAAAAGGATTTGTTTTATCTTTCGCAAAACCAAATCCGCTGTATTTAAATCTTTTAACTGTCTTAGTGTGACTTGATGACTATGGAACCAATTAAATTACTTTAATTTTTTTTAAAGAAATCAATCCTGTATGAAAATATAATGACCTTTTGAAGGGACTATGTGCTCATATTTTCGGATTCGAGTAGAGTAAAGTTTTATGGAAAAGCAAACTATTACAAGTATAGATATTATGTAATTTGTTTATTTTGATTTCAACATTTCCTATTCTTCAATATATATATCGATGTAGATAAAAGTATTTGGAGACAGATAGAAAATCCTAGACACTATTATTGTTTGATGTGTTTGAGATTTGAGGTTGCAGTTTGATGATGGACTTTCCAATTAGAATTTTCTTCAAATTTCGGTATTTTGTTATTTGACATTTTAAGACGGATATGTTATCAAAACATGATATAGAGACAAATTGTTCAATCATAAAATATAAAATCATATATATAAGAAGATGTGACATGATTGCCAATGAGACAACTCTCCATCTTAGTCAAAACTGAGTCAAAATTTATAGAAGTAAAACATTATAGGTCACATACTGTATTCAGTTATATATTTGAGTACAATGTACACAAATTTACACAATTTGTGCTTAAAACGTTGAAGTTTCAAAATGACAGAGGGAAAAATTATACTTGCCACTCCTTTGTAGTATCCATTCAGACCTTTCACTGAAAAAGTACAATGATATCATTCCGTTTAAAAAAAAAGATATATTCAATTTGTATATCATCTATAACAACCAGATAACACTAAAAGGCATGTATAAATATGTCGTATTTTGAGTACAGTGCAGCAGATTAATCCTTCGTTGGGAAAGTTAGTTATTTCTAAATTAAACATGATGATTTAAATTTTTAATTTTTTTTAGTTTTAGTTTTAACATACGTTAAAGAGTTTAGTTTTGAAATTAGATCTCGTGTTGTTTTTGTTGAATTGATTCACAATTTATATTCAACACATGACAGGACAATCTCTTTGTCTTTACGGTCCTATGCTGTGAATAAGATGTGTTAAGTATATAGTATAATATTACATTGAGGGGACAATCAAGGAGATTGTTTAAAAAAGTGACGTACCTGGTCTGTATTGGCCGCCTTTTTCAATGATAATTGTTATTTGTCCTGCAAAGAAATAAACGCATAAATTAGTCTTTGAAAATACGTAAAGCTTTTTTGTCTGTAGTTTGTCAATATGGTTCCGAACATGAACCTTGCATTGTTCTTTGAAATCAACGAAAGTAGTTTGTCAATATGGTTCCGAATATGAACCTTACCGATTGTTCTTTGAAATCAATGATAGTTATTGTGTAAAGAAGAAGAGGGAAGACGTGGACTTTGGATTTCGCTTTAATATAATTGTTTTAGCTGTCTACAAGGTACATGTATGGATATTTACTCATTATTTTAGGCCTTACATTGACCTGTAACTGCTTACATTCACACAATTTGGTGGAGTTGTTGTCTCATTAGTAATCATATACACATCATATACACATGTTTCTAAATTAAATAATAAAAAACTTTAAAAGTTATAATGCTATAGAATACAATTACAAATGGTAACATACATAAAATAAGAAATGATAACATAAAATTTATCTATAAAAATATCCCAAAATAAACGGTTTAGAAAAGGAAAATGATACCTTTGAATCCAGGCTTTCCTTGTTCTCCTTTTTTTCCTTTTGGCCCAGGTGGTCCTGGCGGTGGTGGTGGTGGTTGTGGTCCAATAGGTCCTCTGTCTCCTTTATCACCACGTGGTCCTTTAGGTCCTGGTGATCCTTGTGAACCAGGGGTTCCGTTTCTTCCTGCAGGACCAGCTGGTCCTTCTGGGCCTCTTGGACCTCTGTTTCCTGGATGTCCTGGTTGGCCCTTTGCTCCTGGTACGCCTGGTGGTCCCTTTATACCGTTTCTTCCGGGGTCTCCAGGTTCACCGTCTTCGCCATCCTTACCAGGGTCACCTGTTGCACCTTTACCTCCTGGTTGTCCTGGACCTCCTGGTGCACCATCTTTTCCATCTTTACCTGGTGCACCTTTTGCTCCTTTGTCACCTGAAATTGAAAAGGTACAACTGTAAATTATGTAAACACTAGGTAGATTTTTTATTGTTTTTATCCAATAACCTACGATAGACGATAAGTTGATTAAAATTTCTACAAAACACGCTGAAGATATCAAGGGGACATTCAAAAGATGACAAAACTCACCATTCGAAGAAATGCTGACATCACCATTAAAAAAAATCAAAATTAAATAAACAGGAAACTAAATACTGAGCTACACGAACCCCTTCAAAAACCGGATGAGAACTTAGGTTCTTAGGATTCCGAAAAAAACATTTTGTTGTTGTCTTTTTGTCACTTGTAACGAAACATTGAAGATCTACCAAAAACAAGATTTCGAAATGCAATGAAAATCGCTTATTGGTCGAAACAAATTAATTAATTACCTGGAGGTCCTCTTAGGCCTGGTGAACCCATATGTCCCTCAGGTCCTGAAAATATATATAAAACGTATGTATATATTTTAAACTCATTTTCGGTGTGACATTTATGCTTTTAATTGCAATTAAATAACCACAAATACATGTACTTGAATGAATGAGCAGGAAAAATACTTTCTGCTCGATAAAGTTGATAAATACAGGCAACCAATATAAATAAGGGCAACAGTAGTATACCGCTGTTCAAACCTCATAAATCCATGGACAAAAAACAAACTAAAACTGAGGGAAACGCATAAAATATGAGAGGAGAATTATACAAAAGTTATAAGAATCATTAATGTTATATCGTACAGATTATACTTTTGTTAATATGACCCATTGACTGTGCGCGTGTGCTTGAAATTATAATATTTGTACAATTTATGGTCAGGTAAAACTAATTCATATAAATATTATCAATTTTTGAGAAAACAGGCTAATTTTAAAAATGCAATGTACTCACAATCTATATCAAAACTATTGATTAGTTATTACGAAAACATAAAAGATTTCTGTTAAATTTCGGATATATTTTTGTAGTTAAACAATCATAACTCAGCTAAATATGAGCAAAGGCTCCATGTTGAAGGCCGTACTTTGACCTATAATGGTATACTTTTAAAAAAAATTGTTATTTGGATGGAGGGTTGTCTCATTGGCACTCACACCACATCTTCCTATATCTATATAATTTTTTTTTTAAATTAATCAAATCTAAAAATACCTTGTGGTCCAGTTGGTCCTTGGTCTCCAACCATTCCTACAATACATATAAAAAAATAACGTATTAATCTTCCATTTATTACCAATCCGACCCCCCCCCTTTTTTCCCTTTACAAATGTTCCTATTGCAATTTAGGAAAAAATTATAGTTGTCATTATTTTTGTTTTGACTATGTATTTGCAAATAAAGTATATATTTATTGTGGTTATGTAATAAAACACCTACTGACAGTTTTTCGAAAGCCTTGATTTTAAAGTCAATACATTTCCTCTTTTGGTTAATTTGAAAACGTGCCTATATATTATTATAGTATTTCATTGTAGTTACAGAAGAAAGTGTTACCTTTTGGTCCTGGTGGTCCTCTTGGGCCTGGTGGGCCGGCTGGTCCTCTATGTCCAGGTGGTCCTCTTTCTCCAGTAGGTCCGACTGGTCCAGCTCTGCACACTATAAACGTTCGAAAATGAATTAGTTTATTTTTTCTTTTATTGATGAAAATATACAAGTGAGTTAGATTATAAGCTCTCCAAGAGTTGAAACAATAAACATGCTCTCATTAATATGTATTTATTTGCGGATCCGGGGATTTGCAAGGGTGCCAAAACTAAAATCAAAATATCATTTTATGCAACTTTTACCTTGAAATTGTCCAAAAAAATATCGCCTCGCTCTGCTCAACATTACATATATTTAATTCTTATTAAAATAAAAGACAAACAAATCTTAGTAAGCTATTCTTAAAGTTCATAATCCACATATCGTTTTGAAATAATCTTAAAGCTAACCATAAGCTATTATCGTACCGCGGCTATATTATCACGTTGTGATTGGTTTAACGCCGTCACGTGGTCTTAATATTAAGCTAACCATAAGCTAATGGAGAGTAGACACCTTTAATGTGTTAAATCTCATCGTTATCTCTAACTACACATGTGACCTGACTTTTCAAAATTACAATGACACCGGAGAAGGTACGTGAAATCCATGTTTACTATGTCCACTTACCTCTGCATGTCAGTCTGCTAATTTGAACAGCCAGAGCTCTGAGTGCGGTGAAGCTTGGTGGATTAAATACATATTGTTTGTTGGAGGCAATAGCCTCGAGTTGAGATACACTGACACTATTGCCAATACCAACAGCTATGATAATAACGCCTTGTGCTTTGAGAAGGGCTGCCTGTGCTACAGGGTCTGGTCCATTATTGTTCTGGCCGTCAGTTAAAATAATTGCGATTTTGGCTGGTGAAACACGTGGTGGTATGTTTCTATTTCCATTTGCAAAGCTTTGAGTTCTCATATACTGAAATTGAGAACGTATGGTATGCCAGAAAGGATTATATATTGATTAATAATCCTCCTCTCCAATAAAATGAAAGAAAATAAGATTAAAACAGCAAACAAAACTTTTGATAGAATTGTTTAATCTGCCCACGCTTAAGCATGTTAGGACTATTTGGGGTATTGATTTTTAATATTTGACCTTTTTCAAATTTGAATTTTTCTAACTTTCTCAATTTTTGTTTTGTTTTCATTAAACTCATGTTTGCCCCTTTGTCGTACTAGACGTTTGATAAACAGGTGCCTAAGACTGACATTTGTCATACTGAACGTTTTATCAACAGGTGCCTTAGACGGACACGTTCAAATTGAAATAGTTTCTGTCCAATGTATTCGCCTTTCGAATTTGAGAATGTCCTTAAGGTGATAAAATATTTGTTTAAGCTTACCTTTCTATCGAAAGATATGATGTTTACAGCTTACCATATGAATGGTATGGATATTTCCATTAGAATTTACTTTAGCATCTCATTAAGCTTACCTATAAGGTGTTATATATTTGTTTTAGCTCACCTGTAAAGCTTTTCCAATTGCAGTTGCACTTCCTTTTCGGACACCAAAATTCATGATAGCGTTCTGTATGGCGTCACAGCTGGTATGCGCATTAAGATGGAAATGATTTTTAACACTTTGTGCAAAGCACAATGCGCCAAATTGTGTACCACTGATACCAATGTTAGAGAATGACCCAACGACGTCCTTCATAAAAGTCTTCATATTGTTAAAGTTGGCTGTTGAACCGATACTTCCGGAATCGTCATAGCCAAATACTATATCAGCATAAGCGTCACATCTGTGTTTGTAACCTGAAAAAAATTTTCATATTGATGTGAAGATTTTGGGTAATTTTAGGTGTATTTAAAAATTCGGTGGTTAAAATTAATTGTCGTCCTACTAGTTGTAAAACGATTATATTGAATATATTGGTCTTGAAAAAAAAATTGATAAAAATTCTAACAAACGACCAAATCCAAATGAATTTGTCAATGTCATGCTATTCAAATTAAATTGCCGCTTATATATTTATTCATATATAAAAAGAAAATGTGCCAATGAGACAACTGTCCACAAGAGACCAAAATAATACGGACATTTAAAACCACTATAGGTAAACGTATGGCCTTCAACAATGAGCAAAGCCAATACCGCATAGTCAGCTATAAAAGGCCCCGATGTGACAATGTAAAACAATTCAAACGAGAAAATTAACGGCTTTTTTTATTTAAAAATACATTCATATATGATAATTCCTTACTATCCAGCAAACACCCTGAAACTCTCATTGAATACTTTTTACATTTCATCTACAGTATTTCTATTCGAGTTTTATCCCTAATGCACTTGGCAGTTTTCAATTCCATAAAAAAAACTTTGAATTGTACTAGTAAAGATGTATGTCATAATTAAATGAGGTCTCAGAACAATCTATTCAATCGCTACTATTAGATTCTATTTTCTTATTGCCATTGCTGTGGTTATAGCTTACTTCGATAAACATAAAACTATGTGTTTGGTACATCTCCAAATAAAATAGGGACGAAAGATTCCAAAGGGACAGTCAAACTCCTAAATCTAAAACAAACTGACAACACCATGGCTAAAAATGAGAAAGACAAACAGACAAACAATAGCACACATGACACAACATAGAAAACTAAAGAATAAACCACACGATTCCCACCAAAAACTAGGGGTGATCTCAGGTGCTCCGGAAGGGTAAGCAGATCGTGCTCCACATGTGGCACCCGTCGTGTTGCTTATGTGATAACAAATCCGGTAAATAGTCTAATTCGGTAGGTCATATTCATAAAAGGGAAGGGGAGTGTAGTTACGACGTAAGGAACATATCCGATATAAAATAAGGTTGTACGTCAACGTATTGGATATGATTGGATACGTTTTTAATTAACTGTTTCTAAAATGTTAACTCTGACTCTGTGTCATTTTATTATTAGTAAAATAAAAGTAACGTCATGTCATTGGTCTAATTTCCACTGTGTAGGACGTTTTAACCAATCGACTTGTTTGTGTACTCTTTCGAAAATATAAAATATAACCCAGAATGCATTAGCTTTTGAAACCGACCTGCTGGACACCGCTGGTTAATCATACTTACTTCCTCCTTTGTTATTTGACCAAGAGTTCCAACTTGACCATTGTCCTAAAAGTAAATATAATATACTGTTTAAATATGTTTTAACTTGAACAGTACCTTTCAAATTCAAGCACTTAAAAATCAACTAGAAATTTTATTCTTAATAAATACGAACGTCGAGAAAGACTGCGATAAAAGGCGTAAAACAAAACATTCTTTTACAATACAGTTCAGAATATTTAAAGAATTAAAATGTAAAATTATATATTTAAGGGGGATCGCGGGTCTAAATCATTTTTTTTATTTAATATAGGATTTCGCCTTATTTTCCTATAAATGAACTTTATCTTATACTTAATAGAAAAATGAAATAAAAAAATGCATGGGGTCACCGTTCATTTACGCTCACAATCTGCCTTCGAAAGAAGCATACATTGTTGTTAATGTTTTTTTCTGTTGAACTAATAGGAGAAAAATCGGTAATATCGAAATAAAAAAAGAACCTTATTACAGAAATCGCTTAAATTTTACAATTATTTAGTTTATGTACAGCTTATTCGAAACAACCATAAAAAATATAGGTCACCGATGAGTTAAAAAAAAAGATATTTCACTTTTAATGCAAAAAAAATGCCATTTTTGCACCAAAGGAAGATAACTTGGAGCTTTTCCTATGATATCTACATTTCAAAAGTCACCTGTGGCCAACACCAAAAGATTTTTTGGAATGATTTTTGTACCCTAAGATAAAGTAACAACTACTAAATGTAATTAATAAAATTTGAAATGAAAAATAAAAGTTTAATTTTTTTTCTGAAAATCTTATACCCGCGAGCCTCCTTAATGTACATGTTATTGGTAGGATTTGCCTTGCATAGTTACTTCTCGACTATGTAAGATTGCCTCCGTATTTTAATTCAACTTTTCACTCCATTTTTATTGTGAATTTTATAAATTATCTCAAACTATCTAGTCTTGATTTTAAAACACGTTCTGTAAATTGTGTGTAAATTTGTCTTGTTACTTCAACAAATTTTCTATTTTCGAGAACATACATTTTTCAGGCTTTATGCTCTTTAATCGTGTTTCTTTAAACTGATATTCGCGATTCATGTAATGTCATTACTCCCCCGTTTTGTATTAAGAAAGATAGATTTTAGAGGTTTTCTAGAAGGGGGTCTTCAGTTTACACTTTCTAATTTGTAGCAATTTTCTCTTAATTATTTTAAGATTTGTTTTCTCAGTTCCAAAATTTAGTGATACTTACTTGACGTTGCAGTAGAACTGTGGAACGCCACAAACAGAAGCGATAACACCAAGACAGAATGTACCATGATTGAACCGGATGTGGTGCTGAACTGTAGAAAACCCTACCATCTTATATACCTACATGAAGATGTTGGAAACACGTGGTGTGTTGTAATCCTTCTGTTTAACATTCTTATAATTGCTATATTTACTATTGATAATACCAGTCTGACAATTTAATATTTTTTCTAACCTGCGTTTAATTGCTTTTGCAACACGGATTAAGAACTCGATAAATGTAAAGATCCCAAAAGGTTCTAAATCGTTGGTTATGCATATTTTGATATAGAATAAAGAATAGTATTCGATGTACAAAAAATGTAAGTGCTGGGATAATTAAAAAAATCATGGATGTTAAGTCAAAAGCTACAAGTATAGGGTGTAGTTCTAACTTAATAAAGAATGCACGATCTCTTCTAGGCTGAACTTGCATTATTTTAAACGAACCCTAATACATCCGTATTGATTGATGAATTTATTACGCTTTAAACCCGTGACAAATCTTTATTGTATGAACCAGAGTCATCATGATATACAATAAAGAACTATCTGAAACGTTAGTTAATGCGTTTAAGGGTTACTTATTTTTTTTTCACAATCGGTACTTGTAGTACTTTCCAACTTACGCTGAAAGGACATGGTAATATTTGTTATAGTTCCCTTTAACATCAGGATAGGCCTGAACATGAATGAAATTTAGAATAAAAATGGGGAATGTATCTAGGAGACAACAACCCGACCGAAGTTCAAAATAATAGCCGAAGGCCACCACTGGGTATTTAACAGCGTGACAATCTCGCACCCGCAGGTGTCCTTCATTTTGTCCCTAAAAAAAATGTATCAATTATTTGCATCCGGACGTTAAGCAATCATTAATCAAATTATCTAAACTAAGGTTATAGTCAAAGTTGATCTTAGATGGATTTGGCTTTTTTGTTTTAGGTGTAATACCACCAAATCATAGTACGTCACATCCGGTTGCATACGAAAGTAGGTCTAAAAAAATATTCCCTTGAATTTGACCGTTGTAGGTAATTAATCCTACATTTTATCGCTGTAAAACTATTTCTGAGTCATAAAGATATGTCTTGGGTATTTCAAAACACCATTATTTTTTATTTGCGATTTCTATAGAAAATTTTGTAATCTTGAGATTACATGGTGACTAAACCTTGTACACAGATAGAATAAGGGGAGAAATTTGATTGGTTAACTTCCAATGATGGTTATGTTCTTATATGCAATGAAATGTTATGTGAAACTTTTTCTATAGAACTGGACAGGATAAAACTTTACTCATGCCAAGTATTTCTTTATTTGAAACAAAGATAAATTCTACACAATTTTTTGAAAAGTGCAAATTTAACAAAGACTAATAGGGGAAAATCAATTGTGGTACAATGTATTACACCTTTAGGTTCTTCTTGGTCATATATGATATCTTCAATTGCTTCGGTTCTTATGCACTCTTAGCTTTCAAATATTCGGCTTTGAGCGCTCCTGATAAAAGTTATCTGAGAAAAGCACTTCTGCCGAAATTAAATTTCTAAAGTGTTGTTTTTGTTTTATATCTTATCTAACCACGGGATTCCATGTATTTAACATAAATGGCGTAGAATTTACTTTTTTGAAGGTGTGACTTTCACCTTTCGCTTATACGAGTAATGTTTGAGGCCATAATATTCTTAAAACCTTAAGCTCATTAAAAGATTAGATTTCAGGGAAATACAATCTTTAATATTAAACAATTTCCAACATTTTGTAACAGCAAATTCCATTATGATAAAATCCGTATTTTCATTCCGTACCGATGTACTGGCTACTGGGCTGTCGATCCTCTCGGGAAATATCAATCCACCAGCAGAGGCATCGACCCAATGAAATAAACGATACCAATAAAATAAACGATAACAATTTTTTCTACACCAAGTAAAATATCTTATACTACTTTGTTTGCGCATGGTATAATAATGATTGGTAATCATCTGTTTAAAGCCACTGCATTTGTTAGCCTGGGGTCCTGGCTAATCTTGTCAGTATACTTACGACGCGCAGCTAGATTGGGCCGGATCCCAGGCTACTGCATTTGTTTGCACCTGTTTGAAGTCTGGAACCAATGTAATACGGCTATTACCTCTTCATGTATATTGTTAACCTCTCGATACATCTATTTACAAAGTAATCATAGTGTTGTCACAATATTTCAATGGTGATAATAAGTATGTCACCTTCTAGACTCATTATTACAAAAGTGATAATAGGTTTCTTGTCCTCAATTATCTATTTATTTAACACATTTCATAAGCAAGCCTAACTTTTGAATATTTTGAAACTATTCTTTCTCTTTGCATCCCTCTCTCAACAACGGCTCTTGCGAATACTATATTTTAAAAACTTAGCTAGTTTGTTCAGTTGTTTTGTACAAAACGACAACATTTTGTGCTTTTTCTTGTATTTTTTCTCTCTGTGGTCTTTCTTCGAATAATGTTTTAATATCGAATAACGTATTATACAAATTTGTACATCTATACACAACCCATTCGTTACTAATTACGACAAAAAATACATTTGTCAAAAACTGTTTGATAACAAATAGAGGAGCAGCAAAAAAGGGGTCAATAAAAATGTCGAAGAAATACAGATATAAAAATAATTTGACCAACATAAACAATAAACAACAACACTAAAAGAGAGTCCACAAAACACTAACATATAGAAATTGACAATGAGGGTCGATTGAAAACAAAACTTTACGACCAAAGAGATGATTTGAGCGTTCCAATTGTGAACTTTCCATTTCTAAGTAGCAACATTCCAGCAGCACCTGCATACGGTTTATATATCTTCCAATTGATACGATATTCCCGTGCTTGCATTTCCTATCATGATTTTCTTGATAGAGGGTTGTTGCTCACAAGAAAGTTATTAAATCAAGAGTTCCAAATGTTGAAGTTGAAATATCTCTTCGTAAATTTTACGAACGCCATCACTAGTTGGTTGGTCGTTTTGGAATAACCGTTTCCCAAATGATAGCGCATATGTTCCTTACGTCGTAACTACAATCCCCATTCCCTTTCATGAAAGTGACCTACCGAATGAGACTATTTACCAGATTTTTTTTATCTCATAAACAACACGATGGGTGCCACATGTGGAGCAGGATCTGCTTACCCTTCTAGAGCACATGAGATCACCCCTAGCTTTTGGTGGAGTTCGTGTTGTTCACTCTTTAGTTTTTTTATGTTGTGTCATGTGTACTAATATTTGTCTGTTTGTCTTTTTCATTTTTAGCCATGGCGTTGTCAGTTTATTATAGATTTATGAGTTTGACCGTCCCTCCGGTATCTTTCGTATTTCATTCTTCTTTAAATGATGTTCGTTACTCTTTTCAAAACAACAACTTTTCAAAGATCTGTTATCTATTGAAGATATGCTAATAAATAAACTGAAAAAAGGCAGAAAGTTTCAAAGCCCCTGTCCTTGTTTCCGAGATATAAGCCATTGAAAAAGTGATAGGAAAATTAATATATCTGGCTTCTTTTTCTTTTTAAAACTATGTAAAAAAAAAAATACTAAAAATTACAAGGATTTTCAAACATGGCTTTTAAAAGTATATTTTACAGTAGTAAAATTATGATAGGAAAGTAGGGGATTTGTAATGGCACTACATATATAGCACCAGAGGATTGCAAAAACCTGACACAATATCTCAGTAATCTTTGTAATTAGAAAGGTTCTTATTTAGTTGTTTATTATGAGTATAAGCGAGCGTATGGACATGATGTCAGCATTGGAATAATTTCTCATTTTATAGTATATAAATAAACTCATCATATATACCAGGACTAAATTTTGTATACACGCCAGACGCGCGTTTCGTCTACAAAAGACTCATCAGTGACGCTCGAATCCAAAAATATTAAAAAAATCTTTTTGAAACTTTATATAATAGTTTATAATTCATATTATATTAACATATTCACGTCCTGTAAAGCATGTCATATTTTTCATAGTACCTCCATGATTAATATACACATTTTAAAATCATATTATCCGATAAAAACAATAGAGTCCTCGTGTTACAATGTAGTAGATTGATTTCATTTAAGATTAAGTCGAATAAACGTTAAGTTATAGAATATTTTATCGTAATTCTCTTTTTATTACGAAATCAAACGGTCCGCCTTTTTTCATTCTTCGTTTTGTGTTATATTTTTCTCTCGATATTGTCATAGTGTAATAAATGTTGCTCAGTTTTCAGTTTTCTTTGTTGTTTTTTTGTGCTGTTGTCTGACTTTGATTTTCGCTTTTACATTGTCAATTTGTTAACTTATGCGTTCGTTTGGTATCGTACGCGTCTCTCCGATACTAATACCAATGCTCTCCTCATTCATAAATACATACATGTTTACTAAGTTGAACCATCATTTGTTTTAAAATATTGTCTGTTTTATTGGTTCTTATACGATCATAATTTGGTCTAGCAAATGCTCCAAAAAAGCAGACTCGAAATGGAAGCAACTACTAATAAGGTGTGTAAAGACCCATTCGTCACAACTCGGCCGATTCCGTACCTCATCTTACAATAGAAGGAGAGTGACGGAGTCACCCGATGTTTGCCGATTGTTTTGTTGTTGCACGGTCCGAGTTTTATAGACATCAGTAAAGTTAACAGGCAGAGTATCAGCATAGAGATACATAACGGAGACTGTGCCACAGAACCAACAACCCGATAGAAGAGCAGATAACAAGCTTAGGCCACCAACAAGACATTAATGCAGCGATGAAATCCCGAAACCAGACACGGGTTTATGCTGGCCCTAAACAATAATGTATACTAGTTTAGCGAAATGATCGCACATCTCAACTCTGTAAAAATAAATGAGGCATTACATAACAAAACCACACACACTTAATAATCAAGGGCTAGATATTCCTAACTTGAAACGGGTGCGAATATGCTTGGAGGAGTTGGAAGGGGTGACAGGGGGAGTGTTGTTAATTAACATGTTTTGTTCGATCTCAAATCTCCCATATGGCACTAGCCTATGTCAAATATACAAACACATAGCAAAACGCACAGTAATACCAAGTTTAAAAGATGTCCGCGTCCGATGCAAGAGTAAGTAACAGAATAATATAGACATCATAACAATGATACACACGCATTTTAAAGGACAAATAGTAGTTACTGAAATTCCAAATCTGACTACAATAAATAAATAATTGCAACAAGAATGAAATAATCCGATTTATTTTGTGTATATTTCCTATAACACAAGAAAACGAAATGGGGCTCGTTCGTATGTCAACTTCAAAGTTACAACTTTTCTCATAACTCTTTTATTCAAAATTCATGAAGAGAATAAGTAAATGTTGTATAGGTTTAATCATCAGTCCTGGTATATTTTATGAGTCTTTTATCTCCAAAGTTTTAACTTTTCTCTGAACTCTTTTATCCGTAGTATATAAATATATGGATCAAGCAAAGCATTAACCAGTAAAAATCCTTTGATTAAATGTAATTTTGGTTCATTCATTAATCCTGGCGCAGCAAGCATTATAACAGACAAGACACACTTAGGTAACACAGCGACGTACGTTATTACAATAATTGCCCCAAGAGTTATAACATTGTTTCTAAATCTCTTTTTCCTTCCTGGAGATTTCTCTTTTTGTGTAATCGTTACTTTGTCCGATTTTTGTTGTTGTCCTGGTTGTTTTTCAACCTCCTTCAATACGCATGACAGAACTTCCACGTCTTTTAACTCGTCCTTTTCTTTTACTAATATTTTGGATTGGCATGTACATGTATGCCCTAACCGCGATTGCTCCGATGTACCTTTGCCGAAACTGAGTGCGTTATTTGTATGACTTTCTGAACATTTTGACAATGTCATCTCACTGGATTCAAATAAACACGGATTTTCAGTAGAATGTGAAGTTCTTTGCGCATTGGAACGAATACTACTTTTAACAGATGTGCAGGTTGATTTAGAGTTTTCGTTGTTCTGTGAACTGTATCGTCTGCCACGAAGTGATGATGAAATAGGATGAACTTTTTGCGCTCGATCATGCATTCGTTTGATAACAACACCATACACAACTGTTATTGCAGAAACCATGATGAGTAAAGGCAGGTCAACGATAAAAGGCGTCGTCAATTCAATAAATATGCAACTTTTTGACATGTGTGTTCATTGCGCATACAATACTTGAACTGGTACCGACAAACTTCCGGTTATTAAAAATATAATAACAGAACACATTATTGCCCCGTTTGATGTGAGTTTACGGATCCATCGTTTTTGTAACGTAAACGTACAGTTAAGTCTTTCTAAACATACCAAGAAGGTATTAAACAGTGACAATAACGTGGAGAAGTAAATCATCCATTCACAAACTAAACATGCGTACGGCACGTGTACAAAATAAAAGAATATCCGAAAACCCAAAGACAACCCGTTACACAAATCACTGATACTCAAACTTAAAATTAAAGCATGAAAACGGCTTTGTCTTAATTTCTTTGTTTTCACTAAAACAAATATACATAGTGCATGTGATATGCATATAAACAATAGCAGACAACCGAAAGCGATCGGCGCTTTAATGTCCATAGTTTCGAAATTATAAATAAAAAATCACAACATATAATGATTGTTTAACGACGGCTTTATGTCCTAAGTTTCGAGATAAATAAATTTTCGAAAAAATCAAACAATCATTGCTGAACGGCGCTTCTTTTCTCTAGTTTCGAGATGAACAAATTGCAGTCTAAAATTGTATATAATTATATATAATTGTAGCTGAAAAAACTAATACTTGATATGACAGTTTTAATATGTAATTAATCATATCAGTTACCAAAAGGATAATTTATTCTACGTCACAAGAGGGCGTAAACATGATCAAAGTTCTTCTGTATTGTATGCTATACACCTGATAATCATAATTCGTTGAGCAACTACACGTTAATTAACCTGATAATTTAAGACGATTTTCTGCTTATTAAATGTCATTAGTTATAACAACTTATGCCGAAGGGCAAGAGGAGACTGAGCCTCCATTATTGTATCTGAAATTGTATCCTGTTGTTTAAATAAAGGTTTGGATTAGGGTCCTTGTTTTTCTTTATTATTTTAATTATTTTTTTATCCATCATTCTCTATTCTTTGTGTTTGTGGAATCTCTCATGTATAGTTATCGGTCCTTGACAGCTTGCAAAGCCTGATAATTTCGTTATGGAAAGAGCAAACGTTCCTAAGATATTCTTCCGCATGCGTTGACCCAATTTTTCTGTACGTGTGCATATATTTTAATGGTTTTTAGCTATATACTAATATATAAACATTTTCATATTATAACTTTTGTTATAATTTTTTTTTTAGTATTCGTTGAAGAAATGAATTTATAACAAGTGATAAGTAATGTTATTTTACACTCCATGACGACCGCGTATCTAGTTATTATAGATTATGATCGGTTACCAGTCAAACACGAAAGTTAAGAAATAGAAATCTCTCTGGCAAAAATACATCCCGAGATAAAAGCAGAATGGAAGCGGCGGAAATTGCACGAGAAATAGTCGAGGCTCTAGATGTTTATTTAACTTCTACGAACCGTTTAAATTAAGTTCAACAAAAGGTAACAATCCTAATTATCCGCCATTATCATCAATTGTACAACCATTTTCACCTCTTCAATCATCGCTGACTCATTGGCGCATACATGACACAGTATCTTATGTTGATGTATATATACATGTAGGTTACAATACACCATTAGATTGTAGAGACGCAACTATTTTATGAGCATATTCAGCATTACAGGTATGGCTAATCCTGATAGGTTAGTATGTGCGCCCGGTATTGTTCTATTATTAGAGACTTCGTGCATTCTGCATTATATCATAAGCCAAACAAACTATTTTCCTTAGCTCTAACGGAAATGAGATTTCTTTTTTCCTTTTCTAGGACGAGACACGTATTCTCAAGTGCAAAATTGATAGGCATGGGAGATAAGTACAAAGCACGTTAAGAAGAGCAACGCGAACCTATATTTTTTGTAAGAAAAAAAACCTGTCCAAATAACTTCTCTGTAATTCTAGCAAGGTTTCGTTAAAAAAATCAACTTTCTTCATTAGGTATCTCATAAAAGGCTATCATTGTCGACTATGGGGAAATTAATTGTTTATCCCAATCTATAAGAAGATGTGATATAAATGTCAATAAGACAACTCTCCAACCAAGTCACAATTTGTAAAAAAAAAACCATTGAGATGAAAGTACGGTTTTCAACACGGAGCCTTGGCTCACACCAAAGAGTAAATTATAAAGGGCCCCAAAATGACAAGTGTAAAACCATTCAAACGAGAAAACCAACGATCTAAGTCTATAGAAAACGGGAAACGGAAAACACGTATGAACCACACCAGCAAACTACTGAACATCAGGTTCCTGACTATAAATGTGTATGTATTTATATTTATTTTATTATTCATAATTTTCAAATTGGAAAAACTTAAATGTGTATAGGTTCAGGACGCATGTCAAACCCCAAAACATATTTGATATACAGATGTATGTTATTATAAAAATAAGGAGATGTGGTACAAACAAATATCAAACCAAAGTTCAAAAGCAGTGGGTGTACATTGTAAGCAAGTACATTGTATACTAGGCAACTGTACGGCCTTTAACAATGAGAAAAAAAAACATGCTTTATAGTCGGTTATTAAAGATCACGACATGAACAATAGGAAACAATTCAATGGAGAAATCTAACGACCAAATTCATAAGTAAACATATTTTTTTACGCGGAGCCCTGGCGCACACCAAAAAGCAAGCTATACAGGGAACCAAAATGGCTAGTGTGAACCAATAAAACATTTTTATTTTAATGTCTTCTATTTTGAGATGAATACTTCTTTTTTCACGAAAAAAAATTCATATATAATAATTATTCAACATCTGACTGCAGGATTTTGTCAGATATTGCTACCATTTGTGTAACAGAAAAATTACTTTAAATTGGCACTATCTAATTCTTCCTTGTTTTCCTTTTTGAGTAAATGCAAAGTATAACACACAAGTATAAATGCCGTGAGAATCCAATCCAAAACGATTTTATAATTAACATAGGATATTCAATTTTACTGCTCGTAATTATGTGTTTTTGGAGAATATTGCTGCATTATATATCCAACCCGAGTATGATTATATTCAAGCAGTGACATACAATAGCTTATACTTATGATACGGAAGTTTTCTTACTTTTTGATCGTCTTATATATGTGTATTTTTGTAACGTGAGTTTTTGGCCGTAAAAGTTTCGTGAAGGCATGAACGTTCAACCCGCAAGACATTCCAAATCTATTGTGTTAAATTGAATATGTAACTCAATTTATTTTTCAATTCGATTTTTGGGAGCTAACACTTAGTACAAAACGATCGTGCTTACAATTTAATAAATTATCTGTCAACATTTTATTTTTGAACTGAAAGGTTTCAAGTCTCCAAATTAAATTTCCGATGGAACATTTCCGTACATCACATTCTTTTGAAAATAATTTATAATATATGCAAATTAAAATGGAGATAGCCATGTTAACCAATTCTGAAATATATCACGTCATAGAATGGTCATGCAAAATTTCAAAGAGTTGCATGAACAATTCGCGAATTGTTCGAGTTTTATGTTTCGAGTTGGTTAAATGGGACAACGATAAGTAAACGATTTTCAGATAATCTGTGTCTTTCTTACCTTTCTTGCCTATGACTATTATATTTTTATTCTTTCTCTATCATAATGTGAAAATTTAAGAATCAATCTTTATTTTCATTCATAATTTGAACATGTTGAAATATTTATTTCAGCATTTCTATAAAATATATCCCGTCAAATATTTACTTAACGCTATTTTTCCTGGTAGTAGCAATATCGAACGTTGCGTCTGACATGTGATTCAATTTATTAATACCATTCTATTTAATTATATCATAATGATAAGTTATCCTATCTACACCTTATGGTGATAAGTATAGATGATAAGGTATAGAAATAATCATAAATCTTTCCGCAACTATATCAGGTGATAATTCAGAAATATTTTCTGCTCATCAAAAAGCATTAATATATTAGACACTACTTTATACTTAATGGACAAACTATGGCGATAAATTACTGTATAAAACAAAAATAATCTGCCTAAACCCGGTTAAATGCAAACAGAATCACAGAAATGTGTATAATTATCGAAAGGTAACAACCATCAGTTAACAATTATTGTCACCGCTTCAAACATAGCTGTCTCATTCGCGCATGCGTATATGAGATAATCGATGATGGATTCTTATTTTCTGTATTCCTTAGAGAATTTAGTACATAACTTTTTCCTTAAGTTCAAAACTAAGTTAACGCTTATTTTGTAAAATAATATTATGGCACGATTTTACAATTTGAATATTCTCTTTATTATATATACGCCCTACCTCATTTTTTGTACTCAGTATTTATATACTTGTAAGGCCACACCAATTTAATTTATCATTATAGATGTGTCCAGACAAAAATTTGTTTCCCCAATTCACTATAAATAAATATGTTTAAACTAAACAGAACCAACATCGAAGATCAAATGTTCAGTGTTTACAAGGTACACTAGATTTCCAACTGACAGTGAAATGAGAAATCCGGAGGCCTTGGTAAAATAAATATACAGGAACTTTGCAAAACTTTTTCGCTTAAATTCAAGTTTGGGTTAGAGAACTGAAATAAATAAATAAATAATATTTTTTTTGAATTTTATAACTAATTTATATGAGTTTTGGAATAATGATTGAAGTGACACTCGATATCTCCTCTCCCGTGCGCAGGACGTTTGCTCCTTTTTACCTGTATGTGTTAATACCTGAAAAAAAGATTGGACATTTGCGTATATTTCTCATTAGTACGACACAGTTCAAGAATCCTTTCATGCTTCTACTTGACTCATCCTACTATTTGTTTTCTTATCTTTTTGAAGAGTTTCATCTAAAAACAGTCTGTGAATTACATTTAGAATATTTATATTGATAAACAGACGGCCCTGTCAAGAATTGAGAAAGAGAAACTTTATTATTTATTTGAAAATACCATTCAGAACAAATAATAATAGCTAAATGTGTTAACTCCTCGGGCTTGAGATATCGAGAGAAAACTGACATGTGATGACTGTACGTGTTTTTATGTCTTTAGAATGCTAACTTTAGCTTAAACTTTTAAGCACATTGATGAAATGTGCTATAAAATGATTTTTAAACTTTTAAACATAAAGAAAAATATCTCGTTAACTCTGCCACGTCAAACCTGCGGGTTCCAAGTCCAAATAAAAGAGGAGGGTAGTAATAAAAACCTAATATTGCAAAAGCGTAAGTGTAAAAAGAAATCAGTGCAAATGTCCTATGATAAAGCGCAAACGTCCCGCGCCGCCTATCCCGTACTTTTAGTGATGTTTTTTTACTTGTTTGACATAATGTCGGCACACATCCTTTCAATAGTTGTACTGTTTTTCTGTGCATAATTATATAATTAATCTACGGTATATATGAGATAAAGTGATGAGATTAAGATAATATTTGTTATGTTTGGATTTCAACTTTAATAAAACAGGATTATCTTTCTTGATTTGCGAGTTTTGAATTTTGAATTTTAAAGTTTGAATTATGAATGATCCTTTTCGGCTTTCGTAGATAATGTTTGTAATACATTTTTATTAATATTGAGATTAACATTAGGGTTAAGAAAAATTGAAAAAGAAGAATGTTGAATGCACTGACTTAATTTTATACTACAGGGTTGAACAGTGATTAGACAGTGTAGTATGTTGGACTTTGTTCACAAGGCCATGTAAATTAAAAAAAAGATGCCACATAACATAATTTTCTTTTTTATGTCGCAAAAGAGGAGATATATACTGACCGACTTAGGAAACGCATCACTAGATTATTCTCTTTAACTCCCATTTTCAAATAACATTTTATTGTAAACAACTTATTATCAGAGGGTTCTTTCATTACTCCAATGTTAAAAAAAATGCCAGTACGAAAGTTGAATTGATTACGTCATTTCAAATGTTCAAATAATGTGGTATACACTAAAAACCCTGGATTTCTTATTAACAATGCACGTGTTACCGTCAAAAGCAATGACTGCCTGTAAAAACGCCAAAATGATTGTCCTAAAGGTCAACCAATTCTGTTCGGCACGTTTTGGGTTCTGTTTTGCACCTTCGGATTTTGCCGTTGTTCTACCCATTATAATGGGTTTTGGCAACTATGCGGTTGGAACTTTAAGGTTTTAAAAGTTTTTCTGCAGTTGATTATTTGGCAGTTTAGTTAATGGGTAACATTTATGGCATACATCTGTTCAAAAAGGCATTCAGCAATTTGATAAGTAGATGACGTTGCGGCCGCAACTCTGTCTCACAATTGACGTTGCGTAATCAAATTCTATTGACGTTGCATTGTCACTACATGTTGATCTGGTCATTGATGGTCTTCAACACATCCTGTCTACCGGTATCATTGTTGGAAGGACAGTAAGACGAGTTTCAGACTTCAAATTGTCTGGTTGCAGCACGGTCTCGTTTTCCTGTTTGCAGTATTCTAATGGGTTGATTCAGTTTTTTATTCCTCAATCTTGGCAATATGGAGATGCAAATTTTTTAACTGATTTAAGTGTGGTTAAGGATTGAAAGAATTGTTTCACAAACAAACAAAAATTAAAAAATCTGTTATTGGTTCGAAATTTCGCTTTCAGAAATTCGTTCTATTTCAATAATCCGGTATGTTTAATAACCACAGGTAAGTCAGATGTTGATTTTTTCGTAAGAAAAAGAAGTATGATAAGCATGAATAGTAGTAATTATGAGAAAGTCAGTCAGTTAACCAATCAGAATAACGTGTTATAATGAATCATGTGTTTTTCTATGTAGTGATGTAACACTATTGTCTCAGAAAAAGGGAGAAGGTTTGATACCATTAACACGTTAAATCCCGCTGCAAATGTTTGCACCTGTTTTAAGTCAGGAATCTGATGTACAGCATTTGTCGTTTGTTTATGTAATTTAAACGTGTTTCTCGTTTCTATTTTTTTTCTATAGATTAGACAGTTGGTTTTCCCGTTTGAATGGTTTTAGACTAGTATTTTGTGGCTCTTTATAGCTTGTTGTTCGGTGTGAGCCAAGGCTGCGTGTTGAAGGCCGTTTCTTGACCTATAATGGTTTACTTTTATAAATTGTTATTTGTGGATGGAGAGTTGTCTCATTTACACTCATACCACATCTTCCTACATTTATTTAATGTTATTATATGTAAATTGGATATAAACAGTCGAGACAAACAGAATAGCAAACACAATGTTATGTAATTCCTTTATTAGACACAAAATGAAGAACTTTACCACTATTAGTCAATCAAGTAATATGTTCACTATATCAAGTATATTGAGGGTTTCTATATCTATAAAATTATGGAAATGCATAGGAAAATATCGTCAGATTTCCTACATTGTGTATAACACCACTTGTTATTTGTCAAAGAGAGGTAACTCATGTTGATTTTAAAGATGTTGCCGTTTAGTTCTTTGTTAACACGGCAAACTTCTTTTTAAGTCAACATGAGTTATCTCTCTTTGACAAATCATAAGTGGTGTGTTATATGTAATTTCAACCGTTTGAAGGAACTGAATTAGATTGAAATTGATTTCTTCTAGTTGTCTCCCATAGATCGTTAGTTGTTTTCCCGCGCTTCATAGGATAAAGCCATTCAGCCTGACAGAGCCGATTCGACTAGACGTGTTTCTCAGTTGAATTTTTTTATCTTGCTTATGTGAATCTATTTGATGTTATATGAAATGTTTTTATTTCAGTACTAGTTATGAATTACCTGACTATATTTTGTCGACATGATATTATGTATCATAATGTGCAATTAAAATCAGCACATGGCACTGTCATGTGGGTATTCAATTTGAACTTTAGTTGGTTTTTATTAGCTTTATGTGCTTAGAGCTGGGTAGTCTATGGGCGTAGTAATTGTGGAAGAAACGCATTTTTGGTTTTGTCGTAGGAGATCTGACGATATACTAGTCAACTCGAATAAAGATACACAAGTTTGAACTCTAATTTATCATAAAATAAATAAGAAAAACTGTTATAATTATTAAATTAAAAACATTCATTTGCCCAGCAAATGCATATAATTGAAATAACCTGAATAATAAACCTGAAAGTTGAAAATACCATTTTAAACCGGTGTCAGATTAATTTTGCGGAAAATGTTGACAAAGGTCGGCTCTTAAGGATGTTTGCTCCTCCACTTTTTGGACTTTTTGACAGATTTTCGGAATCCTCTGGTTTTATCCATGTATTGTCATTAAAAAAAATGCCCACTAACCCCTACTTTTCTTTTTAAAATTTTATTACATAAACAAAAAAAAGCCATATTTCAAAATTTTATAAAATTCTAGTTATTTTTTCATTGTATTTGAAACACAAAGGTGCAATGATAAATATATGAAAAATCTAGAGAGAAAAATTTCCCGCCAAATTTTCAATGGCTTATATCTTGAAAACGAGTACACAGACCCTCCATTTTTTTCTTCTTTTTTAATTTCTTTATTTATATACTTTCAATTCATTATAGTCTGTCAAAAAGTTTGTTATTTTTTAACAGAGTAGCAAACATCCTTAATTTCGAAAATTAAAATATCTGCAAAGGCATTCAACAATTGAAGCAGACCATGTTTAAGTTTATAGTTTGAAGTTCTAATTTTGATTTTATTAATTTTTTGGTGAACATATGGGTTTTGAAAGAACAAAAATCGTAACAACAGAAAAATCGAGTACTTGCCTTAAAACAATGGGTTTGAAAATATAATATTGGGCAACCAATTCATTATGTATAGAAAATACTTTGCCTTTTTATTGACTAGTATACATGATGTACACCATAACTTGACTTATTTCTTTTAGCAGCAATATATTGTTTGACTCTACATGCTCTATAAACAAAATTGTGAAAGATCTACATTGTTATAAGGCCAAGTTAGACATAAACTTTAGAAGACATTTATAAGAAGATCGTTTTTCTGATGAATCTATTTTCAAAGTATGTTTTATAAAAAATTTAAAACGCATGTAATGGAATATGAAAATCATTATAACGTTTATTAACATACCTACATGTATGCAGATCTAAATACATATACATATATAAATAAAGGCAACAGTAGTATACCGCTGTTCAAAACTCATAAAATCCATGGACAAAATACAAAATCGGGGTTACAAACTAAAACTGAGGGAAACGCATTAAATATAAGAGGAGAACAACGACACAACATTAAAATGTAACACACACAGAAACGGACTAAGCATTAGACAAAATCCTATGAGAAAAACAAATATAACATCAAAACCAAATACCTGAATTTTGGATAGATAAGTACCGTGACACGTCTTATAGTAACGTGAAATTACACTCAAAAATAAGATAAACATAATGATTTTTTTAGTGTAAATAAACAAATACGCGAGTTTCACTAGTATACACATGATATGACGATTAAAATACATGAACCTGTACAAATGGGCGAAACAATATCAAAAATTAACTGATACATCATGTATACAATATTTTGTTGGACTACGAATATAATGTATATTGAAGTTAATATGCCTTTATATTAACATAAAAAAAATGAACATGCTAAAAAATGAACTATACATTAAAACATGTACTTGTATATATTATATCAGACATCAGACTCGGACTTATCTTGAACTGAATTTTAATGTGAGTATTGTCATGCGTTTACTTTTCTACATTGGCTAGAGGTATAGGGGGAGGGTGGAGATCTCACAAACATGTTTAACCCCGCCCCATTTTTTGCACCTGTCCCAAGTCAGGAGCCTCTGGCCTCTGTGAGGCTTGTATTATTTGAATTTTAGTTTCTTGTGTACAATTTGGAAATTAGTATGGCGTTCATTATCTATGAACTAGTATATATTTGTTTAGGGGCCAGCTGAAGGACGCTTCCGGGTGCGGGAATTTTTTCGCTACATTGAAGACCTGTTGGTGACCTTCTGCTGTTCTTTTTTTTCTATGGTCGGGTTGTTGTCTCTTTGACACATTCCCCATTTCCATTCTCAACTTTATTAATATTTATAAAGGGTCATTTACTGTCAAATTCGTGTTTACTGTTTTAACTAAAATTCTTATACTTGATTAATAACGGACTAAAATATCTGATTTATTTAAAGTCTAAAATAATCAAGTAACAATGCATGAGCTCGATAATATGTATCAGTTTTTCGTATGTATTTAAGCCTTAACATCATCGTCTTTACCACCAAGATGAATTCCGGAGACTGTTAACGGTCATATATGATAACCTTATATAAACATGAATATAAATATAAATAGATACCTCACCCGTGCATTTGTTTTTTTTCTAAGTCGGCTAAATTCATGCTATATTTTCAAAATTATGTGTTAATCATCGTGTTTACCTGTTTCAGAATGAGTTATTGTGACTCGAATAAGTCAATCAAATGGATTTATGGTTTTACTTTCAATGTTGACACTCTTCTCTTCTAAATAACTGAACATGCCTAGGAGTCCATTGAAGAGTAATGAACATAAACAGGGCACATACAAAAAAAACTAGGACAAACATCAATCCACAATTAACAACATTAGGATATGACCACCACGAGACCAACCACAAAATGATGTTGAACTCATGTTCTACAAAAAGGCATGATAGTTCGAGCTCAGTATTTGAACCCCAAAAAGTCATGTAGTTTTGCAAAATGTTAATAGAAACCACGTGATGAGTCATATTGTTGACGTCACAACAAGAGACATGATAGGGCAAATGAAAGTTTTAAAATTAATAATTTTAAAAGGGTTTATGTCATTGAGCTTATTTTAAGTAAAATGTTGTTGACATGTGAGTAGGGGTAAATAGTTACCAAAGGTACCAGGATTATAATTTAATACGCTAGATGCTCGTTTCGTCTACACAAGACTTATCAGTTACGCTCAGATCAAAATAGGTATGAAGGCAAACACATAAAAGTTGAGAAGCATTGAGGACCCTAAATAGCTCAAACTTAAAAAAACAAAAAAACTATAGAAGGTAAAGCTTCCAGCCGTTTTTTTCTTCAAAATACATAATTTTCTTTATAGTAATTAAAATAATACATTATCTGTTTTATTCCTTGTTCAAAAGTAAGACACCCTTCTTATAATTTTGTTTTGTATCTGTTAAAAAAGTGTAACACTTAGAAGAAGTTGTATGATTTTCTTTATTAATTGCATGTAAAGAATTTCTGCATCACAATTTTCTAAATTCAATTTAACTCGTGACCGAAAGCTTGCGGAGATTTGCGATCCAAGATTTCAATTTGCTCACTTACTAGTTTTATTCATTTATATATATTTTTCTAAGGTAAATTATCATATTTTCTTTATCTCTTTAATAGCCGTTCTTGTCAAACTGGCAAGACTAATAAACAACCCCTGTAAACCACAGAGAAGGATAAAAAAGTAATTAAATACTTCATTTTCATAAAATGTAGCAATAATTCCATTTATCCAGAAAATTCCACTAATAATTGTAATTCTCAAAAAGACAAATGCATGAGAATATGTAGACGATTTAGAAATATTTCCGATGCTAGCTGTAGCCATCAGAATGTAACCTATAAATAACACCAGAGATATAAAGTTGATAGAGATTGATAGGAAAATTGGTCCAAGAAAAAATATCATATTGCCTGGATATTTTGTAGGGAAACATACTTCTCCATTGTACCCTGGACTAAGTTCGTCTTTTCCTAACACGTCCACAAGAACTGCAGGGATTACAATCAAACTAGGGCTTAAAAGTCCCAACAAGGTTATAAACATGCGATATCGCCACGACCTTGTTGGCCTATGGGCCATATTGGACTTCAATTGCAAAAGATTTATGACAATGAATAGGACTGAAATTGACATAAATACAAACTCTAACAACCATATGTAATGAAGAACAACACCAATCACATAACAAACACTTTGGATATCATTAGCACCAATTCCAAACATGAAAAACAGATTGGCCACAATTATAGATACTGCTAAATTTTCTAAGTTTGATATAGGGATCGACTGGACCTTTCTCATTCTCCTATTCAGAATAGTCATTATTGTAAGAGCGACGACCGAAATAGAGAAACACGAATACGTGACATACATCGTTAAATCAACATAACCGTCACTGTCATGAAACATTGCGACGTGTGGTATGCAACTATGATTACCCAGACTCATAACAGTTTTTACAGTCTTTGTTGTTTTAAAATCTACGTATACCTCTTCACATATATCTGAAAAATACAAGCCACTTTCAATAGACGAAAAATTAGTACCAGGAAGCTCATGCATTATGTGATCAATAGTATAAGGTGGAAACCATCTACCTACTTTGAAATCCGTCATTTTACTTGGATTTGTAAGGGTCAAGTTCTTTTTAACATTGACTTGAATAACTATGTTATCTAATTTCATATTCCATGTTATTCCTCTAATTCTTTTCTCCATTGACTTAATTTCAGAAAAGGTTAGAGACAACTTGATAGTAAAAGCGAATGTGGCTATTATTGTATCAATGTTGTTGTTCAATTGTGCTTCGATGAGAGTTGGTTCTGCTATAAAACTAACGCTTTGAAATGTAATCAAATACAGTACAAGTGCTTCTTCTAGTTGGGTCTGATTTAAAGATTCGCTTGCATATATATAGTACTTGATGGTCAGTCTGTAATTAGTGTATGTGTGGATAACTACGCATCTATTTGCAGTACTTGTACCCTGGAAAAAAAAGAAACATAATAAATCTCACGCTTAATTTTAATTATCAAGTTTGTCCATCACTAGTTGACAATATAGTATTGTGGTAGGCGACAGGTTTGACGTGTTAAGGTGGTATGGAAGTCTAAAATAGAAACGATAGATTTGTTCATACTTTGCCAAGACGTAGTATCTATTGATAAAAGGTAAAAAATATGATGAAAATGATTGGTTACCGTGCATTTGCTCAAGCTACAGGTTGTGACAAAATGACACATTTTGTATAGATTATGTAGGAAAAAACAACATTTTGTGATTAGAAACTGAACAAAATTATAGAATTGTAAAATAAATTAGAACAAGATAGCTTTTAGACAATGCTCTGAGAATATCAAAAGAAAAGATGGAGTCACCATACATTTTTTCCGGCTAATATACAAAATAGGAAAATTTAATGAAGATTCCCGTCGAAAATACACTGTTTTATAGTTACCTCGGCTTAAAATGCCAATTCAAAAACTTTTAAAAACCACAAAATATAATATACACTTGTACAAATATTAGTACCTACAAGTTATATTCTTATAAATTGGTTCTTTTAAATGAAAATTCACATTAGATATCTGCATTCCTGCATCAAATTTTGCTTACTTGATAGAAAATCTGGACTTTAGGTTCTCTGTTTTTTACAATCCAAGATGGCAAAAGACACCCATACCACCTTAAGTAGGATCTGCGTACCATTCCAGAGCACATGTCAAAACGGTCACACCCTGTTTTGGTGGGGTACGTTTTACTAATTTTTTTTGTTATGTTTTGTTTACTGATTGTCCTTTTAGGGAGCTACCATTTGATTTTTCTGGGGGGCTAGGATGAAAAATTTTGTCCTGCATTTTTTTTAGTTGTAATCTCTGTCCTGCCTTTTTATTTTTCACTCTATCCGGTCCTGCCTTTTTTTTTTTAGTTTATCCTGACTTTTTTTACATAAATTGTCATCCTGCCTGTTTTTTTTTTGCAAGTGTCTCATCCTGCCTTTTTTTTACTCAAAACTTCTGTCCTGCCTATTTTTTTCAAATTTCATCCTAGCCCCTTCCCCCCCATAAACATCAAATGGTAGCTCCCTTATCGTTTTATCAATTTTGCCTAGTATTCGACAGTTTGTGGTTTTATTTCTTTCATCGCTTGTTCTTTTTAAACCAAAACATTTTCATTTTTTTGCCATTGACTTGAATTGAAGTTCAAAAAGTTTTGTTCGGGGTACTTATTTATGTATCTGTGATACCTGCTTTGTACCAGTACTTGAACTGCATCTGCTCGAAATCGATTAATTTTGGAACTTTAAGATACGAAATAAAAGATGAACTTTTGTCTGTTTTAATGAGTTCTTTATATAAAATATTCAAACAGTTACAGACTTTCTGTAGATACTTAATCAAATCAAAAAAAGATAAACAGATGTGTTGATCTTTATTTTCCTCTGGTTGACTTTTATCCTACACAACCCAAGATCATTACTGTTTAAAACATGAATTTGCCATCTTATGAAAATTGTAAAAAGCAAAACCTTGACCTAGATCAACGATCCAATAATGTAAGTAATTGAATTATTTGAGCATATACGTGTTTAGTAGCACGATAATCAAGAGATGTTCATTGACGTACGCTTTTTGTGTAAACATTTTAGTTCAAGTTAAAATCATTAAAAATATTTCTACCTTGAACAATTCAAGACGAACACAATAATGATTCTTACCTGGCCTCCAACACAATTTCCTTGAGGTTCCTCCAGTGTAAAAACAACTGTGAGTGGAAAAGCTGAGTACAAGAAGGAAAAATACCCAAGAGATATGAATCTATTATACCAATCAATTATGCATAATATTTGGTTTTTCATATGTCCAGGAACACAGTAACTATTACGATGATAAACACCATTAACTTCTACTGGATTGAAATGAGATTTACATGTGTCTGTCTCGTTTTTAATTTTTAGAATATTTTCTTCATCTTCAATAAAACAGCTTCGAACAGTAACATTACCAGGCGTAATAAATTGAAGATATCTGCTGTTTAACATTTGTCTCAATCTGTCCTCGTTAGATAAATCTTGCAAAAAGTACAAAGTGTTATAAGGCCAAACGAAAGCAATTTCAAAAGGGGTTGTTTTTGTGACTCCATGACAAATGGCGCAATATTTATTTTGATATATTTTTCCAGATCCATCTAAAACAAGTGGACCAACTTCTTCAAAATGAAGTAAACCTTTTTTGCACAAAGCTGAAATAGTTTGCCATTTTAAGTTGTTTGGACAATTCGCAATAGTGACTACACCACTTATATGGTACGGGAACATAGTCATTGAGCATGTGTACATTGAAGCGTCTTCCATTGATGTTTCTGATTGGGTTGCATTTGCATCTTTACAACAGTCCCGAAAGAATGAGCATTCACTATCACAATAACACAATCTGTAAAGTTGAACAGAACTACACAATCCATAGTCATGACAAACATCTCCTGTTTCAAATGTCTTTACAGTTGTTGTAAGATATTGAATTGTTGGGAGATGTGTCGATGGTGCTGTTTTGTTTTCAAATACTATACTAGTACTGAATCTCTGTTTGGATTTGAGTATCAGAGAAGATCTTTTTTGTTTCTCTGTTTCAATCTTTGAGGTTGTTGAAGCACCTATGACCTCACGTGGTTTGTTGGAATAGATGTTACGTGGTTTGTTGAAAAAGATGTCAAGTGATGACACAGACTCGCTATCATAGCTACTTGTAGCAGTATGATCTGTGTATACGGCATTCGAATTGTTGTAAATGAAATCTTCTGTAAACGTTTTAATATCTTTATAGGTACTAGGTTGATAAGATGGTTGGCTGTCTGATGTAGCTAAACATGTGATTAACAATCTAGACATGATTAGCCACACTCTCATGGTACTGGAATGATGCATGCTATTTTTGTTAGCTTCTAAAATATACAAGAACAGCTTGTTTCAACTACAAATTGGTGGCGTCATAACCCCAACAAATTTTACTTAAAGCAATCTGAACTTGGTATTAATGAGCAATAACTCAAGTTATCCTTATCGGTCACATGTTTAAAAACTACCACATTTCCATAACATTACTGCCCTAGGCAAGACCTACGCTTAAATGATTTAGATGGATTATATAACCTTGTATAGCACGTAATATATATATATTTTATAAAGCAAAATATCATTCTTTATATAAACATCTTCGGATGAGTCTCATCGTGCTATATGTCCACTTTTGACAAATATGGAGTTTGCTATATAAATACTATTCAGGTACAATGGTATATCTCCCAATTCATCTATAATACAATTGTTTCTCTCTTCAAAACTATACCGTTATATATCATTGAATTATATTACCTTATTCATCGAGTTTTTAGTTTTGTGCTTCAACCGTTTTGAAAGTATTTTTCCTGTCAAATATTTGTTATCGAAATTATTTTAATAATAGTATGACTAAATTGTTTGAATGGTTTGAACCCAATCTGTTTAGTTATTGTAGACAAATAAGCTTTACCGAATTTGAATTTCACACAATTGAAAAATTCCTATCTATCTCCAATAGAAATATAAGAACTAAATTCTACAAACGACATTGTTTGTCGTGAAGTATTCTATCTGTAGTAAAAAGATCGTTTATTTATTATTATTTTTTTTTCAAAAGATAACTGAACAAAGAGTTGCCTTTCATGTCTTTGAATTCAATTCTTACAGTTTTTTAATATATATATATGCCAAATATTTAGGATTTCACGTTTTGAAACTATAATCATTTCTAATATTACGAAAAAATGAGATTTACAGCGTTATTACACTCAAAAAACAACATGTGTAATTTCTTTAAACGTTTATAAATATTTCTTAAAACTATCAAATTTTTAATTTTTTGTATATAAAATACATACATAAACATAAAAAAAACTTCATTTCGAAGACGGACTTTAAGGTCATCAAACGCATCGGAAAAAAATAAATTCATTTGACGAGAGAGAAACAACATTTTTCATTTAATTCAATCTAGGGTTTGTGCATGCCTTTCTAAGAAAGTTTCAACGGCGTACATGTATTTTGCATTGTAATTCACTATACAAAGTTTCAATCAATAGATTATATGTTAAATTGAATGATAAACGAAAGATGGATAATGTCCGGATATCGTACACATAAAAGTGGGACGAAAGATACCAGAGGGACAGTCAAACTCATAAATCGAAAATAAACTGACAACACCATGGCGAAAAATGAAAAAGACAAACAGACAAACAATAGTACACAAGACACAACATAGAAAAACTAAAGAAATAAAAAATACTAACCCCACAAAAAAAAGGGGTGATCTCAGATGCTCCGGAAGGGTAAGCAGATCCTGCCTCACATGTGGCAACCGTCGTGTAGCTTATGTGATAACAAATCCGGTAAAAAGTCTAATTCTGAAGGTCACATTCATGAAAGGAAAGGGGATTTTAGTTACGACGTAAGAAACATTTCCGATAATTGTCGGAGGCACTTTTGGGCTATTTTAGATAAATCAGTTATTTAAAGTTTGAAATGGAGGGATTAGTGAACCAAGATACAATCCATTATAAGATTGCTATCCATTCTGACATACCAAAACTGACACTCTTCACATACTAAGATTGCCATATATTCTGTGAAATTAAATTTTATCTATTCTGACATACATGTACTAAGATTATTATCCATCGTGACATAGTAAAACTACTATCCATTCCGAAATACTACGATAACTCACAGTTCTCACATACTCAAATTATTATCCATCCGTTCATAAAATGACTACTATTCTTCGTAACATACTCATATTACTATTCCTTCTGACATACTATAATTACTATCCATTCCGACATACTCAAATTATTATCCATCCTTAAATACTATGACGACTATTCATCGTTACATACTAATGTTACAATTCATTGTGAAATACTAATAAGATACTATTCATTCTGAATTACTAAAATTAGTACCCATAATTTTATTCTACGATTACTATCCGTCTGACATACATGTATTAAGATCGTTATCGATTCTGAATTATTAAAATTAATGACATTTGTACGATCTCAGTAATTTTATGATTTGGAAGAAATGTTTGCATTCATAATTAACTGAACAAAAAAATATCTACCAGTACTGGTAACGAAAAACCACGCAACTTTGGACACAATCTGGATAAAAATAAAATTCGACGCTATGACGTAATGAAGATATGAATCATTATACGCATACACCAAACAAGCCAAACAAAATTTAACAGAATTTTTTCTCTCTCTTTTTTGTTTCAATACTCATTAAAGGAAGTGGGGTTTACGCGTGATCAACTTCACGTAAAAACCAATAATAAAATTCAGAATTAAAATAGTAAATGTGCCAAATAGAACAATAACCCGTCCAAAGAGCAGATGACAGTAGAAGGTCACCAATTGGTAATCATATTTTGTACAGGTGTATTGTTAATAATTTGTACCTTATTACATTATGTAACTCTTTTGCTATCTGTCGTTTTGACATACTGTATATACTTAGATATATGTATGAACATGAGTTTTAATTATTTAAGGCGTTTGTTGCAATTTATATACCTCTGATTGCAGTTTTATGAATGCTGTAACATTAACGTTACCAATACGTATTATTCTATTCATTTTTTGTACTCATCACAACAAAATATACGAGAAAACTGTTTTTTTTTAAATACACAGTTTCTGTTTTTTCCTTTTATTATTTACAAACTTTTTTAATGTTACATTTATATATATATAAGATATATAATTTGTAATTAATGTATTTTTTATATGCTTTTGAACAGATAGCAATAGGTGTACGTTTTTTTTTTGTATTTTTTAAACACCCTCATAAAGGGTTTGTTGAACTTGTCTTACATGTAAACACAATGAAACAAATTAACGTTTTTCGAACATTATTTCACAACTGTTTACTTTTGCGTAAAATAAAATATGTAAAACCTACAGTTGGAATCTCTCTTCAAATCCGTCGGGGTCTGTCAGGAAAACTGTTAACAGTAAGTAGAACACTCCTCTCAGAACAGTTTCTTACTATACAGTTATACTATAAAACAGTTTATGACAGTTTGACTGATTCTGACAGTTCTGATTAATTTTGAGCTACATACTATTATACAGTTCTACTATTGCTTTGATTTTAACAATTCTACCCCAGAACAGATAATGACAATTCTCTATGTAGAAAAGTTCGCAATAATTCTATCTATTTACTTAATTAGTTAATTTATTTGTTTAATCCATTTGAATATTTTTGTAAGATTGATATATATATATATATATATATATATATTTATTTCTTGAAAAAAATCATCATTTTATTTAAAAAAAATTCTCGCGTATATAATGTTAGATTAAATATTCTTGGAGAGTTACGAATTAAAGAGTTTTTTGATAATTTTTACAATTAATTATGCTTGTCTTTCTTAAACTGTTGCTAATAGTTTTTTTAAGCGATGGCGCCAGAAAAGGTCTTATCAATGACACCCGAAGCAAAATAATTAAAAACGGCCGTATACAACAAAAACGATGTGGTATGGATGACTATGAGACCACTCTTCACAAAAGACAATAGTGGCAAAGAAATTGAATACTATAGGTCACCGTACGGCCTTCATAAATAAGCAAATCCCATACCACAAGGTCAGATATAAAAGGCCTCAAAATGACAATGTTAAACATTGAAACGAGAAATTACAATATAATGTATGTACATAAAATGAACGAGAAACAAATATGCAACACATAAACAAACGGCAACCACTGAATCACAGGCTCCTGAATTGGGACAGGCACATAATTCAGAATGTGGCGAGTAAACATGTTAGCAAAATCCCAAAACCGTCCCTATCCTTGGACAGTGGTGTAACAGTGTGACATAAGAACGAACTATAAAATAAATCATGCAATCAAATTTGAAATTGAAATGGTTTTATAAAGGAAAATTATGAAATGGTACAGGCATTTTTTAAATGTAGAAAATGTTGGATTAAATCTGGAATTACAGTAAGTTATAAACAACGACAAAAACATTTTAAACCTTACCGTACTCACCTGTTCATCTGTTTGTTGGCAGTTTACACAGATAAACTCTGTCCTACAAGTACCTGCGTATTTATAACACTTAAATATGTTTCATTCAATTTTGATTGGATGTATAAAACTAATAAAATCTTGGACATAGAGTATGGAAGTGCGTGTTATTAAACATTTATAATAAGGTTAGTTGAGTAGAATTTTATATGTAGGTGTTATGGGTTGTTCTTTTTTTTATCTATTATTTATTACTCGTTGGGTTCGTGCCTTTTATAAGAGCTATATGCGTTTACGTAAAACTTAGATCTTTCCTCGTTAAACTTCATCAAGTAATTTAGAAAATCGCGAAATTAAAAACTCGCAAAGTGCTATAGAAAGGGTAAAACGCGAAATATAAGTTTTTTACATGATTGAATCAAAGCGGCACATATACATGACTCCTGAACCAAAAATCAAATTTATTAATTAAAATCGTACAATGTGACGTATTAGAAACAAACATACTACTAAGCGACATTTGATAATCTAAAGGAATTGAGAATGTTAGTATGGATAACATGAATAATATATCGAATGTACTTGAAAAACAATTGTAATACACCAGTCAAAACTTTAAAATAACTCTATAATATATTTAAGCGTCTGAAAAAATGGATTTCAAATTATATTAAGAAACGGTGGTTTAGCGCCTGGTTAATGTTAGGGACCTCTGGCCCATGTGTGTCTTGTATGATTATTGATTTTAGTTTCTTGTGTATATTTCGGAGATCAGTATGACGTCCATTATTACTTAACTAGTATACATATTTGTTTAGGGGCCAGCTGAAAAACGACTCCAGGTACGGGAGTTTCTTTCGCTACATTGATTTTATAAGACCCATTGGTGGCCTGCGGCTGTTGTCTGCTCTATGGTCGGGTTGGTGTCGCTTTGACACTTTTTCCCCATTCCATTCTCAATTTAAGTATTTAGAAATCCTTGTGCATTTTTGAAGAAAAAAATGCTTGTGATTATTTTCTTTTGGTTCATATGATTTTAATCATACATTAAATTATACATTTGTCTTCCATTTTTTTGTATTAAGATAGTATAATTTTCTTTCAATATTATTAAAAGCTTTATTCGAGTCATATAGACAGAACAATGTTTACAAAAAGATGATATTTTTAAAAAGCATTCTAATCTGTAGTTTGTATAACTGAATTTTCTATAGTCAGCAAATAAAGAAATTTATAAAATTGACCAAATAATGGATATTCATTTCAACAACGAAGTGCTGACTTCTTGGCTGGTAATACACTCGGGAACAAACCGTCCACCAGCAGTGGCATCGACCCAGTGGTGTAAATAGTTATCAAGGGTATAAGGGTTTTACATAATTAACATGTTTAAGCCTACTGCTTCATTTCGTTTCGGGGTTTATTATAGAGTCCTTATGAAGTATACATTATTGTTTACCATGTTTATGGGCTAGCTGATTCCAGCCTCCCGAAGCGATTTTCTTGCTGTGTTAGTGGCCTTGTTTTCTGCTCTTTTGCTGGGTTATTGACTGTTTTATACATTCTATTTTTTTTAAAAATTTTATTAGGGCCCCGGGTCGCCCTATAGTGATCAGTCTGTCCGTCCGTCGTACCGTCCTTCCGTCCGTAACACTTTCGTGTCCGTTCCATATCTAGAGAACCATTATGATTTCATACTTTATACTTTACATGTTTATTAACCACCACCAGAGGGTGTGTCATGATGTATGTACAACTTCCTAGATCAAAGGTCAAGGTAAAAAAAATTTGATTTCAGTTGACAACCCTGTGTCCTGTGGTGAAGATCGTGTCCGCTCTATATCTTGAAAACCGTTATGATTTCAAAGTTTATATTTGACATCCATTTTAACCAACACCAGAGGGTGTGTCATGATGTATGTACAACTTCCTAGGTCAAAGGTCAAGGTCAAAAACTTTGGTTTCAGTTGACAACCCCGCGTCCTTTGGTGAAGATCGTGTCCCCTCCATATCTAAATAACCGTTATGATTTTATACTTAATACTTAACATGATTATTAACCAACACCAGAGGGTGTTTAATGATGTATGTATAACTTCCTAGGTCAAGGGTCAAGGTCAAAAACTTTGGTTTCAGTTGACAACCCCGTGTCCTGTGGTGAAGATCGTGTCCGCTCAATATCTAGATAACCGTTATGATTTCAAAGTTTATACTTGACATCCATTTTAACCACCACCAGAGGGCGTACCATGATGTATGTACAATTTCCTAGGTCAAAGGTCAACGTAAAAAAAACCTTTGGTTTCAGTTGACAACCCTGTGTCCTGTGGTCAAGATCGTGTCCGCTCTATATCTTGAGAACCGTTATGATTTCAAAGTTTATACTTGACATCCATTTTAACAAACACCAGAGAGTGTGTCATGTACCACTTCCTATGTCAAAGGTCTGTCTGTCTGTTGGTCTGTCCATCGCTAACAAATTTGATCCACACTATATTTTGAGAGGACAGCTGTTATTATTTCATACTTTATACCTGACAAACATTTTCAATTTAACATACATATTAACCAAAACCAGAGATTGTGTCATAATGTATGCATCCTAGGTCAAAGGTCAGTCCGTCGGTCTGTCCATCCGTTTGTTGTTCTTAACAAATTGTGTCTGCTCTACCTCTGGAGAACCGTTAATATTTCATATTTTATACTTGGTGGGTCATAATATATTGAAGGCATAATTCTAAAAATATGTGACAAATATCAATTGGGCAGCACCTTTAAACATATTGTTCAAACATCAATCCATATATCCAGAAGTCACCTTAGAGTAGTCGACAATGAGTTCACATCATGCAGTCATATCACTATTATACTATGAAAGTAAGTTGAGAATATTTATCAGTTTTAACTTAAAATCTTAGATTAAAATCACACATGAGACTATGTAATAACTTCAAATAATGCTTCATATCAGATTATCCATACAACTTATTTACCCCACGTTATTGACAGCGGGGCCCACAGAGATGGCTCCCATCTCAATGGTATCTAGTTTATAATTGCAAATGAAACTATACTCCAGCAGAGAATAAATGACAACTATAAGTTACCATACGCATGCTACGGCCTTCATCAATGAGAATAACTAATGCCATGACTCAAACTGTTCTGGAAGCAATACTTTGAACTACGGATGTTTATGCATGAATCAAATTTAAATGCTCTTTTCGCGTCATGACAACTATTCTCATTTATATTGTAATTTCAGATTGGGAACATATTTCTAGAAAAGGGGAGGAGTCGTATTGTTTATTTGCTTTAGATAACAAAAATGTGTTGCCAATAAAATGATAAAAGAAAAAATAGTTAAACTCCTTAAAATTTACTGATTTCTTAAGTTATATCCTGATTTATTAAGGATTTGTATTTCACGTCACAAGTTAGCCGTACTAAGACATGATTACAGCAGAAAAGAATATTCCACTTTGTTATGGTTGATTGAATATGATTCACATCCTATCAATATTTGCAGTTAGGTAAGGGTTTGGATCGGGGTTAGGGTTAGAACCTACATATTTTTGTTGTCACGATGTATATATTTTTTTTTAAATTTGGGTCAGTATTGCCACAAAGAAAGACTTTCCTCATAGGGCAGTAGTTAAACAAAAAGTAAAATCACAAAAATACTGAACTCAGAGGAAAATATATTAAGAAAGTCCATAATCACATGGCAAAATCAAATAACAAAACGCATCAAAAACGAATGGACAAGAACTGTCATATTCCTGACTTGGTACAGGCATTTTCAAATGTAGAAAATATTGGATTAAACACCTGGTTCTATTGCGCTAACCCTCTCACTTTATTAACAGTCTCATCAAATTCCGCTACATTTACATGATGCTTTAAATAAACAGTCACAATTAATAAAATAGTCAAAATATGGGTACATCAGTCATTATCGTTTAACAATTTTAAAAGGAACAATTTAACAGGACACAAAAAAATCTACTATCTACGAACACATGGATTGATTTAAGTGTCTGACGTCAGAAATTTTTTATACGTCACCTTTGTCCTTCAATGTGCATACAATTTTTTTTTAAATTTACCTAGGCAATGTAAGCATACAGGGTTAAATGTATGTAAGAATAAATTACAGAAACAGACCGAGATTCAAACTAGTCCAAAAGTTGTAGATAGAATTTATGAGAATCCACAAATAGGTAATTCCACTACGCGATTAAATGATTTTGACATTTGTGGTTCAACGTATATAGTAATTCATAATAGAAATATATCATAATGACATATTATAGAAATATATCATAATGACATATTATAGAGCAATATCATACTGACGGGATCTTTTAAAGTACAGAGTCACGTACAACATTACTACAAACTATAAAAATCTTAATACATACTGTGCCCTTCCGGAGCACATGATATAATCCCTAGTTTTTGGTGGGGTTCGTGTTGTTTATTCTATAGTTTTCTATGTTGTGTCAAATGTACTATTGTTGGTCTGCTTGTCTTTTTCATGTTTAGCCATGGCGTTGTCAGTTTGTTTAAGATTTATGAGTTTGACTGTCCCTTTGGTATCTGTTGTCCCCCTTCTAAAGAAAAAACTTAATTGGTTTTAAAGAATTGTAATTGAACTTTTTCAATTAGTTGTAAAGATCTACATACTGTTAGTAATTCTAATTACTTGTCCATCGATTTTTGTGTGGTTTTAAGGCTGTGTTGGATAATTTTGCAAAGAAAATAAGGATGTTAAACTGGATAAAATCAGAATTTCAATTTTCGTAAAAATGCGCACAATGTGACATAAGTTTAACTTTATAAAATAATATTTCATTTCAACATTGCCGTGTCTTCGTTTTTAACATTTTTAATGATAAACCATCCTTTGGGTGTACCTTATACTAATCGTTTACCTCTAGTATCTGCCTTGTTTTGTCATTCTTTTTTTGTATTCGTCGATGTTGTTTAAAGCATTGAATTGTATTTTGGAATCTTTAGCAAGCAAGTTAATCTTTTTTATTATTATCATGAAGCCTTTTCCCCCCAAATACTATATTAGTTTTTTCTGTATATTCTTATGTAGCCAGTTTTATATTCGAATACTTTCGTGTATGTATGTACATACATGTAATGCTATTTTATTGTCAATTATGGTTTGAAAAATTATGATTTAAATTTGATACGTTGTTTCTCAAAAGTAATAACATTTGAACGCGAAACATAAATAAACAAAAATATAATAATAACATAATAAGAAACGTTATCGTAGTTTCATAAGGAATTTATTACAAAGTGAATGGTTTCCATGAGTTTAATAATTGTTATGTAATTTTTTTTTTTTTTCGATAACAAATATTTCATTCAATCATTTCCTGAAATATAAATACCAGAGTAGCCAAGGTCGAATACTTAGGGGCCCCTGGGTTTTAACAGCCTCACTTGACCAGGGAAAATACCAAGTTAGTTTATGCAACAGTTTTACATTCATAATTATATCTAAATAACCAATACAATTGATTTTCACAACTGATTAGCCTCACTTAATAAAATCACGATCGTATATCCGTTTCACTGAACAAATATGTGTTGATTCAATATGAAAATACTTTCAAATTTGATTGCGAAAATAAGTTATAGTTTGATTTGAAGAATTTTTATGCGATTGTTATGTTGTTATTTGATTAATAGCATTATGCTATTAATATATGAATATTTCTTTATGATTAACATCATGATGATTAATATCATTAAATTATTACTGACGTTATTGGAACACTTAAAGACGCTTCTGTGTATTTAATTTAATTATGTCATAAACATGTAACGATACACTAGATAATTCTAATGAGACAAACACACATCAAGGGCATATTTTACAATACCGATCATAAGTCTGTGCGCAAGTCAGTGCGTATTGTGTATAATTATATATATTTTTTTATATAATTTCATATAATAAGTCCTTTACATGTACATTGTACATGTATGTTGCAAACAAAGCTATATAATGAATATTTACTATTTATGTAATAATTAATTAATGTTAAAAAATTGTAGCTGCAAAATCAACTTCATCGGACATTATAATGTAAACAATTCATTAATAATTATGACCATCTAAAAGGTAAATAATTTCGAGGCAGAAGCGTTGACTACTTGATCGGTAATACCTTTGGGTTGAAAACATACACCAGCAGATGTACCATAACTCTGTTTCTCTATTGCTAGGATTCATTCGGAAGATTTTTTAAAAATCAAATGGAATATTTAAATTTGATCAATACATGATTGTGTACAATCTATACATTCAATAAGTTGTCATTGTCGCAACTTTAGTCTTGTCATAGCTGCATGCAGATAAAGAAACAACAGAAACAACATCAATTAAATCATTTCGTCCCTCTTTTTTTTTTTTAAATCAATGCAATTCATCAGTAATGTATATAGTGAAATAAAATAGGTTCAATGTTCCCTGTTTTGCATGTCCCTTCGATCATAAGTAACGAAAACTTTACTGTGGTGCTAACTGATTAAATCCATTGTAATATATTTCAATCAATATAATATAAAAAAAACTCCCTAAAATACAAAATAAATATTGATTTTATAGATAAGGAATTTTACAACATCTACAATGCTAACTTTTAAACTTATGTTTTTTTTTTCATGAGCATATACCCAATGGTAAGGTAAATATATCAATACGTTTATCCTTTTAAACAACGTCACATAAGTTATAGTTGGATGTAAAATATTTGTTATATACACTCCGCCATTAGTTAAGCACTATTCATATTTTTAAGACATTTTCAAAACCAAAAATTCAATATTTTTGAATAAGAGTTAATTGTGTTGACATTGGTTAAATAAAATGTAAATATTGTGCAGTATAAAAAAAAATAAAAGTTAGGATTTGTATGCTTTCTGCTGTGTGATGGGAACTTTCAGTTTTACCTTAAAAACAACAAGTTAAAATCCCTATAAAATGTTTTAATTTGTTGATCATTTTCGTTAATTTCAAATCATGATACAGTTTTGAACTTTTTGGAAAACAATCAAGTATACATTTACTGTCAATTAAGGTTCATAAATTCAATATCGTGTATATAGCTTCCGGTAGAGATTCAATACACGTCGCCTCATTCCTTGCACAAGTCGTCGTAGCCTATACTGGGGAAATCTCTGCCATTCCTGTACCGAAGCGACCCTCAATTCTGGTATTATTGCACATTTTGGTTGTCTCTGGTTAAGTTTACGGCCGATAAAGTCCCATACATGTTCGATTGGGTTCATGTCAGGTGACATGGCCGGCCAAAGTAAAGTGTCTATTGATTCCGACGGCAGGTATGCGTTGACAATTCGTGCGCGATGAGGTCTGGCATTGTCATCTTGAAAGACCGGTCTATCAGCTAACGCGTGTTTGTCTACAGGTGTCATCCCGGTACCTTTGTCCATTCAGGGTACAGTAAAGAACATGCATATCAAGTTAACAGTCATGGGAAAATAATCCCCATACTGTTACACCGCCGCCACCGAAAGCTGTTGTACCAAGAATGTTATTGTCCCGATATGCGGTGTTTCTTTCCCTCCAAACACGTATTCTGCCGTCGACGGGCTTCAGCAAGAAACGACTTCCATCGGACCAGTTAATTCTTCTCCAGCTGCGTAAATTTCATCGGCGATGGTTCCTAGCCCACTGTAGTCTTGCTCTACGGTGTCTTAAAGTTAATTTCGGGCACTGTATTGGCCTCCGAACCCTTAGACGGAAACTATGCAACCTACGTATCACAGTCCGCATACTTACTCTACCTCCAATAGGCCAAAGTCTACAAAGCTGATCAGCAGACGAGAAAGGTTTCAATCTTGCTTGCTGGGAAAGATTTATGTCTTCTCTGGGAGTAGTTTTACGTGGTCTGCTTGCTCTAGGGCGGTCTTCAACTGACCCTGTCTGTCGGTATCTCTGCACGAACCTGATATTCAAATTGTGGTTAACACCAAAATGGACCGCTATTCCACGGCAACTTAGACCTGTATTTGCCATACCTACAACTTGCCGGCGTTCCGCAACACTCAGTTTTCGTCTTGCCATCTCAAAAGTTTGATATCAATGGCTTATTCAAGTTCGAAATGCACGCGCTTAAATCATTTGTGTTTAGTCAAAAACAGTAACGAGAAAAACACACAAGAAAACTGGTTTTGAACAATCAAAATGTAATCGATTGACATTTTACCTGTATCCAAAAGTTACCTAATGTTTACAGGTTTAACATTTAGTATTTCTTTAATAACAAAATGATTAAGAAAATAATTATTTCGAAATTAGATTGGGTGGTGCTAAAGTTATGGCGTAGTGTATATTATTACGACAAATCAATACTTGTGTTGTAATATGTATTTTCCAGTTAGACTTAAGGTAGATCACAAGTAAATATTTTTTGAGACAGAATTTTTTTATAATTGCTAAAATGAAGATTTTACATTGCTCTTTTGATGTATGGGTCACCGTGCTATTGTTCAAGCTATGTGTCGTTGAAAATTGCTAAAATTTGGTTAGTTTGTTCATGAAAAAACACATTAATGTGCAAACAAAAAATTCTGTGAGATAGAATTTTGAAATAAATTGTGAGGAGAAAGGTATCATAATATGTTTTAAGAACATAAAAATAAAACCTGTTGTCACCGAACTTATTTTCTTGCTACAAGTAAAAATTTAGAAAATCCCTATTAGCCGAGTATAAATTTTGTAATAAAAGAGTTATCTCCCCTTAAATGGTTCATTCGATTTTTTTTATTTCAAACCAAAAAAAAGGATATTTGTTAAAATGTTTTGAATCATACAATTAATTAACAAGTTTTCTTTAAAAAGAAAAAAAACAGTCTAACCATTGAATTGCAAATCTGTCTCCAAATTTGCAGATTAAGGCAAATAACTAGACCGATTCTGTACTGTGATTGTACAATCTAAGATTTTGGTATACCATGAATCTACCTTAAAGATGAACATAGCGATAACTGTAAAAATCTATATCCTACACAAATCAATATATATGTATCGTTATCTACGTACAAACACTAAGTTTATTTTGTAACGTTTTTTAATCTCTGATTCAAACTTCTTTCAAACTGAGTCTGACTGCGCGTATTAATGTTTATTTGTTTATTCTACATTGGCTAGAGGTATAGGGTGAGGGATGATATCTTACAAAACATGTTTAACCCGCTGTATTTGTTCGACCGTCCATTGTCAGCAACCTCTGGGTTTTATTAGTCATGCATGTTTTTTTATTTTATTTTATTATTGTTTTGAGATTTAGTGAGACGTCCAATTTATGTTCAGGGGCCAGCTGAAAAGGTGTTTTTTATTTGGTTATCCTTCATTGTGATACACAATTTGCTATAAGGCATTCGTTTTGTCGATTATGACTTTAAAATGGTGTGTCAAACTTCTTTCCTTCTTTTTCTATAAATGGTCATTTAAATAATTAATATACACGACATTCGCATTTTTCTCTGAAGAAATTGAAGGTAATACTTAAAATCATTATGAGGCATACAAATAACTTAACAAACAATTGACGTTAAAGAACAGAAGTTCAATCATAAGACAAAATATGTTAACAACCTATTGAACTTTCGTCATTCTATAAACATTATGACAATAAAATTAAACTATATGGAAATTAAATTTAAGTTTCAAGCTATATACATTTCCCAATCGTAATGAAATTGATCCATATTATTAAAGCTTATATAAATATACAAACATAACACATATATCAAAGGTAAGCTAATGGGATCTTAATGTAATCTAATGGCTGACTATAAACAGCAATGGCCAAAGTTCATTTAATAATATGTAAGTTCATAATGTAGGTTCGTATGGAGAAGGAATCAATAATTTGAGCAACACTGCTATAATTGTTTTGTTTCTAATTTTGGTTTTGACATGTTTAAACGACAATTGAAATACATTGTCTTCATTAGGAAATGACTCAATAAAGTCAGGAATATGCCAGTTGTTTGCTATACGTTTGATGTGTTTGAGCTTTTGATTTCTCCATTTGATTCCCAAGGATTTGTTTTTGATTTTTTTTTCTTTCGTTTCAATATTTCAATATACAATATCTAGCCTGATTTTATGTTTAATGACAGGATGGACAGGACATAATACTTTATCACTAACACACAATTTGTCAACGGGAATAATAGCATTCATAGGTCTGTTGTAAAACAAAAAGTGCTTTGTCTCGTCTAAATATAGATATTCATATGAACCATAACAAACCTGTTATTATCATAGATAACAGGATCATTTGCCAACTCCAGACACACATTTCGTCTACACAAGACTCAAGTAAAAAAAATCCACAAAAAGTACGAAATAAATGATTTAAAATTGAAAATGGAAATGGGGAATGTGTCAAAGAGACAACAACCCAACCATAGAAAAAAACAACAGCAGAAGGTCACCAACAGGTCTTTAATGTAGCGAGAAATTCCCGAACACGAAGGCGTCCTTTAGCTGGCCTCTAAAAAATATATACTAGTTCAGTTATAATAAACGCCATACTAATTACCAAATTGTACACAAGAAACTTAAATTCAAACTATACAAGACTAACAAAGGCCAGAGGCTCCTGACTTGGGACAGGCGCAAAAAATGCGGCTGTTTATTTCTGCAGACTTTTTAAATTTACGTTTTGAATTGTTCAAAATTGTTTTTGCATTGTTTTAGTTGATTTTGAATAAAAACATAGAGACCGAGGTAGTGTAATATATCTGTTTAAAAAATCAAGTAACGATGAACGTTAAACCATTACCTTAACACAAACCATTACCTTGATCCTTACAAAAAATGTACCATAAATATGAATAAACCTTTACCACAAAGTACCTGGATCCTTAAACTAAAATGGCTGATTTAATATTCGTTTTACCTTTATTAGTGATTAAGCATATGCAAGACCAAAACATAAAAAGAACATGTTATCTTATGATCTATTTAAAACACATGTTATTTTTCTTTGAATTGACAAAGATTTTAAAATACTAAAAAACTGAATTAAAATCTGCAAATTACAAAAAAAATTAAAACAAGATCTGGCACGATTTTCGAATGTTCAAACATCCGTGTTATACACAGGACGAATATGTGAATGGATTTTGCTCACAATTCCCAAAACTGATACCCATATTTCAATATAATAGAATAACAATATTACATACATGTATAACAAAATTACGTTAGGCCTTAGACATGTTCCATGCCATGTAAGTACATCAGAAAGGAGAGAAAATATAAAAGGTTAATTCCCTGGATGTGCCTTTTTTAAACATGCAGAATATTTGTTTTTAATTTAGATAAAGGTTCCTTGATTCACTACAGGTTAAATCAAAAGTCAAAATCTAGTGATATCACACTTGGATTCCTGTAAAATAGGTCTAGTACAGGTACATATTTGTTTTATTTTTGTTTTTGTTTGTTTGGATAAATGGAAAATCACGGACCTCACAACACCTCTTACGTGAACCCATTACTGCAATACTAATTAAACACTTAACTTGTGTTGCTTCTCATGATATAGAAGTTCCACCAGAGAATATTAAAATCATCAAAATATGAAGACGCGTTTTTTTTTAGTAGAGAGATATTGTATGAAATGCTCAAAAGTTGAAATTTTTTCTTTTATTATGCACGAAATATTTTTCAATAAACAAAAATAAACTGCATCTAAGCTTAAGTTATATGGCAAACTTAAAGAAAGGTGGAGCAGATACAAAGAACTAATAAGTTAAGGGGCTATTCTTCTATGAAACTAAATCGCAAATTGTTACCGAACTTCATCTTAATATTTCTTAGGGTGTATAGTTTTTGATGCAATAAAGGTTTCTATTATACTAAAATAACGAGGTCCAATTTGTCAGCCGTCATGGGGTATAAACGACAAATCAAAGATTTCAATTTTATATATAGCCAACATAAAACAATGGTGTTGATTAAAAATTACACCACTTCAGACCCTTTTGTTTACCACATAATTAATATTGCCAATAATTAACAAGTTCCGGGTCGAATCGGATAAGGATACTAATAGTATATTCACCTGTTACCTATATTACCTTATCTATACGTTCCGCATCTTACAGGAGCGCCACCAAACGGTGCATGTACTTCGTATTTTGCTATATACACGGGTCATAATCACAGGGTTGACACTACTAAATTCAATCATTGTCAAACTGTTCCCTATTGTAGTACTTTAATCAGTAAAACTTTCTAAGATGACAATGCGAATACTAAAAATCTGGACTTAAAATAAGGCGTATAGGTACAGGTTTCTATTTGAAAGACAGCTTATCAAAGAATTCAACTTTTATTTATATCTAATATATTTGTGTTGATAAAAAATATCCCATTCAAGAACCAGAAGTAATATAACCAATAATAAGTTCCAGGTCGACGGGTTCAAACAGAAAGATTTTGAAAGCAGATAAAACTGAGCAATTTATAATCGGCAGGACTTTATCAGATGACAAATCCAATACTAAATATGGCTTACGCATAGTAATATACCTCAATTCAGTCCGTGGAATCTCGTTTTTTCTCTCGTCACTATGTTTACTCACCACCTGTTTTAAAATAGTGTCCTACATTATCATTGACAACCAATTAAGAATAACAAACAGATCCAAACCTGCAATGCAAATGAATGCTATTCTAACTAGAAATATTTTTATATTATTTTATTATCTTCAACTTCATATTAAATTACACACAATCAATTCCAAACTTAAATGAGGTAGATCTTAATTGTATTCATGTGGTACATTTCTTCTAACAAATGATTTGTCCTTTTTTTCTAATTCTCATCATACATTCTTGTTTATGATGAATTACCTGAAATTTTGTTTTCTTGAAAACAGTGTTGGTACAGAACACATAATTTTTTAATAGTGTCAGATTGGTTGAATTTTCGTAATAGAATAAAACAACACATTATTTGTTATCATCCATCCAGGATGATATAGATAACATTTTAGGAACTGAATTTTCGGCTTTTCCTCGGCATTATTTGCGAGTATGGTCTTGAGAAATGATGACAGTTCGTCGTAAGGGGACGATAAATGGCTGGCCCGAGTAAAGAAAGAGCACCATCTCTTTCACGTAAAGACACTCTTGCAGTTTTCGAAAAAAGAGCAGAAAAATGCCATTACTAGGCAAAACTCGCACCCGCAAAGTGACAAAAAGATTGATAAACGTTGAAATAATTTGATTCTCAATCCACTTTAAATATACATTTGTATGTTAAAACTAAATTAGTCTTTGGTCACATAAAGTGATAGTGTTTACAATAGTGTGAGATAGACGTTCATATGAAAAGAAAGATAATCAGTATTTGGTCAGAGTTCTAACGCATGTTTGCTTTTCATAAACACAGACAAAATAAATTTTATAATAAATTTCACCTTAATTTAGTCCTTTTGATAATGGCTGTTTTTTTCTCTTTTATTTGTTAATCACAACGTTAATTAATAGTACCTGAACAAAAAATAAGCATTTTAGAAATTTCAAGTATATTCTTTAGTTAAGGGGATAGACCTTGGTCCAGGGAGATAACTCTTTAATTCAGTGATGCGTTTGTAATAGTCAAGTTTTATTGATGTATTTTAAGCATTTACCTGAAACAGATTGAAAATAATCTATGTATCCTAGAAGCTTAGAACGTATTTATGAAAATGGCTGACACAAACGTACTGATGATTTTAAGAGTTATTTCCCTTAACCTAGGTCTACCACCTTAAACAAAAGATTACTAAATTATTTGATGTGTGTTTGTGACAATGTTTTCCCGCTTCCTTTGATACATACTTTATTGTTTAATATCTTACATGTTGAATGGTAAGAAGACGTGCAAAAAATAGTTCGAACTATTATATTTCATTAAATTGAAATATAAATACACAAATGACATTAACAAAATAATGCAAACAATAACTATTTATTATCGAAAACCTTGATATCACAATATTAAACAGAACTTTCAATACTTTTATTTAATCAGACAATGCCAAGTCGTAAATCCATTACTAACCGTGTATTGAATTAAGCCCCGCCTCCCTACTTACCTAATATTGAATATACACGCGTACGGTCTCCACGAGGACGCTTTTAACCAATCAAATTCCTCGAAATGTAAAGCATGTAAGATAAAAATGCATACTTATACTTTTATTGAGAATTTTGTAATACCCTTTGGTAAAATATGAAGTCTTTTTTTGTCGGATATATCCCGACAGGTCTCCAATTTGTTTTTCAATTGCAATATATGTTGTTGTTTCTTTCTTCTGTATCCAATGATCTTCATGTTGAGGTAAAAGTAAGCTTCATCTACTCAAAGTAGGGATGTAAAAATCAACCTTTAAAAAAAGGAACATTGCACATAATATTTTAAAATCATCCAACGATGATACGTTGTAAAGCAAAGACAAAGACCATCAAACACTAGTTTCACCAAAAGCAATATAAAGTTCAATCGTCAATCATAAAGATAGATTGTTCTCTTTTGTAGTTGTCCTAGTAGATTAAAATATACATATTATTTAATTTTCTTCATTCAATTTGGTTGATTGGTAATGTTAAAGTCATACTAATCACTGTTTGCTGTAACATGACTGTCTGCGTTTGTTTTGTAGTAGGGGATGGGGATATACACGATAAAACTATGGATATTCGGCGTAACAATTTTGCAAGATTGCAGTGAAGCTAAACTAGCTAAAAGCGAGGTTCTAACTCGAAACTGCAGTCTTACTTGGCCGGTTGTCATGTCAGTTAATCATTCAGTTCACTTATTAGTTAATTATTCATAAATATAGGAAGATGTGGTGTGGGTGCCAATGAGACAACTCTCCATCCAAATAACAATTTAAAAAGTAAACCATTATAGGTTAAAGTACGGCCTTCAACACGGAGCCTTGGCTCACACCGAACAACAAGCTATAAGGGGCCCCACAATTACTAGTGTAAAACCATTCAAACGGGAAAACCAATTGGGGAATTAATATGATCTCCAAGTCCAAAACCTTGCACAAAACAACTCATTTTATGACATTTGCATACTTGTGACATTTGCATAATACCTTAATTGGAACTGTATTATGTTCAGCAAGCCAGACATAGAGAATAATACATGGCAAAAGTATCATCCCGATATCATACCAATATCAGACAGAGGGATGATATTGGTCGAGGGTGTTACGGCATGTGATAAGGGTTTGGCCATGTTTTATACGCTTTATCATATATTTGAAGAAGAGAGTATTTAATGATTGCTTTCTGATCCAGGGTTACCTTCAGTTCTACTTTTGTTTTGTTTACAAACCTTTTAAAGAACTCCCCAATTAGTCATCTGAAGCACTTGTGTTACCTTACAATTTGCGCGCTGTTGTTGTTAGGATATTTTGTTTATTGTATTTTTTTGTGTGTTTTATATAGTATTTTATTCAGTTCCTTTTTTAGCTGCATTCAGTTTGTCAGAAATATGAAAACTCGACGTTTGCGTTACACCAAAATAACCGTCCATTTTGGACATATTCTGGGGGAAAATATTTCTTAAGAAGCTTACATCAATTAAACTGACTTTAAGTTAAAAAAAAAGTAGGGTTGTGATAAAAGGTGCGATAAAGGGTAGGATTTTGATAAAAAGTATCAATAAGGGTGCCCATGAGAATTGCGCGATATGGATTAAACAGCAGGATATTAATCAAATATTCAAAACTACTGTATTCACTACTAAATGTATGATACATGTAGGTTACCCTCAAAGACTAACAGGTCCACCAACTGTGGTTATTATACAAATGTACGATACGCTTTATTAGAGGTACTATGTTCAACTTTTTGTTTCATTGACATGTATCACACATCTTATTTGATTATACATAAATTGGCCTGGTTTCGTTATATTATATGTATCATCCATATGTTCGAGATATATCTTGCCAGCTGGAGGGGGAGCGTTTCCCGTTGTTAAATGGTCTAAGCAGTTAATTTAATGTACCAGTTACCTTTCAACACTATAGATATCGAACGTACGATCGGTTCTAACGCTAATTGAATATGATTGCATTTTTTTTCATACAACAGTCAGTTCGTTCTTGCACGGTACTTTGGGCCGCAATGATAAGTACATGCTACTTAAAGAGGCGCGTAATATTAGTTACATAGCATCCATGTGACTTAATACGGTAAATAAGGGTCATTAAATTCCATATGGGGGATGACCCCATATAAATCGTATTTGGTCACCAGCATACTATTTAACGAATTTATCTTACTGACTATCTTAACATGTGGTAATAAGAGTAGTGGTCATTCGAAGTGAGCAATAATTCAATACAATTGGTGTTAAGAACCTTCTACTATTGGTCTATAAACAAAATTGCCAGCTATAACAGCTTGTTAGCTTAAATGTGTTTTATTCATTTATTTCAATCGTTCATGATCAATTTTTTCGTCAGTTAAAATTTTAAAGATTTTCCCTTAATACCGTTTTTTTTTATAAATTATTATGAATTTCATTAAAATAATAAATACATTAACAAAACTTGATAATATGTCGCAATATTGTATCGATCTTTTATTTGAATATTTGATTATACTAAATTGTCGGTTCATCCTAAACACAAAAGAAAACATAAAAGAATACGATTGTAATCAAGACCTATTTTAAATTGAAAAAAGTAGTTCATTGTGGATGTTGTGACAACTGTATACGGTGACAATAAACTTAATTAAAATCTACTGTGTAATTTAATATCACTTAATAATTGTTTGATATTGTCATAATATAAAAGTCATGACATATCTCTTCAAAAAAATATTTGGTGTTAAAAAGTATTTTTCTATCTACATTGTACTATATAAAAAAAAACGGATTTTAAAGAAGCACAATGCATTCGTTCTTTCAACTATAGATTTTGTTGAGAAGCGTGATATTTATAAATATAAAAAAAAAAGATTTATTTAAAAATATACTTGAAACAATATCAAAAAAGATACAGATTTGAATACTCAAATGCCGAAATTCGAAAACTGAGTACTGAATTAAATTTGAAACCCTTAAACAATGATAAATACATTTCAACTGTAACTTAGGAAGTGATAAATCAGTTGGATACATGTAATCTAGATATGAAAAGAAACAACACATATCATTAAACGATATACAACTGATCAATAATCATGTAAGATTGAACAATTTGATTGTTCGCTGGATTATTGTTTGCTGCTATGTATTTGTGGTTGTAACAGATACATCCTTGTGCTTTTATTCCTCTGTAATAAAAACTAATAATGCTTGATGTTTGGTTTGAGTTGAATACGGCCATACAGTAGATTAAAGATAGAGAATATTTTTAAGCGGCTGTATCTATTGAGTTTTGTTTCGTCTCTTGACATATTCCTCCGATATTCATTTAAGGAATATCTTTTATTTTTCTTTATTGTTATAAGTTTTTGCCGGCTGTTTTTTTTTAAATTTCGAAATACTTATGATTGTGCACCCCAGAAATAGATTTCGAAACGTAAGACTTCGGTGCTCCTTCACTTCGAACTTTATTTGGTTCATTTAATTTGTTTATGAGAGTGTCAATAAGGGTATTTTTTAGACACAACGAACATCTGGTGTACAAATTCGTATCCCGGTATCAATAAAGGTTTAAATTACCAGTACAGGGTAAAAAGGTTAACACAATGAAATGATAATCTCTCAAAGATCCTTAGCGATTTGTTTCATAAAAGTTCTTTGACCGCGTCATTCTCACATTACAAAAATAACATAATAAAATCAACATTATAATAACAGCTAGTTATAATAAAATTGAGAATGGAAATGGGGAATAAGTTTGAATAATGTATGATTTATATGGACATTGATGGAAGAAAACTACAAATACAATATTTAGTGTAAGAGATACATTTCACTAAATGATTTACAAATCCTGAATAAATCCAAAAACAAAATATATACTATGACATGTAGGGATATTTTAACGTTAACAAATGTATTGCACTTATGTTAACAATTAGTTTTGCAATATATGTAATACTGTCAACGTATATTTGTTCCGCCTAACAGAGGTTCCAATAATGGAAATTTTGTTATAAAAATTGTCATAATATCTATTCATGTTGGAAGAAATATCCTATACCATTTATTCCGTTAGGCACATATGCTGTAATATTTATTCCTGTGGAAATAATATTCCGGTATATATTTTCCTTTTGGAACTTATGTTATGAAGAAACTTCTATTCCGTGACAATACAAATGACACATAAACTTTTTGACAGAGTTAACATGGTTAAGCTGTAATTTATGGCTTCTTGATATAAGATGTGTACAAAACATCCCAAGACACCAATCGTAAAATATGTGTTTAATCGTTACACTCGCATGAGAGTTAATATGTTTTTAATACTAATCTTATGTTCATGATAACATTCTTCTTCGTTCCTGCAACTTCTGAAGTAGGTTAGCAATTTGAACTTCTTAAAAAAAGTATTGAGCCAACTTTAATTATCATATACAAATATCTTCAAGACGTAAATGTCATCTATTTCAACATTTTGAAATAACTCAGATGTATTTGTTAATATAAGATATGATTATATAATAAGACACCAATCATATAATCACTTTTGAATCTTTACACTCGCGCGATAGTTAAGATGTTTGTAAATCTGATTGATCGTTATTACGTACATTCTTCCTTGTTGCTGCCCACCTTTGAAATATGTAAACGCTTAAATATTTTTTTTAAATTAAAAACAATAACAACTACTTAAATGTTGCAAATTATGGGGTATTTTGGGAAAGAACTTTCTAGGAGTGGTAACAAGTTGTTACATCTTATGCATAATAATGTTTGTGATCTCTAAAGCTATTCTAATAACAATCTGTGTTTAAAATAACAAATCCGGATCCGTAAGTGTGAAGATCTGAAATTCCTAATATTGCAAACACAGCAAACAATTGTCTTAAAATGAAACCTTTTTGTAGTTTACTCGTTTTTGAACGGTTCCAATGATATATTATTTTTAGTCTTTGGTTATTGTTAAAAATGATCAATCCGAATGCATTCATGTGTACATAAGTAGCTCGTAAACGACTTGGTAAATCTTAAGACTAATCGATTTTGTTTCATTCGGAACTCGAAATTAATGTTAATTCACACAGTTAATTTTTTCCCATTATTTTGATTTAAGAATATTTACATGCATCATGAATTAACCAAATCATATATTCCACTCATCATAATTTCATAACTAGTTTGTGAAAAGCTTCAATGTTGAAAAGAAAGCCTACATTAATTGGTTTCATATTTAATTTTAATATACTTATAAAACTTTAAATGAAATGAATGGCGATGGGGAATGTGTCAAAGAGACAACAACCCGACCATAGAACAGTGGCCTATTTTAAAGATTACATAAGCACTATTTACTGAATAAGGAGAATGACATATTGATTACCAGGCAGAAGATAGCGAAGCAATATAATTGAAGGATGAATCAAATTAATGACAGTTGTGATCAAACAGAACGAGACCAAATCGACGAGAAAACGAACCATAGGAACAAGAACAAGATATAAAAGAGAAAAATCAGTTTATCTGTTACAGTAAGTCTTGCAAGAACCTTTAGTTAATATAAAGATTTGCCGGAAGTCAATGGAAATATAAATTAAAAGGAAGGAGACCTGGTGAGACACCAGGGTAAATTTATACTGATTTCCATTCACCACTTGCCAAGCGAATCAACACTACAATTTTTTTTAATCACTAGAATAATACTATTGGAACAATAACAGATCAAAATACTATTCTGGTTTGTAAAGATATGAATGAAAATCTGCCTTGTCCCTTAGTCCGTTTCCATATTGACCTAAAATTTGTAATTGTTTGGCTATATAAATATTTCAATATGAGCGTTACTGACGAGTCTTATGAAGACGAAACGCGCGTCTGACGTACTTAAATATAATCCTAATACCTTTGATAACTATTAATACAATAAGAAAATACAAAGATAAAATAGAAGATCGTAAGACCCTGACAGGCAGACAAAAAATGAATTTTACAATTTTAAAATGTATCACTAGGTTGTTTGGAAACATTTGCAATTAGCTTATTGAACGTTTTGTAATTCAAACGTTTGCCATTATAAACATTATTACGACGCAAATACCGTATGATATTTGTTTGTTTTTTATATCAAATAAAAAAGAGCAATTATAATTAGTTAAGTTTAATTTACGTATATGTTACAGTATAGATCGAATTGCAATAGAATTCATAATCCGCCTTAAACAATAACATCATGAAAATATTAAAATCAAATTCTTGAGATATGTCAACATTGCAATTGTGAGTTCGAACCCGTACACGTGGCCGATGTGTCTTTACCGAAATATTTGTTTCTTGCTGAAGTTGGTGGTCGTCGTCGTGCATACTTACTTCGACTACCAGTGCAAAATTTAAAAGATGAAATAAGTGAAAGATATCAACACAGGATTGAATTAAATAAAGACAAGCTATATTCTTTCTTTCTGGACTTTCTTTGTCTGCCACAATCTCGTTACAATTATATCCATGACTTTCGATTTACAAGATAAGACAACATCAATTATTGTGTATTAAACTTTTTTATTTAATAAAATTTAGAGCAAAACTTAATAGTAAAGATTTTAATTAAAAGAACTTTGTTAACAATGGTGAATGAGGAATCACAGATAATTAGATAAAGATTTAAGTACTTAAACGACAACTTTCTGTATGTATAATTAAAGAGGTTTGTGCTCACGTTAAACTGATTGCACTCAAATTAATACATTGTGTTTAACACAGTTTTTTTGTTGTTCGGTGCGTCTATCTTTCCAGAAAGAAATCGGAAGTTTGTAAAAGTGTGTAATTTTTATAATCATGAAGACTGCAGGCACGATGACAAGTAAATGCTAACATCCACGAATGTCGAAGTAATGGGTAGTTGAGAAATTGGCAATCATGCAATATTTCCTTATTTGTATACTTTCATGAAAGCACTTTTTGTGCTGACATGAAATATCATTGATATAGTTATATTTAAAAGTTAACTGTTTACTAAATTTAGATTTTTTTTTAAATACTAAGGCTTTTTTACCTCAGGCATATATTACGTAGCTGTATTTGGCAACACTTTAAGGAATTTTGGATCTCAATGCTCTTCAACTTCGTACTTTATTTGGCTTTTAAACATTTTTTGGGGAATCGAGCGTCACTGATGAGTCTTTTGTAAACGAAACGCGCGTCTGGCGTATATATAAAATTTGGTCCTGGTGTCTATGACGAGTTTATTTACAAACTATTTTCCAGGGGATATTATACAAATATATCATGCTTACAAGGGGTATTTGCCAAAAATAGCGGATGAGAGGTACAAATTTCCAGAGCCGATAGGCGAGGGAAATTTGATTACCTCGAAACCGGTATTTTTGGCAAATACCCCTTGTAAGCATAATATAATTGTTTAATTCCACCGAATGTTCCACCTCATAGAGTTTATTATAATCAAGTATCATATGGAATTTCGACTTGAATGCTAATTGTTTGTATACACTGCATGCCGCTGTGCTATTTAAATTGCATTGACCGTATAATCATTTCTTATCATATTTTTATGTATAGTCACTACCTGACCTTTTTATGATAATATACTGGTTCTCGGCTGACTACTTCACTTAGTTCATCAGTTTGAGTGAAACGTAATATAAGTGGATTCCAGTTTTATGTGACCAGTTGACAATTCATTTTCGTTGAGTTTTATTTATGACGTCATTAAAAGCACAGGTTCGCGGAATTTATACGTCATTCAATAATGATGCTTTTTATCCTTAAAACATTTCATCTGGAACCGTATATTTAGAATGACCATGAATTTGTCATATTAGAATAGAAATAATGCAATAATAGAAAAGAAATATTTGCTAGCAAATACCCCGGCACATGGAATTCCCTAATGACAAATACCCCGGGAGAGAAAAGAAAATCTCAATATATAGAAATTGGTGAAAAATACCATGTCTCTCATCCAATCAAAATACAGCATTCTGACATAAGGTGGAATTAATATGAAAATTGCTACCAGCAAGAAAACATAAAACAAAACAAAGAAAGGATATTATCATGTTTATGGTGTGTCATTGTCAACTTATTTTCTGTCTCCTATATCCTTAAATCGAATTTGCTAATGAAATTTTCAATTCTATTATGTTATAACCCTTTATAGAATTGTTTAATTTAATATTTAACGTACTTTTGTCGTATTTAGAGTAGCTCTCTTCATTTATAGATTGATAGTCAATTAAATCAGAAATGTTTGAGATAAGTTTATTATGTCATATTAGGGATTGTACTTGTGTCAGTAAACCTCCTATGTTATACAATAAGAGTAAGTTGATACTACAAAATAAAATAAACATTGATTTGATTTATATTTTTGAGTGGTAAAATGGTAAGTCCTACTAAAAGCAATGTGTAAAGAAAATCCGTTATATGACCAAAATATTACATCTGAATTGTTGTATTTTTTTTCACTTATATTCACTTACATTCGTCAATGACTTTGCTGTATGTTTTGACCATAACCACGGGTGGTCTCTTTAGTTCATCAATGAAAAACACGTAAATTGGAAGGTAAAAAGTGTGAATAGATTCTACAAAAACGCAATTGATACAACAGATATAGCTGATTGGTTCAATAAATTCTTTATCATAAATATTTTATGAACCTCTTTTTATATGACTTTGATTTACATCACCATCTGTTATAACACAATATATGATCTAAGGCAACAAGATAGCAGTAAAACAGCACAAGTTTTCAAAAAACCAAACATGTTTAATAACTCAAGAACAACAAAAACATTGACAGACAATATAAATGGTCTTATGTATACTCATTTTGTAAATGTAGAAGCAAACAATGAAAAAAAACACTTATTCAGCACTACAATTTTAACATAATTGCACAGTGACACTAATTATATTTTAAGTATTCACAATTCTCGTACATATTCAATTAAAATGTTTACTAGAGTGAATCAGAATACTTATTGATATATTTGGTTTGTTAGTAGTGCTTTTCCAAATTACCGTTATTTAGATCTTTTAAAAAAAAAAAAGATCGACAGGAATATATATATTTACATATAGTGAGTTATACTGAAACACAACGTATACCCCACTGTCTTATAAATGCTATCATTTTACATTGTTATATGTAGATAACTGAATTTGAATTCGATTTTCCGCACTTAGGCTTAAAGTTATAATTAATAGTTATCCGTTTTATTGAACGAGGAAGCCAGTATATCTATTCGTCTTTAGTTGCTTTCTCAGATAATTAGCTGTACTAATACTAAAAAATTATTGAACTATTGTAAATTATTTGTTAAATGTATTTTTTCGATGACAATTTTGATATTATGTCTTGAATAAGCCAGTGATCCGTATCTGTGATAAGCTATTCATTGTTGAGTGTGGCTAATTTTACTAATTTTGTGTTTTAAGATTACATTTGAATATTTATAATAACCCACTTATCGTATATTTTCTTTCTGAGTATTGATGCTACATTTACTTGTAGATTTGAACTATATCAACGTAGATACATTCAATTTAAATGATTCTCATTACATACACAGATGTTGTCAATGGACATAAAAAGTGAAAACACAAAAATATCGAACTCTGAGGAAAATTCAAAAAGGAAAGTCCAAAATCAAAAGGCAAAATCAAAAGTCCAAACACATCAAACGAATGGAAATCAACTGTCATATTCCCGACTTGGTACAGGCATTTTTTTCATCTAATGTAGAAAATGGTGGATTGAACCTGGTTTTAAAGCTAGCCAAACCTCTCACTTGTATGATAGTCGCATCACATTCCATTATATTGACCGCGATGTGTGAACAAAACAAACGAAAACAATAGGTCCAAATGTCACAAATAGGGGTAAATAGTCTAATTCGGTAGGTCATATACGTGAAAAGGGAACGGGATTAAAGTTACGATATAAGGAACATAAAAAGTATGTTATAAATTTTGTTCGTACATTCATTTGTTATAATTGTATTTTACTTCAAATGCATCCCAAATATCGGTCAGAAAGGAAAATTTCTCATTATAGAGTACGAACTCGGGGGGTAATGAACTATTGCATAACTTGTTAATGTGATATAATATGCCTTTTAAAACAAAAGCTAACAATTAACTCGATGTATTTAACTATTTGATTAAATGATTGACATTTCGATAAATCACGTGTAATGGCTAAATGAGTATGCTATATAATTTATAAGATTAAACCTACGCATTATAGAAAATTGAAATTCATTTGAATATCTAAAGTGAAAGTGTTTGAAGATATTACACAATCTATAATTGACAGGCAAACACAAAGGATACCTGTTTTCTCATTACAATGTGCACATGTATGCCCATGACAATGTTTGAGCACTTTCTTTATATATCATAGGTCAGATAAGAACAGTGTCAGACCTAGATATGCAATGTCTCCCTTCATACTTGTTCAAACACCGAACTAAAAGAATAAAAACATTACCAAGGAGGCAATATTCATTAATTCTCTAATTTCATACTTCCAAATTTCTTAAAAAATACCTTCGCAATTGATGCAGAACGATAGATCGAACATAACTTTAATAATTGTTAAATTGGCACCAAATTTTTGTTTGTTATCCCTTTCCTAGCAACTTCATTCCATGGTGCTTAAAGTTGAAATAAACAGGTTCTCGTTCAGTTTTATGTTAACACACATGTGCTTGCGCTTATTGTGGTAGATTCAACATTTTGAAATGAATGTTATTTTATCTGGTCTTTTTAGTGAATTTCCGGGTGACAAAACTGTTAAAAACCATTTTAGATCTGATGTCACTGATGAGTATTTTGAAGACAAAACGCGCGTATGGCGACTTGAATTATTACCCTGGTAACTTCGATAACTATCTATCCCCTTCATACAAAGTCTTTCTCCAGTATACGATCATGCGGAAAAATATGACACTATAATGTTTGGGATTCTTTTAATATATAAATAGGTACTAATAGATATGAGGTAAATTTGAATCTACATTTTGATGTACTAAACTATCACTGGCAATGTACTTAACTGTGTATTGGTAAATGAAATGTAATTTTGTTATATTGGCTTTGGTTTGTTTATATTTTCAGGATGAATGAAACTATATCTAATGACCAAGTTTTGAAATATCTGCACTTCACATTGTCGAATTTCTATTGAATTAAAGTTCAAGTGATTATCGTAAGCATATGGTTATATGTGTAATAGACTTTTGTTTCACTGGTTGATTTAATACTATATGTATTTTTATGTTTTTTAGTTAAAATCAAAAAGGTTGCATTCAATTTGATTCATTGCCAGTATATTGAAAGTGCATTGACAGTACAAACAATTAGTGTTAATGTCTATATGTAAGTACAGGATGTCATTGAAAGATTGTACATTAAGCATTATAAATCAAATCGAATAGTTAATTTTCAAATTGTTTGCAATATTGATCAAAAGAGAAAGCATGTGAAATTAACACAATATTAGGTTTTGTTTTCATCGACTTATGGAAGTTGCTCTTTTCCCAACGTCATCTTAGTTTACTATTACACTGACTTGATTTTCATTTCAGTTGTCGACTAATAAAATAAATTTTATATAGTTCCATATGGCTATAGATGTTCATGTACTGTTAATGATGCTACTGATTGATTTCTTCTCATATGTTAAACGGTCAACAGGGTAAAGAAAGTGATATAGCACTGCATGTCAGTGTCACACATACTGTATTACCTTGTATTTATGTTGAAGCACCAATATTGAATTAGTAACTTACTTAGTACTTTTGGGAAATTTTATTAATGACCGGAATAGTTATGAAAGGTATGAATATTATAGTATTAATGTATGGACTTTTTCATATCCCCCCTGTAACATGCCCGAGGTGTTAATAATGGCCAAGGATTGTTGTATTGGCCCTGAGGCCATTATTAATATCAAGGGCATGTTACAGGGCCAATATGGAAAAGTCAATATATTGATACTTTTATTAACCAACTATAAAGACAACTTCATTCAAGAACAGTCTTCGAGTCTCGGATCCAAAATAATACAGCTATCCACAAGCTACAACAGGACCAATACAGAAAAGCCGGTTTCATAACATTTTTATTGAATGGTTTTAATTCTTCTATTAAACAAAGAGTAAGAAACTTACCGTGAAGAAGATACAGGAATTTCATAGCTAAACTACAACTTGTCTTTTCGCATTCAATTTCGCATGGAATTTGGGTCAACATTGTGACTGTCAGATGTTATTTCTGATTTCTCATCCAAGTACCTAATTTTATGCTATTAAAATTCATTTCATCTAGCAAATAAAAAGTAGCTGGGAAGAATAAATCAGACAGTTTAACTATACTAAAGTCTGCATTCTGAGGATTGAACAACGGATATGAAATAGTGATAATAATCGAAAGTCGTACTCGAAAAAGGCTGTGAAATATTTCCGTTTCACATCGTTACAAAACGATGTCAATGAACATCATTTAAACTTGTTTTTATGATATTAAGTTTAAATTAAATTTTTTTAAATGTCACACTTATTTAAAGAAATAAACGACATTTTGATTTAATCGATGTCCCGTTTCATCTGTTCATAATGTATGTCTGTGATTTCGTAATGCACGGGTGTGATTTCGTAATGCATGACTGATATTTCGTAATGCATGACTGAGATTTCGTAATGACTGGCTGTAGCAATTTCTCCGTTCATAATGACCAGATGTCGAAATTTTTCTTTTATTAAGCATGGGCATTTCTATACATATTGTAGTAAGTTGGTTAATAATATAATATAATACACAAGACGTGCGTTTCGTCTACATAAGACTCATCAGTGACGCTCATATCAAAAAAGTTATACGTCAGCCAATCAATACAAAGTTGAAGAGAATTGAGGATCATCCAAAATTCCAAAAAGTTGTGCCAAATACGACAAAGGAAATAATATAATTGTATCATGTACTTCATGCGACGTGTGTCAAAGTAAGTATGCTCCTCAGTAATGCCCTTATATTCGTTTTCAAAACTTGGGATGCAAGCTTGCTGTTTTATTAACGCAATTTGTGTAAATTGAGACGAAAATAGATTTTCATTTCATCACAATGGCATTTTATTAATTTACCGTCAGTCTTGTAATTGAATAAAGCTGCTTTCAAATTAGGCTAAAAGTACAAAAAATGTTACATTAACCAATCATAATAAATCTGGATAAATTATATACTTTTTTATTGTATCATTTCCCACTTACCTCATATTTCCTTATCTCATTATTGAATCTCAGTTCCATAAAAGTGTTTAACTTCATCATGCGCATTAGTGTGTTAACTATTAACTTGGTTATGTAAAGGTTGATGCTATTTAAGACTTGAGGTTAAACCGAAGTAGTTGCTTTTAATCATGTTAAGTAATTATGTGTAAATGTCTACATATATCTTCATAAGTATATTATATAAAAGAGGGACGAAAGATACCAAAGGGACAGTCAAACTCATAAATGTGAAATACACTGACAATGCCATGGGTAAAAATAAAAAAAGACAAACAAACAATAAAATTGAGATTGGAAATGGGGAATGTGTCAAAGAGACAACAACCCGACCAAATAAAAAAAACAAAACAACAACAGCAGAATGTCACCAACAGGTCTTCAATGTAGCGAGAAATTCCCGCACCCGGAGGCGTCCTTCAGCTTGCCCCTAAACAAATAGTACACATGACACAACATAGAAAACTAAAGAAAATCAACACGAACCCCACCAAAAACTAGGAGTGATTTCAGGTGCTCCGGAAGGGTAAGTAGATACTGCTCCACATGTGGCACCCGTCGTGTTGTTTATATGATAACAAATCCGGAAAATAGTCTAATTCGGTAGGTCATATTCGTAAAAGGGAAGAGGATTGCAGTTACGACGTAAGGAACATATCCGATATCATTTGTGAAACGATTCTTCCATAACGGTCAACCAACTCGTAATGGCGTCTTAAAAATTTAAAAAGGGATAGTTTCAACTTCACCATTTGGAACTCTTGGTTTAATAGCTTCCTTGTGAGGAACAACCCTCAATCAAGAAAATGCAAGCACGGGAATATATACCCGGTATGTAGGTGCTGCTGGAATGTTGCTACTTAGAAATGGAATGTTCACAATTGGAAAGCTGAAATCATCTCTTTTGTCGTAACGTTTTGTTTTCAACCCACCCTCATTGTCAATTTTTAGATTTAAGTCAAGATATGAGGACGACTTTTTACTGTATCTGTAGTATCCTTTATCTCTTGTTCGATGGAATAGATTCGTTCAACACACTCACCAAATTTTGAATTGTTTAGGGAAAGAACATCAGCTATATAGTGGAAAGTAGAGTTACAGGATATTGCTATTTTTTTTATCTTTCTTCCTGAGAAGTTCCTGCATGAATTCATCCTTATAATAATAAAGAAACAAGTCGGCAAGTAGACGGGCACCGTTTGTTTCCATTGGAATGCCGACAGTCTGTTGAAAAAACAAATATGTTGTCAATCAAAAAATCAAGCATCTTAATAATATCAGTTTCAGAGATTTTTTTGTTTGAATCAGAGTGATCCTTTACAAAGTAGGATTTATCCCTCTCTAAGAAAAGATATTTGTTTCTACGTTGGCCTTTCTTTTTTATGAAGCAAAGCAATACCAACTCTTTCAATTTTTTTTTTAGATTGGAATGTGGAATACTTGTGTGAAGAGTAGAAAAGTCAAATAATTTAATACTGTTACCAGATGAAAGAGAGTTAGATTGTATGTACTCTAAAAGATCTTTGGAATTTTAAAGTATCCACATCTGATTTACGCCACCTCTAGAATAGGCAGTTTCACAATAACTTTGAAGCCCGTCTTTGATTGCCGATAACAAAAATGTTGATAATTTAGAAAGAGGTTTCGTATAATATCATGATCAAAAAACGCTTTATTAAATATTTTTTCAGAAATTCAAATTTATTCTTATATCAATCAAAAGTACAATTTTGTGATTATATTAAAAACTCTGGTGCATAAGCTTTTATGGGTCGTTCATTCATGTAATCGACATTATTGTCGCTTTTTTATTTCAAAAGAAAAATACTTCAGATCGGATTCAAACAATACTATACATCGATATTAAACATTTAGTTTCATACCAGCGAACACATTGAATATAACTTCCACGTTGATCGATTTGAAATAATATGACAATAATATGCATGTATAGAGTATGTTCACGTTTGTTAAAATATCTTCGAATTTCAATTCATATTTTATAGTATCTTGCTATGTTTTGATGTCACAATATTGTTTCAGATAAAGGTGAAGGAATGGTTCTATCAAAACGTTGAAACCCGATGTAATTGTTACAACTGTCCAAAGTCAGGAATCTGATGTTCAGTAGAAGAGGTACGAAAGTTAGGGCAGTCGAACTCAAAGATTGAAATTGATTGACAACGCTTTGGCTAAAAAAGAAAAAGACAATCAGACTGATAATAGTTCATGAGACACAAGATAGAAAACTTAAGACTAAGCAAAACAAACCAACAAAAAAACTGAGGGCGATCTCAGGTGCTCCGGAAGAATATGCTGATCCTACTCTACATATGGCATCCGTCGTGTTGCTCATGTTAATTACAAACCAGGTTTATAATTTAGTAGGTCAACTTCGATATCATTGTGCAACTGTTGACATCTTATCTATGACATATGGACATTGAATTGCTTAAAACTCAAAGAATTGTAATGTACTACCAATATGAGTAACATTATTTGTCACAACTGTTCTTTCATATTTGCTCTAAATGAACTGAATTGGAACTTCGGAACTCGTGTCATGTTCATAATGCGGTCTACATGTACTAGGTACAATTGAACCAATTATATGATATACTAAAAGAAATATCCAAACTATTTTTTCGAAATGTCAATCAATTTAGATTAATGCTACGACTTTAGTGTCGGCTTAAATCTTAGCATGCGTATTGTGTCACATTGACAAATAATGCATTGATTTATCATTCATCGAGGTCGTATTAATTTGTCACAAACTTTCACTCCTGATTGATATATATCGGCAATAACTTCTGAATGGCATCAGGATGAGATAATTTTGACAAAGTATAATCCTGATTGAGTTAATAGAAAAGAAGATTAAATGTGATGTATGACACAAAAAAAAACCAATGTATGTAAAAATCGTAACTTTAAATTAGACAGTTCTGAATAAATAAAGCCAACAGTAGTATACCGCTGTTCTAAAGTCATAAATCGATTGAGAGAAAAGAAATGCGGGTTATAAATTTAACGCTAGGGAAACTCTAGAACGAAAACAACGAAACATAAGAAAATCTGAAGGGCAAAAGGAGCAAACGACAATGCAACATAGATATTAGAAGATGTGGTATGAGTGCCAATGAGACAAATCTCCATCCAAGTCAAAATGCATGAAAGTCAACAGTAACAGGTCAATGTACGGCCTTCAACACGGAGCCTTGGTTCACAACGAACATCAAGCTATAAAGGACCACAAATATTACTGGTGTAAAACCATTCAAACGGGAAAACAAACGGTCTAATCTATATATAAAAAACGAGAAACGAGAAAGGTTTATGAACAACAGAAAAAAAAAACCGAAAACTACGGACGCAATCACGAGTGGGTTGCCAGTTATGAAACAACCGTATCAGACATTTTTTTGAATACTAAGTTCATACTTTTCAAGGGGTACTAGTTCCTTGTTTTTTCTCGCCTTATTTGTGTTGAGAAGGGAAACAAACTGGTTCCAATCAGACTTTTTATGGTGTTTTTTTTTTATTTTTGTGTCAGATGTAACGGTTATTTAAGATTTTATATGTCACACCTGAATTCATGTGTACTCTTTACAAAATGTCTCTCCTCAGTAAATGATCAAACTAAAAAAAATCAATTTTGTGATATGAAATCAATTAATCGTGTTAAATTTTTTTTAATGTTTATCCATCCTCTGCAGCTTTTGGATTTTAAAGCAGGATATATGGTTTACATGGACACGATCTTCAAGAAATGTTAGTTCATCAAAATATGTAAACTTGCTAATAAATTGCAACATAACTCATATTCTTGAATGAAATGACCTTCCCGGTAAAATGTTTTTTTTTTAATACGAGTAGAAGATAGTTGTTGGATTATTTACTGCAGTAAACGGAATTATGTTTATGATATACATTGTACATAAATAATGCTGGCGTCACCCATTGGCGCATAGACCGGCATGTCCCAAACGTACAGAGAAAATTGACAAAATCTGTATACGTTAGCTGCACCCTGAAAGAAGTTGAAGTACGTCGACATACAATGGTATACGCTTGGTGAACGCAACAAATCGATGAAATTTGTAAGCAGCATAATAAATTCTATCCAATAGAAGCGTGTTTCCAGCGAATACCTATTCGCTACACGCACGTTATACATACGATACAAGCGCGTTTAACCTGCTACAGATAAGTTTAAGACAGGTTTAACGTATACGGGTGTGTTTGTAACAAACACTCCATAATAGAGAATTTTAAGTTTTTGACGTACGTAATACGTAACATACATTAACATTTAAAAAATTGTCCATTGTTATTTTCCGTTGACTATTTAACTTGTAGATTAAACAAAAAAATATATTTTGACGTACGTAATACATCTTAACCTGGTCGTTGTAAAATTGTGTTTGTCTCCCTTTTTCCATTAAGTTCAAATCTATTTAAAATACCGTATTCCACGAGCGAGAGTTTACACTTGTCTTATATCTGAACATACGTAACGAAAAAGGAAACTCGCAGGGGACACATGTATATTTTGAATGATATACAGTTAACAATGTTTCCTATTTTCGAAAAAAAAGAGTTTCTTTTCAACTTGTTTGTGAATATGGCGTGCCAGAGAGTATACGGGAAAATAAACTTTGAACATATTTATTCTCAAAGGGATAACGCTGGTCAAAGATTAAGGACCTTGTACAAGTTCAGTAATTTAGGTAAATATATACATGTACATGTAGGTTGTAATGGACTTTCCGTATTGATTTTCCTCTGAGTTCAGTATTTTTGTGATTTTACTTTTTTCTTATATTTAGGCATATCAAAATACATGGATTATTTGATCATCAAATCATTTGACTTGTATTTTATGTGATTGCCAGTTACGTGAGTAAGGGCTTTTGTTAATATTTGTAAAAATACCAAACATAGTTATTTGTTTTTGTCTTATTGATAAATCAGCTTTTATTCACTTTTCAATGAATGATCTGTGTCGTGTGTGCCACAATCTGTCAAGACAACTTTTACCTGGAAAATTCATTATGGCAATTGAAAAAAACATAATCAATTTGTCATGTTTAAAATCACTTGAAGGATGAAGATTCAAGAGTGTCAACCGTGGTGTTACAATCGAACGGAACTACGGACCGACAAGGCGATAGAAAGTAGCTATATATAGCATTGTGTTACTATTACCATTGTAAGCATCCCTGATAAACGGTAAATACTCTGGAAAAAAGAAAGCTTTCGCGAGAATAGAAAAGGTCGGTGTTTCGACCAAAAAAATCCAAAGCGACATGTATATTATCCAAGGCGAGATATGGTATCAAATAATGCAGAATGGGTTATAACATCTCAACCATATATATCAACGAAGTGTGACATGATGCTAAAATTATTGGACGCTTTGACGACTATCAGCGTATAAACTTAAGAAGTTGTCTGTCACAGGCAATATTGTACTGCATGTACTGGCTTAGCTGGCAATGAAAACAATACATTACCATAACAGGTGAACCAACAGGTCTTCAATGTAGCGAGAAATTCCCGCACCCGGAGGCGTCCTTCAGCTGGCCCCTAAACAAATATATACTAGTTCAGTGATAATGAACGCCATAAGAACGAAATTAGAATAAATCTTGCATGGCCTTATTATTCAACTGTAGGAACATTTTGTTCTTCATCAAGATCAGTTATAAATTCAAATTTCAAGTCCAACACATAATTCAATAATACACGAGAGTTAACCATTACACTTGTCAACCTGTCGACCTATGCATTTATCGACTTTTCAACATATCGACCTGTCAATCTAGGCCTGTTAACCTTTACACTTGTCAATCTTTTGACCTATGCATTTATCGACTTTTCAACATGTCGACCTGTCAACCTAGGCTTGTTAACCTTTACACTTGTCAAACTGTCGATCTATGCATTTATCGACTTTTCAATATGTCGACCTGTCAATCTGTTAACCTTTAACTTTTGCACTTGTCAACCTGCCGACCTATGCATTTATCAACTTTTTAACATGTCGACCTGTCAACCTTCTTACCTTAACACTTTTCAACCTTGTAGATCGTTCTAAGGTCAACTCGTCAACTTTCCTAGTGTAATCATGTTGACCTGTTTCTCTGACAACTTATGTACAAACATGACTAAACCGATTTACTTAAAGTTAAACCGATGGAACTACAGTTACCGTTTATCTTAATTGACCCGACCTTATGAGGTATAGTCAGATACTTGAAAATTGGCATGTAGAAAGGTGATACATGTACAAATAAGGATACACCTGTTTTCTCTGTATAACTAAACTGAAGCTAAAATATTTTAAAAGCTGTGAAAATTGCCAAATTTGGTTGAACAGATACGGATTTATATTGGTGGTCTGACACCTGAACTCCTTTCTGCCAGTTCGATAGAATGCCGATCATGCAGACCCATTTGTATTCTGATATAGTGAGGTCGATAATTCCCCAAGTCCTGAGAAGACAGAAGATGGATATAAAGAAAATAAGAATATTGACATTCAAATACCAAAAACATTTGTGGTAAATTGTTTTTCTATTAATTTGTTACTTTCTATTTTTGTACACATTTTACAAATTACGTTCAGATAAATAAATGTCCATTGTTTTTGATAAGGATGCAACCCATTTATTTTTAAGGAAGGGGTGTATGGATAAACTTTTAAGGCGAAAGTTCGATTGAGCCTATTTTGTCCATGCTTGCCAACATCAATTTTTTTGTTACTTCAATCATCTTGTTTTGCGGCCATTTTTTTTATTTCTGCTTTGTACTCCTACAGCATTGGTTCCATCATGAAGTCGATGGTCCTGCATATTTATTTCAATTTGATCTAGACCCCTTCCAGATAGATACAAATGTATGATTGTATAAAAGAAAGTTATATCTAACGCATAAATATAAAATAACCATACATTTTCTCGAAATATCAATGTTTAGAAACAGCATCGCTTTCTACCTCTCCTAAGCCTTGTGTAAATAACATTGATATTTCGGGACAATTTACGGTTATTCTGTATTTAATTTGTAAGGAATTCATCGATCATTTACATATTGTGTTTGGAGGGGGGACTCTGATGTGGAAATTTTGTTTTAAAAATTATCTAATGGACAGAAATATCTTCGTTTTAAATTCCTAGCAACCCCCCCCCCCCCCCCCCCCCCCCAGTCGAAAATCGAATGGTCCGTGCCTGTTACATAAATGTAATTTTATAATTAAAACAATATTGTACTATCCGACTGAAATCTCAAATGGTGAAACCGTTGAAGGGAAACAACCACAATTTATATTATGTCTTATTAGTCCATCTAATTGTACGCCTCAGTTTTTTGGCGTTAACGTACGTAAGTTTCAGTTGAAACATAAAATTCTCTAATAGAACGTTCAAAACACGACCGGGATGGGTCTCAAATACGTTCAAAACTTGTTTTCCTTCGTAATGTGCATTACATCTACGTTAGACAAACGCTAGGCATACGCAAACATACGTTTCTTGAACGCCAGATAAACGCCTATGTACGCTACTCGTACATCCAACACATGCTTAAAGCTCGTTATGCACACGATACAGGTATCGTTGACAGGTTGAATGCTTCATAAATAACTCGCGTATTAGAGGTATCCAGATTTGCTACCGTAACAACCGTAGTACGAACTGGGAGCCGCCATTGATCTTTAAAATAAATTCATATATGTCCCTAATGGCAATGTTCTTTTTATGAATCATTATAAAAAATTATTTGTATGATTCTTAGCTGCAACTTGGTATGATTTTTATATAGACATTTTACCTATTCATAGCAAACAATATTGTGTGTACTCGATTATGCTTTCAACAAACAGTTGCTAGTAACCGTTGCAACGAACGGTTTGTAATTAAGATTTATTTCCCCTGAAATTCCACAGACAAAAACAAGCTATATATATAGCACATTCATAATTTATCTTATGTTTGACTGTAATATTAATGTAACAGTATAAAATTGGAAAGTTTGCATAACATAGATGTAGGTTTTAAGAAAAGATAATAGAATAAGAGCTATTTTAACATTCAAAATTGACCCCATTCAAAATGTAAAATGTTTAAGGAAAATACAAAACCTGTTTAGGAATCGGATTGCTACTATCAATTAGTTACTAAATGCCAGATATCGCCCAGTGAATAAATATAAACGCAGCGGAACATAATTCCATTTTCAAATTGTAGGATATTTAGAAGTTTAGATTCAATATCATTAATACCACTACTTTAATCTTTTTCATATTGCCAAAATCATTCAGACGTATGAGAAATTTTACCAAAAGTTAAAAGTACGAATACAGTATCAAACAAGAATGTGTCCATAGTACACGGACGCCCCACTCGCACTATCATTTTACATGTTCACTGGACCCTGAAATTGGGGTCAATACTTTAATTTGGCATTACAATTAGAAAGATCATATCATAGTTAACATGTGTACTAAGTTTCAAGTTAATTGGACTTCAACTTCATCAAAAACTACCTTGACCAAAAACTTCAACCTGAGCTTCACACTTTCTTTTTCTTTGTTCAGTGGACCATAAAATTGGGGTCAATACTTTAATTTGACATTAAAATTAGAAAGATCATATCATAGATAACATGTAAACTAAGTTTCAAATTGATTGGACTTCAGCTTCATCAAAAACTACACCGACCAAAAACTTTAACCTGAAGCGGGACTAACGAACGGACGAACAAACGAACGAACGAACGGATCCACAGACCAGAACGTAGGTGGGGCATAACAAAAAACACGCTTCAAATATTCAAACAACACAAGTGTCGGTGCAAGTGTAATTAAGTCATGATAACAGTGGCGGATCAAGAATTTTTCATAAGTTGGGGACCACTGACTGCCTAAAAGGGGGCCCGCTCTAGTCATGCTTCCCTATATTGTTAATCTTTTTTTTTCTAGAAAAGGGGCGGATCCCTCCCCTGCCCCATCAATTCGCCTCTGTATAATTATATGACAGTTATTCTAGTCAAAGAAATTAGATGATTCTAGAAATGTGTTGTTTTTTGCATTGTAACCGAATAGTAACCACTTATTTTTCAATATTTTTCATTTACTTTCATAAATCGTTTGAGAACAAAAATATTGAAGATTTCCCTTTTCTCACTCAAAATGAAATCTCAACTCCCTCATCCTCTCAAACAAAAGACATTGTGTAATGATCGAAATAAATAATTTGAGTATTAAAATCTAAATTCAAAATCATGCAACAACTAATAAAAATACGAAAACCACGCAATTTTGACACGTTAACAAATATAATCAAATGAACACCAGTATCATATGTTTTAGAAAGTAGTTTATAGTTATTGTTCTAATTATAATTCATTTGCATGTACGAACATAATTTTTTCTATAAAAACAACCCAACCAAAACAAAGTTCCTTTAACAAATAGAAACACAAATCTATATTTAGAATCTAAAGGTTGTGTCAATTTCAACTCAGTTCGTTTAAGGTCTGTTTGATTCATCCACATGTGTATAACAAAGTTATATCTTACAGCATCATAAACAAAGTGTTCTAGAAACGTTAAAATCGCTATCAAATAAATCGTTAAGCTAGTTTTTTGATGAAACGCAAATCAATTCTTCAAATTTCATCGTGATTAATAACATAATTTCATGCGTTAAATGATATCTTCAAAACAGCACCAACGGTTTGTCGGAGCAATACGCTGATGTGTGACGCCGGTATTAACATTATGACATTACAAACTTTTAATCAACATTGATGTCCAAGTAATGCATAACATACTTTTAGCCTAATTTGCAAAAATCTTAACCTAATTTCCAGATTGAAAGGAAATATAACCCTTAAATTTCTGTCGAGATAAGTATATTATATCATGTTTAGGAAAGTACTTGTTTAATTAAAACGTCTTAGTTTGTGAATGAAATGCAAATCCATTTTCATTTGAATGAAATAAAAAAAAAGTGATACAGTGGGCGAACATCCCAAGGTTTTAAAAACGATTACTATATCAAAACGATACAAAGCGACATAATAGCACTTCATGCCAGTGACATACATACAGTGTCACCTTGTATTTATTTTTAAGCATACCTATTGAATTAGTAACCTACTTAGAGCTTGTTCTTGTCAGTTGTGAAATCGTCAAATCAGGGAATTACCGAGGAGCATACTTATATTGACATTCTTCACGTGAAGTACATGATACAATTATACCATTTCCGGTCATCAATACGATTTCACAACTGACAAGAACAAGCACTAAGTAGGTTACTAATTCAATAGTTATTCTCAAAAATAAATACAAGGTGACACCGTATGTATGACACCACTGACACGAAAAGCTATTATATCGTTGTTTTATCGTTTTGAAATAGTAGGTAGAATGACAAACTGACTCGTTGCATGTTTCATAGGCTCTTCGTGGTAAATCAGGAACAGTTAAATCCTAGATAAACTAACCACCAGGGATATATAACTCATTGAATATACGGCTATACGAGCATATTTAATTAAAGCAGAGAGTCAACGTTTCATTTGAAATGTTCACCTTGCATTCTTTAACAAATAAAATAAACCGACTGTTTTAATATTAAACTTTCTTTTAAAACATGCATTGTTGAAAATTTCAAAACAAAATCTGAAAAAAAATGTGTGTTGATTGATTGATTGTCGCTTGCTTAACAACCAAATAATCAATGTATGTCAAAGACGATACCATATTTTGCAATAAATACAACAGTCCAATCACTAAGCAATTGTCCAATTATTAAAACAAAATAAAGACACTGCAAATTAAAACATTATTCTAAAAGGCGCTGCTCATTTATTTCAGAACCGATTCAATATCAGACTTTATCAAGTACTTTTTGTTTTAACGAAACGCTCACAGGTAAGCTTCAACTTACATTGATGGTTGATTATATTTATAGATCTGATTTGATTGATTTATTGAATTCAATTTTTATTACGGACATAGTATAATACTGTCGTCCACGTAGCCTCTGAATGTTTGTTTTACGTTTTCAACCTCCTTACTGTACTTAACTACTTACTGTATAATCGACTATTAGTTTATTTTCCATAGGTAAATATAATGTTATTGCACACTTTTTCATTTATATCATTATCAGTTCACCTTATATGTTCTTCTTTCATTTCTATTGAGTAATAATATGCACTTCAAGATGAGAGATTAAAATAAGAAAAAAAATGATTGGCAGTACTCAATTGCAGTGTCAATATCTGCATAAGTATATTTCATAATTATAAGGATCGTACATTCAAGGCATTAATTTCCAATTTATTCTTATATCAATCAGAAGGGAAGATTTTTTTATGATACAACAACCCTGTCTCATAAGCTTGATATGTTGATCTTTTATCTACATTATACTGTTGTGTGTGTTTTTGAAAATTGCAATGGCCAATTAAACTGAATGATCGAAAAATCAGTCTCGATGTTAGTATAAATATATCATAGCATTTGTTGGATTGTATCTACGCGTTATGATAAAAAAAAATCGAAAATTTCAATTGAACATGTTTGATACGATATACAACAAACTCGATTAGATAATCCAACAACGGTTGTGCCTTGTGTTTCATTAAAAAAAAAGCACCTCAGTTTCGTCTACATAAGACTCATCATTGACGCACACATCAAGATATTTATAAAGCCAAACAAGTACAAAGAAGACTTCGTTTATAAACTAAACTATAAACTTTTTTTTGTATTTAACACGAAATCTTTAATTCAAAAAACAAAAAGATTCTTGATAACTTGTAATATGACTTTTCTTTCCATCTGGACATATTTCAAAAACATCTTAGATTTCGTTTAATCCTTAAGTTAATATATTAGTTGTAAAAATAGTTATATTTAACCTGTTCATACCAAGTTTTAACGTTGTGTCATTATCAACTTAACTTCAATCTGTAAGATTTCATTTAATGAATTACATTTAATAAGTTGATTATATCTTCAGTCAACTTACTAACTTATTCAAGCAGGATACGATTATATGATTGGTTTACATAATATTTCACGTACTTTTAATTTAATTGGAAAGTCTTTTTTTTTCATTTTATAGATTGACAGTAAATTTATCAAGACTTTATTTTCCAGATAACTCCAGATAAGTATATTATGTCATATTGCGAATTATGCGTCGAAGCATTATATCTTTTACTCTGATGCAATTTGTTTTAACCAGGAAACTAAGATGAAATATACAAAAGGGTTAACCAAACGAGTAGAAAAAATGCGCAACATTAATTGTCGCCTCCTTCATATTCATCCAAATATTGAAATTAAAAAGGATTTTAATTTTGTGAGTCATGCTTAATTTCCTTATGGCTATAAATCTAAGACATCTTACATTTTCTTTAATCCGGTCTGATATTGAACAGAATTGATTGTGGTATATATTTATGACAGATAAAACACAAAACAAACACAAAGAACAGCGCGTTCATTGATGAGGTTTTTCATTCAAACGTCAAAATGAGGTCCTACACACAGAACAAAATAACACCTAAAACATAACTACAAGTTACATATTTGTGTTCATTTTTATAGACACTTTCATATGTTGTATGTTACAACCCAAGCTTTAAATTATAATTTTTAGATTATCTTAATCCTCCCCTTCAATTTCATTAAGTGAAATTGCTTATAATCATGTCAGTCATCTGAAAAATCTAATTACGCAGAGTTTTTTTTATGATATGTTAACGTAATGTATATATGACGTACTTTTAGCCTAATTTGAAAGTAGCTCTATTTTCTTTCAAGATACATGTATAAACAGTTAATCTAATCAGAATGTTTTTTTTTCGAGATGAGTATAGTCTATCATGTTAAAGAATGAACTAGTATTAAGAAAATCCATTTTCATCTGAATTGACAAAAAATCAATTATACAGCAGGCCTACATTTAGAAAAAATAAATATTGATATCAGTGTATTACAGAGGAGTATACTTAAAATTGACGTTTTTCACGTGGACCATATGATATGATTGTAGTATTTCCATTCATTATGAAAATATCACAACTGACAAGAACACCGACTTAGTAGGTTCCTAATTCAATAATGATGCTTTAAAATAATTGAAAGGTGACACTGTATGTGTGACACTGGCATACACTGTTTTCCCATCATGTTGACCGCTGACCCTATGAAAAGTGGTTAACAAGCATAACTGTTGTATTTCTGATACAACACATCTTTATCTTCAATGATAAATTCAATATACTTCATGGAAATGACAACTCAAAATTGTATGCGTGATGAGCTTTATCTATATTTTTCCTACAAACTTTTTAATTTACAAGACACATCATTTCATTATTGCATATACAACTTTGATTAATACACATTATTCATAGGAACATTATTTTAACTCAACGTGACTATTTCACGGCCATGGAACAATGTAGAAGAACAAATACGCAACAATACGCACGGTAAAACTCAGTTTATAAGATACTTCTGAGTCCGATGTCAGTCTGAAACTAAAGAAAATAAACAAAATGACAATACTACATAAATAACACCAGACTACTAGCAGTTACTGACATGCCAGCCCCAGACCTCATTTAAACTGATTGAAAGATTATGTCTTCGTCATATTAATATTAGGCACAATCCCTCTTGTTAGAGATTTACTATTATACCATCAAGAAATACACGAGAAGGACACAACCCGTGTCATGCCATCAACTAATTTTATGATACATGTGTTTTATTCCGATGCAAATAACCTATAAGTGAATCGATATAGAAAGCCAAATTTTGCAATCTTAAATGACCTTATAGCAGTATCGTAACTATATCCCTTCATGTTCTTAATAAGTATGTTTAAATGATTTGTTAGCTTTTGATACTGACATTTGAGTGCATTGTAAAGAATATTACCATAAAAGAAAGATGTGAAATACCTGAACATATAAGATGTCTTCATGTTGAGTGATTTACAGATGATTTTATTATACCGATGATAACATTTAGTAAAAGTCAATGCAAAAGTAAAATAGATTTTTTTTTAACATTAAAGTATGACATTTTAAGTTTAAAAAAATATAGAGAACAACAAGATTATTTGTTGTGATCTAATTGTATGGTTGTTTCAGCTTGTGCTGCCTTAATTAGTCCTTGCCACATATTTAATGATCATTTTATAATATCCAGCATCATTTTTTTCAAAAATTAATGCAACATTCCCAAATTGCTTTTGTTTCTGTTTCTCATTTTACATTGCGTTAAAAAATACCATTGAAAGTTTATTATCGGATTGTTAACCTGAAATATCCGTGAATTTAGAGAGTTACACGATGGGTGATACAGTCAATGACTTCTGATCAATTAATCATAAACGTCAATTTAAAAATTGTCTGCTCGTCGGTGCATGACCTTTCGTACTAGAGTTGCATATTTATTTCAACAAAGTTAATTTTAACAACTCTTTTTAAGACCAAAAATATTACGCATCTCATTTTATTCATAATCAAGGAAAATTAATACAAAAGAAATTGAACTGTGCACACTTAATAGTATACATATATTTGCATTTTGTATCAACGTCGACCATATTTAAGTGCATCAATGCTCACGATGAATTAGTCTATCAACACATACTACATGTATGTTAAAGTATTTCAAAGCAGACCATGTATCAACGTAGACTTTGTAATATCATATCAAGCCATTAAAGTGCATCAAAACATATATAATACAAAACTGTATGATAAAAGAGACAATTGTTCATTTCCTATTGTTAATTATCAATATTTAGATGGTGACATTCCCTTGTCACCATCTTATAGTGTTTATATAACTTGTACGATTCGCTCGTTTATGTAACAACGTATTATATTTTAGCGAGAGAAATTTATGAACTACTGAAAAATTATTACACCAGGGTTTTCGATATCACAAACTGGTCAAAACATTAACTAAATTCTATCGCCGGTATAGGGAAATAATTCGTAAATATAACTCAACATGCAGACATCTTGTACGTTCAGGTAATTCACATCCAATTGTTTATGGTAATATTCTTTACAAAGCACAAACATGTCAGTATGCACCTCAAAAATTACAAAACCTTTCAACAGACTTATTAAGAAGGGATATAGTTACGATACTGTTGTCAGGTCATTAAAGATTACATATTTTGGCTTTACTTTTGATTCACTTATAGGGTCTTTGCATCGGAACTAAACACATGGTTTTTTTTTAAAACAGTTTTTAGCATGACACGGGTCATGTTCTTCTCATATAAGTCATAAAAGTATGATACTAAACCCCTCACGGGAGGGATTGTGCCTGATTCATATGATGAAGACATCGTCTTTTAATAAGTTTAATGGAGGTCTGGAGCTGGCATGTCAGTCAACTGCTAGTAGTCCTTTGTTATTTATGTATTATTGTCATTTTATTTATTTTCTTTTGTTGCATCCTTAGACATCGGACTCGGAGTTGTCTTGAACTGAATTTGAATGTGCGTATTGTTATGGGTTTACTTTTCTACATTGGCTAGAGGTATAGGGGGAGGGTTGAGATCTCATAAACATGTTTAACCCCGCCGCAATTTTGAGCCTGTTCGAAGTCAGGAGCCTCTGGCCTTTGTTAGTCTTGTATGGTTTTTAGTTTCTTGTGTATAATTCGGAGTTTAATGTGACGTCCATTATCACTGTACTAGTATACATATATTTTTAGGGGCCAGCTGAAGGACATCTACGGGTGCGGGGATTCTCGCTACATTGAATACCCATTGGTGGCCTTCGGCGGTTGTCTGCTCTATGGTCGGGTTGTTGTCGCTTTGACATATTCACCATTTCCTTTCTCAATTTTATATCATGAAATAATGTATAAAAACAGATCAGTTGATAATATATATCAAAGCAGATCATGCGTTAATGTATCATCGCATACTGGAGTACCAGAAATCACCTCCAGTGTTTGGTGGGGTTCGTGTTGCTTAGTCTTCAGTGTTCTATTTTTTGGCTGTGTCCTTTTTTTGTGAGTGTGTCTGTTTTCTTTTGAGCCATTGCGTTGACAGTTTATTTTCGATCTATGAGTTTGACTGTCATTATAGCATCTGTCTCCCCTCCTTTGTACTTTACGAAAATTACCTTGTAAAATAGTATTTTCTATGATTAGTGTATGCAACATAGATCACGTAATAGTGTTCCAACGCATGCTATGTAATATTGTTTCAACGCACACTATGTAATAGTGTGCCAAGGCAGACTATGTAATAGTGTTTCAACGCATGTACACAACACAAACTATGTAATTTTGTATCAAAGCATACCATATAACAGTATAACAAGGCATACTATGTTGACTTTGTTAGTCTTGTATGATTTTTTTATTTTAGTTTCTTGTGTATAATATGGAGTTTAGTATGACGTTCATTATCACTGAACTAGTAATCATATTTTTATGGGCCAACTGAAGGACATCTACGGGTGCGGGAATTCTCGCTACATTGAAGACCTATTGGTGGCCTTCGGCTGTTGTCTGCTCCGTGGTCAGGTTGTTGTCGCTTTGACACATTCATCATTTCCTTTCTCAATTTTAGGTAATAGCTATATCTTATCAATACAAACCATGTAATCATGTATCAATAAAATATACACGCATTGATAATATACATCAGTTTTTTAATAAGGAGTTTGAAATTATAGGTATTTTAATCAAATCAATTACTGTGTTTGGTGACAATAACATAAGGAAATTTAAAAGGATTTTTAATTTCAGATTGTAATCTATGCGTAGTCTATATAAACAATAACACATGTTGGAGATACAATAACATTTCAAGTATGCTACAAGTAATTGGAATTGCTCAATAGAACTATCTTTGAATATTCTCTAATTGATTACGAACACATACACTATGATTTTTTAAAAAGTTCATGGTTGGCGGACATATTGATCAATTAACATTTAGTCATTCTTTGTTCTAGCTGCTTTAATTTTATTTTATATAAACCGTTACAGTTTTGTATGACGTTTGGCCGAGAGTCAATGAACGTAACATGATATGGTGACAATAGCTGACATTTACATTTCAGTCACAATGATCTTAGCACTACTATTCATCTTTAGTAAGGATACTGAATCTACGAAAAAAAGTTTGATATCAAAGACAAAACAAAGAATACCGAGAGCGACGAGTATTTGTGCATATTGAATGAAAAAAAAATGTATCCCTGATTCAAAATAATTACTTACAGAGTGTATCTATATAAATTAAATAAAAAAAAAAAACATATAACGTGATTTCACAAAAATCATTCAGTGCACTTTAATTATTGTAAGACATGAGAAAGAACTGAAAACACTGGCCAAATCTCCATAAGTATCAATGTGTACTACGTTCTTTACGTTAAGTACAATAGCGGCAATACCTGTACTCATGTGGTATCTCTGTTTCGAATCATGCATTGCGGTGTACGTCTTCACTATATAATTGCCGTTTTTATAGATCGCAAAATTATCATCACTTTCTGGGGACATAATTGAAACAGAGATGTGATATAATCCAGCATATTCACACGTAAACAGTCCAGAAGTTATGAATGAAGAAAGGTTGACTCCAACAAATGATTTTATAGTTGGGAATTTTATTATCCTTCCGACAATAGAAGCATCACATGCTGTGAAGGCAACTGCAAAATAAGTGTTACATTGTAAGTAAACTTTTTATTTGTTACATTTCGAAAAAGTACAGATTTTATCAAAACCACACAGGTGTAAGAGTATTGATATACTAATGAAATCATATAAAGACATTTTGCAGTGGGCTACGAAGGAAAACATGTTCAAATGATATATGTTTGTAAAAGTCTTTTGCACAAATGAGTACCGTTATGTTGAATTGAGACCAAAAAAATCGTTCCAAGGAAAAGCGGCATTTAAATTATTATTTTCGAAGACTTTTTATCACATGTTTAATCGTTTTCCATTTTCCATTCAGTAATAATGACTTCTAGAGCTATTATCTATCTTTGAGGGTCTGCATAGAGGTTTGTTTGCAGTTTAGCTGTAAATATGTGGAGACGAAATAAACATAAGCTTAACAAAATAGCCAATAAAATTTAATTGGATGACACCTGCATACTTATATGAGTTAGTCCAGCCGTATCTGGCGGCCCGTGTTTCAACGCAGCATATTTTATTTTGTGTTCTTATACGATACTAGTATTAGAAAACATAAGGTGAACTTGTTACTCAAACTTATAAACAGGATAAGCAGTGATGGTCAACTTAAATAATATGCAATATTATGCTGTGCGCAATTTTCACTATGCTAGTATAAAGGATAAAACCTGTATCGAGTACTGGTTATCTTAATAACGATAAAGTCTGTAAATAAAAAAAATGGCAATGTGATTAAGATTAAGAGGAATAAATCAATGGCGGCATAATGCTTATACTAGTAAAACTCAAATACATGTATACGAACCTTGGCGTCTATCGTTTTTTACAGTCTGTAGCAATCTAGAATCGAGTGTCATATTAAATTTTTGATCGAGTTTCTCTAGACTTGCTTCTGTGTTAATATGCAAATCTGTTAGAGACTGGTTTGTATATATTTGAAAATAGTCTAATTCATTCTTTGACGTTTTAATGTCGTTGTACATTGCAACAAGGTCTTGTTGTCGTGCTAGTTCATTACTACGTAGCGCATCTGTTTTTGATTTAAGAGTTGTTATATCACTTTGCATATTTTGCAAGTCTTGCAACTGATGAGTTGATTGTAGACTTTGCATTCTATATAGCTGATCATTCATTACATCACTTCGGTTCTTTAATGTCATCACTTCAGTTGCCTGAACATTGTAGGCGGATTGCAGGGTGAAATGTTTATAATTCAAAACACTAAGTGCATTTGTCAAATTAAGATTATTTTGTTTAAGTGCAGTTATTTGCGACTTTAAATTCCTTATGTCACTATCGGTACACGTTTTATTATCTGTTTTTGAATGAATTTGCTGTTTCAGTCCAATCATCTCATGTTGCAGTTGAGTGAAAAACTGCTCAAGCTGATGACGCATTTGTTTCTCTTCCGACAGCAGTTCAATTACGGTTACAAAATGTCTGTCTGTCAGCGACGACTGACCTAGTATTGTAGATTTTGTACTTGTATCCAACAAAAAAGCAAAGCATATTCCAACTTGTAAGGATAGAAAATATAATAAAAAAATCATCTTGCCCGATCCTGAATACTATAAATTATCCAGTAACTATAATTCTGTGTGTTTTGTAGTGACTATAAACTACTAGTAAATACATATCATATAGATGACCTCGCGTTAATCTAAAATTTTATCTATTTACAATATCTTGTCGTGAATATAGGTCGGTTACAACATGAACTGCATTTACTTTTGTCTATAAACAAACTATATACAAATGTTTACAGAGAACACTACTCCCTAGAAAACTTCCCATTACACCAAATGTTCTACAAATGTGTAAATATACATAAAGGCATCAGTTTAGTCTTAAATAAAATGATAGCAACGATGTTTGATGACCGTCAGTTATACAAATGCTTGTTAACCTGAAGAATTGACTTGCATATACAATAAGGTGACCAAAACTTTTCTTCTGAAGATCGACAGTAAAATCAATGCTGTTTGGGGTATGGTTTAAAATTAAACAGAAATCATAAAAAGCATTGGTGTCCGATCGTGATCAAACTGTTATATCTTGTTTATCTTTGTGTAGAGATAATACATCAGTAAAATTGATCCTTTATAGTCAATTTTTAACAATTTTCATAAAATTTGTTAATTTTTATTAACATTTCCACTGATACTACTGGGCCAATTCATTTTACAAAAAGACAATTGTAAGCAGCAAGACTGTTTAGTAAAGTAAGATTTACAAACACATCACCATCACCAAAACACAATTTTGTCATGAATCCATCTGCTTCCCTTGTTTAATATTCACATATACCAAGGTGAGCGACACAGTCTCTTTAGAGCCTCTAGTTTTATTTGGTCGGATTGTTGTCTCTTTGACACATTCCCCATTTCCATTCTCAATTTTACTGATGTATAATCTCTACACAAAGATAAACAAGATATAACAGTTTGATCACGATCGGACACCAATGCTTTTTATGATTTCTGTTTAATTTTAAACCATACCCCAAACAGCATTGATTTTACTGTTGATCTTCAGAAGAAAAGTTTTGGTCACCTTATTGTATATGCTAGTCAATTCTTCAGGTTAACAAGCATTTGTATAACTGACGGTCATCAAACATCGTTGCTATCATTTTATTTAAGACTAAACTGATGCCTTTATGTATATTTACACATTTGTAGAACATTTGGTGTAATGGGAAGTTTTCTAGGGAGTAGTGTTCTCTGTAAACATTTGTATATAGTTTGTTTATAGACAAAAGTAAATGCAGTTCATGTTGTAACCGACCTATATTCACGACAAGATATTGTAAATAGATAAAATTTTAGATTAACGCGAGGTCATCTATATGATATGTATTAACTAGTAGTTTATAGTCACTACAAAACACACAGAATTATAGTTACTGGATAATTTATAGTATTCAGGATCGGGCAAGATGATTTTTTTATTATATATTCTATCCCTACAAGTTGGAATATGCTTTGCTTTTTTGTTGGATACAAGTACAAAATCTACAATACTAGGTCAGTCGTCGCTGACAGACAGACATTTTGTAACCGTAATTGAACTGCTGTCGGAAGAGAAACAAATGCGTCATCAGCTTGAGCAGTTTGTCACTCAACTGTAACAAGAGATGATTGGACTGAAACAGCAAATTCATTCAAAAACAGATAATAAAACGTGTACCGATAGTGACATAAGGAATTTAAAGTCGCAAATAACTGCACTTAAACAAAATAATCTTAATTTGACAAACGCACTTAGTGTTTTGAATTATAAACATTTCACCCTGCAATACGCCTACAATGTTCAGGCAACTAAAGTGATGACATTAAAGAACCGAAGTGATGTAATGAATGATCAGCTATATAGAATGCAAAGTCTACAATCAACTCATCAGTTGCAAGACTTGCAAAATATGCAAAGTGATATAACAACTCTTAAATCAAAAACAGATGCGCTACGTAGTAATGAACTAGCACGACAACAAGACCTTGTTGCAATGTACAACGACATTAAAACGTCAAAGAATGAATTAGACTATTTTCAAATATATACAAACCAGTCTCTAACAGATTTGCATATTAATACAGAAGCAAGTCTAGAGAAACTCGATCAAAAATTTAATATGACACTCGATTCTAGATTGCTACAGACTGTAAAAAACGATAGACGCCAAGGTTCGTATACATGTATTTGAGTTTTACTAGTATAAGCATTATGCCGCCATTGATTTATTCCTCTTAATCTTAATCACATTGCCATTTTTTTTGTTTACAGACTTTATCGTTATTAAGATAACCAGTACTCGATACAGGTTTTATCCTTTATACTAGCATAGTGAAAATTGCGCACATCATAATATTGCATATTATTTTAGTTGACCATCACTGCTTATCCTGTTTATAAGTTTGAGTAACAAGTTCACCTTATGTTTTCTAATACTAGTATCGTATAAGAACACAAAATAAAAAATGCTGCGTTGAAACACGGGCCGCCAGATACGGCTGGACTAACTGATATAAGTATGCAGGTGTCATCCAATTAAATTTTATTGGCTATTTTGTTAAGCTTATGTTTATTTCGTCTTCACGTATTTACAGCTAAACTGCAAACAAACCTCTATGCAGACCCTCAAAGATAGATAATAGCTCTAGAAGTCATTATTACTGAATGGAAAATGGAAAACGATTAAACATGTGATAAAAAGTCTTCGAAAATAATAATTTAAATGCCGCTTTTCCTTGGAACGATTTTTTTGGTCTCAATTCAACATAACGGTACTCATTTGTGCAAAAGACTTTTACAAACATATATCATTTGAACATGTTTTCCTTCGTAGCCCACTGCAAAATGTCTTTATATGATTTCATTAGTATATCAATACTCTTACACCTGTGTGGTTTTGATAAAATCTGTACTTTTTCGAAATGTAACAAATAAAAAGTTTACTTACAATGTAACACTTATTTTGCAGTTGCCTTCACAGCATGTGATGCTTCTATTGTCGGAAGGATAATAAAATTCCCAACTATAAAATCATTTGTTGGAGTCAACCTTTCTTCATTCTTAACTTCTGGACTGTTTACGTGTGAATATGCTGGATTATATCACATCTCTGTTTCAATTATGTCCCCAGAAAGTGATGATAATTTTGCGATCTATAAAAACGGCAATTATATAGTGAAGACGTACACCGCAATGCATGATTCGAATCAGAGATACCACATGAGTACAGGTATTGCCGCTATTATACTTAACGTAAAGGACGTAGTACACATTGATACTTATGGAGATTTGGCCAGTGTTTTCAGTTCTTTCTCATGTCTTACAATAATTAAAGTGCACTGAATGATTTTTGTGAAATCACGTTATATGTTGTTTTTTTTAATTTAATTTATATAGATACACTCTGTAAGTAATTATTTTGAATCAGGGATAATATTTTTTCATTCAATATGCACAAATACTCGTCGCTCTCGGTATTCTTTGTTTTGTCTTTGATATCAAACTTTTTTTCGTAGATTCAGTATCCTTACTAAAGATGAATAGTAGTGCCAAGATCATTGTGACTGAAATGTAAATGTCAGCTATTGTCACCATATCATGTTACGTTCATTGACTCTCGGCCAAACGTCATACAAAACTGTAACGGTTTATATAAAATAAAATTAAAGCAGCTAGAACAAAGAATGACTAAATGTTAATTGATCAATATGTCCGCCAACCATGAACTTTTTAAAAAATCATAGTGTATGTGTTCGTAATCAATTAGAGAATATTCAAAGATAGTTCTATTGAGCAATTCCAATTACTTGTAGCATACTTGAAATGTTATTGTATCTCCAACATGTGTTATTGTTTATATAGACTACGCATAGATTACAATCTGAAATTAAAAATCCTTTTAAATTTCCTTATGTTTTTGTCACCGAACACAGTAATTGATTTGATTAAAATACCTATAATTTCAAACTCCTTATTAAAAAAACTGATGTATATTATCAATGCGTGTATATTTTATTGATACATGATTACATGGTTTGTATTGATAAGATATAGCTATTACCTAAAATTGAGAAAGGAAATGATGAATGTGTCAAAGCGACAACAACCTGACCACGGAGCAGACAACAGCCAAAGGCCACCAATAGGTCTTCAATGTAGCGAGAATTCCCGCACCCGTAGATGTCCTTCAGTTGGCCCATAAAAATATGATTACTAGTTCAGTGATAATGAACGTCATACTAAACTCTAAATTATACACAAGAAACTAAAATAAAAAAATCATACAAGACTAACAAAGTCAACATAGTATGCCTTGTTATACTGTTATATGGTATGCTTTGATACAATATTACATAGTTTGTGTTGTGTACATGCGTTGAAACACTATTACATAGTCTGCCTTGGCACACTATTACATAGTGTGCGTTGAAACAATATTACACAGCATGCGTTGGAACACTATTACGTGATCTATGTTGCATACACTAATCATAGAAAATACTATTTTACAAGGTAATTTTCGTAAAGTACAAAGGAGGGGAGACAGATGCTATAATGACAGTCAAACTCATAGATCGAAAATAAACTGTCAACGCAATGGCTCAAAAGAAAACAGACACACTCACAAAAAAAGGACACAGCCAAAAAATAGAACACTGAAGACTAAGCAACACGAACCCCACCAAACACTGGAGGTGATTTCTGGTACTCCAGTTGCGATGAAACATTATCGCATGATCTGCTTTGATATATATTATCAACTGATCTGTTTTTATACATTATTTCATGATATAAAATTGAGAAAGGAAATGGTGAATATGTCAAAGCGACAACAACCCGACCATAGAGCAGACAACCGCCGAAGGCCACCAATGGGTATTCAATGTAGCGAGAATCCCCGCACCCGTAGATGTCCTTCAGCTGGCCCCTAAAAATATATGTATACTAGTACAGTGATAATGGACGTCACACTAAACTCCGAATTATACACAAGAAACTAAAAACCATACAAGACTAACAAAGGCCAGAGGCTCCTGACTTCGAACAGGCTCAAAATTGCGGCGGGGCTAAACATGTTTATGAGATCTCAACCCTCCCCCTATTCCTCTAGCCAATGTAGAAAAGTAAACCCATAACAATACGCACATTCAAATTCAGTTCAAGACAACTTCGAGTCCGATGTCTAAGGATGCAACAAAAGAAAATAAATAAAATGACAATAATACATAAATAACAAAAGACTACTAGCAGTTGACTGACATGCCAGCTCCAGACCTCCATTAAACTTATTAAAAGATGATGTCTTCATCATATGAATCAGGCACAATCCCTCCCGTGAGGGGTTTAGTATCATACTATTATGACTTATATCAGAAGAACATGACCCGTGTCATGCTAAAAACTGTTTTAAAAAAAACCATGTGTTTAGTTCCGATGCAAAGACCCTATAAGTGAATCAATAGTAAAGCCAAAATATGTAATCTTTAATGACCTGACAACAGTATCGTAACTATATCCCTTCTTAATAAGTCTGTTGAAAGGTTTTGTAATTTTTGAGGTGCATACTGACATGTTTGTGCTTTGTAAAGAATATTACCATAAACAATTGGATGTGAATTACCTGAACGTACAAGATGTCTGCATGTTGAGTTATATTTACGAATTATTTCCCTATACCGGCGATAAAATTTAGTTAATGTTTTGACCAGTTTGTGATATCGAAAACCCTGGTGTAATAATTTTCCAGTAGTACATAAATTTCTCTCGCTAAAATATAATACGTTGTTACATAAACGAGCGAATCGTACAAGTTATATAAACACTATAAGATGGTGACAAGGGAATGTCACCATCTAAATATTGATAATTAACAATAGGAAATGAACAATTGTCTCTTTTATCATACAGTTTTGTATTATATATGTTTTGATGCACTTTAATGGCTTGATATGATATTACAAAGTCTACGTTGATACATGGTCTGCTTTGAAATACTTTAACATACATGTAGTATGTGTTGATAGACTAATTCATCGTGAGCATTGATGCACTTAAATATGGTCGACGTTGATACAAAATGCAAATATATGTATACTATTAAGTGTGCACAGTTCAATTTCTTTTGTATTAATTTTCCTTGATTATGAATAAAATGAGATGCGTAATATTTTTGGTCTTAAAAAGAGTTGTTAAAATTAACTTTGTTGAAATAAATATGCAACTCTAGTACGAAAGGTCATACACCGACGAGCAGACAATTTTTAAATTGACGTTTATGATTAATTGATCAGAAGTCATTGACTGTATCACCCATCGTGTAACTCTCTAAATTCACGGATATATCAGGTTAACAATCCGATAATAAACTTTCAATGGTATTTTTTAACGCAATGTAAAATGAGAAACAGAAACAAAGGCAATTTGGGAATGTTGCATTAATTTTTGAAAAAAATGATGCTGGATATTATAAAATGATCATTAAATATGTGGCAAGGACTAATTGAGGCAGCACAAGCTGAAACAATCATACAATTAGATCACAACAAATAATCTTGTTGTTCTCTATATTTTTTTAAACTTAAAATGTCATACTTTAATGTTAAAAAAAAATCTATTTTACTTTTGCATTGACTTTTACTAAATGTTATCATCGGTATAATAAAATCATCTGTAAATCACTCAACATGAAGACATCTTATATGTTCAGGTATTTCACATCTTTCTTTTATGGTAATATTCTTTACAATGCACTCAAATGTCAGTATCAAAAGCTAACAAATCATATAAACATACTTATTAAGAACATGAAGGGATATAGTTACGATACTGCTATAAGGTCATTTAAGATTGCAAAATTTGGCTTTCTATATCGATTCACTTATAGGTTATTTGCATCGGAATAAAACACATGTATCATAAAATCAGTTGATGGCATGACACGGGTTGTGTCCTTCTCGTGTATTTCTTGATGGTATAATAGTAAATCTCTAACCAGAGGGATTGTGCCTAATATTAATATGACGAAGACATAATCTTTCAATCAGTTTAAATGAGGTCTGGGGCTGGCATGTCAGTAACTGCTAGTAGTCTGGTGTTATTTATGTAGTATTGTCATTTTGTTTATTTTCTTTAGTTTCAGACTGACATCGGACTCAGAAGTATCTTATAAACTGAGTTTTACCGTGCGTATTGTTGTGCTTTTGTTCTTCTACATTGTTCCATGGCCGTGAAATAGTCACGTTGGGTTAAAATAATGTTCCTATGAATAATGTGTATTAATCAAAGTTGTATATGCAATAATGAAATGATGTGTCTTGTAAATTAAAAAGTTTGTAGGAAAAATATAGATAAAGCTCATCACGCATACAATTTTGAGTTGTCATTTCCATGAAGTATATTGAATTTATCATTGAAGATAAAGATGTGTTGTATCAGAAATACAACAGTTATGCTTGTTAACCACTTCTCATAGGGTCAGCGGTCAACATGATGGGAAAACAGTGTATGCCAGTGTCACACATACAGTGTCACCTTTCAATTATTTTAAAGCATCATTATTGAATTAGGAACCTACTAAGTCGGTGTTCTGGTCAGTTGTGATATTTTTAAAATGAATGGAAATACTACAATCATATCATATGGTCCACGTGAAGAACGTCAATTCTAAGTATACTCCTCTGTAAAGCCTCGGTCACACCTTACCAGATAGCTCGAACGGACGCCTAACGGATAACTTTTTTTCAATCCGTTCAAGTCCGTTAGACGTCCGTCCATATCCGTTGCATGTCCGTTAAGCGTCCGTTTTATCCGTTTCATGTCCGTTAAGCGTCCGTTTCATCCTTTGACGTCCGTTCTGTCCGTTGGAAAATTTTGAGCATGTTCAAAACTTTGAACGGACGTCTAACGGATAAAATGTCCGTTGAACGTCCGTTAGGCGCCCGTTTTGAACGGTACTCGTCCGTTTCGTTTCCGTGTTGTATCCGTTACGTGTCCGTTATACATCCGTTGGAGGTCTGGCAGATAAATTCACCAACGGACTTCTAACGGACGTCTAACGGATAAAACGAATGTATAACGGATGAGAAACGGACTTCTACCGGACGTATAACGGACAAAACGGATGATGAACGGATCTGAAACGAATAAAATTAATGCCAATTGAAAATTGAAAATTTCTTAAGGTTCATGAATTCTTATTATTCATAATCGATCATAGAGTAAGGGCACATCTTCACAATCAAGCAGCTGTTAAACTTATTCAGGTCAGACACTGCCCTTTAGCGGCATTTTGAAAAACAAACAAAAACCAGTTACACAGAACTTTGAATCTGGAGGCTCACAAATCAATTAGATTTGCTTTCATTATATTGCATGTTTTTTCAGTTTTGTTTGGTAGTATTTGCATGAATTTCTATGTGATAGTCGGTTAAAAAGCTCACCAGAGCTCATGTTTTGTCTGTTATTATGTATATATATGCCGACTCTAAATACTAAAAATCTACTTACTTAATTACTTAACTAGAACAGTTTACATTATATCAATGCGATTTACATGTATTATTATTGTCGCCTTTAATTTTTTCGTATATCTTGTTTATCCGTTTTATCCGGTACGCTTCCGTTAGGTGTCCGTTTTATGCGGTACTCGTCCGTTAGATGTACGTTCGACATCCGTTCTGTCCGTTACGTCTCCGTTTCTCGTCCGTTGCATGTCCGTTATGCATTCGTTAGGCGTCCGTTTTAGTTGGTCAGTACATCAACGGACGCCCAACGGATAACAATTTTGTCAACGGACAACTTTTATTTTCATCCGTTAGGCGTCCGTTCGTCTTATCCGGTAAGGTGTGACCGAGGCTTAATACACTGATATCAATATTTATTTTTTCTAAATGTAGGCCTGCTGTATAATTGGTTTTTTGTCAATTCAGATGAAAATGGATTTTCTTAATACTAGTTCATTCTTTAACATGATAGACTATACTCATCTCGAAAAAAAAAAACATTCTGATTAGATTAACTGTTTATACATGTATCTTGAAAGAAAATAGAGCTACTTTCAAATTAGGCTAAAAGTACGGGAAAGGGAGTGAACGGATAAACTTTTAAGGCGAAAGTTCGATTGAGCCTATTTTGTCCATGCTTGCCAAAATCGTTTTTTCGTTACTTCAATCATCTTGTTTAGCGGCCATTTTTTTGGTTCTGCTTTGAACTCCTACAAAATTGGTTTCATCCTGAAGTCGATGGTCCTGCCAATTTATTTAAATTTTGATCTAGGCCCCTTCCAGATACATGTAGATACAAATGTATGATTGTATAAAAGAAACTTATGTCTAACGCATAAATATAGAATAACCATACCTTTTCTCGAAATATCAATGTTTAGAAACAGCATCGCTTTCTACCTGTTTCTAAGCCTTGTATAAATAACATTGATATTTCGGGACAATTTACGGTTATTCTGTACTTAATTTGTAAGGAATTCATCGATCATTTACATTTTTTGCTTGGAGGGGAGACTCTGATGTGGAAATTTTGTTTTACAAATTATCTAATGGGCAGATTTATCTTCATTTTAAATTCCAAGTAACCCCCATCCCCCTCCCCCATACACACCCACAAACTAAAAATCGACTGGTCCGTGCCTCTTACATTAATGTTATCTTAGAATTAAAACAATATAATAACTATGCGACTGAAATCTCAAATGGTGAATCCGTTGAAGGGAGACAACCACAATTTATATTATGTCTCAATGTCCGTTTAATTGTAAGCCTAAGTTCAATGTGTAACGTACGTAAGTTTCGTTTGAAACATAAAATTATCTAATAGAACGTCCAAGATACAACCAGGACGCGTCTCAAATACGTTCAAGAAACTTGTTTTCCTTCGTAACGTGAATTACATCTACGTTAGACAAACACTAGGCATACGCAATCATCCCAGATGGCCTCTATTATTTAAAGACCTACCTATAGTATTTCATGTATTTATTGTGAACTTGTTCTCGTCATTAATATGCATGAAATATTTTCCACTGTACGTTAAGCAACCAACAATCAATCAATCTAATCAGGGACGCTCACATCAAAATATTTCTAAAGCCAAACAAGTACACAGTAGACTTCCTTTATGAACTAAACTATAAATATTTTTCATATTCAACCAGAAATCTGCAATTTAGAAATCAACGTGATTTTGATAATTTGTATAAGACTTGTTTTCCCATATGGATATAGTTCTTAAACATCTTAGATTTTATTTAATCCATTCCAAATTAAATGGACAAAAATTTAGTTATATTTGACCTATTTTTACCAAGCTTTAATGTTGTGTCATTATCAACTTATCTTCACTCTCTAATATTTGATTTAATGAATTACATTTAATTAGTTGATGATATCTTCAGTCAACTGAATAACTTAATCAGGCAGTACACGATTTTATGATTTGTTCACGTAACATTTCACGTACTTCAAGTTGAATCTGAACGTAACTTTCTTCATTTTAAAGATTGACAGTAAATTTAATCAGGATTTATTTTCCAGATGAGAATATTATGTCATATTAAGATTTGTGCTTAGAAGCATTATATCTTTTACTCTAATTCACAATTTCTGGTGCAAATTTCTAAACAAGATTAACACATTAAGCAGCAAAAATGTGCAATTTTAATAGTTGCCTCCATCATATTTCACCTAATTCTTGAATTAAAAAGAAGTGTGACAATTGGAAACATACTTATAAGGCTATACGTCTAAGACATCTTGAAATTTCCTTAATCCGGTAAGATATTTAAAACAAAATGGGGTATTTATGTATTATTTAAAATAAGAATATGCACAGCATAAAAGACAAAACAAACACAAAGAACAGCGCGTTAAAAGATAAGGATTTTCATCAAAAAGTCAAAATAAGGCTTTGAACACGAAAAAAAACCTACTCTCACCTAACTAGAAGTTTAATATTTCATCTTAGTTACATATTTTAACACAAGCTTTACCATTGTGAGATTATTAACTTAACTTCATAGGATCTGACTGACTTAACTATGTGAAAAAGATTGTTTTTCTGATAAGTTAACGTAATGTATAACGTACTTTGAAAGTAGTTCTATCTAATTTCAAGATATAAATCTAATTATTTTTTTTCGAGATAAATTTAGTATATCATGTTAAGGATTGTACTTGGATTAAAAAAAAAACGTCAGTGTGAAAAAAAATACAAATCAATTTTCATCTGAATTGACACAAGGTCTATGATACAGAAGGCTTACAATATTGGTGTATTACCGAGGAGCGTACTTAAAATTGACGTACTTCAGGTGAAGTACATTATACAATTACATTATTCCATTCATTAAGAAAATTTTAGAACTGACAAGAACAAGCACAAAGTAGGCTTCTAATTCAATACTGGTGCTTCAACATAATTACGAGGTGACACTGTATATGTGACACTGACATAATCTGGTATGCGTTTCCCTCGGTTTTGGTTTGTTACCCCGATTTTGTTTTTTGTCCATGGATTTATGAGTTTTGAACAGCGGTAAACTAATGTTGCCTTTCTTTATCTAGCTTTTCCATCATGTTGATCTCTGAACTTATGAGAAATGATCAATAAATATAAATATTACCAATACAAAACATCCTTATTTTCAATGATAAATTACTATATAGATTTTTGTTCATATATTTCATAAAAATGACAACTTTTAAGTTGTGTGCGTGATAAGCTCTTCCCTATACTAACTGTTTTATGATCGACTGAATCCTTAATAGATAGAACACCAATGAAATTTAATACTTTTTAAACACACAAATATACGAATAAATGGATTTAAAAGAGAAAGTCAACGTTTCCCTTCATAGGTAAACCTTTGTGGCATATATTACTTAATTCATGGAGAAAGGAATGCCAGTAAATACAAAAAACACCATCATGAGTTATTTCAAACTATACTATCTATGTTTTATCTGAGTACAATGCCTTCTTTTGATCGATAGATTATTCATAGTATATGTTTTTTGTTATTATGGCGATCGGTTATACTGTAAAGGAAGTTATGACATATAGACCTATGTCAAAAAAAGAAGTGCATGTCTGAATGATAATTAAAAGGCCGAGGCAATAGAAAATGGGAACAGATATGACCAAATTAAATATATAAAATCCAATCAATTGCAATACCAGTATTATCATAATCGTTATGTTTTATAAATTCGTCTCACGTGTGTATAATGGAAAAGATGGAAACGATTTTATCGAAAGTATGTGCCTGTGTGAGTGTGAATGCACAATATTATAAGACGTTTCATGGTACTTTCTTTCCCAAATTCATATATTTAGTGTTGATGTTATTTTTGTTATTCTAATCGGATTTTGTCTATTGCCTCGTTCGTTTCTGTGTTATAAGGCAGTTAGTTTTCTCGTTTCAATTGTTTTACATTGTCTTATCGGAGCCTTTTAAAGCTGACAATGCGGAATGGGCTTTGTGCATTGTTGAAGGCCGTACGGTCACCTATAGTTGTTAATGTTTGTGTCATTTTGATCTTTTGTGGAAAGTTGTCTCATTGGCAATCATACCACATCTTCTTTTTTATATGTTACATTTTAATGGTGTGTCGATATTCTTCTCTTATATTTAATGCGTTTCCTCGGTTTGGTTTGTGACCCGAATTTGTTTTTTTTCTATCGATTTATGCGTTTTGAACATCGGTATACTACTGTTGTCTTTATTAATCACACATAAGAAATCTAACACTCTATTATTCTATGCTATTTATATATACATTTAAAGATTTTTAAAGAAAATAAATGTGGTTTCAAGATACAAAATAATTCAAAATCAGTTAAAAAAAAAGAAAAAAGTGCAACTTCAAATGGCTTACTTCTGGAACAATATCTCAAACACTTTTGTCGTCCGTTTTTTTCTACCAAAATATGCGAAAAATCGATCTATTAATTTGTCTTTTGAAACTTTCAATTAAGTTTAAAAAATAAGCAATTTACCTAAGTCAGATTTAAAAAAAAATGATTTAATGAGTCATTGTGAGTGTTTTTTTCTAAACGACATGTGGTAATTATTTTACGAATGTTAAATGCGATAATAATCTTATAATAAATTATGTTTCAAATATCAGTTGATATGCAATTGACATACAATTTTGAATAAATAACAAACATAGATTATTTTTTTTCACATTGTCTTATCGGAGCCTTTTACAGCTGACAATGCGGTATGGGCTTTGCTCATTGTTGAAGGTCGTACGGTGACCTATAGTTGTTAATGTTTGTGTCATTTTGGTCTTTTGTGGATAGTTATCTCATACCACATCCTTTTTTTATATAGACAAATTAACAAAACATGAGTTTGAGGGCATTGGGCGTTGTTTATTCAGGGAAAGCGAAGAATATACTTAAAATAAAGCTTTGATAATTTAAAAATACTTGACTTTATTTAATATACCACTTGCTGATTAACTTCAATCATGAAGGGTTGGCAACACTTAGAGATTTGATATCAATTGATATGTTTGATTTAAAGCTGAAACGTTTTGTTCAAAATGAAAAGCTGTACAACACCTCCATAGTTGGGAAATAAAATAATATAAATATAGTCTTCGAAGAAGCCTAGATCTGAAGTTTTTCTGAAGTTTACGAAATCATTTCTGTACTTAACTATCTACTGAATAATGTCATTTTTTTTTATCTATTGGTAAATTGGAAGTAGTTTTGAAAAAAAAATGACGTTATTTGTATAATGGTCCACTTACCCTATATTTTCTCATGTCATTATTGAATCACAGTTTCATTTCAGGTATTGGCTAAATCATGCGTTTCAATGCGTAATAATCTATTGCATTACTTGGTAATATGATAGTTTATGCACTTTCAGTTTCAAGGTTAAATCAAAGTCGTCGCATTCAATACACATGATTGACAGTACTCAAATTCAGTGTCAATGTCTATTAAAGTATATTAGTTTTAAGGATTGTACATTAGCTTGATTAAATAAACCCAGTTTGAAAATTGTAATATACTAAAATACTAAGCATACAATTACATTAATAAGAGGCATATAAGGATTTAACCTTATGAAAAATTAGATAACCATTTATAGACATTATAATGGTTTTTGAGTTGCTCGTCTTTGACGGCAGTACGGTGACCTCTAATTTTCAATATATGTGTCATGTGGTCTGTTGTGGAGAATTGTCTTATTGGCAATCATCCCACATTTTTTTCTTCTTAATTTATATTATTAAATATCTAAATTTTGCCTTGCCCAACTTTGGCCTATTTTTGTTAAAACGTTTGAGATTTAAAAAAATGTTAATCATTAATTTAAAAGAGAAATTTCTTATCGAAACGTACGTTCATAGATCGATTGGTACTCCTAATGGTATTCAAGCATAATGCGTATTTATGAAGGGTATATTTCCACACGTAGGAACAAATGATTATCCTAGATAAGGAAATTTAGCCGTCTTTTGAAAGACTTATCTCGGGGAAACTAATGTTTTTCTCCAGTTGTTTATATGATGCAATATTTGTTAGAAATCAAAATAAGTCATTAATCTATTTCAAGTCAATGTAATTATAACAAGGATGTAGAACGTATTTATTTCAAGTCGTTCAAGTATGATACCTAAATTAAATGTATTTTGATACTTATCACATATTTAAAAAGAATTACTGAAATTGGTGATGTCAATATAAAAACAAATCCTGCCGGGACTGTGAAATATTCAAGTTAAATTGAATGTATCCTTCAACGAACAATGTATTTTTTTTAAGGTTTTATTTTCTATATTGGAATGATTTTTTTTGTCAGTCATAAAGTTGGTATAAAGTAAGTTATTGTCTATGGCGTTTCAGGCGTTAAATAATTGAATCAACTTCATTTAGAATACTGTTCTAAACACATTTGAACACCAAATGTCGTAACCACAACCCATCTGTCTCTTGAGACATCACCTAATAGATTGATTTTGTAGTTTATAATTCTTCGACAGGTTACATAGCTTGTGGTGGGACAATCTTGTACTCGTCCCAGTATGGCAGCTATAAGAGGTAAAGTAATCTTGCAAATGATTCATTGTGTTCCATTACCGATGGCGTTGTCAATTTGTCTTTTGTCGGTTTGTTGATATATTAATTAATTAATTAATTAATCTCCTAATGGTGTTTTTATAATGAATACACAAGAAAATAAAAAATGGTCAGTTCTCTATTTTTTCGTTACCATTACCTTTATTCAACAGCCTAAACACATGACTGGTGGTATTCCATGCATCTTGTAAATTCACAAACAAGACTGTCACATTAGAATGACCTGCAATTACATTTTGGTTGACTGCTTAAGTATGTTAAAAAAAACTTGAACGGAAAAAAAACATCAACACTGATAACTCCGCTTACATATTTTAAATAGAGTAAACATTTGAAATGCATAAAAAAATAAAATTTGTTAGTGTATTGTTACTCAGATACGATTAATTTCGGGATGGATATCGAGTGCTTAGCTATTATGCAACACATACAAGGTAATATTTGTCTGTTTCATCAATCTCATTTGATTGTAATGTGATTAATCATAATTATGATTATAATTATAATAAAAATAATGATATAACCATAATTCATGTAATTATTATGATGCATTTAATCAAAACAGAGATAAGGCTTATACTTTAATAAACAATGGTTTAGGTTAGCATAACAGTACACACTGATTGCACTGATTGAACTGAACAATTCAACAGAGACAGTAGTTTAAACCAAATTCTATACTAGCTGTATATTTGTAGGAGAATCGAGTTATAAGGTTGACGTTAATAACAATTTATTAGTCCGATTGCAATATAACATTTCTTTTCTAACTGACATTGCGTCAGAAAGTTAAATTGTCAGTCATTAACTGAATTTAATCGTTATATATTGAATGAATTCCCTCTATGTACACCCCTATGGGTTATGTCACGTTAAGGTTATAGACATTAGTTATATTGAATTAGTCTGGACGGCAGCTGTTAGTCGGTCTCAAATTTCTCCAAGGAATTAGAACATAAAAACAAATCCTATTCTGGTAACACAAAAAGTAAAATAGTTGAGTTTAAATAAAGTGTATTAAGTGCAAATCTTCTAAGCTCATTTTATATTTTGGTGTATTTCATGTATGTGTAAGCTTACTGAAACCGTATTGAAACATTCACAGCTTATTTCAAATTTGTGTTTGTGAAAGGAAAAAAAGTAGAATATTTGATTAATATAATTGTTCCAGACCGTATGAGTATTTGGATCGTACGCGTACGGTCCGGACCGTATGCGTACTTTTTGAAAATACGCATACGGTCGGACCTTACGCGTACGGTCTGGCTGATTTTAAGAAGTAGATCAAGTTTCATTAGATACGAATGTATATTACAGGTCAACATAACTGAAATCTCGAATTAATATAAAATCTTCAATAGTTATTGGAATAAAAACATAATATTTTAATTATTAAAAAAAGTCGCGTTAATTTAATCCGATACTCTCATGTATTTAGCATGTCAGAAATACATGTACACGAAATTGAATATTGCTCACCGAATTGAAGTTATTAGATTATTGTTGGAAGAAGTTTTTAGAATATTTAGGAACTTTACTAGAAAAACCGTCAAACCAGCTGTTTACTTGTGAGAAAACTGAGAGAATTAGAAGTGTTTTGATAAATGAGAAAAGTGATTCAGCGAGATTCCGACAATATGTTAAGGATAAGCAATTCGCATTGATCAATTGTTCTGAATTTGGAATGGAAAAAGAACTCTGCATTTCCGCAAATGAGGTGAGTTTTAAGAATAATCTTATTTAGTTTGTATGATTCTGAATGACATTTTGTCGAAATGCGCATCTGGTGCAAGAAAATTGGTACCGTTAATTTTATTACTACCACTGGGTCGATGCCTCTGCTGGTGGACTATAAGTCCCCGAGGGTATCACCAGCCCAGTAGCCAGTACTTCGGTACTGGCATGAAATACGGATTTTTTGTGTTATTAAAATTTTCTGTTTCAAAATATAAGAAATGATTATAAATTAAGGAATGTATCTCCCTCCTGCAAAGATCTCATTCCTTTCACGGATTTGGCTATACTTTTTGGACCTTTTGGATTATAGCTCTTCATCTTTTATATAAGCTTTGGATTTCAAATATTTTGGCCACGAGCATCACTGAAGAGACATGTATTGTCGAAATGCGCATCTGGTGCAAGAAAATTGGTACCGTTAATTTTATTAACTGACTCTCCTGAGGACAACAACTGTACCATAGCAATGGAAGACGGACAATGACTTCTCACGAAAGAATACGAAAGATAATTGACAAAAAATATAAAAAAGTGTCAAAAAGCTAATACAAAAATTAAAAAAGGTAGCTTTGTCACTGTGCAAATACCAGTTCTTGATAGGGCATCGGGAGATCTTCCCAGATTATTATGTAGGGTTGATGCTATCAGCTGAAAAGATGCAAGTTTGTACAAGATATCATGCGAATTTGGTATCTTGAACTCATGTTATGATATTGGTGATATTGAACTTTTGACAAGGAAAATAGAAACTGAACATTGGAGTACAAACGAAATTTCCTTGCATGAGGCCGCAAAACAAGCAAGTTTTTATCTTGCAAGTAAGAGAGGCAAATGTGAAGGAACATGTCTGACAAAGACATGCAAATTCCAAATGTAAGAAATCAGACGTTCCTTGTGGCAGCAAGTGTCACCCGGGCCGAGATTGCAAAAACAAGATTTCGATAGACAATTAATTTCAGAACTATTCAATTCAATAAAATATTCACTTGTTCACTTTATTTATTTAATTGTAATAAATTATTAAACGTTAATTTGTAAAACTCAATAAAAGTTTGTTGATAAATGTTTGTCTAAAATATACCCATACGGTCCAAATACCGGTATGGTCCAGCTCGTACTAGACCGTATGAGTATACTCGTACGGTCCGACCGTACGCGTATGGTCGGACCGTACGAGTATACGCATACGGTCCGGACCGTACGTGTACGGTCCAAATACTCATACGGTCTGGAACATAATAACTAATACATACTTTGACCGAAGAAAAACGATTTCTGGTTGCGATTTTCTAATTGCTATGTAAAAGCCTACCTATAGCGACTGTACATGGTGAATATATGCTTATATACCTATATGGAGTTATTTTCTTTCAGAACGACAGGTCATTGTTTTTCAGAATCAACCCGGACGATACCATGTTTCAATGATATATGCTCCAAGGCATAAAATAATGACCTGTGTGAGGTCATTATTTTCATTGATGAACATGCAATCTATGGTTTATCTTCAAAACTTTATTTATTCGTTTAATAGTTTTTTGTTGACGATTTGGAATTTATTTTTTAAAGTTTGGTCGATGATAGGTGTAAAATAAACCGTCATTGTAGTCCAGCATTTTAATTTTAGAAACAACTAACGTGAGGTTTTGTTAATTTATCGCTACAATAAAGAAATATTATCATATATGTCAGATGACATTTAATGTAGATTTTCATAAAATAAATCATGATTTAACATATTCGTGTGTAAGATTTTGAAAATCTTTTTGAGTCACACTAGGTTGTTTGATTTGTGGTTGCTTGCTTCACGTCAAGTGGCAAATATTTCATACATGTTCAGAACTATACACACTGAATAGGAAATCATACTGTGACCTACATGTTTTTATATTCGTCTTCGTGTCAGTTCTTAACATTTTAAAATGTATGTATACCTTTAACCCTATCAAATGATCAACTAATAAGATAATCTTATATTCTACTGAAAACATTAACGTAACTCACGAAAGGTTCGGGTGCGGAGGGTATATAATTGTATCCTCATTATCTTTTAATAAAATGGATTGCTATTCAAAAGACAATCTTTCTCAATTTTTCATTCGATTCAAGTTAAATTGTATAAAAAATAACCACTTTTCCGCGATAGAAATAACATAACAAAAAGAAGAAAAAAGCATACCCCTCCCCCTTTTCCATAAGCTAAGTGGTACAATAAATTACTTACAATGTGTCTTGTATTTGTCATACACCGTTATCGGATGGTAACAATACATTTGTGTCTTACTTCATGCATTTACAGTCATTTTTTTTTAATTGTGTATTGATAATAATTGTGAAAAGGTTTATATCTTAATTATTTAGTGAGTTTTATTTCACATTCTAAATGAGCCACAGGGCGTATTTAAATCTGAACGCATTAGAAAGGAATATCCCACTTTAGTGTTGTCGGTAAAATAGGATACTAAATTTTACAAATCTTTATAAAATTAATATTTTTTTGACGGTATATAAGTCAAATAATGCATATTTTAAGGTTTTTCTTGTCGTAGAACACACCTCGGGGTGTCAGGATTGTTCAAAGAAAGACCTCTCTCTGGTCGGTCTTTCATTTGATCAATCCTGACACCCCTCGGTGTGTTCTACGACAAGAAAAACCTTAAAATATGCATTATCTATAACATACCTCCTAGTTGACTTTTTATTCTTTTACTTGCGTTTCCCTTCATGATTTACTGTTATGCTTGTTAGACTGTTATTAATACCTATTAAGCAATGAAACCAAGGTTTGCAGTCAGGTTTTTAACAATTATACGGATGCTATCAATATTTGGTTGACTGTTATTTAATTGTTCTGTGAGAAAATGACGAAAGATATGTTTCTTTTGACTGCTGGGTCAAATTATTGTCACATTATTCTTATATATATGTTTGAGATGCTGACCAAATTTGATAGTATAACGGAACTATTATCAACTGTTATACAAGTGGAGGTTCAGCTCTCGATAAAACCGGGTAATTGTATTTTGGAAATGCCTATACACACTCATTAATAAACATGACTTGGGTCAATTTCACAGCAGGATCAGCTAACTCTTTCGAAGTAAACAAGATAACCTACGCTTTTTGTCGGGATTTATGTTGTTCAATCTTTAGTTTTTATTTTGGGTTTTGTAGACAGTTGTTTGTCATTTTTGATATTCTTTTTTTTCAAGTCGTTTTCTGTTTTCTCTTCAACTGTTTTTTATTTGATTGTTTGAGCACTTGTATTAACTTAAATGACAAACGCGATACATATTAGGAAACGGTTACATTTTTTTATTTCAAATTTTATTTGTACGTTCATTTATGAGGTTTTTAATTATAATATCTTTAACAGTAAAACTTTTAATATTCAGGGTAACGGTGCCAATATAGACATTTGAGCATACAACTTTTCTGCTCAAGACGAGAAAATAGCATACAACATCAAGTGGCTGCGGTGTTTTTTTTTAAACGTGTGAGGTCAAATATGTATGCAAATTATCAAACATGGATCAATTTAAAAAGATTGTTCAATGGTTTCGTCTCCTGAACAATTGTTTAAATCAATATGTAAAAAAAATATATAAGTAATCACTATCAATTATTAATTCAACATCGCTCATAAGTTTATATTTTTATATCTATATGGACTGGGAATTTTTTTTTTTCAGAATTCTTAAATCTTACATGTACTTAACCTTCACCTTTCTTTATCTAATGAAAATTGTCTTTATATCGTGACACTTTTTTTTATAGTTATAGTTCTTCACTATAAAAGAGGGACAAAAGATACCAGAGGGACAGTCACGCTCATAGATTGAAAATAAACTGGCAATAACATGGCTAAAAATAAAAAGTCAAACAGGCAAATAATAGTACAGAAGACTCAACATAGAAAACTAAAGACTTAGCAACACGAACCCCACCAAAAACTGGGGGTAATCACAGGTGCTCCGGAAGGATACGCTTTATCTCTAATTGCATATCTCGGTATATCATGGGACGAGCTGCGTCTAACTTATTGTGAGATAATGATATACTTTTGAGAAAAAAAACTAGAAAAGTAACAAATTTTTAAAATGTGAGGTATTTTCCTGCAGATTAATTATCTTGATATTAGGAAATCACGAAGTATTGAAGTATTAAAAAAAGTTAATAAAAATTTGTATTGCGAAACACGGTCCTCGAAGGTCAACATTATCATTATGGATTCGAGCGTCACTGATGAGTCATTTTTAGACGAAACGCGCGTCTGGCGTTTACATAAAATTTAGTTCAGATATCTATGATGAGTTTATTTATCATGAATGCGTCGGTTACACTTAAGAAAAGTCGAATAATCTTATATATTATGAACCAAGCCATGATTTCGTTGCATTCAGCATTCAAGTAAAAAGTAAGTTTATGTCAATGATATCAATGAAGGCAACGCACTCCATGTAACAGTTTATCAAAGAATACCATGTCATAGTGTTTCAGCCCATAACATGTAAAGTGGTATTAAGACAGATCATGAAAAAGTGTTTTCAGCGCAGACCATGTTGTAGAATATCAACTCACATGACTCAGACCATATGATAGTGTATCAAAGCAGACCATTGTGTAGTGTATGAACACAGATCATGTTGTAGAGCTTTATCTAAAACTGTAATACTGCAGACAATGTATTCATATACATGTATTGAAACAGACTATATAAAAATGTTTTCAACGAAGACCATGTGATAATGTATAATCACAGACAATGCAATAGTATATCAAGACAGACCATGATAAAGTGTACCAAAGCAGACTATATCAAAGTGTATCAAAACACACCATGTAAAAGTGTATTAACATATACAATATAATATAATGGTTTATCAACGAATACTATGTCATAAAGCATCAACACAAACCATTTATTATTATACGTAATAAGAATGTCATTCTATAGTAAAATTACTCTTTTTGGCACAGTTTGAAAAATAAATACATAGCGTTTACAGCCATAAACAAACATAGTTTGACTTCCTGCAACATACCATTGATCTTTACGTCAATCGTTTTCAATTTCACGTGTAAATACGGGGCTGAAGTGCTTTGAAAGGCGAGCGAGTTGCGGGGAAGGTTTGGATCCCGCTAACATGTTTAACATCGATACATTATTTATGTATGTGCCTGTCCCAAGTAAGGAGCCTGTAATTCCGTGGTTGTCGTTTGTTATGTATTACATATTTGTTTTTCGTTCATTTTTTTTTACATTAATAAGGCCGTTAGTTTTCTCGTTTGAATTGTTTTATATGCCTTATCTTGGCCTTTTATACCTGACTATGCGGTATTGGCTTTGTCATTGTTGAAGGCCGTACGGTGACCTATAGATGTAAATGTCTAAGTAATTTTTGTCTTTTGTGGATAGTTGTCTCAATGGCAATCATACCACATCTTCTTTTTTTTTATAATAAAGGGAAAGAGTGGATACCAATCAAATTCTTATGACATTTTAAGAAACTTGTTGATGAGAATGAAATGGAAGGGGTATGAAGTAAACATTGTTTCGAAAAAGACCAAGACAAAACCGGGCAATCAAAGTAATGCAATGATGCTTTTCGAATTCTTCTATATTTTGAAGTCGACATAAGTTCATGCAATCAAAAATGAGTAAAATATAGGTACCTCATAGCAAGTTGAAGACAACCTCTAGCATCACCTAAAGCAGAATTCTACTGGTTTAACTAGTCAATAATGATTTATGTTCAGAAAGAGTTAAAATGAATCATTTCACCTCAAAACACATACTTTGAATCTATTCATGTGTAACTCTTTCAAACGGTCAAGTAAAAAAAAATCAACTTTCTTTAAGACAGCATAAATATATATATATGCAGAGTTACAAAATGGGCTTCTTTTCATACTGTAAAGCATTTTCTTTTACATAGAAATACACAGTTATCACTGTTTAAAAGAGTAAACAGTCAGTATAATAAATTTGAGTTTAACATTGACTACGGAAAATAGTAGCCAGAGTCGTGGACTTTTTTTGCGTAGTCAATGTTAAACACAACATTATTATATACATAGTATATCAACGCACAGCCTTGAAGTATTGTTTCAACACAGACCATATAATAATGTATCAACTCAGACCATAAAATAATGTATCAACACAGAAAATATAATAATGTATCAACACAGACCATAAAATAATGTATCAACACAGACCATAAAATAATGTATTAACACACAGAACATGTTTTAGTGAATAAACACAGACCACTCCATACTGTACAAACACAGGCTATGCAGTAGTCTAGCAACGCACATCAGGTAATAGTGCATAACAAACCATGAAATAGTGTATCAAGACAGACTATGAAATGTTGTATCCACGCACAACATGTAATAATTTATTGACACAAACCATGTTAAAGTGTACCATCAAATGCATGCACAACCATGTACTATTGTTTCACCACACACCATGTAATACTATTAATGTTGAAGTTATTCAACGCAGACCATTTAGTAATGTAAAAAACACAGAATTAGCAATAGTCTATCAACGCATACCAACAACACAGAGCATGCAATAGTGTTTGAAAGACCAATATATAACGGTGCATCAACAAAGACCATATAATAATTTATTAACACAGAACATGATGAAGTGCATCAATGCAGACCAGAAAATAGAAAGCGCTTCAAATGAATAGTTAGTAATAACATTCCCGTTTTAGAAATCATCAAATACAAACGTTATTGTTATACATCAAAGCAAAGTACAATTGTTTCAAATAGTATTTAGTTCTGTGCAAATCGTCACGAATCGTAACCATACTCAATTGTTCAGCACCCATGAGTAGTCAGTTTTGTACTAGTTGCTATAACTTGTTTTTAAATAATCTGTTACAGTTTAGAATGACGATGAATGATACAAGGTGACAATAGCTTACATAGACATTTCAGTAATATTGATCCTAGCACAACTGTTATCTTGAGTAAGGGCGCTGAATCTACTAAAATAGAAAAAAAGAAGATGTTGTGTTATTGCCAATGAGACAACTGTACACAAAAGACCAACATGACACAGATTTTAACAACTATAGGTCACCGTACGGCCTTCAAGAACGAGCAAAGCCCATACCGCATAGTCATCTATAAAAGGTCCCGATAAGACAATTTAAAACAATTCAAACGAGAAAACTAACGGCCTTATTTATATAAAACTTAATGAAAAACAAATATGTTACACATAAACAAACGACAATGTTTAGATAACCAAATACACAATAGAAAATACCAAGAACTACGAGTATTCAAGCATTTTTAATGAACAAATGCTATCCCCATTTCAAAATAATTACGAACAGAATGTATCTTTATAAATTAAATCTTCAAAAAAACATGAAATGATTTCACATAGATTTTAGTTTAGTGCACTTTAATTATTGTAAGACAAGAGTATCCACCAAAAACACTGGCTAATTATCCATACGTATCAATGTGTACTAGGTCTGTTACATTAAGTTCAATAGCGGCAATGCCCGTACTCATGTGAAATAACTGATTTAAATCATGCATTGCAGTGTACGTCTTAACTATATAATTTTCGTTTTTATAGATTGCAAAATGATCATCACTTTCTCTGGACATAATTAAAACGGAGATGTGATATAATCCAGCATATTCACAAGAAAACATTCCAGTAGCTTTGAATGAAGAAAGGCTGACGCCGACAAACGTTTTTATAGTTGAAAATTTTATTATCCTTCCGACAATAGTAGCATCACATGCTGTTAAGGGAACTGAAAAATAAGTTTTGAAACAAAACTATTATCAATTTATGATATTCCGAAATTGAACATATTTAAACAAAAGCACAACGGTGTACACGTATTGTTACAGTTAACATGATAAAGTAAAGATCAAGACTATGGAACAACTGACAGTCTTGTATGGAACGCCGGAACTGTCTTATAGTGAAAATATTTAATGTGTTATGTCGCTTTGCCTTTACGTCCTGTCATTTCTTCTTTATGTTATGTGCAGATGCCTTTATATCCTGACACGGCATCTCTGTGTTATGTCATATTAGTAATTTGTTTGGTCAAACAGTTGTATGATATGTCAGTGTTAAACTTTGTTGTGTAAAATATGCATTACATTATGCTGTAACTACTATATATTCTGTGAAAACTTCGGAACTTTATGATCAACAACCTTTACATTCTCTCATATTTTATTTATGTTGTGTCTATTCTTCTTTTACGTAAGTCAGTTAATAATTGCGTCCTGTCTCAAGTGTTATTGTTATGTCAAATGTTCTAAACGTTTTGTTTTGATCTACCTTTGTTCTATGTAAATCTCATGATATTATAGTCTTTTTGCGTTATGTTGTGTTTATACATATGTATCTCCAGTGAAAAACATAATACATCATGGTATAATTCATATGCGTTTTGCCGTACAGTTGATTCTCTCTGTGAGCATTCATTTCGTCATGTGCAAATGCCTTTTACATTATGTGCAAACAACTAATTCGTTTTGTGCAAACCTCGTTTACCTTATGTGCAAACATCTTTTACCCTATGTGCAAACATCGTTTACCGTATATGCAAACACCATCGTTTACCTTATGTGCAAACACCTATTACGTTATGTATAAAAACTACATCATTATGTGCAAACACTATTACGTTATGTGCAAATAACGCTTACATTATGTGCAAACACCGATTACGCTATGTGCAATTGCTTATTACATTATGTCCAAACATCTATTACGTTAGGTGCAAACACCAATTACGTTATGTGCAAACACCTATTACGTTATGTGTAAACACCTATTACGTTATGTGCAAACACCTATTACGTTATGTGCAAACACCTATTACGTTATGTGCAAACACCTATTACGTTCTGGTAAACGCTTTTTTGACACAGATTAAAACAAAACGCATCAGTGATATACACTTATGAAAATTAAAAAGTTTTAGCTTGCTAAAAAGCTCTGAACTACTATTCTTTTTCAAGATGATATCCATTGGATGCTGAATGTGATATCAATCAATATATAAAAATACTACATTTCCAATACTAAATATAACAACCCGATGCGCACATATTACCTTCAGTTTCACATTCAGCATCCAATTGATATTACCTTGAAAAAGAATAGTGGATCAGAGCTTTTTAGAAAGCTTAAACTTTTTAATTTTCAAAGTGTATATCACTGATGCGTTTTGTTTTTATCTGTGTCAAAAAAGCGTTTACCAGAACGTAATAGGTGTTTGCACATAACGTAATAGGTGTTTGCACATAACGTAATTGGTGTTTGCACCTAACGTAAAAGATGTTTGGACATAATGTAATAAGCGATTGCACATAGCGTAATCGGTGTTTGCACATAATGTAAGCGTTATTTGCACATAACGTAATAGTGTTTGCACATAATGATGTAGTTTTTATACATAACTTAATAGGTATTTGCACATAACGTAATAGGTGTTTGCACATAAGGTAAACGATGTTTGCACATAGTGGGGAACGATGTTTGCACATAAGGTAAACGAGGTTTGACCCACCACTTTTATTCCCCTTTAAAAGTGTCCTGTACCAAGTCAGGAAGGTGGCCATTGTTATAATATTGTTCGTTTCTGTGTGTGTGTTGCATTTTAACGTTGAGTCGTTTCTGTTTTCTCTTATTTTTGAGATAAGACGTGGCACGGTACTTGTCTATCCCATATTCATGTATTTGGTTTTGATGTTATATTTGTTATATTTGTTATTCTCGTGGTGTATTGTCTGTTGCTTGGTCCGTTTCTGTGTGCTGTTGCGTTTCGGTGTTGTGTCGTTGTTCTCCTTTTATATTTAATGCGTTTCCCTCGGTTTTGGTTTGTTGCCCCGATTTTGTTTTTTGTCCATGGATTTATGAGTTTTGAACAGCGGTATACTACTGTTGCCTTTATTTTGCACAAAACGAATTAGTTGTTTGCACATAATGTTAAAGGCATTTGCACATGACGTAATGAATGCTCACAGAGAGTATCAACTGTACGGCAAAACGCATATGAATTATACCATGATGAATTATGTTTTTCACTGGAGATACATATGTATAAACACAACATAACGCCAAAAGACTATAATATTATGAGAATTACATAGAATAAAGGTTGATCAAAACAAAACGTTTAGATCATTTGACATAACAGTAACACTTGAGACAGGACGCACTTATTAACTGACTTACGTAAAAGAAGAATAGACACAACATAAATAAAATATGAGAGAATGTAAAGGTGGTTGATTATAAAGTTCAGAAGTATTCACAGAATATATAGTAGTTACAACATAATGTAATGCATATTTTACACAACAAAGTTTAACACTGACATATCATACAACTGTTTGACCAAACAAATTACTAATATGACATAACACAGAGATGCCGTGTCAGGATATAAAGGCATCTGTACATAACATAAAGAAGAAATTACAGGACGTAAAGGCAAAGCGACAAAAGACATTAAATATTTACACTATAAGACAGTTCCGGCGTTCCATACAAGACTGTCAGTTGTCAGTGGTCTACACAGTAAGATATATGTGTTCAAAAGTCTTTTGGAAAATACGTATCGTTTGGTTAAAACTCAGGAAAAATATCCAACCAAGTACATAATGTATATTGAGTTTCACTAATTCTATGGAAATTTGTCCCTTTCCGAACCCATTGTATAAAAAAAAATAATCAACGTGTGGTTGATGGTGATTTCAAAAGATCATTGGATGATTTTAAGAGTCATGACTTTTTTAGCTAACTTGATGAATCAAAATATGATAACAGGTGATAACTTCGTGCAATGTGAAAGGCACTCAAAAGGGGATTTTCGGTTAACAAAAAAAGAACATGTCTTTTTAATCATGAGAGAAACAGATTCTTACATAGTTACTCGTGGATTATCGGATTTATCCAATATCGATAGTTCAATTATAAATTTTAAAGTCCTCACTGACTATCTCGATTGGATAAATCCGATAATCCACTGATATCAATGTAAGAATCTATCTATATCCGAAAAACATTTTTTCACAGGTTAAAGTGTTTTACAATTTTCCATGCGGCAAAAAAAAACCTTTTAAAGCTGTTATCTATGTCGGAGTGTACGCTTAGATGTTTATAACCAGTCTAGTTTTAAATATTTGGAGTGAATATATTTTTGCTGTTTAAAACCATCTATGGCGTATAGTTATTAAAAGAATAAACCAAAGTCGTGAGTACCTTGTACATACATAAACACAAATAATTAAATTTTGTATACTACCATAGTATGGTACGTAACATTCCTGTTTCAATCGAGAAAGGGTCGCGAAAAAATATCTGAACGCAATTGACAGTTGTAAGACATTATCCATGCAATTCATTGCAGTAATATTGTTTGCATTCGTAAATATTTATATTTTGTGTTTCAAAGCTCAACCATTGTTTAGTGTGGTGTTCTAATACCGTATCTGGGAAGTGGGAGGAAATATGGTTACTTATAATCCTGGTACCTTTGATAACTTCTAACAGGAAACAGGAAGAGCAAGAGTCATACTTCTGGTAATGGTTATTTTTTGTATACAATTGTATGTCATGCAAAATTTGTTGCATGGTACTATAAAGGATAAATCAGGTATAGGTTATCGTAATGAAAATAAAGTCTGTACATTAAAAAAACTGCCAATTTAAAAAAAAATGTATAGGGGAAAATAAATGGTAGTAATATTACTGTACTTGTTAAAATAAAATACATATATACGAACCTTTGCGTCCCTCGTTGCTTACAGTCTGCAGTTATCTAGAATCAAGCGTCATATTTAATTTTTGATGGAGTCTTTCTAAACTTGCTTCTGTATTAATATGCAAATCTGTTAGAGACTGGTTTGTATACCTTTGAAAAGAGTCTAATTCATTCTTTGACGTTTTAATGTCGTTATACATAGCCACAAGGTCTTGTTGTTGTGCTAATTCCTGACTACGTAGCGCATCTGGTTTTTTTTATTTTAGAGTTGTTATATCGCTTTGCATATTTTGCAAGTCGTGCAATTGATGAATTGACTGTAGACTTAGCATTTTATTAAGTCGATCATTCAATACATTACTTCTGTTTTGTAAGTCCATAAGTTTAATTGTCTGAGCATTAAAGGCGGATTGTAGGGTGAAATTTTATGATTCAAAACAGCAATAGTGTTGTTTATTTTATTATTATTTTGTGTCAGTTCGGTTATTTGCGTCTTTAACAATGTTTAAATCCGATATGTAATTGCCAATAATCGTCGTATTATCCGTTTTTTTGTTTGTTTGCTGTTTCAGTCCAATCATCTCTTGTTGTATTTGAATGACAAACTGCTCAAGCTGATGACGCATTTGTTTTTCTTCGGACAACAATTCAATTACGGTTACAAAATGTCTGTCAGTGAGAGACGACTGATTTAGTATTGTAGATTTCGTACTTGTATCCAACAAGAATGCAAAACATAACCCAACTAGTGAGAACAGAAAATATAAATGAAGTTTCATCTTGCCTACCCCGTCTTTTTCCCCAATTTCCTAATATAATTTACCCGGTGACTAGTATATTATGCGTGATCGGTATCATTTACATACTACTGATACACGTTTATCATATAGATAACCTAGCGTTAATCTGATATTTTCTGTATTTACACTTGTTTTTCCCTTTTGTAGGTGTGTAACAATATTTACATGTACGCACAAAAAGACATACCCAACACAATCTTTTTCTTATGAATCAAATAAAGCGACAACAGTGTTGATCGATATAGAGAACTATGTTTACACGGATAACGCCGATCTACAGTGACACAAATACGTAGAAACCATAGAATTGACTGGCAATGCCAAAATTGATCCTCTTTTCTATAAAGATCGGCAGTAATAGTTATCAAATGTACCAGGATTATCATTTAGTACGTCAGGAGCGCGTTTCGTCTACATAAGACTCATCAGTGACGCTCAAATAAAAATATTTATAAAACCAAACAAGTACAAAGTTGAAGAGCATTGAGGATCCAAAATTCCAAATAGTTGTGCCAAATACGGCTAAGGTAATCTATGCCTGGGATAAGAAAATTCTTAGTTTACGTCTGGGCTGGTGATACCTTCGGGAACGAAACGGCCACCGGCAGTGGCAGCGAACCAGTGGTGTTAATATTTATCAAAGGTACCAGGATTATAATTTAGTACGGCAGACGCGCGTTTCGTCTACATAATACTCATCAGTGAGGCTCAAATCAAAATATTTATAAAACCAAACAAGTATAAAGTTGAAGAGCATTGAGGATCCAAAATGCCAAATAGTTGTGCCAAATACGGCTAAGGTAATCTATGCCTGGGATAAGAACATTCTTAGTTTTTCGAAAAATTCTATGTTTTGTAAACAGGAAATATATAAAAATGACCACATTATTGATATTCATGTCAACACCGAAGTATTGACTACTAACCAACGCCGTGGCACGGCCGCTTTACTTAAACTAGAACTGTCCATCGTCGTTCAAATCCAGTCGTAATGTAACTGTTAAAGTATTGACCTCGTGTGAATATATTACATCTTTATATGTGCGCTTTAAGAAACCCTTTGAAGGCAACCAGTCTGTTTTTACCTCACGTATCAATCAATAACTGACTACAATTAGTATGTTTTCTATCTCAAGTAGGTTATAGATAGGGTTAGAAAAAAAGAGAATAATCATCCGAATAAAGAAAAGGGGGTGCTAAAATAAACAATAATTACTGCAAAAAAATAATAAATTAACAGAAATATTCCGATTTAAACATAATCCAACAGCTTGTTTATATGTCAAAAGTACGAGAGACGCTGTTCCGATTTGAAGGAATAATTTATGTGTAAATCTTTCGTTTCGTTTGTGTTTATTTCTTGATCTTTTTTTTTTAAATATTTTTTTATGTCTATTTGTACGATTTAATAAATAGACATATAGTACTATATATGATATACAAGTAGGTTTGATAAATTTAAAAACGTACTGTGATGTTTACATAGATTTATGTGACACAAATGTACATTCGTTATCGTCTCTTGTACTATGAACATATATACACGCAGTTCATATCTTTATCAGTACAAGTATCTGTTTTACTTTACTCTTAGAATGTTCACATTCACACAATGGTCAGTATTATGCGTATAAATGAAAACTAATTACATCGAGGTACATGTATCGAACATAATAGTCTAAAATAAGGACAAAGCTATCAAATAATATCTCCGTTTTAAGTTTGACCACCTTACGATCAAAAGGACTTTTGAAGATCTTACATTTTACGGAATCTCCTTTGGCGATTATGATCTCATCTTTAATACGTTAATCAATTAAAGATTTGAATAATAGTTTTTTTATAACAACTGAAAGGTTGTTAAAATATAGTTATTTATAGGTAAAAATCGGTCGTGTACATTTCCATGATTGCGTGGCGTTTATGGTCTATCAACTTATTTAATATGTTAAAGTTCGCCTATATGCTAGGTAGAATTACACGTATATGTTTTGTCGTGTTTGCCGCCAATCAATCAACTTATTATTGTAGAGTTCATTTTCACTGAAAACTCACTAATTCCGAATTTATATATAAAAAGTAGCATACGGATCTTTTTAATGAAAATCAAGCGATGTAATTGTTACGTTTTTTCATATTTCTTCAATATATATATTATCTACAGAATTGCAATGTTCAACTGTATGTTATGATTCTATTTTTATACAATATAAAAGTATATATTAAATGGTACACAATGGAAACATTTCCTCAATGTAGACTCCATAATTATATTTATTGTAAAATCGTTACCCTGTGAGAGGTAAAGAAAAACGTTTTGGTTTTTAGTCTCAAATTATAATATTCATTTTTTTCGTCAGGAAAGCATTGTTCAATCTATTATAAATAATCAAAACAAACAGTAATCAGATAGATATAAGTAAGTGTATGCAATCAACTAAATATGTCCACTGAAGGTGGTATCGAACAAATTGATTAAAATAACTAGGCTCGTTTAGTTTTTATAACATTTTGGCAAAATATTTATTTGGACCCTTTGGCAAATATACAAAGATTTTCAAAAACCTTAACCACCCTTTATTGTAATCAATTCATTGGATATATAACAGTTTGACAAGTACTTCATTTGATTATAGGAGTTTTATGCAGACGAGTCCTGTCTATTTCAGAATTTGTAAAAATCATAATATCCTTTTTAGTTCAAAATTGATGTACTTCAAAAACAGAAAAGAAAACACAAAGTCAATCATTTAAAGAATTTATCATATGTTACAATTTACACTGAAAAAGGAATTACATGTTTATAAGTTTGCTTATTAAGTAAGATAAGGTTGACAAGAAGTATGTCAATTTTTTTAAAATTAATGTTTTAATGTAGGAAGAAGTTTTTATAGTCATATGCTGTGACGACAATTGAACGATCGTATTCCCTATCGCAGGTGTATTCTCAAACAACAAACACAAGATTTTATTTCTAATTTCTACTTTGGATTTCATTGAATCTCTTATTAATTAAAGATTCGTACATAGCACAACCACGTCATCTTAATATAAACATAATGTTAAAAATAAATCTTGTGACGTTGATATTGATATTGATGTATAAATTGCTCTTAATGCGTCAATTTGGGGTTCTCATATGGCGTGTGGACAGTGATGACACATTAACAAAATGTTTTTGTTATTATTTAATTGTTCTTAATGCATATGACATTTGAAGAACTAGTGCCCAAATGAAAACATACGATGTTTGGCTAAATACGCAATAGAAAACAAAGGGATTACTTTGAAAACATCTAGATTTATTGGGCAGGTCTATTTCAGAGAACAGTAGCATGTATAATAATATTGAATACACTTGTGCATTATATAATTTTCATATGGTTACATAAAGGACAAATTTACTTTTTAAAATTAAAATCTCTATTCATATTATTTTTTGAACGTCACAATAGGAGTCATCAGGAACTTGTGATTTGATTGAAAGAAATTATCATTCCTGGCATTATGGCTGGTTGCTTGTATTTTTTAAGCATAAAGTCAAATCGTCAAATAGCTACAGAATAGGGTTACTGATCAGATGTTTTTGTTTTCCTTCATTGGCTAATTTAACAAAGAAATGTAAAAAGTAAAAATGATTTAGAAAGCAATATCCACAAACGACAATATCAGTGAAATTGATGGCTAACTCTTGTTAGCAATTATCTTTGTTTGTCATGTTGAATGATAATATTTACCATCTATGCGTATTTCCTTTTATTATTTGATTGTTATGGACATAGAGAAAGTGTAATACAAATGCAATTTGTTTGTAACGATAATTTTCGATGGAGGTTGAAACATTTTTTTGAGAGTGAGATTTCACGTTCTACCAGTGCGAAACTCAAAAATCAAATTTTTATTTCGATTTTTTGGGATGTATAAGTTTTCACACATTGTTGTCAATTTAATTAAATATGTTTACATCTGTCTTAGAAGTGAGAGCTTGCTTTTGAACGAAGTTTAATCCACAATGTTCTACATAAGAAATTGCCAGTTTCAAGTCAGGAATATGACAATTGCTATCCAATTATTTGATATTTTTTATGTTTTAATTTACCATTTTTTAAGGGACTTTTCGTTTTGATTTTTCCTTGTATTTCAGTATTTTAAGATTTTCTTTAGAAGCCTCAGTGTTCTTTATAGGTGCCTTTTACTAGTACTAACTGTCTTAATTTTGAAAATACATTTTGGAAATGTTATGAAATTGCTTTTGCATTCTGTAATACAAATTTTAGGCACAACATTAAAATAACCCATTAAAGAACAATCCTAGATTATAATACTCATAATCTTATCCTCCATAATCTTGTGCAAGAAGTTGAAACAGAACACAAAGAAAATCCGCAAAGATATACCGTATGTCATTAATTTAAGGTTCTTATGAGACCCTTGTGAATTATTAGCTGGTAGTTTTATTTTACATGCGATAGTATACACTTAGCAAATTTCTTTACGGAGATTCATTATAAGAAGTACAACAAAAAGGTATAAAAAATAACACAAATTCATACTGATATAATCTCTATTATTTGGATATCTCTTTTGGGCATTGCTTTGTTAAAGTAACATAGACTTTGGCATATTTGGCTGTAATTGTTTCTATTTTAAAGCGTGCCTAATAAGCGTTGTCTGTTGCCCAATCTAATTTAATTTATTTGATTAGAAAACTGTTTAAACTAAACTAAAGAAAACAAGACAGTTCTTGGAAATTACACGTGTCTGTTCATCTCCGTTTTTTATTGCCTTCTTGTTCATTCAAATCTCAACCCGATTTTCTTAGTTCGTTAATGGAATTGGTCTATGTTAATGAAAAGCGCATCTAGCTTATTATATGTATAAGTGATTTATATCTCCGAAAATGTTCTACGGCAAACTGAAAACATATAATGCTTTGTTAACTTAAACACATAGATGACAAATACCTATGTAATAATTAATTGTAGTTAGGTTAAATTTACGTCCATGAATTCGGGGCGATATTACCAATGCCCATTCTTTGTAACTATTATTGATCATAATCATACAAATTTATCGGTAAGGTTATATTTTCGTTAACTTTATGGATTCATTCTTATTCTCTTAATATCATGTATTTTGGAAAGTACTTTTAGTCAATGTGTACTCGTCTGTTTAATTAGAGTTCGTTTGTTATAATTAGTCAAAAAAGCGAATACAGAAATTGCAGATAACAACTCCGGTCATATTCTGTCTCAAAATTGTATTATAATCATCATCAAGAATATCCTTCATTTTCATCTACGATTATTAAAGAAATGACTGTAATATTTTTCTTTCTATGAAGAAATAAAACAAAAAATGTGGTGCACACTAAATAACGCGTGTAGCGGGTTATTTGACAATGTGCACAATTTTTTTACGAATACATTAATCCTAAATTTCTTTTCCAAGGAGTACATCGTGAAACAACTTTTATAATCTCACAGTCACATACATAATAATGTCTATGCTCTGATAAACAAAATCACTTCGGTCAAGTAGAATACGTGTTACATCCAAAATTTAATTATAAAACTATAATGCAACGGTTACATTAATGTACTCTTACACCCTAACTTCCTTAAATGCATGCTGTCTTTTATCTAGATTGTGTCCTATTTAATGAGCGTGCAATTTTCTGATTGCCGTGTTGACATGCATATTCTTGTATTTTTAATACAAATTTTAATGTAATCTGCTTATATCATATATGTTTTGCTTGAGGACATCAGAAGAAAAGTTGCACTGACAAAATTGCTTTTTTTATTCGATTTTCTCTTTTTTTCAAATTGGTTATTATATTTGTGTTTCGGTTGATTCATCGTAAAAGAATGAATCAACACCGGTCTGATAATAAAGATCTTCAATTTAGGGTTCTTTATAACCATTTTAATCAACCGGACCATGATCCTTCTTTATCTATTGAAGTACGCATCATTGAGAAAATTTATCACCACACAAATAGCCCTGTACTAAGTACTCCCTTCCGCAAAGATAGAGAAAATTATTGGATAAGGGAGTTAGGGACTGCAATGCCATATGGTTGCAATGACAATATTAAAGGAGTAGGAAATTTGTCAAGTCCTGCCTGCAGTGATGTTAATGTAATGGGTTTATTTAATACTACCTTACGACAACAACGTAGTCATGGGCAAAAACATTACCATCGGCCTAATGTAAAAAAGTCTTCCAAATCTAGATCACCATCTGGGAGCTTTGATGACCTTCTTTCACATCTTCATCATCCACTAGGGTTACATTACATAAGAACTATTCTCTTTTCACTGCCAGTTAATTTTCTTAAACGTTTGAGAGATTATGCACTTGACAAAGGAGGCACCAATACATTTTCTGCAATATACAGACTAGTCAGTATTATTTGTGATGTAGCTCTTTTCCGTCTTTTCAAACCAGTAAGATCTGAACCTTTACATGAAGAAAAGAGGAGATTCCTTCCTGTTGATTTTGCCAATAGAGGAATCGATGCAATCAATATCTGCAACGTTCTACATCACAAGGAGGTAACATCTAAAATTCCTATTTATTTTCAAAATCAGTCTGTTCCTATTGTATCCTACAGTTACACCAAAACCATTGCACCTAAAATATTTAACTATAAACAGGCATTGCAGGACCTTGACTTAGAACAATACCTTAAAAACCCTCAGACATGTGACTGTTCCCACTCGCCTTATAATTACAGCCCCTCTGGTCATGTTATAACTGGGGATCTAAATATAATTCAACATGAAAATCTCCGAAAGGTGATTTCTCATGGTCCTAAGTTTAGAGAACCCCAACACATCAATTGGAACCATAACTTTAAAATAATTATGGATTCTATTGAGGACTACGCCAGAGCATGGGCTAAGCGAGAAGAAGTTGAACTGGACACTTTGTCAGAATGGGTTAAAACTATCAGGTCTCTGATAAAACGTCGCATTCACAAGTTGAAAAACTGTGTGAACGATCGACCAAAGTCCGTTTTCAGAGACAAAGAGGTCATGAAATGTCTATCAACTCTTCATGATAAGTATGTTGTTGTTCCTGCGGACAAAGCTTCAAATAATATTGTCTTTGTATGTAAATCGTATTACTACGAATGTCTTGTAAAAGAATTGGGTATAACGGAGCACTCAGGTAATCCCACATACAAAGACATATCATTTGACAAGGATGAGATTTTAGCAAATCATAAGTCCTTCATGGCTTCAATAAACATTACATTGAACACCAAATCGGAGGACTTACCTTGTTTGTATTGGATACCAAAGCTTCATAAAATTCCGTACAAACAACGGTATATTGCTGGCTCATCTTCATGTTCCACTAAAGAATTGTCTATTAGATTGACTAAAATTCTGTCCGCAGTGAAAGAGGGTCTTCAGAAATACTGTGAAACTGTTTACTCGCGTAGTGGTATTAACCATATGTGGATTCTTAAAAATTCTAAAGAACTTCTAGACAATTTCAAATCTCGGTCTCTTTCTGAAATAAGTTCCATCAAAACTTTTGATTTTTCAACCCTGTATACCACCATTCCCCATGTAAAATTGAAAAATCGCCTAAAAGAAATTATCCACAATGCCTTTCAACATAAAAATGGTAGCATACGCTATAAATTTATTACTTTGGGATTTCATAAAGCATATTTCGTTAATAGTGACAAACAAAAAGGTAAATCATACTACACAGAAGAACAAGTAGTCAGTATGCTGGAGTTTCTTATCGACAACATATTTGTTGAGTTTGGAGGTAGACTTTTCCAACAAGTTGTCGGCATTCCTATGGGAACAAACTGTGCGCCTCTTCTTGCCGACCTCTTCTTATTTTCATATGAATCGGAGTTCCTCCAGACACTTGTCAAAAACAAGAGGATCAAAGAAGCCAGATTGTTTAATTTCACTTTCAGATATATTGATGATGTTCTTTCCTTAAACAATCCGAACTTTTCTGATTGGGTTCCATTAATATATCCCCCAGAACTCGAGATTAAAGAAACAACAGACACGGCTTCCTCCGCCTCATTTTTAGACTTATATCTCGAATTTTACTTACACAGTCATCTCAGTACCAGAATCTATGACAAACGAGACGATTTTAATTTCGAAATTATAAATTTCCCCCACCTTAGTAGCAATATACCAACTTCACCTGCATATGGGATATATATTTCCCAACTTATTCGATATTCAAGAGCTTGCAGCTCCTACTCAGACTTTGTAAAACGTCATCAGTGTCTGAGTAGAAAGTTGATGAACCAGGGGTATGTCAAGGAACGTCTCGTCCTTTTTCTAAAAAAGTTCATCGGAAGGTACCAAGACCTTGTTGATAAATATTCCGTATCAACTTCTCAAATAATACACGATGGTCTTGATGTATAGATTCTGCGTACTGATGTTGTGTATCATCTTAACAACATGTTTTATTGTTCTTTTATTTGTTTTTGTTCTATTATTAAGATTACTTTTACTGTTGAATGGTTTTATGTGATATCCGTTTGACGTGGCTCGGTACTTATACATCTCGTCAATGTGTTTGTATTGGCTTTTATTTTTTGGTGATTTGTTTTGTATATGTGACTCTTTGTATTTCTTTTGTGCTTATAACGTGACTCTGTACTTTAAAAGATCCCGTCAGTATGATATTTGTCTATAATATGTCATTATGATATATTTCTATTATGAATTACTTTATACGTTGAACCACAAACGTCAAAATCAATCAATGGCGTAGTGGAATTGACAATTTTTGGATTCTCATAAATTCTATGTATAACTTTTGAACTAGTTTGAATCTCGGTCTATTTCTGTAATTTATTCTTACATACTTTTGATTTTTTAACTCTGTATGCGTACATTGCCTATGAAAAAAATTTAAAATTGTTTGTATGCACATTGAACATCAAATTTATGTGACGTATATAATTTTTCTAACGTCAGACACTCAAATCAATCCATGTGTTCTTAGACAGTAGATGTTATTGTGTCCTGTTAAATTGTTCCCTTTAAAAAGTTTTGGATTCTCATATATTCTATGTATAATTTTTGGACTAGTTTGAATCTCGGTCTATTTCTGTAATTTATTCTTACATACTTTTGATTTTTTAACCCTGTATGCGTACATTGCCTATGTAAATTTTAAAATTGTTTGTATGCACATTGAACGACAAATTTATGTGACGTATATAATTTTTCTGACGTCAGACACTCAAGTAGATCCATGTGTTCGTGGATAGGTTTTTGTGTCCTGTTAAATTGTTCCTTTTAAAAGTTTTGGATTCTCATAAATTCTATGTATAACTTTTGGACTAGTTCGATTTCTGTAATTTATTCTTACATACTTTTGATTTTTTAACCCTGTCTGCGCTCATTGCCTATGTAAAATTTAAAATTGTTTATAATCCAGGTACTTTTGATAACTATTGTATGCACATTGAACGACAAATTTATGTGACGTATATGATTTTTCTGACGTCAGACACTCAAATCAATCCATGTGTTCGTAGATAGTAGATGTTGTTGTGTCCTGTTAAATTGTTATACGATGATGACTGATGTTCCCATATATTGACTATTTTATTGATTGTGACTGTTTATTTAACGCATCATGTAAATGTAACGGAATTTGATGAGACTGTTATTAAAGTGAGAGGGTTAGCGCTATAGAACCAGGTTTAATCCACCATTTTCTACATTTGAAAATGCCTGTACCAAGTCAGGAATATGACAGTTCTTGTCCATTCGTTTTTGATGCGTTTTGTTTTTTGATTTTGCCATGTGATTATGGACTTTCCAAATTGATTTTCCTCTGAGTTCAGTATTTTTGTGATTTTACTTTTTTTTTGTACTTTTAACATTAACAATTAAACTTAAACTTTAATGATTTTTCATTACATGCAGCAATGATAAATTAGCAATCACGAAAATAATAATAAGGAAGATATTATATAGTATTATAAATGTTGGTTCGTAGGAAGATAATCTACAAGAAATGGATGATTTCAGTTAGATTTATCCGATCATGGATAATTAAAGAAGTACTAGATATTTTATCTTTATTTTACTGCCTACTGTTTATGTGAGTGTTGAATGTAAAATCTCGTAAATATGACAAATATTATATTGAAAAGTAAGCATTCAATACTATATGTAATCAATTACACAACTAAAAGTAATAAACTAAAAGTTGGCACAAAAAGGTTATAGTTATATACAACTTTTCAAAAGTCATAAATCTGCTGAGAGAAAACAAATCCAAGATCCAAACTAAAACGGAAGGAAATACACTAACTATAATAGAAACGGAGCAACATACACACTTAAGTGCAACAACAAAAACACGATATCAACAGGTTGTAGGTATATATATATCACTAATGACCTGTTCACTGTTCAATCTATAAATAAGTCGATAGTGTGACAAATAACATTAATAGTCAACACGAAAAAGTCTTACTACGAAAGCCGAACAAAACATGGTCTAAATATCATGATACAACACCGACAATATTTTACAAAATATGATGGGCTAAAAAAATCCGTTAAAGTATAAACTTAATCTACAACAGACACTTTGTTTTCAATTATATATTAAAATATAACTGATAAATTATGATTATAAGATATATTATAAGTGTTTAACTTAATACGCGATAAATCTGAGAGTTAGAGAACTTAAAAACAATCTGTAAACAAATTTCTATATGGACTACATTGGTCGCGTAAATAAAATTCATCCGTACGTATGAGACAAAAAGTTGAAACAGGACAATAGTATAGGAATACTTAGGAATTCACAACACAAAATTAAACTGAAAAATATGCCTGTCTCGGAAGAGGGGATACACATCCCAAAATGTGATTGGTCAAACAACAATAACAAAGCGTTTCACCAACAGTTTAAACACAGGGGGGGGACTTCATGGGCTCTTGAAAGGGTGAACAGTTATGTCTGTCTTTTTAAAGCTCGCCTCACTTGCTGTGTATAATTTGTTAAATTATCAATACATAGTAAACCATAGTTTTTCTTTACAACGGTTCAATATGAACATCGTTTAAAGGAACGACGTTTAGAAAATCCTGTCAGCTGACTAGTGATGAACAGTTCGTAGTTATGGTTTTTGACGCAACGTCTGGTCATAATTGTAAATCTATAGTAACTTATTACATGTTAGGTGATACTAGCTTTACTACGACATACATAACTGTTAACCTTCCAGAGCCAATTAATTCACTTCCTTGTTTGAATTGTAGGTGAAACGCTTTGTTATTGTTTTTTTAACCAATCACAGTTTCATGTTAAGCTTGCGATCCAGAATGGTGTCAATAAATGATGTATGACATTTAAAAGTCTGCAAACTATTGATAAGAACTGATATTAAAACTTATACATTGATTCACAATATTGTAATCAAATTTAGTTTAAACAAAATACACTAATTACGAGTCGCACGCTTTCTTTAAAATTAAATACTAGTATGGTGTAAGGTGTATGGTCAAGAGATGTAACGTGTATGATGTAATGGCACAGGGTGTATGGTGTAATTGTGTATGGTGTAATGATTTATGGTGTAATGTTGTATTGTGTAAAGATGTATGGAAAAACTGTGTTTGGTGTAATGGTGTATGGTATAGTGGTGTATGGTGTAATGGTGTATGGTGTAATGGTGGTTGATGTAGTGGTGTATGGTGTATAGTATTATGGTGTATAGTGTAACGGTGTATGGTGCTAGTGGGAAGGTTACACCTTCCAAGGATTGTAGAAAAATCCAAGGTGACGGTATACCAGGAATCTACCTCAACTGACCATTGTATGCCGATGGGCCAAATTATCTGCACGCAAATAAGCAAAGCTAAAACAACAACATGTACACATGGAGAGTTATTTATTTGACATAAAAAAAATCATTCCTTTCAACTGACCGAATGACAGAGTGTACAATAAAAGTAAAGTTATGAAAACAAATTTACTTTGAATTTAACAAATGTTATTGTTACATTTAACTGGGGTTCGTGTTGCTTATCCTTTAGTTTTCTTTGTTGTGTTATATGTACTATTGTTTGTCTGTTTGTCTTTTTCATTTTTAGTTATACCGTTGTCAGTTTATTTTCTGTTTATGAGTTTGAATGTCCCTGGTATCGTTTGTCCATTTTTTATTGTGATTTGCAATTTGTGATTTTTACATATCAATTGTTGGAATTATTGACCAACTTAAAAGAATTTCCGTGTTTAATGTGATTGTTTTAACGCAGATGACAGTTAAGTAGAAGTGTATTTTCGGAAAACTATAAAAGCTGTCCTACTTCCATTAAAATTTTGCATATTACGAATTTCGTCTCTAGAGAATGAGATTAGGTTTATTACAGAGAATGATGGCGTCCTGACTAATATATTATCATACTTTTAGATCAACTTGTTCTAGTTCACCAGCATTATTGTACTCCATATTTGTTAACATTTATATATAAATCTTTCAAAATATCTGTGCTAAAAAATTCAGGTTACAAATAAAATCATAAGTAATGTTTCCTCTAAAAATATATAGCACTTCATGTTTTGATTAAGGATTAACGATTTTATAGTCAAAACATTGACATTATTTGTTTTGAATGAGTTTTTTTTTAATTTAGGAAAACACTACATGATTCACCTAATTAACTGTTATTTTTTCATGAATCAAAAGGATCACCAGCTATTCAATCGTTTTCATAGTTGTCATATCTTGTAAAATTATTTCAAATCATTCACATGATATATTTGTATGTGTTCGATAAATTGTATTACTAATCCAAGCAAAGTTGACTTCAGTTAACCCTGAACTACATTTAAATTTTACACCATTGTTTCAGGTTAGAGGGAGGGTAGGGATCCTGCTTACAGTTTAGCCCGCCACATTCTGTATGTGTGTGTCTGGCGCAAGTCAGGAGTCTGTAATTCAGTTGTTGTCGTTTGTAAAATACTGATTTTCATTCATTTTGTTTTACATCAATAAAACCGTTAGTTTTTTTCTCATTTGAATTGTTTTACATTTATCATTTTATAACTGCCTATGCGGTATATGCTTTGCTGATTGTTGGAAGGCCATACGGTGAACTATATGTGTTAGTTTCTGTGTCAGTTGGTCTCTTTTGAAGATTTGTCTCATTAGCAATAATACCACATCTTCTTTTTCATATTAGTTTTTTAAACTGCTATTTTGTTTATCATGCTATAAATAAAAGGCATCTGTGTGTTTTCATTTCAGAAATTTCTTGTCTAAAGTTTGGTTTTGGTGGCAGGGAATAAGCGTTTCTATTTAGATCATTTAAGTAATACGCTTTTGGCCTCTTATTTTAAAAATGAAGTTTCCTATATTAGGGAATCTATTTCAAACTGTATTGACTAAAATTATATCTGAAATGTAATGTAAAAAAATGATTTGACTATAGCATTTACATAACAATGATAAAAGTAAAGGCAAGAAGACAAAAAAAATAAAAATCTTACATCTATATTTTTGTTTCCCTTCTCTTTCATTAAATCTGTTCATTATTGTTTGCTTTCATTGAAGTGTTATTGATGTGTCCTCATAGTGACAAAACGTGCCTCTGAACTCTTTTTTTTTTAAACACGGGAATGAGATCATGTATTCAACATACCACACGTCTAGAACAGTTGTATAACAAAGTTTCTCATGGTCATATATCCTGTTACAATTCGTAATAGTTATAAAGTTTGAAAACCTTAGTGATATCAGTATTGTCATAATTTTCATTACATTTGATAACAACCACGCTTCTAAATGAGAGATAAAAAATGGTAAATGTATTATGGTATGTAGCCAAGACATGATATTTCTGTTTATTATTTAGTATAATTTGAGTGATAACAAAAAAAAAAAAAAAAAAATTCTTAGGTTTTCGGATTGCTAAAACGATTGACGGCCTGATTTGCTGTTCGCAGTGATTTGATAAGTTTGATATGTTGTAAACATACATAGATGTAAGTTGACAATGATGCATCAATTGAAATAAAACGTATAACAGTCTATACAAATTTAAATGTGTCTGAAGACAGTTTTATCCGTTCAAAATATATATAAATGTTAAATATGTATTGTTGCTTTTTAAAATGGTTTCATTGATCAACTTGTATATGCACGTACATGATGTATTGGAAAAGTTTGTAGGTTTTTTTTGTAACCTGTTCATACTATTTACCGCTGCACAATACACCAGTTGAAAAATGAAAAACTACAATCGTAGCACTACAATAACGTTAGTACATATATTAAGAGATTGGTCATAAGTCAAAAACACAGAGTACAGGTTTTTTTTACAAAAACATAGAACAAGCACCGTTTTCCCGTTAACATATGCATCTCTTGTTTTAACTAACGTTTTGATATCAGCATAGGACAATTTAGCGGTATAAATGCATTGAACGTACGCTGAATTTAAATACTAAACATGCACATGTTATTATAAGTACGCACCAAACTGAACACATTGAGTACCACTTTTGGCTGAGTTATTTGTGTACTAATACGAAACATTATTCCTACACACATATAACCCTCCAAAAGTTCACTTGCAAAGTTAACTTCATTTCCATATATTTATTAACGATACCCTGTCATTCAATGGGATATTTTTGTAATTACAACTCTATGTTTCTCCACATTATTTGCTCTTAATATAAATTTATTGTCAACAGTGATAATCAGGAAGTTATTAAACGGTATTTTACAATTACGTAGACAGATAATCTACATACTGTGTCTATAATTTGATGTTAATTTGATAGGTACAGAAGATGATAGTTTTTTTTTTATTTCCTCCAGTCTAGTGGATATCAATGCTGTGTCTGAATCCGGAAGAAATGTACTATTATTTCTGACAAAACTGACACATCCAATATATTTTTTGAGACGAAAAATGTCAAGTTGACCTCACAAGGGAATAATCAAAATATAAGTCTAAAAAACAAAAACAAAGGCATACAATACATCAACGTAAATTGATTATCCTTTTGCATTTTTTTTTGCCTTTCTTAAATATTTTCCTGTTCTTCACCGATGAATTTTTCATAAATGACACTCACGCTGGCGTATGCAATGTGAATCCTGGAGGCTTTGATGAGATTATCGGGCAGTTAGTAGGAAATACTAAAATTGATGAAAACTGTACGATTTTTTTTCGAACAACTTTTATGGGTCAAACTCATATAAATTTATCAGTAGCGATATATTTTTCAATAACTTTATAGATTCATTCTTATTCTTTCAATATCATCTATTTTAAGAAATAATGATACTTTTAGTCAATGTTAACTCGTCCGACATTAAAGTAGAGTGATTTTGTTATAATTGGTCAAATTTTAATGGCGAATACAAAAATTTCAGATCCGTTTCTATTCTGTCTCAAAATTGTATAAGAATCATTATCAAGAATATCCTTCATTTCCATCTACGATTATTAAACGGATGACTGTAATATTTTTTTCTGTCAATGACGAAATAACATAAAAAATGTGGTGCACATTAAATAACGCATGTAGCGAGTTATTTGACAGTGTGCACACTATTTTAAGGTTATTTCGAATACAGAAAAAATATTTCAGCCATTCCTTATTATTAATCCTAAATTCCATTTCCAAGGAGTACATTGTGAACTTTTTTTTATAATCTCACAGTCACATACACAACAGAATAATGGCTATGCTCTGATAAACAAAATAATTTCACTCAATTAGAATACGTGTAACATTCAAAATAAAATTTTAAAACTATTATGCAGGTTAATACCCTAAGACCCTAAAATGCATGCTGTCTTTTATCCAGGTTGTTCATGCTAAATGAGTGAGCAATTTCCTGATTGCATCGTAGACATGCAAATATGCATATTTTTGTATTTTGCAATACAATTTGCAGAATAATTTGTTTATATCATAGATTTTAACTAATCGACTTGAAATGAATAGTTGCTCTGACAAAAATGCTCTTTTTATACCAGTTTCTCCATCTTTCAAACTTGATTACCACATTTGTATTTCAGTTGCATTTTGTACTTTTAGCATTGACTATTAACCTTAAACTTGAATGTTTGTTCTTTGCATGTAGCATTGATACATTTGGAATCGCTACAGTGAAAAGCAGGAAGTAAGTATATAGTATAATAAATGTTTGTTCGTAGGAAGATTATCTACATTAAATTGATAATGTCAGCGCGGTTTATCAGATCAAGAATAATTACAGGGTATTTTATCTTTATTGCACTGCCTACTGTTTATGTGATTGGTGAATAAAAAATCTAGTAAATATGACACACTTTATATTGTATAGTCTGCATTCAATAATATGTGTCATCAATTACACAACTAAAATATATCAACTAAAAGCTGACAAAACAAATGCAACAGTAATATCATTAATATATCGCTGTTCAAAAGGCAAAATTCTGTTGAGAGAAAACAAATCCACGTTCCAAACTAAAACCAACGCAACGTGAAACGGAACAACAGAAACATCGAAATGCAACAAAAAAAACCGATATCGACAGGATGTATTTGTATGATCTGTTCATTAGTGATTGCTCAAAAAAAGTGGACAGTGTATCATATAGCATCAATAGGCAACACAAAAGAACAATGGTCTGAATAGCCTGATATAAAACAAACACTACTTTTCAATATATGATGGGTTAAAATCCATTTACTATTAACTTAATTAAACAATAGTAATATGTTTCAAACTTGTGTTAAGATATAACTGATTAATTTATAAGTATTAAAGATATTATGAGTGTTTTATTCAATACGCGATAAAGCTGACATTGGTAAAACATAAAAACAATCTGTATACAAATTACTATTTGGACAACATTGGAGGCGACAAAAAGTCATCTGAACGTTTGACACAAAAAAATTTAAAAACAGAATAAAATAGGAATATTAAAGAATTCACAACAAAAAACTAAACTGAATGATATATCGGTCATAGAAAAGAGGGTACACATCCAAACGTGGCCAATGCTATATCATAGTCAGACAACACAAAGGCGAACCTGAAACTGTGGTTGGTCAAACAACAAAAACAAAGTATATCTCCAACAATTCAAACACAGGGATGAATTCATGGGCTCTTGAAGGGTAAACAGTTATATCCGTCTTTGTAAAGCTCATATATCTTGCTTTGTAATTACTTACTACTAAACATTTACAAATAAGACCAGATGTAGCGTCTAAAGTCATAACCACAACTTGGTCATCAGAAGTCAGTTGACAGATTTTCTCAACGTCGTTCCTTTAAAAAGAAGCTCATATTGAACCTTTGTGAAGAAAAACTATGATTTACTATATATTACTAGTTTAACAAATTTCATATTTAACTTGCTTTGGGGAAGGTATGAATACATTATGTACGACATTTAAAACTTTGCAAAATATTGATAATAACTGATTGTCATTTTTCACGTTGATTCAAAATAGTGTGATATGAATTCGTTCAAAAAAATAAATCAATAATTACGAATCGCAAACTTTCCTTGAAATTAAATTTCATTACAGTGTAAGACGTGTGGTCCAGGGGTTTAACGTGTATGATGAAACAACACGGGGTGTATTGCACAGGGGGTATGGTGTAATTGTGTATGGTGTAATAGTGTATGTTGTGATGATGTATCGTGAAATGGTGTATCGTGAAATGGTGTAAGGTTTAAGGGTGTATGTTGTTAGTGGAAAGGTTACACCATCAAAGGGAGAGCCGACAATTAAGTCCCTAAATTTTCTTTCTGGAACTGATATTGAACCAGGAACCTTTGTGTTACCATTTCCACGTATTGGCTAAAAAAGTATTGCCGTAGGGAATTTTGTACACCCTTTTAAAAATTGGGATAAGGCATTTTTTTTAAATCTAACTATGGTCCCAGGATGAGGACAAACAATGAGTTGTCCCAACTGGACCTTTTGACCCAGTGGACCTTTGACCATTACCTATCAATTGCACCTAGTAGGTAAAAAAGTATTGCCGTAGGGGATTTAACTGAACATTGTGTGGAGATTGGCAAAATTATTTTCACACAAATTAGCAATTCTAAATCAACTGCATGCACATATCGATTATTATTTAAAAAAAATCACTCCCTTCAACTAACTTAATGACAGATTGCACAACAATACCCCAATGTGATACATAAAGTAATGAAAAAAATGTACTTCGAATTAAACAAATATTCTTGTTACATTTATTGTGTTTTGTCATCCTTTGATGTCTTCATATCCATTGTTGCAATTATTGACCAACTTTCGTTCTTATGTTGTACTGTTATACCACTGTCCCAGGTTAGGGGAGGGTTGGGATCCCGCTAACATGGTTAGTTTAATCCCGCCACATTATTTATATATCTGCCTTTATTAAGTCAGGAGCCTGTAATTCAGTGGTTGTCGTTTGTTTATGTGTTACATATTTGTTTTTTGTTCATTTTTTTACATAAATAAGGCCGTTAGTGTTCTCGCTTGAATTGTTTTACATTGTCTTATCGGGACCTTTTATAGCTAACTATATGCGGTATGGGCTTTGCTCATTGTTGAAGGCCGTACGGTGACCTATAATTGTTAACGTTTTTGTCATTTTGGTCTTTTGTGGATAGTTGTCTCATTGGCAATCATACCACATCTTCTTTTTTATATTAAAAATATTTTCGTGTTTAAGTTAATTGTTTTAATAATGCATATGACAGTTAAGTAGAGGTGCTTTTTTTCGGAAACGTATAAAAGCTGTCCTACGTCCTAATATAATAAAATGAGATTTTGCTTCTATACATAATATACATTTCGTCTCTAGAGTAACAGATTAAGTCATTACTAAGAATGATAGCGTCCTGGCTAACAGATTATCATACGTTTAGATTCCATAGGTCTAGTACACTATCAATAGTATACTCCATATTTGTTAACATTTATATAGTAATCGTTCAAATTATCTGTGCTGAAAAAATCAGGTCACTAATGAAATCATAGGAAATTTTTCCTCAGATAAAATATAACCTTCATATTTTGATTAGAATTAACGATTTATATAGACAATATATCGGCATAATTGTTTTTTGATGAGGTTTTTATAATTTAAGGAAACACTACGTGATCCACATAATAACCTGTCAATTATAATGGGACAAAAGGTTCACCCGCTCTTTAATCATTTTCGCAGAAAACTGTTGCCATACCAAATCATTCACATGATATAATTGTATGTATGTGGTATATTTTGTTAACTCTGTTAAGCAAAGTTGACTTAGTTGTTTAACGCTATCATAAGAACAGCTTCTCATATCTGCGAATCCATTGCAGGATGCGTTTGCTTAAATGTATAGAAAAAAATGTAAACTTATAAAAGAGTATATGCTGCAAAAGTTGTCAATATCATTTTCACCACAATAAAAAGTAAGGACAAGAAGACAATCGAATAAATAATGTTACAATTCACTGTGTGATTGCCTTCTTTTTCTATTTAAATTTCAACAGTATTTGTAACTTTTATTTAAGTGTCATTGATGTCTTTTATAAAGACAAAACGTGAGTCTCGGTTATTCAAATTAATAAGAACGTGTTTTTTTATATGGGAATATTTTATTTCTGCCTGAAAATGTATATTGTTAGATATATTATGATCACGTATTCAACATAATAGACGTCTAGAATAGTTGTATAACATATGACCTTGTGGCCATATACACGTATCATGTTACAATTCATTATATATTTTATAGCATTGTCATATTTTTCATAAGATACATTTATTATAATTATATCTATCATATCCGAAGTACCATTAACGTTTATTTTTAAGATTGTAACACAGTGATGACTGTTGTACCCATATTTTGACCCTTTTATTTATTATGTCTGTTTTGTTCACGCAGCGTTGTAAATATAATACAATTTGATGAGACTGTCGTACAAATGATATGTTAATCGCTATAATAGTTATCAAAGGTACCAGGATTATAATTTAGTACGTCAGACGTACGTTTCGTCGACATAAGACTCATCAGTGACGCTCATATCAAAACCCGGTTCAATCCTCCATTTTGTCATTTGATTTTTGCAATGTGATTTCCGATAGAATTTTCCCCGGAGTTCAGTTTTTTTGTGATTTCACTTTTTACATTTACATCTATACAACTTTGTTATTTTTTAGGAAATTTAACCTGTTTAAGTACGAAATAAAAGAGGAATTTTTGGTCTGTGTTATATGGATTTTATTTCAACGCAATTTTCAAACAATTACAGACTTTTGATCGAGATTTGATTTTAAGACGAAATAGGATAACAGATATATTGATATTCACTTGAAGAAGGTCGATTTCTATCTGACGAAGCCCATACGTTGATAAATGTTGATTCCTCAGAGATTGTTTAAAAATGGGAGCTAGTAACATGCATAACAAAACAATAATGTAACTAGTAATCAAGCGACGGTTCAGTAGAATTCAGTAATTTATTCAAAATAATAACCAACATTAATAATGTATAGAATATAAAGACAAACAAGATAACACGACCAAACTGGTCGCCTTTTGAATGTGTTCTGTTGATCTGATATGAACGAAAATGAATCAATTTCTTATAATTGAAATAATTCGTGATGGCAGTCATTATTTTTTTCAAATTCTAACACAGATAATGCATCATGTGCAAAGCTGTATGTCCTTTTGACATGTTGGTGTAAATTGCTGTTGTAAATAGCTTAAAATGGTTTAAATACGGTCAAACAATATTTCATTTTATCAGCGGAGTATTAACAGATAAAATGATAAACACCCGTCATATTTTTACCACACAATATAGTTTGCTGGAAAGAAAAAAGGCAAGAAACAAAAGGACAATATAATATTTGAAACAACGGCAAAAGCATTGAGGGGTTAACTATATATATATATACAAAATACCACACATATAGAAAAGAATCTGAGCAACAGGAATCCGAAACAAAATTTGAGATAGTTAAAAAGGAGTTAACAGATTCTGCACTACTTGTAACATCCGTTCTGTTTGTAATGGTACTTACAAATTAAATGATCAGTTACCAACAGTGATGAGAAATAAAAGATAACAGAATCTTCCCTACTTGTAACACCCGTTCTGTTTGTAATGGTACTTACAAATAAAATGATAAGTAAATTACAGTGATCAGAGATAACAGGATTATGATGACACACTGTTAAACATTTTTCTGGAGTTCAGGTTATTGACATTTTAGCACAAATTCTGTTAAAAAGGGAACATTCTTGTTCAGGTTGTTGTCTCTTCGACATATTCCCCATGATTTCCATTCTCCATTTTTATTATAAAATACTACTTCACAATACAGCAATTGAAAAATGAATAAATACGGTCGTTCTTCAATTTACCGAATCACCTCACTCTGCTATACGACGGAATTACCATAACATAATAAAGTATCTATTTTTAACTGTGTAATTTTTGTGAAACAATCAATTCTGAATTGGTTAACAAGTTGAACTTCTGCATTAAAATATAGTTGTTCCCCCACTTTAACTCTTTGTTTGTTTGCTGAAGATAACAATAATTGTGAATAAATCAGCATGGTCGGTTTTTCACTCTATAAATCTCCCGGAATGATAAACGACAGTAATAACCTAACAAATCTTTATAACGTATAATTCTAAGTGAAGAATTTCATATGTTCAAAAAAACATATTCTCCTTATAGTATTGCATTAACATAACGTATGTAAATAACTGTAATAACATTTCACGCGTAAACGTTCACATAGTTAACGCGCGTTTACTTTAATCTAAAACTAAAATAGCCACCAATGTTCACTGCCTGTATTAACTAAGGTCTTTCGGTCAACAAAGGTAATCGATGCGTATAAATGCAGTAGACGTACCTTAACCTAATTTGATATTTACCGGACATGTAAAACGTAGTCTATATCAAACTGATCTCAGTGTGCACTTTTACTGAATTGTTTGTGTACTCATATGAAGCACTATTCCTACATAACCTTCTCAAACACGGAAAGACAATTTATCTTGCAAGGTTAATTTCCTTTCGTATGTATATTGGCGATACTCTGTCATTCGACGGGATAATTATGAAAGTATCACTCTACGTGTATCTACAATTTTTGTTCTTGGTGTATATTTGTTGTCATCAGTACTTATCAGGAAGTTTATTTTACAGGATTTTGCAATTACGTGGACAAGTAATATTCATACATCTATTGTGTCTGTAATTGGATTTAATGGACAGAAGATTACTACAATTTTCTTTGATTCCCTTATGTCCAGTTGATATTATTGTATAAGTATGTCGTCTGAAGAAAATAATTTAAAACCAAATACCCTTTAATTTCTGTCATAAATGACACAACTGATATTTCAAGAAGAAAAATGTCAGGATGACCTCACAAGGAATAATCAAGATATTAGGCTAACACGTCCGTCTACACAAAACTACAAAACATCGTCTTAGATTGATTTTCTTTTGGTAGTTTCTGTATGACTACAAACTCTGTTAAATGAAAATATAGCGATCAACTAAACATGCTAAATCTGATAACGAAAGCACTGGCTTCTATTACATTGCTACATTGTAATGACGTTTCGTTGCTGTGATTTAATTCAATTCCAATACGAGCAAAAACAATTCGAAATTTGTTCTCCATGCATTTTTGTTGTCTACCAACATGTGTAAAAATCTGTATTACTGGTTTTGACTTCCTTATAACAAAGAGTGAACGTTAGACAAAAGGTAGGTTTGAACAAATCTTAACTCGAAAATCTATATTTCAAAAAGATAGAGTTCACAACCAGATCGTATTATCAGTTAAAAAATAGACGAACTCTAACAAAAGGGCAATCAAAGCTGAGAAGTCGAACGAGGACCCACAGATCCATGAATAAAAAATAAAAGTGAAACAAACAACAGGTCAACTAAACAATAAAAAGAAATAAAAGACGAAATAATAAAGAACGGACAACATAAACCCAATCAATCTCGGGAAAATGTCATGGTCAGTAGTATCAAAAGGTCTGCAGATTCGACTGTTAAAGTAACAATTCTTATATTTCATTGACATATAATAAATACAAATTCAGTGATATCATTTCGATAAAAAGGGCGGAATAAAAGTTGGTAATCTGGCAATAGAAACAAATCCACAGTTATGTCTGATACAACAATTCCATCAGATAATACTTATTATAAATCTATTAATAACATTTAAACTTATAATTCTTGAATTGCGAGAAATCAAACTGTAATAACAAATAGATTGCTTTCAATAAGAGTATGTTGGTTATTGCCACTGATTTAAAGTGAAGGAGACCACATATCTTTACCCCTTTCAAAAATTTCCTTTATATTGTATCAAAATGATTACGAAACTCGAAATATTTTTTGAATCTGATCGGCGGAAAGGTTAATTTATGCTAACAAACCCTAAGTTAAAGGATTTCCATATTGCTTTGTAAACATGCAGTTTATTGCGATTTGATAATTCAAATTCTTTGTTGACACTATTGACCAACTTAAAAGTATTCACATGTAAAAGGTTACTGTTGTAATGCATAACACAGTTAATAAGAAGTGATTTATCTGAAAACATATAATAGCAGTTCTGCGTCCCAATATGATCAAACAAGATTTTGCTTCTAAATATTTTTATACATTTAGTCTTTAGCATGTCTAGAGTAAAATATTAAGTTCATTTCAGAGAACCCTGACGTCCTTACAAATACCTTATCATACTTTTAAATCCAAATTGTTCTAATTAATAAAATTGAGAATGGAAATGGGGAATGTGTCAAAGAGACAACAACCCGACCAAATAAAAAAAAACAACACCATGAGCCTACCTCATTCTTAAAATCTATATCATTTTTCACATGATCCGTGCTGAGACATTCAGGTCACCAATACAATCACTAGAAACCTATCCTTAGATTAAACATAGCACTTTGCATTTTGATAAGGAAGACAGAAAACCTATCGGCATTATTAGTTTTTGATGAAGTTGAAAAAAACCACTATGTGACTCACTTAAGAAACTGCAAATTATAATTGATACAAATGATCTTCAGCAAATCTATCATTTCATTTTTTTTTATTTCTTGTAAAGGCCATCACAAACTATTCACATTATATTTAAGAAATAATTCATGGGGGCTTGAATATATCGTAATGTTACCACGGGTTGGCCCTTTATGACAAATATTTTACCCTGGCATAGAGGGACAACCCGTGGTAAAATCTAGATATATTCAAGCCCCCATTAATTATTTCGATTCTAATAGGTCAAATACTGCATTTCTTTTGGATCGAAGCGCTCTAGGTGGAGGCAAATATTTGCCATTCCCATAAATAAACGCACTATTTAATTGGCGTAAAAGAACGGAGCAAACTGAATCAGTGACATGCTTAAACAATTTAAAATAACGCATATAGATAGTTTTGAATTATTTAAAACGATAATTTACTTATGTGTCTTAAATGTTTAAACAAATATGGCTTATAACACATTTTAGCATCGTTTGTTTACGTTTCCATGTTGTGATGATTTTCGGTTTTTCAAGCGTGTATTTTCCCGTAAAATGCTCATATTCTAACGTCATCGTATTATGACGTCGCGAAACTCATTCATAAAAAAGCATATGACGTGGGAGTACGATCTGAACAGCCCATGCAATATATTCAAATTTTACCACGGGTTTGTACTCAAAGCGTTTGAAGGACGGCATGTTAGAATTGTGTATATATGTAGTAAGTATATAATAGTTTTTGCAACTCTTTCAACATTGTTCATGCGAAGTTGATTTAGCTTTATTACACTATTTTTTTTTTTTTATTTTAGGTTAAAGACAGGTTCAAAGTGTTTTTTTCTTTAACGAACTTGCCTGACACCGTAATAACAGAAGTAAAGACATGAAGACAAATGAATAAAAAATGTTACATCTCATTGCGCCTTTCTGTTTTTTTCCATTTAATTCTGAACATGATTTGTAAATTTGATTGAAAGGTCTTCGATGTGTCTAATATAAACAAAACGTGCATCTGGCTTAATAAAAAATATGATTATTTTTTATACATTTCGAATATTTTGTTTTGTTTCTGCTTTAACTCAAAAGGAATAGGTCCGGTATAGACCGATTTTGGCCTCAAATTTCAGTTGCATCTGACGAATATTTTGACCACTTTTTAAACACTTAAGTGTCTGTTTCAAATGGTCGAATTAATTTTTGCGAAAGATTTTAACTTATTTAGTCATTAAAAACGATCCTATTCAAGCTCAAATATGAAAAATTTACCAAATATGCGAAACAATGACACTTTTTAGATGGTTTTTGTCAAAAACGAAAGTGGCCGCATCCGTGTTTATCCTCAATCTGTATATATGTTATGAATTATCAACAAAAACAACTACCATTTCAATATTTTGGATGAACACGAATGCGGCCACTTTGTTTTAAACGGAAACCGTATAAAATCTAACCTCAATGCTGGAAATGTGAATATTTCAGTAATTTACCTGGACTTAATGGTGCTAGTACCTAATTTATATGCAATGTATTGTAAAAAACAACCCATATTTATATAGCAGAACCATTCTTCTATCTAATAAATAACTAAAAGTTTACATTTTAAACAATTTTGTAAAACTGCTATATTTTGGGGCCAAACCCTTTTTGGCCCCAAAATATAGCAGTTTTACAAAATTGTTTAAAATGTAAACTTTTAGTTATTTATTAGATAGAAGAATTGTTCTGCTATATAAATGTGGGTTGTTTCTTACTGGACCTACTCCTTTATATTGTTGGTACTAGTATTATTAAAATCATGTATTTATCACAAACACGGTTTGAATATTTGTATAGTATAGGGATTCGGGGCCATCTTTCCTGTTTCAGCTCAAAAAAATATTTTATAGACCTTATTTATATGGGCATTGTCAAATTTTCCATTGCAAAAACATTTGATTTGATAATGCAGGTTAATGTAATGTCTTCATGGTGTTTATGTTAGTTTGTTAAATTAAATATATTATATCCCAAACATCAATAGTCTAGGAACTGCTTTGAAATCTGACGATTTATTTTGCTGTCGACAGTGATAGACCAGAACGCATTATGTATTATAGAGAACACGGACATTGAATTTTCTAAGTAGGGCAGGCACGATTTTTTGTCTATCATTATTGATCAGATAAATCATTTTCCTCACAAATATGTAATTTGTATTCTCATGGACCTACTTTGTCGCACATACACAATTGTTCTTCCTCAATACCCAATTAACCGATATATTCTTTTTTGATTTTCCATATAACATTTTGATTAACATAAGTTCACCTGAGAATTCGTACCCATTGCTACTGATGAAGGTTAATAAGTTACAGTGTGAACATCTACAGATTAACAAATATATGGAATAAGCAATTACTCTTTCGGAGATAATATCCAAGAAAACAAAAGAATTATAAAATATCTGACAAAAAGACAAAACAATTGCAAGGATACACATAATTACAAAACACATTAGTGAGAGAAAACAACAGAGCAACACGAAACCCACATATAACCAGAGGCGGTTCCAAAAGAGTCATATGCAGCTTTACTTGTCATCCCCGTCCTGTTTTTATTTCTTAATTTGTATATACAACTAAACTCTTCAGAAAGTAATGTCAATCCGATTCTTCTTGTTCATGACGACACAATAGGAAGTTTCAGAAGAAATCAAATAAATATGCATTGTTTTTCACTAATGCGGAAAAACATTTTTCTCTCAGCGATTAAGACATCAGAAAATACCACAAAAGTTAGAGAAAAACTTTTCTATTGAATTAATTTTAATGAAAAGCATTGCATTGTTTTACATACACACTTCTGTGTTGCCATGAATATCAATGATATGGTCGTACTTATACATTTACTGTTCATTAATCTATGATCAGTTTATTAACACAGTATACCTAGTCTGCACTAGACTGGTGTCTTAGTGTACTGCTACTAGCCGACTTACTGGCATGTTTTGAAGCAAGGTGGAAAATGTACGGCAAAATCACATCTTTTGCGTATTCATCAAAAGTGAATGTTCATCGCGGTGGTCTTGAATTGACCATAGCTGCAATATCACAACTACCATGTCTGTGTCAGGTTCCTCTCTTATATATTGATTTCTATCAATATTGATTTTTCCACTTTTAAAACAAAGATGAAGGAAATTTCTGATTTTCGTGGCTGAAAAACTCTTCCAAGTCGCATTGTCTGCTTTGACAGGATATGAAAAGCCTTGAAAACAAACTGCAGTCTTCTCGGGCGAGGTCAAGCTTGCTTTTTGTTTCACATGAACATTTCTTATTTTTCTTAATAAGCTCAAAGATGCTTGCCGTGTTCTACATTCTGTTTCTGAAGTCATCAGCATACTGAGTGCATTCATTTTGTTTAATTTGTGACAGTTTCCCTGTGCCTGCTTTTACAATATCTGTACTGTCTATCTTGTAAATATCTTCAGAATCCTCAAGAAAATGATTTTCGTAATCATTCATGACAGTCTTAAGACTTCTCCCTTTGTCAATGAAATCTTTTTTCATAGACATACATGTAGAATTGTCATGATGTCTATCATTTGTATTCTTTCTTCTAGACGAATAATCCTCGAACTGGCTTAACAGTCTACTGATTTCTGGCCCGGCCACCATCCACCATCACCTTAAACAATAGCGTTATTCTGTTCATGAGCCTGGTCTATCGCCATGTTTGAGAAAACACGATATGATTTTCTAACAGTGAAATGACCTATAATAAATTCTCTGTAAATATCTGTTTTTTTTTGTTCCTATTGAAGCCATATCGCGAAGATGAATAGGAAGCCATCTAGCATAGTTGATATGATCAAGTCCAAAAAAGTATGGTATCAAGGAAGACAACGTCTGTTTATAAAGCTCAACATTCGCTTCTCGTAATGACCGAATGAACGAAAAAAACAACACCTGAATTTCAAGAACCGAATACCAAAACTCAAAATGAGGTCTACCTACTTTTCTGTCTTCACACCATTGTATAAAATTGTCAAATTATATTGATTCATCAGGATCTTCGTTATTAGAAGATTCATAGGCAGACATCAGTCATTTAAACAATACACATACAGTTACTTGATGTACTAGTCTAGTTTTATGAGTATTAGAACTTGACAAGAACGATTCTGCATTCCCAGAGGATGCAACATTTGCTTCTTATAAAGACTCAATCCAACCGCTATCCCGCAAAAGATCACACAAAACCTTAAAACATGCCATCTCAATATGTAATCCACCGAACATAACAACGAATTTGTTTTCACCGTATTCATTTGGCCAGTCCCATTGAATATGCTTTGCCAAAACAAATAGCGGTTGGTTTGCTGTAATCACTGGAGATTGGCCGGGATTAAAAAACGACACAACATCCCTGACCTTGTTATGTTATGTATTAACAACATTATCATTAAGAATAGTGTTTATAATAAGGATAGATTTCCTTCAAATCAATATCCGATCAGAATTGCAAATAAAGGTTCGTAACTAAAATATGAACTGTGGATAGACAAGTATCGAGCCACGTCTTATAACAATGAGAACACACACTCTCAAAAAGTTTTGCTAGAATAAAATTGCGCCATCTATTGGCCTATAACCTATCGAACCTAATGTAGCAATCGGAGATTAGTCAAAGATTTGTGGACTAATCAACTGACATTATTCTGGTTATACGATAGTCATGTGGAGTGGGTTATCGACCGATATTTCACCGAAAGTGATACTTTATCTTATACAATGTATAACAATGATTTACTCCATTTTGAGACATTTTGGATACAATACAAGCACAACCGGCCATAAATATGATGTCATTTCCCTGTGAATACGTCATGTCGAAAATCCAAGATGGCCGCTATGACTGGATGATCTTTTTTCGTGGCTACTCCCCTAATATGATTACATACACCTAAAGGCATGTTCTTACAAAGTTTTATGCTTGTATCACCATTTGCATGATTTGTGTGGTAAGCTGCTTAACTATTAGACCCTGATTTTAAAATAAAGTTCTCATATTTATATGCGAATCTATTTCAGATTGTATCGGATTATTGTGAAAAATATACCTTAAATGTAATGCAAATAATTGTCACTGGCATTTTCACAACAATGAGAAATATAAAGACAAGACGACAAAAACATAAAAAAAACATCTTGCATCTATATTTTTGTTTCCCTTCTCTTTCATTAAATCTATTCATTGTTTTTTACTTTGAATGAAGTGTTATTGATGTGTCTTCATTTAGACAAAACGTGCCTCTGAATTCTTTTATTTAAAAAAATGAGATTGAGATCAAGTTTTCAACATACCCCACGTCTAGAATAGTTGCATAACAAAGTGTCTCAAGGTTATATATTCCTGTTACAATTCGTAACGGTTAAAAAATTTGAAAATCTTATTGGTATGAGTATTGTCATAATGTTCATTACATTTGGTGACAACCACGCTTCTTAAAGAGAAAAACAAACCTTTATTATGGTATGTAGCCAAGACATGATACTTCTGTTTATTATTTAGTATCATTTTAGTAATATTGAAAATAAACATTAATTCGTCTTTTGGTCTGCGGATTGCAAAAACGTTTGACGGCCTGATTTGCTTTTAGCAGTGATTTGATAAGTTTGATATGTTGTAAACATACATTGCGTTAGATGTAAGTGGGTAATGATTTATGAATTGAAATAAAACGTATAACAGTCTATACAAATATAAATGTGTCTGAAGACAGTTTTATCCGTTCAAAATATATATGATTTTTAACATGATTGATTGCTTTTGAAATGGTTTCATTGATCAACATGTATATGCATGTACATGATGTATTGGTTAAGTTTGTAGGGTTTCATTTGTAACCTGCTCATACTATTCACTGCTGCACAATATCAGTTCAAAAATGAAAAACTACAATCGTAGCACTATAATAACGTTAGTACATAGACTAACAGATTGATTTCGCGTCAAGTACAGAGAGTACACCTTTTTCAAAAATATAGAACAAGCACCATTTTCACGTTAACTTATGTACCGTACCTATTGTTTTAACTGACGTTTTGAGATCAATATAGGATGATTTATGGGTATACATGCATTGTGCGTACGATAAATTTAGATACTAGGCATGTACATGTTATTATAAGTATGCACCAAACTGAACACTATTTTTGACTGAGTTATTTGTATACTAATATGAAACATTATTCCCACACTAATATAACCTTCCCAAAGACGAAACAACAGTTCATTTTGCAAAGTTAACTTCACTTCCATATGTTTATTAACGATACCCTGCCATTTAATGGGATATTTATGTAATTAACACTCTATATTTATCCCGATATTTGCTCTTAATACATATTTATTGTCAACAGTAATAATCAGGAAGTTATTATACGGTATTTTACAACTACGTAGACAGAAAATCTACATACCGTGTCTATAATTTGATTTTAATTTGATACTAGTAAGTACAGACATTACGTTTTTTGTAATTTCCTTCAGTCTAGTAGATATCAATGCTATGTCTTAATTCTGAAGAAATGTACTATTATTTCTGACAAAACTGACACATCCAATATATTTTTAGACGAAAAATGTCAAGTTGACCTCACAAGGGTATAATCAAAATATAAGTCTAAATAACAAAACAAAGGAAAATAATACATCAAAGTAAATTAGTTATCATTTGGCCTTTCTCACATATTTTCCTGTCCTTACCGATGAGTTTGTCATAAATTACACTGACGCTGGCGTATACAATGTAACTCCTGGAGTCTTTGATGAGATTATCGGGCAGTTAATAAGAAATACTAAAATTGATGAACACTGTACGGTTTTTTATAATACTGTGGATTAATAAACATTCTTTGGAATTTATTTGTATTATGTTATCGAGTCCAACATGTTAACTGTTACTCATAATATACAATTACATGATAAAGTTTCTCCAATAAGTAATATATGGTAAACAAAATTTTTGTTATAAGTTTTTAAAAATTAATGTGTCCATGTACGAACAGTAATGTATAGTCATATACTGTGTCGACAAGTCAACGACTGTAGTCCCAATTGTGACCTGTATTCTCAAACAATAAACAAAAGACTTGTTTTCTAATTACTATTCAGATTCATAAAGTCTCTCGTGGATTAACGAGTCGTACATAGCACACAAAGTTCATCAAAATATCAACATAATGTTAAAAATAAATCTTATTACGTTGATATTGATATTGATGTAACAATTGCTCTAATGCATCAATTTATGATTCTCATATGGCATGTTTGGCGTGTAAACATCGTTAAAGCATTAACAGTATGTTTTTTTTTAATTTTTATAATTGGTCTTAATGCAATTGACATTTAAGGTGCCAATATGAAAACATGAAATGGTTGCGCTTATAACAATATGAAGTAAGGTTACTGATTTGAAAACATCTACTAGAGTTATTGAGTAGGTTTATTTCAGAAAACAGTGGCGTGCATACTAGTATTGATTTCAGTTGTGTATTAAATCATTTTCATTTGATTACCTTTAGAAAAAGAAATCCTTTTTTTAAACATTATCAAAATATTTTTTTATTATATTTACGTCTTGTATTTAGAGAAAATATAGTACTTGGAATTATATAAAATAACCAAGATTCCAATAAAAGGCATTATTGCTGGTCATTGGTATTTATGTGATAAATTCTTCAATAAAGACAAGAAAGATAATCTGTCAAATGACTACCACATTGACATGTTAGAGTTTCAAGGTCTTTGGCATTATTGGCGATAATTGTTTAAAGATTTGAGCGTTAGTGATATAGATAAACCAGAAAATCACATCTAAACCACACCTATGTGCGGGGGCTCACTGAGGATTAAAAAAAACCAACAAATTAATCAACTACGTTTCAGAAATATTATACGTGTCTGTTGCTTTCTAATTTTCTTTTTGTTCATTAAAATTTGAACACGATTTGATAATATAATCCATGCGTCAGTAATAAATCTGGTATATATATAGACGAAAAGCGCATCCAGCTTATTACAATTATTAGTGACTTAAATCTGCGATATAGTGTTTACCTCTCACTGAACGTTTCGACAATTTGTAAATGTATCTCATGTATGACTTTGGGCCGATATTTCCGATTTTTTTTAATAACTATTATGGGTCAAACTCATACAAATTTATCAGTAGCGATATATTTTTCATTAACTTTATAGATTCATTCTTATTCTTTCAATATCATCTATTTTAGAAGTAAAGATACTTTTAGTCAATGTTAACTCGTCCGACATTTGAGTAGAGTGCTTTTGTTATAATGGTCAAACTGTTATATGATAGGCGAATACAGAAGTTGCAGATCCGTATATATTCTGTCTCATAATTGTATAAGAATCACTATTAAGAATATACTTCATTTTCATCTTCAATTATTAAAGGAATTACTGTTAACATACAAAATGTGGTTTAAAATCCGTTTAATATGAACTGATAAATTATAATTTGTATAGATATTATGAGTGTTTTACCCAATACGCGATACAGCTGGGATTGGTTAAACGTATAAACAATCTGTATACAAATCATTAAGTAGAAAACATGGGTCGCGAAAATAAAATTCATTTGTACGTTTGAGACAAAAAATTGAAAAAGGACAATAGAATATGAGTATTTAGGAATTTACAACAAAAACCTAAACTGAAAGATATACCTGTCTTAAAAGAGAGGCTACATAACCCAAAGTGGGCAACGTAATATAGATAGCAGACAACACAAAGGGAAACCTGAAACTATGATTGGTCAAACAACAATTATCACAAAGCGATTTACCTACAATTTAAACACAGTGGTGAATCATGGGCTTGTGAAGGGAAAACGGGTATGTCTGTCTTTCTAAAGCTCATCTCACTTGCTGTGAAAATAGTAATAAATATTAAATCATAGTTTTCTTTACAACGGTTCAAAATGAACTTCTATTTAAAGTAACGACGTTGAGAAAATCCTGTCAACTGACTAGTGATAACCAATTCGTAATTGTGGCTTTGGACGCTACGTCTGGTCTTAATTGTAAATTTCTAGTAACTTATTACACACTAAGTGAGACGAGCTTTAATAAGATAGACATAACTGTTAACCCTTCCAGAGCCAATTAATTCACTTCCCTATTTCAATTGTAGCTGAAAGGCATTTTTTGTTGTTGCTTGACACACCACAGTTTAATGTAAAACTTGCGATCGAGAATGATGTGAATAAATGGTGTACGACATTTATAAAAAAATGTTGATCAGAACTGATTTTTCAATTGATTCACAATATTATGATAAAAATTCGTTTTTCTAAAATAAAGATAATAATAACGAGTTGCACACTTTCTTTAAAATTAAATAACAGTATGGTGTGAGGTGTATGATCAACAGGTGTAATAAGTATGATGTTATGGCACAGGCTGTATGGTGTAATGGTGCATGGTGTAATAGTGTATGTTGTAATGATTCATGGTGTAATTTGTTTGGTGTAATGATGTTTGGTGTATTGGTGTAATGGTGTATGGTGTAATGATGTATGATATAATGGTGTATGATGTAATGATGTATGCTTTAATGGTGTATAGTATAATGTTGCATAGTGTAATGGTGTATGGTGCTAGTGGGAAGGTCACACATGCCAAGGACTGTAGAACAATTCAAGGTGGCGGTATACCAGGAATCTACATTAATTGACCATTTTGTCGAGATGGACCAAATTATCTCCACGCAAATAAGAAAGGTAAAACAACTTCATTTACATGTCGAGAATTATTTATTTGACATAAAAAATCCCTCCTTTAAATTGACCTAATGACAGATTGAACAATAAAACCCTTTTGTTATACATCAAGTTATGGAAACAAATATACTTTGAATTAAACACATTATCGTGTTACATTTATTGTGATTTGGCATCTCCATTGTTGTAATCATTGACCAACTTAAAATTATTTTCGTGTTTCAGTTGATTGTTTTAATAATGTACATGACATTTAAGTAGAAGTGTTTTTTTTTTGGGAAAACATATAAAAGCTGTCCTACGTCCTAATATAATAAAACAAGATTTTGCTTCTATACATATTACAGATTCCGTCTCTAGAGTAACATATTTAGTCTATTACAGAGAATGATGGCGTTCTGACTTGTATATCCACTTGGTCAAGTTTACCAACATTATTATACCCAATCGTTGTTAACATTTATATACTAATTGTTTAAAAGAGGGACGAAAGGTCAAACTAATAAATCTAAAAAAACTGACAACGCCATGGCTAAAAATGAAAATAGGCAAACAGAAAAATAATAGTACACATGACACAACATAGAAAACTAAAGAATTAACAACACGAACTCCACCAAAAACTAGTGGTGATCTCAGGTGCTCCGGAAGGGTAAGCAGATCCTGCTCCACATGTGGCACCCGTCGTGTTGCTTATGTGATTACAAATCCGGTAAATTGTCTAATGCGATAGGTCACATTCATGAAAGGGTAGGGAATTGTAGTTACAACGTAAGGAACATATCCGATATTATTTGTGAAACGGTTATTCCATAACGGTCAACCAACTCGTAAAAGGGATGATTTCAACTTCATCATTTGGAACTCTTGGTTTAATAGCTCACTTGTGAGCAGTAACCCTCTATCAAGAAAATCTTGTTTTAAATTATCTGTGCTGAAAAATGCAGGTCGCTAATGAAATCATAAGAAAATGTTCCTCAGATAAAATATAGCCCGTCATATTTTTATTAAGGATTAAGGATTTTTAAAGATAGTATATCGGCATTTTTGTATTTTATAAGTTTTTTTCATTTAAGAAAACACTATGTGATTCACCTAATTAACTGTAGTAATCACGGAAGAAAATGATCACCAGCTATTCAATCGTTTTCAAAATTGTCATATTTTGTAAAAACCATTTCAAATCATTCACATGATATATTTGTATGTGGTAGATAATTGTATTACCGATTCAAGCGAGGATGACTTCAGTTAACCGTGAACAACGTTGAACTTTTACACCATTGTCTCAAGTTAAAGGGAGGGTAGTCTTCCTGCTTACATGTTTAGCCCGCCACATTTTGTATGTTTCTGCCTGTAATTCAGTGGTTGTCGTTTGTTATATACTGATTTTCGTTAAAAAAAAATCGTACATAAATTAGGCCGTTAGTTTTCTCGTTTGAATTGTTTACATTTATCATTTTATAACTGACTATGCGGTATATGCTTTGCTGATTGTGGAAGGCCATGCGGTGAGCTAATTGTGTTAAATACAGTGTCAATTGGTCTGTTGTGAAGATTTGCCCCGATAGCAATAATACCACATATACTTGTTTCATATTAGATTTTTAAACTACTATTTTTTTTTATTTTGCTTTAGGTAAAAGACATCTGTGTGTTTTCATTCCTGAAATTTCTTGTGTTATGTTGAGTTTTGTTGGCTGGGAGTTTGCGTTTATATTTAGATCATTCAAGTAAAACGCTTAGGACCCTTATTTTAAAATAAAGTTTTCATATTTATAAAAGAATCTATTTCAAATTGTATTGGCTTTAATATATTGTGAAAAATATATCTGAAATGTAATTTTAAAAAAAGGAATTGACATTAGAATTTACACAACAATAACAACATGATCAAAAGTAAAGACAAGACGACAAAAAAAAATGTAACATCTATATATATGTGTACCCTACTCTTTTATTAAATCTGTTATTGTTATTTTTATGCTTTGTTTGAAGTGTCATTGGTGTGTCTTCATAAAGACAAAACGTGCGTCTGGCTTCTTTAATTTTTTTATACAATGGATTGAGATCATGTATTCAACATACCACACGTCTAGAATAGTTGTATAATAAAGTGCCTCATGGTCATATATCCTGTTACAATTCGTTACGGTTATAAAATTTGAAAACCTCATTGTTATCAGTTTTGTCATAAGGTACATTTGGTAACATTCACGCTTCTAAAAGAGAGAAAAAACAATTGGTAAATGAATTATGGTATGTCGCTGAGACCTGATATTTCTGTTTATCATTTAGTATCATTTTAGTGATATAAAAAAACCCATTAACTCTTCTTTTGGTTTCGAATTGCTAAAACGTTTCACGGCCTAATTTGCTGTAAGCAGTATTTTGATAAGTTTTATATGTTGTAAACATACATTGCGTTTGATGTAAGTTGGCAATGATTCATGAATTGAAATAAAACGTACAACAGTCTATACAAATTAAAATGTGTCTGAAGACAGTTTTATTCGTTGAAAATATATATGATTTACAACATGATTTATTGCTTTTAAAATGGTTTCATTGATCAACTTTTATATGTACGTACATGATGTACTGGATAAGTTTGAAGGGTTTATTTGTAACCTGTTTATACTTACATAGACTAACAGATTAATCACCCGTCAAGTACACAGAGTACACCTTTTTCAAAAAAATAGAACAAGCACCATTTTTCGGTTAACATATGTACCGTACCTATTGTTTTAACAAACGTTTTGAGATCAATAAAGGTCAATTTAGTGGTATACATGCATTGTGCGTACGTTGAATTTATGTACTAGAAATGCACATGTTATTATAAGTATGCACCAAACTGAACACAGTGAGTACTACTTTTGGCTGAGTTGTTTGTGTTCTAAGATGAAACAGTATCTTACACAAACATAACCCTCCAAAAGGCGAAATTTACTGTTCATCTTGCAAAGTTAACTTCACTTCCATATGTTTATTAACGATACCCTGTGTGATTCAATGGGATATTTATGTAATTACAACTCTATGTTTCTCCACAATATTTGCTCTTAATATATATTTATTGTCAACAGTTATAATCAGGAAGTTAAAATACGGTATTTTACAACTACGTAGAAAAATCTACATCCTGTGTCTATAATTTGATGGTAATTTGATAAGTACAGAAAATGACATTTTCTTTTATTTCCTTCTGTCTAGTGGATATCAATGCTGTGTCTGAATTTTGAAGAAATGTACTATTATTTCTGACAAAACTGACACATCCAATATATGTTGAGACAACAAATGTCAAGTTGACCTCACAAGGGAATAATCAAAATATATGTCTTAAAACAAAACAAACCCATATAATACATCAACGTAAATTGGTTATCCTTTGGCAGTTTCTTGGCCTTTCTTAAATATTATCCTGCCCTCCTCCGATGAGTTTTTCATATATTTCACTCACGCTGGCGTATGCAATGTGAATCCTGGAGTCTGTGAAGAGATTATTGGGCAGTTAATAGGAGATACTAAAATTGATGAAAACTGTACGATTTGTTTTCTTATGTAATACTGTGGATTAATTAACATTCGTTAGAAATTATTTGTATTATTTTATCGAGTCCAACATGTTAACTGTTACTAATAAATTCTATTACATGATAAAGTTTCCCCAAAAAGTAATATATGGTGAACAAGATTTTTGTTATAAATTTTTAAAAATTAATGTGTCTATGTACATGTACATGTACGAACAGTAATGTATAGTCATACACTGTGTCGACTATTCAACGACCGTATTCCCAAATGTGAGGTGTATTCTCAAACAATGAACAAAAGACTTGTTTTCTAATTACTATTCAGATTCATAAAATCTCTCGTTGATTAAAGAGTCTTACATAGCACACAAAGTTCATCAAAATATCAACATAATGTTAAAAATCATTCTTGTGACGTTGATATTGATATTGATGTAATAATTGCTCGTAATGCATCAATTTATGATTCTCATATGGCATGTTTGGCGTGTAAACATAGTTGACGCATTAACAGTATGTGTTTTTTATTTGTATAATAGGTCTTAATGCAATTGACATTTAAAGAAATAATGCCAATATGAAAACATGAAATGGTTGCCCTTAAACAATATAACGAAAAGTTACTGATTTGAAAAAAATGAACTAGAGTTATTGAGTAGGTTTATTTCAGAAAACAGTGGCGTGCATACTAATATTGTTTTCAGTTGTGTATTAAACTGTTTTGATTTTATTACCTTAAGGAAAAGAAATCCTTTTTTTTTTTAAACATTTTCAAAATATTTTAATTTTTAATTTACGTCAGAAAGAAGTCATCCAAAACTTCGATTTAGAGAAAGTATAGTACTTGACAAAATATAAAATAACGAAAAGCTTAACCAAAATTCCCATATACGACATTATGGCTGGTTATTGAAATGTTTGTGATTGGAAAAAATAAATTCTTCAATAAAGACATGAAAGATAACCTGTCAAATAACTACCACATTGGCCTGTAAGAGTGTTTATGTCTTAGCGTCCCTGGTCTATGTAGACAGAAAGTTATATACAACGTGGTGATTTATATCTGCGATATTTTTCTACCTCAAACTGAAAACATCGAAAAATTAGAAAAAAACTATACACTTCGGCATTGGCAATGTAATTATAAATTGTAGTTAAGTTACATTTGCATCTCATGTTTGACTTTGGTCGATATTTCCGATTTTAAAAAAAAACTATTATCGGTCAAACTCATACAAATTTATCAGTAACGATATATTTCTCTTTAACTTCATAGATTCATTCTTATTCTTTCAAGATCATCTATTTCTGGAAGTAGTGATACTTTTGGTCAATGTTAACTCGTCCGACATTTAAGTAGAGGGCATTTGTTATATTGGTCAAATTGAAATATGATAGGCGAATACAGAATTTGCAGATCCGTTTAAATTCTGTCTCAATAGTTATCAGGATTATAATTTAGTACGCAAGACGCGCTTTTCGTCTTCATAAGACTCATCAGTGATGTTCAAATCAAAATATTTGTAAAATCAAAATTGTTTAAAAATTACTTTCAATAATATTCTTCATTTTCATCTACGATTATTAAAGGAATCACTGTAATATTTTTTTCTGTCAATGAAGAAATACCATAAAATAACCTGGTGCCCACCAAATGTGCGTGTAGCGGGTTATTTGACAGTGAGCACAATATTTGAAGGTTATTTGGTGTAAGGTATAATGGTGTAAAATGTAATGGTGTATTGTGTTAGTGGGAAGGTTACACCTTCCAAGGACTGTAGAACAATCCAAGGTGACGGTATACCAGGAATCTACCTCAACTGACCATTGTATGCCGATGGGTCAAATTATCTGCACGCAAAAAAACAAAGCTAACACAACAACATGTACACATCGAAAATTATTTATTTGACATACACAAATCATTCCTTTCAACTGACCGAATGACAGAGTGTACAATAAAAGTAAAGTTATGAAAACAAATTTACTTTGAATTTAACAAATGTTATTGATACATTTAATTGGGGTTCGTGTTGCTTTTCCTTTAGTTTTCTTTGTTGTGTTTGGACTTTTGATTTTGCCTTTTGATTTTGGATTTTCCTTTTGAATTTTCCTCGGAGTTCGGTATTTTTGTGTTTTTACTTTTTTATATGTACTATTGTTTGTCTGTTTGTCTTTTTCATTTTTAGTTATACCGTTGTCAGTTTATTTTCTGTTTATGAGTTTGACTGTCCCTGGTATCGTTTGTCCTTTTTTTATTGTGATTTGCAATTTGTGATTTTTACATATCAATTGTTGGAATTATTGACCAACTTAAAATAATTTCCGTGTTTAAGGTGATTATTTTAATGCAGATGACAGTTAAGTAGAAGTGTATTTTCGGAAAACTATAAAAGCTGTCCATCGTCCTAATATAATTAAACAAGATTTTGCTTCCACACATATTACGCATTTCGTCTCTAGAGTAACAGATTAGGTGTATTACAGAGAATGATGGCGTCCTGACTAATAAATTATCATACTTTTAGATACACTTGTTCTAATTCATCATCATTATTATTCTCCATATTTGTTAACATTTATATATTAATTTTTCAAATTATCTGTGCTGAAAATTCAGGTCACAAATGAAATCATAAGAAATTTGTCCTCTAAAAAAATATAGCATTTCATGTTTTGATTAAGGATTAACGATTTTATAGACAAAACATTGACATTATTTGTTTTGAATGAGTTTTTTTTTAATTTAGGAAAACACTACATGATTCACCTAATTAACTGTTATTTTTTCATGAAACAAAAGGATCAGCAGCTATTCAATAGTTTTCATAGTTGTCATCTCTTGTAAAATTATTTCAAATCATTCACATGATATATTTGTATGTGTTAGATAAATTGTATTACTAATCCAAGCAAAGTTGACTTCAGTTAACCCTGAACTACATTTAAATTTTACACCATTGTCTCAGGTTAAAGGGAGGGTAGGGATCCTGCTTACAGTTTAGCCCGCCACATTCTGTATGTGTGTGTCTGGCGCAAGTCAGGAGCCTGTAATTCAGTGGACGTCGTTTGTAAAATACTGATTTTCATTCATTTTGTTTAACATCAATACAGCCGTTAGTTTTCTCATTTGAATTGTTTTACATTTATCATTTTATAACTGCCTATGCGGTATATGCTTTGCTAATTGTTGGAAGGCCATACGGTGAACTATATGTGTTAGTTTCTGTGTCAGTTGGTCTTTTTTGAAGATTTGTCTCATTGGTAATAATACCACATCTTCTTTTTCATATTAGTTTTTTAAACTGCTATTTTGTTTATCATGCTATAAACGTGATGAATAAAAGGTATCTGTGTGTTTTCATTTCAGAAATTTCTTGTCTAAAGTTTGGTTTTGGTGGCAGGGAATAAGCGTTTCTATTTAGATCATTCAAGTAATACGCTTTTGGGCTCTTATTTTAAAAATGAAGTTTCCTATATTAGGGAATCTATTTCAAACTGTATTGACTTAAATATATTGTGAAAATTATATCTGAAATGTAATGTAAAAAAATGAATTGACTACATGTATAGCATTTACATAACAATGATAAAAGTAAAGACAAGAAGACAAAAAAATAAAAAATCTTACATCTATATTTGTGTTTCCCTTCTCTTTCATTAAATCTGTTCATTATTGTTTGCTTTGATTGAAGTGTTATTGATGTGTCCTCATAGTGACAAAACGTGCCTTTGAACTCTTTTTTTTTTTAAACATGGGAATGAGATCATGTATTCAACATACCACACGTCTAGAATAGTTGTATAACAAAGTTTCTCATGGTCATATATCCTGTTACAATTCGTAATAGTTATAAAGTTTGAAAACCTTAGTGATATCAGTATTGTAATAATTTTCATTACATTTGATAACAACCATGCTTCTAAATGAGAGATAAAAAATGGTAAATGTATTATGGTATGTAGCCAAGACATGATATTTCTGTTTATAATAAAGTATAATTTTAGTGATAACAAAAAATAAAAATTATGTTTTCTTAGGTTTTCGGATTGCTAAAACGATTGAAGGCCTGATTTGCTGTTAGCAGTGATTTGATAAGTTTGATATGTTGTAAACATACATTTATGTAAGTTGACAATGATGCATCCATTGAAATAAAACGTATAACAGTCTATACAAATTTAAATGTGTCTGAAGACAGTTTTATCCGTTCAAAATATATATAAATGTTAAATATGTATTGTTGCTTTTTAAAATGGTTTCATTGATCAACTTGTATATGCACGTACATGATGTATTGGAAAAGTTTGTAGGTTTTTTTGGTAACCTGTTCATACTATTTACCGCTGCACAATACACCAGTTGAAAAATGAAAAACTACAATCGTAGCACTACAATAACGTTAGTACATATATTAAGAGATTGGTCATAAGTCAAAACCATAGAGTACAGGTTTTTTTTACAAAAACATAGAACAAGCACCGTTTTCCCGTTAACATATGTATCTCTTGTTTTAACTAACGTTCTGATATCAGCATAGGACAATTTAGCGGTATAAATGCATTGAACGTACGCTGAATTTAAATACTAAACATGTACATGTTATTATAAGTACGCACCAAACTGAACACATTGAGTACCACTTTTGGCTGAGTTATTTGTGTACTAATACGAAACATTATTCCTACACACATATAACCCTCCAAAAGTTCACTCGCAAAGTTAACTTCATTTCCATATATTTATTAACGATACCCTGTCATTCAATGGGATATTTTTGTAATTACAACTCTATGTTTCTCCACATTATTTGCTCTTAATATAAATTTATTGTCAACAGTGATAATCAGGAAGTTATTAAACGGTATTTTACAATTACGTAGACAGATAATCTACATACTGTGTCTATAATTTGATGTTAATTTGATAAGTACAGAAGATTATAGTTTTTTTTTTTCCTCCAGTCTAGTTGATATCAATGCTGTGTCTGAATCTGGAAGAAATGTACGATTATTTCTGACAAAACTGACACATCCAATATATTTTTTGAGACGAAAAATGTCAAGTTGACCTCACAAGGGAATAATCAAAATAGAAGTCTAAAAAACAAAAACAAAGGCATACAATACATCAACGTAAATTGATTATCCTTTTGCATTTTTTTTTGCCTTTCTTAAATATTTTCCTGTCCTTCACCGATGAATTTTTCATAAATGACACTCACGCTGGCGTATGCAATGTGAATCCTGGAGGCTTTGATGAGATTATCGGGCAGTTAGTAGGAAATACTAAAATTGATGAAAACTGTACGATTTTTTTTCGAACAACTTTTATGGGTCAAACTCATATAAATTTATCAGTAGCGATATATTTTTCAATAACTTTATAGATTCATTCTTATTCTTTCAATATCATCTATTTTAAGAAATAATGATACTTTTAGTCAATGTTAACTCGTCCGACATTAAAGTAGAGTGATTTTGTTATAATTGGTCAAATTTTAATGTGATAGGCGAATACAAAAATTTCAGATCCGTTTCTATTCTGTCTCAAAATTGTATAAGAATCATTATCAAGAATATCCTTCATTTCCATCTACGATTATTAAACGGATGACTGTAATATTTTTTTCTGTCAATGACGAAATAACATAAAAAATGTGGTGCACATTAAATAACGCATGTACCGAGTTATTTGACAGTGTGCACACTATTTTAAAGTTATTTCGAATACAGAAAAAATATTTCAGCCATTCCTTATTATTAATCCTAAATTCCATTTCCAAGGAGTACATTGTGAACTTTTTTTTATAATCTCACAGTCACATACACAACAGAATAATGGCTATGCTCTGATAAACAAAATAATTTCACTCAATTAGAACACGTGTAACATTCAAAATAAAATTTTAAAACTATTATGCAGGTTAATAACCTAAGACCCTAAAATGCATGCTGTCTTTTATCCAGGTTGTTCATGCTAAATGAGTGAGCAATTTCCTGATTGCATCGTAGACATGCAAATTTGCATATTTTTGTATTTTGCAATACAATTTGCAGAATAATTTGTTTATATCATAGATTTTAACTAATCGACTTGAAATGAATAGTTGCTCTGACAAAAATGCTCTTTTTATACCAGTTTCTCCATCTTTCAAACTTGATTACCACTTTTGTATTTCAGTTGCATTTTGTACTTTTAGCATTGACTATTAACCTTAAACTTGAATGTTTGTTCTTTGCATGTAGCATTGATACATTTGGAATCGCTACAGTGAAAAGCAGGAAGTAATTATATAGTATAATAAATGTTTGTTCGTAGGAAGATTATCTACATGAAATGGATAATGTCAGCGCGGTTTATCAGATCAAGAATAATTACAGGGTATTTTATCTTTATTTCACTGCCTACTGTTTATGTGATTGGTGAATAACAAATCTAGTAAATATGACACACTTTATATTGTATAGTCAGCATTCAATAATATGTGTCATCAATTACACAACTAAAATATATCAACTAAAAGCTGACAAAACAAATGCAACAGTAATATCATTAATATATCGCTGTTCAAAAGGCAAAATTCTGTTGAGAGAAAACAAATCCACGTTCCAAACTAAAACCAAGGGAAATACGTGAAACGGAACAACAGAAACATCGAAATGCAACAAAAAAACCCGATATCGACAGGATGTATTTGTATGATCTGTTCATTAGTGATTGCTTTAAAAAAAGTGGACAGAGTATCATATAGCATCAATAGGCAACACAAAAGAACAATGGTCTGAATAGCCTGATATAAAACAAACACTACTTTTCAATTTACTATTAACTTAATTAAACAATAGTAATATGTTTCAAACTTGTGTTAAAATATAACTGATTGATTTATAAGTATTAAAGATATTATGAGTGTTTTATTCAATACGCGATAAAGCTGAGATTGGTAAAACATAAAAACAATCTGTATACAAATTACTATTTGGACAACATTGGAGGCGACAAAAAGTCATCTGAACGTTTGACACAAAAAAATTTAAAAACAGAATAAAATAGGAATATTAAAGAATTCACAACAAAAAACTAAACTGAATGATATATCGGTCATAGAAAAGAGGGTACACATCCAAACGTGGGCAATGCTATATCATAGTCAGACAACACAAAGGCGAACCTGAAACTGTGGTTGGTCAAACAACAAAAACAAAGTATATCTCCAACAATTCAAACACAGGGATGAATTCATGGGCTCTTGAAGGGTAAACAGTTATATCCGTCTTTGTAAAGCTCATATATCTTGCTTTGTAATTACTTACTACTAAACATTTACAAATAAGACCAGACGTAGCGTCTAAAGTCATAACCACAACTTGGTCATCAGAAGTCAGTTGACAGATTTTCTCAACGTCGTTCCTTTAAAAAGAAGTTCATATTGAACCTTTGTGAAGAAAAACTATGATTTACTATATATTACTAGTTTAACAAATTTCATATTTAACTTGCGTTGGGGAAGGTATGAATACATTATGTACGACATTTAAAACTTTGCAAAATATTGATAATAACTGATTGTCATTTTTCACGTTGATTCAAAATAGTGTGATATGAATTCGTTCAAAAAAATAAATCAATAATTACGAATCGCAAACTTTCCTTGAAATTAAATTTCATTACAGTGTAAGACGTGTGGTCCAGGGGTTTAACGTGTATGATGAAACAACACGGGGTGTATTGCACAGGGGGTATGGTGTAATTGTGTATGGTGTAATAGTGTATGTTGTGATGATGTATCGTGAAATGGTGTATCGTGAAATGGTGTAAGGTTTAAGGGTGTATGTTGTTAGTGGAAAGGTTACACCATCAAAGGGAGAGCCGACAATTAAGTCCCTAAATTTTCTTTCTGGAACTGATATTGAACCAGGAACCTTTGTGTTAGTAGCTCGATGAATCGACCTTAACTGAACATTGTGTGGAGATTGGCAAAATTATTTTCACACAAATTAGCAATTCTAAATCAACTGCATGCACATATCGATTATTATTTTAAAAAAATCACTCCCTTCAACTAACTTAATGACAGATTGCACAACAATACCCCAATGTGATACATAAAGTAATGAAAAAAATGTACTTCGAATTAAACAAATATTCTTGTTACATTTATTGTGTTTTGTCATCCTTTGATGTCTTCATATCCATTGTTGCAATTATTGACCAACTTTTGTTCTTATGTTGTACTGTTATACCACTGTCCCAGGTTAGGGGAGGGTTGGGATCCCGCTAACATGTTTAGTTTAATCCCGCCACATTATTTATATATCTGCCTGTATTAAGTCAGGAGCCTGTAATTCAGTGGTTGTCGTTTGTTTATGTGTTACATATTTGTTTTTTGTTCATTTTTTTACATAAATAAGGCCGTTAGTGTTCTCGCTTGAATTGTTTTACATTGTCTTATCGGGACCTTTTATAGCTAACTATATGCGGTATGGGCTTTGCTCATTGTTGAAGGCCGTACGGTGACCTATAATTGTTAACGTTTTTGTCATTTTTGGTCTTTTATGGATAGTTGTCTCATTGGCAATCATACCACATCTTCTTTTTTATATTAAAAATATTTTCGTGTTTAAGTTAATTGTTTTAATAATGCATATGACAGTTAAGTAGAGGTGCTTTTTTCGGAAACGTATAAAAGCTGTCCTACGTCCTAATATAATAAAATGAGATTTTGCTTCTATACATAATATACATTTCGTCTCTAGAGTAACAGATTAAGTCATTACTAAGAATGATAGCGTCCTGGCTAACAGATTATCATACGTTTAGATTCCATAGGTCTAGTACACTATCAATAGTATACTCCATATTTGTTAACATTTATATAGTAATCGTTCAAATTATCTGTGCTGAAAAAATCAGGTCACTAATGAAATCATAGGAAATTTTTCCTCAGATAAAATATAACCTTCATATTTTGATTAGAATTAACGATTTATATAGACAATATATCGGCATAATTGTTTTTTGATGAGGTTTTTATAATGTAAGGAAACACTACGTGATCCACATAATAACCTGTCAATTATTATGGGACAAAAGGTTCACCCGCTCTTTAATCATTTTCGCAGAAAACTGTTGCCATACCAAATCATTCACATGATATAATTGTATGTATGTGGTATATTTTGTTAACTCTGTTAAGCAAAGTTGACTTAGTTGTTTAACGCTATCATAAGAACAGCTTCTCATATCTGCGAATCCATTGCAGGATGCGTTTGCTTAAATGTATAGAAAAAAATGTAAACTAATAAAAGAGTATATGCTGCAAAAGTTGTCAATATCATTTTCACCATAATGAAAAAGTAAGGACAAGAAGACAATCGAATAAATAATGTTAAAATTCACTGTGTGATTGCCTTCTTTTTCTATTTAAATTTCAACAGTATTTGTAACTTTTATTTAAGTGTCATTGATGTCTTTTATAAAGACAAAACGTGAGTCTCGGTTATTCAAATTAATAAGAACGTGTTTTTTTATATGGGAATATTTTATTTCTGCCTGAAAATGTATATTGTTAGATATCTTATGATCACGTATTCAACATAATAGAATAGTTGTATAACATATGACCTTGTGGCCATATACACGTATCATGTTACAATTCATTATATATTTTATAGCATTGTCATATTTTTCATAAGATACATTTATTATAATTATATCTATCATATCCGAAGTACCATTAACGTTTATTTTTAAGATTGTAACACAGTGATGACTGTTGTACCCATATTTTGACCATTTTATTTATTATGTCTGTTTTGTTCATGCAGCGTTGTAAATATAATACAATTTGATGAGACTGTCGTACAAATGATATGTTAATCGCTATAATAGTTATCAAAGGTACCAGGATTATAATTTAGTACGTCAGACGTACGTTTCGTCGACATAAGACTCATCAGTGACGCTCATATCAAAACCCGGTTCAATCCTCCATTTTGTCATTTGATTTTTGCAATGTGATTTCCGATAGAATTTTCCCCGGAGTTCAGTTTTTTTGTGATTTCACTTTTTACATTTACATCTATACAACTTTGTTATTTTTTAGGAAATTAACCTGTTTAAGTACGAAATAAAAGAGGAATTTTTGGTCTGTGTTATATGGATTTTATTTCAACGCAATTTTCAAACAATTACAGACTTTTGATCGAGATTTGATTTTAAGACGAAATAGGATAACAGATATATTGATATTCACTTGAAGAAGGTCGATTTCTATCTGACGAAGCCCATACGTTGATAAATGTTGATTCCTCAGAGATTGTTTAAAAATGGGAGCTAGTAACATGCATAACAAAACAATAATGTAACTAGTAATCAAGCGACGGTTCAGTAGAATTCAGTAATTTATTCAAAATAATAACCAACATTAATAATGTATAGAATATAAAGACAAACTAGATAACACGACCAAACTGGTCGCCTTTTGAATGTGTTCTGTTGATCTGTTATGAACGAAAATGAATCAATTTCTTATAATTGAAATAATTCGTGATGGCAGTCATTATTTTTTTCAAATTCTAACACAGATAATGCATCATGTGCAAAGCTGTATGTCCTTTTGACATGTTGGTGTAAATTGCTGTTGTAAATAGCTTAAAATGGTTTAAATACGGTCAAACAATATTTCATTTTATCAGCGGAGTATTAACAGATAAAATGATAAACACCCGTCATATTTTTACCACACAATATAGTTTGCTGGAAAGAAAAAAGGCAAGAAACAAAAGGACAATATAATATTTGAAACAACGGCAAAAGCATTGAGGGGTTAACTATATATATATATACAAAATACCACACATATAGAAAAGAATCTGAGCAACAGGAATCCGAAACAAAATTTGAGATAGTTAAAAAGGAGTTAACAGATTCTGCACTACTTGTAACATCCGTTCTGTTTGTAATGGTACTTACAAATTAAATGATCAGTTACCAACAGTGATGACTAATAAAAGATAACAGAATCTTCCCTACTTGTAACACCCTTTCTGTTTGTAATGGTACTTACAAATAAAATGATAAGTAAATTACAGTGATCAGAGATAACAGGATTATGATGACACACTGTTAAACATTTTTCTGGAGTTCAGGTTATTGACATTTTAGCACAAATTCTGTTAAAAAGGAAACATTATAGTTCAGGTTGTTGTCTCTTCGACATATTCACCATGATTTCCATTCTCCATTTTTATTATAAAATACTACTTCACAATACAGCAATTGAAAAATGAATAAATACGGTCGTTCTTCAATTTACCGAATCACCTCACTCTGCTATACGACGGAATTACCATAACATAATAAAGTATCTATCTTTAACTGTGTAATTTTTGTGAAACAATCAATTCTGAATTGGTTAACAAGTTGAACTTCTGCATTAAAATATAGTTGTTCCCCCACTTTAACTCTTTGTTTGTTTGCTGAAGATAACAATAATTGCGAATAAATCAGCATGGTCGGTTTTTCACTCTATAAATCTCCCGGAATGATAAACGACAGTAATAACCTAACAAATCTTTATAACGTATAATTCTAAGTGAAGAATTTCATATGTTCAAAAAAACATATTCTCCTTATAGTATTGCATTAACATAACGTATGTAAATAACTTTAATAACATTTCACGCGTAAACGTTCACATAGTTAACGCGCGTTTACTTTAATCTAAAACTAAAATAGCCACCAATGTTCACTGCCTGTATTAACTAAGGTCTTTCGGTCAACAAAGGTAATCGATGCGTATAAATGCAGTAGACGTACCTTAACCTAATTTGATATTTACCGGACATGTAAAACGTAGTCTACATCAAACTGATCTCAGTGTGCACTTTTACTGAATTGTTTGTGTACTCATATGAAGCACTATTCCTACATAACCTTCTCAAACACGGAAAGACAATTTATCTTGCAAGGTTAATTTTCCTTTCGTATGTATATTGGCGATACTCTGTCATTCGACGGGATAATTATGAAAGTATCACTCTACGTGTATCTACAATTTTTGTTCTTGGTGTATATTTGTTGTCATCAGTACTTATCAGGAAGTTTATTTTACCGGATTTTGCAATTACGTGGACAAGTAATATTCATACATCTATTGTGTCTGTAATTGGATTTAATGGACAGAAGATTACTACAATTTTCTTTGATTCCCTTATGTCCAGTTGATATTATTGTATAAGTATGTCGTCTGAAGAAAATAATTTAAAACCAAATACCCTTTAATTTCTGACATAAATGACACAACTGATATTTCAAGAAGAAAAATGTCAGGATGACCTCACAAGGAATTATCAAGATGTTAGGCTAACACGTCTACACAAAACTACAAAACATCGTCTTAGATTGATTTTCTTTTGGTAGTTTCTGTATGACTACAAACTCTGTTAAATGAAAATATAGCGATCAACTAAACATGCTAAATCTGATAACGAAAGCACTGGCTTCTATTACATTGCTACATTGTAATGACGTTTCGTTGCTGTGATTTAATTCAATTCCAATACGAGCAAAAACAATTCGAAATTTGTTCTCCATGCATTTTTGTTGTCTACCAACATGTGTAAAAATCTGTATTACTGGTTTTGACTTCCTTATAACAAAGAGTGAACGTTAGACAAAAGGTAGGTTTGAACAAATCTTAACTCGAAAATCTATATTTCAAAAAGATAGAGTTCACAACCAGATCGTATTATCAGTTAAAAAATAGACGAACTCTAACAAAAGGGCAATCAAAGCTGAGAAGTCGAACGAGGACCCACAGATCCATGAATAAAAAATAAAAGTGAAACAAACAACAGGTCAACTAAACAATAAAAAGAAATAAAAGACGAAATAATAAAGAACGGACAACATAAACCCAATCAATCTCGGGAAAATGTCATGGTCAGTAGTATCAAAAGGTCTGCAGATTCGACTGTTAAAGTAACAATTCTTATATTTCATTGACATATAATAAATACAAATTCAGTGATATCATTTCGATAAAAAGGGCGGAATAAAAGTTGGTAATCTGGCAATAGAAACAAATCCACAGTTATGTCTGATACAACAATTCCATCAGATAATACTTATTATAAATCTATTAATAACATTTAAACTTATAATTCTTGAATTGCGAGAAATCAAACTGTAATAACAAATAGATTGCTTTCAATAAGAGTATGTTGGTTATTGCCACTGATTTAAAGTGAAGGAGACCACATATCTTTACCCCTTTCAAAAATTTCCTTTATATTGTATCAAAATGATTACGAAACTCGAAATATTTTTTGAATCTGATCGGCGGAAAGGTTAATTTATGCTAACAAACCCTAAGTTAAAGGATTTCCATATTGCTTTGTAAACATGCAGTTTATTGCGATTTGATCATTCAAATTCTTTGTTGACACTATTGACCAACTTAAAAGTATTCACATGTAAAAGGTTACTGTTGTAATGCATAACACAGTTAATAAGAAGTGATTTATCTGAAAACATATAATAGCAGTTCTGCGTCCCAATATGATCAAACAAGATTTTGCTTCTAAATATTTTTATACATTTAGTCTTTAGCATGTCTAGAGTAAAATATTAAGTTCATTTCAGAGAACCCTGACGTCCTTACAAATACCTTATCATACTTTTAAATCCAAATTGTTCTAATTAATAAAATTGAGAATGGAAATGGGGAATGTGTCAAAGAGACAACAACCCGACCAAATAAAAAAAAAACAACACCATAAGCCTACCTCATTCTTAAAATCTATATCATTTTTCACATGATCTGTGCTGAGACATTCAGGTCACCAATACAATCACTAGAAACCTATCCTTAGATTAAACATAGCACTTTGCATTTTGATAAGGAAGACAGAAAACCTATCGGCATTATTAGTTTTTGATGAAGTTGAAAAAAACCACTATGTGACTCACTTAAGAAACTGCAAATTATAATTGATACAAATGATCTTCAGCAAATCTATCATTTCATTTTTTTTTATTTCTTGTAAAGGCCATCACAAACTATTCACATTATATTTAAGAAATAATTCATGGGGGCTTGAATATATCGTAATGTTACCACGGGTTGGCCCTTTATGACAAATATTTTACCCTGGCATAGAGGGACAACCCGTGGTAAAATCTAGATATATTCAAGCCCCAATTAATTATTTCGATTCTAATAGGTCAAATACTGCATTTCTTTTGGATCGAAGCGCTCTAGGTGGAGGCAAATATTTGCCATTCCCATAAATAAACGCACTATTTAATTGGCGTAAAAGAACGGAGCAAACTGAATCAGTGACATGCTTAAACAATTTAAAATTACGCATATAGATAGTTTTGAATTATTTAAAACGATAATTTACTTATGTGTCTTAAATGTTTAAACAAATATGGCTTATAACACATTTTAGCATCGTTTGTTTACGTTTCCATGTTGTGATGATTTTCGGTTTTTCAAGCGTGTATTTTCCCGTAAAATGCTCATATTCTAACGTCATCGTATTATGACGTCGCGAAACTCATTCATAAAAAAGCATATGACGTGGGAGTACGATCTGAACAGCCCATGCAATATATTCAAATTTTACCACGGGTTTGTACTCAAAGCGTTTGAAGGACGGCATGTTAGAATTGTGTATATATGTAGTAAGTATATAATAGTTTTTGCAACTCTTTCAACATTGTTCATGCGAAGTTGATTTAGCTTTATTACACTATTTTTATTTTTTTATTTTAGGTTAAAGACAGGTTCAAAGTGTTTTTTTCTTTAACGAACTTGCCTGACACCGTAATAACAGAAGTAAAGACATGAAGACAAATGAATAAAAAATGTTACATCTCATTGCGCCTTTCTGTTTTTTTCCATTTAATTCTGAACATGATTTGTAAATTTGATTGAAAGGTCTTCGATGTGTCTAATATAAACAAAACGTGCATCTGGCTTAATAAAAAATATGATTATTTTTTATACATTTCGAATATTTTGTTTTGTTTCTGCTTTAACTCAAAAGGAATAGGTCCGGTATAGACCGATTTTGGCCTCAAATTTCAGTTGCATCTGACGAATATTTTGACCACTTTTTAAACACTTAAGTGTCTGTTTCAAATGGTCGAATTAATTTTTGCGAAAGATTTTAACTTATTTAGTCATTAAAAACGACCCTATTCAAGCTCAAATATGAAAAATTTACCAAATATGCGAAAAAATGACACTTTTTAGATGGTTTTTGTCAAAAACAAAAGTGGCCGCATCCGTGTTTATCCTCAATCTGTATATATGTTATGAATTATCAACAAAAACAACTACCATTTCAATATTTTGGATGAACACGAATGCGGCCACTTTGTTTTAAACGGAAACCGTCTAAAATCTAACCTCAATGCTGGAAATGTGAATATTTCAGTAATTTACCTGGCCTTAATGGTGCTAGTACCTAATTTATATGCAATGTATTGTAAAAAACAACCCATATTTATATAGCAGAACCATTCTTCTATCTAATAAATAACTAAAAGTTTACATTTTAAACTATTTTGTAAAACTGCTATATTTCGGGGCCAAACCCTTTTTGGCCCCAAAATATAGCAGTTTTACAAAATTGTTTAAAATGTAAACTTTTAGTTATTTATTAGATAGAAGAATGGTTCTGCTATATAAATATGGGTTGTTTCTTACTGGACCTACTCCTTTATATTGTTGGTACTAGTATTATTAAAATCATGTATTTATCACAAACACGGTTTGAATATTTGTATAGTATAGGGATTTGGGGCCATCTTTCCTGTTTCAGCTCAAAAAAATATTTTATAGACCTTATTTATATGGGCATTGTCAAATTTTCCATTGCAAAAACATTTGATTTGATAATGCAGGTTAATGTAATGTCTTCATGGTGTTTATGTTAGTTTGTTAAATTAAATATATTATATCCCAAACATCAATAGTCTAGGAACTGCTTTGAAATCTGACGATTTATTTTGCTGTCGACAGTGATAGACCAGAACGCATTATGTATTAAAGAGAACACGGGCATTGAATTTTCTGAGTAGGGCAGGCACGATTTTTTGTCTATCATTATTGATCAGATAAATCATTTTCCTCACAAATATGTAATTTGTATTCCCATGGACCTACTTTGTCGCACATACACAATTGTTCTTCCTCAATACCCAATTAACCGATATATTCTTTTTTGATTTTCCATATAACATTTTGATTAACATAAGTTCACCTGAGAATTCGTACCCATTGCTACTGATGAAGGTTAATAAGTTACAGTGTGAACATCTACAGATTAACAAATATATGGAATAAGCAATTACTCTTTCGGAGATAATATCCAAGAAAACAAAAGAATTATAAAATATCTGACAAAAAGACAAAACAATTGCAAGGATACACATAATTACAAAACACATTAGTGAGAGAAAACAACAGAGCAACACGAAACCCACATATAACTAGAGGCGGTTCCAAAAGAGTCATATGCAGCTTTACTTGTCATCCCCGTCCTGTTTTTATTTCTTAATTTGTATATACAACTAAACTCTTCAGAAAGTAATGTCAATCCGATTCTTCTTGTTCATGACGACACAATAGGAAGTTTCAGAAGAAATCAAATAAATATGCATTGTTTTTCACTAATGCGGAAAAACATTTTTCTCTCAGCGATTAAGACATCAGAAAATACCAGAAAAGTTAGAGAAAAACTTTTCTATTGAATTAATTTTAATGAAAAGCATTGCATTGTTTTACATACACACTTCTGTGTTGCCATGAATATCAATGATATGGTCGTACTTATAAATTTACTGTTCATTTATCTATGATCAGTTTATTAACACAGTATACCTAGTCTGCACTAGACTGGTGTCTTAGTGTACTGCTACTAGCCGACTTACTGGCATGTTTTGAAGCAAGGTGGAAAATGTACGGCAAAATCACATCTTTTGCGTATTCATCAAAAGTGAATGTTCATCGCGGTGGTCTTGAATTGACCATAGCTGCAATATCACAACTACCATGTCTGTGTCAGGTTCCTCTCTTATATATTGATTTCTATCAATATTGATTTTTCCACTTTTAAAACAAAGATGAAGGAAATTTCTGATTTTCGTGGCTGAAAAACTTTCCAAGTCGCATTGTCTGCTTTGACAGGATATGAAAAGCCTTGAAAACAAACTGCAGTCTTCTCGGGCGAGGTCAAGCTTGCTTTTTGTTTCACATGAACATTTCTTATTTTTCTTAATTAGCTCAAAGATGCTTGCCGTGTTCTACATTCTGTTTCTGAAGTCATCAGCATACTGAGTGCATTCAATTTGTTTAATTTGTGACAGTTTCCCTGTGCCTGCTTTTACAATATCTGTACTGTCTATCTTGTAAATATCTTCAGAATCCTCAAGAAAATGATTTTCGTAATCATTCATGACAGTCTTAAGACTTCGCCGTTTGTCAATGAAATCTTTTTTCATAGACATACATGTAGAATTGTCATGATGTCTATCATTTGTATTCTTTCTTCTAGACGAATAATCCTCGAACTGGCTTAACAGTCTACTGATTTCTGGCCCGGCCACCATCCACCATCACCTTAAACAATAGCGTTATTCTGTTCATGAGCCTGGTCTATCGCCATGTTTGAGAAAACACGATATGATTTTCTAACAGTGAAATGACCTATAATAAATTCTCTGTAAATATCTGTTTTTTTTGTTCCTATTGAAGCCATATCGCGAAGATGAATAGGAAGCCATCTAGCATAGTTGATATGATCAAGTCCAAAAAAGTATGGTATCAAGGAAGACAACGTCTGTTTATAAAGCTCAACATTCGCTTCTCGTAATGACCGAATGTACGAAAAAAACAACACCTGAATTTCAAGAACCGAATACCAAAACTCAAAATGAGGTCTACCTACTTTTCTGTCTTCACACCATTGTATAAAATTGTCAAATTATATTGATTCATCAGGATCTTCGTTATTAGAAGATTCATAGGCAGACATCAGTCATTTAAACAATACACATACAGTTACTTGATGTACTAGTCTAGTTTTATGAGTATTAGAACTTGACAAGAACGATTCTGCATTCCCAGAGGATGCAACATTTGCTTCTTATAAAGACTCAATCCAACCGCTATCCCGCAAAAGATCACACAAAACCTTAAAACATGCCATCTCAATATGTAATCCACCGAACATAACAACGAATTTGTTTTCACCGTATTCATTTGGCCAGTCCCATTGAATATGCTTTGCCAAAACAAATAGCGGTTGGTTTGCTGTAATCACTGGAGATTGGCCGGGATTAAAAAACGACACAACATCCCTGACCTTGTTATGTTATGTATTAACAACATTATCATTAAGAATAGTGTTTATAATAAGGATAGATTTCCTTCAAATCAATATCCGATCAGAATTGCAAATAAAGGTTCGTAACTAAAATATGAACTGTGGATAGACAAGTATCGAGCCACGTCTTATAACAATGAGAACACACACTCTCAAAAAGTTTTGCTAGAATAAAATTGCGCCATCTATTGGCCTATAACCTATCGAACCTAATGTAGCAATCGGAGATTAGTCAAAGATTTGTGGACTAATCAACTGACATTATTCTGGTTATACGATAGTCATGTGGAGTGGGTTCTCGACCGATATTTCACCGAAAGTGATACTTTATCTTATACAATGTATAACAATGATTTACTCCATTTTGAGACATTTTGGATACAATACAAGCACAACCGGCCATAAATATGATGTCATTTCCCTGTGAATACGTCATGTCGAAAATCCAAGATGGCCGCTATGATCGGATGATCTTTTTTCGTGGCTACTCCCCTAATATGATTACATACACCTAAAGGCATATTCTTACAAAGTTTTATGCTTGTATCACCATTTGCATGATTTGTGGGGTAAGCTGCTTAACTATTAGACCCTGATTTTAAAATAAAGTTGTCATATTTATATGCGAATCTATTTCAGATTGTATCGGATTATTGTGAAAAATATACCTTAAATGTAATGCAAATAATTGTCACTGGCATTTTCACAACAATGAGAAATATAAAGACAAGACGACAAAAACATAAAAAAAAAATCTTGCATCTATATTTTTGTTTCCCTTCTCTTTCATTAAATCTATTCATTGTTTTTTACTTTGAATGAAGTGTTATTGATGTGTCTTCATTAAGACAAAACGTGCCTCTGAATTCTTTTATTTAAAAAAATGAGATTGAGATCAAGTTTTCAACATACCCCACGTCTAGAATAGTTGCATAACAAAGTGTCTCAAGGTTATATATTCCTGTTACAATTCGTAACGGTTATAAAATTTGAAAATCTTATTGGTATGAGTATTGTCATAATGTTCATTACATTTGGTGACAACCACGCTTCTAAAAGAGAAAAACAAACCTTTATTATGGTATGTAGCCAAGACATGATATTTCTGTTTATTATTTAGTATCATTTTAGTAATATTGAAAATAAACATTAATTCGTCTTTTGGTCTGCGGATTGCTAAAACGTTTGACGGCCTGATTTGCTTTTAGCAGTGATTTGATCAGTTTGATATGTTGTAAACATACATTGCGTTAGATGTAAGTGGGTAATGATTTATGAATTGAAATAAAACGTATAACAGTCTATACAAATATAAATGTGTCTGAGGACAGTTTTATCCGTTCAAAATATATTTGATTTTTAACATGATTGATTGCTTTTAAAATGGTTTCATTGATCAACATTTATATGCATGTACATGATGTATTGGTTAAGTTTGTAGGGTTTCACTTGTAACCTGCTCATACTATTCACTGCTGCACAATATCAGTTGAAAAATGAAAAAAACTACAATCGTAGCACTATAATAAAGTTAGTACATAGACTAACAGATTGATTTCGCGTCAAGTACAGAGAGTACACATTTTTCAAAAATATAGAACAAGCACCATTTTCACGTTAACATATGTACCGTACCTATTGTTTTAACTGACGTTTTGAGATCAATATAGGATGATTTATGGGTATAAATGCATTGTGCGTACGATAAATTTAGATACTAGGCATGTACATGTTATTATAAGTATGCACCAAACTGAACACTATTTTTGGCTGAGTTATTTGTATACTAATATGAAACATTATTCCTACACTAATATAACCTTCCCAAAGACGAAACAACAGTTCATCTTGCAAAGTTAACTTCACTTCCATATGTTTATTAACGATACACTGTCATTCAATGGGATATTTATGTAATTAACACTCTATATTTATCAACAATATTTGCTCTTAATACATATTTATTGTCAACAGTAATAATCAGGAAGTTATTATACGGTATTTTACAACTACGTAGACAGAAAATCTACATACCGTGTCTATAATTTGGTTTTAATTTGATACTAGTAAGTACAGACATTACATTTTTTGTAATTTCCTTCAGTCTAGTAGATATCAATGCTATGTCTTAATTCTGAAGAAATGTACTATTATTTCTGACAAAACTGACACATCCATTATATTTTTAGACGAAAAATGTCAAGTTGACCTCACAAGGGTATAATCAAAATATAAGTCTAAATAACAAAACAAAGGAAAATAATACATCAAAGTAAATTAGTTATCATTTGGCAGTTTCTTTGGTCTTTCTCACATATTTTCCTGACTTACCGATGAGTTTGTCATAAATTACACTCACGCTGGCGTATACAATGTAACTCCTGGAGTCTTTGATGAGATTATCGGGCAGTTAATAAGAAATACTAAAATTGATGAACACTGTACGGTTTTTTATAATACTGTGGATTAATAAACATTCTTTGGAATTTATTTGTATTAAGTTATCGAGTCCAACATGTTAACTGTTACTCATAATATACAATTACATAATAATAAGTAATATATGGTAAACAAGATTTTTGTTATAAGTTTTTAAAAATTAATGTGTCCATGTACGAACAGTAATGTATAGTCATATACTGTGTCGACAAGTCAACGACTGTAGTCCCAATTGTGACCTGTATTCTCAAACAATAAACAAAAGACTTGTTTTCTAATTACTATTCAGATTCATAAAATCTCTCGTGGATTAACGAGTCTTACATAGCACACAAAGTTCATCAAAATATCAACATAATGTTAAAAATAAATCTTGTTACGTTGATATTGATATTGATGTAACAATTGCTCTAATGCACCAATTTATGATTCTCATATGGCATGTTTGGCGTGTAAACATCGTTAAAGCATTAACAGTATGTTTTTTTTTTTTTTATAATTGGTCTTAATGCAATTGACATTTAAGGTGCCAATATGAAAATATTAAATGGTTGCCCTTATAACAATATGAAGAAAAGTTACTAATTTGAAAACATGTACTAGAGTTATTGTGTAGGTTTTTTTTCTCCAGAAAACAGTGGCGTTCATACTAATACTGATTTCAGTTGTGTATTGAATTATTTTCGTTCATCACCTTAAGGAAAATAAATCCTTTTTTTTAAAACATTTTAATTTTTTTTTTAATTTTTAATCTATGTCATGAACATCAGAAAAGAAGTCATCCGAAACTTGTATTTGGGGAAAATATAGTACTTGGAATAATATAAAATAATGAAAAGCTGAACCAAAAATCTCATAAAAGGCATTATAGCTGGTAATTGGTATGTTTGTGATTGGAAAAAATAAATTCTTCAATAAAGACATGAAAGATAATCTGTCAAATGACTACCACATTGACCTGTTAGAGTTTCAAGGTCTTTGGCATTATTGGCGATTATTGTTTAAAGATTAGAGCGTTACTGATATAGATAAATCAGAAAATCACATCTAAACCAAACCTATGTGCGGGGGGGGGGGGGGGGGGGGGGGGGGGGGCTTACTCAGGCTTTGCTTGAAAAGAAGCTTTAAAAAAACACACAAATTAAAAAACTACGTTTCAAAAATATTATACGTGTCTGTACCTTTTTATTCCCTTTTTGTGTATTAAAATTTCAACACGATTTGCGCATCTAGCTTATTACAATTATTAGTGACTTAAATCTGCATTATATTTTTTTTTACCTCTCACTGAAATCTTCGAAAAATTTGTAAATGTATACACTTCGGCATTGCCAATGTAATTATAAATTGTAGTTAAGTTACATTTGCATCTCATGTATGATTTTGGGTCGATATATCCGATTTGTTTTTCACATCTATTATGGGTCAAACTCGTACAAATTTATCAGTAGTATATATTTTTCATTAACTCTAGAGATTCATTCTTATTCTTTCAATATCATCTATTTTTGGAAGTAGTGATACTTTCAATCAATGTTAAGTCGTCCGACATTTTAGTAGAGAGTTTTTGTTATAATTGGTCAAATTTTAATATGATAGTCGAATACAGAAATTTCCGATAACTACTCCGTTTATATTCTGTCTCAAAATTGTATAAGAATCACTATCAAGAATATCCTTATTTTCATCTACGATTATTAAAGGAATGACTGTTATATGTTTTCTGTCTATGAAGAAATAACATAAAACATGTGGTGCCCATTAAATTACACGTGTAGCGGGTTATTTGACAAGTTTGAACAATATTCGAAGGTTATTTCGAATACAGAAAAAATATTACAGCCATTCCTTATAATTAATCCTTAATTCCATTTCCAAGGAGTACATCGTGTTTTTTTTTTATAATCTCACAGTTACATACATAACAGAATAATGTCTATGCTATGATAAACAAAATAATTTCAGTCAATAAGGATACGTGTTACATCCAAATTTAAATTATAAAACTATTATGCAACGGTTACATTGGTGTACTCTTGTGCCAGTTAACCGACCAAAATCATAAAATGCATGCTGTCTTTTATCCAGAGTGTGTCATGCTAAATGAACGTGCAATTTCCTGATTGCTTCGATGACATGCAAATTTGCATATTTGTAGGTATTTTTCACAACAACTTTTCAACATAATCTGATTATATAGTAAATTTTCACAAATCGATATGAAAGGCAAAATTGCTGTAGCAAAAATGCTCTTTTTTTCGAGATTTTCCATTTTTCAAACTTGATTACCACATTTGTTTTTCAATTTCATTTTGTACTTTTAGTATTGACTATTAACCTTAAACTTCAATGGATATTTCATTGCATGCATCATTGATAAATTTACAATCGCTACAGTAATAATCAGGAAGTAATTATATAGTATAATAAATGTTTGTTCTTAGGAAGATCATTTACATAAAATTTATTATGTCAGCGATGTTAATCCGTTCATGGATGATTTTATAATTACAGGATGTTTTATCTTTTTTTTTCATTGCCTTCTGTTTCTGTGATTGGTGAATTTAAAATCTCGTAAATATGACACACGTTATATTGAAGAGTCAGCATTCATCAATGATACTTAAAGTTATTAACTCAAAATTGACACTAAAACGGCAACAGTATTATACCTCTTTTTGAAAGACACAAATCTATTGCGAGAAAACACATTCAGGTTCCAATCTTGAACCAAGGGAAATAAGTGGAACGGAACTACAGAAACACTGAGGTTCAACAAAAAAACCCATACCAAGAGGATGTATTTTTGTGATCTGTTCATTAGTGATTTCTCAAATTAGTGGACATTATATCATATATCATCAATAGTCAACACGAAAAAGAGTCTTACAGACTTAAACGATCAAAACATGGTCTACATACCCTGAAAAAAAACACACACTACATGTATTTTCAAAAATCTGATAGGTGAAAATCTGTTTTGATATGAACTTCATTTAACAACGAAAATTGTTTTGGAATTGTAATACAAATTGTTATTTGAGATTGGTAAGAACGTGATATCAATCTATTTACACATCTCTATGAGGACGGCATGTGTCACGAATATACAGCTGATCAGTACGCTGGAGAAACAAGATTACAAAAGACATCCATACATCAGAATTGCAATAATGGGACATTCACACCACAGAAGTGAAACTGAATGATATACCTGTCTGAGAATGGGTAGTAAGAATCCCAAAGTGAGATATTAAATATCATGAGCAGACAGACAGGAAAACGGCAATTAGTCAGTCAGAAATAACAAAACGTATCACCAACAGTTCAAATTGTGTAATAGATCCCCATGAAAGTTATGGACTCTGACATGGTAAAATGTTTTAAAACTATCTTAGTGAAGCTCGTTTCAGTGTAACTAGATACTAGATATTAGCGAAATTAAAATTTACGGACAAGGCGTATTCTCAAAAGTCCTGACCACGATTTGGTCCTCACCAGTCAGTTGCAAGAATTTTTCTAATTATAATTCCTCTAAAAAGAAGTTCATGTAGAACTTTTGTAAGAAACTATGCTTTGGTACCTTTTTCTATTTTAACAAATATTCCAGACCATTCATCTCGTTTAGAACATCTACTGTATTTATCATGCATTTGGAATAGTATTCCAGAATTTTACTTTATTTCAAAATACATGTTATAAAGAAAATTCTTTTTCTTACAATTAGTCATAGGTATGTGTAAAATATGTCCGGATCAAATTGAAGGATTTCGTGTCCTGATTTAATACATCATCTAATTCGTTTGCTTTAAAATTATCTTTCACAGTTGATGATTTAAATTGTTGTTTACAAAGTTCGGGTTGGTTGATTTTCTCTGTCGAGTCAGGTGCTGTCAAAGTGTTACGTAAAGAAAATGTATGTATTTATATATATTAATTGTCTAATAAATAACAGCCTAACAATTTTAAATCAGTTAAAAAAAGTGTGATCTTCCCTGGCGGGATTTTAACTCGTGCTCGTCCTTTGAATAATGTCCTTTGAATATGCTCAGCTCGCTAGAAACAAGAAAAAAACGCAGCAGCTTAAAGGTCAATTGACCATTGTATGGAGATTGGCAAAATTATAACAACGCAGAACAACAATGGTAAAACAACTACATACCAAATGTTACGTATTTGCCATCAATAGCAATCCCTTCAACTGACCTAATATTATACCATTTTGCACAACCAAACCCAACTGTTAAACATTAGGTTATAAAAAAACATCTACTTTAAAATAATTAAATTTTATGTAACATTTATTGTGTGATTTGTTGACTTATTTGATAACTTTAAAGATTTATCTTGTTTGTGGTTAGTGTTCAAATGCTCATCACAGTTAACATGGTTAAGTAGTATTGTTGATCTGAACACATATAAAAACTATCCTACATTCTAATATAATGAAACAAGATTATCCTTCTATATTTATATTATACGTTTAGTCTCTTGAGTAAAAGATTGGGTTCATTTTAAAGAATCATGGCGTTCCGACGAATACCTAATCATACTTTTGATTTAAATTGTTCACCAGCATTAGTATACCGCGTCCTTGTTAACTTTTATGTAATCTATGAAATTATCTGTGCTGAAAAATCCAGGTCACAAATAATTTCATTAGAAACATCGTCTTAGATAAAATATAGCACTTCGCATTTTGATAAAGGATTAACGATTTATATGTACAATGCATCGGCGTACTTGGTTTTTGATGAGGTTTTTATAATCTAAGGAAACACTACGTGATACACCTAAACTGTAAATTATTATGAAACAATAGGAACCCCAGCCATTTAATCAATTTCATAGAAAACTGTTGTCATTTCTTTTAATAACCATATCAAATCATTCCCTTAATAAAGTCATGATAGTTGTATTTGTGTGGTAGGTATATTTTGTTAACTCAGTGAAATAAAACGCTATCATACAAACAGCTTCTCATATTTTTGAATCTTTTGCAGGATGCGTTTGCTTTAAATGTATAGAAACAATTTGAATGTAGATAAATAAAAGGTTATGCAAAAGTTGTCAATATCATTTACACCACAATGAAAAAGTAAGGACAAGAAGACAGTCGAATGAATACTGTTACAATTCACTGTGTGATTGCCTTCTTTCTCGATTTAAATGTCAACATTATTTGTAACTTTGATTTAAGTGTCATTGATGTCTCTATAAAGATAAAACGTGAGTCTCGCTCATTCAAATTAATAAGTACGTGATTTTAGATATGGGAATATTGTGTTTCTGTCTGGAAATGTTTATTGTTAGATGTATATCGATCACGTATTCAACATAACAGACGTCTAGAATAGCTCTATAACATATGACCTTGTGATCATATACACGTATCCTGTAACAATTCATTATAAATGTTATAGCATTGTCATAAGATATATTTGTTATAATTATATCTATCATATCCGAAGCACCATTAACTTTTGTTTTAAGATAGTAACACAGTGATGACTGGCGTACCCATATTTTGACTATATTATTTATTATATCTGTTTTTTTCACGCAGTGTTGTAAATATAATACAATTTGACGAGCCTGTCGTACGGGTGATATGTTAAGCGCTTAAAACTAGCGTTAATCCTACATTTTCTACACTTGAAATTGCTTGTACCAAGTCAGGAATATTACAGCTGTTGTCCATTCGTTTAATGTATTTTGTCATTTTGTTTTTGCAATGTGATTTCCGATAGAATTTTCCTCGGATTTCAATTTTTACATATACATCTTTACAACTATGATGATATCTAGGGAATTAAACCTGTTCAAGTACGAAATAAAGGAGAAATTTTGGTCTGTGTTATACAAATCTTATATCAACGCAATTTTCAAACAGTTACAGACTTTTGATCGAAATTTGATTTTAAACCGACAAAAGGATAACAGATATATTGATATTCACTTGCATAAGGTCGATTTCTATCCGACGAAGCCCACACGTTGATTAATGTTGATTCTTCAAAGAATATGTAAAAATGGGAGCTAGTCACATGCATCACAAAATAATAATGAAACTAATAATCAAGAATTCAGTAATTTATTCAAAACAATAACTAACATGAATACTGTACAGAATATAAAGACAAATAAGATAACACGACCAAATTGATCACATTTTGAATGTGCTCTGTTGATCTGTCATGAAAGAAAAATGATTAATGGCTAATAATTTGAATAATTCAAAATCTATGTCCTTTTAGCATGTTGGTTTAAATTGCTGTTGTAAAAAGCTTTAACATGTTTAAATGGTTTAAATACAGTCAAACAATACTTTCATTTGAACATCTGAAGATTAACAGATAAATTGATTAACACCCGTCATATTTTCACAAAACAATATAGTTTGCCCGATAGAAAATAGGCATTAAGCAACGGGATAATACAATATTTGAACCAACGACAAAATCTTTGAGGGGTTTTAACTATATATACTTAATACTACGCAGATAGAAAAAAATATGAGCAACAGGAATCCGACACAAAATTGGAGATAGTTCCAAAAGAGTTAACTGATTCTGCCCTACTTGTAACACCCGTTCTGTTTGTAATGGTACTTACGAATTAGATGATCAGTTATTTACAGTGATAAGAGATAAGAGATAACAGGATTATGATGACTTAAAGATTTTTTTTCTATCTTTTAACTTGTTTTTTTTTAACTGATTATGGTGACATAATGTGTTTTATTTTTGATTTGTTTTTTATTACTGATTTTGATAATGTTAAAAATATTTCAAGAGTTCAGGTAATTGATATTTTAGAACAAATTCTGTTAAAAAGAGAACTTTTTAGTTCAGGTTGTTGTCTTTTCGACATAATCCCCATAATTTCCATTCTCAATTTTATTATTAATTACTGCTACACAATACAACAATTGAAAAATGAAGCAATACGGTTGTTCTTCAATTTATCCAATAACGTTACTGTACTATACGACACGACTAACCATAACATAATAAATTATCTATCTTTAACTGTGTCCTAATTCGTTAAACTAATGCATTAAAATGAAGTGACAATTACCTCTATTGATTGTGTACATGTATAAACAGAGATTTTTTAATTACCATTTATAACTTTTACGGTCATCTATTGTTATTAACATTGATACATTTTATTCGGTACAGTCATAATCTGGAAGTTGTTATACAGTATAAAAGATGTTCGGTCGTAAGAAGATAATCTACATGACATGTATTATGTCAGCGGTATATATTAACCAATTCGAGGCGAATGAGAAAAGTACAGAATATCATATCTTAATCTTACTGCCTTATGTTTAGTAGATGACAGAAATTCAAATATGACGCATATTACATTGAAGAGTGAGTATTCGATACTATTGTTGATAAATGAAAACACTAAAAGAGATACACTTAAGAGTTGACATAAAACGATTTCAGCTGATTAACTTGTGTAAATCACTCCCTTCAACAGACCTAATCACAACTTACAGAATAAAATCACACTGAAAATATGGTTGCTCATTAAGTCATAAAAGAATCTACTTCAAAGAAATCAAATGTTCTTGTTACATGTATTGTGTTTTGTCTACTTATCTTTCGATGACATTATTGACCAATTTAAGGTGGTACCAAACCCTTTCACTAAAATTAATTTGGCTCGTTTAATTTTCATAAATACTTTAACAAAAAAATAAAAATTTAAAAAAATTTGAACCATCCGTTTTATCAGAAAAAAATACACTGTTTATATAGCAGTTTGACAAACACTAATTTTGATCATTGAGAAGCTTAAAATTCCCTTAACAACACAACGTAATTAAAACGTTTAGCTGACTTTACAGAGTTATCTCCCTGTAGTGTAAGGTGAAACATTAGTATCTATCTTGTTATTTATAGAAACTATATAGGATAATCTTATAACACCTGTCTCCTGATTCAATAATACCTTGACATTCACAATGAGGCTTTAAATGTACTTATCATCATATAACATACTGTAAACCGACTTATTTTCATGATCTTTCCTGAATTTACTTCATACGGTAAATCAGATAATCGCGAAATTAAACAGCCGCGAAGTGGTCAAGAAAGGGTAAAATGCGAAATAAAGTCTCCGCGAAAATTAGTTGCTTTAGAGTATATAATGTTAAGAAACAATGGACTGTTAAAGCCCAAATAGAAGGAATTGTATTCGAACAATACTATCAATGAAATAACCTTTCTTATCATTTTAGATGAACATTTTAGAATGTATATATGTGACGAACAATATATTAACTGGTTTCGTTTTGTTCTTTCAAGCGAAACAGATACTGGCTTTAGTTCACGCATCATTGTAAATATAACGGAATTTGATGAGACTGTTATCAAAGTCAGGGGTTAAGCGCTATAAAACCAGGTTTAATCTACTATTTTCTACACTTGAAAATGCCTGTACCTAGTCAGGAATAGGGCAGTTCTTCGTTCGTTTTTTATGTGATTTGTTTATTGATTTTGACATGTGATTATTGACTTCTCGATTGGATTTTCCTATATTGCAAAGTTAAGTTTCATTTTCACATGTAAATTGATGATATTCTGTCACTCTGTGTTATAATTTAGAAAACTAGCCCATTGTGTTTATTCAGAGTATTTGCTCTTGATGAATGTTTGTTGTCAACACTCAGGGAGTTATTACACAGTATTATGCACGAACGTAGGAAGATAAAATCTTCCTTAAATGTATTTTGTCAGTAATCGGATGATAATAGGATAAGGAAACAATCTTAAGTCTTTTCTTTGATGATATTGTGTCAAGTGGGTATGACTGTTAAGTCGGAAGTCTTGCGGAAATAACATTTATTATATTAGAGTCAATATCATACAATTTCTGTCATTATTTACCCAACCAATATCTTAAGAAAAGTCAATATGACCTCACAAGAGAATAATCATGGTATAACTCAAAGAGCAAAACGAAAGACAGCAGGATGTATTTGTGTGATCTGTTCATTGGTGATTTCTCAAATTAGTAGACGTTATACCATATAGCATCAATAGTCAACACAAAGAGTCTTCCAGACTAAAACGATCAAAACATGGTCTAGATAATCTGATATGAAACACACATTATTTTTAAAAATATGACAGGTGAAAATCCGTTTACATATGAACTTTATTTAACAACGGGCATTGCTTTTGGATTGTCATAAACATTGTAATTTGAAATTGATAAGTATGTTACATCAATGTGTGAGGACGGCAGGTAACACGACAATACAGCTGATTGGTACGCTGGAGACGCAGGAGTACAAAAAGACATACATACATTAATATCGCATAAATGAGGCATCCACACCAAAGAATCAACTGAAATATATACTTTTCTCAGAAGAGGTAGTAAAAATCCCAAGATGGGATACTTATATATCATAAGCGGACAACACAAAAGACAGACAGGATATAATAAGTCAATCAACAATAACAAAACGTTTCCCTAACAATTTAAATTGACTAATAAAAATTCCACGAAAAAACAGGAGGGATGTCGTAGGCTCTGACATGGTAAAATGTTTTGTTAATCTTAGTGAAGCTCGTGTCAGTGTAACTAGATACTAGTTATACGTGTTATTGATAATTACAGACAAGGCGTATTATCAAAAGTCCTGACCACGAAGGGTCATTACCAGTCAGTTGAAAAAAAATTCTCAATGTCATTCCTCTAACAAAGAAATTCGTATTGCACCTTTGTAAGAAACTATGATTTAGGACCTTTTTCTACTTTAACACATATTCTAGATCATTTATTTCGTCCAGAACGTCCATACGCTTGGAATGGTATTCCAGAATTTTACTTTATTTCAAAATGCATGTTATAAAGGAATTTCTATTTCATGACAAATAGTCATAGGTAGATGTAAAATATTCAGCACCAAAATGGAAGAATTTTGTGTCCTGATTTAATACATCATCTTGTTTTGTTTGCTTTTAATTGATCATACACAGTTGATGATTTAAATCTTTGTTTACAAAGTTCTGGTTGGTTCATTCTCTCTGTCTAATCAAATGCTGTGAAAGAGTTACGTTAATTCAATATATGTACTTATATATATTAATTGTCTTAAAATAACAGCCTAACAATTCAGTTCCAAACATTTGTGATCTTCCTTGGCGGGGTCCGAACTCATGCTACTGATATATATATTGGAACCGAAGCGCCTTGCAGTATGCTCAGCTCGCTAAAAACTAGAAAAAAAAGTATTAAACAACGCAGCAGCTTCAAGGTCAAATGACCATTGTAAGGAGATTGGCAAAATTATAACCACGCAAATTAACAATCATTATGGTAATTTTACCACATACCGAATGCTATTTTTTTTGCCATAACTATTACTCTCTCCAACTGACATAATATTATAACATATTTCACAACCGAATCCAACTGTTTAACTTTAGGTTACAAAAAAAAATCTACATTAAAATAATCAAATTTCATGTTACATGTATTGTGATTTCTCTTGTTGACTTTACTGATTAACTTTGAAGTATTACCATATTTGAGGTTATTGTTCATCACAGTTTGTCCTTCTATATATATTATACATTAAGTATATGGAGTAAAATATTGGGTTTATTTCCTGACTAATATCTAATCATACTTTTCATTTAAATTGTTCTACTTCAACAGCATTAATATACCGCCTCCGTGATAACACTTATGTAATCTATAAAATTATCTGTGCTGAAAAATTCAGGTCACAAATTATTACTAAGGAAACATACTTTCGGGTAAAGTATAGCATTTTGATTGATGATCAACGATTTTTATATACAATATATCGGCATTATTGGTTTTTGATGAAATTTTTAACACGAATCACCTAATAAACTGTAAATTATTATGGAATAAAAAGGATCACCAGCCATTCAATCACTTTCATCGAAAACTGTTGTCATTTAATTCAAAAACTATATCTTATTTTTTAACTTGTAAAGTTTTGATAGTTGTATTTATGTGGTAGGTATATTTTGTTAACTCTGTTAAGCGAATATGACTTAATTTTTTAAACTACTCTTTTTATTTTCCTTTTGGTAAATTACAACTTAGGGGTTTCTTTTCTCGAAACTTTGTTGCTTTTTTAAGAGATGTGAGGGTGATGCGTTTCTAATAAAATCAGGGAAAAAACACTGTGATCCTATCCTAAAATACAGCTTCTCATATCTGCGAATCAATTGCAGGTTACGTATGCGTAAATGTATAGAAAAAAAGTAAACAAATTAAAGGTTATGCAAAAGATGTTTATATCATTTACACCAAAATGAAAATTAAGGACAAGAAAACAATCGAACTTGTACATATATTTGATTAAGGGTCAGCTGAAGGACACTTATGGGTGCGGGAACTTCTCGCTGCATTGAAGACCTGTTGGTGACAGTCTGTTATAGTCTGTTCTATGGTCGGGTTGTTGTCTCTTTGGCACACTCCCCATTTCCATTGTCTATTTCAATCGAAAAAATATTGTTTCAATTAACTGTGTGATTGCTTTTTTTTCTATTTAAATGTCAACAGTATTTGTAACTTTGATTTAAGTGTCATTGATGTCTCTTATAAACCAAAACGTGAGTCTCGCTTATTCAAATTAATAGGTACGTGTTTTTATATATGGGAATATTTTGTTTCTGTCTTGAAATATGTTTATTGTTAGATGTATTAAGATCACGTATTCAACATAACAGACTAGAATAGTTGTATAACATATGACCTTGTGGCCATATATACATGTATCATTTTACAACTTATTATGTATTTTATAGCATTGTCATATATTGCATAAGATACATTTGTTATAATTACAGCTATTGTATCCGAAGCACCATAAACGTTTGTTATAAGATTGTAACACAGTGATAACTGTTGTACCCATATGTTGACTATTGTTTTATTATGTCTGTTTTGTTCACACAGCGTTGTAAATAAAATGCAATTTGATGAGACTGTCGTACACGTGAGAGGATAAGCGATATGAAACCAGGTTCAATCCACCATTTTTCTACATTTGAAAATGCCTGTAGAAAGTCAGGTATATGACAGTTGTTGTCCATTCGTTTGATGTGTCTTGTCATCTGATTTTGTTATATGATTTCTGATTGATTTGTCCTCTGAATTCAGTTTATCTGTGATTTCCCTTTTTGCATACACATCTATTTAACTTTGATAATTTTTCGGAAATTTAATAGTTCAATTACGAAATAAAAGAGAAATTTTGGTCTGTTTTATATGGGTCTAATATCAACGCAATTTTCAAACAGTTACAAACTTTTCATCGAGATTTGATTTTAAACCGACATAGGATAACAGATATATTGATGTTCACATGCATAAGGTCGATTTATATCCGTCGAAGCATATACGTTGATTAATGTTGATTCCTTAAATAATGGGTAATCATGGGAGCTAGTCACATGCATCACAAAACAATTATGAAACTAATAATCAGGCGACATTTCATTATAATTCAGTAAAAAGTAAAATCACAAAAATACTGAACTTAGGGGAAAATCAACTCGGAAAGTCCATAATCACATGGCAAAATCAAATAACAAAACGCATAAAAAACGAATAGAAAAAGAGCTGTCATATTCCTGACGTGGTACAGGCATTTTCAAATATGGAAAATGGTGGATTGAAAAGGTAACATGAGTACTGAACAGAATATAAAGACAAATATGATAACACGACCAAGTTCATCGCATTATGAATGTGTTCTGTTGATCTGTTATGAATGAAAAAGAAACAATGTCTAATAATTTGAAAAAAATTAAGATGTATGTCCTTTTAGCATGTTGGTTTGAATTTCTGTTGTAATAGCTTTAAATTGTTTAAATACAGTCAAACAATACGTTAATTTATAAATCGGGATATAAACAGATAAATTGATTAACACGCATCATATTTTCACGAAACAATATAGTTTACTTGATTGATTGATTGATTGATTATTGGTTACTTAACGTCCTGTGGCAAATATGTCGTGCATATTCAGGACCAGAACAAGTTCACAATAAATACAATAGGCAGGTCTCGTCATAATAGAGGCCATCAGGGATGATAGTCGGAGAAATTTCGACTGCCACTTGAAATGAGGGTATATTGGATAGGGACAGAAATTTTGCCCTACAACAGGCCACCAACAGGCCATCAAAGAGTTGTTGTAAGAGTTGTTGACGTACAAAGAGCGTGGCACTCTCTTTACACGAGACATCAAATTTAACGTCCCCATTCTGACCAGACGTGACTGCAAACTTAATACATCCCGCACAGCCAAACGGACGCCCCGCTTCGGCAAGCGTTTTACTGCCGGTCGTGAGAAGACCACGTGACCATATTTCTATTCCCCAGTCACCCTTGGGGGTAGTTGATAGAAAATAGGCAAGAAACAAAAGGATGTTACAATATTTGAAACTACGACAAAATCATTGAGGGGATAAATATATATAAACAAAATACTACGCAGATAGAAAAAGAAATCTGGGCAACAGGAATCCTACAAAAAATCGAAGATAGTGCCAAAAAATTAAAACAGATTATGTCCCACTGGTAACACCCGTTCTGTTTGTAATGGTACTTACAAATAAGATGATAAGTTAATAACAGTGATCAGAGATAACAGGATCATGATGACATAATGTTAAACGTATTTCATTGTAGTTCAGGATGTTGTCTTTTCGACATATTCCCCATAATTTCCATTCTCAATTTAATTATAAACTGTCATATACTAAGCATTGATTGATATGGTAGCTTTTGCTAATGTGTAATGAGCGGAAGTAAAAAAGCCATAATTTTCCACCCGGGCTGATAATCCATATCAGGTGCATCTCGTGCAAAAACCCTTAATAGTGCATCTCGTGCAAAAAAAAAGTAAAATAACAAAAATACTGAACTCAGAGGAAAATCAATTTGGAAAGTCCATAATCACATGGCAAAATCAAAACACAAAACGCATCAAAAACGAATGGACAAGAACTGTCATATTCCTGACTTGGTACAGGCATTTTCAAATGTAGAAAATGGTGGATTAAACCTGGTTCTATAGCGCTAACCCTCTCACTTTAATAACAGTCTCATCAAATTCCGCTACATTTACATGATGCGTTAATTAAACAGTCACAGTTAATAAAATAGTCAAAATATGGGTACATCAGTCATCATCGTATAACAATTTTAAAAGGAACAATTTAACAGGACACAAAAACATCTACTATCTACGAACACATGGATTGATTTGAGTGTCTGACGTCAGAAAAATTATATTCGTCACATAAATTTGTCGTTCAATGTGTATACAAACAATTTTAAAATTTACATAGGCAATGTACGCATACAGGGTTAAAAAATCAAAAGTATGTTAGAATAAATTACAGAAATAGACCGAGATTCAAACTAGTTCAAAAGTTATACATAGAATTTATGAGAATCCAAAACTTTTAAAAGGAACAATTTAACAGGACACTAAAACATCTACTATCTACGAACACATGGATTGATTTGAGTGTCTGACGTCAGAAAAATTATAATACGTCACATAAATTTGTCGTTCAATGTACATACAAACAATTTTGAAATTTACATAGGCAATGTACGCATACAGGGTTAAAATCAAAATTATGTACATGTAAGAATAAATTACAGAAATAGACCGAGATTCAAACTAGTCCAAAAGTGATACATAGAATTTATGAGAATCAACAACTTTTAAAAGGAACAATTTAACAGGACACAAAAACATCTACTATCTACGAACACATGGATTGATTTGAGTGTTTGACGTCAGAAAAATTATATTACGTCACATAAATTTGTCGTTCAATGTGCATACAAACAATTTTAAAATTTACATAGGCAATGTACGCATACAGGGTTAAAAAATCTAAAGTATGCAAGAATAAACCACAGAAATAGACCGAGATTCAAACTAGTCCAAAAGTTATACATAGAACCTACGAGAATCCAAAAATTGTTAATTCCACTACGCCATTGAATGATTTTGACGTTTGTGGTTCAACGTATATAGTAATTCATAATAGAAATATATCATAATGACATATTATAGACAAATATCATACTGACGGGATCTTTTAAAGTAAAGAGTCACGTTATAAGCACAAAAGAAATACAAAGAGTCACATATACAAAACAAATCACCAAAAAATAAAAGCCAATACAAACACATTGACGAGATGTATAAGTACCGAGCCACGTCAAACGGTATACAAACAATTTTAAAATTTACATAGGCAATGTACGCATACAGGGTTAAAAAATCAAAAGTATGTTAGAATAAATTACAGAAATAGACCGAGATTCAAACTAGTTCAAAAGTTATACATAGAATTTATGAGAATCCAAAACTTTTAAAAGGAACAATTTAACAGGACACTAAAACATCTACTATCTACGAACACATGGATTGATTTGAGTGTTTGACGTCAGAAAAATTATATTACGTCACATAAATTTGTCGTTCAATGTGCATACAAACAATTTTAAAATTTACATAGGCAATGTACGCATACAGGGTTAAAAAATCTAAAGTATGCAAGAATAAACCACAGAAATAGACCGAGATTCAAACTAGTCCAAAAGTTATACATAGAACCTACGAGAATCCAAAAATTGTTAATTCCACTACGCCATTGAATGATTTTGACGATTGTGGTTCAACGTATATAGTAATTCATAATAGAAATATATCATAATGACATATTATAGACAAATATCATACTGACGGGATCTTTTAAAGTAAAGAGTCACGTTATAAGCACAAAAGAAATACAAAGAGTCACATATACAAAACAAATCACCAAAAAATAAAAGCCAATACAAACACATTGACGAGATGTATAAGTACCGAGCCACGTCAAACGGTATACAAACAATTTTAAAATTTACATAGGCAATGTACGCATACAGGGTTAAAAAATCAAAAGTATGTTAGAATAAATTACAGAAATAGACCGAGATTCAAACTAGTTCAAAAGTTATACATAGAATTTATGAGAATCCAAAACTTTTAAAAGGAACAATTTAACAGGACACTAAAACATTTACTATCTACGAACACATGGATTGATTTGAGTGTTTGACGTCAGAAAAATTATATTACGTCACATAAATTTGTCGTTCAATGTGCATACAAACAATTTTAAAATTTACATAGGCAATGTACGCATACAGGGTTAAAAAATCTAAAGTATGCAAGAATAAACCACAGAAATAGACCGAGATTCAAACTAGTCCAAAAGTTATACATAGAACCTACGAGAATCCAAAAATTGTTAATTCCACTACGCCATTAAATGATTTTGACGTTTGTGGTTCAACGTATATAGTAATTCATAATAGAAATATATCATAATGACATATTATAGACAAATATCATACTGACGGGATCTTTTAAAGTAAAGAGTCACGTTATAAGCACAAAAGAAATACAAAGAGTCACATATACAAAACAAATCACCGAAAAATAAAAGCCAATACAAACACATTGACGAGATGTATAAGTACCGAGCCACGTCAAACGGATATCACATAAAACCATTCAACAGTAAAAGTAATCTTAATAATAGAACAAAAACAAATAAAAGAACAATAAAACATGTTGTTAAGATGATACACAACATCAGTACGCAGAATCTATACACCACGACCATCGTGTATTATTTGAGAAGTTGATACGGAATATTTATCAACAAGGTCTTGGTACCTTCCGATGAACTTTTTTAGAAAAAGGACGAGACGTTCTTTGACATACCCCTGGTTCATCAACTTTCTACTCAGACAATGATGACGTTTTACAAAGTCTGAGTAGGAGCTGCAAGCTCTTGAATATCGAATAAGTTGGGAAATATATATCCCATATGCAGGTGAAGTTGGTATATTGCTACTAAGGTGGGG